>NC_082697.1:4841600-6052000 GCF_949987515.2 Delphinus delphis | reverse complement strand
TTTTCTTCCTCTACAAAATTCTGAGTGCCTAGGATTGAGCGTCAGTGGGCGGCTGGGCAGGTGCCTGGGGAACCAGTCCCTAGGGATTTCCTGGACCGGACTGGAACATGCTGTTTGGCCATGTGAGATCATGTGACCTGGAGTGGGCGGGGCGTCAACTGTGGAAGATAATATGGACTGAAAGTGATGGAGAGGTGGCTCCCCAGATGAAAATGGGTGCTGTTACCAGAAGAAAGAGGATGGGGTCCCCAACAATTCTATCCCTTTCTTCTGGGTTAACACTATCCCAGGGAAGGCCCCCAAATCCTGGCAACCTGGTTGTCGGGATCTGACCTCTCCCAGAGAAGCTCTTCCTGCAGGGTTCCATCCAGGGGCCTCCCAGCATTTGGTAGGTGCTGGGCCCGCCTTTCCTTCTGCAGAAATGCAACAAAGGAGGCCAGGGAGGGGCATCCCTTGGGGGGCTGGAAGCCGGCCTGCTACAAGGAACCAGGAGTTCTTTCTGGGGGCCATTACATGATTTCCCTCTTCTGTGCCTACAAAAAATGTGGTCTTAATACAGCATGTTTAACAACACAGGCAGGATTAAAGGGCAGCCCTAATTGACCAAGGGGTGGGTCCCCACCTGTTTACTCTCCAGAATAATTCCATGCGGCAGGAATGATTAGTTGTGTCCTTCTCAGGTAATTTGCGGGGGAGAAGTATGATGTCTGAACAGTTTGTGGGCGGGAGGCATGATGCTTCACAGGAACCAGCCCCTTAGGTCCACAGGAAGGATGGAGCAAGTATCTCTGCTGCGGCTAGAGCAGATGGAAGCCTGTTCCTGCCCAGGTCGGGCTAAAGAGGCTTCACAGGGTTCCAGAGCCCAAGCCCACCACTGTCCAGCTGCGTGATCCTAGGTGAATGAATTTCCCTCCCTGGCACTCGCTTCATTCATCTGTAAAATGGGGCTCTCTTGGGATTGAGCGCTGTGATGCTCATAAAGGGCTTGGCATGGTGTCTGGCAAATAGTAGGTGTTCGATAAAGAGGGAGCTGCTGTGGTTGCTGCTGCTGTTGTTATTATTAGACTGTTCCCTTTTCCACACTGCTGCCAGAGGGAGTTTTCAAAATGCACATGACCCTCCACTCTCTGCTTGTAACCCCCAAAGGTCTTTTTCTCTTAGAGCTGGGTTTCTCAACCTCAGCACTGTTGACATTTGGGGCCTGATAATTCTCTATCGTAGGGCATCCTGGGCACTGTAGGATGTTTACCAAGCTGGCCTCTACCCACTAGATGCCAGTAGCACTCTGCCCACCCCCGTCAAGATGGGACAACCAAAAATGTTTGCAGACATAGCCAAATGGTCCCTAGAACGGTCGCCCTTCCTCCACGCTACCCCCTTCCCAGTTGAGAACCACTGCCTTAAATCAAACCCTGAGCATTGTCACGGCCTCCCAGGCCAGTGCGGTCTAGTGGCCTGGCTCTCACAGACCCCTTGGATTTCGCCCAGCACTGGGCTTCCCCTTGTTCTCCCTGCTTCAGCCACTCTGGTCTCTCTGCCACAGAGACTTTGGATCTGCTGTTCCTCTGGGAAGGGCCTATTCCAGACTCCCATTCCTCTTTGCCCCTAACTCATCCTTCAGACCTCAGCTCGGTTGCAACTTTCTTAAGAAATTCTGATTTGCCCAAATGGGTCGAATCCCCTTAAATCTTGGTTTTCACTGTAGCATCTCCTTTCGCAGCACTTGTCACGGTTGTAATCTTACGTTTGTGTGTGTGATTCTTTCCTCAAAATGAAACTTTACGAAGGAGCATAAATTCCCTACAAGTGGGGAATGAGTCTTGTGTGTCCCAGTGGTTAGCACCAGGTAGAGTGTTGCTGAACGTTTGTTGGGTGAATGAATGTATTCTGAGCAGGTTCATCCCACCAGCTGGTGCCTGGCCATCTCCCAGCCAATGCCCTGGATCTCCTTGCAGAGAAAGATAAGTTCCCTGCGTTGGATGGAGCCTGGGGGAATGACAAACAATGTTTTTATCTTGTTTTGTTTTTATGCTTTTTATTGGGATATAACACACATAAAATAAAATGCACTGATCTTAGGTATACAGCTTGATGAATTTTTAAATTCTTTTTTGTTTTAATTTTTTTCTTTGCAATTTTTTTCCTTTTAATTCCATTCTTTGGCCAAGCCGCGCGGCATGCGGGATCTTAGTTCCCTGACCAGGGATCAAACCCACACCCCCCTGCATTGGAAGTGCAGAGTCTTAACCACTGGACCTCCAGGGAAGTCCCACAGCTTGCTGAATTTTTACAAAGATAATCCTTTGTGTAGCCAACACCCAGATCAAGACATAGAACATTGCCAGCACCCCCAGAAGCCTCCTTCCTCTCCCTCCTACTCAGCACCCCACCCAAAGGTGACCACTGATCTCATCTGTATCATCATAGATGAACTTTGTTGGTTGTGGATGTTGTATTAGTCTGACTTCTCCAGAGAGACAGAACCAATAGGACACTTAAATATATAGAGAAAGATTTATTTTAGGGCAATAGCTTGTGCAATTATGGAGGGTGGCTGGCCCCAAATCTGCAGGGTGGACCGGCAGGCTGGAGACCAGCGAAGGGCTGATGTTGTAGTTCAAGTCTGAAGGTCATCTGTTGTCAGAGTTCCTTCTCACTCTGGGAGGTCTTCGGGGCTTCAGCTGATTAGATTATCCCCACCACCTTAGAGAAGGCAATCTGCTTTACTCAAAATCCATCAATGTTAATATCACTGTCACAGAAACATCCAGAATAATGTTTGGTCACATATCTGGGCACCGTGGCTCACCTAAGTTGACACATAAAATTAACTAACACAGACATCATAGAAACGTCCTCTTTTGTGTCTTGCTTCTTTTGTCCAGCATTATCATGTCTGTGAGATTCATCCATGTGGTTCAGTAGCAGTAGTTCATTCTTCTTTGCTGTGTAATACTGCACTGTATTGATATACTACTGTTAATTTTTATTGTTGATGGACATTTGGGTTGCTTCCAGTTTGGGGCTATTATGAATAAAACTGCCGTTAATATATTTGTATTTACTGTTTGGTGGACATAAATGCTAATTTCTGGAATTGTGGGATAGCTGGTTTACAGGGTATATGTTTTTTTTTTTTTTTGCGGTATGCGGGGCTCTCACCGTTGTGGCCTCTCCCGTTGCGGAGCACAGGCTCCAGACGCGCAGGCTCAGCGGCCATGGCTCACGGGCCCAGACACTTCGCAGCATGTGGGGTCTTCCCGGACCGGGGCATGAACCCATGTCCCCTGCATCGGCAGGCGGGCTCTCAACCACTGCGCCACCAGGGAAGCCCGAGAAAACTGCTTTTGATGGGAGCCACGGCAGGAATCAGCTGGATCTCAAGTACACATGTTGTATTTCCCGTTGGTCTCTGCGTCAGGACCACAGGTTGCAGGTATGGGGAGCAGAGGCTGCCTGTGGTTTCCACGAAGACCTGTGTCCTGGTGGATGGATGCTGCATCAGTCCCGTGGACTCTGGGCCTCCTGGATTTCTGAATTTCATCGACCAGTACCATTTTCTCACTGGTCGTTGGTAAAGGTTATAGGTGAAGGTTACTTTTGCTCTGTGAAGGCATTTTTGAGTCCACTACCATTGTCTCTTCTTCAAGAGAACATTTGAGCACTAAAAAGCAGGTAGACAATCAGAATAGAAGTGAATCCCCAGGGTTAAGTACATCTTATCTATTGAAAAAGTCAACATCTTGCCCTTATTTTTCTCATTGTGCTGTGCTAGTGGAAAATTCACCACAGAATGGATTTTGCGAACCACTGGGGTGACAGAAAAGTACAGACTTCGGTGCTAAACCTTGGTTTGGAAGCTAAGCCTGGTACTTAGGGCTGTATGACCTTGGCAGTGTCGCTCATCCTTTTGCAGTCCAGTTTCAAAGGCTCAGAATGTTATCTGCAGAAAACACCTGGTACAGTGCCCGGACCCCCTAATGGGGGTCCAATAAGTGTTACTTGAATGAATTTCTGATATATTTCAGGATCTGCAATCCCTTAGCCACAGGTGCAAAACCTTAAACCACTGTGAAAATAGAAAGTGCTTTTCTTATGTTTGGTGCAAATTCGTGTGGCAGCAAAACCTGACATGAGGCCATTTTACAGTCTTTATTGATCCCCATTGGCATGAATATTCGTACGTTCTTCTCTAGAAATATCATATTTGATACTGAGCTGTTTCCCCATTGTTTAGCATATGCATGTATTACCTTTCTACAATCTGGATCATCCTGAATTCTGATGTACATTTGGGTTCCAAATGTTAGAACCTAAACTGAGATTTACTTAGAAAAAAATTTCAAAAGGTATGTAATCGTCGCATGAACCTAAAAAAGCCAGGGATAGCTCTGGCTTCAGGTGCAGCTGAACCCAGGGGCTCAAGTGATGTCTGTCTCTGTTTCTCTCTTGTCACTCAGCTCTGAGCAGCTCTGCTTTTCTTTGAGTGTTAGCTCCATTCCCATTCTTGCCTCAGACAGATGGAGGGGAGAGGGTGTTGTAATTGGCTTAGTCTGGGTCACACCTGCCACTCTGCTTTGGACGGGATGGATGATAGCGCCTCGGAGGAGTGTGGGGCAGACCTAAGCAGCAAGTGCTCACCGTGTCAATTATGAACTAGTTCTGTGGCAAATCCAATCCTTTGTTCGGCTTTCCCAGCTCCAGGGAAATCACAGCCAAGCAAAGGGCGCCCTGGACGAGGACGAGACTCTTGCTGTCTCTGCCCTTCTCATTCTGGCTCTGACTCTGCAGCGCAGTGAGTAACACGTCCGAGAACCTCACGGTAGGCTTACCTCTTGCTTCCCCAATCAGAGGGCCGGTCCTTCAAGCCTCTGGTGTTCCTGTGCCTCACGATGATGGGAAGAGCCACAGCACATGCTGTTCCCTCTGCTGGAATGTTCTCAGTGCCTGTCACCTGGTTAGAGCCAGTTCACTTGTGATTCTCAGATTAAAGGACAGAGCTTCAGAAAAGACTTCTCTGACCCTCTGAGGTTCAATCCCTGACCGTCTTTTTTTCACAGCATCAATTTCACTTTGTACTGTTTTTTTTTTTTTGTGATATGCGGGCCTCTCACTGTTGTGGCCTCTCCCGTTGCAGAGCACAGGCTCCGGACGCACAGGCTCAGCGGCCATGGCTCACGGGCCCAGCCGCTCCGCGGCATGTGGGATCTTCCCGGACCAGGGTACGAACCCGTGTCCCCTGCATCGGCAGGTGGACTCTCAACCACTGCACCACCAGGGAAGCCCCACTTTGTAATTATATATTAACTGGGCCTTCATTTGTTTAACGGCCATCTCCCTCCCCTCTTAGACTGGCATGGCTTGATGGTCGGGCCGTGTCTGTCTCACTTACCACCGTCCCTCCTCAGTGTTGGACACGCAGGGGGTATATTTCACAAGTGGTAACTCCCCCAGTTGGGCCAGATTCCTAGTTCCCAGCAGCCTCAGAAGCTCTCATCTAGCTCTAGACACCCTCTCCCCCTGCTTGCCTCAGCTCAGCTGGGGTGTGGTACCACTTGGATGTCACCACGCTTGCAGCTTCCTGGAAGACGAGCCCCGTGTATGTCTCTGGGCTTTTCCTGACATTCTCCAAGGAAGGCTGTCTCAATCCCAGGCTGCTGGGCAGTGCTTTCCCATAAAGTGCCACACGGGAGTGTGTAATGGACTCACTTTGCCGTGTCTTCCCTGAGCTGCACTGCCGTCCTTCTGGGAAACTGATCTATGTGATTCTGATAGCAATGGCCAGTCACAGTGTTCTCTCCTGGAGTCTAGGTGTGGTCAGGTGACTGAGCACCAGGGTGGTGGGTCCAGGCACGTGACACAAGCTAAGCCAATCGGAGTCCTTCCCTGGGATTTCTCTCATTTCTGCTCGTGATGTCAGATGACTGTGAGGCTGGGGCCAGTTCCAGCCCCAGAGAACAGCTGCTCTGAGAGAACAAAGTTGGCTCACCAAGAGAAGCAGAGACCACAGAATAGAAGGCCCTTAGAATAGCCATGACCCCTTTGTTGGACATCCCCTGTGTGGCAGGCACCCCGCACGCGTTTTCCCTAAAGCATCACCAGCGTTATGATGGGAGAAGGAAAATGGGAAGATGAGGCTCTTGGAGGTTCAGGCATTTGCCTAAGATTTCAACAAGGTGGAGCCAAGTAGGGTTTGCCAGAAAGCCCCCGCGGTGTCTGCACTGGCCTGTGGGATGCACACCTGCCCCCCTTTAGGGGAGTCCCCTGCCTTGGAGCTGGTCTTGCCTCAGGAGAACCAACCCTTTGTGTACCTCTGTCATTCCAGTGGGTGAGGACGGGGTGAGCAGAGGACTCCATGCCAAGGCCTCGGATGCTTTCCTTCTTTCCCTCCCCAGCCCTCCTCCCTCAGGGCAGATGCTTTGGGGACCACAATGGAAGCGACTCTTACGAATACCTGTGAAACAAAGGGCTTCCTTCATGAAAGAGAAAGTCCCTTTGCCCAACACCAAGCAGAATGCGCCAGTTAAACAAACAGCTGCAAAGCAAACCCATCCAAGGAAGCAGTTGAAAAAAAGGCCTGCATCTCGCACTTGGGTAACCACGTCCCTGGGAGGGAGGCTGGGGCAGAGGGAAAGGCCTCCAGCAGCCAGAGGAATCACGGTATGTCTTAGAGTTGGAGCAGCCCAGCTCCCGGCTCCACTAGCCAGAACAAAGGGCAGAATGCACTCCTGAGCGGGGCTCGGGGGCTCTCCCGAGGACAGGAAGGCCCCCTGCGCCAGATCGGCAGCAACATCAGGATGTGAAGAAAGCCCAGCTTACCGCATCCCCTTGGCGAACCGTGACAAGCGACGCACCAGCTTTCAACACCACCCTTGTTCTCCATCAATGGGTTCCATTGTAGGCACAACTTCCCTGGCTCTGGGAGTTGGTTCTGTGCCCTGGCCAGAGTCTCAAACCAGGGGACCTGGGCTCATCTACTCCCTTCCTCTGCGTCGGGAAGCATCCCCAAAGTCTTGCCCAAGAGCCCCACTGGGGAAGTTTCCTTTTGCTCCCATCAGTGGAGGGGCAGAGAGCTGGAGGGCATGCTTGGCCGTGCTCCCTCCAGGCACTTGAGCCGTTGAGTCTCCGCTTTGCCCCTCTCTTGTTGCTTTTCGCTGGATGTTCCCCGTTCAAGTCCGGAACAGAGGTCGCCAGACTACCATCTGGAGACCAAATCTGGCCCACTACCTGTTTTCCTAAATACAGTTTTATTGGAATAGCGATGCCCGTTCATTTACATAGTGTTTGTGGCTGCTTTTGCCCTACGATGGCAGAGCTGAGTAATGGCAACAGAGATTGTATGGCCCACAAGGCCTATCATTTTGACTACCTGGTCCTTTAAAGAAAAACTTTGCCCGCTCATCTAGATCAGAGGGGAGTGTTAGAGAATTGAAGGTTTGGCATTTTCAGTCTCTAGCTCAGTTGACTGGTTCATTCATTTGACAGCTACTACCTGAGCTTCTTCTATGCACCAAGCTCTGAGCAGGTTGCTAAGGATACACAAGGGATAAAGTGGACGCACTGCTAGCCCTCAAGGGAAGCAGAAGAGATGGTTACCATGCAAGCAGTTCACACAAACTTAGTTACAACTGTGCTGCGCGTTAGAAAGGAAAGGGTGGTGTGATATGTGGACCCAAACCCGGGGTCAAGGACAGCTCCCTGGTGGGAATAATATGTCAGCTGAGACTAGGATGTGTGGGAAGTAACCAGACCAGCAGTTCAGGAGAGAGAGAGGACAGAGAATCCTCTAGACAGAGGGCCCAGCCTGGGCAAGGCAGGGCAGAGCACGGCCCCGGCCAGGAACGGAGTGAGGTCCTAGGAGGAGACATGAGAGACAGGCTTCATGGGATGGGGTGGCTGTCCCCTGGGCCACCGGTCCACCATGACTGGTCCGGTGAGAGACTGGGACAGTGTCCCTCCTTCTTTAAGACAGTAGAGTTTCCCTTTTCCCTTGTACAAAGCTCAGTCTAAATCATATTAACAGTTTCTTCTAAAATGGTGTCTGATGGTAGCCACTAGCCATGTGTGGCAATGTAAATCTCAATTTAAATTAATCAAAATATGATGTAAAATGTTCAGATCCTCAGTCACACAAGCCATACTGCAAGTGCTTGAGAGCCTCATGTGCAGATACAGAACGTTTCCACCATCAAAGAGAGTTCCCCTGGGCAACATTGGCCTAAATGAAGACTCTGGCCCAACCCTCTATCAAGGAGTCACCACGGGAGGACTTGTCTTTCAACTGGAAAAGTAAGGAGTCTGGACTTTGGGATTCAAGCTCTTGCATTCACAAGCTATGTGATCTTGGGCAGGTTATTTAATTTCTCTGAGCCTCAATTTTGTCATCTGCAAGACAGGCCCAGAACAGCATTTGGCATACTGTTGATGCTCCCTCTAAACGGCAACTGAAATCATTTCAACTTTTGCAGTAGAGTGAAAACAATTAAAAACCATGGTGGGACTTCCCTGGTGGTGCAGTGGTTTAGAATCTGCCTGCCAATGCAGGGGACACGGGTTTGAGCCCTGGTCCGGGAAGATCCCACATGCCATGGAGCAACTAAGCCCGTGTGCCACAACTACTGAGCCCGCATGCCTAGAGTCGTGCTCCGCGACAAGAGAAGCCACCACAATGAGAAGGCCGCGCACTGCAACGAAGAGTAGCCCCCGCTCGCCGCAACTAGAGAAAGCCTGCGCACAACAAGGAAGACCCAACACAGACAAAAAAAAAAAACAAATAAATAAATTTATGTATATTAAAAAAAAGGACTGTCATGGTGGCCCGAGTATCCCTATTAGGGAGGAAACTGTCTTGATTTGTGAAAAATACTAAGTTGCTGTGAGGCTAGGCCTGAGGGTGGGTTGTGTCTGCATTGCAGGCGGCAGGAATCTGTACGGGAGAGCAGGGAAGAGGCAGAGAATTTGCAGGGGCTGAGAATTACACGTGCTGGAGCTGGTAGGTGACGACCCTTAGTGGCTGGTGTGGCTGAACGTCTTCCTAGAACAAGGATGTCTGAAGATCAATTAGAAACTCTTTGCAGGCTGAGCCGTAGGCCCTGAGCCCACCCCTTCCCAGCCAACGCCGTTCCCTGTGAATGACTCAGGAGACTGGAGAAGGGGGTAGTGTGTGGAAAGAGATGCTTTCCCCATCTGGCTCTTCATGGTGTGGAGGAGAGAAAGCACAGAGGCGCATGAGGATCCGCCTGCCATGTCAACTCAGTGAAGGGGACTCAGAATCTGAGGGGCCCGTGAGAAGCTCAGATGACCTGGAATTCACAGAAATCTTGGGAGGGCTTTGGACTTTCATGGGACAGGGAATGAGAGGTCCAGGGTCATCTCAAGGCCCAGGAGGCCTCGGTGGACATCTGGGTGGCCCTAAACTCTGAACTCTGAGGGTGGGGTCCAAGCCTCCCCCTCAGTGCACAGCGCAAAGCCCTGTGTTCTGGATATGTGGGCAGGGTGCTGACAATATCCATTGGCTTGAACTGGAGTTTAGTTCTTTATTCATTCATGTATTCATTCATTCATATGAATAAGTGGGCAGGCCTACTGTGGCTATATATGTCCAAAAACCCAATGCACACTAGTTTAAAGGAAAAAAATGAACAATTTATATAACAACAGTAATCCATGGAGGTGAATCAAATCTGGCTTTAGGGAAAGCTGGATCCGGGGCTCTAAGAATAGAAAAAGGACCGAGTTCTCCTTCCTTTCATCGGTCCCTCTTTTCAGTCTAATAAGATGGCTGCCAGCAGCTCCAGGGCAACATGAGCTTCCTTATTCCAGAACGAGGGGAACAAGGAGTTTCCCAGAAGCCCCAGTGACAGTGTCTTTGTGAGTCACTGGCTCTGATGGGGTCACGCGCTTCTCCCTGAACCCGTGGGACAGGATGGTCTGTTTGGCTTGGGCTCTCACAGGTTCCCCACAGGCTGAGCCAGAGAACTTATGGAATAAAGTAAATCAGGGGAACCGAGGAACGTAGACAGAGGTGAGCAGGTGCTGGGCGTGGAAGAAGAGCTGTCCGCCACGATCAGTTCACACAACACCCTCGGGCTGCTCTGGGTGCAGCAGAGGGCAGGCTGGACCCTGCGCCCGCACGGAGCTTATGTTCTAGAGGGGACGTTGACCCTTATCCCAATGGTCCTTCACCTCCCCTCCCTTCTGGCCCGTGACCAGCCCAGAGAGAGGAGTGAAATTAACTGTCCTTTGTTATTGGGACACTTCCTGAGAGCAACAAAGGGCCTTTCACAGGGAGAACATGAAGCAAGTAGATGCAGGATGACCTGGAAGTCACAGAATTTGGTTGTTGAGGTGCCAGATGAAAAACACCCAGCAGGTCATGTTCAGAATTTGGAGCTAAAACAGACATGCTCTTAAAGAAAAGAAATCCATATATGGCCAGCATGGCAGGTACACCTTTTGGAGTGAAGGACACTGGGCTGAATACTCAGAAACCGAAAACCCATGGAAGCTTCTGCAAAGTCAGCGCTCGGTGGGAGCCAAGTTCCCTTCCAGGCTTTACCCCCGCTCTGGCTGGAGGCACCCCACGGGGAACCAGGGGAAACTGAGGCCCCAGGTACTGGTTCTCAGGCCCACCCCTCTCCCAGCCACCAAGACCACGTCCGGTGCAGAGTTCTAGGCAGAGGGAGCAGCAGGTGGCAAGACCGTGGAGGAAAAGAACATGGAAAAACCAAGGGACAAAAAGTAGAAGGCTGGAGCGGAGAGAGAGACCCGGTGGGAGATGCGCATGGGTGTGGGCTGGGCCAGATCTTGGAGGAGTTTGGAAGCCAAGGAGAAGAGCTTCATCATTATCCCGAGAGCCAGGCTGCCCTTGATGGGAGTGAAGTGAGGGCGGAGCAGGGGCGGGGAGGAGCTGTATGAGTTGTTCTGGGGCTGCTATAGTACTAATAATTAATAATAGTAATAATAAACAACTGTGCGGCTTAAAACAAGAGAAATGTACTCTCTTGGAATTCAGAAAGTAAGAAGTCTGAAATCAAGGTGTCAGCAGGGTCGTGCTCCCTCTAATGGGTCTAGAGAAAGATCCTTCCCGGCCTCTTCCAGCTTCTGGGGGTGCCCGCCGATTCTTGCTGTTCTTTGGTCTGCATCTGTATCACTCCGATCTCTGCCTCCGTCTTCACATGGCTCTCTTTTATGTGTGTCCCTGTGTGTACTGTCCTCTTATCAGCACTGGTCTTAGGGTCCACCCTAATCCAGTATGATCTCATTTTAACTAATTACACCTGCAAAGACCCTATTTCCAAAAAAGGTCATATTTGAGGTTTCAGGTGGACATGAGTTTGGGGGGACACTTCAATTCACAGTGGTGGTCTGATATGATTTTCATGTGGCACAAGGGACTCCAGCAGCACGAGGAACGGATTAAAGGAGGCCAGTGTGGAAGCAGGAGGCCAGCTTGGTGGGCAGGAGAGAGGTGGAGGGAACCTGGGCTAGGATGGGGATGGTGGCGATGGGGGGAAGTGGATGGAGTCCAAAGATGCTTGGGAAGCAGAATCAACAGGACTTGGTGATGGACAAGATGTGGGCAGAGGGAAGGGGAGATTGTAAGAATATGCCCCAGGTTTCCGCGTGGCTGGCCTGTTTCATTATCAGTGAACCCAATTTGGTGAGACATAGGGTAGGATACGAAATAGACATGCAGAAGGGAAAAAAGAAAAAAAAATTAAAAGAAGGAGAAGATGGCTTGGGCTTGTTTACACCCCATGAGATTTGCCCACAAGCTGCAGTTCTCTGGGGACACCTCACAACCTCCTGGCTCAGCGCGTGGGCACCACATGGAAATGCTGATGGCCCAGCAATAGAATAAATAACCCTCCCAGTGAGCTCATCCTAAATTAGGTCTCCCCTCCTTGCTCACTCCAGCCCCTGGACTGGGGAAATTGCTGGCAGTGTGACGGAATGCAGCATCCTGTGGCCCTGGGGCTGGAACTGCCCGGTGCTAGGGGACATGGCCTGACACAGGGGCAGGCGCAGGTGTTCAGAGTCCAGATCTCTGACTCAGAGTGCTGGGAAAGGCCCCAACCTTTTTTTCCATTGCAGTTCCTTTTGGGGGCTCCTGGTATCATAGACATAAGGAACATGATCACTGGAGCCAGGCAGCCTGGGTTTGTCTGGAGTCTGGCTGAGTTCCCTGTGCCTAGGTTAGTAACAAACTATCGTGAACTTGGTGGCTTAAAAAACAACAGAAATTTCTCCTCTCACAGTCAGCAGGCCAGAGGTCTGAAGTCAGTGCCTCAGGGCTGAAATCAAGGTGTGGGCAGGGACGTGCTCCCTCTAGAGGCTCCAGGGGAGGATCCTTCTTTGCCTCTTCGAGCTCCTGGTGGCTGCTGGTGATCCCTGACTTGCGCTCACATCACTCCAGTCTTCAAGGACAGCATCTTCAAGTTGCCCGCTGCTTCCCTCTTGTAGGCGTACATGTGATTGCATTTAGAGCCTATTGAGTAATCCAGGATAATGTCCCCAACTCAAGATTCCTAATTTACTTTTTTTTTTTTTTTGACCGTACCATGCGGCTTGTGGGATCTTAGTTCCCTGACCAGGAATCGAACACGTGCCCCCCTGCAGTGGAAGCGCGGAGTCTTAACCACTGGACCGCAAGGGAGTCCCTCAAGATTGCTAATTTAATCACATCTTTTCCCATATAACATCCAGGGGTTAGGACCTGATATATTTGGTTGGGGGTGGAGGGTAGCTTTATTCTGCCTGCTACAAATTCCTTCACTTACAGTCTGCATGGCAAGTTACTTTTCTCTCTGTGCCTCCGTTTCCTCATGTGTGAATAGCAGAGACTCTGCTTTTAATGAAAGAACCCCCAACCTTTAGGTGGCCACAAAGTCATTGGATAACGACCGCATTTCCCAGGGTCCCTTGCAGCTTGACGAGACCATGTGCCTAGGCTCTAGCCAGTGGGATGTGCGTAATCTCTGGGCAGTGTCCTACCCCTCCTCTTTCTTCATGCTTGCTGGTCAGGAGTTGGATGTGGTGGCTAAAGAACTGCAGCAGCCACCTGGGGCCAGGAGGTGAATTTGGGCGGTGCTCGTAGGTGCTTATGAGGGTTGAATAGGGTTGAATAAGAGGAGCGTGTTTCTTTCTCCTCCCACTTCCCCTCTACCCCTTGTTCGTCCTCCTCCTCTTCCACCATGAATATTTCTCTCTTTCTCCTCCCGTCCCCCACTTCTCCCCTCTCCCTCTTCCCCCTCCTTTCCCGCTTCCTTCCCACCCCCCACCCCACATTCTCTTCTTTATCGTCACCACTGCTGCTTTAGTTCTGAGGCTCCTGGACTGGCAGGCGACCTTGGCCACTACACTCAGCCCTCTGACCCGCTGAGTGTTGGGGATCTTTGCCTGGAATGCCTATCTAAGCCACACCCACAGCTTGTTTCTTTAGTCATTCTTGATTATTAACACAAACAAGCAGGGACTAAGCAAGCTGCTGTGCTGGGCACTTGACATACCTGCTTTCCAAACTTTACAGCAATTACTTTGTAAAATGATCATCATGTGAGGGATCATGTTATCTTTATGAAAGTCCTAGCTGGCCCAGTGTTACAGGAAGAAGTTGAGGCTCTGAGCCTCACAGTTTCACAGCTGGAGGGGGCGGAATCAGGAGTCCACCTGCTCCTGTGCTCTTAGACATGGCACTGCATCCTTCCATGGTAGTTTACGGACCCCTGATAGGGGACTGGCCAGTAAGGGAGACCAAGAGAAGAAAGATCAGCCCCGCCCTTGGGGAATTCCTCATGGAGTGGGGCATGCTGGCTTGGGGAGGCCCCTTGGGGTCAGCCCCTGAGGTGGTTTCCTGGAGAAGGTAATATATGAACTGAATCATGGTGAGAGGGTGGGGTGTGTACAGGGACAGTGAGATGAGCTCTGGGGTAGCGGGATCAGGGTGTGTTGGGGAATCAGGAAGTGGACAGTTTGTTCCGGGGATGGGTAAGGGTTTTGAATCTGGGCAAAGTAGTGCTTCCTGCTTTCAGTGAGAGATCTATAAGTTTCTTCCTTCTTCCACCATGAAATTTGTTTTCATTATATTAGCATAACACATATTTATTGGGAGAAAATTTGGAAAATACAGGAAATCATAGAGCAGACTTCTCCACCTCAGCGTTCACTGCTATCAATTTATTTTTATATTTTGGGACTTCCCTGGTGGTGCATTTGTTAAGACTCCACGCTCCCAATGCAGGGGCCCCAGGTTCAATCCCTAGTCAAGGAACTAGATCCCACATGCATGCCGCAACTAAGGAGCCTACCTGCTGCAACTAAGACCCAGCGCAACCAAATAAATAAATATTTATTTATTTATTTTTACACCTTTTTTTTTTGGCCATGCTGGCACGTGGGGTCTTAGCACGGCTTGGCCATGGTTCGACCAGGGATCGAACCCAAACCCCCTGCGTTGGAAGCATGGAGTCTTAACCGCTGGACAGCCAGGGAAGTCCCCACTGCTGTTAATTTATTAGTGGCTGTGCTCACCCTCATGAGACCTTCCAATGCCAGGCACCCTGCTGCCTGCTTTCCACACAGGGCAGCTTCTCGCTGTGTCCTGACATGGTGGATGGGCAAGGAGGCTCTCTGGCCTCTTATAAGGGCACTAATCCCATTAATGAGGGCTCCACCCTCATGACCTTAGCACCTCCCAAAGGCCAAAGGCCCCACCTCCTAATGCTATCTCACTGGGGGTTAGGATTTCAACATGAATTTTGGGGGGTGGGGTGGGACACAGACATGCAGTCCATAAAAAGTTCCACTCAAGACCCCTCCTGCTACCGTTTTATAGCCACGGCCACCTCCCACCCCTGGCAACTGCTAATCTGTTCTCCATTTCTATAATTTCGTCATTTCTAGAATGTTATATAAATGAAATTACATGGTATATAACCTTTTGAGACTTTTTTTTTCACTCAGCAGAATGCCCTTGAGTATTCTCCATGTAATTTTGCATCCCACAGCATGACTATATTCAATTAGATGAATAGATCATAACGTATTTAACTAACCCCCTCCTACCTACTTAGTTTATTTCCATTTAAAAGTATTTTGAGTTATGCTGTGGCAAATATCCTTGAAGCAGTGTATTTGCTTATATAAAGTATTTGCTCATATAAAGATTTGTTTCTGAAGACAGATTCCCTGCTTTGGACTTGCTGAGTCACGCATGTTTGAAAAAACATCTCTCCTAATTGGCCAGTATAAGCGATGTCCTAATTTTCACCCCTCCCACTGATGTGGGAGACTCTTTGGGTCCCTACACCCTCACCCTCTTTCTTAAGGAGGAAGCTCTTGTTCTCTTAAGCTCATCTCAGGTCTGGGGTTGCTAAATATGGACAGGAAGGGACCAGAGCAGAGAAGCAGCCGGAATATCAGCAAGGGGGCCCCGAGGTCAAAGGGCGAGGTCGTGGGGCTCTGGCCCTGGTGTGGGCTCAGTGGTAGAAGTGTCCCAGTTTGATGAGAGTGCGGTGCTGCTCTACCAATAGGAGACAGGAAAGTTGGGGGGCGCTTTCTATGCCTGATGCCCTCCCAGCCTCTTGGTGCTCTTGTCCCATTTTAACGAGACCACCATCGTGTAGGGGTCACAAACACAGGTTCTTAGGGGCCAGATGGATCGTGGAAATGGTGATGTAAGAAAAACATGCTCTCTCCTTTCTCCTGAGACACATGACCCTATGCTCCAACAATCTTCCTCCCTCTCCACTCTTTGACAGATGTAAGAGTACAAGAAATATTCTCTTTTCCTCTTAACTGGCACCAGCGCAATACACTGTAGCCTCGGGGCTTTGCTCTTGCTGGCCCCTGCACCTGGCATGCTCTTCTCCAGAGATCCCAGCTCACCCCTCAGCTCCTGCAGGATTCCCCCAGTGTCACCATCTCAGGGAGGCCTTCTTCGCTCCCCCCGCCCCCCAGCACTCCTAGCCCACTTTCTCTGCTTGATTTTCGCAGTAGCATTCGTCACCATCCACAGTCTGTACATGTCGTGCATTTAGATTCTTTTTGCCTGTTTCCCCCCATATTTTTGTTGTCTTGTTCCCAGCCATATCCTCAGTGCTGAGAACAGTGCCTGACTCATGGTAAGCACTCGGAACATTTTGTTGAATGAATGAGTGAATGAATGAATGAGTGAACTAACAGATAAATGAATGAACAAATGAATGAATGAATGAATGAAAGAAAAGAATGAATGAAAGGAAGGAAGGGAAGAAAGAAAAAAGGAAGGAAGAAAGGAAGAAAGAGAAAGGAAGGAAGGAAGGAAGAAAGGAAGAAAGAAAGAAGCTAACTCACTCTAGCATAAGTTAAACCATGCTGGTCCATGGCACCTGGCAGGCTGTGAACTTTAGACTCCTGAACGAAAGGGAGGGGTGAGCCCTGGGGTAAGCCGATGTGTTGCCGTCTAAAGGAAGCACCCGCTGTTCCACTCCAGCCCACTGCTGCCTGGTCTTCAGTTTTTCAGGACTGAGTGAACAATCTCAATTTAAGTTACCATACCAGATAAGATTGCCAATATTTGAGCATTTGGGGCCTACAGAAATGGCAATTCCATGTGATCCAAACAATACACAGGACTTCCCTGGTGGCGCAGTGCTTAAGAATCTGCCTGCCAATGCAGGGGACATGGGTTCGATCCCTGGTCCGGGAAGATCCCACATGCCATGGAGCAACTAAGCCCATGGGCCACAACTACTGAGCCTGTGCTCTACAGCCCGTGAGCCACAACTACTGAAGGCTGCACGCCACAACTGCTGAAGCCCGTGCGCCTGGAGCCTGTGCTCTACAAGAGAAGCCACCACAATGAGAAGCCCGCGCACCGCAACAAAGAGTAGCCCCCGCTCGCTGCAACTAGAGAAAACCCGCGCGCAGCAATGAAGACCCAACACAGCCAAAATAATAATAGATAAATAAATATAATTTAAAAAAAGTTTAAAAACAAACAGTACACAATTCCTCCCAATTTCAGTTGCTGCCGACAAGTTTTCAACCACATTATTCACCACAACAAACCCACTACTTGGGCCAAAGGGACACGTCTCTGAGCTGGCTTCTCCCAGGACCACCAGTCTGCAAGCTGCATACAGGCTTTCAGTAGCTAGTTGTCACCCCCAAAAGAAAAGCACCAGCTCTGCCTGGGTCCTTGGGTTCCGTAGAGAGCGGCTGGAGCAACAGAAATGGAGAGGTGGGGGAGAAGGGAAACGTGGAGGAATCCCCCCTCCTCCATGTAACAACTGCAGACCCCTGCGAGAAGCCTCTTCTCAGGGAGGGGCTTCTGCCCCCAGTGGGTCTCCCCGAGCCACATGGGGCAGCCCCAGCTTTCTGGACCCGGCCTGAGTCCCTTCTTGTTCCTGGGTGTGATTCTGTCAGGCCGCAGGAGTGTGTCAGTGATGGTGCTGCCTGTTACCAGATGCACAGATGTTCGAAACTCAGAAAGCTGCTAAAGAGGCTTCTAGGCAATCGAGGGGGGTTGGGTGGGGAGAAAAGAAGCTTCTGGAAATAAAACAAGCCAGTCACCGAGGGCAGTGTGATGGGGCCTTGGTGGGATTGAAGAGTGGTCCTGCCTGTGGGAAGGGTCAGGTCAGCACGGCCCTCCCCTTGGAGCATGCGATGGGGCAGTGCTAGCCGGGCCCAGGACGGGGCGCAACCTGCCCCTAAGTCCAGTCGGGAGGCCCCCTCCCACCCTGCCAAGTGTCCCAGGGTCTCCCATCCCTTTGGGTCGGACACAGCCCCCACGTGCTGGCAGTCCACCCCACCGTTCATTCACTTACCGTCTCATTCAATTTTCAGCTCCTTTGCGCTAAACGTCTACCCCGGCTCTGGGTGCTGCGGAGGCAGCCGTGAGCAAGGGGCAAAGCACTGGCGGCCCGGCTCTTTCACTGAGTGGAAAGTAAGTCAACAAGTGACATGCAGTGCAAGGCTGGGGCTGTGGAGATGCTCACCCCAATGCAGCCACCGCCTGCCTCGCTCCCACCCTCTCCATCTCTCCACAAACACCATCATCTCCTTTTCTCTTTTGCCACAGACCACGAAGGTCCACACGACAAAGCCCATGTTATTCACAACCGAACCTGGCTTCTCTTTCTGGAACGTTGGAGAGTGGATGCTGTTGACGGGCACCGGCTGCTCCAGGTGAGGGGAAGACTTTGCCGTTCCAGGCAGGGCTGTGGGGTGGGAAGGGGAAGGGGAGCGGTTCTTCCCTCCTCATCAGGAAGGTTGGAGTTTTCTGACACAGCAAAGAAACAGCAACGACTGCAAATCAGTTAGCCGTTGTACTTGTACAGGTGGAAGGTTTCCGTCCTGCCACGCGTTTATGGCCATTTGGAATCATGCATTTTCTTGTTAATATATCTGTCTTCTCTGCTTGCTTGAAATGATCAAACTAACAGTTATTGGCTGCTTCAATATGTTGCATTATGTGTATTTACTCATTCAAGACTCAGAACACCTTATGAGCTAGGATCCATCGTCGTCTCCTGTTTGTAGTATAGGAAATTCAGGCGCAGAGAGGTTAGGTAGGATGGCCAAAGACACACAGTTAGAAAGAGGAGGGATCTGGGATTTGAACTTAGGACCAAGGTCCTATGTTCGTAATTTCTATCCCAAGTTGCTTTGTCGGCGAGTGAAGGCGGTGACCATGCCTGCTTGTTCAGCATGGGGTCCCACAGCATCTGGCTTGGAGTTGATGTTCGGTACCTTTTTGTGGAATGAATGAATGAATGATACACCTTTACCAGGATGGATGGTGCCTACTTCTGTGAGGGGCTATTGGGCTCTCTGTATTGAGTTTTTTTATTTTTTGGTTGCGCTGGTTTTTAGTTGTGGCAGGCGGGCTCCTTAGTTGCGGCTCCAGGGCTCCTTAGTTGCGACCTGCGAACTCTTAGTTGTGGCATGCATGTGGGATCTAGTTCCTGGACCAGAGATCAAACCCAGGCCCCCTGCATTGGGAGCGCAGAGTCTCACTCACTGGACCACCAGGGAAGTCCCCTGCCTGTATTGTTTTTGTTCTAATTCACGTTTGGCAAGTGGTTAGCTCTTGGCACGTGGAAGTTACTCAGAAAATGTCCACTGACTGGATGAATGACTGAGGGAGAGAGTGAGTGACTCTGAAGTTGATGAGGCCAAGAGGCAAAAAGGGAGAGAGGGAGGGACTGAGCCCAGACATGCATTTGCCCAGGCCCCAGTCTTGGTTTTCTCCTCGTTGGACCACTGCTATTGTTGTTTTGCTGTTCCATTGTCATGAATCTGGACCTTTGCTTTGCTTCTTTCCTGTATCCTCTGCGTCAACATCAGGGGATCAGGGCGTTTGGACACCTGGATGGCATCAGGATGTCCCTGTGAGTGCTGGGTTTTTGTGGTGGCAGAGTCCAGCAGACCTCACAACATCCCAGCAGCTCTGGGAAGCCCCAGCTGTGATGTCCAGGACTTGAGGCGGGATACAGGGCCCATGGAAGACGTTGAACACTCCTGCTGCCTTTTGTGGATTCTCAGCTCCTGGTGTGTGTGGGCGCTCAGCCGGTGGCTGCTGGGTGTCCATCCAGGCCTTCACGCGTACACTCGTGCATTCCCTCGTTTACTGCATTCGGCCCGGTTACCTGCCATGAGCCCTGGCCTCGCCCCCTCCCAACACTGTGAGCAAGTTAGTCCCAAAGTACTGTGAGCTCAGTGTCCTTATTGGTAAAACACAGACTGTGACTGTCCCTTTTTTGCAAGATGATTGTGGGTTAAACAAATTAAGGCAGTAAAGCTGCAAGAACAGAGCAAGGCCTGCAGGAGACCCTTAACAAATGGAAAGACACAGGTGTCTGCAGGTGTATGGGCATCAGTTCACTCACAAATGAGGCCAGTGGTATCTCCAGGAGACGCATGAGTTTTCAGATGAGACCCAGTTGGGTTGGGACGGAAAAGAGAGAAGGAATTTTCCCACCCTCATCTTTGTGTTCACTTTATTTTCTAAGAAAAGTGTGCTGTGTAATGAGAAAAGCAGAATGGGGTGACTTGGTGTCAATTTTGGAGATTTCTCTTATTCGTTAATCTTTCACTAACAAGTGTAGTCCAGGGCAAATCCCTAACAATTCTGGGATTTGGGAAGAAAAGACAAAGCCATTTGTGGGCCATTATGGTTCTCTTCTGCAAAAATTCTCAAGCCAGAGCAGCAGGGCGGGGTGGTGCGGGGAGAATCCTGCCTTTGGAAGAACATGTGGGAAGCCAGGGTCACGTGTAGAGCCGGGATAAGAAGATTTGATGCTGGTAAGTGCACAGGTTGTCCTAGGGTGGGCTTGGGTGTGGGTTCTGGTCTTTTCCAACAAGGAAGAGAATTTTTGCCTTCATTTGGGTGTGGTCGAGTGGCTAAAGGGGCTAGGCCTGGAGTTACCTGCCAAAGAACAATCTCGGTGTGTGCATTTCTCCAAGCATTGGCCAAATCCATAACGATGGACATCGTGCATTCATCCATCGCTTTGTTCATTTATGACATTTATTATAGAATAAGTGGGAATATCAGATAAGGTGTCTGAAAACAAAGAAATCCCTTGTGGTTCTACCACTCAATTTATTTTATTTTTTATTTATTTTATTTTTAATTTAAAAAAAATTGACGTACAGTTGATTTACAATGTTTCAGGTGTACAGCAAAGTGACTCAGTTATTCTTTTTCGTATTCTTTTCCGTTATAGATTATTACAAGGTATTGAATATAGTTCCCTGTGCTACACATTAGGCCTTTGTTGTTTATCCATTTTATATACAGTAATGTATATCTGTTAATCCCAGATTCCTAATTTATCCCTCTACCCCCATTCCCCTTTGGTAACCATAAGTTTGTTTTCTATGTCTGTGAGTCTGTTTCTGTTTTGTAAATAAGCTCATTTGTATCATTTTTTAAGATTCCACATATAAGTGTTATCACGATATTCGTCTGACTTACTTCACTTAGTATGATAATCTCTAGGGCCATCCATGTTGCTGCAAATGGCATTATTTCATTCTTTTCAATGGCTGAGTAATATTCCATTGTATACATGTACCACATCTTCTTTATCCATTCATCTGTCAGTGGACATTTAGGTTGCTTCCATGTCTTGGCTATTATAAATAATGCTGCTATGAACATTGGGGCACGTGTGTCTTTTTGAATTAGAGTTTTCGTCTTTTCCAGATATATGCCCAAAAGTGGGATTGCTGGATCATATAGTAGCTCTATTTTCAGTTGTTTAAGGAACCTCCATACTGTTCTCCACAGTGGCTGCACCAATTTACATTCCCACCAACAGTGTAGGAGGGTTCCCTTGTCTCTGCCACTCAGTTTACATCAGCTACATATGCATACATTTCCCTAAGTGGTGTAGCAGGGCCATTAGGTGTTTAGAAAGGACATGGGAAAACAAAGCCATGTTATCACCAGGCGGTGTTTGATGGAGCCATTAGCACACAACCACGAAGGTAGGGACCCCCAGCCTTCACCTCCTGGCCGGTCAGAGGCGTCGTGCGGTCCAGGGATAAAAGCATCCTGTCAGCTTCCACTGCTCCAAGCCAGGAAGCTGGGGTGTTCTTGGGAAGTTCGGGCATGGGTACCAAATGGATGTCCCAGGAACAGTCCAGTGAGGAAATAACCATCAGGGACACTGACCCCATCCTACCTTGGCAGTGAAGGGAGGTGAAGTTCTGCTGGAGGTGCCCCACCATCATCCTCCCCGCTTCCGTGCACACCAGCCACCAGCACCTGCATTTCTCTGCCCAAGGGCTTCCTGTGGTAACGGTGGGAGATTTGCCATTCTTGGGGCCAGCTGAAGTACTGGGAGTTGCTGCCCCCTGGGAGCGGTCCTCAGCCAGTGACTCACAGGAATGGTGCATGAGTCCCTTCCAGTGGGCTGGCACCCAGTCCCCCCAGCACCATTGAGTTCCAGCCACTCAGACACTCGGGTGGTAGCTGGTGACACTTCCTGTGCTGGCTTCCCTCACTTCTCACCCTCCACCAGGTCTTCTGTGGACGCACCTCCCAACCAGATCCCTCGCATTCAAATCCTTGCCTCAAGGTCTTCTTCTAGAAGACCACTGTCTGCCCACACAGCACGTAGGCAAGGAAGACAGACGGTAAAACCCATGCTGGTGACCAGTGCTTTAAATGGAGGCCCAAGGAGCAGTGGAGAGGCTATGGGGACTTAGCCTAGAAGGAAACAAATACCTCTGTTTGGGAGTCTCAAAAACAGATTCTTGCCGGGAACTTTTCTAACATGCAGGAGACTTTTAGAGGAACTCAAACATTTACCCAGCGGTTCCTCTGTACCAGATGTTGAGACACAATGCTGAGGCCGAAGAAGCTTGGTCTCTCTCATGCAGTTCGTGATATAACTGGGGAGAGGTTGATCAGATGATCCAAGGAATAAATGTGCTGTAACACGTGGTAGGAAGGAGAGGTGAGGGGCGCTCTGGCTGCTTTTGAAGGAGGCTTTGACCTAGTCGGCTCCGAGGAGTGGGGCTCCAGAGCACGGGGAGGCTTTGACCGGGTGCAAAGGGAGGGACCAGTGTTCCAGGTAGAGGGCCTGGCGTTTGCAAAAGCACGAGGGCGGGGGGATGTGTGCTGGAGAAGATGCACGGGGCCAGCAAGACCAGCTCACAGGGGACGAGACTGGGAAACGCCATCTACGGCCATTCAGGATTTTACCCTGGAGCCTTGGAGGCTGTGAAGCCAGCGACGGGCTTTAGCTAACATGATTTGCGTGCTGAAGAGATCACTCTGGCTGCTGTATGATCCACTCGGAGTTTATCTAAAGATTCCCTCCCGTCCCCTCCCCGCCTCTCCCGCCCACTAAGACCCTTGGACTGGAACCAGGGAGCAGGAAGGCTGGGGTTCGCCACGACAGAAATGACTGTCGTTCCGTTTGAACCAGCCCAGCACACAGTGGTTCTCGTCTTGCCAATTACCTTGCCGTTTCCAAAAGCACGTTCACGCTGGAGGAGTGAATGGGGCTGGTGCGGCCTTATATAACAGTTGGATGTCCCTCGCGGCTGGAAAATAGTGCTCCTGTCAGACGATAAGCCCCAAAGAACACGCCTTGGATCTGATAAACAGACGTTGGCAAATGGGAGGTTTGAAGGCAGTGCCAAGCTCTGTGGTTTGGACTGGCCCTACGAGTGAAACAATCGAAGCAGCTAACCATCTGCAGGAGGGGAAAAAGCAGGGGAAATTCAGCCTGAGACAAAGGGGCAGTGTAGGAGGCGTAGCGCCCGCAGCGTGCACGGCTCTGCCACGTTACCACAGCCTCGCAGGCTGCCACCAGCCCACCCAGCGGGACGCCATGGTTGCAGGGCCCGTCGACCATCCTGTTCATCCACCAGTGTTACTTCCTGCGGCGCCTCCTCTGAAAGTGAAGGGGTGGGGTTGGGTTATGCGGGTGGGCATGTGAGGGAAGACTGTGGACGGTCTGTAGAGAGCTCTTGGGGCCCAGGCGTTGTCCTTCATGTTTGATGATGTGGCTTAGAAGCTGTAAAGCCTTCACTTGTTTTGCCATGGACGGCTCTGAACCGAGCTGGGCAGATTCCTTCACCCAGTGTGGCTCGTGACCACGGACCATCTGCCAGAAGCCTGGCTGAGGTTCCAATGCAGTGGGCCTGGTAGGAGGTCGTGGAACCACATAGAGAGCCCGCTCGGGCATTCTTTTAGGACAACATCTACTGTTTGGAGGAACAGAGGGCAGGGCCCATGTCTGTCAACCAGCTCCACTCCTCCAGGGCTCACACAGTAAGTCCTCAGACCAACAGCTCCTATGTCCTGGATAGAAATGCAGAATCTCAGACCCTACCCAAGACCAATCGAATGAGAATCTGCCTTTTCACAAGATCCCCAGGTAATCAGCAGGCACATTATAGTTTGCAAAGGGCGGGTCTAAAGGGTATCGGTAAGTGGTCCGTTATTAGAAGCAGTTTTTCTGTGCCAGGTATTGTGTTTTCCATACTTCATCTCATTTCATCCTTAAAATCACTCCAGGGGACAGAGGGAAACTAAGATGCAGGTGAGGACACGGGGGCTGGGTGATGTCCAGTCTTGTGCCCAAGGTCATACAGCTGGTAAAGGGTGGGGTCAGGTCTGGGTGGCCACTGCTCTCCTGCTCCCTTCAAGAGAGCCTAGCTGGACACTCTCCATCCACGGCTTGGCAAACCTAGGTCTCTTACCCAGAATCCTTCCTCCGTCTGGTGCCCAAGCCGGCTCTTAACCTGCTGTGGTCCCATGGCCTCCTGCACAGAGCAGGGCCTCTAGAAACGTCTGGGGAATGATGGAGACTGTGCTCCAGACAGCCGAGTGAAATGGTGAACAGCCTGGGCGTGGACAGAGAGACTCACATCTAGAAAGACCTCGTCTCAAGCAAATACTGGCTCCGGTGATGTTAGGGTGCACACCCCACACTCCCACTCCTGTAAACTCCCTATTCTACTGTGAAGGCTGGGCTGGGTGGAGGCCCCCGTGCTTATGCGTCTGTACACATTATACACAGTTAGAGCCGTAGAAGGTAGCTCAGTTGAAAGACAGAGTGTTGTTTTTTTTTTCTTTCATTTTTAAATGTAAAAGCCTGGTGATGTTGGAACAGATTTTGGCCTGGATTTGGCATTGCATTTTTTAAATTTTTTTTTTTATTTCACTTCCACTAGGGGCTTAAGTTGTTGGGTTTGGACAAGCACTAGGCAGGCAGCTGTGGCTACTTGCCTGCCGGAATTTAATCTTCTCTCTTTTGTGTGCGATGGTGACCCACAAGGCCCTGGTTAGGTGCCACCATCGCTTAAAACAGAGATTCCGTATCAGGGGTCCATGAGCCTTGTGATGCACTTACTGGACAGGCAACCCCAGTTGGCACTGGACAGGCGGCCATGAATGCTTGAAGGCCTGCTTCTGGGCTGAGGAGATGAATGAAGCAATCTAGCTCTTCCCTCTCTTTCTCTCTCTCGCTCCCCGGTTCCTCTCTGATCCTTAATATCTTACTTCTTTGGCTTGTCAACTTTTAAGGAGAGGCAAGTAAACTAATCCCTTTGGGAATAGATGTCAGGTGCTAATTCCATCATGCTTTTTTAGCCCAAACACCCAAATTTAGTAAAAAAAAAAAAAAAAAATTCTAGGGCAGGACTTTAAACATCTAGAAGAGATTAAATTTCATCTCTCTCGCATTTTTCCAAATGCCATATGCAGGTTTGCGAAATCCCGGGATACCCATTGTAACTGCAACCCATTCTGGTCTAGGATTTAGGAAAAGGCAGGGCCAAGTTCAGATCTTTCATTTATTCATTCATTCAACAAAGTTGCTACGTGCCCAGTACTCTTCTGGGCTCTGGGATTCTGGGTCCCCGCTCTGTGGAATCTCCATTCTTAGAGACAGACACTAAATACATGAATGAACAAGGCAGTTTCAGACCCTGATCAGTGCCACAGGACAATACAATGGACACTGTGTTGGGGGCATGAGGGTGGGGAGGGTACTCTTAAATGGGGTAGTCAGGGAGGGCTTCTCTGAGGAGGTGACACCTAAGCTCAGATCTATGTGGCCAGAGAGAGCTGGGGAATGATCCTCAGGCTGAGCCTCCAGGCTGCCAGAACAGCAGAGGCAGAGGCCCCAAGGAAGGAACAAGCTTGGCTTGTTAGGGGAACAGAATGAAGGCTGCTTCCAGGGAGAGAGCAAGGACTTGAGCCTGGAAAGGGCTGCAGGGACCAGACCCCACTTGCGGGGCCCAGCAGGCCCCAGGATGAAATTGGATTTTTATCTAAAGTGCTTTGGGCGTGCCATGATCTGATTTAGGGTTTAGAAGACCCCTCTGGCTGCTGTGTTGAAATGGACAAAAGTGGGAGCCCAGAGGTTGGTGAGGAGAGTCAGGTGGTCTCAGGGGTGGAATGATGAGGCATTGAGCTCAGCCGGTGGGGACACTGTATAGGGAGAGATGCCCCAGATGGGCAGCCTTTCCCCACCTGTAACTGCCTCTTTTCAGCAAACCATGTTTCTTCCACATTAACAACAAGAGAACCCTGACGCCTGTGGGACTCTGGCAGGAAAAACAGAGCTCCACTGCGTTAGTGCATCAGACACATGAGGGGCGAATCCCGAAGGAGGGTCAGGGTAACACAGTCATAATTTCCTTCCATTTCTTCATCATCTCTAACTCACAGACACAATCTCAAGAAAGAAATACACTCATTTATTTATTTACACCTTGTCTTGTTACAAAATGATAGACTCTCTAAACAGAGACATTACAGAGAGGAAATCATCTTGTGTGTGTGTGTGTGCGTGTGTGTGGTGTGTGTACTTTATATTACTGAGCGCCTATTACATGCCAGGCACTGAGCTTAAGCTCTTTATTACCTTACTTAATCCTCTCACCAACTCTAGAGGTAGGAACAATTATTATCCTCATTTTAGGCTGCTGGGGGTTAGGAAACTAGCCCCAGATCACACAGGTAGCACCAGGTAGGAAGGCATTCAAACCCACGGTCCATCTGTTTCCAGAGCCAATGTTCTCATCATTGTTCTCTACTGGTTCCACCATCTGCTGGGCAAAGGCTGGGAGCCTTGGTTTACTAATTGGCTAATAGAAAGGCTCTTTTGCAGAGTGGATTTTGTCTTTTTGTTCCAGCTAATCACCCATGCTCTAAAAGTAGGGGTCTTTTGTCCATATTGGAGGCAGTACCTTGGGCTGATGGGAAAAAGTTTTCCTGCTGATCTTTATTTGCCATTTTCTACCCAATACGTTGAAAATCCCTTGCTGCCAGAAGAACATTCCAGGATCAGAGGATGCCACTTCCCCACACAGAGTTCAAGACAGTTCTTTCTGTGGTTTCTGAACCCAGCTCATTGTTGCGGATGAAATCTCTGCGGATGAGAGCAGTGTTTTCAAATGAGTCACACTCATCATGGCTCATGGAATCTATTTAGTCGTTTGTGACAAGCAATTTTAAAAACAGGAATAGAGAGCTCGCTTTGGCAGCACACATACTAAAATTGGCACGGGACTTCCCAGGCAGTCCAGTGGTTAAGACACTGTGCTTCCACTGCAGGGCGCGTGGGTTTGATCCTTGGTCGGGGAACTAAGATCCCGCATGCTGTGCAGTGTGGCCAAAAAATAGAAAAAAAAAAAAATAAATAAAATTGGCACGACACAGAGAACGGTAGTGTGGCCCCTGTGTAAGGAGGACATGCAAATTTGTAAAGCATTCCATATTTTAAAATATTAAATTTAATAAAGGAATAGAACAGAAAATATCAGTATCAGGGTACCTCTCTCACAGTAAGGGAAATACTGTTTGTTAAACTTTTCTTTTAGTTTATGTGCACTAGGTCACAATTCTGTGGAGGACTTAAACATTTGAGAGCCACGGAATCAGAGTGTTGTTGGAAGATCGTGCACCTGGAGGAAATACACTTCACCACGCGTGGGTCTTGTACCTTATCTACACCAGTCGTTTCAACTTACAATGTTAAGGTACCAGAGAGTCAAGATCAATGTTAAGAGGCTCCAGTCTACCTGTCCCACCTCCTCTCTGAGGATAGGGCTGGTTTTGTCAAGCACTGGTCCAGGCAACAGCCCAGAGGGAAGTCTTTCCATTGAAATCTGGGTAATGCGTTTCAATTCTGATGTCTCTGTTTCAATTCAGATTATAATTGATAGGAGTGACAGTGTGTAAAGATAGTGACTGTCTCTTGAGTACTTCCTATCCACTAGGCATTTCCCATGTTGCATCTCGTGGCAACCCTATGAGGTATAGGTTCTATTCTTATTCCTAATTTACTGAGACTCAGGTGGTAGAAATCACTTGCCCACGTGTGTGAGTCAGGAATTGTTTGGTTGCAAGTGGCGGTCACTGACAAGACCAGGGTCCTCTGGCTTTAGGCACTGCTGGATTGAAGAACTCGGATAAAGCCAGGAATCTCTCTTTGTCTCTTAGTTCTGCTTTCCTCTGTGATGGCTTTATTTCATATAGTCTCTTCTGTATGGTACCGTATACTCCTAGGCAACTTGGGCTCATGGTCTACCATTTTACACCCCAGCACCTCTTTCGTGATAATTGCAGCCCAAGTCCTGTCTTTCACTCCAGTTGGCCAACATGCCTCTGTGCTGGGGCCTGAGGGTCAGCTCCACCTGTGCCACAAGGGCTGAGAGATGGGAGGAGTCATTCTACGTATCAGGTAATTTTTACCTCATCACCAGCCACCCAGAACTTAATGGCTTAAGACAATAACCGTGTATTTAGTTCATGATTCTGTGAGTTGGCAGTTTAAGCTGGACTCATCTGGGTAATTCTTCTGGTCTCATGTGGGCTCCTTCATGTATTCCAGGGTTGCCTGCAGGTCGCAGGGTTGGCTGGCTCTAGGCAGAGAGGTCCTGGCCTGTTCGTTATGGGCTCCCGTCCTCCAGCAGGCTAGCCCGGGCGTGCCCTCAGGGAAGTCACAGTGGTCCAAGAAATGGAGTAGAAGAGCACAAAGTCTCTTGAGATTAAGCTTGGAACTGGCACACCGTTACTTCTGGCACAAGTTGTTGAGAGAGGCTCAGAGAGGTGAGGCAGCTGTCTGTGTTCAGTAGTGGAAAGCCCAGAGAATCACGGAAAAAGCCTGACATTGTGGATCTGTGAAACTACCACCTGTCTCTGGGCTTCCCATAATGGATGAAGAAGCCTCATCACTTAGGTCTATGATGGCATGTATTCTCTTAATTGCATCCTGAAACATTCCTAATTAACACACCGGTGTCCCCTGAACAACCTTACCAAAGTCTTTGGTTATGCGAGGCCATGAGCCAGCCAGTGAGAATTCCTTTCCCTGTGTTATGCTTCCTTGGTGCTGCTCAGGGCTTGTTATTCTGCAGGGTTTACAGAAATAGCTTTTTGGGTTTTATTCCAGAGCCTTCCTCTCTCTAAGATCCGTGCATGTGGCTAGAGCAGGTTTCTCAGTCATGGCCGTATTGACATTTGGGGCAAGATGATTCCTTGTGGTGGGGCTGTCCCGTGCATTGTAGGGTGGTTGGCGGCATCCCTGGCCTCTACACACTAGATGCCTCTCTCCAGTTGATGACAACCGAAGGACATCTTAGCGGGTGGAGGTGCGAACAGAAATATCCCCTGTTGAGAACCACAGAGTTAGAGGGATAAACTGGAGACAGATTTGAATGCTGCCTACAAAAGTTCCAAGTATCTCTCTCCTTTCACATTTGTTTCTTTATGTATGTCAGGATGGTCATGCTTAAATTCCCATTCACAGCAGGAAACACTCTCACAACACTCTCTGGCCAAACGCGCACCCTCGTTACAGGGCCTCGCCAGTTCCCCAGAAACACATGGGGGAATTCTGAATCCCCCTGGACCTAGATGGGACCTTGAGAAAGCATTCAGGTTGTTTAACCTGGTTGTTCTCATACTCAGACTGAAATGGGGCCATAGCTTGAAGGTTGGGTGATATCCACAGACCTGGCCCAAAATTGGTATAGAGAGCAGGTTGGAATGTTTGGAAATAAGAATATGTTTCCTTGAAAGAGCCCTGGATTTGAGCTGAGTTAGGTCGTAAAGACAGGAAGCCGAGCTTATGGCGGACTGACATTTCCAGCACCCAAGTGGGCCTTGAGGATAAAGAGATAAAACGTTTCCAAGACCTCGTTGCAAGGAAACGTTCCTGGATGAGAGGCCCACAGCCAACCCAGCATCAGCCCAGTCTCGACAAGGGAAACTGGGTGTGTTTGGGTTTTGTCTAACATCTTGGAATGATTAATTTAGTCTTCTGCTCTTAATAAAACCCACCGGCCTTGTGAGGACCTTCCCATCATTACAGACTCTGTTTTGTATAAAATAAATTGGATCCGTTGGCGTCTGATTCATCTACACTGAATGCGGCAAAATAGTGTTTTGTGAGAAATTCTTGCTGTCTGCTAAGCCGGTAGAGGCTTGTCTTTAACAAAGTGCCTCCTTCCCTGGGGAAACAGGAAGTTACAGCGGGCCAAAAGAAAATGAGTTCCAAGCTGGCTGGGTTCAAGTCCAGACTCCACCCCCAAGCCCACCTGCGGGCTCCGCGTCCACCTGCCTGGTGCTCTCTCCAGCTCTTGACACCAGCGGGTGGTTAAGCCCCTGTCAACGTGGCCCTCCTTTTTGGCCTGGCCTTTCTGGTGTCAACAATGTCCCTGTTCTTATTCAGAGAGAAGGTTCTGCCTTCCCCCTCGTCTCTCCTCTTGGCCCCCTCCTTAATCCTTGGAGTGCAAAACTCCGAATGTGTTTTTTCCTCAGATACATTGAGGAAAGGAGGCGGGTGCCAGAGGTTTCCAGCCGGCACTCCATAGTCTTTCCTCCGGGCTTAGGGTTGAAAAGGAGCGCTGTTCTATGATCCTTCGGCACAGGTTCCTGACCCAAGAAGCTTCTTGAAGCTTATTTAATTGCGGATGAATGGAAACCCTATGCGAACTGGCTCAGATAAAAGAGGGAATTTATTGGCTCATATCACTGAAAAGGCCAGTGGCTTCAGGTACAGCTGGATCCAGGATCTAAAAGATACCATAAGCAATCATTCTCTATCTCTCAATTTGGCTTTCCTCTCTTGACTTCATTCTAAGGCAGATTAGCCCTTCCAGGCGATAAAACACCCACCATCAACTTCAGATTTACATCCTATTACTGTAGATACTTCAAGCAAAATGGATGCTGGGCAGGCAAAAATGGCACTGCTATTGGTTGCTACCTACCTGACAGCTGTCCATGCAACTGCTTGTACTTGAAAAAAAAAAATCTCTTTATGTTTTCCAGTCTTCCCCAAACTTTTAAAAAATTTTGTTTTTAATTTGGCCACACTGCGTGGCTTGTGGGATCTTAGTTCCCTGACCAGGGATGGAACCTGTACCCTCAGCAGTGAAAGTGCAGAGTCCTAACCACTGGAACACCAGGGAATTCCCTTTCCCAAACTTTAAACAATGAACATGGGTCTAGATACGGATAATTTGGTTGTAAACAACAGACATCCAGTCAAAGTAGCTTAAGCAAAAAATTGTCGTTTTAAGGAATTTAAGGATCACAGTGAGGCCTGACTTTGTGAGGATGGGAAGAAGAAATCAGAAATCCGCTAAGAGTCAGCGTGGCATCCCTCTCTCTCCGTGATCTCTGGTTCTCCTTGGGCGTTGACTGAGGATGGGAAGAAGAAATCAGAAATCCGCTAAGAGTCAGCATGGCATCCCTCTCTCTCCGTGATCTCTGGTTCTCCTTGGGTGTTGACTTCAGTCTCCTCCTGCTCTGCATCTGATGCTTTACTTTTCTATGCTCACTGCAGGACATGGCCACTGCAGGCAGCTCTCGCAGCCGCTCAGAGGTCACTGGAAGCCAATGCTCCCCTCCAATTCCCGGAAGAGAGCATCCGACTGGGCTGGCTTGGGTGAGGGTCCACCCTAAATCCAATCAGCTGTGGCCAGGAGACAGGACACATGACCTGTGTCCACCCGATAGGCATAATGGAAGCCGATTCTCTGAGAAGGTGGTCATGGTCACCTTCCTTCCTGCCACAATGGAAGCGGTATCCTGTTCCTATCTCAGGCAGACTCCCATATTGGTGTCCTGGTGTGCATCGCCTTTTTGGAGGACTTCACTCCTGTGGCCTCTGCCTTCGACTCTGGTATCATGTTTGCTCCCCTGCACCTCCACACCCATCTTGTGTCGCTCCTGTAGACCATGGTTGCTCAGCCTCTGTACTAGTGACACATGGATTAATTCTCTCTTGGGGGGACTGACATATGAATAGTAGGGTGCGGATGGGGTCTGACCTCTACACACTAGAAGCCAGTACTGCTCCCCACTCAAGCGTGACAAACAAAAACCTCTCCAGACAGTGCCACGTGTTCTCTGGGTGTGGAGGGCAGAAGCACCCAGGTTGAGAACCTCTGCATAGACCTTCAAACATGCCTTGGTCTCACCCTCTTTAAAGGAGCCACCCCCCTTCACCACAGGTTTGCCTCTGTCACTGGGGCATTTTCTGCTCCCTTCACAGCAAAGTGTCTCTAAAGAGGGGCTGATCCTTGCTGAGTCCACTTCTATCCTTGGATTAAGAAGACGATGGATTAGTAACCAAAACAGCAGGTGTAACTTTTTAGTTTTATCTTTTTATTTATTTATTTTTGGCTGCATTGGGTCTTTGTTGGTGCGCGTGGGCTTTCTCTAGTTGCGGCAGGCGGGGGCTACTCTTCGTGGCGTTGAGCGGGCTTCTCATTGCGGTGGCTTCTCTTGTTGTGGAGCACGGGCTCTAGGCACACGGGCTTCGGTAGTTGTGGCACACGGGCTCAGTAGCTGTGGCTCGTGGGCTTTAGAGGGCAGGCTCAGTAGTTGTGGCTTGCGGGCTCTAGAGCACAGGCTCAGTAGTTGTGGCGCACGGGCTTAGTTGCTCCATGGCATGTGGGATCTTCCCTGACCAGGGCTCGAACCTGTGTCCCCTGCATTGGCAGGCGGATTCTTAACCACTGTGCCACCAGGGAAGCCCAGGTATAACTTTTCTTTTTTAAACAGATCGGTATTTATTTATTATCTTATATGTTTAACAAACATTTTATTGGACTTCCATCAGATTATCAGTAGAACATTAGAACTTCCTCGGTTTAGCAATGAAAATCCAAACTAAATTTTTTAGAGTTGACCTCTTTCTAAAGCATGAGTTCGTATATAGACTTCAATGATAATAATAATTATTTCCAACTTCAGTTAAAAAGAATAGCTAAAGGTTTTTTAAATTTCGGAAGAAGGTTTTGAATATATTGGTAAATGGTGGGAAGGAGGAGGGAGATTAGGGGAAGATAAAGTTCCCAGAAATCTTTAATTGAGTGAAAAGTCATTTGGCTTTGTATGATTTTGATATTGCATAATAACCACTCAAGAGGCAGTGTGTTTGAATGGGTGGCGCATGTAGAGGACACATGTTTTAATAGTTGCCATGTCAGGTATAACTTTTTAAATAGGAAAAAGTAAAGATCATAGATTTAGCCTTACCAGTGGTTTAAATTAAAACCTGGATGAATGATAAGAATTATTAATGAAAAACTACAGTCTGATTGACTCTGGAAATTTAGAAATACAATCTAGGGACTGCCCTGGCGATCCAGTGGTTAAGATTCCATGCTTCCACTGCAGGGGGGCACAGGTTCGATCCCTGGTCGGGGAGCTAAGATCCTGCATGCTGCACAGTGTGGCCAAATTTAAAAAAAAGAAAAGAAAGAAATATGATCTAAATTAAGTCTTAAGTTCAACATAGAACATTTGCCATTTTAAATCAATTTTTAAAATATTTTTTTATTCTAAGAAGTGAAAAGCATATCAGACAAGATTACAATATTTACTTATTTTTTTAAAAAAATTTATTTTAGAATAGTTTTAGATTTACGGAAAAATTGCAAAGATGGTGCAGAGAATTTCCATATATCCCACACCCAGTTTCCCCTTTGGTTAACATGTTAGTTAACATTTTGAATATTAATTGTATATACATTGTATATTTGTTGTAATTAATGAGCTACTATTGATACATTATTATTAAGTAAAGTCCATACTTTATACAGACTTGTTTAGTTTTTCCTTAGTGTCCTTCTGGTCCAGGCTCCCACCCAGGACACTATATGACATTCAGTCCTTGTGTCTCCTTAGGCTCCTCTTGGCTGGTTCAGGTTCTCAGACTTTCTTTGGTTTTGATGACCTTGATGGTTTTGAAGAGTGCTGGCCATGGGTTTTGTAGAATGCCCCTCACTTGGGATTTATTTATGTTATAGACTGCGGGGATAGGTTTTAGGGAGGAAGACCCCTGTGGTAAAGTGCCCTTCTCATCACATCACATCAAGGGTACATACTATCAATATGACTTACTGCTGATGGTAAACTCAATCACCTGACCCAGGTCATGTTTGCCAGGCCTCTTCACTGTGAAGTTACCTTTCTTCCTTCTTGACAACTCTTTTCTTAACCTGTCATTGTCATGGGTCTGTAGAGGACCTATGACATAATCTTGCATTTGATGCAAGAAGGCAAAATAGAATGTCATATCAATTTAAATACCTTTGGAGCAGAGTTTTTTGGTTTAGAAAATAAATAAACAAAAAAACACACCTCTTTTCAAAGTATGTGGTTTGCTTAAGGGAAAAAATTTGCATTCTGTCCAAAGCACTGTTACCTCAAAAATAAAATCTAGAATGATTTAGTTTAGTTTCTTTTCCATGGTGACAATATTCATATTGCAATGGCTTATCAAAAGAAGTTGATTTCTCTCAAGTTTCCAGTTTTCTAAGTACTGCGAATTTATGGGGGAAAAAAGTGACCCAGATGGTTGGGGACTCGTGAGTTCTCTGTGGACACATGAAGTGTGTTGCCTAAACAGACAAGTCCTTGAGGCTTCCTACAATATAACTGCAAGTTTCACTTAAAAACAAATGAATATCCCCATTCCCCACCACCCCCTGCTTTTGTCCCCCTAACAACCTGCCAATTGTTTCTCTCTCTCTTTTTTTTTTTCCTCAAGGAATTTTGGGGCTAAATAAAAATTTACATTCTTCACTTATGGCAGCCAACCTTTTTTCTTTGCTAAAGCCATATATCACTTGCTTTAAAAAGGCACTCTGAGGTATAAGGAAGGGGAGAATAAGATGAAGGATAGCACTGTTTTGAAGGGTGTGTTTATGAAAGGAGAATATTGTGCATTGCTGGGTAGCTGGGTTAAGCCTGGAAAGGTAGATTTTGCTGGTAGGAACTGTCTCCTGATGAGGAGACAGTTTGTTTCCCTGGGTAATTTGGTAGCTCCTGGGTAGCTTAGCACACAATGCAAGTGCCCATGTCATAGCTTTACGTGACAGTAGTCTACACAGTGTCTACACGTCAGCACTCTTCTGGTGAAAGACAGTGATGACAAGTGACTGCAACCCAGATCAGAATAACTTAAGCAAAGTGATCATTCATTGGCTGCCCAGATCCATGGAGGGGCCAAATAACCAAGAACTGTGGTGCTGCTGGGCCTCTCAGGTGGCCTGCGATCCAGCATGGGTCAGTGATGTTCTCTAGTCGGGAAAAATGGGCAGCTTGTGCACAGTGGACCTTTCTCATCTGGAGAAAGGATGACCTTGAAGCTCCGCCTCGTCGGTCAATGACTCTGTGGGGCCTGAAGCCCAGGGAAGGCTCCCATTGGCTCAGCTCTGGTCAGGTGACCACCCCTAGACTAAGGGATTGACTCACCTGGAAACCCTCATGGAAACCATGTGGTCCAGCAGGGAGGAGAATTGACGAGAAGAAGTGGGGTTCGGGGACTTCCCTGGTGGTCCAGGGGTTAAGATTCCATGCTTCCAATGCAGTGGGTGCGGGTTTGATCCCCGGTCAGGGAACTAAGATCGCACAGGCGTGCAGCGTGGCCAAAAACAAAAACAGAGAAGTGGGGCTCAGATTCCAGAAGGGGTGTAGTGGAGTAGACAAAACGGTTAACATTAATGTAATAGTGAGCATGCAATTAGAAAATTCCAGTTGTTTCTGTGTCTCGCATTTTCTCAGTTTATTTCTTGGGAAGAAAAGTCAGATATCTTATTCTGTTCATAACAGGTTACCAGGCAGCCCTTCCCATAACTTTACCTCCTCACATATTGTTAACGTGTGCATTTTTCCTTCTGGTATTCCTTTCCCCATCCCCCTGGCTTCTTTGTTTTTCTTTGCAAGAGACTGGACTGACCTTTGGGTTCTTAGCTAATCTCCATATCTGTGGATTTCTTTCAAATGGACTTGGAATATTCTTTTTTTTTTGAATTTTTGAGTTTTATTTTATTTATTTTTTATGCAGCAGGCTCTTATTGTTATACATATTAGTGTATATATGTCAATCCCAATCTCCCAATTCATTCCAACACCACCACTCTCCCCCTCCACTTTCCCCCCTTGGTGTTGGACTTGGAATCTTCTTGATTACCAGCTATATTGACATGGAACTCTGTGAAAAGTTCTTAAAACGTTTCTCCCCCTTTGGTTCCCAGTGAATCTTGAAAGGTAATTAAGGCTCTCGAAAGAAACCATTGAAAGTGACCAGGAAACTTGGCTGCTTGGTCCCATGAAACAGAGAGCCCTAAATAGTTGGTGTGACAAATCACTTTCCAAATTTTAACCTAGGCATTGCAGGCCGGAGGACTGCACGTCAGATTTTGACCAGAAGTGTTCTGTTTGGCTCATACAACTAAAAAATAAAAGTCCAAATTAGTTACCAACATTTGAAGTAAAGAGCTTTATCAGGATTTCCAACTTCTCTCCAGATGTCGGGAGATGGGGCAGTAGCTGGCCAGCCTTCCTGCTGGCCTGTTGTGGACAGTGGGGTGTGCTCGTCACCACAGAGCCCCAAACCCCGTTGTCATCCACTTGAGTCATGTAGGAGGCTGCTGGGCCTTGGCTTGCTCAGACTCAGAACTGTTCTGCTCCATCCAGTGCAGGGCCCTGTGGGGTTTCCTGCCAGAACTGGGCCTGAAGCCCAGACTCAGGGCTGAACCTTGTAGAACTTGATGGTTGGAGGAAATGTTTGTGAGATTCCCAGGAGGGAAATACTGGGTGCAGACTTTCATAGGGCATATTATCCTCCTCAGGTAATTTGAGAAACATGCACATATGAAATGATCTCTGTCTTAGTGTTTGTGTCACTGCCTCTGCCCCCTTATCTTCCTATTTGCCCCAACGTTTTAACACTACAGCAGAATCCCATCAAATGTGCATTTAACTTCAGCCAATTTAACTACATATGCACTGAAGAAGAAAGAAATCCTTGGCTGCATATTTTGCATACGTATGTGTACTCTTCAGAGTCTGCTCTCACCATTCCGATGCCTTATCCACCCTGCATTCACATGGAGGGGGATCCATTTCATTCCCACCCATTATCCCTACCCTATCCTGGAAGGGCTTGTGTACACAAACCCTGTTTACAAGATTGTGCCCATGATTGATGGAATTTCCCAGAGTAATTCTGACCATACCTAGTTCTCTTTTTATGCATTGATTTAGAACCCAGACTGGGTGATTCTTGGGGAGACAAGGTGATTCCTGGGGAGAGAACCAGCAAGAAGACGGCCAAGGTCAAGTCCTACGTGAAACTTACATTCTAGTGGGAGTTTTCAGTTTGGCACAGTCAGGATTCAAACCTGAGCTTGCCAGGCTCTGAAGGCATTTCATCCCTCCCTACATCCGATGAACAGAGCTAATTCGTACCCACCAGGCGCCAGCACCAAAGTTTATAAGGTATCTTGGAACCACATAGTAGGTGGGAAAACATGGCAAAAACACAAGAACCAGTGAGAGGTTAACAAGACATTTCCTGCTTGTTACCTGTGTGATCTAAGCATGTATTTAACCTCTCTGATCTCACCTTCCTCGGGTTGAATAATGGGGCCCATTATAATGAGTCCCCTATGTGGTGGACCCAGCTCATGAAGATTAGAAGTAGTAGTAATGCCCACCATTGTATTATATTCCAGGTACGGTGCTCCACATTTACATCCATTATATCACTTAATCCTTCCAGCCATTTCAAGGATAGGTACCTTCATTATCTCCAGTTTAAAAGGTAAACAAACTGATGCTCAGAGGATTTTAGTAACCTGTCCAAGGTCACACAGCTTTTAAGTGGTAAAGCAAGGCTTCCAAAGATCACAAGCGACCTGCATGAGGACCCATAGCCAGGGAATGTAGGGACCAGATCTGAGCTACCTTGTGTTCCAGGGCCTTGCCATGCACACACCCATCCTGTGCCTGTGGATAAAACACCAGCAAATGTACATGGTAGCTTTCCTCTTGAAGCTGCTATTAAATTCCTAAAAAATGATTGGGAAAGCAGTTCATGGGACGGTAAAGTGTACAAGCACAGAGTGCCCTTGCTTTATAATAATACTGTCTAATACCTCTATAGCCCTTATGAAATGCCCTACTTAGACACTCTTCTAAGCCCTTTACATATAATAACTCATATAATCCTCACAACATTTTACAGATAAGGAAAGTGAGGCACAGAGAGGTTAAATAACTTGCGCAACGTCACACAGTAAGCAGCCAGGCTAGAATTCAGAGCCAGGCATTCTGGCTCCCAGTCCGCAATCCTAGACTATGCAGTTCTGTACCTCCCATCTCAGGCCCTCCTCCCCACACTCTATAGCATATCTTGCTGAAGGGACCAATTGAGAACAGAAAGTTCTACCTTGTTCTTCAAAAAAGTTGCATAGATGATTCACAATTTATTCAACAGTGTTCTGGTTGTTTTCATCTATTTGGTACTACTGAGGATTTTGGATGAACCTTCCTGCAGAGAGATCTTCCCATGTCTCTCAGTAGGATCATTTCCCACCTATATAATAAAACAAGGCTTTCTTACATGACTTTTGGGAACTTGGCTTCACCTAAGCTTGATGTGGATTTTATTTGGGCCATAGCGCATTGATGGAGTAGGCGATTGATTGTCTACACTGTAGTTCATTTTAGGCTGGGCCAAAATTGCTTCTCAGCTGCCTCAAAACTGTAGGTACCTGAGCAGAATGCACACTGCATGGCACTGGCCTCAGAGAGTCTAGGGCTGAAGTGTGTGCAAAGCTCGGAATTGATGACACTGCTGTTCCTTATAATCCAATCTCCTTGGTAATGCTGATTCTGGAAGGAGGGGCGAGTCCAAGGGGAGACAGTAGGCAGGAGATATGTGCAGTGGTCAAGCTCAAAGTTGGTTTCAGTCTTGGTTCCACCATTCCCCACCTGGTGACCTTGGCCCTGTGTTCCTCATTCATAGAATGCGGGTGTAATGAGAGTACCCTACCCATAGGGTCATTGGGAAGATTCAAAGAATACCCGTATTCAGGACTGTTCCTGGTTCCTGGTTGACCCTCAAAAGACGGCAGGTAGTATCCCTGTGACACTGATCATCGTCGTCATCTTCACTTCAGGACACCCCCAGAAGACGGGGTTTACAAAGCTCAAGTCTCCCAAATACCACTGTTAACCCCTCAAGCCCTTCCGACTCTCTACCCAACATTCTGGTGAAGGCTCAGAAATAGAGTCGGTGAGAGAACTTCTGCCCCACCCCGTCAGTGGACACTCTCCAGATCCCACCTTCCAGAGAGCAGTGTGTCTAAAGTTGCTATACTGTTCACTCCTTCGGGACGTTATTTTTGACCATTTACCCCAATATATGTACACAATTTAGCAACACATACTATTTTCATTTATAATTGTGTTATTTACTACAAGTTATAAATCATTCATAAATTATATACACGTATGAGGTTGAAACATATGAAATTGCCATTTCTGTAGGTCTTAACAGCCAAATATCTACAGTTCCTCGTGGTTTAAGCCACCGGCAATTTAAAAAATTAAAGTATTAAGAAGTGCAAATGTACCTTTTTACTTTTAGATAACACACGTAAATAGAAGCTCTAATCCTTTTTGGTGATCTTGGGCGGAATATTCGTGATGGCAAAGCCTGATTTCTCATCTATAGAGATAATAATGGCCCCAACTTCGCAGTAATGTAGTGAGATTTAAAAATATATTTAAGTGAATTACTTATTTGAATAAGGGTGTAATCAAAGTTGAGCTATAATTAGTCCAACATTCTGAATTCTATTTATACTTATCCGCTTGTTTTACAAAGATGAAGCCGTACTGCCCTGCTGCTTGTTAACCGCACAGCACGTGGGGACGTTAATATATATAATGCTCAGTGTCACAGCGCAACAGCTGCATCGGACTTCAGCGTGTGGGTTTTGAACCGTTTTTAAACTGAACCCCTATTGACGGCCGTTTTGGTTGTTTGACTCTTTCATATCTTTATAGTTGTAGCATTGTGCGCACCCTTGACTGTTGTGGGGGGTAAATCCCCGGCCAAGGGAGCAGTTTCTTCTGGCCCCAACCCTGCCGTGTCCCTCGCTCCACTCTGGGAAAGGAACTGTTTCAAGTCGACAAAAGAAGGCTTTGGCTGGGAACTCTGGGGTGTGTAGGTGGGGCGGGGATTCTGCTCGCCCAGGTATAGCTGTAAAACCAGATAAAAAGGCTGCTTATGCATGCTGATGGAAGCTCAGATAACCTGCAGTTTACAAAACCCTCCTTGCTGAGAGTTTTAAATATGCCCTTCTTTTGTGATTTTAATATGTCCTGACCCACCCATCATCTGACACTTTATGAAGGCTACAAAGAGCCAGAGAACCAGCAGCCCATATCTTTCTCTCTCATCTTCCTTTCTTGAACATTTTCAGCCCTCCAGAAAGGTCTGGATTTTAAGTTTTTGTCTCAGGGGAATGAAGTACAAATTGTGGATTTTTCACATGTTTGGAAACAGAAGCTCAGCTTTGCGAAACTGGGCTCTTCCTTAACCTGGTTTGAGCGTCTGCGCCATGCTAGGGCTGGGACCCTGGGCCTGAATTTGGAGATTGGAGGGTGAAACAGGTAGAAAGCGAATGAGATGTAGGCGTGTGGGGCTGAGCCATCTAGGGCTTCTCCGTGTCCTCAGCTTTGTCACGCAAAATGCGGACTTACCTCAGGGGCTTCTGCAAGATTAGATAAAATGAGGCCAGTAAAAGGCGTCATGCTCAAATCCTTGCATGAGTGATTTTAAAACAAGGCTCTCGCTTAGATTGGGGGTGCTGGGGGCTTCGGCCAAGGCTTCCCTGCGAGGCAGCCAGCCCCGCACACAGCATCTTCCCATCACTCCTCAGTACCAGAAGCGCCGGCCCTCTCCCCGTTCTCCCAACACCACATGCCCCACACAGCTTCGGAGCCTTGGTCGTGCTGTTCCCTCTGCTTGGAACCGCCCGCCCTCACACTGGTTGACTCTTTCTTGACGTTCAATTCCAAGGTCTAATATCTCAGAAAAGCCTCCCTCACTCTCCGACTACCTAGTTTAATTTTTCTTCCCAACACCTACCGCTCCCTGAAATCTGTTCACTTTCTGCTCCTAGATCTGTCCTTTCTTCTTCACCCAGTGCCTTGCAGCTAGTTGGCGCTCAGCAGTGGCTGACATGCCCTCCAGCGGTGCTCCTCGGCTTGAAGAGAACACGCGCCGAGCGGGGAACCTTGTTAAAATCGAGGGTTCGGTTCAGTACGTATGGGGCGGTGCCCAGGATCCTCTCCCCGGTTACAGTGATGTGGGGAGGTGGACCACGCTTTGAGAAGCAAGGTGCACGAGTGTTCTCTGTGGTACAAAACCTACATGGTGGGGCGTGGGAGAGTGAGCGTGGCGAGGGTGTGGTCGGCACAGACCCTGGCAGGAAGCAGGATGAGTGGTGGTCTCGTTTGGGGACCTCTGGGTCTGCCCTTTCATTTGGGTCCTGACGTTGAGCACTAGGGTTTGCACTCCCCCCGGCCCCGCTTCCCTCCCTCCCCCCACTGCCATCACTTCTCTGCCACGTTATTGATCTTCACGCTGTACCTCTACCCCCTTCCCCCCTTCTACTGTCCCCACGTTTGGGTGAGCTTTCTAAAGCTGATACAGTGCTTGCCGTGGCCTCCGGGTTCCTTAGACTCCTGACTACTTAGCCTGGCACCAAACGGGTGCCCCCAAACCTTAGCTGACTGAGGGATGAGGTGACATCACAGGGCCACCGGCACACCGGGCCCCGCCCCCACCCCCCAGGAGTCTCTTGTCCTTTCGGCTCCATCCCTCATCTGCATGAGTGAGCCTCCCAGCTGGGTTGGAAAAAGGTTTAGTTCGTCTCTTTATTCTGTAAGTAAGCTCTGCATAAAACTCTTAAAGGGAACAATGAGCCTCCTGCCTTTGCAAAAACATCTTAATATCTGTTATTGTGGCTAATTCTCAGACACTGTGCTCTCTCCAAAGGCCACGTGTTCTCCGGAGGTTAGGGCCCAGCCTCAGGGGACACGTGCCTGTGCTGGGCTCCCCGACTCCCTCGTTTTAACTTCTTTGTGCCTCGATTTTCTCACCTGAGTAATGGGGATAATCAAACATACCTTAGATTGCTGTGAGGATGGTAAGGAGTTAAGACCCGAAACTCAAGTCGAACAGCACCTGACACCCTCGATGAGCTTTAGTAATGCAGCTGCTGTTGTTTTGTTAGCGAAGAAACACAGGCAGCAAGAAGCTCAGAGGCCAGTTCAGGGCTGCTTACTTTGCTAATGGGAGAACGGGGCTGAACAAATTCTCCTGAGGACAAATCCTCTGTGCTTGCCATTATACCCCAGGCGTCCCTGATTTGGGATTTTGTGGACCAGAATAATTTGTTTAAACAGTTAAAATTTGGGGGTGGGAGTGGGTTGCCAGCTCTTCAGTTACCACCTGCGCTCACTGGCATTTCATCCAGGATGGGACCGTTAAGCATACATGTCAGAGCAGGAACGAAACTGACCCTGGAATTTGGAAGGCTCGTTCTCATGGAAGGACAGCTGGAAGGCCTCGGCATCCGTGTTGGCCTGACCCTTTGGCATCGATACGGCGTGGTCTACTTCCATAGGGCCTGGTTTTCTTTCTTTTCTCAGTTCCACAGGGACTCTTGACAACTGTGTTCTAAAGCCGCGATACCTCCCCTCAGGGAACATTGGCAACTTTTGGGGGCACAAATCTTTGCTTGTCACGATGGCTGAAGGGCAGCTGACGTTTGTGGGCCAGGGCCAGGGGTGCCAAATGTCCTGTAAGACACAGAGCAGCTCTCCAAGGAGACCTGTCCTGCTGCCCACGTGCTTTTGAACCCCGACCCCCCAGCCACTCCTGTAGGCAAAGAACCATTTATCATTACCCAGGTCTAGAACCCCATTCCATAAGTCACTGAAACACAAGGTATTTTTTTAAATAGTGTTAATATCCACTGGCTTTTCCAGGAATATATCTACTGTGTAAAATGAATGGAAATATATTCTGTTCTGTTTGGAACTTTATCAAGAACTGTTCACCGTTCTGGGTAATCACGTCACCAACAGCATCCCTGGACCCTCCTTGACTGTTGTCCCCTCTAAGCTGTAAGTCCCTGGGGGCAGCCCCTGGACCCCAGCTCCAAGCACAGGCTCTGGGATGATGTAAGCCTGCGTGGAAGGCAGCAGGGCCTGGTGATGACCAGCACGGGTGACTTCAGTATGTGGTTTGGGCACTTCCTAGCTGTATGCCCTTGGGGGAGTCTTCAGTCACTCTGAGCCTCAGTTTCTTTAGTGGTACAATGAGGATTCCAAAGTCCCAGCATCATAGGATGTGAGGGTATGATGAGATAATGGGAGCTATGTGCTCCCGTTAAACGGATGGATGAATGAGTGAAGTCAACCTCAGAACTGTGTGTATTTTATATTGTTTCCGTGGTATGTAATGGTGCTGAGTAGAGTCAGTGATGTTCACACACACACACACACACACACACACACACACACACGCACACACACTCACCAGGACAATCCTTCCTCTCAGGTCTCCTCCGCCCCTTACCCTCATCACTCTCTCATGCTGAATGAGGGACGGACTAAACCCACCCTGCAGTGTGGCCTTGAGGAACAGAGCCCATGCCTGGGATTGGGGGCTGGGTTCAAGTGCAGGCCACCACTTACTAGCTGGGAGAACATGACCTGTTGACCCCATTTTCTCATTGGTCAACCATCGTAATCAGATTGACTTGCACAGTGGGTTGGGAGGATGAAATGCGATCCCATGTGCAAGTTGTTTGGCCCGGTGCCCAAGGACAGAGGGATGCTCAGTGAGCAAGCCATCCTCTCCCCCTCCCTCTCCTACCTTTGTTCCTGGAGGCTCACACCTGGATCTCAGGGGACCCATGAATACTTGCATGTTCTAGATCCCTGTAAGACAGTTCCCCAGGGAGGGGGCAGAATGGAGGCATGGAGGAGCTGATCAGGAATTTTGCAGAGGTGTCCTTACCTGTGGGAAAACTTTCAGTCCCTCTCCAGGAAGCAGGTGTGCGCTGCAGGTAAAGAGGCTGGGAGTGGGGAGAGGCACCCCAGGCAGAAAAAGTGGCAAGTGCAAAGGCAAGAGAGCAGGGCAAGCTGGGGCAGCAAAGGCGTGTGCTTCCCATCCAGGGATTGTTCCTCAGGAGGATGTGGTCGGAAATGCCTCCTTGCTTGTCCTGTCCTTGAAAAGGACATCCCACTTGACCTGGCGTTACGGTGGAGATCAACTCCACGGCTACGGTACATTTCAGGTACCTACAGATTCGTATTGGTTTCCCTCAACATCAAGATTCTTGGATTCTTGACTTTCTATTCATTCAGATCGATCAATTGGGAACCTACTGTGTGCAGACACCACTCTCAGTACTGGGGAGACAACGACCCAGTGACAAACTCCTTTCCCTATACTCATTTTATGGACAAGGAAACTGGTAATTCGTCCAAGGTCCTGCAGCTAGAAAGTACCAGAAGCAAGATAGAAACCCTGTGTCCTTCAGAGCCTGAGCCCCGAGGTGTGTGTATTAGTTTCTCCTTGCTGCTGTAACAAATTGCCCAAACTCAGTGGCTTAAAACAACACACATTTAGTATCTTACAGTTCTGGAGGTCAGAAGACCGAAAAAGGTCTCACTAGGCTAAAATCAAGGTGTCGGCAGGTGTGCTCTTCTGGTAGTTATAGGGGAGAATCTTGTTTCTTGCCTTTTCCAGCTTTTTTCTGCATTCCTTTCCTCGTGGGCCGTTGTTCCACTTTCAAAGCCAGCAGTGTAGCATCTTCTAATCTCTCCTGACTCTGATCTTCCTGCCTCCCTGTTATAAGGACCCCTGTGATCACCTTGGGTCCACTGGGGTAATCCAGGATCATCTCCCACCCCAAGATCTTTAACATAATCACACCTGCAAAGTCCCTCTTGCCATGTCAGGTGACTTATTCACAGATTTCAGGCTTTGGGACGTGGACAACTTGGGGAGCCATGATTCCACCTCCCACAGTGTGTATAGCAAGAAAGAGCATGGTTCCCGGTCCCAGAGTGCATCTTAGCTTGGTTATTGGGCCTCTCTGTGCCTCAGTTTCCTCGTTGGTATAACAGGGGTGAGAATGGTATCTGTCTCGTGGGGCAGATCAGAGTAAAGGAGTTGATCATTGCAAAGTGCCGGCCACATGCCTGGCACTGAGGAAACATTTGCTGTCCGGCCAGCCTGCATCTGTCCTCATCCCTGCCCATAACTAGGTGTTTGTTGTGGGGGCAAGTCCCTTGCCCACCTGTGATCGACCACCCCACCCTGGCCTTTTTCCCTGTCACTCCAGGGAGGGGGCTGGCCCACATGACTTTAAAGTTCTCTTTCAGTCTTGACATTGGATTGTCGGTGGCTCTGTGTGTGTGTGTGTGTGTGTGTGTGTGTGTGTGTGTGTGTTTGTATGTGTTTCTGGGGACTATGGGTGGGTGGGACGGAGGCCAGGAAAGACACTCTGTGAAATGTTTATATTGTGTGCCTTTTGAAGTAATTCCAGTCAAACCAGATCTTAAAACATGCAGCAGGAAGCTCCTTTAAATGTTTAATTTGTTGTTTTTCTTAGAAATGATTATTTCCACATTGAGCCCAGAGACACTCCAGTCTCATCCTGTCTTCTCTCCTTTTATTGTTCCTAAAACTCCCTGGGCGGCGGCTGTTTACCGCTGCCAATCAGGTGGGCTTTGCACAAACCGTGCTCTTGGAACCAACAATTGCCCTGAAAAAATGACGCAGAGAGAAACTTGGGTCCACCCTGTCCCTTGGGAAAGCGGTATATCTTTAGGGGAACACTCTGCAGCGTGTCCTGGATCAGCTGGGTAAGGGGTATCGTTTAGAAGAAATCAGACCTGTAGAATTCCTTGCTAAAAGCCACAGTGATGTTTTACAAGACCGGTTGAGAGAGAGCTGGGGTGAGTGTGAGGGGCCGTGTGGGACTAGATTTCTTGGGGGGAATCTTCCCAGTGTTTAATTTTCTTTTTTTTTTTTTCCCGATACGTGGGCGTCTCACTGCTGTGGCTTCTCCCGTTGCGGAGCACAGGCTCCAGGTGCGCAGGCTCAGCGGCCATGGCTCATGGGCCCAGCCACTCCGTGGCATGCGGGATCTTCCCGGACCGGGACACGAACCCGTGTCCCCTACATCGGCAGGTGGACTCTCAACCACTGTGCCACCAGGGAAGCCCCCCAGTGTTTAATTTTTGATGCCAACAGCTTGGTCCTTGTTTTGAAGAACAATGGAGTGAAGAAGAAAAAAAAATGATGTAAATTTAATAAGAATTGAGGCAAGAGATACTTGTGATCTTTGAGACTTAAACCCCAAACAAGTCAGAGGTGGCTGCATCCCTGGCCTTTCAGCTGATAACCCAGGAGGGTGTCACACGGAGCTGGGGGACGTTTATGAACAGGGGCGAGGCGGGGTTAATGCCTGACCCGAAAGCCGACATCAAAGCTTGTTCTTTACAAGAGAGCAAAGGATACCAGGAGCCCCTGTGAGGAGCTGGGGAAGTGCATCTGCAGGATTCTACACCCAGGCCTAGGCTGGGCACTGGTCGCTGATGGGCTCAGAGAGGGGACTCAAGCCCACAGATGCATGGGGGTCCCTTTGCTGGGGAGACTTCCTGAGGGTCAGGATGGGGGTGGGGGCATGATGGCAGGACTTGGGACAAAGCATATAACTCTCCGAGCCTCAGTTTCCTCATCTGTAATAGGAGGGTGGCTTTCAGCTCATAATGTTGATGTGAAACAAGCTAGTGGGGTAAACCGCGCCCAGTTAAGAGCAGCTCTGGGGCTTCAGAATGGAGTTATGCGTTGTAGCTGTCTTCTGATGATAACCGGGGCATCTAAACCTTGACCCTATAGACAGCTTCATCTGGATCCTTCTCTTCTGTAGGGTGTCCTGTGCACTGCTGGGTGTTTAGCATCACCCCTGGCTTCTACCTACTAGATGCCAGTAGCGCCACCCCCTACCCCCCAGTAGGGACAACCAAAAATGTCTCCAGTTATTGCCAGGCTTCCCTGGTGGGGCAAAATCCACCCCCATATAACCAAGTTATAACTGAAATGCATGCCTACTGTAAGCAAAACTCAAACCAAACACTGTATCACACGATATAGAAGAACGTAAAGAAGAAATAACTATCCAGAAATTCCAGTGTAGCCATGTTTGCATTTAAATGTATATATTTACAGAAATTTTTCTATGCAAATACGTAGTACACACACATGCACAAACAACACGTATGAATTTAATTTTTAATACCAATGATCATATTTATACTGTTTTATATGTTTTTTTCTTTTAAATAATATTTTTATTTTACTAAGTGTTTTGAAAAAATTCAAAAGGAATACATACTTAGTGTTAACAGGTCAAACAACACACTGTAGAGAAGGAAATGTCCCTCCTCTCCTACTTAGGGTCTCACTTGTCTGCTACTGTTATTGCTATTAATGGCAGCTACCTTTTTTTTTTTTTTTTCTGCACCGCAAGTCTTGCAGGATCTTAATTCCCTGACCAGGGTTTGAACCTGGGCCCCAGCACTGAAAGCGCCAAGTCCTAACCACTGGACCGCCAGGGAAGTCCCAGTGGCGCTACTATTTATGCAAAGCTTTCTTGGTGCCACTAAGCAGGTCCCGAGCCCCTGACACCCGTCTCACTGCAGCCCTCTGAGACGAGTGTGTGCTCACTTTTCTTCTGGTTTGTGGATGCAGACAGCTAGGCACAGAGAGGGTTTTTCTCTTGCCTAATGAGAGCTGGTCCTAGATGGATGACGATAGGCTATGTCACTGCTGTCCCTTAGGGCTTAGAGCAGTGGGTCTCATGCCTGAGTGTGTATCAGAATCACCTGGAGGGCTTGTTAAACCCAGGCCGCCGGGCCCACTCCCTGTTTCTGATTCAGAGGTCTCAGGCAGAGCCTGACAATCTGCATTTCTGGTGAGTTCCCTGGTGATCCGGGGAACACATTGAGAACCACTGACCTTGATCCATATTTCTCCAAGCGTGTGTGTCAGACACTACAGAATCTATCTGAGACCGTTTTAGGTGGTTTACAGGCATGGTAGTAAGTGACATTGCGTTCCATCAAAAGAGTTATTCTTGTTTTCAAATTCTTTTCCAGTTCTTCTGATTATATCAAGGAAACAGTTTCAGTTTGGGGTTAGTCTGTCCTCATGCTTCTCTAACATTTGCTAATCTTTCTCCTTGTTTACTTATTGTTATTTTTAACAAAAACAAAAAGGGCCTCAGACTTAGAGCCTTCAGCTGGCACTGCTTGGCTAGCTAGGATTTAACAATATTGTTCGGTTTTGTTGTACTCGTTTAGTTAATAGTCACCAGGAAGGGCAAGTGATACTGGTTAACAGCAGTGATGTAAACTTTCCTTTCAAAATACATTTAACTCCCTAAAGTAAGTCATTTTAAAAGAACAATAAGTAAATACAGTGTAGGTGGCAAGGTATGGGGGAAATGCTATGCAGGGGACTGGGATGTCTAAAGTCTGGGGAATGTTTGGTGTACTGACCGCGGACATCTCCCATTCTCACCCTAGCCGATGGCAGTGTGACCCTGGCACCCTGGCAACTCCCTTCTTATCTCTGGGGCCCAGTCTGCCCGTCACTACATCTTCTCCAAGGGCTGGCGCACTCGGATGGTCCAGATTCTCACTGTGATTGGAGGGTATTAGGCTCCAGGTACAGGACACATGGCAGGGCAGCTTCCCTCTGATTCCTGCCTCTGAGCACTGAGAAGGGGCTTCCTTCCTTCCTTCCTTCCTTCCTTCCTTCCATTCTTCCTTCCGTCCTTATTTATTTATTTATTTTGGCTGCCCTGGGTCTTAGTTGCGGCATGAAGGATCTTTCAGTTGCGGCAGGCAGACTCTGAGTTGCAGCATGCGTGCGGGGTCTAGTTCCCTGACCAGGGATCGAACCCTGACCCCCTGCATTGGGAGTGCAGAGTCTTACCCATTGGACCACCAGGGAAGTCCCGGGGCTGCTTTCTTAGAATCCCTCCAAACTCCCCATCAACAGCTGGCCTGTTTTCTGTGGCCTTGGCCTGGGCTCATTTTCTGACTGTGCCACGATAGGGCACTCACCTTTGGTGCGCAAAGATGAAGCTTTCCTCATCATCAATGACTGCAGTGCCCTACTGAGCTTGGAGCTCTCCCACTCATAAAATTCTTCAGTTGAAGCACCCTACCCCCAAATGGGTGATCGAGAAAATTCAGACCTCTTGGACTGATTTTTAAGGCCATTTATCATGTTTACCCAGTTCGGTTTCATGCCCGGACGTTTACACAGGGCTCAGCACTCAGAAGGGCCCAGTGCTGGTTAAAGGCTCTGCTGTTGCCATCTGGAAATTCAGATTTATTTATTTATTTTCACATCACTCCTCATATATCGTTACTTGCTCTTTTCTTGGTTAGGTCACATTACATATGTCTCCACACCTGAAATAAATTTTTGAAAACCGCTGGATTTGAAAATAACACACCATGACTTAGTCAATGAAAAGTTCACATGTATCCACATGTGTTGTCAGTGAACTTAAGCAAAAGGTAAATTATTCAAGAATTGAATATTCAACTAAGTCATTTAGGATACGTGTCTGGCAGCAGAGGGGGAATCGGGACTCTCTGGTAGCTAAGTGTTGAAGCAACTCACTATGCATCTTGTAGTGGTTGGCGTGGTGGCAATTCTTAGCAGCTCTTGAGCAAAGGACCCCACATTTTCATTTTGCACTGGGCCCCGCAGATTCTGTGGCCAGACCTGGTGTCAGCTCCTCCTTTCCCAGCCAAATCTCCAGCCACCTTGAGGTTTTGACTCCCTCCTCTCAGACCTCCAGGGTCGCTGAACATGTGTTCACAATACTTGGCTCTTCTCTTATTTTTTTTTAACTTAAAAAAATTTTTTATTTTATTTTATTTATTTTTGGCTGTTTTGGGTCTTCGTTGCAGTGCGTGGGCTTCTCATTGTGGTGGCTTCTCTTGTTGTGGAGCACGGGCTCCAGGTGCGTGGGCTTCAGTAGTTGTGGCATGCAGGCTCAGTAGTTGTGGCTCGCCGGCTCCAGAGGACAGGCTCAGTAGTTGTGGCGCACAGGCTTACTTGCTCTGTGGCATGTGGGATCTTCCTGGACCAGGGCTCGTGTCCCATGCATTGGCAGGCGGATTCTTAACCACTGCGCTACCAGGGAACCCCTTGGCTCTTCTTTTAAAACAGGGTTTGCAGATGTGGGTACAGAGGAGCTGGGGAAAGAAAAGCAAGAGTGGGGATGACTGGGGTTCCCAGGAAAAGCCAAACTCTGTCTCAAGGGGCCATCGCCCCTCAGATCCAGCTATACCCTTTTGACTTCTCATCGACAGCAGATTTTAAGATAAATGTCAGCCTTTTTTTTTTTTTTTTTTTGCGATACGTGGGTCTCTCACTGTTGTGTCCTCTCCCGTTGCGGAGCACAGGCTCCAGACGCGCAGGCTCAGCAGCCATGGCTCACAGGCCCAGCCGCTCCGCTGCATGCGGGATCTTCCCGGACCGGGGCACGAACCCATGTCCCCTGCATCGGCAGGCGGACTCTCAACCACTGCGCCACCAGGGAAGCCCCCAATGTCAGACATTTAAAGGTTGATAGCAATTCACATTTTTAAAAAAACACAAATCCAAATTAAGAGACTTTCTACCAAAAACTAACCTGGACTCTTCAAAAATGCCCATGTCTTAAAAGACAAAAACCAAAAATGACAGAAGAATAGTCCTAGATGAAAGGAGACTGAGGAGATATGACAGCTGGGTGCTGTAGGCAAGGGACTACAGAGGACATTATTGGGACAGCTGGGGACATGGGGACATGGACTGTGTATTAGGTAACAATAGTACGTGTACTACTGTGTTGGTAAGATAGTAGTGTAATCATGTGCTGTTATCATACTGATATGTGCAACATTTATGTAATATTTCAAACTGAATAGTGTGAAAACTATGCTATGGTTATGTAAGAGAATGTCCTCAGTAGACATATATACATATCTGGCTCATGAGCCCCCTAGTTTATGACATTTTCATTAAATCATCTGACACATGGGGAACTTCCTGCCTGACTTTTACCTCTATGAAACCTCCCTAATCCCTGAGAGCTAACCCAGTAAATTGTACTGGGCACTTACAATAGTTTGGGCCACTGGCTAGACCTAGGTGCCTTTTTGTCTTCTCTTAATTAGGCTATGAACGGAGAAGGGAATGTTTCCTACTTAACTTTGGTATCCTTCTCCCCTCTCCCCTCCCCCCTCTCTTGTTAAGACTAGAATGAACTGCTAGGAATTTAAAGCCCCCAAATCACAGAGATTTGGACAAGAGAAGTGTTTATGTCTGTCACACGCTTACAAGATCACCAGAAAGGGAATCCATGTCTGATGTGACCAGCACTCCATGGAGTGAACCCTTCTGTATTTTTGTCCTACTACATAGGGCTTCCTTTCCTGAGGATAACTCTTGGACCAAGATGGCTTCTGGAGCTCCAGCCATCATTTCCATGTTCCAACCACCAGGAAAGAGAGAAGGACAAAGAAAAAATTGAGGAGAGGCTATATCTTAGCTCCCTTTTGGGAAAGGTTCCCGGAAGCTTTCACATGATACTGCCATTTGCATTTCATTGGGTAAGCTTAGTTACATGGCCATGCCTAGCTGCAAGGGAGGCTGAGAAATGTAGTCTCTATTCCAAGAGACCATGTGCCCACCTGAAGTGCAGGGATTCTGTTCCTGCTGAAGAGGAGAATGGTCACTCTAAGGGATAAACAGCAGTCTCTGCCACACCCCCAAGCCCGCAGAGGGCCTGGCGTGTACTTAATCAGAAGTCAGCAAACTACATCCCGTGGGCCAGATCTGGCCAGCTGCCTGTTTGCTTACAGTCCATGAGCTAAGAACAGCTCCTCGATTTTTCAGTGGTTGCATTTTAAATGGTTACATGAGAACGTAACATAACAGCCTCCATGTTATTTCTTAGCCAGTAAAGCCTAAAATATTTACTATCTGGCCCTCTGGGAAAACTTGCTGACCTTCTGTACTAGATGCTTAATACATTCTTCTAAAGATTTACCTTTTCAAGTATTTATCAGTCATTTGCCATGTGCCAGGCCCTGGAGATGCAGCAGCAAGCTGTCCTCACAGGGCTCAGGGCTAGTAGGGGACAGAGGTAAGAAATAACTAGCTAGTGACTTCCCTGGTGGTCCACTGGTAAAGAATCCATCCTGCAACGCAGGGGACACAGGTTCGATCCCTGGTCAGGGAACTAAGATCCCACATGCTGTGGGGCAACTAAGGCCGCACGCCACAACTACTGAGCCCACGCGCCTCAACTAGAGAGAGAAAACCCGCACACCACAACTGGAGAGAAGCCCATGCACCACAACGAAGATCCCGCGTGCTGCAACTGAGACCCGATGCAGCCAAAAATAAAATATAAATTAGTTAATTAAAAAAAAAAGAACTAGCGAAAAGTAATTAATTAATTACGATTGTACTTTGTGCTGTGAAGCAGTATGGGGTACTATGAATGCCTAGGATGGGGGAACCTAATCTAACTGGGGCAGGCCAGGGAAGGACTGAAGAAGGACTGATTAGCTGAAATCTGAAGTAGAAGGAGTTAGTTAACCTGATTAGGCCAGTGATGTGTGTGTGTTGAGGGAGGAGAATTTCAGGCACAGGAACAAGGACGAAGACCACAAGAGAAGAAAGTTCTTGATTTCATCTAGAAGTGACCAACGGCCTGTGAGTGGTGTGTGAGAATGAAGGGAGACGGTAGAGGAGCAGCATAGAAATGAAGGAAATCCTTCTCTACCAGGATGTGCAGGAAACCTATTAGCTGCAGTGATTCACATTGTCTCCATCTGTTTCTGTTTCCAACGGCCTTTCAAATCCCATGAAATAGTCATTTCTAAAATGTACCCACTGTCTTCCTTTCTTTTCATCCCCCTGCCTTCCTCTGAGTCTCTTATAGAAAAAAAAAAAAAAAGCAGGAATTCCAGTAAGACTGGTCCAGCCACATGGAAAGCGGCCCAGAAAACTGCTTGGTGATGGCTGCGAATGCCGTGAGAAGAAAATTATCCTGTAATTGAAGGGGAAATTCTTTATTAGGATTGTTGAAGAGTTCTACAAGCTTCTTTCATCTGCCGCTTGCTCCATGCTTTAATTAATTTGAATTCAGGAGGATTCCCAAGCCTCCAGTTGTACCATCTCCCGTGGAGATCAGGCCTTCTGTTGAAGATGGAGAGACTAAGGCCAGAGGGACCCTGGAGCTTGGGGACAAGTCCTGCCTCAGAGGGCTGGTTTCTGAACACGTCGAGCCTCAGGCTTTCAGGGAAGAGCTCAACAGTGGTTCCAAAGAAGAGGAAGAGCTTCTACCTTAAAATAAGCTTTTTTTTTTTTGTTATAAAACTGGTTAAATCACATTTTACATAGGACTGGAAAAAAACAACATATAAACACATGACCTCTTTTAAAAATACAGCTGGCTAAGGAAACACTGATATTGCCACTGGGTCATTCTCCTTTTTCTTGATTTTTAACTGAAGCCCAACTCAAAAAGGACCTTCAGCAAAAATGGTAGTTTGTTGGCTCCCATAAACAAGAACATCCAGGAGGTAGATCTGCCTTCAGGCATGTCTGGTTCCATGGGTTTAAGTGATGTCACCAGCGCTCTCTGTCTCTCTCTCTCTCTGTCTCTCTCTCTCTCTGTCTCTCTCTCTCTCTGTCTCTCTCTCTTTCTCTCTCTCTCTCTCTCTTTCTCGCGCGCGCACACACACACACACGCTCTTTCTCTCTCACTTCCTCAAGTATTCTCTCTCTCTTCTGCCTTCTAGACTATGAAGCAGCCTTCAGGGGCTCACAGAGGTTTTTGCAGTCTAAAGAGAAAGATGACTTTTTCCCAATAGATCTACAAAAATACTGAGAGAACAATTCTGAGAGGCACAAAGATAGTGAGGGACTTCAAAGAATTTTGCTCATCGCTCTGACAATATCCTTCCCTTGGGCATTTTCAAGAGACTTTTGTAAAGTTTCTATTTGCTTTCAACTTTTGTTTCGTTACTGGACTGTTTCTTTGAAACTATGTAGAAAAACAGACACAAACCAATCACCCATGATCCTATCAAGTTACTACAGTCACTGCTATCATTTTGGGGTGTGTCTTCTTGACTAGGTACCAAAGCATTTCTGTACCAAGTGTAATTGTGGCGGTGATGTATGGGCTTTGGAGCCGGATGGACTTGGGTCTGAATTCTACCTTTTTTATTCTTATAAAATGTGCCACCTTGAGTGAGAGGGAAGGCAAGAGGAAGAGAAAGAATCCTCTCCATCCTTGGACCGAAAGCCCAGAGCTCCATGCTGATTGGACCACCTGTGACCAATGCCCGTGGCCAGGGAAATGCCATGTGCTGATTGGTTTAGGTCTGAGTCACTTGAACCAATCATGGTGGAAGTCTGGGGGGGAGCATTCTGATTGGCTTAGGCAGGTGGAGGTGGCTGCAGGCAGGGAGTCTTGCTGGCCTATGAGGTCCCCAAGCTGAGGGCAGGCTGTGCCCTCTCCCCTTGTGGGACGGTGCAGTGTTTAGAGTGAAGGGAGTAGCCGTTGGGCCATCTTGGCTTCCTCCCCGCGGTCTGGGGCTCAGCTTGGCTTCCTCACCAAGGTCTGGGGCCTTGACCCGTGTCCTCTGCTGCCCCCAACACCTCCTTCACCGCATCCCCCTACTCCCCAACCGCATCCCCAAGCGAGGGTTCCACCACGTTCTCAGCCTACACCTTCTCCCGAACTCAGGGACAGCCCTAACTGCTGCAGTTCGGAGGCTGGACGGTTTTTATTGTTTTCTCCTTGGCAAAACATGAGTTCTCTTAAAATAAAAGACCCCCCCCCTTTTTTTAAAGAAAAAGAAGAAAGAAAGAGGGGGAAAAACTCATAAAAAGAAAAGCCCAAATCCCAACTCCAGTAATAAATTGTACTTCAAATATCTCTTAACAAACTATAGACTTGAAACCGTCCTACAAGAGCCAACCAGATGCATCGGAATTAAGTTGCTCATAAAGACAGAGCCAAAGGGAGAATGGAAGCAGGGTTAGGGCTAGGGAAAAGGGGAAAGACCCTGGAGGCTTCTGAGGCAGAGATTTTAGCAATTGTTGTCAATACCCGTGGTTTATTGAGGGCTCACGCTGTGCACTGATACCTATTATCTGTCATCTTCCCTAAAGCCTCCTTGTACAGAAGAGGCCCCTGAGGCACAGAGGCCAAGGGGCTTGCCTCAGGGCACGTTGTTTGCAGTCGTGGGTTTGGCACCCAAACCTGTGTTTCTTTCTCCAGAGCTTTCTAACCACTGCCCTTCACTGCCTCCCTTCAGGTCTGGGATTTGAGAAGGTTTGCAGAGTGTGGTTTCTGGGGTGAGATGGGGCCTTGAGGCAGACAGAGCCTCCCTTTCTGGTTTCCATATTCTGTTGGGTTTTGGTTTGGTTCCCGTAGGTCTATTTCAAGCTGGCTGGAGAAGGAGAATTATTCTTTTTTACTTCTGGCTCCCTGGATCCTCCACAAAGTGAGTTGGTTCCAGCAAGCCCGGAATCATCTATCTTTTGAGGTATTTTAGATGAGAGTGAAGCAGTGTACTGTTAACCCTGACAATGGGCAAGATCCCTGGACTGGGGGAGGAATGAGAGTTCCTTCTCATCCCGACTTTGTGGGGAGAGGCAGACAGGAAAGAGTCGAGATAATTTCCCCCAGGGATAAGTGCTAAAAAGACAAGAAAGGGGGATAAGGTGGTAGAAGGGGACTACTTTGGGTGTGGTTAGGCAGGACCTCTCTGAGGAGACTCCTCTTAAGTGGACCCCTGAGTGAGGGGAAGAACCAGCTTTGGGAGAGTCTGGGGGAAAGAATACTGCAGGCAGACGGAGCAGCAGGTGTTAAGATTTGGAGGATGAGCACGAGCTAGCCAGACAAGAGGGACAGGGGAAGTGGGAGGGAAGGCCCCGCTGAAGAAGGAACTATATGACCTGGAATATCTCTAAGCCCATGAGAGTTTCCGCCACTGTCAGATATGACGTAGTCTGAGTCTATGCCCAGTAGTCTCTCCAGCCTGGTGACACGGGGGGTCCACTCAGTGGCCGAGGAACGTGATCTTTCCGGCCTGCAGCTGGGTGGGGGTGGGGGTGGGGGTGGTGGTGGCTGACGCTGTAGGTGTCACCCTGCTCTCCCTGAGGAAAGGAAGTTGCAAGTTGGGAGGGAGAATTGACTCCCTTCCACTCACGTCCCAAACAAAGGGTCCAAAGCGACACCGCACTGTTGGCGGCAGGCGGCGGACAATCCCTCCACGGGGACTCCAGGGCTTGCTTACTAGCTGCCTTCACCCTCAGGCTTAGCAGCCTGTGAGGCAGACAGCCCGGGAGGGATGCAGCCTGCCCAGCTGCGAGGCTCAGAACGCCGGGAGGGAAGAAGGGCACGCTTTGCTGAGAAAGCATGAGTAGTCCCTTATAAAATGCTTTCTTTTTTCTTTCTTTTCCTCATTCCGGTTCAGAGCAAAAGGCACCACCTTATCCTGGAGGCAATGTCAGGTTGTTTTCCAAAAGTGAAAATTGATATTTGCTCTCTGAGCTGTGTTGATCTTCATTTTAGTGGCCCTCCAGGCAAGCAAATGAGAAAATATCAGTTTCCGGGATGGGAGAGCCGAGAGATGCCATAATTGAAGGGCAGCAACCTAAAAATTAATATGGATGATTTGTTTAAATATTCACTGCGTCTGTTTAAACATTCCAGATAACCAAAATTATATCCTGGGGAGGCTGTCGAGTGTATATTTAAATGGTCAAGTGCATGGGCCATGAACACTTGAGTTTTAGTCTTCCTTTTGCCTCTTAGCAGCCCTGAGAATTTGGGCAAATTCCTTATCCCCTATAAGCCTCAGTTTACTTGCATTAAAAAATGGAAATAAGACCAATTTCTAGGTATTCTTTTATATAAATACACATTCAAATGTCAATATATCTGTATACTTTTTAGTTTTTTAAAAAATAAAGGCAGTCATGCTAAAAAAATGGAAATAATAAAACTTTCTCATAAAAGTGTTGTCCCTGGCAAATAGTAGATGCTCAATGCCTGTTAGAATATACAAAAGGTGCTTGGGATAGTGCTGGGGCATGAGAGCAGTTCATGAGATTTAAACTATTGGTGTAACAATAATAACTAGTGTGGTAGTAGTGTTAGTGAGTGGTAGATACCAGAGCCAGACTTTCTAGGTTCAATTACCTGGCTCTGCCGCTTACCAGCTTTGTGACTTTAGGCAAGTTACCTGACTTCTCTGAGCCTCAGTTTTCTTGACTACAAAATGGAGATGTAGTAAAACATGGTTATTATGACGATTAAATGACTGAGAACTTAGAACTGAGCTAGGTACAGGGTGAGCACTACATGAGTACTATTTTATTATTATGAGTAGTATATTGTTGTTCTAGTGCTAGAGTGTATTCTTCTTGAGAGCAGGGACTTGGTCCTATTCTCCACTATATCCCTAGTGTCTACAACAGTGCTGAGCACACAGTAGGTGCTCAATAAAATTTCACCAACTTTGTTGAATAAATGAAATGGAAGGTAAAGAATCATTCCTGTGTTTCTCTGCAGATGGAAAGATCCTGAGCCTCTCTATAGGCACTCTGATACATCTAGAATAGAAGCCCCCCCTCTCCCCTGAGTCCAAGTAGGTGCCTTTCATGTTCCAGTCTCTTGCCCCGAATATACACAATACTCAGCAAATGGGAAGCAAGGGCTCCTTGGTTCCCTGTGAACTCACAGCGCTAAACACCAACCGTCTCCACCATGCATCTCCCAGCAGGGTCACCACTGGCTCAGGAGCCTGGAATCTCATTGGAGACTTACTGTGTTCAGTTCATTTGCATCTCTAGGGCCTTCCCAGGGAGGGTGGATGAAATAGTATTGATGCATGTAGATGGCACCCAGTAATGCTATTTTGATGGAGTTTTGTGTTCACACATCTGATTGAAGGGGAGAAGAAAGAGGTGCACACAGGCTAGGGCACACAGGTTATTGGGGGGCAGAGCTGGACTAGAGGATGGGCTAGCTAAGGAGCCACAGAGGCTGCTAGCATTCCTCAGATACTAACTTAGGTTGTCATGATGAAACCTTCCCTCAAAGAATAATTGATTGTCACCAGATTGCCTCCATAGAAGGGTGTGCCAGTGAGCTGTGGGGTTGCTGAGTGGGGCATGCAAGTGTGGGCCAGACCTGAACTGCTCTAGAGAATAAACCTTGGGGTCCTGTCTGGCATTGCTTCTAGGCTTGAAAACCAGTAGAACTTTTAGCCCGCTTCCCAAAGTGGTCATGTCTGGGACAGGTAGTGATGTGCCAGGGTACAGCCATAGCTTAAACATGGCATGTCTTTCAAAGCTGTTTAGAAACCCTTTTAAGTCAATTTAATACAAGTATCAGTATATCGTGGAGTAGAATGACAAACGGCTTCATAGATTTTTAAGTTAAAACACAGGACTTCAAAAAAATGTCAAGCCTGCCCCAGGCAATTCATCTAGACCCTCAGATAACTTGTTTGCATTTCTCTCTGCAATTAGGAATATTTTGGTGGACACATTTATGAAGTACTGGTATTCTTAAAACCCTGAAGTGGGACCCAGCCAATTGGTCATCTCTCTTTAATTCTTACTGTGAGACTGATTTCTGGAAGGAGTTGACATCTTTGATCTTGAACTCCCTCAGAGAAGCAGGCTAGAGTTAGGCTATTATTAGCGCTGATGGGGCATTTAGAAGGAGAGTTTTTTGGTTTCTGGGACAAAACCCAATTAAAACTAGTTAAAGCCAAAAAAGAACACTGTTTGGCTCACAGAATTTGGAAACAGAAGGATGGATTCATGGATTCATATGTTTCCATCAGAGCTCTCTCTCTGTCTCTTTTTTAAGCTCTTCTCTTTCTTTCTCTCTCTATCTGGTCTCTTCATATTTTCCCAGAGACACCTTCCTTTGCAACTGGGCAAAGGCGGGGAGGGTCATAGACATTGACAGAGCCAGACTTACACACAAGGCAACCTTGCCCATGGCCATCACAGAGGCACCAGAGAGCTTGGATTTCTCAGGGTCTGCCTATAAAATCCCAGGGCAGGGCTCTGATTGGTCTTGCCTGGATCATGTGCATATGCCTAAGCCAATCAGAATGACCAGGGAGATGGTGCACTGTGATTGGCCAGGCCTGGATTACTGTTTTTCTTTAAGGGGCGTGGTAGGGGGGTATATAATGGACAGCCCAACCAGAACTACATGGAGAGAGGGGCAAACTCCCCAGAGGTAGAAGGGAGTCATTTACCAGAGTTGGGGAGGAGCATTGGGCAGAAATAAAGCAAGATATCCACCACCCAGGAGAAGGTATTCTCACTTGGAGAAATGGGAAGGCACCCAGCATCTTCTTGTGAAGTTAGCCCACGTAGGTGTGGGCTTCATTTAAAGACAGGGAATTACAGGGGGTTCCACATATTCAGGGACCCTAACTGCCTTCTCAGGAGAATGTTAAAAATTAGAAAAGGAGGGACTTCCCTGTGGTCCGGTGGGTAAGACTCTGTGCTCCCAATGCAGGGGGCCCGGGTTCGATCCCTGGTCGGGGAACTAGATCCCGCATGCATACCACAACTAACAGTCCACATGCCGCAGCTAAGAGTCCACATGCCGCAGCTAAGAAGTCCACATGCCGCAACTAAAAGTCCTGCACACTGCAACAAAAGTCCCGCGTGCCGCAACTAAGACCTGGTGCAGCCAAAATAAATAAATAATAAGATATTTTTTAAAAATTAGAAAAGGAAACTTGTTTTCATGACCAGAGCTTGACTTTGGTTCTGGTTTCTCTACATGTTAAGAGGGTGGGAGAATGTTCTGGAGCCCGTGGGTCAGTCTTGGTGCCAGTTTCTAATTCTGTGCATCCGGCAGTCCAAAGCCTGGCTGCACAGCTTGACGGGTACACCAAAGAAGAAAGGTTCGTGAGCAAAACTTTCCAAGTATTTAATAGTTTGAAGCCAGAGGCCACAAAGAGATGGCATGCCTTCTTTGGCCGGCAAGTAATTTAGGAAAAAAAAATACAAACGCCTGCCAACATTGACAAACTGGAATATTTCATATGAAAGCATGGATTTCCGGTTTCTCTAGGAAAACCATAAGATCTGGCCCTGCTGGGCCCAGAGCTGCACATGGTCACCACTGGCTGGAGAGGAGCAGCGGCGACCCCTCTAGACGGAATGTAGGACTCTCATCGGCCACCATCTCCACCACCCCCTGTCACCTTACGCCTGGCCCCCTTCATTCATTCATTCCCATTTCCTGTTTGGCCTCTGTAAGCATTTGCCTTTGCATGTCCTAGGTTTTTTTTTTTTTTTTTGCGGTACGCGGACCTCTCACTGTTGTGGCCTCTCCCGTTGCGGAGCATAGGCTCCGGACGCGCAGGCTCAGCAGCCATGGCTCACGGGCCCAGCTGCTCCGCGGCATGTGGGATCTTCCCGGACCGGGGCACGAACCCGCGTCCCCTGCATCGGCAGGCAGACTCTCAACCACTGCGCCACCAGGGAAACCCATGTCCTAGGTTTTACAACAACAAATTCCCTGAGCAAAATCTCTGAAGAAGTAGGTTTTTCTTTTTCTAGCTTTGTGATCTTAGGCAAGTTAATTCCTCTCTCTAAACCTCAGTTTTTTGATCTGCAAGTTGGGGACGAAATACTAACTTCATTTAATCAAACCTTACTAAACATCTGTTTTTCCAGGTGCTGGTTTGTAGCAGTGAACAAGTAGACATGGCGGGGGCAGACAGGGGTAGGTGCTAGTGAGGCAAGGAGGTGGGAAGCAGACGTTGGGGAGGTGACAAAGTGACATACTGTATCTAAATCACTTAGTCCAGGGTCAGCAAACTACGGCCTGTGGAACCACCTACCTGACACCTGCTTTTGTCAATAGTCATTGGCACCCGGCCACGCCCACCATTTACATCTGGATGTGTAGCACTACGGCTGTCTGTGTACAATGGCAGAGTTGAGTAGTTGCAATAGAGACCGTAGGACCTGCGAAGCCTAAAATATTTGTTATCTGGCCCTTTATAGAAAAAGTTTGCCAGCTCCTGCCTAGCCCAAAGCCTGGATAAATAGAAGGAACTCAATAAATTCCAATTTATTATTAGTAATGGTCCCTCTCCTTGCCTCTCTTGCTGATCCTCCAGGGCTGGGAGCCTTTAATTCCTCACTATGTCTCCCCTCCCCGGCGACCTTTCTGTTTGCTTGCTTAGCAGCTGTGCTCCTTGTTCAGGTAAAACTGCAGAACTGGGGCTTCCCTGGTGGCGCAGTGGTTGAGTGTCCACCTGCCGATGCAGGGGACACGGGTTCGTGCCCTGGTCCGGGAAGATCCCACATGCCGCGGAGAGGCTGGGCCCGTGAGCCATGGCCGCTGAGCCTGCGTGTCCGGAGCCTGTGCTCCGCAACGGGAGAGGCCGCAATGGTGAGAGGCCCACGTACCACAAAAACAAAACAAAACAAAACAAAACAAAAAACTGCAGAACCAATATTGGCTACTTCTTCATACAGATTTCGTAGAAAGTTTAATGTGGCCCTAGTCAGGGGCAGGCTTGGGGTTCACCCACTATCCCTTTCTGCGTGTCGAATCAGGTTAATCAGACCAAATCAAAAACAGGATTAGGCAGGCCGCAGCTTGAAGCCCCACGTAAAAGGCTGCATCAGTGTTGACTTACATTTTTCGATGGGGTGTGTGGCAGGTTTGCTGAGGTTTCATGGTCTCATCAGTGGCTCTACTCTTGTGCCAGCTCCCACAGCCCGACCATGTGCTGGAGACTTCCGCTCTCAACCGCTTGGGAAGATTCGTTTTCACCCCAACAGCATCAGCACAGACCTTCGGCCTGGGTGGGGTCACAGAGAGAAAGCAGGTGTTGCCCAAGGACATGTAGCAACAGCAAAGAGTCCTGTGGGTAATCGTGAAGGTCAGCAGAGTCCTCGGGCAGGGCCCGCTCCATGAGCGTGGCACCTGCGTGGTTACCCCAGTCCCTGTGCTTACAGAGACCCTGCTCTGTTAATGCTTTGCTGTCAGTGTCTTGAAATTCGTAATAATTTTTAACATTTGCATTTTGCACTGCGCCCTGTAAATTATGTAGCCAGTCCTGACCTTGGGGGTGTGCGACTTGCTTAGATCCCGGTTTTGGAGGGTCTGCAGGGGGTACTGGGGGAATTGGAAGTGACCAGGTTTCCTAGGGGACCTTACAGCTCCCGGTTCCTGCACTCGGGAGATTTCTGGGGGTGGGAAGGGAGTTAATAATGTGGGGCTGGAGACAAAAAGGACCCCCCTTCCTCCTCTGGCAGCTGATGGGGCAAGAGCAGGACAACAACTGCATCGTTTCAGGGGGGCATCGTCTCATTCACCCCCAGGAGAACTCTGTGAAGTGGGCACCTTGTGTGGGATTTGAGAATCAGCCAGGTGAGGAATCTGCCAGGGGTCACACAGCTAGGAGCCATGTGGAGTGGGGATGCGGTCTGAGCTCAGAACTCCTGGATAATCTCTCAGTTTCCTAGTCTGGAAAAACTGAAGCAATTGAAGCTGATTTGTAGCATCACTGAGAAGACTGAAGAAGGGACATACAGTGCCTAGCACACAGCATGTAGTACACGCTCACTAGATGGTAACCTGTGGTGGTGGTGAGGATAACACCAAATCTTGTACTGCTTCTAGCTCTAATTTTGCTGACCCTTATCCACCCCACTAAAAGGTCATTTTGTCCCACAGAAATATATGGAGTAATGTTCTTTTGCTCCTTGAGTTAATTTATGTCCTGTGGGTGCCACAGCAAGTTACCACTAACTGGGTGGCTTGAAGCAACAGACATTTACTTTCTCACAGTTCTGGAGGTCAGAAGTCCAAAATTAAGGTATTGGCAATATTGATTCTTCTTGGAGACTCTGAGGGAAAACCCACCCGTACCTCTCCCCGAGCCTGCGGTAGCCGCTGGCAGTCCTGGAGTCCCTTGGCTTGTGGCCAGATCTGTCCAGGCTCAGCCTCATCTTCTCTTGGCCTTTCTCTCTGGGTGTCTCTGGGTGTCCTTTTCTGTCTCTTCTAAAGACACTCTCGTTTGATTTAGGGTCCATCTTAATCAAGGGTGATCTTATTTCTATCCTTACTTGCATTATATCTGCAAAGACCCTATTTCCAAATAAGGCCCTGTTCTGAGGTCCCAGGTTGACATATGTTTTGGTGGTGGGGTTGCTGTTGAACCCATTCACCGAGGCAGGTCAGTGGGGGTCCGAGGAACTGAGGGGACCTGTCATGCGCCTGCCCTCTGCGGGCCCGGGCACTGCTCACCGGGCCGCTGTCACAGCGGCTGTCATCGGTGCTGTGGAAATTCTGGTGGACTTGTCCACTGCGCCTCTTTGAACCTCCGAGGATGGTGACTCACCCAGGGGTCGTCCTGGCGGGTGCTGGGCCGGGGAGCCGATGGGTGCACCCGGCCCTGGAGGTCCGGCGGGTCCTGAGGAATGGGGGTACCCAGCGAGGCCCACCAGCCCCTCTCCAGGGGGTGTGGGAGCCTCGGAGGCCGTGCGTTGGGGGCTGGCCAGGGCTCTGGCTGCGTTCACCTTTCTCTTTCCTTCTTTCAAACAAAACGTTGGAAAAGGAAATTGCAGCTTGCCATCATTGCAGGCAGGCTGGGACCCGTGGAGGGAGCTGGGGCCATGCGTGGGCTCCCTGGCAGCACTGGGGGGATCCAACCGGCCGCCGTGACACCCCCTGGACCGGCAAGCCCACTCCAAGGTGGACCTGGCCTCTGATGGTTACTCTGTGCGTCGGGAGGGGATAGTGTGGCCAAGAGGGAAAGGGGGTGAGTTGTGAAGTCAGTTCTCACCTTTAAACAGAGCTCTGCTGAAAAGGGGGCCCCACTCCCCACCATTTCAATTTGCGCTCCCGCCCTCCTGCCACCCTCACCCACGTCCACCCCATGGGTCTTCCCGTCTCCTGAGGTGGCAGGAGAACAGCTGGGAGCCCCATTACTGTTTTCAGAGAGAAAACAATACTCAGGTCGGGTGGGTGGGTGTTGGAGGCCATTTTTCTCTGGATGTGTTTGGTGGGAGGGCTGTGGCATGAAGGTGACTGTAGATACTAATGTCCTTTGCCTCGTTTGTGGAGTGGGAAGTCTTCGGGAGGTCTCCCCTCCTTCGGGGTCCTGACCCCAGGATCTGGGGAGCACAGAGGCTCTGGGCGCCTGTGGAAGCTGGAGGGATTTCAGAGAAAAGCCAGGGATTCCTTTGCAAAAGGCAAGTTTCCTTATAAAAGTGGAATATGTTGGTTTTATTAGATGAATGTGAGCGGGGACGATTGAGTGTTTCCTTAGTGGGCTGACGTGAATGGAAATGTATACCTTTAGTGCCTCCGATAATGATAAGGAGGAGAAAAAAAATAGGAAGGGAGGATGGAAGAGAGAAAGGGAGGGAGGGGAAGGGGAGAGAGGAAAAAGAGGGAGAGAAAGAAAGAAGGAATACAAAAGACCAAAAGGTAAAGAAAATGAAAAAAAGAAGGGAAAGAAGAAAAGAACAGAGTGTCAAGAGAGTCTTTCTGAGGAGATGACATTTAAGCAGAAAACTCTTTGGGCCATAGGAGGCTAAGGGGGTGAGTGGTCCAGTAGGGGAGCACATGCAAAGGCCCTGGAGCTGCTTAAGGAGCAGCTGAGAGAACCATGACTGAGCCTGGTGGGTTTGGGGCTGAAAGGCAAGAGATGAGTTTGGGATGGGCGGGATCTAGACCACAGGTCCAAATTCCTATGGGTGCCGGACAGGAAGATGGGGGGGCAGGGGGGATGTGGCCAGCTGGGGCACTTCCGCCCCCCGGAAAGCTGGCAGCCACCTGGGCACACGGGCTTGATGTTGCCAGGTCTCTGCTTTATGAGAGAGCAGGAATACAGATTGTTGTGTGAATGATGCTGGCTTCCAATTTCAAGATTTAAGAGAGAGTTTGCATGCTGAACAGGGACTGTGGGCTGGGGCAACCGGTTGGCAATGCTGGAACTTGGTCATCATGGGCTATAATGGAGCTCACAAGTTGTCATGTCTCCTTCTGTCCCCAGCAGAGCTGGGCCAGGTTACAGGAACAATCCTTTGCTGCTCTATCTATGAAGCTGGCCAAGGGACTTCATCCAAGTAAGGGCACAGCCAGGAGAAAAAGGGTGTGTCTTCCTTAAAGGGCCTTGAATAAAGGAGTCCTATTCAGCACCTGAAAAGGCCCATGTATCAGTGAGTGGCAGCCCATCTGGTCAGGTCTGTGTGCACAGTGACCTCTTACAGGAGGGAGGTTTGCTGCTTGGAAGTTCGGTGCTTCTGCCTGTTGAGGAATCTCCTCCGGCAAAATCCGACACATTTAGTTGCAATTTCTGCTTTGATGTTGCGGAAATAGGTCCTTAACCTTCCTCTGGGGATTATGAGAAGGAGCCTCCTGGGCACAGCTAGCTCATCCCTACCTCCAGCGAGGAGAGCTGAAGCTCAGCCTCTAAAGAGTCTGCAGCAGACTTGTCAGCGAGCTTGTGAAATCACATGCTACTGAAGAGGCGGTTGGTGTCTAGCTGAGTGGCAGGATGTCATCCAAGTCTGGACTCTTGGCTGCAAGTGACAGAAAGTGAACCCTCACGGGGTTAAGCAAACAAAAGAAGGTGACAGCTTGGGCGGACCTGGAGGGCATTGTGCTAAGTGAGATAAGTCAGACAGAAAAAGACAAATACTGTATGATCTCACTTATATAAGGAATCTACAAAAAACAAACTCACAGAAAAAGAGATCAGATTGGTGGTTGCCAGAGGTGGGGGGTAGGGGGTGGAGAAAATGGATGAAGGTGGTCAAAAGTTACAAACTTCCAGCTGTAAGATAAATAAGCCCTGGGGAGGTCATGTATAACAGGGTGACTATAGTCAGCACTGCCGATGGTACATTTTAAAATTATTAAGAGAGTAGATCCTAAAAGTTCTCATCACAAAGGAAAAAAAAAGTTTTGTAACTATATGAGGTGATGGACATTAGCTTAACTTACTGTGGTGATCATTTTGCAATGTATACATATGTCAAGCCATTATGTGGTACACATTAAACTTGTACAGGGTTGTATGTCATTTATATTTCAATAAAACTGGAAGGGAAAAAAAAACAAAGAAGGAATACATTGGCTTATGACACTGAAAAGTCAGCCCCTGGGTGCTTCAGGGACATGGGGAGAATCTGTGTCTGTCCCTTGACCCTGATTTCCACAATGCCCCCCTTCTTAGCCACCAGCAGCTCTAGATGCAGTTTCTAGCCTGGCAAACTCGGCAGACAAAGCACCCAACCAGACCCCCGGGCTGACTCCTACTGGTCCAGCTTGGTCATGTACCCATTTATGACCCAGTCATTGTGACTGGTCTGGCCTGGTTCCAGGGGATAAGGTCAAACCCCGCATGCCACATGGACCAAAAGTAAAAGGGGAATGGTTTCTCCAAAGCAAGTCAGATGCTGTTATTAGAAGAAGGGGGATGGCTGTTGACCGTCACACCACATAACACAGCTGATAAGTAGCAGGTGCTGGTTTTGAGCCTGGGTCTGAATAACTCTGGACCCATGTTTTTAATTTGGGGGGTTCAGGATTGGCTGGATTTAGGGATTCAAAAAATGTCAGCAGAGCTTGTCTTCCCTGCTTATGCAGGAAATTCTCTATGGCCAGTCTTCTCGTGGGTTTGGTGGAACTGGGATTTCCAGGAGCAAATGTGTTTGAAAGAGGGTGTGGACCATCCCTCAGAGGACCTTACGTTGGCAGGGGTGTGGCAGGAAAAGAGCTTCACATTTCTGCTGTGCTTAATGAGGTTTAAGGAGAATAATGCTTCCTAGTTGCACTGATCCTGGTATTTTTTAAAATGTTGAAATTTGGGAACTCAGAGGAGCCTCATAACAGCCTCATAAGAGCCCGGATGATCAGCCCCGTCACCATAGGGGGGAAATGAGAGAGCATGTGACATGGTGACAGTGCAGCTTATTGGGACACCCAAATGGGCACCTGGGCTCCTGACCCTTAGCTGTACCAGTTTTTCCTGTTTCACCATGGCTAGACTTAAGTATCCTGAACGTGAGTTCTGCACCCAGAGGGCTACAGTTAAACTTCTGGCTCAAGCCACTTGTTAGTTGTGTGACCTTGGGCTCTGCATCTTGGTTGTCTCATCTGTAAAATGGGTAAGGACTGTAAAATGGGTAAGCATCATCTGTAAAATGGGCACCTACCTAATGAGATTGTGGCAGAGATTGAGTTATTATATGAAAAGTCTTAGAATCATCCTTGGGACACAGCAAGCACCATTAACTTTTACTACTGTATCAGTTAGAAATTAGGGTCAACTTTATTTTCCCACTTAATCCCCAGGGGCGGGCAGTTGCTGGCATTCAGTTACAGGCTCCCTGGTACCAGAGCCGAGGTGGCTGTGCTTCCTTTGGCCTTTCCCTTCAGTCCCAAGATGGTTGCTGGTGCTCCAGCCATCATATCCATATACCAGTCAAGAAGAATGACGAATGGGGAGTGGCAAAAGGGCTACCTTCCAACTGAGTCAGCCCCTTAAAGAACTCTCACGGATGCCACACCCGCTGACTTCTGCTTATATAACATTGGCCACACACTTTGCAAAGGAGGCATCAAAATGTGGTCCTTCAGCCAAACTCGTCTCAGGCTTTGATGATTCAGGATTTCTGTTTGAGATGAGGAAGGAAGCTGGATAATGGGAAGGCATCCAGCAGTCTATGTTATGGAGCTTTTTTGTTTTGCGTTTTTTTTTTTTTTTTTTTTTTTTAGGCTGTGCTGCATAGCTTGTGGATCTTAATTCCCCAACCAGGGATTGAACCCGGGCCCTGCAGTGAAAGCGCTGAGTCCTGACCACTAGACTGCCAGGGAAGTCCCTTGTTTTTCTTTTAATGAAGCCATCATGAATGCAAGGTTTAAAGCAAGAATCACACACTTACATGCCCATGAACAGGTGTCCTTAAATGCATGAGGTAGGCTTCAGAGGCAGAGAGGCAATAGGGAGTGGTGGGGATTGCGGCAGACGGGGGAACTCGTGTTCTGTCTCCAGCTGCCTACAAATCAGATCTAGCTGATACTCGTCATATGAAAAAGAGGAGCTCAGTGTTAGCAGAGCCTCAGATTTATCCAAAAAAAGTGGATAGAGACAGTTTTCGATGAAATCTGCTGATTTTTAAATGATGATAATGAATTCAAATTTACCCCCCCCAAATTACATGGGTCAAATAACACACAATTATGAGATGGATCTTACTTTTCTTTTTAAAGTCAGATTTATTGAGGCATAATTTACAAACAATAAAATCCACCCTTTTTAGGTGTACAGGCCTACGAATTTTGCAACATATGCCGTTGTGTAACCATCATCACAACCAAGCTATACAACATTTCCATCATCCCTAAAAGTTTCCTCGTGTCACTTTTTAGTCAAGCATTACCCCTACCCTTAGCAACTAATAATCTTCTTCTGTCCCTATAGTTTTGCCTCCTGTAGCATGTCACAGAAATGGGAACGTACAGTAGCTAACTTTTGAGTCTGGCTCCTTTCACTGAGCACAATGCAGTGGAAATTCGTCCATGCTGCTGTGTGTACAGTAGTTTGTTCCTTTTTATTGCTGAATAGTTTACCGTTGTATAGATACACCAGTTAGTGTATCCTTTCACCTGTTGATGGACATTTAGTTTGTTTCCAGTTTTGGGCGATTATGAATTAAGCTGTTATAAACATTCACATACAGGACTTTGTGTAAACGTATGTTTTCATTTATCTTGGGTAAATATGGAGGATAGATCTACGATGGTTTCCAAGGTGGCTGTACAGTTTTGCCTTCCCTCCAACAGTGTGACAGGGTCCTGGTTGTTCTACAACCTCGTCAGCACTTGGTGTTGTCAGGTGGGTTGTTTTGTTTGTTTAGTCATTCTGGTGATATTGAGCATCTTTTCATGTGTTAATTTGGACATTCACATATATTCTTTGGTGACGTGTCCGTTCACATATTTTGCCCATTTCTAATGGAGTCTCTTGTTTTCTTATTGTTCTGTTGTGAGAGTTATTTATAGATTCTGGTTGCCAGTCCTTTATAAGATGTATCTTTTGCAACTGTAGTGTCCCAATCTGTGGCTTGTCTTTTCATTTTTGTAACAGTGCCTTTTGAAGAGAAGAAGCTTTAAATTTTGATTAAAGGCCAATTTATCAATTTTTTTATTTATGGTTTCTGTTTTTCATGTTCTGTCTAAAAAAAGCCTGTGCATAATCCAGAGTCACAGAGATTTTCTCCAGTGTTTTCTTCTAGAAGATTTATAGTTTTAGGTTTCACATTTAGACCTATGTTCCATTTAACTTATTTTTTGTATGTAGTGTGAGGTATGGATTGAGGTTCATTTTTTGTATATAGATGTGCGATTGTTCCAGCACCATTTGTTGAAAGACTTTCCCCTCTTCATTGAATTGCCTTGACAGTATTGTTGAAAATCAGTTGACATTGTATGTGTGGATCCCTTTCTGGACTCTGTATTCGGTTCCATTGGTCTGTGTGTTGCCCTTTTATCGATACCACACTAGTGCCCAGGCATGAGTACTGTATCAGTGTTAGCTCTTACCATATTTTATTAATTTTTAAAAAGTAAACTGTATTTTAGAATAATTTTAGATTTACAAAACAGTTGCAAAGATAGTGGAAAGAATTCCCCTCTACCTTTCACCTAGCTTCTCCTAATATGAACGTCTTATACACCCACGGTACGTTTGTCAAAACGAACACACTAACGTTGGTACAATACTGTTAACTACTTGGACCTCACCAGTTTTTCCATTAACGTGCTTTCTTCCTGCTCTGGGACCTGACCCAGGTACCACACTGCATTTAGCCGTGGGTTTTCTAGAGGCATATCTTAACGTCTCTAGAACCAAGATTCATCTTATAGTCAATACTGTCTTACAATGATAGCTGGGTGTATTTTTTTTCTTAGTGTGGCACATAAAATTATAGAATGTCTTCGGTTTAATGAGACATGGTATTATTATTAATTTAAATTTTATTTATTTATTTATTTTTGGCTGCATTGGGTCTTCCTTGCTGCATGCGGGCTTTCTCTAGTTGCGGTGACCGGGGGCTACTCTTCGTTGGTGTGCGTGGGCTTCTTGTTGCAGTGGCTTCTCTTGTTGCGGAGCATGGGCTCTAGGCGCATGGGCTTCAGTAGTTGTTGTGGCTCGCAGCCTTAGTTGCTCCGCAGCATGGGGGATCTTCCCAGACCAGGGCTCGAACCCGTGTCCCCTGCATTGGCAGGCGGATTCTTAACCACTGCGCCACCAGGGAAGTCCCGGTATTAGTATTATTATTTGGTCTCCTTAAGTCTCCACTTCCCCATCTGTAAAATGGGAACAATGCTAGGCTCACTTCATACACATGTGGGAGGGTAAAATGAGAGACTCCGTGGAGAAGGCCCAGCACAGAACTAGTAATTAATGACTGGCGTTAAATCAAAATGTCATCTCTATCCAGAGCCTGCTTGCTGGGAGCTGGTGAACACACCTTTCCTTACCCTTCCCTACATTGGAGAAAAGTTGCTGGGAGCCCTGATTTCTTAGCAGCTTTTGTTCTCCCAGCAGGAGCTCACAGGAATAGCTACCAATTAAAATAACCAAGTTTCGGGTGACAACATTTGCAGAAAAAGCTGCAAATGTTTAATAAAAGCCCAGTTGCTGGGAGAGTGAGACAGCTACCTCTTTTAGAAGACCTGAAGCCACATTTCTAGTTGGCCAGCGAATTTGCTCTTGTTAGAACAAGACACTATTTTTGCTCAAGCTCCAGACCCTGGCCCTGTCCTCACTGAGTGTCTGGGGCCAGGCCCCGGCAGAGTCCCCTTTTCTGCTTTTGCTTTCACATCCTGCAGTGCATTCCCTGGTCCTCTCTGGCTGGCGCATTTTCAAAACTGCACCAGCCACACCTTTCTTGTGGACAGTTGAGATTGTTATACAGACTTGAGCTAATAACAAAGAAGGAAATTTAAAACGTGGCCTGTAACCCCACCACTCAGACATGGTCACCGACGCTGAGCACTTTTACCTTTCTTTTTCTGTTAGAAAAATTTGTTATTTATCTTTTTCTGTTAAAAAATATTTGCCATAAAAGAAATTAGAAATTGTAGAAAGAGTACAAAAGCAAAACATCCCCTGTCATCTCACCATCCAGACCACCAACGTGTGAATGTCCACCCTTTCAGAACTTTAAACACTTAATATTTTCATGCATATGTCAAAATATTGCAAGTCTTAGTAACTGACAGCAGGTGCTGGGGGCAGATGACCAGAGATCAGACCTGTGCCCCCTGCACTGGAAGCACGGAGCGATAACCCCTGGACTGCCAGGGAATTCCCTCACCTTGGCCTTATCATGTAACATAATCCCAGGGGTGACATCCCATCATATTCACAGGTCCCGCTACACTCAGGGCAAGGCATTTACACAGGACTTACCGCAGGGAAGAAAATCTTGCAGCCAGCTTAGAATTCTGCTTACCACGATTAGCACTCCTAAGGCCCCCCTGTCATCCTGTGTTTTAGTTTGGGGGCAAACTAGAGAAACTTAAGCTGTTTCCAAGGACTCAGACTTGGAAAGAAAGATCCCATCTATCCAACCAAACGTTGGCATTGAATGTACTTTTGAATAGATGAACAAGCAGCTTCATCCAGAAAACACTGACGAATGAGCTAGTTCATTCATTTGTTCCTCAGGTAACGACATCTCTGCGGACCCCTGGGCTCAGTGCTGAAATGTGGACTCAAGCGGGTACTGATAATAGTGGGATCTTTTATGGAACACTTACTACAACCAGGTGCCACTGCGTCTGTGCTCCACGGGTTAGCTTCTGTAATCCCACGGCAACCGTGTGAAGGATGCACCAGGGTTACCTTCCCTTTGCAGAGAAATTGAAGTAGAGAGAGGCTGTTTAACCTGGCCGAGATCGCACAGCTAGAAAGCAGCAAGGCTGAGACAGGGGTCCAGGCAGTTTGGCTCCAGAGCCCACGCACGCACCACACCAACCCTATCCCCCTTACCACCACCAAACATGCTCACAGCCGTGAGGTCACTTGGTGCGGAGTTGGGCAAGCTCCTTTCCTCTCTCCATGACTGCCTCTCTCTGACTCTCCCTGGACAAATGGGGACATGTAAGGGGGTGAAGGGCAAGCCTGCTGGAGAGCTTCAACCTCGGCCACGTGCCACTGCCATACGAGCAGCAGCCGTGGTCCCTGGTCTGAGCGCACCTTCCATGGTCCAAGCCTCCAGTGTCCACAGCCTCCGCCCCATCAGGAGATTCCCCAAGGGAAACGGCTAAAGCGGAGGGACCAGAGTTGCTCCACCCAGAGCTGAGCATAGCAACTGCCCCTTGCAGCCACTGCCCTGCTTATCCTTTCAGCAGTTCGGGCCAGTTCTGGGAATTGTCTGTGCATCAGAAATGCACATGGTAGCCGTGGGTTGGGTGTCCCTCAGCCCCACCAGCCCCGCCCGCTTCTTTTGCTTATTTGTCGAGGACACTTTTTCTTACAGAAGGATTTAGGGAAGTGGAGGGCAGAAACCTTGATGAGAGCATCTGGACACATCTGGTCCCTTGCAAAGCTACCTCTGTGCAGCAGTGGAAGATAGAGGCCAAGAGTTTGGGTGAGGAAGACCCAGTGACCAGGTGCAAACACTGCAGCCCTAGGCAGAGCTACCTCACTGCTCTGGGCCTTGGTTTCGCCAAGTAGGGATAGTGTCAGTCTCTGCCTTACTGGGTTGCATTTGGAGGATCACATGAGATAATGTACACGGAGCACTTAACACCACGCCAGCAGCAGGTAAGCTCTTGGGATCATGAATTGTCATGATTCCTGAGCAACATGGCTTTCTTCTCCCCAGAAGGCAAAGGCCCCAGCAAAGGCTGTTCCGTCTCTCTTCCCTCTAGGTCCCTCTTCCTTCCTGCATGCACTGCAAACGGGCCACGGACCTCACATGGCAGGATTCATCCAGTTCCCTACTCAGCCCTTGCTGGCCCCCCCAGCCCCACCCCCTGGCCACAGTGATTGGGCACTGAACAGAAGCTGGGCCAATCAAAGTGCTTCCCTTTCAAACTGGACGTGAGAGACAAAAACTCATCGTGCCCTCACAGTGCCTGGCCTGTGAGTCGCGCAAACCTGGGATAATTTACTTCTAGTCATCTATCTGGTCTCTGCTTGGCTGGCAGCTCCCTGAGGGCAGGGAGACCAATGTCATATTTGCCTCCGTGTGTCCAGTATAGGGCTCAGTGGGTGGTTAATTTGATGAATGAATGAATGAGGGGTTCTGCTTCCTACTCCTTTTCCATGGATGCTAAATCACTGCTTTCTCTCTGGAGACTGCAGCCTTTTCTTTCCATTCTTTCTTATTTATTTTTAACTTTTCATTAACGGAATATTTAAAACCTGAGAATAGGATAAGAAACTCCCATACACCTGTTCCAGCTTCAACAATTGTCATCATTCTGACTTTCTTTTCCCATATTTCCTTCCCTCTTTTATCAGGGGAGTGGGGATGGAGGTGCTGGAATATTTTACACTTGATATTAGCCAAAAGGCCGAGAAGCGATTGCTGGAATATTTTAAAGCAAATCCCAGACATTGAATCATTTCACCCCAAAATACTTCTGTATGTATCCTTAACGGATAAGTATTTTTTTAAATAACCGTAATTCCACCATCACACTTAACTAAACCAATCATAATTTCTCAATATCACATAATATCCAGTCTACGTTCAGATTTCCCCCATTATCTCAAAAACTCCTTTTACAGGAGGTTTGCTCAAATCCTGCCAAGGTCCATTCACGCTGAGGTTTATCAGTTGAGACTCTGTGGTCTCAAGTGACCGAAACCAAGTTCAAACCAGCTGAAACCAGGAAGGGGAATTTGTTAGCTTCTGTAAGAAAACTGAGATGTGGGAAGTTAAGGGGCACCAGGGGTACTGGGTCCAGAACCCAATCCAGTCAGGGCTGTTTCTGTTGCCCCTGCTTCTCTTGGCCTGTATTTATTTTCTCAGACTGTTCCAGAGGAGCTGAGATCATGACCTGAGGCCGTTGCTTGCATACATTCTTTGTTTTGTGAGGACAGAAATTAGTTTTCCTCTCTCCAGGCCTGATGGAAAGTCAAGGGTTTTGATAGGCTCAGCTTCTGTCCAGTGCCCACAGTGTATGTCTGTGTTGGTTATTATCATGGTTGTGGTTGTTGATATATTTAGGAGCATTTCGTAAGCTTTGGGAAATTAAGGAGCACAGGTCTGGTGTTAGGTGAACTGGGTTTAAGAACTTCCCTTAAATTTTGCAATACTGAATTTTCTCATCTACAAAAGGAATCAAAAAGACTCACCTTGTTGAGTCGCCATCAAGGTTAAAGGGAATAATATAGACAAAGTCCCCGGCACATGTTAAGCCACTGTATTATCACCCCCTGCTGCAGACGGGGAAACTGAGGCCCTCAGTTCAGGAGAGATGCCCAGGGAGGTGTAGGCAGTTCCACATCCTCAGCTCCAGCCCTGGAGCCTTCCATAGACGCCTTTTTTTTTTTTTGTCTTTCAACTATAATAACTGTTGTTGTTGTTTTTTTTTTAACATCATTATTGGAGTATAATTGCTTTACAATGGTGTGTTAGTTTCTGCTGTATAACAAAGTGAATCAGCTATACATATACATATGTCCCCATATCCGCTCCCTCTTGCGTCTCCCTCCCATCCTCCCTATCCCACCTCTCTAGGTGGACACAAAGCACCGAGCTGATCTCCCTGTGCTATGCGGCTGCTCCCCACTAGCTATCTGTTTTACATTTGGTAGTGTATATATGTCCATGCCACTCTCTCACTTCATCCCAGCTTACCCTTCCCCCTCCCCGTGTCCTCAAGTCCATTCTCTACATCTGCGTCTTTATTCCTGTCCTGCCCCCTAGGTTCTTCAGAACCTTTTTTTTTTTTTTTTTAGATTCCATATATATGTGTTAGCATACGGGATTTGTTTTTCTCTTTCTGACTTACTTCACTCTATATGAGACAGACTCTAGGTCCATCCACCTCACTACAGATAACTCAATTTCGTTTCTTTTTACGGCTGAGTAATATTCCATTGTATACATGTGCCACATCTTCTTTATCCATTCACGCTTTTGATTTACCACTTTCCCTGGGAAGTCACACCTCTGTCCTTCCCCTCCAAGTCCAATGCCTGCATCCACCCAGCCCAGCTCGAAAGCCCAGTTAGCCTTGACAGGTGTGAAGTCTTTGTTTTTGCTACATTTTTCCCCCTACAACCTTCAACTTTGCCTTTGTCTGAGCAGAACAGCCGTGAAGGCAGAGAATTTGCTGGGCTTCTCCCACCTTGCCTCTCTGCCAGGTGTTGCCTCCCGTCAAGCAAAGCCTCCGCTGTTATCTTTTCAGCCAGAGGCTGTGGAGGCAGCCAGGTGTGGGTCAAGGACTCAGGCTTTAAAACGCCAGGTCTGAACTCTCACTGGTTTTCTTTGCCCTGATTTTCTGGTCTGGGGACAAGAGCCTCTGGGTTTGAGCCCAACTAGCTGACTCCGTTTGCCTTTTTGAACAGGGAGGCTGAGGGTCCGGGGTTCTTAAGCCCGACTGCAGAGACACAGATTCTTTCTTGTTGTCTTCATTCCATCAGCTTTGAGGGGGAGGCGCTGTGCAGTCACCTGGCCGTGACCTCTGCCAAGCAGCCACCTCAGGCTCTGAGAGGCATGGAGGGAGGGTCAGGAATGCCAGCCTTGTCCACCACCAGCTCACACACGTCTGGAAAGCAAAGGCTCTGCCTGCTTTGGGGGAGACACTGAGGGCAGAAGAAACTTCTAGGGGCCTCCTTTTGCCCTGTTACTTTTAACAGAAGAGTCAGGTCACTGAAGTTAGACTGCTTGCAATCAAACTCTCATTTTCTTCCATCCTGTGCTGGTTAAGTGACCCCGGCCAAGAAATTTATCCTCATCAGGCCTCAGATTCCTTCTCTGTAAATTGGGGGCAATGGTAGTGTCTTCCTAACAGGGTTGTCATGAGAGTGAAATGAGCGAACGCACGGTGCACACTCAGCAAACGTCAGCGGCCACTAATCACATCGTAGGGCCCGTGTGAACTGGCCTGTCCTCCCCGCTGGCCCTGTCCCTCACTGCTGCAGCCACACTGGCCTTTCTTCCCTTTCTGACACATACCAGGCTTGTGCCAGCCTCAGGGCTTTCCCCCTTGCTGGTTCCTCCTGGGAAGAGTTCCCCAGATCTTTGCCAGGCAGGCCCTCACCTTCTCCTTGTCTCAGGTCAGAGGTCACCTCTTCCAGGAGGCCTTCGCCCACCCCCAGCCTTGACACTTTCTCTCTCACGACCTTGTTTTATTTTCTTTGTAAACTTTATCCCCTCTTGAAATTATTCAGTGTATTTATCCCTTTGCTTGTGTATTTTCCGATCCACCCCAGCAGAGAAAATTTCCATTTTCAGGAGCACTATGCATACCCCTGAGTGCCTGGAAGAGTGGCAGCATACGGTAAGCGGTCGGTAACTGACTGTGGAATGAATGCATGGATAGCTGTATAGAATCTCAGCTTAAATACATGCAATCAAGGCTGATGCTGCTTCAGCTTTACTGTATTATGTGCCTGGCAGTCTGAGAAGCCCTTTGTATATGTTTCTTCTTCTTTTTTTAAAAAAATTAATTAATTTATTTATATTTTGTCTACATTGGGTCTTTGCTGCTGTGCGCGGGCTTTCCCTAGTTGAGGCGGGTGAGGGCTACTGTTCGCTGCGGTGCCTGGGCTTTTCATTGCGGTGGCTTCTCTTGTTGTGGAGCATGGGCTTTAGGCGCGTGGGCTTCAGTAGTTGTGGTGCATGGGCCCAGTAGTTGTGGCTCGTGGGCTTAGCTGCTCCGCAGCACGTGGGATCTTCCCAGACCAGGGCTTGAACCCATGTCCCCTGCATTGGCAGGTGGACTCTCAACCACTGCGCCACCAGGGAAGCCCCTGTTTCTTCTGATTTTAAAAGACTCTTTAAAACTTTCTTCATGGGCCGAGTGTCTAGTGAAGAAGTCTGCTCTGGAGGAAGGTCACTTTATAGAAACACAGATTAAATAATCATAAAATCCAATGACAGATGACAGATAGTTTTTAATATTAATAAAAAAAAAATCTCGGACTTCCCTGGTGGCACAGTGGTTAAGAATCCACCTGCCAATGCAGGGGACACGGGTTCGAGCCCTGGTCCAGGAAGATCCCACATCCCGCGGAGCAACTGAGCCCGTGTGCCACAACTACTGAGCCTGCACTCTAGAGCCCGTGCTCTGCAACAGGAGAAGCCACCGCAGTGAGAAGCCCACACACCGCAACGAGGAGTAGCCCCTACTTGCCACTAGAGGAAAGCCCACGCGCAGCAACAAAGACCCGACGCAGCCAAAAAAAAGAGTGTATCCCCATGAGAACAACAATGCTGATGCATCTTGTCTAAAGCACGCTTTTATTCTTCACTAATTATATTCACACCCAAAGTCACGTGTGAGCCCCTGTGTATAGGTGATGTGTACGTGGGATGGACATCTCTGTCCCTATTTCACAGGCAGGAAAACTGAGGCTCAGAGCAGAGATGGGTCTGCTCAGCGTTCCGGGGCATATATGGTTGCCACACTTTAGAAAGGTCTTGGCCGGGACCCTACCCCTCTGGGGAGCCTCCCTGGACCAGCCTCGGTCAGCCGCTGGTCCTCCATCACACTGCCGACACGTTCCCCATCTGAGCATCCCCAGTCACGGTTGCTCACTGCATTGTCTCTCCCGCTGGACCTGTGTGGTGGCCACCAGACCAGTGGTTCTCAGCCAGGGGCAATTTTGCTTCCACCTCCAGGGGACATTTGGCAGTGTCTGGAGACATTTGCGGTTGTCACAACTGGAGGATTGGGACACTACTGGCATCTAGAAAAGCTGCTAAAGACTCGATAATACGTAGGGCAGCCTCCACAGCGAAGAAGTATTTGGTCCAAATGTCAATAGTGCCTGCTCTAGACACAGCAGCTGTTAAGCACTGGAGATGTGGCTGGACCAAATGAAGACACCAGATTTCAAAGACTTAGTATGAAAATAAGAATGTAAAATATCCCATTAATAAGTTAAAAATGTTGACTACCTGTGGAATGATATTTTGGATATATTGTGTTAAAATAGATGGCAAAAATTAATTCTACCTATTTTAAAAAATGATTTTAATTGTAGCTACTAAAAAATGTTAAATCGCATATATGGTTCGCATTACATTTTGAATGGGCAGCGCTGTGCTAGACGGTACATGCCATTTGAGCAGGGGTCTGTCTGCATCTCTCTGGGTTTGCTCATTGTTGTAAATGCAACACTAAGCAGAGAGCTGACACATGCTGGGTGCTTGGTAGATAGTTGTGGGAGAAGGGAGGAAGGAAGGAAGGGAAGAAGGAAGAAAGGGAGGGTCAACACCCCCAGGAGCTGCCCTGCTAGGACCCCCAAGAACCCATTGGTGAGCCCAGAATTCTCCCTCCAAATCCGGTATTTAAGGCAGCTGCCAAGGAGAGCTGCTTCCTTCTAGAAGGTGCCCTGGATGCCCACTGTCCCTGGTTCCCTGGCCTGGCCCTCCTCTGGGTCTTCTCGCCCTGTTTCCTCCCACTCGACCTGGCCGACAGTAATCTTGGGTGAGTCACTTAATCCCTTGTTTTGTAGCTTCTCCCCTTGCCACCTACCCCCCTTCTGGTCCCCATCAGCAGGAGGTTCACTTAGATTTTTAGAGCTATCTGTCTGAGCCAGGATCCTCTGGGTTCTACATCCAGACAACAGGGAAGCAGTCGCAGGCTTTCTGTGACTTTAATTATCTCTAGCAAATGGGTTGATCATCCCCACAGGAAAAAGCTATGAGCCCCAGAACACGTATTTGGAAACGTCTGTCCTGTCCTGATAATGGGCTTTCTGAGAATACGGCTAATTCTTCATCATTACACAACACGGAGGTGATTGAGCAAGTGTCAGCCGCAGTGAACGCCAGCTGGATTTGACTGGATTCTGTCCCCGAATATTAAAAACAGGTCAATTTTCTTCTCAGCCCTCTAAACATTTGTGGATGGGCCGGGCATGGCATCGCGGGCACAACTGACTCTAGGTGGCATCGAGAGAGGATGTCCAGAGGGGATCCATTTTAATCAGGAACACCAAGTCGCTACACGATTGGCAACACCTACCAGCCTGGCCTGGAAATTGGAATTTACAGACAAAAATGACAAGTCTGTTTTCATCTAAATGTTCCTGGGATTTTTTTTCCCCTTTAAAAAAAAAAAGTCTGACTGTGAGAGAAAACATGCACGTGAAATGGCAAAATGTAGGAAAATACAAAGAAAAAATAAAACTTACCCAGAATCCCATGACCCCATGATTATCACTGCAAACATGATATCTTTCAGCCTTCTCTTGTACATAAATATTCATAATTCATTGTGTATAGTATTTTCCAATATTGTTATCAAACGGCCTGTGCCAGTTGAAACTTTTTTTTTTTTGCTGTATATCAAGAACATTTTGTCACATCTCATTCAATAGTCGACATCAATTTAAATGACTGCAGAGCCCTTCACTAGGAAAGCAAACCAACACCTACTTAAACAACTCCCCAATATTTAGGCTGATTCCAACTTTTTGCTATTGTAAATAACTCTACAATGGACATCCTTGTACATAAATCTTTGCACACATCTCTGATTATTTCCTTAGGGTAAATTCCTAGAAGAAAAATTACTGGTGAAATGATTCACACATAGTAAGACTTTTTTTTAAATTTAAAGCACCCTTATTTTTATTTTATTTTTAAAATTTATTTATTTATTTATTTATTTTTGGCTGTGTTGGGTCTTCGTTGCTGTGCACGGGCTTTCTCTAGTTGCAGCGAGCGGGGGCTACTCCTCGTTGCGGTGCGCGGGCTTCTCATTGCAGTGGCTTCTCTTGTCGCGGAGCACGGGCTCTAGGCACGTGGGCTTCAGTAGTTGCGGCACACGGGCTCTAGAGCACAGGCTCAGTAGTTGTGGCGCATGGGCTTAGTTGTCCCGCGACATGTGGGATCTTCCCGGACCAGGGCTCGAACCTGTGTCCCCTGTATTGGCAGGCGGACTCTTAACCACTGCGCCACCAGGGAAGTCCCTGTAGTAAGACTTTTGATAAGTACTGTCATGTTAGTCCGGAAAGTTTATGATAAATAACATTTCCTATAGCAATAGAGTCTTTTCTCTCCCACTCCCCTGCGACTTTGCCAGTCCTGGTAGATACCAATTGAAACGCAGAAAAAAATAAATAAATAAATAATTCTACTGCCTCGAGAAGAACACTGTTAACAATTTGGTGAATGTTTTTTCCAGACTGTTTTTTGTGCACATATGTTTATGGATCTCTGTGTGTTTTTCAGATCTGGAATGATGTCTACATAGTGTTTTGTACCCTGATTTTTGAATTCAGTATACTGTCCTTATCTTTTATGAAACATCCTTCTTTTCCTTGACTCCATCCTATTATACTGGAAATCTGTACTGTAGCATCCCTCACCAATTCCTTGATGCTGAACGTATAGACTGCTTCCAACTTTTCCCATATAAATGGTATGGGAGTAAATTTCCTTCATTATCCATAGTTTCTAAATAATTCCTTAGAAACAGAAAATGCTAGAACAAAAACAATGCACCTTGTAAGGATTTTAATATATGTTACAAAACTCAGAAAGACCAAGGCCATCTTCCCTCCAGTAATCTGAGAGTTGCATCACTGTCTGTTTCTGTTCTTTTTTAATATTGCTACTCTGAACGGCATGAAAAGTTATCTCATTATAGTTTTCACTTGAATTGCTTTGCCTGCTAATGAATTTAAACATTTCTCATAAGTGTATTGCCCATGTGCATTTCTACTTTTGAGATTTGTCTCTCATTTTTCTTTAGCCATTTTTACTGATCTGTGAGAGCTTTGTATATTTTGAGTCTTAATACTTTGTCATATATGTTGGAACTATTCTTCCTAGTTGTTATGTGTTTTAAAAATTTTATTAGTGGTGGTGTTTGATGTCCTGGAGTTTTTAATGTTTATGTTGAATCATTTTGTCTTTTCCTTTGTGGTGTCTTTTGGGGGAATGATTTTTAGGACTCGTGGACAGTTAGACAGATATCCAGACTGAACTAGATGATGTCACACATGTACAGTGAATAAAATGGCCTTTGACTTTGGAGGAGCTGTGTCGATCACTTGGCAATGCACCCAGTCAGTCAAAAGCCCTCTGTCTTTCTTAATTTTTATTAGGAATCTGTCCCTAACTATGTAGCAGAAAGAGCACTGGGCAGAGTCAGGGCCGCTGACCTTGGGCCGTGCTGCTAACTCACCATGGAGCCGCCGTCCCCTCATTTGTAGAATGAAGGAATGATCAGGATCTTTTCCTTTCACCCCTAATTGATCATAGGGTGACCTTAAACAGGGCCCTAAAAATCACTCCCCAGTGAAGCCTGTTCTAGGCATATAAAGCCAGACCCCCCAAAGAAAGATAAAATGATGACATCATATAAACATTCAAAATTCCTGGATGTCAAGAAAGACCACAAGTACAATAAAAAGAAAAAGAACAAGCTAGGAAAAATATTTTCAACCATTACATCATTAGCTCTCCCCGACCCGGCCAATGGACAGATAATTCCTGCTCTTCCTCGCTCAGAGGGTGGGGGAGGGTGAAAGGAGCCCGGCACACTGCAGGGCTCAATGCAGGCTTCTTATTCTCATGAAGGAATGAACGAATCAATGATGAAACCTGCATCCTAGGCGGTGTGTGCGCCTTCTTTTAAATTGAACGGAGATGGAACGCCTGGGCCGGGGAAGGAAGTGGTTTCACTTCTGTGGTTTCACTTCTGTTGTTTCCTGCGGGGTCACTGCAGAACCTCTGAGCTCATCTGGAAAATGGGTTTAGAACTGTTTACTCCCTCAGTTCCAGCCTCCTCCCTCCCAAGGGATGTCAGTTGGATGAATCAGAGCATAGGTATTTTGGCCCAGCCATTGTTTTGACAATAGGAATGATTAAACAGATAGTTTATTTATATTACTCTCATCGTTTGCACCCACATGTCCAGAAGAGCTTTGTTCATAGGTGTACACAAGAAGGGGACTTTCTGCAAAGTCAGAAACCGGTTGTGGGAAGAAAATGGGGGCATCGTCGAGGCAAAGGAGCTTTTATTTTTTTCACAGGGTTCCTTTTCACTTTAAACTGGTTCTTTTCTGCTCTTGTGTGGCCTGGAATGTCTGCTGAACTACAGGCCTGAGGAAGGACTTGAGTTGCAGCATGAAAGATTGGGTCAGATGTCAAGAGGGACTTCCTGGTTTATGAGATTGTGTGGGTAGAGGAAAGAGCGAAGGAGGAAAGTCACACCACCTCCTTCCCTGTGAGTAAGAGGCGGTTAGCTTGGAGACACTCCAGTGCCTGTGGGTGAGACCCTCTCCCCACCTTCCCAGAGACCTGGGAAGCAGCAGTGGAGACAAAGCACAGCCCTGCTGGGAGGTTCCTGAGAGAAAATGCAGCACCTCCCTCCCATTTCACAGGTGGAGAAACCAAGGCAGGACCGTGCAACAAGTATTTACCAAGGACCTCCCGTGTGCCGGGACTGTTCTGAGCACTAGGGGTATAGCAGTAAGTGAGACAGATGACTAGCAAGCAAGGTCAGGGACACAGAGTTAGATGTTGGGGAGTGATGGGGCTGGACTGGGACAGGAAGTAATGGGGGAGGAGGGGTGGAAAGCATCCTTAAAGGAGTGGTCGCGGTAATGCAAAATGAAATGACTCACCAAGATCTCACGGAGATACAGTCAGAGTCTGGTTTCCTGACTCTTAGTCAATGGCTCCTCTGGCTCCTCCAGGGTGTTTTGGTTGCAAGTGACAGAAAACTCAACTCAAAAAAGGCTTATGCCCAAAGAAAATTGAGTGACTAAAAAATCTGAGGGTAGATCAGGAATGTCTTGGTCCAGGTTCTCAAACAATGTCGCCAAGCCCATGTGTCTGCCTCTTCCATGGGGGTTTTAGTTCTCAGGCTCCTTGTGGGAGCAAGATGACTCCAGCAGCTCCAGGCCTGCATCCTGGGAGTCAGGCTCAGCAGGACGGGTTGCTTCTCCTTCCCTAGCAATTTGAACGAAAGTTCTGGGCCTGACTCCCTCGGCCAGTTTTGGGCCACAGACCAATTTCTGAACTGCTGGCAGTGGCTTAGGGGACATTCTGCACCAATTGTCCGGGCCTGGGTCACAGGCCCACCCAGGAGCACTGGGCTGAGAGAAGGGAGAATGTGTTCCCAGGTGAATTCTGAGCATTGTTGGCAAAAGGAGGAGGATGGATTCAGGCCAGCCCAAACCCAGCCATGACAGCGATGTCATCCTGCTGTCCACGCGGTAGCCCCACCAGCCACTTCCCCAGGCTGTGTTGGTCGCTGACTGTTTGCTTCCATCTCTGTTTCCCAGAGCTCAGCCTTCAGGATATAGAAGATACTTTTCTTTCTTTCAGTCCTCCAGGATCTTGCAATGTACTTGAGGAGACAAATCCTATATCCTTATTTTCATCCTGTCCTTTCGTGGTTTGCTAATGCCATGAACTTTCTGTCCACAAAGGGAAGGATGTCTGTGGGCTGAAGGAGTCAAGTCAGGCAAAGGAGGCTTCTAGTGCATTTCAAAGGGGGGCGGGTGTTGTATCGGGCAAGGGTTTGCAGAGGGTAAAATTCGACAGTGTGTGCAGGATGCCAGCTATGGTCAACTGCACGCATAGCCATTTGATGATGGTTTGTTGTGATACATGGTTGGGATTTGTATAGTTCTTGTACCACTGGTACTTTACAAGATTATAAGGTAGGAACCAGACAAACATGTATTTTAGTAGTCAAGTATTTACTCCAAATTTGTGTTCAAAACAAATATGTTATTAACTTCTCAGACCTGGTTAATATGGACAGGGGTGAAGTGAAAATTAAAAAGCAAAAAGGAGGGGGAAGAGTCGATTTAAAGAAAGCTCCTAAATAGTTTGCCGAAATGGTGAAAAATATCGTAATGAGAATGAGTCAGGTCTGGGAAATGCTGGTCTAGAGCCTGGATTCTGGGATCTTACTTGGATTCCAGCGTCAGACCCACCGTGCGTCCGCAATGCAATTTTGGGCAAATGGCTTCACCTTTCTGAATCTTCAGCTTTCTTACCTGTAGGATGGGGCTGAGACTGGGACCAGCTTCGTGGGCTGTGGCGGAACCCTTGAGACAGATAATATGTGTGAAACACTTAGCGTGGTGTCCGACGCGAGTGAAGGGTCATTCAGTTAGCTATCAGTAATCTGTTATTTTTCACAGGAAAGGGAGGGAAGGCAGCCCGGGTAGCAGGCAGGGCAGGAGCAAAGGCCCAGAGGTGGGAATGGACATGGCAGATTGGGGCCTGCTGTGCGTGTGGGATCTTGTGGAAGAACAGCAGGGGTGATTTGGGGTCCGGAGGGGAGGATGTACCATTTGAATGGAAACCCCAGAAGGTGAATAAGGCTCCTCTGGGGGTTGGGACTCACTGCTCCCTCCTGAATCTTTCCCCTCCCAGCTGACCACCGACCACTACCATCCTCCCTGTTCCAAGTCGAGAGCTGTCTGTGCAGGCAGGTCCTCAAGAACTGGGGTGGTGCTCCATAGAGCTAATCTATGTTGTTTATCTTTTACACACCATTAACCACAAATTAGCTGATTCTTTTGTGGCCATAAATTAATAGATTCCATTAGTAAACAGTCAATTACAGGATGATTACTTTTTCTCCCTGAACCTCGAGTTTTTTTATAGTTATTTGAGAGCATTTGATGCCGTCTTCTTCCCACTCCCGGTCTCCTTTCTGTGTTCTTGGTTCATTGGACCGGATCTTCCAAATGGACTGCAGAGGCTGTGGGTGGGTGGCGTGGATTCTCTCTGTAATGAGCTTGTAAGCAGCAGCCTGTTTGTTTTGCAGAAACAAAACCGACCGAGATTTATGCTGAAGAGAATTTTTATTTCCAACACAAACCAAAACAGCAAAGTTTCCATCTCCTTTTATTTCTGTGTATGCCATAAACATATTCTATTTGTGTTTTCTTCAATATCTTTCCTACTTATTGGGCCTCATTCTGGTAAACCCCTGATAATCTTTTTTTTTCTCTACTTATCCATCCATGCATCTTATCATCCATCCCAGTATCCATCCATCCCACCATCCATCCATCAATCCTTCCATCCATCCATCCATCCATCCCTCTAACCGTCCATCCCACCATCCATCCATGCATGCCTCCATCCATGCATCCATGCCTCCATCCATCCAGCCATCCTTCCTTCTGTCCATATACATCCTTCTATCCTTGGCTGGAATTTCCAAGAGGGATACTGATCCCACTGTATCCATCTGCCGAGTCCTGAAGTATTCAAGTAGTGAGATGGAGTTAGTCTTTCGAACCCAGAGCCATAAATCTACTACAGGGATGGCAAACCTAGTGCCCTCAGGGGGTAGGCAGGTACCTTAAATAACTAAAAGCAAAAAAATGTCCCAGGGCTTCAGTGAACTGTGGGGTTGTAGCTGTTCCTAAGCCTTCTAATTCAAATTAAAAACAAAATGCAGTCTCTTTAGACCTTAGGTTTGTGACTATTGCTGTATCAGCCAGAATTCTTCGGTTGCAAGCAATAAAAACAGACTCTTCTAGTAGGCTGAATAATAGTCCCTGACAATCTCCATGCCCTAATCCCCAGAGCCTGTGTATATGGTATCTTACATGGTAAAAAGGACTTTACAGATGTGATTAAGAATTTTGAGATAGGCAGATTATTCTGGATTATCCAGGTGAGGCTGATGTCATCAGAAGGGAGGCAGGAGGGTCAGAGTCAGTGGTAGGAGATGTGAAGGTGGAAGCAGAGTTTGGGGTGATGCAGGGAAGGGACCATGAGTCAAGGAATGAAGGCAACCTCTAGAAGCTGGAAACGGCAAGGAAGTAGATTCTGCCACTTTCAGAAAGAATGCAGCCCTGCCATCGTTTGACTCTAGTCCAGTGACTGATCTTGGACTTCAAATCTCCAGAACCACAGAATCATAAATGTGTGTTGTTTTAAGTCATGAAGTTGATGATAATTTGTTACAGCAGCCGCAGGAAGCTCACCCACTAAAAAAACAAAACAAAACAAATTATTGAAAGGCCTTTTAGTAGCCTCCAGCTCCAACTCAGAACAGAAACTCAGGGGGCTTCCCTGGTGGCGCAGTGGTTGAGAGTCTGCCTGCCGATGCAGGGGACATGGGTTCGTGCCCCGGTCCGGGAAGATCCCACATGCCGCGGAGCGGCTGGGCCCGTGAGCCATGGCCGCTGAGCCTGCGCCTCCGGAGCCCGTGCTCCACCAGGGGAGAGGCCACAACAGTGAGAGGCCCGCGTACCGAGGGAAAAAAAAAGAACAGAAACTCAGGAAAGACCATAGTCAGGGAGAGTTCTGGGATTTTAGAGAGCAAATCTGAGGGATGATCCCTTGGGCACCTCTGCTGGGATAAAATCAGCATTTCCCATCCTTGTTTAAGGCTGCTCAAATTTCACATTCCTAGGAGAGGCTCTGATTGACTGAGCTTGGGTCACCTCAAACTGGCCGCCTCACTGGAATGGAGTTCCCCAAAGCAAAACCAGGGCCACGCTTGAGTGACTCGTCCCTCCATGCCCAGTCAGCTCTGGCCAGGGATGGAGCCACAGACTATAGATAATGGCGGTGGGGACCCCTCTACAAGGACGGGGGCCTGGGCAGATGCTCCAGCATGGCCTAAAATATTCCCAGCTCTATTCCGTCCTTGGCAAGCCCAGCCTTGGGTGCCTTCTAGTTGGACATCTGAATTCTCAGCCTCCAGGAGGCTATTCAATCCTTGTGACCTTAGCCTGCGGTCTCAGCCCCATGCTGATTCTTGCCGGGACTAAAGCACCCACCTCCTAACCAGGCCCGGTGTTGGATCTTTTCTCTTCAGCCGCCCACCTTTCCAGCACGGGTCCAGTTTTCTTAAATAGAAACATATTTAAATGGGGATTTTCAGCCTCAACACTGCTGACATTTTGGGCTGGATCATTCTCTGTCCTGTGCACTGTAGGGTGTTTAGCAGCAACCCTGGCCTCTGCCTGTGAGATGCCAGTAACCTCCTTCTCCACATTCTGGCACCAAAAATGTCTCCAGACATTGTCAAGTATCAAGGGCAAAACCGGCCCCGGGTGAGAAGCACTGGTTTGAAGCATTACTTCTGTCCCTATCCATCACCTCTGCCACCACCACCGGATCCAGGCCACCATTCTCTCATCTCAGCAACTACAGGAATCCTCTCCTTGGTCTTTCCATTCCCTCTTGACCCTTCCAGTCTATTCACCATAACCAGCTGGAGAGAGATTTCCTAGAAAGCACATCTGGTGTCCTGGCACTCCTTTGTCTAAAAAACGCTTCTGGAGTTCTCCAGAGGTCCTTGACAATGTCCCAACCACTCACCATGTTCTCTGAGATCTGCCGACTTCCCCAGCCTCGTACCCCAATACCTTTCTCCTTATTCTCTACGCTTCAACCATATCCCGAACTTCTACACATTTCTTCCAATGGATTTCCCCACCCCTGGGCCTTTGCACTTGCTGTTTCCTTTGCCTGGAACACTCATCCTGCCACTCTTTGTTTCGTTAACAGTTACTCATCTTTGAGACCTGTTTCAGTTAGGAATGCTTTTGTTTAGTTTTAATGACACAAAAACAGACAGTCTGGAGGCAGTTGGTTTCTGGGTATTGGTTCTGTGACTCAGGGCTGTTATCTCTGGGATCCTCTTGGCCTTTCCCTCAGGGCCACAAGACTGGTCGCCTGAGCTGCAGACATCCCATCCCTATTTAATGCAGGAAGAAGTAGGACAGTGGAGCCAACAGACTTCAGCTTGCATCTCATTAGTCACAATTGTCCTGTGGCAATCCATACTGCAACGGAGGCTGAGAAGGTAGGCGTTTAATTCTTGCAGCCTTGATAGAGGGAGTAAGTAAAGGAGAATGGAATTGAGAATGCTATCCATTAAGTGTTGTCTTAAATGTCACTTCCTCCTGGAAGCCTCCCCTGATTGCCTAGGTGAGGTCAGCTACTCCCATTATATGCTCTCCTAGCACCCTATACCTCTCCTTCATACCCTTATCACAACTATAATTTATTCATTTACTTGTGTATTTGATAATGGGCATCTGATTGTTTTCTCGGTCTGTGATTTAGTGAGTTCACTCCTATTTCTCTGGCCCAAGCGCGGTGCCTGGTATACAGTAGGACCTCAATGATTATTTCTTTTTTTTTTTTTTTTTTTTTTTTTGCGGTACGCGGGCCTCTCACTGTTGTGGCCTCTCTGGTTGTGGAGCACAGGCTCCAGATGCGCAGGTCCAGCAGCCATGGCTCACGGGCCCAGCCGCTCTGCGGCATGTGGGATCTTCCCGGGCTGGGGCACGAACCCATGTCCCCTGCATCGGCAGGCGGACTCTCAACCACTGCGCCCCCAGGGAAGCCCACAATGACCATTTCTTGACTTCCTGCTGCCAAATAATTCCTGCTAGAGCACAGAGAGGCCCTGACCCTGTCCGGCCCAGGACTTTTGTCGCCTCTGAGCGGAAAGACAGCCTCTTTTCGTCATCAGCTTTCCCAGCAGTGGCCGGCCTTGTTTTGGCACGTTTTCTGCCCAGCCTCAGTTTCTGGGAGCAGGTCCACCCAGCCTCAGTTTCTGGAGCAGGTCCACCTCAGTTTCTGGAGCAGGTTTCAGTTGCACGTCTGTCGGCCACGTGCTGATAAGGAGCAGAAACTTGTATGCAGATCAGTTGTGAGATACGGCACTGGGAAAAGAGGCTGCTCCTGGTGGGACTGCCCCTGGGCTCTGGGAGGATGCAGGTTCTGGGCTCTGGGAGGATGGAGGTTCTGGGCTCTGGGAGGATGCAGGTTCTGGGCTCTGGGAGGATGCAGGTTCTGGGCTCTGGGAGGATGCAGGTTCTGAGTTTCCTGGGACAGCAGGCAGGGCCCTGCCTCCTCATCCTGTCCCGCCTACCTGCCAGCTGGGACTTCCGGGTTTCCTTACTGTGCCCATTTATTGATCCGGTTGTTTTACCGTGGGTTTTATATTTTTTTCCCATCAGACAAAGTAACATCACGTGTTCACACCGTGCATCTTTGTCGAGTGCCTGGTAATATGTGATTATGCCGATACGGGGGGACACAAAACGGAGGCAGTTCTCGTACCCCTGGGGGCGGTAGTCTGGTTTGGCAGACAGACACTGGCGTCAGTCAAAGACATAAATAAATGTAAAACCACAGCTACCGCAAGTCCTGGGAAAGAGAGGAAATGGTGCCGGAGGGCCCAGCAGACGGACATCGCCCAGGGAGGTTAGAAGGGGCTTCCCGGAAGCTATGATGACCAAGTTCAGAGAGGAAGGAAAACAGGAGGACAGCAGGTGAAGGGGCCAGGAGGATGTGTTCCGGGTAGGGGGATCACATGGCAACGGCCCTGAGGGGCCAGCACGACAGGCTGAGAGTGGTTGTTTCCTGGGCTGCAGATGGAAACTCCCTTCTCAGTTAGTATCCAGGGGTTGGACACTGGCAGATCCGCGAATGCCATGGGTTCACCATTTATTGGCAACCTACTGTGCCCCCCAGCCTGGTGCTATGCCCAGGGATCCCCAGATGAGCAAACGTCCCTACCATCCATAACTTTTCTCAAATGGGCAGAAGGGGTGGGTGTACCTAACCATTGACAATAGGGAAGTCTGCTCTTGTTCAGACTTAAAGCTGTTTCCAGGCAGATGGCTCAGTCCGCCAGGTACCTTGGATGCTGGCTGTGGGCAAAGAACTTAGCTGATGCACCCCTGGGGCTCTTCCTGCCGGGAGCAGGCCAACAGTTTCCCAGGCAGGGTGAGTTTTGAGTTTATTCAACATCCAAAAGATCAAATCAGAAAAGAAAAGAAGAAAAAAAAAAAAGGAAAAGGACAAGTTCTTTCAAGCCACATCCAACATAGGAAAAACAAACATTTCCTTTCCCTATGGATTTTCTGGTCAGTTGTGAATTTTAGTAATGCCACAAAAGGCTGACCCTTTTGGAGGAAGAGAGAAATTTCACGTTTGGTCACCAGAATTGAATGAAGAGAAGCCAGACTGGTGGATGTCCCAGTGCGGTATCTCCTCCCGGGGGTCTTACTTAGTGTGTTCAAGTTGATTCACGTGGCTGCCACTGGAGAGCTTGCTTCTCGCCGTGACAGGCAGGACCCTGGGGGGCCTGGGGGGAGATTGGGAGCTTTGGGCACCTCCGTGGCGTGCTGGTTTTGTTTGTCCCTGCCTGTGTTCCTGGCACTTAAAAAAAGAAAAAAAAATTTTTTAAAAACCTGGTCATTTAATCTCTTTGGTTACAAATGTCTTTCATTTCTCCCAAAAGAAATGAAAACACACATTGCCATGTAATGATGTTTACTGAAAAAAAAAAAAAAAAAGCCCCAAGTAAAATCAATAGACACAATCTGGATAAAATAGATCATTCAGCGACTTCCTTGTGAACTGTGCCCCTTAATCCCTGCCAGCAGCCCATGCACTTTGAGCTCTTTGGCATTTATTTGTTTTACTTTCTTGAAAGTGCACAAGTAGGGAGAGGCAGGTCCACAATCGTGCCGGGTGAATAGTGAGGACACATTCTCCGAATAGCTCCTCAGAATAGCATCCATCAGTAGAAGTTTTTCTTCTCGGCTCATGGCAGTGGATCAAATATTTAAATGTGATTTTTAGACATAAAGGCACATGAAGAGATTTGTTTGATGAAGGAGGAGTGATTTAGAAAACTCTGCTCCAATGATGGGGAAGAATTTTCCGCTGGGATGATAACTCACCTGCAACACATTTTGCCTGAAAACTTAATACCCCCTTCATGTTCTCCCAAAGGAAAAGACCCCACTGGCCAGATTCTTTGTTGGGGGCCAGGGCTGGACCCCACCAGTGGGTTTGGGGACTGGGGTGCCCTTTGCCCTTTGCCCTGACAGCACCTGCCTCCCCATGGACGGTCCCCTTGGCAGCTCTCTGAGTTGAGTGCTGACAGCTCCGATTTGCCAGCGAGGTGGGGAGAAATCAGAAATGATCCATCCGCCTGCTCAGTGTAGTGGGAAAGGACCTGACGGGGCCTTCGGTCCGCTCTGGTGTCTCAGCAGCAGCAGGAAACACTAACGGGAGCAGACAGCTCGGGGCTAGGGCTGGCTGCACCAGAGTGGGGAGGAAGGAACGGGACAGGCTCTGATGAGGGCACGTCAAGAGGATTCAGGTGAGACCCAAGAGGGCGGTGCCGCCAGAGCATCCTCTCGGGAGCCGGGCACCTGCCTTCCCTCGGTCGAGAGTTCCAAGAGAGGCATGACCCCAGGGGTGGTCTTTCAACTGCGGCTGGTAACCGTAGTGTAATTTGGGGTGGTCCCCCGATGGACATTTTTCATTTAGAAAAATGCATATTGGTGAAAACACCGTTAGCGCTCCAAACCCATGATTTGGGGTTCTGGTTTTATTTTTTTCTGATAGAAATATCAATAATCTCTAATTGTGAAGGCTTTGCTGCAAGCCAGGCACGTTGCTAGGTAGGCATGTACGCGTGTATGAATCTATGTACACACAGGCACATCTCTCTCTATATATTCCTTTTAAGACTCTGAAGAGCCCTATGAAAGGTTACCAGCATCCCCACATTACAGATGAGGAAACCAATACCAAAGAGCTTAACTCTATTACTCAACACTCATCAGCCCAGTGGTTGATTTTTATAACCCAGTAATAATAAATCCTGCTTCTTTCTCCTTACAAATACCATCCCTGGAGGTGCTCAGAGGAAACCTGTTGATTAATCACTCTGTCAGCTCATGACCCTTGTGTTTTTTCAGTCCTTTTTCTTGAACCCATTCTATGATTTTGCTTATTTAAACCCCTGCTTATCATAGTTGTACTGGTTTCTACACCAGAGCAGAGCTCACGGTCCCTCTTCCAGAAAAGCCTGCTTTTCTACATTTAGGAAATAATGATGGAGGTAAAGCACAGGTGATTTGATCAATCGTGGTTGAGAAAACAACATTTTACCGTCTGTGGGGTGAGTTCTAAAGCAACCACATTCTCACTAATGTTTGAAACCTCAGGCAAGGCATCTGCAGTGAGGAAAGGAGTCCCTTCCCCTCAAAACGCTCTCTTTAGAGTCTCAACTCCCAGCGCTCAGACTCTGCACAGGACAGAAGCGTCTTTCCCTCCTCTTCCTTTGGGATCAGCAATTGGCCCGTTCACACCCAAGACCTGTCTGGTAGCCCTGGAAAACAGGCCGTGCAACGCACGCGTGCACACACACACACACACACCCCACTCTCGCATCACACACGCATGTGCCCCCATTCTCACAGTGCCCTCAGGCACATGGACACACACATGCACACTCGCGCTCACACTCACTTGTAGTCATTGACACACCCACCCATACACGTGCACACACACAGATGCACTCAAAGTGGTGACCAGATGTGTGCGTTTGGAATTCACAGTCAAAAACCTCGTGGGACTGCACGTGGGGCAGGATGTGTTTTAGCATCAGTCAGTCCTCGGCTCACCTGAATCCAGCTGAATTCATCCAGAAGCCACTACCAGGTACCAGGCTCCGTGCAGGGGCCCAGGGGGACCAAAGTAGGAGAGAAGCAGCCAGTGAGGTGAGGGGAACACAGACTGATGGGCAGATCGGGACCCACATCTCCCAGCGCTCTCTGGGCCTCAGTTTTCCCATTTGTAATGAGTCGATCCCTTCACCCCCTTCCATCCTGTGGTGACAAGAAGCTCCTTTCCGGGGAGATGGGTGCCTTCAGATCCAAGGTGAAGCCTTGCCTCGCTTGCTCTGGGAAAATCGAGCAGGGGAGTGGCTGGGAGGCAGCTGGTCCCTCACATGTGCACCTGCTGAGCCAAACGCTTGGGCCCTGCCGCCCAGGGGTGCCATGGTTCAGTGGTTAAGACACAGGTGCTGGGCCAGGCAGCCTGCATTTGAATCCTGCCTCTGCCGCTTGCAAGCTGGGTGACCTTAGGCAAATTGCTTAACCTCTCTGTGCCTGTTCCCTGACTGGTTCCTTTACACGGTCACATGTCGGCTTACACCCACCTCCCGGGAGGGGCTCACCCTGACCTCCTGGCTAACATGGCTTGTCCCCGTCCTTATGTTTCATAGCATCCAGTCACAACGTAGGACTTTATATTTATGTGGGCATTTATCCCTTTAATCTTTTCTTCCCCAGTGGACTGTAAGCTCCCCAAGAGCAGGGACTGTGTCTGCTCTGCATGGTGTCCCCCCAGAGCCTGGCAGTGTGTCTGGCACACAGTAGGTGCTCAGTACTTTGATGCTAGAGCACTTTGTAGTGACCTTGATGGATAGAAAGAGAGGCAAGTTCTTCAGAGCAGAGCCAGTAGGGCCCAAAGCTCCTTGGGAGATGTGCAAATATGGGAGGAAAACTAGGGCTTGGACTCAAGAGCAGCCCACTGTCTCGATCCCCAAATAGCTCTTTCTCCTCTCTTCACCCCCAGCAATCACAGTTCATCAATTGCACAAGAAATGTCCCTCCCGTGTGCCGGGCTCTGGGCTGCAACGGTGAAAGCAGGGCCCACCCGTTTCCTGCTCTCGTGGCATCCAGCTGCTATCGGGTGGAGACTGACAGTAAACAAGAGAATGTCTGGGTTGAGTGTCAGGAGGGCCACGTTGGCTGTGAAGAGAGAGCATGGGGGGGGCCCACCCTGTTTGGGTCAAGCGGCTTCTCTAAGGACCACCTCATGTTGGCCGGGTGGTGGACAACTGGAAGGGCATGAGGGCCAAGGGAGCAGAGTGGGTGAGCGTCCTGAGGCTGGGAGAGGCACAGGAACTGTTAGGACCTGAGTGGGGGAGGTCAGGGAAGTTGGAAAGTCAGTGTCAAGAGAAAGAGGTGGGCTTGGGAGGGTCCCCAGGAGGGAGAAGGGGCCTTAGAGCCAGGGGTGGGGGGACTGGACATTCTCAGAGTGCAAGGAAATGCCATCACTCCGGAAAACAGGCAACAAGGCCCGTGTTTGGGGCGCACTGGGACACACACATGGAGACGTAGCAGTTTATCCATAGAGCAGTGGGGTGCCAGCCAAGACATTTAATCAAGGGAGGGATGTGATCAAATGTGCTCGTAAGTGTTCTGCAATGAAGGGAAATTTGTGACCCGCACGGGGTTTGAAGTTCGAGGCCTGGGACCGTTGTCACCTTGCTCATTAGAGGATGAGAAACAACAGGGGCAGCTGCAAGGACGCCACCGGCACGTGACCCCTGATGGCTTGGGCTTCTCCTTTCCGCTGGCTCAGAGGAAAGAGGCCGCAGTGAACATCGGCACTTTCTCATCCGGGCTCATGCGGGCAAATGGGCCTCGATTTCCTCCACTGCTCATCTCAGGACCTGCCCAGGGGGTCAGGTGCCTGCTCTGACCACCCTGCTGAGGCCATGCGTGCCTGAGGCCGCCCCCGTGGTTGGAGCACGAGAAGCTGAGAATGGGTGTCGGCGGGGCCGTAGGTCCCTGACCCACGTGAGACGCTGACCGTTTCCTGAATAAGCCATCGCTCTTGGCCCCCCAGAGGAAGGGTAGAAGGAGGGAACTCCCAGTCAAACAGGGAAAATCTGGAAGCAACATCAAACTCCTCCAATAAGACACAGGATAAATACACACGTAGGCTCCAGCCTCTGTGGTAGGAAGAATAATGACTCCCAAAGATGTCCATGCCCTCATCCCCAGAACCTTACTGAGGATGTTACCTTACGCTCACCACTCGCACCCTTCCCCCAGCTTCTGCCAATGAACATACTCTCTAAGTAGAAACGGCTTCCTCTGCAAGTGCAGTCTTAAGACAAGCCCCAGCCTCGCTTCCATCTGACTTACCCCTGGGCCCCTCCTCTGTAGAAATTCTGAACCCCCTTTGGCTAGACTTGACCTCAGGAGCCGTGACTCTCCTCTGTCCCTCTCACTCACTTTCCAGTTGCCCTTAGAAACTCACAAATCCCTCTGGAATAGCTCCTGCCCGGTGGCCACCTCTTCCACCACCTCTGGTCCCCAAACATCCCTGCACCTTTAGGCAAATCCTTTCCTAACGTGGCTGAGCCTCTGCTTACTCATGTGCAGACGGGACACTTCCCCCGACCCGTGCTGATAGGCGGGAGCCTCCTTGGGGAGGTGGCGGGGGTGTGTCTGTTGAAGGGGAGGCGAAGGCAGCACTGCTTTGTCTGCTGCAGCCCTTCCGGGCTTCTGCTGCTTCTTTTCAGTGCTTCTGAAAAAAACTGCTCGTAAGTTTCCCTGCCCCTCTTGGAAAAGGCTTTTACCATCTTATTGCTCAGAGGAGCGGCCAGGGGGAAGGTTCAGCGTGAAGGGTTCAAATTCCCAAGCGCTTTTGTCCAAGACAGAGTGAGAGTCCAGGGCCGGGAGGAAGTGGCTGGAGCGGCCGTGGGCTGGGGCAAAGGTGAGGCCGGCTCTTCCCGGCTGGGCTCTCTGACACTCCTAACAGGCCGGTGCTTCTCTCCCCGAATCCTTACCCGCCTGCCTGCTGAGATTTCCACAGGCCGTGGGAGTGGGGACTTTCGTCCCCCTATACCTCGTGTACCGGTCACGTCTGTCCCTGGTGCCTGCACAAAGTAATTGAATCAAAGAAGGAACATGTGGTCCCCCCGCATCACTGGGGACCACAACCGCCCAGGCCCGCACCCAGGTTAACCTGCCCTCCCAGGTCCTCCCCAGTCTGTTCTTGGAGCTTCTCCCGGGGCCTTTATCTCCTCGGATCTGTGCCCATCACTGGCTGGCACGGGGAGGGGTGTGTGAGGAAAAGGGGAGGCAAGAGCCTGGTGTGAGTAAGAGCCCTTGGTTCCCTTCAGATGTTTATCTGTCCATTTCACAAACCTTCCCTCTGTGGAATAACTTGTTTGGTGAAAAACGCTTTCTTTCCTCATTTTATGGCCGGGAGGGGTCATCGGATAATCACTTCTGAGTGCTGGTCTGGGGTGAGGGTGGGGCAGGACGAGCCCCTCACCCTGGGGTGCCAGCCGCTTCTGCCATCCCCCACTTTAGGGGGCAGTGAGTCTGGGATGAGAGGTGGGAGTTGGGAGTGCCGCCAGGCGAAGGAGCAGGACATGTCTCCGCCTGCCACTCAGCCTTTGCCTTTAGAGGTGAGATCACCTTCCAGACTAGGCTCCACCCACCACCGTCCCTTCCCCAGGAAAAGTGGGGTGCCCTGCTCCAGCCCTCTCCTCCCCACATACATCTGCACCGCACCCCACCCCCGCGCACCCCCACGCTTCATGTATTCCTGCACATTCACACGGTGGGCAAGAATGCATTGTCTGCCCACGTACGTTCATCTGGGCTTCTTGAGGTCAAGTCCAAGCTCATTTCTGGAGAAGAAGATCCACTCGTGTTGTAGAATCACTTGTTTATTGATTAATTGATTCAGCAAATATTGATTTACCGCCAACACTGTGTGGGCCACTGGGTCAAGCCTGAGATCAAGAAGGAGGAAGTGAGTACATCAGACATTCACCCAGCTTGTAGGAGAGAGGAGGCTTTAAACAGACACAGAGCAGGCGTGAACTGGGCACCCGCTGCATGTCAGGAACTAAGTGCTTCACCTCGACACCTCCTTTAATCTTTGTAGAAACCCGGTCGGTAGGTTGGTTACTCTCATCCCCATTTGGGGCACGGAGGCCAGGAGGGGTGGAGTGACTTGCCTGACATCACATGGCTGGTAAGTAGCAGGGCCTGGATTTGAACCCAGGCTCCCTGGCTCCAGAGGCCACACCTGTAACCAGGACCTTGTGAACCTCAATGATAAGATCCTACTAACCATGAGAAGGGCTGGGTAATTCTAGATAATTCTGGGTAATTCTAGAAAGGGAACCTGATTTAGTCTGGAGGTCATCAAGAGGGTCTAAGGCGGGACTTCCCTGGTGGTGCAGTGGTTAAGAATCTGCCTGCCAGTGCAGGGGACATGGGTTCGAGCCCTGGCCCGGGAAGATCCCACATGCCATGGAGCAACGAAGCCCGTGCACCACAACTACTGAGCCTGCGCTTTAGAGCCCGCGAGCCACAACTACTGAGCCCACATGCCACAACTACTGAAGCCCGCGCGCCTAGAGCCCATGCTCCACGACAAGAGAAGCCACCACAATGAGAAGTCCGCCCACCGCAACGAAGAGTAGCCCCTGCTCGCCACAACTGGAGAAAGCCCGTGCGCAGCAATGAAGACCCAACACAGCCAAAAATAAATAAATAAATAAACTAATTAAAAAAAAAAAAGAGTGTCTAAGGATAACAGACTTGTGGTTGCTAAGGGGTGGGGGGGGAGGGGAGGGAAGGAATAGGAGGTTGGGATTAGCAGAGGCAAACTATTATATATAGGATGGATAAGCAAGAAGGTCATACTGTATAGCACAGGAAACTGTATTCAATATTCCGTGACAAACCATAATGGAAAAGAATAGGAAAAAGAATATATCTATATATATACCTATATATACATCTGAGTCACTTTCCTGTATGGAAGAAATTGACACAACATTGTAAATCAACTGTACTTCAATAAGATTTATTTATTTTGTATTTATTTATTTTTTGGCCACGCAGCCTGTGGGATCTCAGTTCCCCAATTAGGGATCAAACCCGTGCCCTCTGCATTGAAAGCACGGAGTCTTAACCACTGGACCGCCAGGGAAGTCCTAATAAAATAAAATAAAATAATAATAATAAAAAAGATTGTCTAAGGAAATGCCCTTGATGCTGCACTTGGAAAGATGGGGAGGAATCAGACACGCAAAGACTGGGAAAAAGTATGTTGCAGGAAGAGGGAGCTGCAGGTGCCAAGGCCCTGAAGCAGGAGGAGCGTGCATGCTGGAGGAGTGCAAGAAGGTCCTTGTGGCTGGAGCCCAGTGCACGAGTTGGCTCCCTCCTGGTAGCAGATGTGGTTACCTCCTGGACAGTCATTCACCCATCGTTCACCTTACCAATAGCACCCAGGCGAGGCTGTGCTTCACGGGAGGGAGGCTCCAACTCTGATACCGTCTCAGAATGGCTACAACTATGTCCTACACGCTCTTCCAGAATCTCGCCACGCCCCCGTGAAGAGGCAGTGTCTATTTCTTGGTCCTTTGAATCTGGGTGATTTTGTGACTGCCTCAATGAAGATGACACAGTGAAAGTGATGCCATATGATCTCTGAGGCTGGGTCAAGAAAGGTGACGTGGCTGGAGAGCTCTCAGTCTCTTTCATAGGACACTTACCCTTGGAATCCAGCCACCGTGCTATGAGGAAGCCAGCCAAGCCCGTGTGGGTAGGTTACATGCGGAGAAAAACTGAGGCCTCAGGCCAACAGCTAGCATCCCCACCAGACGCGAGAGTGAACGAGGCTTCAGATGACTCCAGCCCCCAGCCTTTGAGAGGCAGAGCCAGGCTGGCCCTCCTGTACCCTATCCAAATTCTTGACACAGCATCCACTAGAATAATAAGTGATGTCTTTGTGCTACCAGATTTTGCGGTCATTTGTTACACTGCCATAGTAACTGGGTTTCTGTGGTAAACCATGACCTATCTGGTAAGCTCATTCCCTTTTCCAGGGATTGGTTTGGGGTTTGGTTTGGGACCCGATCCTGGCTAACGTGAAGTAAAGGGATGTGTACTGAGCGAACTTCTGAGGAAGGTTTCCTGACTTTGAAAGAAAATTGTCAAGAAGATGCAGTCTTTTTCTACCTCCAGATAAAGCTTGGTGAGGAGATAATGCCTGGGCAACTGCAGCCATTTTGTGACTATGAGGGAGTGGTCCAAAGATGGCAGAATGGGAAGAGAGAAAGATCCTTGGGCCATATGTTATGAGACACCGATTAGCCAATCTTGAAACCATCCTAGTTCTGTGAAGTAATAGCCCCTCTTATTGTTTAAAGGTTTTGTTTTGTTTTGTTTTTTGCTTTGCCTTGAGGCTTGCAGGATCTCAGTTCCCCGACCAGGGATTGAACCTGGGCCACAGCAGTGAAAGCCTGGAATCCTAACCACTAGGCCACCAGGGGAATCCCAGTTTAAAGCATTTTGATTTTGACCTCCACTTACTTTCCAAGTCACATACCTTCTTTCCCCTCACAACCCACCTTTTCCCTGCCCTGGCTCATCCCTGAGTTTGGGGCAGAGAAGGCTTAAAGAAGCTCTGATACACAGAAGAGGATTTCTGCCTCTAAACCCAGAGCAAGAGGTACTCAGAATGGGAATTCCAGGAGTCTGATGGTGGAGGAAAGAGGTCAAGAAAGAAAGGAAACAAATCAAGAGGAAAGACCAGTGAGGGAAGAAATAAAGAAGGTTATACCGTAAAGACAAGGAAATTAGGACAAAAGAAACTGGACAGAGAAGACCTGGGAGGAGGTGGTGGAGAGTTCAAGGCTACAGGACATTCTTTGTACCACTCCTTGATCCTAGAACCACATTCCTCACATCATCCCATGAGGCCACACAGGACAGGGATTAAACATGCAAGCTCTGGAGTTAGAATTCTGACTCCACTACTTTCTATCTGGGTGATATTGGGCAAATTACTTAAGCAAATTGAACCTGTTTCCTAATTTGTAAAATAGAGAAAGATGATAATAACACCCATCTCAAAGGGCTGCTGAAAGGAATTGAGACAGGACTCTATGAGTTGTCAGTACAGAAACTCAGTTCAGACCGGCTTAAGCAAAAGAGTGATTCCTTTGGCTCCTGTCCCTAAAAGGTTGAGTAATAGGCTTCAGGTGTGGCTGGATCCAGGCGCTCAAACGATGTCATCAGGATTTGATCTTTATATATCTTTTGTCTCTTTTTCTCCCATTGGCAACACATTCAACTAAGCCTCCTCTTTATGGTTGCATCTTCTGCGCAGGCTCGAAGGGGACAATACCTTTTGTTGGTCTGATCAGCCAGCCTGGGGGGTCCTGTACCCATTCCTACACCTCTTGTATAACCAAGGAGATGGATTATGCTAATTGGCCAGCCCTGGGTCAGGTGTGCCTAGTCCTGGATGTGGAGATGGGGCCAGCTCCACTCCCCTACGTGGGCTGATGTTGGAGTATGTTGTGTGTGGGGTGGGAAAGGCTTCGAGGAAAACTGGAGAGCTGTCAGTGGAAGAAAAGAGGGTGACTGCTGGACAGACAACACAGCAGCGTCTGCAACAAGGACTTCAACAGCCATCACCTCCCTGGCCCTGCGCTCACCCTTAGGAGAAGCAGTTGCACAGAAGACAAGCCCTGAGCTACATTTGACTCCTCAGTGAAAACCTGTCAAGGGAAAATGACTTTAAAAAATGTGGTAAGAAAAAAAAAAAAAAAAATGTGGTAAGATACACGTAGTATAAAATTGACCATTTTACCCATTTGCAAGTAGACAGTTCCATGGCATCAATTACTTTCACCCTGTGGTGTGGCCATCCCCACCATCCATCTCCAGAACTTTTTCATCTCCCCAAACTGAAGCTCTGTCCTCATTAAACAACAGCTCCCCATCCCCCTTCCCCCAGCCCTGGGCAACCACCCTTCTGCTTTCTGCCTCTATGAATCTGCTATTCTAGGTCCCTCATATAAGTGGACTCCTACAGTACTGGTCTTTTTTGTGTCTGGCTTATTTCACTTAGCATAATGTCCTCAAGGTTTATCCATGTTGCAGCATGTGTCAAAATTTCATTCCTTTTAAGGCTGAATAATATTCCTTTGTACGTATATACCATATTTTGTTTATCTAGTCATCTGTTGATGGACACGTGGGTTGTTTCCAGGGCAAAATGCCTTTTAAGCCAAGAGTGTGCCCACTTTCATTTCTATAGGCAGCATGACACCCAAGCCAGCATTCTGCTTGTCCCCTCCTGTCCTTCCCGAAGCCCAGTTATTTGGCTTCAGAAAGTAGCAAGAGCAAAGGAGAATCACATAAGAATAGAAGTGATAAGGAAAAAGAGAGGGAGAGAGGATTAATAATTTTTTTTTAAAAATGTTTTCAGCAAAGGAAACTCAATTTTAAGAGAAAAAAAACACAAAAACCAATTAGGTCTGGTGGCTGCAACTCACAAAGGAAGCACAGTTGTCAAAAGGAGGGCTGGGACTTTTCAAAGCGCTTACTGGAACTAAACAGAAATGCTGAACTTTGTTTTGTCTTTCCCAAGAACATGCTCTTTTTGGAATCAAAAGACTCTGAGGGTGGTGAAAGACTTCAGAGCATGAAATTGTATTACTGGAAATGGTTTGGGGCTTTTGTTCTTGAGGCTGGGGCCTCATGAGGGATGGGCTTAGCAGCAAGCCCAGCCAGGCTGCAGAGGGGCACGGAGGGGCAGGGGGCAGGCCAGGCAGTTGGAACTGCCCTCGGGTTTCTCAGCTCCTCAAATGAGAACTGAAAAGCCTCAGGGGCCATGGTCGGATGCTATGCTTGGGGAAGACATTAAAAAACAAAAACAAAAACAACAAAAAACGGTGTCTAGACCCAAAACAAGAGCGGCAGCAGGACAGGCAGAGGTGGGTCAGAGACTGCAGGTTTGGGACACCTGCAGCCTACTTTGGGATCTTTCAATACTGCTGAATAACCACAGCTGTCTCCTAATGGGTCTCCTTGCCTGTTTCTCTAAAAGGTAGATCTGATGCATCGCTTCCTAGCTTCAGAACCTTCGATGGCTCACCATAGCCCTTGAGATTGAGTCAGGCTCCTTAACTGTACACTCCATTCGACCTGGCCTCTGTATGTCTTCTTTGACCTTAACCCTTCCATCCTTCCCTTTGCACTCTCCACTGCAGCAGCACTGAGCCACCTCTGGTTCCTCCAAGGAGACCAACCCTCTCCTGTCTCTCAGTTTTGCACGCGGTGTTCCATCTGCCTGATGTGCACTTTTTGTTTCCTCTTTGCCCACCAACACTGTGTATTCTTTTTTTGTTTTTTAATAAATTTATTTATTTATTTTTGGCTGCGTTGGGTCTCTGTTGCTGTGTGCGGGCTTTCTCTAGTTGCAGAGAGCAGGGGCTACTCTTCGTTGCGGTGCAGGCTTCTCATTGCAGTGGCTTCTCTTGTTGCAGAGCACGGGCTCTAGGCGCATGGGCTTCGGTAGTTGTGGCGCATGGGCTTAGTTGCCCCGTGTCATGTGGGATCTTCCGGGAACAGGGCTCAAACCCCTGTCCCCTGCATTGGCAGGCGGATTCTTAACCACTGTACCACCAGGGAAGTCCCCATAGTAAGACTTTTGATAAGTACTGTCATGTTAGTCAGGAAAGTTTATGATAAATAACATTTCCAATAGCAATAGAGTCTCCCACTGCCTCCCCACCTTGCCAGTCCTGAAAGTTCTTGAAATTGAACTTGACTCACAGCAGGCTCTCAGTTATACCTGTGAAATGAACCCCAGGTTTTCAAGTTCCAGTCTTTGCTGGTACCATTAAGCTTATTTAGTATGAGAGCTTTGCCGAGTGGGAAAGCCTGCCATATTGGAAATGGCAAATGCCCAAGCCAGAGTAGACTTTATTCTTTGTTTGGCTTTATTTTTCTGCCTCTAGCTTATACTTGCTTTCAGATCTGAGGGCGTCTTGGGCTAAGAACTTTCCCCCACTTACACTACACCTACTGGAATTATTCTGATCCTTTCTGTTGTGATAAATTGACTGATGGCCATTGTCTTAAGGCGAAGTTGAACATTTGGCTGCCAGGATAACTAACCTACCCTCGAGTTTCTCAGTCATGACACTAGTGATAGTCGGGGCTGAATAATTCTTTGTGGGGGGCTGTCCTGTGTACTGTAGGGTGTTTAGCAGCATCCCTGGCCTCCATTGACTACGTGCATGTAGGAGGATGCATGTAGCATCCTTCTGGAATGACAACCAAAAATGTCTCCAGACGGTGCAGATGTCTCCTGGGGGACAAAATCGTCCTGGCTGAGAAGCACTCTCAATGTAATTAACGACTCACTGTCTTAGGGAGTTAGGATGTAGCTGTGGGTGAAGCCGGCCCAGTGTCCCCGACTTTTCCCTGACTTTCAGTAAATTATTCATCCAGCAAGTGGCAGCCGTGAGGGAACTCTTGTCTTCTTAAGAACTTCCAGTCCAAGGTATTTTAGGGTACAAACAAAAAGACAACCCACGTTTCAGTTGAAGCTATGAAATTGAGGTTTCCAAAGTGTCCCAGTGCCATTAAATTGTTCGTGAGGAAGAAAAACATTACTGTCTTTTTTTCCCCTTTGATTCAATACAAGAAGTCTTGAAAATCACACTATAGGCTTTTAAGATCTCATCATAAAAATAATAAATTAATACCAATTTTAAATGAACCTGTGTAGATGGGGTACAGTGTATTCCCAGGTCCTGTCTAGGAACCTTTGCAGAATCACATTTAGACTTTAGAATTAGTGCCCATTTTAAGCATGGGGAGACTGAGTCTCAGTGACCTGCTTCAAATGGAATGGGCTTGGGGCCTTCTCAGTCATGCGTGTCGTGAGCCTGACAAAGGCTTGTTTTACTAAAAGGGATGTGTTGGCTCAGAGAATGGGGACATTTACTGCGAAGCTCAAAGAAAGGGAAAGCAGGTGAGAAAGAAAAGAACTAGAGTTGGGACTATGCTGTCTCCGCATCCCACCTCGTCTTCCTTCTCTGCTTCTCCTCTTGTCGGGAACACTCCCCAGCAGCCTGCATCCCACGTGTCACAGTATTGGAAACAAGGCTCCCTCTCCCAACCTTCCTGTACGTGTCCCAGGGAAGGACTCCTATTGGCTCTGCTTAAATCACATGCACATCTCTGAACCGATACCGAGCCCACAGAATAAGCCACTCTGATTGGTCTCACCTGAGTCATGTATCACGAGGGCAGGATCTCTTACCAAAATACGGCGAACGGGGGAATGGGTGCCAGCGGCCAAAAGTAACAGCTACTTAACTCGGAACCAAGATGTGGGTCCAGGTTTGAATTAGTCAACCTTCTGGAACATGTCCACCATTGCCATATATATTGGCTGTTTTGAAATAAATACCTGAAAAAAACACTTAATTTTAATAATCCTACAAGGAAGAAATCATTATTTCCACTTTGCAGTTGAGGAAACAGAGGCTCAGAGAATTTTTTCAAGTGCCTTGGGATTAGCTGAGCCCAGTTCCTACTCCAGAGTTCTAACTTGTAACCTCCATGTTTTAGTGCCTCCTGGGTATCTCAGATTTGTCCCAGAGAAACATCCCCCCGGTCCCTGGCCCCCCTGTGACCCTGATTACTTGGAGAGGGCTAAGGGGACAGGAGTGGGAGGCATATTGGGAGACACAGAAAAGGGGCAGAGGGAGGCCTTCTTGGAGGAGGTGGTACCTCACTGGCAGCACAGGGTGAGGCTGGGCTGGCCTGTGCAGAAGTTGGGTCCAGGCAAGCACACGGCCCTGAGGTCCAGAACCGAACATACTCTCTGTGTCAGGAGCACAGGAAGGAGGAGTGATGACATGAACATGTGGCAATGGTCAAATCCCCTGGGACCCAGAGAGTCTCAGGGGCTGGAATCTACCCCTCAGAGCAGTAGGGGGATGCTGAGGATGTGAGCTGAGTGGGAGAGCCTCTGGGTCAGTTTGCATGTTGGAAAGGTGTCGCTGGCCGCCAAGTGGGGAATGGCTTGGAGGCGGGCATGTGTTTATTGAGCACCGACTGTGTGCCCGGCATTGTTTTAAGTATCAGGGATACAAAAGTGCACAAGATGAAGTCCCTGTCCTCGCAGACTTTCTAGCAAGGACGCAGACAGAAATCAAGCAAACAAGTAGATAGATTCAGCATAATTCTCCTCATTCAGTAAGGGCTGTAAAGAAAAATGTCCTAGAGGCAGGGCAGAGAGGGTGATGGTGGTGGGTGCTTTCTTAGCCTAGGTCATAATCCCAGAGAGAGACGAGGGAGGCCCGGGGTCGGGGTGGGGGAGTGCAGGGACTTTCATTTTGTTCGACCCCAGTGGCACGTGTCAAACAGTGGACCGGGGGGTGTCGGGCTGGCCGTCTCTGGGCTTGCCCTCCAGGGTGCCCACGTTGCCTTTGCTTTGGAGCAGCTGTCGAGCCGATATAAACATTTAAATGTGGATATAGCTTGGTTCTCGTTCAGCATGTAAATAGATGTCAAATCTTCAATTTTGAAAGGACTGGCTCCCTGAGATTTGTATAAATTTTGGACCACAGTAGAAGCCATACACACGGAAAACCAGGTCTCTCCACATCGGGGATGGATCCTGGGTTGCAAAGATACAAACCTTACAGATGGGAACTCATTTTAGAGGTGGAGCTAAAATTAAGGAGGATAACAAAGAAAGATGAAATGTGTCCCGCATCCGACAGGCACAGCCCCCATTTAGAAAAGTAGAAACGCTTAGAAATAGAGATTTGATGGTCTGGAATTCTTAGATTAAAAATACAATTTGATTTTATTTCTTACATTTCTCCTATGTTTTCCAGATATTTAGCATTAAGAGGATTTTCTTCGGGGACAGCCTCCAATAACTTATTCTTTTCTGAAGTCAGACTTTGGGGGTACCAACCTAAGTAGTCAGATTCTGTTGGGAAGCCAACAGACGAGCATGTCATTTATTTATCTCCGCCCTGCCCCTCACGACACTGGCAAAGATGAAAGAGATGGAAAGATTGTTGCTGGGGAAGATGAGGGCAACTAGCACCTGTTAGTGGGTGGATACATGGGAACACTGTTTTCTGATGGTCATTTGGCAGTATCTGGCAAAATTTAAAAGAAGCTTGTCCTTCGAAATCAAGCAGTTGATTTCCAGGAATCATATCACAGAAACATCTGAAATACTGAGCAAAGATGTGGTTACAAGAATGTGCCCTGTGGCATGGTTTCATATAGGTGTATATTTGAGATATACATGCATTATCTTCATTAACCCCCAACTGGTTTAAAATAATGATTATACTTCCCAACAATGGAACGCTTTGCAGCTGCTTAAAAATGAAGTTGGCCTCTGCCGGGTGATCAAGGTCAACAGCAACAGTGATAGGTCACATTGATAGCCTGCACCCTTGATAGGATGTGATGAGAAGGGCGCTTCATCTCCGTGGTCATCTCCCCCCAAACCCATCGCTCCAGTCTGATTACAAGAAAAAATCAGATACATTCTAACAGTGGGGCATTTTACAAAATACCTGACCAGCACTCCTCCAAACTGCCAAGGTCACAAAAAACAAGGAAAGTCTGAGAAATTGCTACAGCCAAGAGGAGCCTCAGGAGACACGAAAACTAAGTAATGTCATATGGTGTCCTGGGTGGGATCCTGGACCAGGAGAAGGACATTAGGGAAATCTGAATAAGCTATAACTTTAGTTAATAACAACGTAGCAATGTTGGTTTGTTAATTATGGCAAAAGTACAATACTAACGTCAGTTCCTAAAAATAGGAGAAATTATCATTAGTAGGGGGTAGGGTATACGGGAACTCTTTGTACTATCCCTGCAATTTTTCTGTAAATCTACAACTGTTCAAAAAAAAACAAAGTCTGTTGCAAAAAATGAGAGAAATTCATGGATGGATGTGAAGGTAGTTCAAGATGTATGACTGAAGGAAAACAGTGATCCCATTTTTTTAAAACAAAATCGCATGTGTATGTTTATGGAAGTATCCATAGAGTCTAAGGTGCTCCCCCTTTCCCCCTAAGTGGTTACCTTGAGGGTTTAGGGTTAAAGCGTTTAGTGGGAGGGAATCTTTTACGTTTCTACAATGTTTTGAAATCATTATGCACAGGCGAGACTTTTACAATACAAAGTTGAGTAAAGATATTTCACACACACACACACACACACGCACACACACACACACACACTGAAAAATAACTCAGTGGTGGGCAGGAGAAGGCAAGGGAAGTGCAGGTAGCCCGCACCAGTTTCATTTCACATAAATAGGCCCCAAATTAACCTTCCTTGATTCATAATTCAGAGTCGACAGCATGGAAAAATTAGAATCCCCTCCAGGTTTCTGGGCACACTGAAACGGCCTTATTCCTAGAAAGTCTGACCTTGGCCGGGACCCGTGGACTCTGCCCCTGTCCAGGGGCTTGCCTTGTCGTGGCTGCCACTTGCTCAGTGGCTGGCCCTGGGAAGGACTCCCACGCACGCCCTCATTTAGTCCTGAAAATAACCCTTCGTGGTAGATTATGTCATCACCACCCTTTTAAATATGAGGCCCAGACAGAGAAGGTCACTTGTCACTCAGCCGGTAAGGGGGGTTCAAGTCTAATCCAGAGCTGTCTGATCCGGGACCCCCAGCTTAACTACTCACCCCTATAACCCCTCGAAGGTAGAAGCTGTGGTAAAGGAGCCGCTCGCCTGAACGAGAATTCCCCTCTGGGTCCCCTGGAACGAGGAGGTGACTGTTCAACATGACGGCTCCAATGAGCTTGGATCTCTAACGCTATTGTGTATCTTTCTGGTGGAATATTTTGGTCCCATAACCAGGTACACGTGGAATTCGGTAACAATCAAAAAGTCCAAGGGTGCGTGAAAACCCAGCACATGTTGGCTAAGGTTGGGCCATATGGAAAGTATACGTTCGTCATCAGTGTTTACATTTGACTTATTTATTTTTCCTGAAATCCCATCAAAATAAAAATCAACCACGTTGCCCTGAAGCCCTTTCTGATGTGGGGGAGGTGCCCTGGACATCATTTTCTGTTAGGGGAACAGAAAGCAGCAAAATGGAAATACACAGCAGGGTGGGTGGGGGGCACGGGCCATTGGGAGAGGGACCTTTTCTCTTAACTCAGATGCCCTTTGGAGAGGAGGGCGTGTCTACAGGGTGGCTGATGGGAGCAGACGTAATGTCAGAGTGGGACGAGTTCTTTTGGAAAACGTGTTTCCAGCATCACTTGAATTTTGACCTTTAACTTCTGCAGCCATGCGAGCTACTTCATTTTTACACATCTCTGTCCTCAAACCCCATCAGACCTGTCATGAGCAAATAGACAAATAGTGAGTGGGGCCACTTTTTTTCTTAAAAGTCCCCTGCTGTGCCAGCAGGGAACAGTGATCCTCAGGTAGGAAGATCCTTCCTCTGGACTTGCAAGGTGAAAAGATGTCTGACCTTGATTCCCTGCCACCAAAGAGCCTTTGAGGAATGGAGCTCAAAATGTATTTTTCGACAGAGGTTTGTTTCAAACCGCAAGTGGAAACCTTTGTCACGTATTCAGTGCCTTCTCCTTTCTGGCCACGTGTGTCATATGATTCCCATGCAAGGAATTGGAAGCTTATTGCCTCGGTTGCCCTTACTGATGAAGACCGAAAGTCATATTAAACACGTTTCTGGGAGGTGTTTTTTTTTTTCTTTTCTTTTTTTTTCTTCTTCCATTTTTATTGTTGAACTTCATGTGGTGCTAAGATTTCCTCTAGAGAAGTAATTTAGAGCATTGTGGCATTTCCTTTCTTAATTAATCCCAACTGGGGCTGCGTCTAGAGCAAGCATCCGCGGTTGATGGCTTCATCACCGTGCAGAGGGCTCTTCCTGCTGCATTTGTAAACACCAGCCCGGCCACAGCGCCATGGCAAGGTTCTGGTTTGAATTAAAGCCCAGGCTGAAGGATCAACCCAGCTGTGCTTTCCTGTAAGCTCTGTCAGTTTTCCAAAGCTTGTTAACATGCTAATATAAAAGGAAATAGGACAAACTTCAAGGAATTTACAACTGGTCTTAAACTTCAAAGACAAAGCTACATCCATGCGACACACATACACACACAAAACCAATATGTCCCTCCGTCTCCTTCCTCTTCAAACAGCCCAACACAAAACAGAAAAACCCCAACTAATAAAAAGTTCCTTTAGCAACCTGGGGATGGCTGTGGATGCCGGTTTGAAGCATTGTGGCCACAATCCACGATGTTGCAGGCGCTTTTGCGCATTGTGAAACATGGGGCAGAATTAGTAGGGCTGGCTGGAGACGGGATAAATATTTCTCCAGTCCCTAAGACAGTGACGCCAACCCAGCCTAAAAGGTCGGCTTCCTTGTTCCTCCTCCCCGTACAGAGCTGGCCAGGTGGGCTGGGTGGGAAGGGAGGACCCGACCGTCCTCACCTGCCACCTCCCCCGTCCAGCCCAGCCCTGGAACAAGGCACAGCACATCCATCCTGACCACAGGGGCTGGTGATCAACGCAGGAGGGAGAGGCTGGGGCACGTTTCTCAGCAAATGGTGATTCATTTTCAGAGCCGTCTCTTGGAGATTCTGACAACAAATAGAACAGCACAACTTTTTAATTTCCTGTTAATGTTCTCCTTTCTCCAGTGAGCATCAGCAGATCATATTTATCTCAGCCTGCCAGGGTGTGGATGCCAAAACCCAGTTCAAAGATTCTCATTAACTTCCTCTGAGCATTTCCAAATTGGAACCCAAATAGTGAAACTGGAGGTCCCATTTAGGACGAAGCTAATGGCCGCGGCTGTGACGCCCTCATTCCTCTGCCTCATTCATTGCTGACTGTGGACACAGTGTTCTCACAAATGCCCATGTGGGTTCGCTTGGGTTGTCCAAGAATTGCGGCTTTGTCCGCTGCATTCGTATCTTCAACGCTGGAGATGTAGGGCAGCCACATCACTTAGGGCAGAGGTTCTCAACCTCAGCATTACTGACAATTTGGGTGGGATGGTTCTTTGCTGTGAGCCGTCCTGGGCATTGCAGGGTGTGTAGCAGCGTCTCTGGCCTTCACCCACGAGATGACAGAGCACAGTCTCCCACCTCCCAAGGCATGACAATAGAGAGTATTTCCAGACCTTGCCAAACATCCCCTGGGGGTTGAGTTGCCAGATAAAATACAGGGTTAAATTTGAATTTCAGATAAACAGTGAATACTTTTATCTAGCATATCTTATGTATTATTTGGAATGTGCTTAGAAATTATTTTTTGTTTATCTGAAATTCAAATTCAACCGGGCAGCCTATAGTTTTGTTTGCTAAATATGGCAGTCCTACCTGGAAGGCAATACTCTCCACCAATCCCTGCCCTCTACCCTGTCTTGAGACCCGCTGACTTAGGGGAAAAAACAAGTAAGGATAACTGCTTCTAGTCTCTGGTTCGCCCCGTTCTTGGTCATTTTATCTCAGAAAAGCCATTTAAAATCTTGGAGCTTTCCCCTCTTCAGTGTAAAAAGTGGTCATGATGTCTGCTCCCATCTCTTGTTGAGAAGGTTCAAAAGACAAGGCTTCACAGTGAGAAACAAGCCTTCACAGTCCGGGCGAGAGCAGGAATCCACTCACAGCTGTCCAGTCACTAAACCCTGACTTCCCAGCATACATCTCGGCCCACTTGGTGAGGAGGGGGGGTGGGGGGGAGCAGCTGAGCCACCCCTGACTCCAGGCTTGACCAATCAGAGAATCCTATTCCTCCAAGCACCGCGATTGGCTCATGGGACACCATGTGACCTGAGCAGAGCCAATGGGAGCTACAGTGGGTTTGCTGGGAGATTTCAATGAGAGATGCTCTTGTCCATGAACCTGATCTTGGAAGCTGTAAGATGGGAGCTGCTGGGGGCTTTCCTGAAGGAGAGCTGATGCAGAGCAAAGCAGAGCTGAGGGATGGGAAGAAAGCTGATTTCTGATGGTGGGACTCCCCCACCCCCGCCAAAGCCTCTGGACTTTTCTTTGTGTAAACCAATAAATCCCCTCTTTACCTAAATTAGAATTGGAGTTACAGCCCAACCCAGCAAAAGAGGACCAACTGACTCTTTTGTGAAAGGGTTTAGCCAGCCTCACCCACGCTAAGTGTTCAGTAAATGTTAGGTATTGTTGTTGCTGTGGGTTTCCTCAACTAGACTATAGTGTCCTCAAGTTCAGAGGCCATCTCTTCTCTCCCATTGGCTTTCTGTTGGGTGCACCAGGCCCCTGGGGGCTTGGATCAGAATGGATAAAGAAGTGAAGGATGGATGGGTGGGTAGATAAATGAACAAGAAAGGTGCACGGTGAGTCGGTCGGAAGCAAGGAAAATAAACACTATCCTAGCTCCATCTGAGAAGCTTTTAATGAAGGATCACTGCAGTCCTCCCTTCCCTGCCTCCACTCTCCTGCCATTGCCCCTTGGTGCTTAGCCCCAGCACAGCCCTCTGTGCTGTGATTAACACAGAGCTGGTTCCCATTAAGCCCAGTCCCCGTGTCAGGGCTGGGCCCTTGCTGGTCCCGCTGCCTGGATTACCCTCTCCAGTATCTTCTCGTGGCTCACTCCTTACAAATCAAGTCTGCACTCAGTGCTGCCACCTCTGGCAGGCCTTTGCTCGTCACCCCTGGCAGCCCCCTTAATATCAGCTTTATTTCATTCATGGCCACTATCACCATCTGAAATTATCCGAAGTTTGTCAGCCTACTGTCAGTTCCCTCTACCCCACCATGTAAACTCTATCTTTTTGACTGCTCTGTCCCCCACACCTAGAAATTCCATCCACATAGTAGATGCTCAATAAATATCTGTTGAATGAATGAATGAGTTATTTATGTGTCTGGTTTCCTCTGCAGACTGTGAGCCTGTCATATTCATTTTGAACCCCCAGGGTCCAGTAATGAGGCCTGAGTGCATGAGTATTGAATGAATGAAGGATTTTTTTTTCTGGCCGTGCCTCACGGACTGTGGGATCTTAGTTCCCAGACCCGGGCCCTCGGCAGTGAAAGCACAGAGCCTTAACCACTGGACCACCAAGGAATTCCTGAATGAAGGATTTCTAATAGCATGCTAGTCTCTGCGGAAGCCAGGGCAACAGAAAACTCTCTGTGGGCTCAAACTCTCAGCCTCCCGGCAGGACTGGGGGGATGGGGACAGCATGAAGCCAGGGAGGGGAGAACTGGGGCGTTGGTTCTGCTGTTTCCTGACATCATGGTCCTGGGCCTCAGATACGCATCTGGAAAGCAGGGAGAACGCCAGCACCCCCATCACAGGGCAACTGTGAACATTAACTGAGGCCAAGCATGGAACGGGCCTAGAAGTATCCAGGTGTGCTAGCGCAGAGTTGTCCTGATACATTTGTTTCTATTTGTCTGAGCATCCCTGCATCCGTCCATCACTCCAGAGGAGGGAACTTGCCTCCAGAGGAAGAAGGTGGCCTGTTCAAGGTCATGCACCAAGTCAGACTTTTCCGATTGAATGGTGGGTGCAGGTGCAACCCCCCCGCCTTGCCTCACACCTCCCTTCTCGCCCCCATACCTCCCGGCTTCCCCCCTGGGCCCGTTTTCCTGCAGTGAGATCCTCGGGGCCTTTTCCTTGGGTGGGCGCGTTTTATTCTCAGTAGAAGAAAAATGACAAAGTCGCTCGGAAACCCGAGCTGTTTTTCACACTGTTCCGTCTCTGACAGGCTGTTAGAAAAGTTGGGAGGAGAGGTGCTACTGTTATACTTTTGTTATTCGGTGCTAATTAGAAGAAAGCTGAGTGCTGGGATGGAGAACAGTTCCCCACGAGGCACTTATTGTTGCCACTGGAACGAAAACGAATCCAGATTAAAAGTCTTTTGATTCCCAGGCCCTACATTTCAAGCAAAATATATATATATTTGCTCTTAAACAATGAAAATTACCTGGTCAATCGAATAGCATTGATACATCAAAAAATGTTTTCCATATTCTGAGTATTTAAAGGCATCTGACAGTTAGCTTTTTCTGCAGCATTTAAAATAAAGATGCTGATCAAGTTTGCCATGTAGGAAAATGTGTTTTTGATCAGCAGAGACGCACATTCTACGTCCACAGACTATATTCAGAAGAGGTAGATGGGGGTTCCTCCTTTGGGGGAGGGCAGGGTGCTAGAAGGAAAAGCTTTACCTGAGAAGCCAGGGAAGGTGAGGGGGGCTGCTCTGAACGGTGTTTGCTCCAGAACCCACTATGTGCTGGTTGCACAATGCAATCTGTGTTCAGCTGTGAGGCTACTGTGCCAGATGTGGGAGTAGCTTACCGAATCCTCACAATAGACCATGGGGTAGGCACTCTCATCATAGTTCCCATTTTTATAGAGGAGAAGAGTGAGGCTCAGAGAGGTTAAGTCATGTGCCCAAAGTCACACAGCAGGTAAATGGCAGTCCTGGCATTTGATCCCAGCTGGTCGAGCTCCAGTGTCCCTGCTTTTGGCTGCAGTGCTGGGCAGCCTCGCTATGGGAACACCATTACTGGCCAACTGTACAGGTGAGGGAACCGAGACTCAGAGGGTTCCATCCCAGCGGGAGGCCGCCCAGCGAGAATGGGTGGAGCCCTGACGCAAGTGGCCTCCAGCTCCGGGAAGAAGGAGGCGCAAAGAATGGTGGAGATTTTGTGCTGTGGGAGTTCTGGTCACCAGCGTGTGAGGCCTGGCTCTGCTTTCAGAGGGATGACCGGGAGCAAGTGACTTCCCCTCTCTGTGCCTCAGCTTCCTCCCCTGCAAAGTGAGGGTAACAGTTCCTGCCTCTTAGTGGGGTTTAAGGATTGAAGGAGATTCTCCCTGTTAAAACTCTGCCCAGCACACCGGTCACCTGATCCACCCTAGTTCAAAGCTGGCTGTTACTATCACCATTATTATTATTCCGATTCAAAAGCTGTGCTCCTTCCGGATACAGGATGCTGCTGGCAGTAGATCTCTGTTAATCAAGTTGGATCATCCTGGGTAAGCACGTAACCCCTCCAGGCTTCACTTTCTTCCAGAGCGCCACCAGAGAATCTGAACCAAGAACCTTAAAGGCACTGGGTGGTTCTCACTGCTCTGCCCCTGAATCCTTACTATTCTGTTTCCCTCATTCAGTAATGCCAGGCACAGCGCTAGGCTCTGGAACAAAGAGCAGTGGCCCTCGTTAAGTTCCTGAGTCTTTTACGGAGAAGGCTAGAGAGTCACAAAGCCGATGCGAGTGATAAATGCTCCGAAGCCCCGTGGTTTCTGCCCGCCTCCCTCAGAGATGACCAGTAATGAGGGATGTCTGTTGGCCCCGTGGTTTCTGCCCGCCTCTCTCAGAGATGACCAGTAATAAGGGATAGCTGTTGGCACGTTTATTTCCCAAAACGCTTTCACTTCCTCCCTCTGGGGCAATCTTCTTTTCGCCTGTCTGAGCAGTGTGGCAGGCTGAGCAACCCTCATTTATCCCCATTTGACAGATGAGAAACTTGAGGTTCACAGAAGTTGAAATGATTTGCTCAAGGCCAGGGAACTAATTATCGGTGGAATCAGGTCTCAGCTCTGTGCCTCTCCGGCCTCCTCTTACCCAGTGAGGCAATAATCCGGGTTCTGTCGCCATTGGCAGAGTTGGATAAGGGCTGGTTTTTCTACGCTGGTAACTAGAAAAATGGGCTGGTAACTCTTCAACCCCAATTTCATTAGTATCTCCTGAGTTCTAGCCGAGCAGAAGGCTCCGGTCTCCATTTTCTGTGAAAATCACTCAATGAGTCAATCAATAAATGTTGAGTAAACCTTTTCCTGTACGTGGAAGGGAGCTAAAGCTTACTCATAACCTCCAAGACTTCGGGTGCGGCAACATTAAGTAAATAACGTACGGAGCGCCCACTGTACGCCTGAGACTGGATGTCCTGTCACTTACTCTTCACCAGGTTAGGGATTCACTTCATGAGGTTACCTTTCCAGATCCAGGAAAAGAGGCTGAGTGGGGCCGAGGCACTCGCTAGGGTTGCCCGATGAAACGCAGGACACGTGCCATTTGTGGCACACGTATACTAACTAATCATTGGTTGTTTATCTGAAACTCACACTTAACTGGATGTTCTGTGTTCTTGTTTGCTGAATCTGTCAACCCTTCCAAGATCATGCAGGGCGTCAGGATTAGGACAGAGCTAATCTCATTCCCAAGCCTCCATTTTTGACCCCTGTGATGTCCTGTCGCATCTGCATCACAAGCAGAGCTTTCCTGTGGCCCACCCTATAAATGTCCCTTATATCTTTTTTTTTTTTTTTTTTTTTTTTGCGGTACACGGGCCTCTCACTGCTGTGGCCTCTCCCGTTGCGGAGCACAGGCTCCGGACGCACAGGCTCAGCGGCCATGGCTCACGGGCCCAGCTGCTTTGCGGCATGTGGAATCCTCCCGGACTGGGGCACGAACCCGTGTCCCCTGCATCGGCAGACGGACTCTCAACCACTGCGCCACCAGGGAAGCCCATCGCCTATATCTTATTCACAGAACTGGGTCACCTAGTAACCCTAACTGTGGAGGTATTTTTAGCTGGGCACAGTGCTAACCCTAGTAAAGTCAGAGATCTGTTTGCAAGGCAGTTGGGGGAATGGATACTTGGGAAACAACATAAGTTAAGCCTGGAATTGCTCCCTCTCTACAGGGGAGACACTGAGGACGAGAAAAGTGACTCAAGGGCGGGGCAGTGCAGGCAAGGCGTGGAGAGAGACCGCCTGTCAGGAGTGGGGTTGGAACCGTGGCGTGGTGCCTTACCTTAAGTCAGAGCACCCATGAAAGAGTCCCGATAAATCCACATGCTGGGCTGTGCCCTCACTGTGTCACACACACACCGTCACGGTCTCCCGGGCACAGAGCTCTGTGACCACGTCGTGGGGTAAATGATGCAGACACGCTGGGCCTTCCCCAGCGCCCTCCACTCAGGATGCAGGACGGGACGGGTCTAGAACTGTAGGAGGTGACAACCAGGATGTAGGCAAAGACTAAGCTGACCAGCCATCCTGGCCGGCTCGGGACAGAGCGTTTTCTGAGTTCTGGAACTTTCAGTTCTAAATCTAAGAGAATCCCAGGCAAATAGACAAGTTGGTCACTGTAAGAGAGGTTCGAGGTGGGACCGTGGTGGGGGTAGGGCTGAACCAGGTGGTCACAGAGAGCATGATGATGGGGGGGGGCCTGTGTGAGGCAAACTCCTTCCCCCCAGAATCAGCCAAGAGCCCTGTTTCCTGTCTTAGTCCGTTCTGGTTGCTGTAACAAAAGCACCAGAGACAGTGTGGCTCAAACAGCAATGTATTTCTCATAGTTCTGGAGCCTGAAAGTCTAAGATCAAGACTCTGGCATATGCAATGTCTGGTAAGAGCCCATTTCCTGATTCACAGATGGCTGTCTTCTTGCTGTGTCCTCACCCAGTGGAAAGGGTGAGGGAGCTCCGTGGGATCGCGTTTATAAGAGCACTAATGCCATTCATGACGGCTCCACCTTCATGACTTACGTCCCAGAGTCTCCACCTCCAAACAGCATCACACTAGGGACTGGGATTCAACCAATGGATTCTGGTGGGGTGCATTCAGGCTATAGCATTCCCCAGTCTTCATCGTTTGCCTGGCATTTCAGGAGTTTTGCTATATTCTCATACAATCTATACGAATAACCAACTTACCTTTCTCAGATAAATGCACTTATTTAAAAAGAACCTCTCTGGGCTTCCCTGGTGGCGCAGTGGTTGAGAGTCCGCCTGCCAATGCAGGGGACATGGGTTCGTGCCCCGGTCCGGGAGGATCCCACATGCTGCGGAATGGCTAGGTCCTTGAGCCATGGCCACTGAGCCTGCGTGTCCAGAGCCTGTACTCCGCAACGGGAGAGGCCACAACAGTGAGAGGCCCGCGTACCGCAAAAAAAAAAAAAAGGACCTCTCTATCACCACTGTAAATGGAAAACCAGTATTAGTTCCCACACATAGAAGATAGCCATAAAAATAAATAAGCAAAATTGTTACAAGAAAAGACTCGTTCATCTGTGTACCACCTAGAGATCATCTCATGTGCCCCATTGCTGCAAACATCACCTTCTGTACCCTCAACACCAGATGTGGTGTGCCTTGAGATGGGGAGACAGAAGAAAACAACTATCACCCCCCCAAGAACACCAGGTGCTTTGGAATGGAAGTAGTTGTAGGGCTAGGAAGAGTGGGAGAACATAGAAAAAGCCAGGAAGCCATCCTGGAGGAGGCAGGGCTTGAAAGGCCTTGGAATCAGGGCAGGGTGTGGATATGCAGAACAGAGAACCAAGCCTTCATTGACTGATTTGTTTCTGGAGTCAGTCTTTCTCCATGGGCTCCTTTTGGAAAGGTCCTCACTTTGCTCGGTTCTGCTATGCACAAACTCCAGTGATCACATTTCAGTTAAATAACACCAGTTCCCCAACTGATTCAATTCTAAGACACCATACTACATTAACTGTGAGTAATTTTAAAAAGTACAAACTTCACCACTAGCTCTTCATAGCACATGCACCATCATTGCCACTTAGGCACCCGTGGCAGACATCACTAATGGATTGTAGCACTCCACAAAGTGCAGAGGTTAAGAAGCTTCTGCTCCAAAACCAGACTGGCTGGCTTTGAATCCAGGATCTTTCACTTTCTAGCTGTGTGTCCTGGGACAAGTTACGTAACCTCTCTGAGCTTCCATTTCCTTATCTGCAAAATAGACATAAACAGTACTACCTCACAGAGTTGCTGTGAGAATAAAATGAGATCTATGTAAAGTGCTTAACACTGTGTGGAGTATCATAATGCTCCACGCCTGCTAGCTAGCAGCAGTAGCAGCAACACTGCCAATGCTAGATTCAGCTACAGAAGCCTTCTCCACCCGGCACAGCAGATACTCACTACTGATCAGCCTGAGCTGGCAGGGGAGGTGGAATCTGCTTGCCATCTCTGCTGTGATCCACCCCTTGCAGATAAGAAAACAGACCCAGAAAGCTGAAGCAATGAGCCCACGGTCTCCCAGAGAGCTAGAAAGCCTTGGGCTCTGCTCTGGTTCAACCATGAGTCCACTACCCTCCTCACCCCATTTCACCTCTATTCCAAACACACAGAAAGGCTCTCCGTGTGGGCTTGGGTGCTGAGGTCATAAGGACACCTGAGGTGCTTTTGGAGTTTGGGAACACGTTCATAAATCTCGCATCTTCCCATTCAGGCGAGGTCTCTGGAGGCAGTACTAATGTCTGTCCTTTGTCAACCTCCGAGTTTGGGGTTTGACCTTGGCAGTAGAGAGAAGAGTGAGAAATGAGAGCCATTGCCTCATCCTGGGATGCCTCCGAGATGGGCAGCTTCTGTCTTCTTGTGAAAGGTGGACCACAGTCAGGACTGTCCAGCTGCCCTTTGATTTGCTAAGAAGGGGTCTCACCTTTGCTCAGTGCTGTTTCCTAGGAACTGGTCCTACCTGGTTGCTACAGGTTGTGAATTTCAGCGTCTGCAGTTGTCACCTGGCTGGGCAGGACTGGCAGCCAGACCCTGGGCAAAGGACATCCAGCGATGATCATGTAAGGGGAGCAGACTGCCCGGAGGTGCGGGGCAGCTGGACTCAACCAGCTTCCAAGACCACATACCTCAGCCAGGCTCATAGGTAAGCCCAAATGTGAACATAGGCCTGGGCACATCCGTTAGGAAGCATCTCTCCTCCACACCCAAGAACAAAGTCACCCAGAGGCGAGAGGCAGACTGACTCCAGCTTTTGAGGCAGATGAGATAAGAGGTCAAGAAGTTGGCCGGGGAAAAGAAAGGTTCCCAGTATTAACAGCAGCTGCAACAGTAATGCCAAAGTTTGCGTATTTGGGAGATTTCTCATTACCTGTACTGTTTATCGAGCATTTAGTGTGTGCCAGGCGCTTATTGTGTGTTTTGCCTTTTTAAACTTCCAGGCAGCACCGTGAGCTATGTCTTATTGTTGCTATTTTAAAGATGCGAAAACAGCTCAGGCGGGTTGTTGGCATGCCTAGGTCACACAGTCCTGGTAGAAATGGAACTTGAACCCATGACGTGTGTCAAAGTCGCGCATCTATTGTCCCTGTGTGGTATCCTGGATGCCGCTCTTGTGTCAGCACCATGTATAACCAGATTTAAAGGATGGGTAGGTTTTTATTAGATGGAAAAGAGAAGAGGGCATTTCAGGTGGAAGGACAAGCTGGATAAAAGTCAAGAAGTAGAAACTGGCATGTGTTTGGACACTATGCAAGAATAATCTGATTTGGGGCTTCCCTGGTGGTTGAGAATCTGCCTGCCAATGCAGGGGACATGGGTTCGAGCTCTGGTCTGGGAAGATCCCACATGCCATGGAGCAACTGGGCCCATGAGCCACAACTACTGAGCCTGCGCGTCTGGAGCCTGTGCTCTGCAACAAGAGAGGCCACGATAGTGAGAGGCCCGTGCACCGCGATGAAGAGTGGCCCCCTCTCGCCGCAACTAGAGAAAGCCCTCACACAGAAACGAAGACCCAACACAGCCAAAAAAAAAACAATGAAATAAATCACATTTCAAAAAAAAAAAAAAAAAGAATAATCCGATTTGACCAAATGGTAGCCATTAGGATATGCCAGGGATAGTTGTCAATAGACAGGTGTGTCTAATGGTCATAGGTCTTGAAGGGTCTTGCAGACTAGACAAAGGTGTTACAATTAAATGCAGTAGGTAATAGGGAGTCATAGTTGGTTCTTGAGCAGGGAAGTGGCATGCAGAATAATATTCTTGGGAGGCTAGTCTGCCGGCCTTTTGTAGGATGACACAGGTGAGGGGAGATGGAAGGCAGGAAGAGCCGCTTGGAGGGATGGTCCGGGCAGTAATGTGGGGCTTTGGGAAACACTGGGAGAAAGAGGATGGGTCTGTGGCAGGTTTGCTGTGGTCCTGCTGCCCCGGCAAGGCCGGTTAAGGAGTGAACATGTGATCCATTTCCTTCAGGGAGTTGTGGGAGCTTCCAGGAAAGCATCACATGCTCCTAGAAAGGGGAGATGCACAGACGAGGCTGTCCTTCTTCCACTGATGTCGTTGTCTAGAAACTGGAACTTCAAGGTCCATCTTTTGACCTCCAGGGGAGACTGAGGGCAAAGCCAAGACCCCACGGCTGGCAGAGTGCAGAAATGTAAAGAACCGTGTCTCAGAGAGAGAGAGAGTGGGCAGAGCTGAAAGACGCTGCTCTTGGAACGCAGGGCGAACAGGCGGCCCCTGGTCCCCAGTCCCAGTTCCGGAGGCGCAGCGTACGTCTTGTCCTTGGCGTCTTTGAGAGTCCTGTGCGTTCCTATGACAAACTCCCTTTTCACCTGAGCTGACGGGGGGTGGGCTTCTGCTCCTCCTTCGAAATCACTGTGACCAGAACACTTGGCACCGGACCTTGTGTTGTGCTTCCCGATGTCCCCGCACCCAAGACGGTGCCCAGCACAGAGTGTGGGGTGGATAAGTACAAAATGAACGATGGGTGAATGAACGATGGGTGAGGTGAGCCTTGGCCTTGGAGGAGAGGCAGAAAGGCAGGGTCTGACCATGGGTTACTATCCCCAACAGAAGCCACTACAGATGCCTCAGCTACAATAGTGTCAGCTGTGTCCTCTGTGTCCCTAGCCCTGTGTGGGATCTGAGGCCCTTATTCTTGAGGGGCTGGGTGTGGTCTAAGCTTCAGGGCCCGTGCCCATAGTTTCTGATTCTTAGTCTGGGCTGGGATTTTTCCATTTGTAACAAGTTCCCGGGTGATGTGATCCTGCTGGTCCAGAGACCCCACCTAGCAGTTGCGCTGCAAGAGGGTTATAAGACCTAGCGTCACCCAAGGCTCTCATCATCCCGCTGAGAAACAATGGGGAAAGGGAAGCTGGGGACAAGAGGCTGGCAGGTTTGGGCCAGGAGGGCATCCCTGTGTGGGTCCTTGACCCCAGACAGTCACGGGGCCAGTCCTCTTATGATTAATTCATTCACTCATCACTGGAGACCGAGGGTCAGCTAGGCTCTGGGATGCAGAAAATCAACGTCTGATGTAAGCCCGGTGCTCGCAGGCCTGTGGTTGACTTGAGATGAGGGCGTATATTCACTTCATGAAACATCCAAGTAGGAGGAGTGTCTGCGGCCGACAGTGGTTGTCCTTTTGGGTCCCTGAGGATTTGTGTGTTGCTTTCCTGGGCACTTCCGTTTCCAGTGACCGGTCTTTGGAGACTTGCCTTGAGATTAGCCGTGTGACGCCTGGGCAGGCCCGGAGATCCAGAAATACTTGGGAGTTTGCGTGCCCAGGACGGCCCCTGGCCAGAGGCAGGCGGGTGAGGGTTATGAAAGCCTGGCATCTCTTACCCCCAAGCCAGGAAAACATACGGGGTAACTTACCCCACAGGATTAGGTCAAAGCCACCCTCCCGGACTCCCCTGCAATCACACCTTCCTCAGCTCCCCCTGCCCGGGCCCACTGCCCCATGTCCTTTTGGTCTCCCCTTAATGAATCCTGGCATCAGGCTCTGCTTCTGGGGAAGCTGACCTAAGACAGATGCCATTTGCAGGAGTTCTGAGGGGGACATGATGGGAATCGGGGTCAGTGCCCAGGGCCAGGTGCCCGGAAGAGGTGCTGGAAGGCATTTGGAGTCAGGATAGTTAACTTCTGGGAGTTGCAGGAGTGACTTTCTAGAGAGGTCTCCCTCCAGGCCCCTCAGAAACTTCTCCGCCCCCGGAAAGCAAGATCTCTGAGATGCAAAAGCAACATGGGCCCTTTATGAGATATTTAATAAGTTCTGTTATGGAGAAAGTTAACTGAGTTTGTTGTAGAGGTTTTGGCTTATAATGTTTACCAGAGATTTTTTTGTGGTTGCGCACAGCCTAGCAGACACGACGATGAGGCCGCAGGAGCACAGCCGTGGCTCTTGCGCCTGCGGGGAAGCTGTGCTGCCCCCAGGTTGTGTCCAGGAAAACCAGAGGGTCCGGGCTGGGGGCAGGGCTGTGCGGGACCTAACGGATGTCAGAGCTTTCGATGAAATGACATCCCGGCCTTGTCCTGTGTCCATTTAATGACTGGTGGAAAATCCACCCCTTTGCCGCCACAGAGGTGAGTGATGAGGGGGTGGGGGAAATACTCCAGAAATGAGACAGAGTCCTTCCTTGTCTTTACAGCTATAATTACCTGTTCAGGTGTTGCAGACACTTGCTCTGCGACTTGGGCAGAGAAAGGTGGGAGGAGCAGGGAGGGCCTTTCCAGGGCTGAAAAGATGAGCTCGATGTTCATAAAGGGTCCTTTGCATGAAAGTGCTCTTGCTTCGGCTGGATTCAGAGCCGGATCCTTTTCTTCGTCCATATCATTGATTCGATCATGATCACCTGGGGAAGAAACAGTTCCCCCGTGGGCTTTGACAGTCACAATAGCTACCATTTCCTCTACGGGCCAAGTACTCAATATTTTTTGTTTCTTCGCCTCTCAAAACCACCCTGTGATGATCCACTGTACAAGTGAGAAAATCGGGGCTCAGAGTGGTTAACTAACTTACTCACAGTCACACAGCTGCTAAGTGGCAGGACTGAAATTCAAAGCCAGGCCTTCAAGTTGGGCAGGACTCGGTCCCTGCCACCCTGTCCGACTTCGTGCCCCCGCCCCTGAGCGGGTGTCAGCCCCACGGATGCCTTTCTGTGTCTTCAACCCAGAAAGCGACTTTCTCCCTCCAGGCCTTTTTGTCAGTGCCTCTGCCTGGAGCGCTGTTCACAGTCACCTCTTGTCCTTCCATCTCCCACTTACTGGTCATGTCTGGAGTCTGCAGGAGTCTTCCCCGCTCTCCCCATCTACGTGGGTGCCCCCACTCCTTATCTCCTCTATATGCTTTCCTTCACAACTGGTTATAATTACGTATTTATTTACCTGTTGATCTTATAGTCCCCGTCTTTCCCAAGAGGGCAAGAACCATCTACTTTTTTGTATCTCACTCTGTTCCCGGAGCCAAACCCTGCTTGGTACATGGTAGGATCTCAAATGGATCGAAGGAGGGAGAGAGACCTGCATCCTTACAGCCTACTTGGAGGGTGCTTTGTGATAAACAAAGTGCTCTGCATACCTCAGGGGTTGTACTCATTTATAATTTTTGTTGTCACGCCAGCACAGGCTGAGGTGTGTTCTCTTTGGTTTATCCCTTCCCCTGTGCTGAGGGCAGAGGAGGCTGTGTTCAATCCTGTTAGACCCACGGGCCTCATCCAGGATCATCTTTTCGTCAGAAACCTCCCACAAATGAAGCGTCCTCCTCCCCAAGTCCCCAGTCATATCCGTAGGATTCTTATTGTGGAGTAACCAACTGTCCTGGTTTGCTCGGGACTGAGGGGTTACAGAGCTAAAGCTGGGACAATCCCAGGGAAACCAGGACGCTTAGTCACTTTACTAATTTGGCTGCTACGAACAGAAGCCTGTTAGAGGGCCTTAAAGCAATGCAGGGTTTATTTATCTCTTACATAAAAGAAAAAAAATCCAGGGCTGGATGGTGACTCCATAATGTCATCAGGGACCCAAGCTCCTTGCTTTCTGTCCTGCCGTCCTAACAGCATAGTTTTTAGCCTCAAGGTTGCCTCATGGTCCCAAGATGGAGGTTGAAGCTCCAGTCATCATATCCACATCCCAGGCATGGAGATGCAGGGAGATGGAGGGTTTAAAAGGGCTGGTACCTATTGAATTAGTCGCCTTTAAAGAGCTTCCCCAGAAGCCCTATTTGGGACCTCTACTCACATTTCACTGACCAGAAATGTACCACATGACCATCCCTAACTGCAAGGGAAATATAGTTTTTTAGCGTATGCCTCGTTGCCCTGATTAAAATGTGTTTTTGCTTGTTTGGAAGAAAGCAAGAATTTGTATTTGATAGTTGAGTTGGCCAACTTGTCCAGGTTTGCCCAGAAGTTTCTCAGTTTTAGTACTCAAAGTCTTGAATTCCAGGAAGCCCTTGGTTCCAGCAACAGGATGGTTGGTCACCTTATGGGTAAGAAACCTCCATCCTCTGACATACCAGCAGCCTTCCTTGGCTGTGCCCTAGCAACAGGGTGTTGGATGTTTGTCTAATACCTTGACATCTGGGCGTAAATCAAACATCAAACAGCCCAGGTGATACATTAAAAAATAATTTCACCAAAGCCCAAGTGCTGAATTACAGCAGTTGAGCTGTAATTATTTGATACCTATCTAGGTGGCTGAGAAAACTCTGCCTCAATTAGGAATGAAGTTAGGCTTCCAAATTTTCTCTGCACACCTCTCTCTTTCAGGGAAACATTTCCCTCCTTTTCCCAAGTTCAGATTTTAAAAAAAATACTAAAACTCTAGTTTCTAATGTTCACTGAAAAGACACGATATTGGGCTTGGCACAGTCTCCAGATACAGAGGAAAGATGTAGGAGTGGGAAATGGAAAGCACCCGCCTTTAGGATAACAGACATGTCTTATAACGGAGCCTGAATACTGCCAGGGGCCTCTTCGCTCACGCAATGGGGCGGCCAGGGAGAAACCATGACCAGCATAAAAAAATCGCCGGCAAATATTTATCAGCCACTTCCCGTGTCAGGCGCTCGGCTAACTTACACCTTCAGCTTGGTGCATCTCCATGATTCTTCTGCTCCATTTTGCAGCTAAAGACACTGAAGCTTCCAGAGGCTGAATAGTTTGCTAAGTCCACACAGCTAGAAAGTGGATGGTGATGCTGGGATCCGAACCCACGTCTGGCTAATTCCAGAGTCTGGTTATATATACTGCCTCTTGGAAAGAGCTGGTTTTAGCCAAGCTATTACATAGGTTTGTAGGAAAAAAGAAAAAAAAGAAGGATGTCTGACTGCACCCAGATCTGTCTTAGCAGCATCCTTCAGGTTGAATGAAGGAAAGCAGTTTGTAACTCCCGGCAATTTATGTTTCCCAATGCATCGGGCGCTTCAAAATGCCCCACGTTGTTAAGATAACAAATGCCATCGTATTTTTTTTAATATTTATTTATTTATTTTGGTTGCACCGGGTCTTAGTTGCAGCAGGCAGGCTCCTTGGTTGCAGCACATGGGCTCCTCCGTTGTGACATGTGAACTCTTAGTTGCAGCATGCATGTAGGATCTAGTTCCCTGACCAGGGATCGAACCTGGACCAGCTGCGTTGGGAGCGCAGAATCCTATCCACTGTGCCACCAGGGAAGTCCCATATTTCTGCTTACTTCTTGAGATTGCTTGGCACCTGGCCTCTCTGTAACTGCCCAGTTTTCTAGGGCCAATTTCACAGATTAGAAGTTGCAAGGCAGGTTTTGCACCTTATAAAGAGACCCCGGTGACTTCCCAGGTGGAGGGTCCCAAAATCCTGGTCTAAGTGACAGTGGAGATTCTTCCTGGAGGCCCGGTGCCTGTCCGAGCACGGTGACCCTCTGCCGGTACTCCAGGCTGCTGAGTGTATGAGGCTTCTGGGGTCAGCTCTGGTCCAGGGGATGCTGTGCTGGTCCTCGTTGAGAACCGCACATCCTCTGAGGCCAGCAGGGTGGACAGTCCCCACTGGTTCCTGAGTCCCAGCTGGGTCTGAGGCTTCCAAGTGTGATGCTGAGTCTTGGTTCCTTCCTCTGGGGATTGGTCACAAAGGCTCCCACCTCCCAGGGCTGTTGGGGCGATGGATGGAGATAGTGGCAGTCAAGTGCCTGACGTGGTACCTGGCATATATGAGGCTCGCTAGACCTCGGCCCGAAGAGTGATGGTGAGGAGAGGAGAGAGAGGAAGAGGAGAAGAAAGAGATCATAAGCCTCAGTTTCTTTGGTTATAAAGTGAGAACAATAATGAAACCTCTTTCATAAAACTGTAGAAAAGATCAATTGATAGGATGTCTGTTAATTATGCTCAGCGCATACTAAGTGTTGGATAAATCTTAGCAATTGATACAGTCTTTAGAGCTTCAACAAAATGGGGGTAAGAAGCCACCTTCCTCATATGAGATTGTAGTGAAAATTTAGCAAGGTAATGGTTTTTTTTTTTTGCGGTACACGGGCCTCTCACTGTTGTGGCCTCTCCCTTTGCGGAGCACAGGCTCCGGACGCGCAGGCTTAGCGGCCACGGCTCACGGGCCCAGCCGCTCTGCGGCATGTGGCATCTTCCCGGACCGGGGCACGAACCCGTGTCCCCTGCATCGGCAGGCGGACTCTCAACCACTGTGCCACCAGGGAAGCCCTAGCAAGGTAATGATTTTGAAGTGACCAAAAAGTGCTTGGGACTGCTTAGACCTCAGTGCATAATTATTATTATTCAAACAGAGGTGAGGAAATCGTTCTGCCCCACTGGTGTCTGATCTTGTGGCCTCGAGGGGATGAGAATCTTCGGGAGAGAACCAAATGGAACGGTTGTGCAGCACGTGGGCTCTCCCAGGTGAAATGGATCACAGGGGCAACGTCCGGCAGCTGGTGGCACTGACCTGAGTGGCTTCGATCTTCACGTCAGACCTGTCCTGGTGGCTGGTGTCACTCTCCATGTCCTTCAGTTCTCTCGCCAAAGGCCAGGGAAACAACACGGTGACCGGGGCCCGGCCAGTGTGAGCGCTGCCCCTGGGTGGTCTCGGCGCCTGTGCTCGGCTGCCCTGGCCCGCTTTGACATCTGCCTTCTGTGGAGCACATGTTGTCACCAGTTGACACTTACACAAGCCAGAAGCGGGCTGGCCCACACTCATCGCCGTAATAAACACATGTGGCAGTTTTTGAGAGCCGAGCTGTCCCATCCATCAATCCACGTGACACCCAAAGAGTCCCCATGGGGAGGAAGGCAGCACTTCAAAGCGCAGAGCCTCGCAGCCAGGTGTGCACACCAGGCACGCAGGGTGCCCTGGGCTGTGGCCTACAGGGGCAGGCGAGCTGCGGGGGTCTGTGTGTGTGCGTGCGGGCATGTGCGTATCTGTGAGTGGATGTGAACGTGTGTACCTATGTGTATGTGTATGTGTGTCTGCATGTCTGTGCACATGTGTATATGTGCACGTATTCATGTGTAGATGTGTGTGTTGGTGCTTGTGTGTATGTGCATGTGTGTGTGTGCACGCAAGCACATTAGATCAAGAGCTCCAAATTCCAACACCTTCAGGGGCTGGCAGGGTTGTGAAAATGGAACAGGCCAGATGGAAACGGACTTTGGTCCTCAGAATTTAGGGTAGAATAGAGAGGGGTCGGGACTGTAGCAAACAGGAAGCCCACGTCCACCTGAAGGAGGAGGATGCGACTCAGTTCTCAGCACCTGCTGCCTGTTGGATGCAGGCGCAGTGATACCAGACGGTCCCATCTTCAAGAGAAGCCAGAAAGTTGGATTTTTCTGTGAAATATCTTGATTTTTCGTTTTTAAATTTTTATTTTTTTTTTAGTGTTTCTCTTTTTTTTTTTTTTTTTTTTCTCCCGCTGTACGCGGGCCTCTCACTGTTGTGGCCTCTCCCGTTGTGGAGCACAGGCTCCGGACGCGCAAGCTCAGCGGCCATGACTCACGGGCCCAGCCACTCCGCGGCATGTGGGATCTTCCCGGACTGGGGCACGAACCTGCGTCCCCTGCATCGGCAGGCGGACTCCCAACCACTGCGCCACCAGGGAAACCCAGTGTTTCTCTTTTTAATTTTACTTTTTAAATTGAAGTATAATTGATTTACAATGTTGTATTACTTTCAGGTGTACAGCAAAGTGATTCAGTTTTTTATATATATATATATATATATATATATATATATGTATTATATATGTATATTATCTATCTATCTATCTATATAATTATTTTTCAGATTCTTTTCCCTTATAGGTTATTACAAAATATTGAGTATAGCTCCCAGTGCTATAAGTAGGTCCTTGTTGGTAATCTTCTTTGTGTACAGTAGGGTGTATATGGAATGTCCTGATTTTTAAGACTATTGTCAGCTCATCAAGAAGATTTAAAATGTCCCCTGGCTCAAACAAAACATACTCAAGGCTGGAATTTGGCCTGTGGACCCCAGTGGAGTGTAGTTATTTCTCCCTGGTGGGGAAGGGACTGCTCTACCCAGCTGGGCTGTTCCCAGAAGACCCTTATTGACCTGGAACAGTGGTTCTCAATGGAGTGAGCTTGTCCCCGAAGCGACACTTGGAAACATCTGGAGACATTTTCCATTATCGAAACTGGCTGGTGGTGATGGCGGGTCGTGGAGGGCGGTTGTTACTGGTAGCTGGTGGGTAGAGGCCAGGGATGCTGCTAAACATCTACAACGCACAAGACAGCTCCCCCCATAATAAAGAATTGTCTGGCTCCAAATGTCAATAGTGAGAAATCGGAACGAGAATCATCCCGAAGATGATTTGGGAGGCCCGGCTTCGGGCTGCCCAAAGTCCTAACTCTTGAGCAATGGCCTTTAGCAGTCAGTTGTGTGACCAATTGAAAATCCCATCCAAGAGATGGATTTCTGGCCGAGAGGCCTGCCCCGTGTGCCTTCCCAACAGGGCAGCCTTGGGTTAGTGTTTCACATGCCTGAAATCACCAAACTCCCACACCCCATGATTAACACCACTTTTATCGTCATTCCACAGATTAGGAGATGGAAGCAGAGTCACACACACACACACACACACACACCCCAGAAAGTTGGCAGAGCCCGAATGTAACTCAGGACAGACTTGCTCCCAAGCCCGCCCCCTTAATGACAGGGCAACACTGTGAGAAAATATGGACCGAACTGATTTTACATCTCTCGCACATCTGAGAGTTTGAATCTACTGCTTCCTCTGCCTGGAGTTATCCTCTCTTGGAAAACTCTCACTCATCTTCCCAGGCTGAGCTTGAAAATTGTCTTCTCCAGGAAGCTTCTTCCCCTGGCCGTTGAGCCTGCGTCAGGCCCCAAGTCTGGGGTCCCTCCACCAACCAGGTGTTTCCCCTTCACGGATCATCTCCCCTTTACTGTGACTGCTTCAGTTTCTGTCTTAATATTTAATGAGCATCTATCATGACTCTACTAATGCCTGGCACATACTAGGCACTGACTAAGTATGTGTTGAATGAACAGATCAGTGAATGGTGGGCGTATCCTAGCTTCCCTTTGTAGCTTTATTTCTGAACTTTGGAGTGCGTTGTTGAACCTTCATGACGAACCAGGCACTGTTCTCAGTACTTTACGTGTATTAACTTGTTTCATGCTGCAGCAGTCCCATGAGGTAGGTATTTATACTGTCCTCATTTATCCTCATTTTCTCAACTTGCCAGGCAAAGAGAAGTTCAACTACATGGCCAAAGTGACACAGCTCGTAAGTGGCAGGAACTTCCTCAGTGGCTGCTAGGAGTGCACTGTCTGCAGGCTGGGGACAGAGCTGAGTTCTGTGCTTTTCCTCACTCTTTGCCTCCCCTGGTTAGGGCTTAGTGAGCTATGATTATTTGACTCAGGACAGGTTCAGACAACAAACAACCATTATACTGAACATCTACGATGTGGCAGGCACCAAACTAAATGAGGTGGTTATAATTTCATGTTTGTTGTTTGCATTTCTTGTTTAGATATGTGCCTGTTTATATTGTATCAGTATATTGAGCTTTTTTCTTCTTGATTACCAATTACTCTTTATAGATTAAGGTCTATGCCATACATTTGTCACTTTTTACGTATTTTCCTTAATTTCACCGATTTTGTTATTTCTCAACTTGTTTATAACGTTTTAGTTGCCGTTCATAGTTTTTAATTTTAATTTTTAGGTAGTCAAAATTGTTCTTTATAAGTTCACTCTTTGGTGCCATACCTCAAAAGAGTATTTCCAAGATTATAAAATATTAATTCATACCTATTTCTCTAGTCCTTTTAGATTTATTATTTAATTTATTCATTTGCCCACTACCTTACTTAACATTAATCTTTGGTTCACAGGAATAATTTTAGCATATGGTGTGAGGCAGGGATCTCACTTTATTTACTTTTTAAATAAATTTATTTATTTTAATTTTTTGGCTGCGTTGGGTCTTTGTTGCTGCATGTGGGCTTTCTGTAGTTGCGGTGAGTGGGGGCTACTCTTAGTTGCGGTGTGCAGGCTTCTCATTGCGTTGGCTCCTCTTGTTGCGACGCACAGGCTCTAGGCACGTGGGCTTCAGTAGTTGTGGCACACGGGCTCAGTAGTTGTGGCTCACGGGCTCTAGAGTAAAGGCTCAGTAGTTGTGGCGCACAGGCTTAGTTGTTCCGTGGCATGTGGGATCTTCCTGGACCAGGGCTCGAACCCATGTACCCTGCATTGGCAGATGGATTCTTAACTACTGCACCACCAGGGAAGTCCCAGGATCTCACTTTATTTTTTTTTCACTAGGTCTACTACATTCTTACGAAAAACTCCTTGAGAGCACCTTGACTAAAACAGGCTGCCACAGTCCTCACAGTATCCACTTGGGCAGCTCAGCCTGTAAACCAGTTGTCTTTCAGTTACCTAAGGTATAGATACAGCTTGCACATCTGTATCAATATCTGTATAGATGTAGATATGTCTCATATACCTATATATATTCACCATTCAGTCAATGGATGTGTCCAGTGGATATGTCTGAATTTTTGAAAGATGAGTTTCTTAGGCATTTACTTCCTGGGGGTACAGTTATGCCAGCCTCTGTCACTTGACCATTCCACAGCTGTGACCACACTGGTCCCCCACCTTCCCATCCAGCAAATTACCGCTTTATTCACATGACTGGTAGAGATCCCTTGATACATACCAATTAAAATCATTGTCAGTCTTGGTGATCTGATTGGCAAAGATGAAAGAGATCTACAATTCCTGATGCTGGCAGACATAGAGGTAATAGGGCTGTCTTGATCCCTGCTGGTTTGAGCATGGAAATGGAGTGGTAAGGTGCTGCTAGAGGGCCATCTGGGTGTCACACCGATGCTGGCGACCAGTCACTGTGCTGTGGTTTTGCCTGAAGAGGTGGGAACTATTATTAAGTCAATTTCACAGACGAGGACACTAACATATGAGGTGAAGTAACCTGCCCAAGGTCAGGCATCTAGTAAGTGTAAACCAGACCACCTGCTTATCCCATCAGCTGCCTTGCAAAATGTTTAAAGCGAAAGCCTTCAAGGCACGCTTATTCATCCACCCAAAAAGTCCCTGTCTAGGAGCCGATGCCAAGGAAAGTATTACAGATGGGCAAACAGACTTGGGACGGAAGTATTTTCACAGGATCGTTTTTAACCATGAAAAGACGTAAATAACCTAAAAGTCCATCAATGGAAAATCGGTGAATTCTGTTACAGTATTTGCATATCCTGGACTTTTATACAGCTTTTAAAGAATTATAGAATAATACTTATTTGATACATGTAATTTCCCATATATTATCGCATAGACAAAACAGGTTACAAATTATTGTATGATGTCATTTTCGTTATTTTTAAAAAATGGAAGTTAGAGCTGCATTTCTCAGACTTGGCACTGCTGACATTTTGGGCTGGATCACTTTTTGTTTTGGGGTATGTCTTGTGCAAGATGTTTAGCAGCATCCCTGGACTCTACCCACTAAACACCTGTGACATCTCTCTCATGCCCCTCACCCTCCCAGTTGTGACAACAAAAAGTATCTCCAATCATCGCCAGATGTCCCCTGGGGGACCATATTGCCCGGTTGAAAACTGCTGGGTCCCTCCCTCCCTTCCTCTCCTCCTCCCTCCCTTCCTCTCCTCCTCCCTCCCTCTCATCTCCCCTTTCTTCCTTCCGGTTTCTGCTCATGTCACCTCCTGAGTGCCCTCCTTGCCCACCTTGTCTAACACAACACCCTACTCCTATCTGATCACTTCTATCCCTCGTCCTCTTTTATTTTTCTTTACTGGACTTAGCACCCCTGCCGTCCCACTGCCTCTGTCTGTTTCTTTTCTGTCTCCTGCACTGGACTGGAAGCTCCCTGAGGGCAACGACTTTGCTGAGTTCCCTTCTGTGTTTCTCGGCGGAGAACAGTGCTCAGCACACAGTAGGTGCTCAACAATGTATATGGAATTAATAAATACCGTAGACCAGAGCTAGCACTCTTGAGCCCCTACTGTGTGCCAGGCCTTGTTGTAAGCGCTTTACTTCTATTAACTGATGTAATTCTCCCAACAACCCTGGGAGGTGGGTTCTGTTATTACCCTGTTTTACAGGCAGGGAAATTGAGATCAAAAAGGTTATGTTTCTGGCCTAGGTCCCATCTTTTGAGGTGGCTGAGTGGGATTTGCTCTTTGAACACAACTAAGACGAACCTTCGAGATCGCATAGGCCCTTGCACGTCTGTGGGAGGAAAGCCCTTGAATAAATTCTGCGTCGTAGGGTCAAGTGGACACGCGTTGTAAACTTCAAGGGACGCCATCCAAGTGCTTTCCCTGAAGGCGTGTCAGTTTGCACTCCCTCCAACCGTGTCCTGAATTCATCTTATAAGCAGAAAAATGAAAACAAAACCAGAATGATGACACAGTGTTCCTTCTGAGAGTTCGTAGGCAGAGCACGGGGACCCTCTGTGTGGGAGGCGAGGAGGGGCTGTAGTCCAGCTGTGCTCTCTCGGGAGCACTTCCGATGGTTCGCTCCTTGCACACCCAAGCATCCCCCACACCCCTCAGACAGTTGCCGCTGAATCACACAGAGATCGTAGGGGCCCAGTGAGCTGAGTGCCTTCCCCCTGGGCTGGCCTGTTCAGCATCATTGTCAGAGCCGTGAGCTGTCCTCCTGAATGGCGGGTGGGGCTGTTTGTCCAACTACTGAGTCAAGGAGGAGCAGGAACCTCAGGGCCATGGTCCCCAGGTCCTGGTCCCCTACCTAGGACCTCCCTCATCCTTCAGGTCTTGGCCAAACTGTCCCCTCCTCTGAGAGCCCCCCCCCCTTGGAACAATGCAGCTTCAGTGCATTGAAAGGTACCTCCCAAAAGTGGTACCTGGAACCTCAGACTGGGACCTTGCTTGGAATAAGGGTCTTTGCAGTTGTAATTATGGTAAAAATCTCGAAATGAGATCATCCTGGATTGGAGTGGCCCTAAGTCCGGTGATAGGTGTCCTTACCAGAGAGAGAAAAGAAGAAAAAGCAGAGAGACATGGAGGCAAAGGCCACGTGGTGATGGAGACAGAGATTGGAGTGATGTATCTATAAGTCCGGGAAGCCGGAACCACCAGAACCTGGAGAGATGCATGGGATAAAGTCTCCCTCGAGACTCCAGAAAGAACCAGTCCTGCCGACACCTTGATTTTGAACTTCTGGCCTCCAGAACCGTGAGAGGATACACTTCCGTTGTTTAAAAACCACCAAGATCGCGGTAATTTGTTATGGCTGCCTCAGAAAATGAACAAAGCATTGCTGCTTCCACATTCCAGCTGATGGCTGCGGGCAATGTGGTTTGCACCCTGGTGGGTTACTTCTGCCCCTGAGCCTCTGCTTTCTCATCTGTGAAATGGGGATTCTAGTCACATCTATTTGAGGATTAAATAAAGTAACAAATGTAAGAACTCAGCTGGGGGCCTGCTCAATAAATGTTAATTATTTTTATTCTTTTATCAGTCTGGAAAGTGTCCCCAGAGGTCCCACGTTAGAATAAAAACTGAGGCCAAAACACATTCCTCAGATTCTGTGCACAGAGATGTCCCCGGGCCATTGCTCACAGCGCAACAAGGAAAATATGGAAACAAACCAGTATTTGCCCAAAGGGTCAGAGTAACGTAAGATATGGTGGGAGGGAGATACGGTGAGAAGGAATGATGTGCAGCCACTAAGAGGACATTTAGGAAACATTTTTTATAATGTGGAAACATCCTGAGTGATAAGGTTAAGTGGCTAAAAGAAGAATGTAAAATTGTACGTGCAGAGTGATTACAATTATGTAGAAATAAATGGAGGAAAAGGACTGAAGCACCAAAAAAGGTCAGAGGAAAGCCATTTAAATCCATAAATGCAGGAAAGACGGAAAGGAAAAAGAGAGTGAGAAGGGTGGGCGGGAGAGAGGAAGGAAGGAGGACAGAGCAGGAGGGAGGGGGGTGTGGCCAGCACCGCATTCACTGAGGTGATATTAACCTATGGTGTATGTATAGCAAGTAATACCTTCGACATACTTTACATCCTTTATCCCAATCCATTTGTCAGCTTTAATGTACTCTGAGCTCCACTTCCCTTCTCTGAAGTGCTTGAATCTCTACCTCCAGTCCTGGCCACCCTCTAGCTTTGTGCTCATGGGCTTAGTCTCTAATGGCCTCAGTTTCCCGATCTATAAAGTGGGCATGATAAGTACACCTGTCTCACTGAGTTGGTGATAGCTCAGTATTGGGCCTGGCGCCTAGGAGCTGCTCACTAGACTCAAGCTGCTGTTCTTACCTTTGGGACAGGAGCCTGGTGGGTCGTTTCAGTGGAGACCCGATCCTCTGAGGCTGCCTTCCCACCCTCAGAGCTTCCCAAGGGTTGGCGAGGATTCCCTGGGACCCTGGCAGACCCCCAGGGCAGGAGGGCAGGTGGGAAGGGGGGAGGGGGCGCCCATTCTGCGCTCAGCATTCCGTGGAGACAGGCTTGTTTCATCTTGGCACAAGACAGCTTCCTGGTTCAAAGACCAAAGGCCTTTAAAAAAAGAAGGGAAAAAACAGTTCTTGGACATCAAATGCTTCTTACAAACACTGTTTTGATGGTTTAAATGTAAACAAATCCGACCATGTGGATTAAATTTCTCCTGAAGGGTTTAAAAATTAAGGGGAAAAAAGGGAGTTGTCTTGGGCCAAACGCATGTTGATTTTTGCCAGTCTCCAGAATCTTCGGGAAATAATTGGAGACATGTCCTCACACCCCAGCCAGCGCTAAGCTGTACTTCTTTTTTTTAATTGCTGTTATGACTCACTGTTGAGTTGGTGATTATTTTTATCCAGTTAATGAAGGTAATCTATAAATTACCACTGACCCAGATTCATGATTTAATAAGATTTAAATTACACACCCAGGCTCGCTCGGAAGCAGCGGGCTGGAGCCTCTGTCTGAATGGAACGCATGCATCTGTCTGTTCTCAAAAGTCCCAAAGCTCCAATGTTCACCCACTGCCTCCCCTTCCCCCATCTGAGCTCATGACCTACCCAGTGTGACATTTGGGGCCACCTGGCCGGTTTCCAGGCCCTGTGACTGCCCAGGCTCTGTGGGCGCTAGCTTCGGACTCAGTGAAGAACCCCAAGTGGGGACCAGTAGGCAACCACCCTGCTCCCGCCCCTGTCACACTTGTGTGCCCTCAGTCCACGTTGGCCCTTCTCTGGGCCTCAGTTTCCCCCGTCTGACATGAGAGAGTATTGGTCTTTAAGGGGTTTCTTGGTACATCCCGGGTTTCCCGATGTGGACTCTGTGGAACCCTGGACCCTCAGTGTGCGCTGTGGAGAAGAGCAGTTGCAGACTCCACCAACTTGTCCATTCATGCAGCACGCCGGCAGGCTCAAGGTCAAAGTCAAGGTTACCACCACCTCTCACCCTACAAAAGCCACAGCCTCCAGGAAGAGCCGGTTTAAAAGCCAGCTCAAGTCCACACCCCTGAGCTAGCAAGACCCTGGGGATCTGTAGCCAGAGCTGGCTTCACGGACAAGCGACCTGGGCAGCAGCACAGGCCAGTGCTCGGACAGACCTCGTGCCTAATTTACATGCTCCTTTGCGTCCGTCTTGAAATTCTTAATAAGTTTTGCCCAAGGGCCCACATTTTAATTTTGCTCCGGATGACTTGAATCGTGTCGCCAGTCCTACCCGAACCTCAGCCTCGCCTTCGGCAGGACCGCCCTCTTTCTGTCCCCTCCTCCATCACAGGTCTCGTGCTGCTCCCCTGCCAGTTCAGGGTCCCGGCTCAGCCTCTGCGCTGCTGAGCCATGTGCCGGGAACACTGGCTCCTCCCCTCTTGCTTTAATTGGACCCATTCATCATCCTTCAGGTCTCAGCTCAAATGTCAGCTCCTCAGGGGGGCCCTTCTGTCCTAGATCACTGATTAAGGCACCCCCAGGGCCAGCCCCTCCCATCGTGTTCCCTTTTTGGCACTATTTGGAATCGCCTGGTTGGCCCCGTGGAGTGACAGGAGGGCAGGAGCTTGTTCTGCTTGTCGCTGATGCAGGCTGAGTGCGTGACACACACACACACACACACACACACACACACACACACCCACACACACACCCACACACACACACACACCCACACACACACACACACACACACACACCACTTGTCTTGGGAATGAAACCCACTCTGTTCATCCCGAAGGAAAAGATCCCCCTGCCCCCGACCCGGTGTGCGCCCCCGACCCCTGGAGTCCCACGGCTCAGTGACTGCCCAGGGCCCCCCGCCCCCCCTCCCTCCTGGTACTCCCGCCCCAGCTCTCTCGCCCCCCAGCCCCCAGCCCTTCCAGTATCGTTGCTCCCAGGATCCTCTAGGAGTCCCTTTTTTCAGATCAATTTCTAGGACGTTTCATATGATCGTGGTTTCACGTTTCCCCCTCTCTGGACCCTTTCACTAGTGTCCTCACAGTGTGGGACGGCCACCCCGTGGGGAGGTGAGACAGTGGAGCTGCCGCACAGTTGCTCATTTTTTCATCTCTCTATTTTAATGAGCAAGGCTGAATTTATTAATGTTTAGAAGTGGGTTTAAAAGAGCTCTATTAGCAAGTAAAGGGAACAGGGGCCCAAGGCTGAGCAAAGATCGCAGATGTGGTTCTCACGTAGTTTCTCACACTGGAAATCGCTTCGGGCTGGGGGCTGGAAGCCCTTTGGGGTGTGTGGAGGAGGCAGGATGGGGACTGGTTTTAAGTTCCCTCTCTCTGGGGAAGGAACTCTGACCTTGAGGGAGTAGGGTGACAAGCTGTCCCAGTTTTCCTGGGGCTTTTCTGCCAGGTTTTGCATTCAAAATCTCGTCCTGGGAAGCCCACTAGTCCCAGGCAAACCCTAAAACGAGCCCAAACAAGCTCGTTCCCTGTGCTGCTCCCTCGAGCCCATCCCGAGGGCCTGACTTTCTCTAAGGGCCCCTCTCCCACCCTTCAACTCCCCTCCCCTCTCAGGGAGCAGGCTCCAGCGCCATCTCTAGACCCACACACACAGGGGGCTTCTTCTGCCCCCTGCAGATGTCACTGTGTCCTATTTCCCTTCTGGGGCCCCAGGCTGCCCACAGGAGGACAAAGAACCTCTGGTGGGGAAATCAGGGTTCATCCCAGGATCCCTACCTGCATCTGTATAAAGCTGCCAGGACAGAGTGCTGCCAGCCAGGGGTTTGCATCTGCTGGGAAGTTTGTTTTTGTTTGTAACTTTATTTTAATTTGTGGTAAAATACACAAAGCATAAAATCGACCATCTTGGCTGTTTTGAAGTGTAGAGTTCTGCAGTGTCGAGCACATTCACGATGTTGTGCAACCAATCTCTAGAACTTTTTTTTTTTTCCTGCTTTTACTTTTATTTGCATTTATTTTTTGCAGCATTTATTCCTGGGCCATAAGTTTTTGTTTCTCCAATTTCTTCCGGGATATCTTTTTCTTCTGGGCAACCTCCTCTTCTGGTTTAGGAACAATCTGTTCTTTTTCAGTAAGGATCATCTCAGTGTGGCACGGAGAGCTCAGGTATGGGTTGATCCGACCGTGAGCTCTATAAGAACTCTTTTCATCTTGCAAAACTGAAACTCTGCCCCATTAAACAACAATTCCCCACCCCACCCAACCCAGGCCCTGGCACCCACCATTCCACTTTCTGTGTCTGTAAACTTGACTACTCTGGAACCTCGTCTAAGTGGAATTGTATAATATACGTCTCTTATCTCACATCTTATCTCTTACCTCACATCGCGTAATGTCCTCAGGGTTCATCCGTGTCGTAGCAGGTGTCGGAATTTCCTTCCTTTTCAAGGAATGAATAATATTCCATCGTATGGATGGACCCCATTTTGTTTATCCACTCATCCCTCCGTGGACACTTGGGTTGTTTCCACTGCAAATGTTTTTTTTGTTTTGTTTTGTTTTGTTTTTAAGACATACTTTGAGGCAGGAATAGAAAGGAAACACCAGGAGTGGGAAGTACCCTGGGAGCTGGGCTGTGATGGGCAGCCTGAGTCCTGGCTAAAAGAGAAAAGGAAGGTGAACATGTGCTGGAGGAGAGAAGAGGAATGAGGAAGAAGGAGAGGGGCTGAGAGTACTGTTTGTGCATTGGCCCCTTTTGAAGCTGGTAGTTGATTCCCTGTCAGAGGCTCTTGGGATAATATTTACTAAAGCCTCCCTGTTGATTGAGCACTTACTATGAGCCAGGCCCTGTCGAAGGGGTTGGTACGTGAAAATTCACTTCATTCTCGACGTAATTCTTGTAGGTGGATGCTGTTACCCCCACTTTACAGACAAGGAAACTGACCCACAGATGTGTCACTGGTCTACGAAATCTGGGTTGAAAACTAAAAAGCATTTAAAAGTATCGTAGACCGGGGGTCTCAGGCTTTTAGCCCACGTCCAAATCCCCCGCAGGGCTTGGTGACCTTGATGTGATTTCAGCCCGCCCCCGGGGGTTCTGATTCGGGAAGTGCCTCTGGGGCTGCATATGGTGCTCTGGCTTGGTGGAGTGTTCCTGTAGAAAGGGTGGCAAAGAGGACCCATCACGGGCTACCCCATGTGTTCAACATCAAGAGAATACTGCAGAAAAGGCCCCTCTTTCTCCAAACCTGTCGCTGAGAATCATGGACGGTGCTGGGCACTGGCAGAAATAGATCGACCTTCATTCAGCACAACACGGCACTTCTGTCCAGAGTCTGGGAGTCCTTGGCTGTAAAACGGGGTCAATGATACCTGCATTGTAAACTCTTGTGAAAGCTCCCTGGATCAGCTGGGTGGGGCATCACATGACATCTTAAGTGATTGGTTCTCCAGCATCGTTTCCATGGTAAGCAAAGCTCCTGTGGCCTTTGGATTTGTGACCTCAGTGGCAAAGCCTGGTTGTCACTGGGTCTGTGCCCCTCACAGCTGAAGTTGAAAGTGTTCCGGTTCTAACCCTGCCGACTACAGGAAGGAGACTAACCCCCTGGTACCCAACCGGGGACAACTTTTTTTGGCATTTCTTTCTTTCTTGTTGGCCAGAAGTGGTCCTTGGAGTATTCTGAAGAAGTCAGAGGAGATGGATTTATGTTAACGAGGAACTTTTTTCCCTTTTTCACAAAAAGTTATCGGTCTAGGAAATGCACATAATTAGACAGAAAGAACCAGCACCATCCGTAGCCCACCTCCCAGACATGGCAAGAGACAGTTGGGGTCTCTTGTTGAACCTGAGGCATAAACCCATAGAGGGGAGGAGAAATCCGCAGCGCAGAGTTTCCGCTGCTTGTCTGTGGTTTTGTCCCAAGAACTTTGGCAGCTGTGCCTGGTTTGGGAGGTTGAAGGAGAGGTGAGGTGTGAAGAGGTTAGAGGTTTTGTTTTTGTTTTTGTTTTTTGAGAACTTGGAGTTCCAAACAGATAAACGAGCAGTGCTAAAAGGAGTCCTAAAAGCATACTTGCCCCCCCCCCAAAACAGATTAGTTGTCATTTTTGATGTTTTTCAAGAGTATATACTTATTTTTTCTCAGGAAATTGACATGCTGGCAGTCAAATTGTGAATATTTTAATGGTTTTTGCAATGTTATTTTTCATTTGTTCTAGAACATGATTTCTCAACCTCAGCATGATTGACACATGGACCAGATAGTTCTTTTTTGTTTGTTTGTTTTTGTTTTTGCGGTACGCGGGCCTCTCACTGTTGGGGCCTCTCCCGTTGCGGAGCACAGGCTCCGGACGCGCAGGCACAGCGGCCATGGCTCACGGGCCCAGCCGCTCCACGGCATGTGGGATCTTCCCGGCCCGGGGCACGAACCCGTGTCCCCTGCATCGGCAGGCGTACTCTCAGCCACTGCGCCACCAGGGAAGCCCCAGATAGTTCTTTGTTATGGGGCCACCTTGAGCATTGTTGGACGTTTAGCAGCATCCCTGGCCTCTACCCACGAGATGCCAGCAGAAACCTCTCCTCACCCCCCCTCCCAAACCCATGACAACCCAAATCATCTGCAGACAGATGTCCCTGTAGGACAAAATGACCACTGTTCTAGAAAGTTCCTGGAAGACACAACCTTGCATCTCCTCAAGCATAAACAGAGCCCAAAGTGTAGTTTATGATATTGGTCTATGTGATGATTCTTTTTTTTTTTTAAGGGATTCCACTTAAGAAAATAGCTAATTAAGCAAGAGGATGAGAGCATTAATAATATAGCTAATGTTATATCCCATGTGGTTGGTGTTTGTGTGTGTGCGTACTTATGCTTTAATATCCATTACATTTAATTACAATTAGCATTGCATTACACTTACTATTACGTTACTAATTTCATTTAACCAAGAAAAGGGGGCTTTGGGGGTAATTTAAGCTTTTTATTTCTTTTTTTTTTACATGACCAGCTTCCTGACTGAAGGATACTATTACATATCAGATATAAAGAGAGCTTTTCCAACAGACTTGAAAAATGGTTGTTGATGAACAGAAAATAGCTCTTTAAGAAGAATTGCCCCAGAACATTACAGATGGGGATACCCTACAGGAAATAGCAACTGCTTTTGAGACAGTTCACAAATAGGTATTTTATTCACTCAGTGGCCAACTGATTTTTATGAAACTGAACCATGTACAGGGAGTTTTTAGTAGGAGAAATTCTAATTTCCTACAAATGGAGAGGCGACCTCCTCTGAAGAACCAGGAGGCTTTTTATTCTTGAACTTGCCTTGGGAATCCATAAATGAAAAGACGTTTACTACAATTGGACAAATAAGATTTGTCTTGCAGAATCTCATTTGGTCAAGCTCAACAAATCATCTTGTGAAGAAGGCTTATTTACTATAGCGTGTGTGTGTGTTTGTGTGTGTGCGCGCGCACGTGTGTGTCCTTACATGTGCAAAACAGAGCCGTGGGCTATTTTATTTATAATTTCTCATTTTGCTCAAATTTTGTTGACAAAATTAACGTGAGGATCCTAAAGCGTGTTTTGTCGTCATAGGAATCAGTCCACCTGTATGGAAAAAAGAAAAGAGGACGAATGTATTGCCTCCATTTTCCAACTAAATATGCCATTTCATTATAAATATTGCATGTATCTTACAGAAAATTTGGTGAATGCAAAAGAAACTTAATATCATAACTAAGTTTGTCACTCCAAGGATATTGCTATAAAAAGGTTGATATATTTCCTTCCAGTCTTTTATTTTTTATTTGTGTGTGTATACATACGATTTTAAACAAATTAAGATGATACTTTTTTCAGTTCCATTTCACTTTCTGTTGTGTCCTGAGCATTTCCCCCAGGAAATACGATTTTCAGGGAAAAGTCGCTGATAGTGAGTGAGGCACACAAACAAGGCTGCCATGGACGGTTGTGCAGGCCGTAAACCTGGTGCAAACCTGGGGGCTACAGTGTGAATGGTCCTACCTGAAACATCATTCCCCCTTCACAGACTAGAGAACCAAGGCTCAGAGAGGGTCAGTCGCTTGCCTGAGGTCACTTCTCTGGCTTGGAGTCAGGCCCCACTAAGCTGTGACGTGCTCTCGCCCCGGAATGGGGTCTGCAGGACGGAAGCCCTGACGGTTGGGGCAATCCCCCCGCCCCGACCCGCTTCCTGTCTTCCGAGACTGTCGTCTGCGAATCAGTCACTCCCGCCCTGCTTCCCAGCCTGGGTGGCAAACACTGAGCTGAAAAAAATGGATTGAGAAACAGCAATGCAGAGGGAGCCTGCTTCCCCTCCCACCCGCTTTCGGCTGCCCTTGATCTAAACATTGTGATGTGAACTGCTTACCACCAAGAGCAAAACCCAGAACAGGCTGCGCCTTTGGCCAACGTGCATTGGATGAGTTTGATTTATTGCCTGCGTCTGAAGGGATCCTCAAACAATGCAGAGCTTCTGGTGGCCTGTCTGGAAACAGGCTCACACAATCACCAAGCCCAGCTCTGAATCAGCCTCCAGATCTGCAGGAGAATCTTCAAAGTCCAGTCGGCTGGGTTTCCAGCAAGACGCGACTGCGGCCTGGGAACCAGCGCGGAAATATTGACTGAATGCTATTTTTGAATGTGGCAATGGTTTTGAGGACGATTTCCTCATGAGGAGTCCCTTTTGTATTTTTATTTTTCATTGTGTTGTCATTCCCTCGGAGCTCGTGTGAATTCAGGCTTCCGACATGCTCAGTAGAGGCTGTGAGAACCCGGGGCTTGCGGGCTGATTTCCATCGGTCTGTTGGCGGCCACGTCCAGTGAATGGACGGCTTTGGGGGGAAAGGGGCAGGATGGGGCGGACAGCCAGCCGCCCAGAGGAGGACAGCGTGCCTTCACAGCTGGACTTCTCTGCTCAGCCCGCTTCCTCCCCTTCCTCACAGGATGTGACAATCACCCAATCGATCAAATGCCCGATGCTCACACAGCACTATGTGCTCTTTATAAAAGGATCAAATAGACAAACCGTGGCACAGCTGGACGATGGAATATGACTCAGCAATAAAAAGAAATGAGCTCTCAAGCCACAAAAAACACAGTGAGGGATCTTACGTGCGTCTTGCAAAGTGAAAGAAGTCAGTCTGAAAAGCTTACGTGCTCTGTGATGCCAACTGTTGAGATTTCGGAAAAGGCAAATCGATAGAGACAAGATGAACATCAGCGGTTGCCGGGGGTTGGGGGCAGGGGGGCGAGGCGGAGGATGAATGGGGGAGCAGGGGGAATGTTAAGGGGGAAGAAACTATTCTCTATGACACTGTAACTGTGGGTACATGTCATTATACATTGTACATCATACATTACACATGATACAGTATACAACACCAAGAGTGAGGCCTACTGGAAACTAGGATCGCGTTAATGACGTATCAGTATTGGTTCATCAGTTGTAACAAATGCACCACGCTATTGCAAGATGTTAATAATAGGGGAAACTAGAGCTGGGGGAAGTGAGCGTATATAGAACTTTTCTGTAGTTTTTGCTCAGTTTTACTGTAAACCTAAAACTGCTATTTTTGAAAATGAAGTCTATTAATTTATTAATTAATTTTTTTATGGCTGCGTTGGGTCTTCGTTGCTGCACGCGGACTTTCTCTAGTTGCAGCGAGCGGGGGCTACTCTTCGTTGCAGTGCGTGGGCTTCTCACTGCGGTGGCTTCTCTTGTTGCGGAGCACGGGCTGTAGGCGCACAGGCTTCAGTAGTTGTGGCATGTGGGCTCAGTAGTTGTGGCTTGCGGGCTCAGTTGCTCCGTGGCATGTGGGATCTTCCCGGACCAGGGCTCAAACCTGTGTCCCCTGCATTGGCAGGTGGATTCTTAACCACTACACCACCAGGGAAGCCCCAAAGTCTATTAATATATGATTTAAAAAAATCATCCCCAAGTCTATCAATGGCATCCTTTGACATTTGAAATAAAATCCCAAATCTTTGCCTCGTCTGGCCAAAGGCTGACACGGTCTGTGCCTGTCCACCCATCTGACCCCCCTTCTCCCCCGATGGTCCGTCCTTGCTGGCTTTTCTTTAGTCACGCTGACCTCCATCAGTCCCTCCAGCAGCTCTCAGGACATTTGCACGTGCTGGGCCTTCTGTCTCCTCCTATGGCTGGTTTCTCCCTTTTCCCAGGTCAAAACTTTATGTCAAAAAACCTCCCTAGCCACACCAACTAAAGGAGGTTTCTCTTAGAAATTTCTACCACTGAGCCTTTCTTGCTTCACCACTAATAGCTTCTGAAAGCAGTTGCTTTTTTGCATATATGCTTATTTGTTTTATTTGGTTACGTATTGCTCTACTATTCTCCCTCCCTCAAATGTAAGGCAGGAGATACTAATGAGGGCAGGGAGATTGGTCTGTTTGGTGACTGATGTATCTTAGTGCCTCCAATTGTGTCTGGTGCACAGTAGAAGTTCAATAATTGACTGACTGCATTTACTGACACCTACTGTATTTCAGCGTAAGAAATAAGAGCCAGGGCTTCCCTGGTGGCGCAGTGGTTAAGAATCCGCCTGCCAATGCAGGGGACACGGGTTCGAGCCCTGGTCCAGGAAGATCACACATGCTGTGGAACAACTAAGCCCGTGCACCACAACTACTGAGCCTGTGCTCTAGAGCCTGTGAGCCACAACTTCTGAGCCCACGCGCCTCAACTACTGAAGCCCGTGTGCCCTAGAGCCCGTGCTCTGCAATGAAGAGCAGCCCCGCCCCCCGCTGCAATTAGAGAAAGCCCGCGCGCAGCAACGAAGACCCAACGCAGCCGAAAAAAAAAAAAAGTCGCAAACTCCCACAGTATCTACGGTCACACAGGCCAGTTCAGTGTGAGAGGGATGACACAAAGGTGAGAATGCCAGGAGGCAAGGATTGCTCTACGCCATTCTGGAGGCATTCACCCCACCAGATGCACTGAGTTCATTTTCTCGCCAAGTGGGCCGGAATTGATGGATAACTCTGGTCAGTGACAAAATCCTGGGTGGTGTCCCCAGCCAAGAAGATCATGGCTTGTCTTTCGGTTTTGATCATTTTTACCTTATTTTTAACACCTCACGTGTCTTTTTCCTTGCGTGGTGGGAGGCCTTTGCTGTTCATACTTCACCCTCTGTGGGAGATGACCTGAGAGACCAACCCAAGCTGATTGAGTCCCCGAGACAACGAGCTAGGAATTTATAATTAGAGTGGGAAGTAAAGGAAATGAGTTTGTCTGGCAAAAGGCTATAAAATAATTCTACTGCCAGACACAGAATCTGCCATCGGAAAACAGATGGGAATATTATGGAAATATAACAAATGCCAAGAAGGATCAGGAAAGGCAACTTGTAGCTATTTAAATGGTTTTCTAAAACATTTGTTTAATCAGGGCTGTACAGAATGCCAAAACGAGTGATGGGAGTGTGAGGCATTCTGCCAGCCCCGTCTGCACGTGCAGACAGCCAAAGCAGAGGGTGACCCCTGGAATCATGTTTGGGGATCAGGCAACAGCCTCCCAACTGATGGGCACGGAAGGCGATTCCCGGAGCTTGGAGTACTTGGAGTCCCCCAACCCAACGCTTCTTTGCTGTGTGAGGTTCTGCACGTGAACTTGGCCGGGTTTCAGCTGATGTTGTTGTTTCAACACCTTTGCAGAGGCCTTCGGAGGAGAAGTGGTCTGGAGTTTAGGACTGAAGATGAAGGAAGTAAATATAAATGAAAGAGATTTTACTCCCAGCAAACACGCCGTGGGTAATGAAGGCTGGGGTCAACATTGCAGCGTGGAAGGCAATGTCCCCAAGTGTATCGTATTTGTTATGCGCAATCATAGGAAGAAAGAAATGCCTTAATTTGAGGAGCATGTCCCAAAACACTACAGTGTGCAGTGAGAAGTGATAATGATGACAAAATAGGAGCTAAATTTGGAATATTTATCATATTTAACCTCCATTAAGAGGTAACTCTCCAAATCTCCATTAAGAGGTAACTCCCCAAACCTCCATTAAGAGGTAACTCCCCATTCGACTCTGAAGGAGAAGGTAAGCGATGGTCAGAGTTATAAAAGGGGACCTTGACTTAGGCCAGAAGGGGTGGGAGTGGGAAGGCCTCCTGAGGAACCGCTATTTAAGCAAAACACGAGGAGTGAGTAGCGCTTGTAGGGGAAGGGGACAAGTCTTATTTTCCCCACTACAGGGTGGAGGAAAAGGAACCCACCCCCAGCTCTGCCCTCGACGTGTGATTCCAGTCTTCCCCGGACACAGTTCTCCCCACATCAAGTCTGATTTACTTATTAACTATGCACATACGTCAGGAAACAAGTGCAAGTTAAAAGTGATAACGTGTGGCATGCCCAGTGCCTGACACATAATCCTAACAACAGTGACAACAATACAGTAATAATAAACAGCTGCTATCGGAGCCCGGCTCTGCCAAGAACCAGATCTCAGCCTCACCTGGACCAACTCATTTCCTCCTCTCCACCACCCCATGCAGCAGGTGGTGGCACTTTCCCATCTTACAGATGAGAAAACTGAGGCCCAGAAAGGCTAAGTAACCGGCCCAAAGTTGCATCAGCAGTATGTGGCAGAGCCAGGGCAGCTAATTTGAGAAGGGGGTTTGACTGTGCAGATACACAGCCCCTGCCTTTACCCTGCCCCATTTCAGTCCTTCTCTCTACTGGGTCCTACAAAGGCCTTACCTATCTTGACTACCCAAATAAAACTCCTTTAAAGAGGTACCTGCAGTATGGAGGTTCCTTAAAAAACTAAAAATAGAACTACCATATGACCCAGCAATCCCACTACTGGGCATATACCCAGAGAAAAACATAATTCAAAAAGACACATGCACCCCAATGTTCATTGCAGCACTGTTTACAATAGCCAGGTCATGGAAGCACCCTAAATGCCCATCAGCAGATGAATGGATAAAGAAGATGTGGTACATAGATACAGTGGAATATTACTCAGCCATAAAAAGGAACAAAATTGGGTCATTTACAGAAACGTGGATGGACCTAGAGACTGTCATACAGAGTGAAGTAAGTCAGAAAGAGAAAAACAAATATTGTATATTAACGCATCTATGTAGAATCTAGAAAAATGGTCCAGATGAACCGGTTTGCAAGGCAGAAATAGAGACACAGATCTACTAGAGAACAAATGTACAGACACCAAGGGGGGAAAGCAGGGGTGGGTGGTGGTGGGATGAATTGGGAGATTGGGATTGACATGTATACACTAATACGTATAAAATAGATAACTACTAAGAACCTGCTGTATAAAAGATAATAAAAAAAAAAAAAAAAAAAGAGACGCCTGCTGTAGCTCTGTGGGAGCACGTGTCAGCATCTCTGGTGTGTAGTTCCGCGTTGTCTGTTTCCGAACCTATAGATCTCTGTGGGTATCTAGTGAATGCTTTTCTCGGGGGCCAGCAATAGTGCCCTTCAGATGTCCTTGGACACAGGTCTGACTGATCTATGTGCAAAGGTTATTCACAGCAGCCTGACTTTGGGTAGTGAGGGTATGGGAACAGCACAAATGTCCCTCAGTGTGCTTAAATTAGGTCATGCAGTTGATGGACATCTGCATGGCGTGATGCTAGACTGCTCTGAAAAGAGCGGGGATGTTCTGTATGTACCAATTCAGAAAGTATCCTGAGATAGAGCAAGTACAAAAGCAAGAGGCAAAACAGTGTGCAGGACACCCAACCCTTTGTGCCCGGGGAATACGGAACATCATGTGCACGTTTGTAAGAAACGTAAGCCATCTCACGATGGTTGCCGAAGAACTCCAGTAACAGGGTTCGTTTGTCTCTAGGGAAGGGAGCAGAGAAATTGGGGGTTCAGGGGTGGGAGAGCCTTTTGCAACGCATTTGAAATTTTATTGTGTGTGTATACATGTACTATTAACAGATGTATGTGTCAAGAAAAGATAAAACAGAAACAACTCAGGGGCCTAGGAGAGATGCTCCTTTTAACACCTGGGGGGGAATATTCCTTCTGAGAGCATGTCGTGAGCGCAGGTGTGGGGTTTTCCCCACATTTCTGGAGGGGCACCTGCCTCCGTTTACATCAAGCGTCTGGTTTCCCTCTGAAGCCCCTTCCGAGGGTGGGCTAGCCGACATTCAGATGGCACGCGTGTCCTCAGAGGCTGCCAGCCCCTCCAGAGCTGTTCCACGTAGCCCCTCAGCAACCGCAAGGTGCCTCTGGGGAGGGTCAGCGTTCACTGTAATGCGTTCACAGTGGTTCCCGCCACACCGGTGTCCACAGTCATTAGAAAAACACCCCCGCCGGCTGCCACCCTCACAGCTGAGCACGGTCCATGCAGAGGGTGAGCAGGCGCCCGGGGGCTCGGCATGACACCCCGATTTGGGACAGTCTCTAACATTCCCCGCGGCCTGCCTCAGGCTGGATACTCGTGTCCTTTGCAGCCGACCCTCCCCCTTGCCGGCATTGCTGTTTTCCCAGGAGATGTTTGGATAGATGTGCAAAAGCATCACTTTCAGGGAAGACAAGGCAGCGACCTATGGGACCCTGTTGTCATGGGCACGGAGAGCCGGACAGAGAACTATTGCCCTCCAGGAACTGCCTCACCGCTGAGACACCAGACCACAGGCCCCTCCATGCCTCACTGATTCCGTCTTATTTGACCTGATTCTCCCTGATTTATTATCTTTCAAGACTCAGCCGTAATCTCAGAGGTCATGCAATGGGCTGAGAGCTTTACATACATTCTTTTTTTTTTTTAATCATCTTTATTGGAGTATAATTGCTTTACAATGGTGTGTTGGTTTCTGCTTTATAACAAAGTGAATCAGCTATACATATACATATGTTCCCATATCTCTTCCCTCTTGCGTCTCCCTCCCACCCTCCCTATCCCACCTCTCTAGGTGGTCACAAGGCACAGAGCTGCTCTCCCTATGCTATGCGGCTGCTTCCCACTAGCTATCTATTTTACGTGGTAGTGTATATATGTCCATGCCACTCTCTCACTTCGTCCCAGCTTCCCCTTCCCCTTCCCCGTGTCCTCAAGTCCATTCTCTACGTCTGCGTCTTTATTCCTATCCTGCCCCTAGGTTCTTCAGAACCTTTTTTTTTTAAATTCCATATATATATGTTAGCATACAGTATTTATTTTTCTCTTTCTGACTTACTTCACTCTGTATGACAGTCTCTAGGTCCATCCACCTCACTACAAATAACTCTATTTCGTTTCTTATTATGGCTGAGTAATATTCCGTTGTATATATGTGCCACATCTTCTTTATCCATTCATCTGTTGATGGACACTTAGGTTGCTTCCATGTCCTGGCTATTGTAAATAGTGCTGCAATGAACACTGTGGTACATGACTCTTTTTGAATTATGGTTTTTTCAGGGTATATGCCCAGTAGTGGGATTGCTGGGTCATATGGTAATTCTATTTTTAGTTTTTTAAGGAACCTCCATACTGTTCTCCATAGTGGCTGTATCAGTTTACATTCCCACCAACAGTGCAAGAGGGTTCCCTTTTCTCCACACCCTCTCCAGGATTTATTGTTTGTAGATTTTTTTATGATGGCCATTCTGACTGGTGTGAGACGATATCTCATTGTAGTTTTGATTTGCATTTCTCTAATGATTAATGATGTTGAGCATTCTTTCATGTGTTTGTTGGCAATCTGTATGTCTTCTTTGGAGAAATGTCTATTTAGGTCTTCTACCCATTTTTGGATTGGGTTGTTTGTTTTTTTGATATTGAGCTGCATGAGCTGCTTGTAAATTTTGGAGATTAATCCTTTGTCCGTTGCTTCATTTGCAAAATTTTCTGCCATTCTGAGGGTTGTCTTTTCATCTTGTTTATGCTTTCCTTTGCTGTGAAAAAACTTTTAAGTTTCACTAGGTCCCATTTGTTTATTTTTGTTTTTATTTCCATTTCTCTAGGAGGTGGGTCAAAAAGGATCTTGCTGTGATTTATGTCATAGAGTGTTCTGCCTATGTTTTCTTCTAAGCATTTTATAGTGTCTGGCCTTACATTTAGGTCTTTAATCCATTCTGAGTTTATTTTTGTGTATGGTGTTAGGGAATGTTCTAATTTCATTCTTTTAAATATAGCCATCCAGTTTTCCCAGCACCACTTATTGAAGAACCTGTCTTTTCTCCATTGTATATTCTTGCCTCCTTTACCAAAAATAAGGTGACCATATGTGCATGAGTTTATCTCTGGGCTTTCTATCCTGTTCCATTGATCTGTATTTCTGTTTTTGTGCCAGTACCATACTGTCTTGATTACTGTAGCTTTGTAGTAGAGTCGGAAGTCCGGGAGCCTGATTCCTCCAGCTCCATTATTCTTTCTCAAGATTGCTTTGGCTATTCGGGGTCCTTTGTGTTTCCATGCAACTTGTGAAATTTTTTGTTCTAGTTCTGTGAAAAATGCCATTGGTAGTTAGATAGGGATTGCATTGAATCTGTAGATTGCTTTGGGTAGTATAGTCATTTTCATAATGTTGATTCTTCCAATCCAAGAACATGGTATATCTCTGCATCTGTTTGTATCATCTTTAATTTCTTTCATCAGTGTCTTATAGTTTTTCATCATTAGTGTATAAGAATGCAAGAGATTTCTGTGCATTAATTTTGTATCCTGCTACTTTACCAAATTCACTGATTAGCTCTAGTAGTTGTCTGGTAGCATCTTTAGGATTCTCTATGTATAGTAACGTGTAATCTGCAGACAATGACAGCTTTACCTCTTCTTTTCCGATTTGGATTCCTTTTATTTCTTTTTCTTCTCTGATTGCTGTGGCTAAAACTTCCAAAACTATGTTGAATAATAGTGGTGAGAGTGGACAACCTTGTCTTGTTCCTGATCTTAGAGGAAATGGTTTCAGGTTTTCACCATTGAGAACGATGTTGGCTGTGGGTTTGTCATATATGGCCTTTATTATGTTGAGGTAAGTTCCCTCTATGCCTACTTTCTGGAGAGTTTTTATCATAAATGGGTGTTGAATTTTGTCGAAAGCTTTTTCTGCATCTATTGAGATCATCATATGGTTTTTATCCTTCAATTTGTTAATATGGTGTATCACATTGATTGATTTGCGTATACCGAAGAATCCTTGCATTCCTGGGATAAACCCCACTTGATCATGGTGTATGATCCTTTTAATGTGCTGTTGGATCCTGTTTGCCAGTATTTTGTTGAGGATTTTTGCATCTATGTTCATCAGTGATATTGGCCTGTAGTTGTCCTTTTTTGTGACATCCATGTCTGGTTTTGGTATCAGGGTGATGGTGGCCTCGTAGAATGAGTTTGGGAGTGTTCCTCCTTCTGTTATATTTTGGAAGAGTTTGAGAACGATAGAGGTTAGCTCTTCTCTAAATGTTTGATAGAATTTGCCTGTGAAGCCATCTGATCCTGGGCTTTTGTTTGTTGGAAGATTTTTAATCACAGTCTCAATTTCAGTTCTTGTGATTGGTCTGTTCATATTTTCTATTTCTTCCTGGTTCAGTCTCAGAAGGTTGTGCTTTTCTAAGAATTTGTCCATTTCTTCCAGGTTGTCCATTTTATTGGCATATAGTTGCTTGTAGTAATCTCTCATGCTCCTTTGTATTTCTGCAGTGTCAGTTGTTACTTCTCCTTTTTCATTTCTAATTCTGTTGATTTGAGTCTTTTCCCTTTTTTTCCTGATGAGTCTGGCTAATGGTTTATCAATTTTGCTTATCTTCTCAAGGAACCAGCTTTTAGTTTTATTGATCTTTTCTATTGTTTCCTTCATTTCTTTTTCATTTATTTCTGACCTGATCTTTTTTTTTAAGTTTTTAAAAACTTATTTATTTTATTTATTTATTTTTGGCTGCATTGGGTCTTCATTGCTGTGCGTGGGCCTTCTCTAGTTGCAGCGAGTGGGGGCTACTCTTCATTGTGGTGCATGGGCTTCTCCTTGCAGTGGCGTCTCTTGTTGCAGAGCACAGGCTGTAGGTGCACGGGCCTCAGTAGTTGTGGCTCACGGGCCCTAGAGCGCAGGCTTAGTAGTTGTGGCACACGGGCTTAGTTGCTCCAAGGTATTTGGGATCTTTCTGGGCTGGGGCTTGAACCCATGTCCCCTTCACTGGCAGGCAGATTCTTAACCACTGTACCACCAGGGAAGCCCTGATCTGATCTTTATGATTTCTTTCCTTCTGCTAACTTTGGGGGTTTTTTGTTCTTCTTTCTCTTGCTTTAAGGTTAGGTTGTTTATTTGAGATGTTTCTTGTTTCTTGAGGTAGGATTTGTATTGCTCTAAACTTCCCTCTTAGAACTGCTTTTGCTGCATCCCACAGGTTTTGAGATGTCATGTTTTCATTGTCATTTGTTTCTATGTATTTTTTGATTTTCTCTTTGGTTTCTTCAGTGATCTCTTGGTTATTTAGTAGTGTATTGTTTAGCCTCCATGTGTTTTTTTTTTACAGATTTTTTTCCTGTAATTGATATCTAGTCTCATAGTGTTGTGGTCAGAAAAGATACTTGATACAATTTCAATTTTCTTAAATTTACCAAGGCTTGATTTGTGACCCAAGATATGATCTATCCTGGAGAATGTTCCATGAGCACTTGAGAAGAAAGTGTATTCTGTTGTTTTGGGATGGAATGTCCTATAAATATCAATTAAGTCCATCTTGTTTAATGTATCATTTAAAGCTTGTGTTTCCTTACTTATTTTCATTTTGGATGATCTGTCCATTGGTGAAAGTGGGTGTTAAAGTCCCCTACTATAATTATGTTACTGTCGATTTCCCCTTTTATGGCTGTTAGCATTTGCCTTATGTATTGAGGTGCTCCTATGTTGGGTGCATAAATATTTACAATTGTTATATCTTCTTCTTAGATTGATCCCTTGATCATTATGTAGTGTCCTCCTTTGTCTCTTGTAGTAGTCTTTATTTTAAAGTCTATTTTGTCTGATATGAGAATTGCTATTACAACTTTCTTTTGATTTCCATTTGAATGGAATATCTTTTTCCATCCCCTCACTTTCAGTCTGTATGTGTCCCTAGGTCTGAAGTGGATCTCTTGTAGACAGCATATATACGGGTCTTGTTTTTGTATCCATTCAGCCAGTCCATGTCTTTTGGTTGGAGAATTTAATCCATTTACATTTAAGGCAGTTATCGATAGTTATGTTCCTATTACCATTTTCTTAATTGTTTTGGGTTTGTTATTGTAGGTCTTTTCCTTCTCTTATGTTTCCTGCCTAGACAAGTTCCTTTAGCATTTGTTGTAAAGCTGGTTTGGTGGTACTGAATTCCCTTAGCTTTTGCTTGTCTGTAAAGGTTTTAATTTCTCCGTTGAATCTGAATGAGATCCTTGCTGGGTAGAGTAATCTTGGTTGTAGGTTTTTCCCTTTCATCACTTTAAATATGTCCTGCCACTCCCTTCTGGCTTGCAGAGTTTCTGCTGAAAGATCAGTTGTTAACCTTAGGGGGATTCCCTTGTATGTTATTTGTTGTTTTTCCCTTGCTGCTTTTAATATTTTTTCTTTGTATTTAATTTTTGATAGTTTGATTAATATGTGTCTTGGCGTGTTTCTCCTTGGATTTATCCTGTATGGGACTCTCTGTGCTTCCTGGACTTGATTAACTATTTCCTTTCCCATATTAGGGAAGTTTTCAACTATAATCTCTTCAAATATTTTCTCAATCCCTTTCTTTCTCTCTTCTTCTTCTGGGACCCCTATAATTCGAATGTTGGTGTGTTTAATGTTGTCCCAGAGGTCTCTGAGACTGTCCTCAATTCTCTTCATTCTTTGTTCGTTATTCTGCTCTGCGGTAGTTATTTATACTATTTTATCTTCCAGGTCACTTATCCATTCTTCTGCCTCAGTTATTCTCCTATTGATTCCTTCTAGAGAATTTTTAATTTAATTTATTGTGTTGTTCATCATTGTTTGTTTGCTCTTTAGTTCTTCTAGGTCCTTGTTAAATGTTTCTTGCATTTTGTCTATTCTATTTCCAAGATTTTGGATCATCTTTACTATCATCTTTCTGAATTCTTTTTCAGGTAGACCACCTGTTTCCTCTTCATTTGTTAGGTCTGGTGGGTTTTTACCTTGCTCCTTCAGCTGCTGTGTGTTTCTCTGTCTTCTCATTTTGCTTAACTTACTGTGTTTGGGGTCTCCTTTTCACAGGCTGCAGGTTTGTAGTTCCCGTTGTTTTTGGTGTCTGCCCCCAGTGGCTAAGGTTGGTTCAATGGGTTGTGTAGGCTTCCTGGTGGAGGGAACTGGTGCCTGTGTTCTGGTGGATGAGGCTGGATCTTGTCTTTCTGGTGGGCAGGACCGCATCCAGTGGTGTGTTTTGGGGTGTCTGTGACCTCATTATGATTTTAGGCAGCCTCTCTGCTAATGGGTGGGGTTGTGTTTCTCTCTTGCTAGTTGTTTGGCATAGGGTGTCCAGCACTGTAGCTTGCTGGTTATTGAGTGAAGCTGGGTCTTACCGTTGAGATGGAGCTCTCTGGGAGAGCTTTTGCCATTTGATATTACGTGGAGCTTCGAGGTCTCTCGTGGACCAATGTCCTGAACTCGGTTCTCCCACCTCAGAGGCACAGGCCTGACACCCGGCCGGAGCACCAAGACCCTGTCAGCCACCCTGTGTTGTCCTGCAAACTCCGGAACCCACACTCCAGAGGCCCTCCTTTCGATGTGCTGCCACTCCCCTTCTCTTTACGTACATTCTGTCTATGAAATAATCATAAGAAGCAGGTTGCTTGAAACCAGTGTTTGCCACATGGAAACCAACACGCAAAGAAAGCAGAGAGCTTGACCAAAGCCACAGAGATGAGAGCTGAATCAGGAATGGAGTTGGTTTAAACATTGGGCTCTGAGGCCACCACCCCACTCCTTTGTTCACAGGAGACGTCGTGAATGGGTCTAAGAACATTTTCCTCTCAGCCCAGATGCAGCCTCAAATGTCAGTGGAAGGTTCTAGGCAGACACCGCCAATCAAAAAAACCATAAGGTCCTGAGGGCAGGGACTGGTCTAGTTTAGGGCCACACTGGGTCCCTAGCACCTATCCCAGTGTGTGGTACTTAGTAGAAGCTCAATAAATACTTATGGAAGGAATGGAGAGAGGGAAAGAGGAAAGGAAGGTCCCAGGCAGAGAAGGTTAGCTGCCTACCAAAGTTAACTTTCTTCCTCCACGGTGTAGGTTATTACTGTGATGCACTACACAGCCTGCTTCACAACTGGTTGCACTCAGGTGACAAACTCTCCCCAGTGAAGTGGGAGTGGAAGGGAGAAGAGCCACACTGGGGCGAGGCTTCTGGGAAGCGGTGTGGCTCCTCCCGGCCTCTCTCCTGTTGGACCGGAGCATCATCCTAGTGGATTTCATGGCCACAAGGCAGAGCCTGGGGCCCGGAGTCACTGCATCCTGTAGAGCCAGCTACAGGAAGGTGGCCAGTGGTCTGCCCTGAGCAGGCAGGAGCACGGCCGGCTGTGCAGGCTCCTGGATTCGCTTTCAGGGGGACTCAGGCCACTGCTGAACCCAAGTTCCTTCTGGAAACTTTAGCTCCATTCAACATGTAATGTGTTCCTGTTTAATCATGTGCACTACAGTTCCCATTTGGGAATTAACTGTTTGTTAAGGGATGCGAGTCCCTCTTTAAACACAGAGAAATACGAGGAGCTATTTTAGGTCAGGTTCCGTAAACATGGAGCCAGTGGTTTACGGAGGGGGCGGTGCTCTCAGAAGAAAAGCCTGTAAGAGAAAGAGGCAGAGGCAGGACAGGAACAGGGACGGACCAAGCAAAGCTGTGGTTCAGCCTCAGCCTGACCCACGGGGAGCTCTGGAGTATGAGAGGCATCAGAGTCTTCCGAGCTTGAGGCAAGGGAGCCCGGCTTTTGTAGCCACACCAGGCACTCACTGGTCCTTGGTGGTGGCGAGGGGTGGGGAATGCCTCCTCCCAGGCATCTCCACGCGAGGCAGCATCCGTCACCCAGGACAGTTCTCTCGAGAGGGCTGCATGTGGAGCCATCAGCCACAGCGCTCACAGCTGGGGTTCCGGGCAGGGAGCTAAGAATCTGTGCTACAGGGGCAGCTGGAGGCAGCTGGGTGCAGCTGGGGGGAAGGGGACAAAGAAAATGCGGCACGAGGTGGCGCGCAGTGACGCTGTCTCGTGTGACCCTCACAACAGCCCCGAGAGGTAGGTTCTCTCCTTGCTACTGTTCCATTTTACAGATGTGGGTATCGAGGCTGAGAAAGGTTAAGGACCCAGATGTTGGATGCGGCAGAGCAGGAGTTTGAACACAAGCAGATCTGACTCTGGAGCTCCACACATCACTGCTGCACAATCCTGCTTCCCTCAATGCAGAAGGGGTCCAAGGGAGAGGACACGGCAGCATCTCTCAGCACCTTGACGTTTCCACGTGGGAGTTTGCCTGGCCTTTGTCTCCAGGGGCGGCACCCTCCAGGAAAACAGCTGGCGGGGCAGCTGGTCTGGCCGGGGACCCCACCCCGGGGTTGCAGACAGGACGAGGCAAGCGGTCCTTCAGCTTTGGGATTCTCCGAGCGGCCGCCCTGCAGGGTGTGCAGTCAGCTCCCTGACTCAGAGGCTGCCGGCCTCCTGGTTTGCTGATTTTGCAAAATAAGCAGGTCCTGGGTTGCTGCCCGCCTGCCTTTGGGGTGCCTGGCTTTCCTGGGAGTGGTGGGAGAAAGGGTGTTTAAGTCAGTGTGAGAAACACACTGACCAAACTGGTCCCCCCCCCACCACCCCCAGACTGCAAGATACAGTGCAGAGGGAGGATACCTAGGGATGCGCAGCCTGCAGACTCAAGCTCTGCTACCTGGGCTCGGATCCCAGCCCATCACTACAGGCGAGGTGGCCCAGGGCAAATCACTCACCCTCTCTACGCCTGTAGATAAAAACAGGCTCATCCTCGTAGAGATTTTGTGAGAATTAATTGAGCTAATGCGTGGGAAGTGCCTAGTACATGCCAAGAACTCAGTTAATTTTTACAATCGTGGGACTGGGTTTTGTTTGTTTGTTTTTTTTGCTGTACGCGGGCCTCTCAGTGCTGTGGCCTCTCCCGTTGCGGAGCACAGGCTCCGGACGCGCAGGCTCAGCGGCCATGGCTCACGGGCCCAGCCGCTCCGCGGCATGTGGGATCTTCCCGGACCGGGCCACGAACCCGTGTCCCCTGCATCGGCAGGCGGACTCTCAACCACTGCGCCCCCAGGGAAGCCCGGGACTGGGTTTTTGATCCCAGCTCTCCATCCCTCGTAGGGCAAACACCAGTTTCTACCCTGAACTATAAAAATGGGAAATTTACCCTGTGCCGTTCCAAGCTTCAATTCCCCTCCAGTATCGCCTGCTTTTGTTCACCGTCCAGTGCCTTCAGGTGACTGTCGCTTGTGTTTGTCCAGCATCTACAGTTATTACCAGAAGCCAGAAGTCCACACCATCTGTTTTCACACTCTACCACCCCTGCGTGACGCTCAGAGAGGTGAAGCAGGTTGCCCACCGCTTCTCAGCTACAACGTGCTGGAGGTTGCAAGGGGGCCTGGAATCCAGCTCCAGCCCCTTGCTTCTTCTCTCTCCCCTCACACTTATTTGTGGGTCATAGGAATATTTACCAAGTGCCGACATTGCACCAGGCACTGTGTTGGTCCTGGTGACACGGCCGTGAACGGCTTCGACAAGGTCCCTGTGCTCAAAGGCTCACATTCTAGTAGCAAAGTCGGATAGTGGGCAAGCAAACAACCCCCGAAATGAGGCAGTTGTGGGTGATGACAGGTGCGCCAAAGGAAATGAGACAGGACGACGGGAAACACAGTGATAAGGTGGAAACCGCTCTGGTTTGGTGGTCCAGGCGGGTGACATTGCACAAGAAGCAAGAGTGAGGTGAGGGCGGGAGCCGGTGGGTTTCTGGGGAAAAGGCTTTTCCGAGCAGAACAAGAGCAGAGCTGGAGGAGGGAGCAAGCCTGGCTCGTGTTCATGGAACACAAGGGAGGCCAGTGTGGCTGCAGCTGAGTGAGCTGGAGGAGAGGAAGGACACGAGAGCAGGGAGGGGCAGGGCCGCATCACCCCGTGCCGGCGCCTCCTCAGAGCTCATCCCAGCCCTGGGCCCCACTCCCTCCACAGCTGTGCCCCAACCCCAAGGACCACTTTTGTAGCATCCAGACGCACAGTTAGAAGCTCAGGGAATCTGATGGCTGCAGTCTCTGTGCTCCTCCCTCACTCCATCATCATTGTTATTGTTATTATTAGATTGTCATCAGCCCTATTTAACAAGTGAGGAAAGTGACTCAGAGACGCTTAGTGACTTGTCCAGGGTCACACAGCTAGAAAATGGAAAAACTGGGATTTGACCCCAGGCTAATTTTACCACTGCCCTTCATTGGCTCAGAGCGCAGGGCCCTGTGAATCCTAAACACTCCTAAGTCCAAGCTAATACACACTCAGCTTTATGTTTTTGCTATGCCTTCAAGCAGCCACAGCACACATGCTGGCCCTAGGCTCAAACTAGGGCCCGAGAACCCAGTCCTGCCGGCCCTCTTCCTGTCTGGGGAAATACATTTTTACAGAACAAAGCCACACCCCTTTGTTTACAGATTGCCTGTGGCTGCTTTCCTGCTCCAGTGCAGAACTGAGTAGCTGCCACTGAGACCGTATGGCCCTCAAAGCCTAACGTACTGACTGTCTGGCCCTTCACAGGAAAGGATTGCTGACCCTGAGGCACCTGCTCTCAGCTTCTGTCTGCAGGGGCGTGACTCTGGAAAGACACCTTGATTGTGCAGGGCCCAGCCCAGGGGCCAGCACGAAGTGGGCCTTTAGAGCAGGTGGTTAATTCTTCCCTGGCCTGGAACAAATGCCCCTTCCCTGAGGGGAGACGCCACAACCCCAGGAGGCCTGGGCACTGCCCCCTCTCTCTCTCAGAGGGGATGTGCTGGCAGAAGCCTCCTCTGCATATGCTGCCAGCAGTTGCCAGACTTACAAATAAAAGTACAAGACAGGACTTCCCTGGTGGCGCAGTGGTTAAGAATCCGCCTGCCAATGCAGGGGACACGGGTTCGAGCCCTGGTCCGGGAAGATCCCACATGCCGGAGAGCAACTAGGCCCGTGCGCCACAACTACTGAGCCTGTGCTCCAGAGCCCGCGAGCCACAACTACTGAGCCCGTGTGCTGCAACTACTGAAGCCCGTGCGCCTAGAGCCTGTGCTCCACAACAAGAGAAGCCACTGCAATGAGAAGCCCACGCACCGCAACAAAGAGTAGCCCCCACTCGCCACAACTAGAGAAAGCCTGCACGCTGCAACGAAGGCCCAACGCAGCCAAAAAAAAAAAAAAAAAAGTACAAGACAGCCAGTTAAATTCAAATTTCAGATAAACAACAAATAAGTTTTTAGCATAAGTATGTCTCAACTATTACATGGGACATACTTATACTAAAAAGTGACTCTAGTATTATTATGCTAAACTTCTGAAGTTATTATACTAAATTCCAAATTTATTATGCCAAAATCTTTAGGATAAGTTATGTCCCCAATATTTCATGGGACATACTTATGCTAAAAATTATTCTACTAAATTTCTGAAATTATTGTACTAAATTCTAAATTATTATACTAAAATCTTTAGTATCAGTAAATCCCCAAAATTACTTCTGGAACATACTTTACTAAAAAACATTTTCTACTAAAATTATGAAATTATTATACTTAATTCCAAATTTATTATGCCCCAAATAGTGTAAGTATATCCCAAATATTTCATGGGACATACTTATGCTTAAAAAAATTTATCCATTGTTTATCTGAAATTCCAATTTAACCAGCTTCTTGTGTTTTATCTGGAAATAGTACAAGGGAGCTAATTTGGAGGCAGCGAGAGGAAGCTCAGACCTGTAGGGACCTCATCACTGCCAGACTTTTCCAAGGTGGATCGGTTTCCATGGTAGAGCCCGGAATTGTAGCCACAGCAAGTTTCAAAGGCCCTTTCCCAAGTGGTTTTAAAGTAGGATATCCTCTCAGTGCCCAAACAAAGGTGAGCTATTTTCCAAGGGAGCATCCCAAAATCTACTTCTGGAATGCAAAGTCTGTAGCTTTAAGGCAGCAGAAACTTTTTAAAAAAATCATCCTTGTTTTGTTTCGTTTGATATTTCACAAGCTGAGATCTGTTTTTCCTCTCCAAGCCCCTCTGCCCTTGTGTTCCTCTCTGGCTCAGTCTCTCTGGACTCCCTGTCTCACTCTGTTATATTTCTTGCTCGGGGGAACGGAGCAGGAGACAAAATGCCTTTTGACAGGTGACAAGATGGAACGAACATCGTGGAGGGCTTGGGCCCTAATCCGGGTGGCAGAAGGGAGAAGCGATGAGGCTTAGAAATGAACCGAAATTGCGATGGAGGCACGGCTGCTGCAAAGGGGACCTGCAACCAGGGGTTTCTGCCCTCCTCCAATTTTTAAAATAATTATTAGGGGCATTATTTTCCAAAACGGGGCAACACAGCTGAATCGGCTTCCAAACTGGGCTGAGCAGGCAGGGTCCAGCTAGGAACCCGGATTTGTCAGCTGCAATTAGTCATAATGGTAACAGCGGCCTCTCAGGGTGAGGACCGGAGGAAGCATTTGGCCTCAGTTCTTTTTAAAAAAAAAAATTATTTATTTAATTTATTTTTGGCTGCGTTGGGTCTTCATTGCCGTGCACGGGCTTTCTCTAGTTGCGGCGAGTGGGGGCTACTCTTCGTTGCGGTGCGCAGGCTTCTCATCGTGGTGGCTTCTCTTGTTGTGGAGCACGGGGTCTAGGCACGTGGGCTCAGCAGTTGTGGTTCGCGGGCTTAGTTGCTCCGCAGCATCTGGGATCTTCCAGGACCAGGGCTCGAACCTGTGTCCCCTGCATTGGCAGCGGATTCTTAACGACTGTGCCACCAGGGAAGTCCCTTGGCCTCAGTTCTTACTGCGCAGAATCGGAGGCTCAGAGAGGCCAAGTGACTTGCAGAAGGTCACACAGCTGATATGAGGCAGAGCTAGGAGTGGGAACTGGGAGGGGCAAACCCCCAACCCCTGCCCTTGTCCACTATTCTGTCCTACAAAAATCTTGCCTATTTTAACCTTTTATGATCTCCACCTTCTCAGAAATCCTCCAGCTTTTCTAGTTGCCTCTCAGGACTTAGCATCCAGTGTTGCGTGTCTGCAGTGACTCTGGATCTGGCTTTGGGTGGGACTCATCTAAGGGCTGGGGGCATGAACAGAAGTAGCTCCTGTAAAGGGGTGAGCCAGTGCCAATCACACGTGAAGCGCTCAGCCCCTGCACTGTGCCGTCTGTAAGGCTCATCTTCCTCGCCATCATTGAAAGCACTCAGTGCCAGGAATGGAAGATACCTGTTAGGTGCTCAGTATGCGGTAGCTTAAAAATCTCCCCTGGCCTCCCGCTTTGTATCTGCACAGCCGGGCTGGTCTAGGAGACCCATCCATGGACCTCCTGGACATCAGACCCGCCCCCCCTACCTGGGACCCGTCCGAATGCTTATGCCTGTGGTACCTCTTAAAGAACACATACTGAGCAAGCATCTCAGGCCCTCCTGGGGGTTTGGGGAGGGTAAAAGGGGCCCCAAGCAGAAGACTCTGGGCCTGCTGCAGGAGTGGGGGGACCACTAAGGGTGGAGCAGACTCAGAGCCATGTGGCCCAGAACCCCAACTCGAGAGACAGTGGGGGGTCTCCTCCCACCTTCCCAGCTCCCGGGCCTTCCCAGGAATCGGAGAGCCCCTTACTTTGCCATTCAGAAGAAGGGATCCTGTGCTGACTTTTGAGAAGTAGGTGAGAAGAAAAGGGGACTATGGTCTGAGTGTCCCCCAGCACCTTTGAAATTGGCTTTGAGCCTTGCTTTTCTCCTCCACTTCTCTTCCAAACCGGCTCTCCACTTTAGTCCAGAGAAAAGGGGTGAAAAGCAGCCAGTTGGGGCCAGAAGGGCACTTTTGTACTGAAACCTCCCATCTGGGAGAACCTGGATGCCGTTCTGAAATGCAGACTCCAGGGCCACTCCCCAGCCCTTCCCGGGGGGGACTCTAGGAGCTGGTCTGGGACTCTGCATCGTAAGAACCTGCCTTTCTCCATGGTAACACTCAGTTAGAGGTGCAAGGCAAGGGCCAGTAACTTTCAAGATATGATCCTCTCCCAACTTAAACACCGTTGAAAATCCCTTCCTGGCTTCTCAGTGCTCCTAGAAGGAAGGCCAGCACCTTAGCCTAGCCTGCAGGACAACAACCTCCCGGGGCTTCATCCTGTCACCACTCGCCTGCCACACTGCCCCCTCCTGGGCTGCATCCCCCACTCCTGACACTGGACCTTTGCTCTGCCCATCTGCGCTCTCTATACGCTGACCCCAGGGAAACTTTCCGGGGCCCCTGGTCTAGCTCAGCTTTGAAAGTTCCCCTTCTGGGCCCACGTGCCTCTCCTTCAGCCACTTCTCTCAGTTTGAGGCCGCTGAGGGGAGGCCCTGAAGCTGCCCCATCCAACTCGGCACCCCCGGCCCCAGGCCTGTGGACAAAGCAGGGTCTGGAGTCCAGGGAGCATTTGCGCCCCAGCCCCGGCCGACCATAGCACAGCAAATCCTGAAACCCACCTGGGCCTCCATCTCCATGACTATAAAGCAGAGCTAAACCTGCACCTCTCCCAAAGCGCTGTTCTGAGGATGACGTGAATGAGTGTGTGTCACACCCTTACCATGGTGTCCGGTATTCATTCAACAAACATTTCGTGAGCGCCTACTGTTCACCGAGCACTGCATCTGCAGAGCTACATCCAAGAACGAAAACGACAAAGCCACTTCCTGGCTGGAGGACAGACAGTCCACAGATGGATCTAGAAGAGAATGTTTGGCAGTGGGAAGTGTGGTGTGTTTAGTGGTTCACGATGCAGACACTGCAGTCAAATGCCGGGGGGATGGAGGACCCTCCTCAGGATATCTGGCCTTGCCAAGCCTTGGTTTTCTCACCTGTGAAGTTGGTGTGATAAGAGAGCCTGCTTCATGGCATCACGGTGAATGTTAGATGAGTTAGTAGGTGTGTACCCCTTGCCTTGTGGTACGTAAGGGTGAACTATTATTATTAGGACAGACAAAGCAGGGAAACACAACTGGGCAGAATGAGAGGGCGCTGTGGGTGCTATTTTAGGTAGAGAGGACGGGGAAAGCTTCCTGGGGGAGGTGATAAGACGGAAGGACAGAGCCCGGTGGACATTTGGGAGGAGGCGAGTCTGGTGGCAGAGGGAACAGCTCATCAGAAGCCCCGAGCGAGAGCACAGTTGTCAGGTCCAAGTCCAAGGCCGTTGCGGCTGGAGCTTGGGGATCAAGGCGAGAGCAAGTGATGAGGCTGGAAAAGGGCAGAAGCCAGTGAGGCAGGCCACTGCCGGCCTTGCCTTTCATTCCATGTGGCGTGGGAGCCACTGGAGCTTCTGAGCAGGGGAGTGACAGGCTCTGTTGGTCGCTGCATGAGTGAGGCATGTGGGGTTAGGGCAGAAGCAGGGAGCCAGCTGGGAGGCTGCGGGGTCCAGACGTGAAGTGATGGTGGCTTCGAAAGGGGCCCGGATGACGCAAGTGATGAGAGGTGGTCAGATCCTGCATCCGTTCTGAAGATGTGGCCAGTAGGAACTACTGACAGATGGGATAGAGCATATGAAAGTGAGAGGTCAATGGCAGCTCTTAAGATTTTTTAACCAGGTGAAAGCGGAGCCGACTACCTAAATGGGGGCAGCGCACAGAGTGTAACACCATCAATGGTAATTATCATTGAATTATTTTAAGAGTTGTGGCAGAGTAATACAAGCTCTTCAAGCCCCAAGCTCACTGGCTGGGTTAAGTCAGCCCTCACAAAGGCAAGGGGTTTTAGTCTGAATAAGAAATGTCAAGCAAGGGTAAGTTTGGTTCGCCTTCTACAGGAGGGAATCACTTTGTGTCCATACCTATGGAAAACTTGACTTTTTTTTTAAATTTTACTTATTTATTTTCATATTTATTTATTTATTTGGTCACTCTGGGTCTTAGTTGCAGCACGCGGGCTCCTTAGTTGTGGCATGCGAACTCTTAGTTGCAGCATGCATGTGGGATCTAGTTCCTTGACCCGGGATCGAACCCGGGCCCCCTGCATTGGGAGCGCAGAGTCTTAGCCACTGCGCCACCAGGGAAGTCCCAAAACTTGACTTTCTGGACAAACACTGAAAGTTGTCAATTGTCCAAGACAGTATCCCTGGGACTTCCCACTTTGTAAACACCCATTTTAGTATTTCCTCAAGTTGTGCATATTGTAGAGCAATTTGGAAAGCAGCTCCTTGTCCAACCCCATTTATACCTAATACACCCCAAGGTCAAACCCAAGGGGTGGCTTTGGAGTTTTCAGTTTCAATGCCCCTCGCTCTGGATGGTGCTAATCAAGACCTGAATGTATTTCAGGTGCACATAGGTGTATAAACAGGTACATGGAAATTCATTAGAATGTTTTACTGTGTCCTCTCCACACCCGGGTTGGTTGAGCTGAAGTTTCCTTGGTAAACATTTCCTAAACCACAGAAGAACAATACAACATCATTGCCCACAGAAACACACACCACACACAAAGAAACACACACAAAACCACACAAAAAAAACCTTCCCTGCAGGTAGAGGAATCTTTGTAAATGTAAGGTGAGGCCACGAGGGAGGTGGAAAAGTGGAAAGGAGGTCCTTTCCCCAGGAGGCTGCCCTCGTGGTGTGTCCAGTTAATAAAGTACAGCAGATTGGACTTCTGTGAGTTTCCCTCAAATTGTAGACATTTCTTCTAAAACCCTGACTAGTAATAGTCCATGATGGGCATGAGTGATTGGTACTTGATGGGGGCCAGTATTCATCATCATCATCTTTGATGGCTATCTTCTGCCAGCCAGCCAGCCCCTCACCTGTGTCGGCTCCAAGACACACAGCTACCTGCAAGGGACCTGTTTTTACATTCCCTGCCCTAGATGCATGTCGGGGCGAGAATCTTCCTTCTGTGCTGCACGTATTCCTCTCAAAATCTTCTCCAACTTCCCAAGCCACTTGGTAGCACAGAAAAGCCTCTTCCTAGAATCTCTCCGCACATCTCGTCCAAGTTCCAAACTCATCTTCTGTCATTTATAATCATTTGGCAAGTTTCATTTAAAAAGAAAATCCATTTAATGAAATACTTCTGTTTAAATACCAGCACATTAGATTTGCAAAAATGTACCCATCTTGAATATATTTAAGCAAAAATCAATAAAGGTTAATAGCATATTGCTGGAGCATCACAATGGCAAAAAGCCAAATAATTCCTTTTGTAATTGAACAGTATCACTGGAGTGTGGGTGGAAATCAACAATGACATTTCTACCACGTCTTTTCAAATGGTGTGTGAAATTCAGACATTGGGAATGGCTGTGATAGCCGCATACGATTCACATTTGACTAATTGGGTGAACTGTGCAATTTTCCATTTTTTAATAGGAAAGGGGGGACGGCAAGGCAATTTTGAGAGGGCTGAGGCCAGAAGGGGTGGGGGGAAAATCATGTGAAGACAGCAAAGTCTTTAACAACAATGGAATTTGAAAAAAAGGATTTAATTGGAACCTATTAGGAGACAACCCAGCTGGTTTGAAGGACAAGGTTAAAAATATTTCATTAACGCACATGTGACTATGCGAATAGACGCCCGAGGAATTTATCATTTTCTCAAGTCACTTACTGCCCAGCACTTTCTCCAAAGGAAAGTGGCTCATAGACCATTAGGCTCAAGAGACTTTGTAGTTCTTTCTGGTGTTTGTTATTGATTTCCCCCCAGGGCGATGGTTATCTGTTGTTGCCCTTGAACGTCAATTTCCACTCTTCCTATGGGCATGTTGTGTGTTCTTGAGGAAACCGCACCTCCTCTGTTCTTAGCCCTGAATTCTGAGTCAAGAGTATCCCATCACCGGCCTCCGGGTGGACCCTGATTGGCTAAAACCGGTTGTCAAGTTCGACCCCCCCAGGACGCAAGGATTGGTTCAGTGGATGGGCACATCGACAAATCCACATCAAGACGATGTGAAGAATACATATATTTCCTTGCTGTGTCAGCTGAGAGGGCTTAGAAGCAATGGCACCCCAGTAACAAGAAGCTCACCTAGAGTGTAGATCTTAGTTTCTAACGTCATTCTCAACTAAAAGGAACCAGGGCTCCTTGGAGAGATCACTGATCCCAGGGCCCGGGTGGGAAATATACAAGATGAGCCTGCAGCACCTTACAGTGTCAGAAAGTAAGGAACTGTTAAAAAAACAAACAAACAAAGAACCCCACAATAATGTGGGCATGTCAAAGGGACACCGGAGCCTCCCCATGGTCAAAGCTAGAACAATTTGAACAGAAAAGTGAAGTAGTGTTGGATTATAACCCAAAGTATAAAATAAAAAGATGTACAGTCCACAGTGGTATAAGTAAATGATTGAACAATGAATAAAGAAATACATAAAAATAGACAAATCTCCCATGCAGAAAAATCCCAAATAATTTCCGTAGATACTTCACCCCCAGTGAGATGGAGCATAATTCCCCCATTTCTTTGTGTGTGGGTTTTTTTTTTTTTTTTTTTTTTTTTTTTTTGCGGTACGCTGGTCTCTCACTGTTGTGGCCTCTCCCGTTGCGGAGCACAGGCTCCGGACGCGCAGGCTCAGCGGCCATGGCTCACGGGCCCAGCCGCTCCGCGGCATGTGGGATCTTTCCGGACCGGGGCACGAACCCGTGTCCCCTGCATCGGCAGGCGGACTCTCAACCGCTGCGCCACCAGGGAATCCCCTCCCCCATTTCTTAAGTGTGGGCGGTACCTAGTGATGTCCCTCCAAAGAACACAGGATGGAAAGGGTGAAAAAAAGAGTAACTTTACAGCGGAGAAACCTGGCAAACATGACCTCAGCCAGGTGATCTAGGTCAACAACAGTGATAAACAACGTTTCTGGTGTGGACCTTTCATATGATGTGATGAGAAGGGCCCTTTACCTGTGGGGTCTTCCTCCCCCAAACTCATGACCCCAGGATATTCATGAGAAAACAGACAAATCTGAAATGAGGGACAGTCTAGGGAATATCAGAGCAGTTCTCCTCCAAACTGCCAAAGTCATCAAAAGCAAGGAAAATGAGAATCTGTCACAGCCAAGGGAGACACCACAACTAAGTGTCATGTGGCGTCCTGGGTGGGATCCTGAACCAGAAAAAGGACATTAGGGAAAAGCTAAGGGAATCTGAATATACTTTGGACTTTAGTTAATAATCTTATATCAACACTGGTTATTAATCGTGACATATACTCATCTAAGATGTTAACAATAGAAGAAGCAAGGTGTGGGGTGTATGGGAACTCCCGGTACTATCTTTGCAATTTTCTCCTGTAAATCTGAAACTATCCTAAAGTTTAAAAAAATATTATTTAAAAAATCTGATATGAAGTGATATTTATAGAGGCTTCTGGAAAAAGAAAGCTCTCTTGTGCTGCATCATGTGTACAGTGTAAAGATTTGGAGTTTAAAACTGAGTGCACCATTTAGCTACCAAAGAGGGAGAGACTGGAGCTGCTGGCAGTTGCTCGGTGCAGCCTGGAGACAAACTCACTGCAGAACGAAGAAAGAAGAGGTGGAGAGAAACCAAGTCCTTGGCGATATGCATGAGCTGCTGGATCGAGCCTTGCCTGAAACTAACATTACTCTTGACTTTTCTGATTCTGAGCCAGTACATGAATCCCTTTATTGTCTGAGTAGGAGTTTTGGAAAACTGAAGCATCATGATTAATTATGCACTATTTAGAATGATTCCCCATCTTCTCTGATCTTTGCATGCTCCCCAGATTCTGAGCTCACACTCTGTTGGGCTTGGGGTGCAATTTAATCGTCAACAAAGTCTGAGCAGTGTATTCTTTGTATTCACTGTTTCCAAGGGCAGAAAGAGTAAGGTGTATGGGCTGGGGGCTGCAGGGATCCCTGGGCTAATGAGGTCTTCGGAGCTGGCCTTGAGTTCCCACCCAATGATCTCTCTCCCCAGTAAAGAAGCTGTTGCCAGAGGATGATTTCTGGAGGATTCTTTCATTGGAGCCGAGACTTGCGCTCACTGCTTCTCAGTTTTGTGCGGTCTGTGGCTGTGGCTCTTCGTTGTTTTACTAGAGGATGTGGCTGGAGGTGGGGTATGACTGCTGTCTGGGATTTCACGTCTGCTCTAGACTTCATTGGAAGATCACCCCCTCCTAGCCCTACCCCATCACACATTGTGATGTTTCTGTTTGTTATTTTTGTAATCCTTTTTGTGTAGATTATTTAACCTTGCAAAACTTCAGAAATGAATGCCGTTTGTGTAAATAAACAATCAAGTATTTCTAAATTGTCTCTGAACCCCCAGGGAAGGGATCGTCTCTTAATCATCTTTCTTTTCCCAGTACTCAAGTCCCCGGTACCATACGGCAAGTCAACATATGAAGGAGTCTGTTAACTCTCTGTACACAGACAGGCCAGACACTTGTTGGGGGCAGCACGTGCCCGATTCTGTCTGGGTCCAGCTTCTTCCTTCTCCGTACCCCTCACTGCCTGCCCAATCACCAGCCTTCCAGCATGTTCTTAGAGGGAGGGACTTCTTGCCTGAGTGGCTAGCAACACCCCAGATCCTCCTGACCCCTGTAAGCATAAGCTCTTGTGAAGAGTGGCTGAAAGCATTTGAAATGCCAGGCCCACTGATAGCCAGGATCGTGCTTTGAACGGGACCCTTTAATCTCCTCCTTCGCTACAAAGGGAATGAAGGATTCTCCTAAGACTGTCAGTCAAACCATTACGGTTTTGTGAAAGGTGTGACCTCAACTTGGAGACACACACCTGCCCTTTTACCTGCTCTTTCATGTTGTTTAATTCAGCTGCACCGGATTTCAAGAGATCTTAGCAAAAGTCACTGTTATCCCCCCAAAACCCTGATGCATAAAATCCTAAACTCTTCAGTTTTCTATTTTCATTTGTTCTGAATGTCACGTTATCTTTTGCTTTGAGGGAATCCATTCATTCAACAGATCTTTGTTGAGAGTCTCTGTGTGGCAGGCACTGTTCTAGGGCTGGAACACGGCTATGATGAGACAGGCAAGGTCTGTTTGAACCCAGATGATCTCTTAATGACTGAACTCTGCAAAATGCCTCCCTACTATGCAAGGAGGTAGGACTACTTCAATTCAAATATTTGTCGGGGATTTTTTGTAGTTGGATGAGCTAGAGCCAGGGAAGAGCCCTTGTCTTTGGGGCAAGGGCATATAAACCTGGGCAGGTGTATGCAGTTAGTGTGGCATAACGCTAGGGCAGGATGCTAAAGTCAGCGAGAAAGGCGAACATCTTCTAGGGCAAAACGTAGCCTTGAAAATCCCTGAGATCTCCTTAGAGCGCTGGCTTGTGCACCCAGTCCTGTAGGGTAATACGTATATATCAACGTATAATGTGTGGAGACGTGTGTTATGTACTGCAAGCAGTAAATATGCAGAATTCATTTCACAAGGTTTTCTGTTACAGCAGAAACAGTACATAGAGAGCACTGAAATTCCAGAGTAGCCTCCGCCAGGCTCCCTGCTGGCTGTTAATTTGGCAGCTGGAGGAGCCCTGTTAAGCCAGGTAGGATCTCACTGAGGCTCCAGCGACTCCCCTTACACACAGGGTAGAACCAAGGCCCCCAGGAGCCTGGAACCTGGCCCCCTGGCTGCTCACACCAGCCCCCTGCACGTTCCAGCCCGCCGCGCTGGCCTCCTTGCGTTTCTGGAACCCATCAGGCCTGCTCTCAGCGTGGGCTGCTGTCCCCTCTGTCTGCACGTCCCAGGGAGCCACAGACTCACCTCTGAAGGTCTCCCCTGACTGTCACCCTGACCACCGCCCTTAATGCTCACCTCTAGTCCCCTCCCCTGCTTTATTTTTCTCTAGGCAGTTCACTGCTATCAGACACCCCCTGCTTTATTTTAAAATTTTGTTTAATTGTAAGTCCCAGGAGGACGAGGTTTCATGACAACGTTTTGTTTTCTGGTGTTTGCTCGGCTCCTAGAAATGTGCTCGGTACTGGCAGGTGGTTAATTGATATTTGCTGAATGAATGAATGAATGAATGAATGAATGAATAGCACCTGTGCCCAGTGGCTTATGCATCAGTCAGTCCGAGTCATTCATTCAAAATGTTGTGCAGACTTACCGGATGCTACACTTCAATCAAAAGTTTACTTAAAATGGGGACTTCCCTGATGGCACAGCAGTGAAGACTCCGCGTTCCCAAAGCAGGGGCCCCGAGTTCGATCCCTAGTTCGGTCAGGGAACTAGATCCCACATCATGCCGCAACTAAGGAGCCCACCCGCTGCAGCCAAGACCCAGCGCAACCAAATAAATAAATAAAATAAATATTAAAAAAAAATTTACTTAAAATGGAGTGGAGGGAGGGTGTCTTCATGTCCACTCTATGAGATACAGTTATCACTGTTTAAGTGAGGAGGAAAGAAAGGTTCAAGAGGGGTAAAGTGGCTTATTTATCTTCTCCTAATCGACAAGCAGCAGGTAAGCCTGTTCTAGGAGAGCTCGGGACTGTCACCGTTTCTCCTCCCTCCCATAAGTGGGCCCTGGGAGGGGAAAGTGTGTTGTGGGCACCATCAAGAGACAAAGAAGGTACTTGAATGTCCATTTCTCCTGGGTGGTTTGTTGACTGGGCAAATGTTTGTTGCGTGACTAAAGAGACAGAGCCACGCTCTTCCCTTTGGAGCCTCTGCTGCAACACACTGTAGATGAAAGAATTGGAGGGGGAGGAAAGAAGATGTGCAGAAGGGAAACAGAGGCAAGATCAGATCTTGCTGATTTCTAGTTTCATGGTATCTCTCAGGCTAGTGGCATCTCTGTCCTAACCAATGTAGAAGTTAGCAAAGAACAACAAGAATTAGCATGGATAGAGAATTTTTTCCACTCCCGACTGTCCATGAGTTATGAAGCAAAATTCCAGTCCACTGCAGTTTAAATAAGGAAATAGCTCAGATGTAAATGGTAAGTAGCTGTAAGTAGGTAGAGGGAGAGAGATACTGCCTTTCCTCCACCCTAAGAGGCCATCTGGCTTTGAAGATGGAGGAAGGAGCCGTGAGCTAAGGAATGTGGGCAGCTTAGGGTGTAAGAACATTGGAACGAGTGACCTGTCTGGAGTCAAACAGCCCTGAATTCAAATTCTGGTTTCTTCATTAACTAGTTATAGGACTTTAGGTAAGTCATGCTGCCATTCGTCTATCCGCCCACCCATCCATCCATCCATCCATCCATCTATCTACTCAACAAATATTAACTGAACTCCTGCTACAAACTAGGTATTTGAGAAATGAAGCCAACAGAATTCCCTGTGTCTGTTTTAAACAATACAGAGACCAAACCAAACAGAATTGCTTGCTGCAAGAGATATATGCGCCCGGAAGATAAGACTGTCAACTAACTAAAAGGCTTCCTTATCAAGAGCTTTTTCTGCAAAGGACTTAACGTTCAGTGGAACAGTGGCTCTCGATGTCTGTATCCTAATCCCTGGAACCTGTGAATATGTTTCATTTCACTGCAAAAGGGGACGTTGCAGATGTGATTGGGTTAAGGATCTTGAGATGGGGAGATTATCCTGGATTATCCAAGTGGGATTAATGTAACCACAAGGATTCTTATAAGGGAACAAGGGAGGCAGGAGGTGTAGTGTCAGAGTGCAAGAGGAGAACAGCTCCACTGGCCATTGCTGGCTTTGAAGATGGAGGAAGGGGCCACGAGCTAAGGAATGTGGGCAGCTTCTAGAAGCTGGAAAAGGCAAGGAGACAAATTCTTCCCAGAGCCTCCAGAAGGACGGCTCTGTCCACACCTTGATTTTATTTTATTTCAATTTATTTGATTTTTAAATTTTTTGAAAATTAAAAAAATTTTTATTTTATATTGCAGCCTAGTTGATTAACAATGTTGGGTCAACGCCTTGATTTTAGTCTAGTGGGACCCATTTCAGACTTTCGACCGCCAGAACTGTAAGAAAATACATTGGTGTTAAGGCACCAGGTTTGTGGTAATTTGTTATAGCAGCAGCAGGAAATTAATACAATGTCAGATGGTAAATATTTTCATTTTTGAGGGTTGTATGTTCTCTTTCGCAGCCTCTGCCACTGATGGTAAATGAATGAGCGTGGCCAGATTTGGCCCCCAGGCCATAACATGTCAACTCCTGTCCTAACATATTAAATAGAGAGTAATAATAGTAAAATGTTTTGTGAGCGTGAAATGAAATCATGCATATAAAACTTCTAGTGGTGCCTTAGAAATAGCAAGCGCCCAGTATAGTTTATTATTATTTTCTTAATCAACATTATGGCAGTGGTTATATGAGGAGGAATGTACTTGATTTTTCCAGGAGTCTGCCCCATAGAACACCACAAGGATAGGCCAAGAATCTTCTATTTGTCAGATATTTCTGATTAAAGCTCTTCACCAGCAGCTCATAGACACCACATAAGGGGAAAAACAGCTTGGGGAGGAGGAAAAAATGAGAAGAATTGTCTTCACCTGAAAATGACAACCTGGAACAGATCCGGTGAAAAACAAACATCTCTAAGTCACAGGATCACCTCGGCTTTGAATGGCATGGGGTTCTCCTGTTACTACCTTCCCATTCCGGCATTGACGTATTTTGTAACTAATTGCTTCTTCAAACCTCATCAATGATCTTTTGCACTTTTGCAAAGAAATGTTGAAAGCTTTTAATGAAGAAATTAATTATGTACAGTCTTGAATGCAAATTAGACTAATTAATTGTAGCATTGATACCCTCTCCTAGCACAAAATATGAGAACTGGCATTATACATATTTATAAGGTACAGTACATTTTGACAGATGCCTGCAGATTGTGATGAAAAGGTGGTCAAGGTGTCTGAAAGGACACCTTCTCTCTGACAGATGAATGTGGCTGCATTTCGTGAGAAGTTTGGTTTAGTTGTCAACAACAGTGACTTCATAATGTCGAGATATGAAAACTTCGGGCATAAAATGGATTTTCCCCCAAAATGGAAAACTTGAGTGGAGTAGAGATGATTGGAACCAGGATTGAATGTTTCTTAGGAAAATTCATTTAAGTGTTCCTGGCTCCTACTGTTTGATTGTCTAAGAACTATTCCCATCAGGGCTGGATGGCTGAATGGTTGGAATTTGCCTCTTTTCATGTATGAGAATAGAGTTGACATCTGTGTGAGTATCACTTGGCCACTGGGAAACAATGTTCTGCTTCACAGAAATCTGTGCTAAATAAAGACCCCAGTAAGGGGGAAAAATGGTCACAATATTTTGTTGCTTCTCCTATCAAGAAATGGAGTTTATTTGTCTACCCTTTGGATCTGGCTTGGCTGTGTGACTTGCTTTGGCCAATGGGAGGTTAGCAAACATGATACAAGCAGAAGACTGAAAAGTGCTTCTGCACTGGGTTTGCCATCCCTTGCTCCTGCAGGAGATCTTTCTGCCACCAGGAACACAAGCACACGGAGACATGCTCAGCCATCTCAGACATGACCCCAGGCACGTGAGTGAGGCCATTCTAGATCAGCCAGCCACCTGCCGAGCCAACCCGGACCAGAGACAGCCCAGCCAACCAATAGAATCATGAAAAGTTTAAAAAACACATTCACTGTTTGATACCACTAAGTGTGGAATGATTTGTTACACAGCAAAGGCTAACTGATACAAGTTACCACCAAAACTTCAGAGCACTTTCCTCCTACATTTGGGGGCGGTGGGTATTAAGGACCTTGTTCATGAGTGACGGGTGCTGCTTCTTTGGAAGACTCCACAGATAAAGACCAGTCTTTGGGGAAAGACAGACAATGAAGGAGTAAATCAGTCAATACTTCATTACAAAATGAAGGAAATGAGTTGGACAAAGAGGAATAGAAAACCCTTGGTCTGAGCATGTGTGGCCGAAAAGATTGCTGCCTCCCAACAGCCATCTCCTCCCTCCATCTTCTTCCTTTCTGACCAAACCCTTTAAGTCCGTGATAGAGGCTGAAAGTACCAGAGGCCTGTTTGCCAGCTTCCTCTGCAGCCAGGATGGGCATGTGACCCAGTCCTGTCCAGTGGGACCCCAAGGGAATCTGGCAGGGGTATCCTTGGAAAGCCTTCCCTCCCTAATAAAAAAAGACACATCTCTGATGGCACGGTCCTTCTGTGGTTGGCAGAATTCCAAAATGGTGTCCCCAAGATTTCCTGCCCTAACCCCAGAACTGTGACCATGCTGAGTTATCACTCCTGTGATCATGGCACCTTATACAGCAAAAGGGATTTTGAGATGTAATTAAGGCTGCTGATCAGTTGACTTTGAGCTCATCAGAAGGGAGATTACCTGGACGAGCTCATTCTAATCACATGAGCCCCTGGAAAGCAGAGAGCTTTCTCTGGCAGGTAGCAGAAGAAGAAGTGAGAGAGATCCAACATGTGAGAAGGACTCATTGAAAGATCACGTTTTGTTGCTGATGGAGGGACCACCTGGTACAGACCTGGGAGCGGCCTCAGGAGTTGAGAGCACCCCACCCCTGGCTGGCAGTCAGCATGACGGCAAGGATCCAGGCCTCAGTTTGCTGGCGTGTGGTAGGGGCAGGGGGGTTCTCTTTTCTTCAAAGGTACAACCTCAAAAGGCCATAAGTAGCCACAGTAGGAGCTGGGTGGTCACCTCTAAGAGCAGCAGAGAAACAGGGTCATAGGGCTTCACACGGTGATGGGGAGAAAAACAGACCTGAGCTGGAGAGAGAAAGGGTTGGGATCCTACATCCTGGTCAAGCCCCCTCCCCAGGCCTGGCAACACCCAACTATTGGATCTCCCAGATACCACCACTCCTTTAGGAGTTCTGTCTTTTGCTTAAGCTCAGTTTGGTGTTGACCTCTTTGGGGGGAAATGTGTTTTATCCAATACAACACCTTCTACTCTAAGAGATAAGTTACAGATGGTTAGCTTAGCTAGTGACAGCCTCCAGCTTGGCTCAACTTACACCCCGATCTGTACCTTCTAGCTCCAGTGAGTTTCTCCCAAGGGCAAGCAAATGCCCTAGACCATGCCCACTCAAAGTGTGGTTTGAGGTTTTGGCGCCCATCGGAGAAAAGTGGGCTACTTGTCTTTGAGGGATTTAGGGGAGAATGCTGAGAAACCTGTACAGCTGTCGGACCCTGTACCACATCGAAGCCTCCGACCAGCATCTCGTTTCATTGAACAGAGGATAGACAGATGGTGCGGCTGGTAGCCACGCACGGTAGGACCACATATTGGTCTGCAATGTGTTGGCAATAGAAAAAAATGATCCTTCACCCCTGGTAGCTTGTGAAGACTGCCCCAGGCTCCGGCATGTCAAGGTTTTCCTGGCAGGTATTATAGTTTGAGGCAATCTTTTGAGTTCAAGTCATAGCTTTCTTTCCTGGAAGAAATGAAGTAGTGTCACTAATTCCTTCATTTCCTGCGGGGGAACCTCTCAGACCCCTGTCTTCCTTAGGATTCCCACACCCGATGGAGAAGTCTCCAGTGCAGCCGTTTCTACACAGCTTTCCTTGGAAGATGACAGAGTAAGAGTGTCAGAAGGAAGGGGTCATCCAGGCAGCACTTCCCAAATTGTGTTCTTTGCCCCCAGGTGGGCCGTGAGAAGGGCCCCAGTGACACAGGAGACACAGCCCGGTGTGTTTCTCTCATGGAAACTGGGGATGGGAATGGCGATGAAGCAAGACCTAGGAAACTGGGACTGGAAAGGCCCCAGAAATTACGCAAATGCTCCATTTCAGTTTCCGGGGAACTGAAGTCAGAGATGTCAGCCTAAGGCCACGAAATCAGCCAGGGTCACATCCTTGAGCCTCTGACACTAACTTACCTTATTAGGTTACTACAGTGGCTGCTGTACCAAAGGTCAAACTAACAGTGACCAGGGCTGGATAGAAGTCGGTTTCCCTTTCGTATCTCAGTGCGGTTGTTCAGGCTGATGCGGTCAGGGGTCCAGGCTCCTTCTCCCTTTGTCCTCTTCCATCTTCAATAAGAGACATCCATTCCATAGCCTAGCCTGAGGGATGGGGATGTAACAGGATCAGATTTAAGTTATAGAAAGATGAGCGGCCTGCAGTGGGAGGCAAGAGGGGGCATGCGTGGGAACTGGCCACAGAGTCAAAAGTAGAAACGTGTTAAAATAGGATCCTGTTAAAATAGGGCCAGACAGTAATGAAAACTAATGAAGGGACCCCATGTAAGATGACAAAGGGCAACTCACTCTGGGCTTCGCTCTCTGGGAAGCAATAGGGAGCAGTGCAGACTGTGGCAAACTGGGCCCTGCACACTGTCTGCAGCAGGGCTGCTTGCCTTCGGCCCTATCGACACTTGGGCCTGCGTAGTCTTCGTTCTGGGGAGCTGGCCTGGGTGCGGTAGGATGTTTACCATCATACCTGAACTCCACCCAGTAGATGCCAGGAGCACCCTCCCCCCATTTGTAACAAACAAAAATGTTGCCAGTTGTTGCTAAATGTCCCCTGAAGAGTAAAATCCCGCCCAGCTGAGAAACACCGGTCTCTAGGGAGCAGCCGTCCCTCCTCACCTCCAGCGACGGCTGCCCTGTGGGGATGCAGGCTCAACGTTCCTGAACCTTCCGAGTCTACAAAACTCCTCACATTTCATATTGCCAAATAACCCACTTTTTAAAAAAGTGCCAGCCGATACCACGTGAGACAGATGAAAGCCCACCCCAGGCCCCAGTCTGCAGCCTCGGAGTAAGCAGTCTGTGATGACCACCGAGGGGTGGATGGGATCCTCTTTTCCTTTGAGCCTCGATGGGTGGGAAGAACTTATTTATTTATTTATTATTAATTTTTATTGGCTATAGTTGCTTTACAATGTTGCGTTAGTTTCCGCTGTACAGCAAAGTGAATCAGCTATACGTATACATATATCCCCTCTCTTTTAGATTTCCTTCCCATTTAGGTCGCCACAGAGCACTGAGTAGAGTTCCCTGTGCTATACAGTAGGTTCTCATTAGTTATCTATTTTATGCATAGCAGTGCGTATAGGTCAGTCCCATTCTCCCAATTCATCCCATCCCGTCTTCCCCCCCTTGGTAACCATAAGTTTTCTACATCTGTGACTCTATTTCTGCTTTGCGAATAAGTTCATCTGTACCATTTTTCTAGATTCCACATATAAGTGATATTATACGATATTTGTCTTTCTCTTTCTGACTCACTTCGCTCTGTATGACAGTCTCTAGGTGTGGATGGGTTTCTTCATGTACTTATTCTTATGTCCACCAAAGGACCTGTTTTCTGGAATCTTCCATTGGATAGCAGCTTGTTCAATATTTGTTGAGTGAGTGAACAACAGAAGCTGACAGTTTATAATGGTAATCCCGTGTCTCCTCTTAACCCCCTAATTTTTATTTGACATGCAAACCCCTGATCTTTCAGATCACTCCAAAGTTCATTTCTCTCCCCTTCCTGCCCCTTACAGGAATTTAAGAGTTCAAAATAGATTCATCTGAAGTCACAAACCTGATTCCACACAGCTGTCAGCGCCCTCACTTGAAGCCAGCCCTTCCAGAAACACACAGAAGAGCCACACACGCTCACCCTCCCACCCCCTTTTTCAGAGAAAAAGGCCGTGTGTGGGAAAATGCTGTGGGCTTAGTGGTGGTCAGGATGATGAGCTTATGTTGAAAATGCTCTGCTCTGGATGAAAGTAAATAAAACAAAACCTTGTTCTTTAGAATTAACATCAGTGTTTCCTTCCACACTGCTGACATCTCGGACGGCCCCTGCCCCCTCGCCGGCATCGCGTAGGACAGGCTGCTGGTAACGGACCTCCCACGACTGTGTCTCGTTTGCACACTTCCTCCCCTCCCCTGAGCTTCTCCTAGTTGGATGCTTTTGACAGGCTCTGCGGCCTGTTTAGAGGTTGAGTGAAATGTTGCAGATTCGGGATTCTGGTCTCTGAAGTCAGTTTCTGGTGAGCCCCCTCCCCGCGCCCCAGCCTCCTCGTGTCCCAGCTGGGATGCAAGTTGACAGCGAGCTCTGGGATCTGCGAGCAGTGGCAGAGGCGAGGCATGCGGGGGACAACACCCTCAAGGGAGGTGATAATACAGACAGGATCCCCTTTGTTCTCTGGGGCTTCCTCTGAGCCTGGGCCCGGTGGATACTTGGCGGACGCTTGCTCACGTGATGCTGTCCGCATCCAGAAGGGGCAGGTAGCATTGTGACCGCACACTCCCCGGCAGGGCCTGTCACCGCGCCGCCACCTGCCTGTCTGTGCCGCCTCACCTCCCACTGCTCTGCTGCAGCCACACTGGCCTGCCTTCAGTGGCTCCCAGGCAGGAGCTGGCAGAGTTCTTCTGTAAAGGGCCAGATGGTTGATATGTTTGGCGGCGTGGTTAGTGGCTGCTCTCCTACCGGTACCGCTGCAACCTGCGTCCCCAGGAACCCCTTGGTCCTAGGCAAGCAGGGACGGTTGGTCACCCCACTTTGCAGGCCCTCTGGGCTCTTTTGCAGCTGCTCAGCTGTGCCCTTGAAATGCTGCAGCAGCTGGAAAAGAGAGGAAACTGAGGGGGCGTGGCTGTGGGCCCATAAAACTTCATTCATGAAGTCAAGTGGCCAGGCAGAGGGGTTCGCTGCCCCCTGTTCTGAGGCGGCAGTCTCACTCCCTCCGCAGGGCCTCCGCACTTGCATGAGTCGCTCTTCCCTCAGATACGCACCCATGCCCTTGCTCAGCTGTCCCCTCCTCAGAGCCCACGGGTCTCAGGCACCCGGCTGCTGAGTGTTGGCTGCTAAGAACTGCCAGTTGTCTCCTCCTCCAGAGGGATGCTCTCAGGCAAAGGGCGCCACCTCGCCTGGGAGTCTATGCTCTGCCTTTCTGACCGTGGCTGCCCCAGAGGGCCCATGGATAACTCCAGCGCCGCTGCATCCTCGCCCCGTGCCCACCCACATCCCGCATTACTCACTGTCCCATCCCGTTGTTGCATTGTCTTTGCAGTGCTGCACACCATCCTAAGTGATCTTGGCTGCACGTTCGTTTATTGATCTGTCGTCTGTCTGCCCCTGGAAGGTAGGGACCACGAGGCCAGGCTGCCTTGTTCCTCACCGGGAGGGAGCCGTGCCAGGCTCACGGCTGGCTCGCCATCGGAATCTGTGGTATTAATGGATGCAGTAACAACTGGGTGAAGCACAAGGGCTCGGAAGGCTTAATACGCTTTGCTCAAGGTCACTGCCGGCAGGAAGGAGAGAACTCGGGTCCTGGGCTGGGCTCTATCACCAGCATCGTGACTTGGGCACGTCACTTGCCCTTTCTGGACACTGACCCCCCAGCCACAGAGGCCCGTGTCTGTGTGCAACACGAGAGGCTGAGACGGCCTTAGCTGAGGGCTTGTGCAAATGTGGAGCTGAGTGGTTTGAGGAGATGCCCCCTGTGGTTTCCTAATTTGGTTCCACCCCACACCAGGCCCCTGATGACCCCAGCCCCCTGGCTCCCTGGAAGGCCCAGTGCCAGGTAGAGGGATTCCCATCTGCATCTCTTTGTGGCCAATTCTTTTTTCCGACTTCTTGGGTGTGACCTGGGCAGTGGGACAGGGCCCTGAACCCAAAAGGGCCACACATTTTAATGCTCTGCTATGGCTGTCTTGAAATTCTCAATACTTTTTATGGATCTTAATACTCTTTGAACAAGAGCCCAGATTTTCAGTTTGCACTGGGCCCTGCAAATCCTGGAGCTGGCCCTCTGTGCCCTGTTGGCCAGATTCAGTTCCAAGAGCTTTTCAGGCATCATTGTGATTATCTGCAGCCTACACGAGAAGAAACTGAGGCCCAAGGGGACCAAGGGATTCGTCCCTGGGTCACCAAGCAGGGAGGTGGCAGAGCAGGCTTGGAGCAAGGCTAGTTCCTCTCAGAGCCCTCTTCTGCCTTGAGCATCCCACACCCACCATTCTGCTTCTTCTGAGGACATTGGAGCTGCTCAGGAAACAGCCATTGATGATTGAGGTTGATTTTATGTCAGCCTGGGAAGGGAGGCCAGCTCTTCATGTGGCTGCCTCCTTCTCCTCTAATCTTCAGAGCCCTCCTCCTCCAGCAAGGCCTGCAGTCACTGCAGTCCTCTCGTAGCCCACTTCAAAGCTTGGGTGGCCCAGCTCTCCACCTGGTCCAATCCTGTGGAGTCCTGAGGTCACGCCTGCTGGTGGACAGGTGTGCCCAAGCAGCACCTCATTTCCTGGGGGCAAGCATACAGTATGATGCAGCAAACTGACATTCACAGCCCCATAACCAAGCTTGGGAATGCAAGTGGTTAGGTGTCAAATTAGCAAGTACCTGCTGCGTTTGGAAATATTTACCAACTTATTTTTACTTTTCCTTCTAAGAAAATGCAAAGATGCTTGCAGGGTATATGAAACATAAGGTAAAAACATAAATCAGAAGTCAGGAGAAAAGGAAAACAGACGAAGAAGAATAGGGATATAATAGAAATATAAAACAAAGCCAGAAATAAGACTGTACATGCTGTGGTGGGCAGAATAATACCCCCCAAAGGTGTCCATTTTGTAATCCCCAGAACCTGTGAATAGGTGACCTTATGTGGCAAAAGACTTTGCAGATGTGATTAAGTTAAGGATCTTGAGATGCGAGGATTATCCTGGACTATCTGGGTGAGCTCAGTGTAATCACAAAGGTCCTTATAAAAGGAAGTCAGGGCTTCCCTGGTGGTGCAGTGGTTAAGAATCCGCCTGCCAATGTAGGGGACACCAGTTCGAGCCCTGGTCTGGGAAGATCCCACATGCTGCGGAGCACCTAAGCTCGCGAGCCACAACGACTGAGCCTGTGCTCTAGAGCCCGCGAGCCGCAACTACTGAGCCTGTGCTCTAGAGCCCGCAAGCCGCAACTACTGAGCCTGCGTGCCTAGAGCCCTGCTCCGCAACAAGAGAAGCCACTGCGATGAGAAGCCCACGCACCGCAACGAAGAGTAGCTCCCGCTCGCCCAACTAGAGAAAGCCCGTGTGCAGCAACGAAGACCCAACGCAGCCAAAAATAATAAATAAATAAACTAAATAAATTTAAAAAGAAAAAGGAAGTAAGAAGAGTTGGAGTCAGAGAGAGAGGTGGGGACAGGTTGGGAGATGCTGTGCTGCAGGCGCTGAAGGTGAAATACGCCAAGGAGAGCAGGTGGCCTCGGACACTAGGAAAGGGAAGGAGACAGCGTCTCCCCTAGAGCCTCTGGAAGGCATGCAAGCCTTCTAACTCCTTGATTTTAGCCCATTGACCTGGGTTTTGGACTTCTGACCTCCAGAACTATAAGATAATACATTTTCTTGAGCTGTTCACTTTGTGATAATTTGTTATAGGAAACTTATTGATGTATGAAAGAATCTCATTTATTGGAGACCAATACTGAATAAGTTTACCTCTAAGTAACCATCCAATCAGGGAGTGAAGCCCACTGCCTTTGTGATCCACAAGGTATATGGATGAAAGCAAAATAAATAAATAAACACCCCTCCAAACCCCATCAATTTAAGTCCCCCAAGAAATTCTTGCTAAGGGTCCTCAAAACATCAGTGTCTTTCTCAGGGGGACCTCAGATCAGCAACCCTGAAGCAGGCACTCAGGGGACAAGGGGGTCCTCTATAGCCACCTCTACCTTCGGCTGGACCACCAAGATAAGGAAAATGATTTATTAACAAACTGTGGAAATGAACTCAAACACAAATGGCAATATTTTCCCTTGTGTCTCTCTTTTCTCTAATGAAAATCCAACACATCCACAGGACTCATTCAAACAATGCAGAAGGAGTAAAGCAGAGGGTGTGAAACGTTTCCTGTAAAGGGCCAGGCAGACGATATGGGAAAGCAGCTGCAGTCGGGATGGTGAGTGGGCTGCTGTGTCCAAATAAAACCTTATTTACAAAAACAGATTAGTAGGTCTCTTGCAGCAGTGGGAAAGCTTCTGCTAGCTCTGGGATGAAGCTCCACTAATCCTGCATCCCCCTCCCAGACAGCATCCCTTTCCTAGTCAAGCTGTTATTCAGGTCCCTGTATGGGGAACAGCCACAGATCACAAGGGTGGAATGGAGATGGCTAATTGGCAGTGTCGACTGAAAAAATGCACAACTTAAAAGTTCAGAATTATGTTTTATTCAGCAGACATACTGAGGACATAGGCCTGGGAGACAGCCTCTCACATAGCTCGGAGGGATTTCTCCAAAGAGCCGTGTGGCTGACAGGGTCTTTGTGCTCTGGCCGGTGTCAGGCCTGTGCCTCTGAGGTGGGAGAGCTGAGTTCAGGACATTGGTCCACCAGAGACCTCGCAGCTTCACATAATATCAAATGGCAAAAGCCCTCCCAGAGAGCTCCATCTCAATGGTAAGACCCAGCTCCACTCAACAACTAGCAAGCTCCAGTGCTGGACACCCTATGCCAACAACTAGCAAGAGAGAAACACAACCCCACCCATTAGCAGAGAGGCTGCCTAAAATCATAATGAGGTCACAGACACCCCAAAACACACCACTGGATGCGGTCCTGCCCACCAGAAAGACAAGATCCAGCCTCATCCACCAGAACACAGGCACCAGTTCCCTCCACCAGGAAGCCTACACAACCCACTGAACCAACCTTAGCCACTGGGGGCAGACACCAAAAACAACGGGAACTACAAACCTGCAGCCTGTAAAAAGGAGACCCCAAACATAGTATGTTAAGCAAAATGAGAAGACAGAGAAACACACAGCAGCTGAAGGAGCAAGGTAAAAACCAACCAGACCAAACAAATGAAGAGGAAATAGGCAGTCTACCTGAAAAGGAATTCAGAATAATGATAGTAAAGATGATCCAAAATCTTGGAAATAGAATAGACAAAATGCAAGAAACATTTAACAAGGACCTAGAAGAACTAAAGAGCAAACAAACAATGATGAACAGCACAATAAATGAAATTAAAAATTCTCTAGAAGGAATCAATAGCAGAATAACTGAGGCAGAAAAATGGATGTGACCTGGAAGATAAAATAGTAGAAATAACTACCGCAGAGCAGAATAACGAAGAAAGATTGAAGAGAATTGAGGACAGTCTCAGAGACCTCTGGGACAACATTAAACGCACCAACATTCGAATTATAGGGATCCCAGAAGAAGAAGAGAGAAAGAAAGGGATTGAGAAAATATTTGAAGAGATTATAGTTGAAAACTTCCCTAATATGGGAAAGGAAATAGTTAATCAAGTCCAGGAAGCACAGAGAGTCCCATACAGGATAAATCCAAGGAGAAACACGCCAAGACACATATTAATCAAACTATCAAAAATTAAATACAAAGAAAAAATATTAAAAGCAGCAAGGGAAAAACAACAAATAACATACAAGGGAATCCCCCTAAGGTTAACAACTGATCTTTCAGCAGAAACTCTGCAAGCCAGAAGGGAGTGGCAGGACATATTTAAAGTGATGAAAGGGAAAAACCTACAACCAAGATTACTCTACCCAGCAAGGATCTCATTCAGATTCAACGGAGAAATTAAAACCTTTACAGACAAGCAAAAGCTAAGGGAATTCAGTACCACCAAACCAGCTTTACAACAAATGCTAAAGGAACTTGTCTAGGCAGAAAACACAAGAGAAGGAAAAGACCTACAATAACAAACCCAAAACAATTAAGAAAATGGTAATAGGAACATAACTATCGATAACTACCTTAAATGTAAATGGATTAAATGCTCCAACCAAAAGACATGGACTGGCTGAATGGATACAAAAACAAGACCCGTATATATGCTGTCTACAAGAGACCCACTTCAGACCTAGGGACACATACAGACTGAAAGTGAGGGGATGGAAAAAGATATTCCATGGAAATCAAAAGAAAGTTGTAATAGCAATTCTCACATCAGACAAAATAGACTTTAAAATAAAGACTACTACAAGAGACAAAGGAGGACACTACATAATGATCAAGGGATCAATCTAAGAAGAAGATATAACAATTGTAAATATTTATGCACCCAACATAGGAGCACCTCAATACATAAGGCAAATGCTAACAGCCATAAAAGGGGAAATCGACAGTAACACAATCATAGTAGGGGACTTTAACACCCCACTTTCACCAATGGACAGATCATCCAAAATGAAAATAAATAAGGAAACACAAGCTTTAAATGATACATTAAACAAGATGGACTTAATTCATATTTATAAGACATTCCATCCCAAAACAACAGAATACACTTTCTTCTCAAGTGCTCATGGAACATTCTCCAGGATAGATCATATCTTGGGTCACAAATCAAGCCTTGGTAAATTTAAGAAAATTGAAATTGTATCAAGTATCTTTTCTGACCACAACATTATGAGACTAGATATCAATTACAGGAAAAAATCTGTAAAAAGTACAAACACATGGAGGCTAAATTGAAATTGAGACTGTGATTAAAAATCTTCCAACAAACAAGAGCCCAGGACCAGATGGCTTCACAGGCAAATTCTATCAAACATTTAGAGAAGAGCTAACACCTATCGTTCTCAAACTCTTCCAAAATATAGCCGAAGGAGGAACGCTTCCAAACTCATTCTACAAGGCCACCATCACCCTGATACCAAAACCAGACAAAGATTTCACAAAGAAAGAAAACTACAGGCCAATAACACTGATGAACATAGATGCAAAAATCCTCAACAAAATACTGGCAAACAGGATCCAACAGCACATTAAAAGGATTATACACCATGATCAAGTGGGGTTTATCCCAGGAATGCAAGGATTCTTTGGTATACGCAAATCAATCCATGTGATACACCATATTAACAAATTGAAGGATAAAAACTATATGATGATCTCAATAGATGCAGAAAAAGCTTTCGACAAAATTCAACATCCATTTATGATAAAAACTCTCCAGAAAGTAGGCATAGAGGGAACTTACCTCAACATAGTAAAGGCCATATATGACAAACCCACAGCCAACATCGTTCTCAATGGTGAAAACCTGAAACCGTTTCCTCTAAGATCAGGAACAAGACAAGGTTGTCCACTCTCACCACTATTATTCAACATAGTTTTGGAAGTTTTAGCCACAGCAATCAGAGAAGAAAAAGAAATAAAAGGAATCCAAATCGGAAAATAAGAAGTAAAGATGCCACTGCTTGCAGATGACGTCTTACTATACATAGAGAATCCTAAAGATGCTACCAGACAACTACTAGAGCTAATCAATGAATTTGGTAAAGTAGCAGGATACAAAATTAATGCACCAAAATCTCTGGCATTCCTATACACTAATGATGAAAAATCTGAAAGAGAAATTAAGGAAACACTCCCATTTACCATTGCAACAAAAAGAATAAAATACCTAGGAATTAACCTACCTAAGGAGAGAAAAGACCTTTATGCAGAAAACTGTAAGACACTGATGAAAGAAATTAAAGATGATGCAAACAGATGGAGAGACATACCATGTTCTTGGATTGGAAGAATCAACATTGTGAAAATGATTATACTCCCCAAAGCAATCTACAGATTCAGTGCAATCCCTATCATACTACTAACGGCATTTTTCACAGAACTAGAACAGAAAAATTCACAATTTGTATGGAAACGTAAAAGACCCCAAATAGCCAAAGCAATCTTGAGAAAGAAAAATGGAGCTGGAAGAATCAGGCTCCCGGACTCCAGACTCTACTACAAATGTGCAGTAATCAAGACAGTATGGTACTGGCACAAAAACAGACATATAGATCCATGGAACAGGATGGAAAGCCCAGAGATAAACCCACGCACCTATGGTCAACTAATCTCTGACAAAGGAGGCAAGGATATACAATGGAAAAAGGACAGGCTCTTCAATAAGTGGTGCTGGGAAAACTGGACAGCTACATGTAAAAAATGAAATTAGAACTCTCCCTAACACTGTATACAAAAGTAAACTCAAAATGGGTTAAAGTCCTAAATGTAAGTCCAGACACTATAAAACTCTTAGAGGAAAACGTAGACAGAACACTCTATGACATAAATCACAGCAAGATCCTTTTTGACCCACCTCCTAGAGAAATGGAAATAAAAACATAAATAAACAAATGGGACATAATGAAACTTCAAAGCTTTTGCACAGCAAAGGAAACCATAAACAAGACCAAAACACAACCCTCAGAATGGGAGAAAATATTTGCAAATGAAGAAACTGACAAAGGATTAATCTCCAAAATTTATAAGCAGCTCATGCAGCTCAATAACAAAATAACAAACAACTCAATCCAAAAATGGGCAGAAGACCTAAAGAGACATTTCTCCAAAGAAGACATACAGATTGCCAACAAACACATGAAAGAATGCTCAACAGCATTAATCATTAGAGAAATGCAGATCAAAACTACAATGAGATATCATCTCACACCAGTCAGAATGGCCATCATCAAAAAATCTAGAAACAATAAATGCTGGAGAGGGTGTGGAGAAAAGGGAACACTCTTGCACTGTTGGTGGGAATGTAAATTGATACAGCCACTATGGAGAACAGTATGGCGGTTCCTTAAAAAACTACAAATAGAACTACCATACGACCCAGGAATCCCACTACTGGGCATATACCCTGAGAAAACCAAAATTCAAAAAGAGTCATGTACCAAAATGTTCACTGCAGCTCTATTTACAATAGCCAGGACATAGAAGCAACCTAAGTGTCCATCGACAGATGAATGGATAAAGAAGATGTGGCACATACATACAATGGAATATTACTCAGCCATAATAAGAAACGAAATAGAGTTATTTGTAGTGAGGTGGATGGACCTAGAGACTGTCACACAGAGTGAAGTAAGAAAGAGAAAAACAAATACCGTATGCTAACATGTATATATGGAATCTAAAAAAAAAAAAATGGTTCTGAAGAACCTAGGGGCAGGACAGGAATAAAGACGCAGACGTAGAGAATGGACTTGAGGTCACAGGGAGGGGGAAGGTTAAGCTGGGATGAAGTGAGAGAGTGGCATGGACATATACACAACTACCAAGTGTAAAACAGGTAGCTAGTGGGAAGCAGCCGCATAGCATAGGGAGATCAGCTCGGTGCTTTGTGACCACCTAGAGGGGTGGGATAGGGAGGGTGGGAGGGAGACACAAGAGGGAGGAGATATGGGGATATATGTGTATGTATAGCTGATTCACTTTGTTATAAAGCAGAAACTAGCACACCATTGTGAAGCAATTATAATCCAATAAAGATGTTACCAAAAAACGAAAACAAAAAACAAAAAAACCCAAAAAACAAACAAAACAGACCAGCAACTGGATTTGGTCTGCGGGCTGTAGTTGCTTCCCCAACTGCTTTAGACCATAATAGATTTCTGAAGGTCACTGAGCCCGTCCACAACATGACTCAAGAGTCCTCATGCCTCCGCCTGGACCAGGCACAGAGACAACTCCTCCCAACCTACCTTCCCTGTGGGCAGCAACAATGATACCCAACATGGGTTTGGTAAAGTGGCTGGCAGATCTGCTTGGCACAGAGCAGGTGCTCAGAGACGTGGTGGCTGGGAATAGACTGCTGTCCTCCTCTGACGGCACACAATCAGAGCTCATTAAAGGAGATTTTGGTGGTGACAGGTGCAGGCTAGAGACAGGTCCTACCTTGGCCACTTACTCTCTGTGTGGCTTTGGGTGAGTTACTTAACTTCTCTTCGGTGCAGAGTCTTCATTTGGAAATGGAATGCTAATTGTGGTCATTGGTTGTTGTGACGGTTCAGTATAGAGTTGCCGAATAAGATATAGGATGCCACATTCAATTTGAATTTCAGATAAACAATGAATCATTTATTTATTTATATTTTATATTGGAGTATAGTTGATTTACAATGTTGTGTTAGTTTCAGGTGTACAGTAAAGTGATTTAGTTATAGATATTCATATATCTATTCTTTTTCAGATTCTTTTCCTATATAGGTCATTACAGAGTACTGAGTATGGTTCCCTGTGCTACATAGTGGGTCCCTGTTGATCTGTTTTACATATATTAGTGTGTATATGTTAATCCCAACCTCCTAATTTATCCCTCCCACCCACCTTTTCCCTTTGGTAACCATAAATTTGTTTTCTAAGTCTGTGAGTCTGTTTTGTAGATAAGTTCATTTGTTTCATTTTTTAAGATTCCACATATAAATGACATCATATGATATTGTCTTTGTCTAACTTACTTCACTTAGTATGATAATCTCTAGGTCCCTTCATGTTGCTGCAGATGGCATTATTCCATTCCTTTTTATGGCTGAGTAATATTCCACTGTATATATGTACCACATCTTCTTTATCCATTCATCTGTCAGTGGACATTTAAGTTGTTTCCATGTCTTGGCTATTGTGAATAGAGCTGCAATGAACATTGTGGTGCATGTATCTTTTTGAATTAGAGTTTTCTCTGGATATATGCCCAGGAGTGGGATTGCAGGATCATATGGTAGTTCTATTTTTAGTTTTTTAAGGACCCTCCATACTGTTCTCCATAGTGGTTGTACCAATTTACATTCCCATCAACAGTGTAGGATGAATAATTTTTTTGTGTGTAAGTAAGTCCCAAATATTGAATTTTCTTCATATGCTAAACCTAGCAGCCCTATTTCAGTAAGATAATGCTTGAGGAACGTCCGAGCCAGTGCCTGGTGTGTAATGGGAGCCCAGTAAAAGGTTAGGACTTTCTAATGTTGTCTGTAAATGGAGTTACTATGTTTTTGACACCCTACCTATCCAGTTGTTGGGAGAACCGGACAAAGTAAGGTCTGTGAAAACCAAAGCCACTCCGGCCAGTCTGTCCTGTCAACTCTTCTTCGTCTTCTTATTCCTTGTTCTTCCCATTCCAACCTGTCAATTCCACAAAGCTGAATGAACCAGTTTCCCAGTGCCGGTGCTCCTTGGCCTGCTTCTGGGAGGGACTTTACCTCTTTCTGGTGGGGGAGCAGGGTAGGAGGCAGCCCCTGTGTCTCTCTTTGCTCTGGGTGGTCTGGCTCCAAAGACCTAGAGAAAGAGCTAAAGTCAAGTCAGCTCTGAAAACCTGGTTCCCACGGACTGGGCCTGACAAAAATCCTCCCTCCGTAGCCTCCTTTTCCCAGATCCCCCTCTTCCCAGGATCCCCCTCTTCCCAGATCCCCCTCTTCCCAGGATCCCCCTCTTCCCAGATCCCCCTCTTCCCAGGATCCCCCTCTTCGCAGATCCCCCTCTTCCCGGGATCCCCCTCTTCCCAGATCCCCCTCTTCCCAGGATCCCCCCTCTTCCCAGATCCCCCTCTTCCCAGATCCCCCTCTTCCCAGATACCCCTCTTCCCAGGATACCCCTCTTCCCAGATCCCCCTCTTCCCAGATCCCCCTCTTCCCAGGATCCCCCTCTTCCCAGATCCCCCTCTTCCCAGATCCCCCTCTTCCCAGGATCCCCCTCTTTCCGGATCAGCCTCTTGCTGGAACCTCCCTCTTCCTTTCTTTCACCACAGCACCAGCTGCCTATTGCCCACAAAGCACGAGAGATTTTATTCCATTTTCTATTCTTCCACTTTGGTTTATTTTATTTGACTCAAATTTTTCCCCTACTACGTTTTCATTGCACTTACATATCTTTTAAATAAAAAATGCAGGCACACAATTTTAAAAGTCAAAGATACTCAAAATTCACAACAATATCAGCTACGAAACCTTTCCTGTTTCCACCTTCCCCAACCCCAATCCCTGCACCCAAGAGCAAACTCATTTCAACCTGCAGGCTGTTTTCTGTTCTTGGCCACTTTGTAATGTAGCCTACTTACCCTACTACTTTATGCTTTGCAATGTTGGATTTGTTCCACTCATCCTCCCCACCACACCCCCTTGCCCTCCCTCCCCTCATTCTTCCAATAACAGCATCAACCCCTTTGGGTTCAAAGCAGTCCCAGTGTGCTCCTGACTGTGACTCCCTGAGTACTAGCCAGCCACTGCCGTGACACCTGTGCACACTGTTTTGTTGGGTGCAGGGGTGACTTGGGGGTCCTCGTGTGGGCTTCAGGGGACTGAGTCAATAGGTGTCCCCAGCACAAGGCCAAACCTTCTCAAAAGGCTTTGGAAGTTGAAGTTCAATGTCACTTCTGATGATGTACACATACCCCAGAACCCTGACCGGGTTGGCAAGAAGGCAAGCTTTCAGACCATAGTGTCTCTCACCCTATGGCCCAGACCACTCTTCACTCTGCCTGTAGGGTACCCTAAAGTCTTATTTTTATAGATCCCACAATTATTTCATGAATAACACAATCATATAGCACTGTAATTTGAGTGTTAAAAGAATGGCTTTGTTAAATGTAAAGAAGAGAAGAGACTTTGCCCCTACCGTCTTAAGTGCTGTACCTGGGACCTGGGAATTAAACTGACAAAAGACAGATTAACAGGAGAAGACCATATTTTATTTGATGTTACTATTTTTATGTGTAGACAGAGGCCTTCATATATAAGAAAGAAAGACCCAAAAAAGCAGATAGGTCTGAGAGCTTATATACCATTTTAACAAAGAACAGTAAATTGTGGAGAGGTGACAAGACCAAAGAAAAAGGGATTTGGGGCTAGGGACAGTAAATTGTGAGAAAGTGACCAGGAAATACATGGGGGAAACTAAAGGAAGATAAGGGTTATTTTAGTAGGTTTATTCGTACAGATTCATCTCAGCCTTGACTGTCCATCTTGGGTAATAGGAATGTTCTCTTTCTGGTACAGGGAGGGCACTTTCCTCATAGGAAATTTATGCCCTGCTTTGAAGTAGAAGGGGGTGGTCAGAGAGCCCTTCCTGAATCTGGTGTTTTTCAATTGCCTTCAGCTCAAAATAGTCAATATGCAAGAGTGTCATGTTTGGGGATGGCATGTCCTGATCCTTTTCAAATGTAAACATTAAAAATATGCCACAGTTTTTGTTACCGTATTTCTTAATATGCTAGGAGTCCCATAAAATGAATGAGGTCTGGTCCATCTCTGCCTCCGAGAGGTCCACTGTGAACCCTGGACCCACAGAGAAAGGTGCTGCAGGTGTGCATGTTTCGGGGAGGGGGTCTGGCTCTTGCTGGATTCTCGCGGGCCCTTCTATTCTTATGCCCCATGTTCAGATGAGGAAATCTTGGCTCAGAGAAATGCCTTCAGTTGCCCAAGGTCATGGAGCCGTCTGTCAGTGGTGGAGTCATGCTACGATCCCAGGTGGTCTGACCTCAGAACCTGCACGCTTACCCACCGAGTCATCATTGGAAGGACTGAGGGGGCCGTATTAGCTTCCTAGGGCTGTGGTCACAAATTACCACAGCCTTAGTGGTTTAAAATGTCAGCAATTTATTCTCGTACATTCTTGGGTGTCAGAGTCCAAAACGGGTCTCAGTAAACTAAAGTCAGAGTGTGGACCTCCCTCTGGAGGGTCCAGATGAGAACCATTTGCTTGCCTCTTGCAGCTTCCAGAGCCACGTTCCTCACATCCCTGGGCTCCTGGCCCCTCTTCCGTCTTCAAAGCCAGCAGCCCAGCATCTTGCGTCAGCATCACTCTGCCTTCTGTGCAGTCAAATCTCCCTCTGCCTTTCTCTAATAAGGACATTGGCGATTGCATTTAGGGACCTTGCAGTCATCCAGGCTAATGTTCCCATCTCAAGATCCTTTACTCAATCACATCTCCACAGTTCCTTTTACCGTGTGAGGTCACATTCACAGGACCCACGATGTGGACCTCAAAATCCTTGGGGGCCATTACTCAGCTTACCCCAGCAGCCCTCAAAGGTGTGTGTCCCACAGGCTGGGTCCTCACCATGGAGATTTCATGGTGGCCTATGAAAGGGTCACGACAGCCGTGGGAATCTCTAGTCTCCTGTAGGAGGTGGAGCATGTAACTCATCGACCAAGCAAATGCCTCCGGAGTCTCTCAGGCAGGACCAGTACAACCCAAGCTTGGAGGTCTTTTTTTTTTTTTCTTTTTTTTTTTTAAGATTGAATTTTATTTATTTTGGGCTGCGTTGGGTCTTCATTGCTGCATGCAGGCTTTTTCTAGTTGTGGCGATCGGGGGCTACTCTTCGTTGTCGTGGCTTCTCTTGTTGCAGAGCACAGGCTCTAGGCGCACGGGCTTCGGTAGTTGTGGCGTGTGGGCTTCAGTAGTTGCAGCACGCGGGCTCAGTAGTTGTGGTGCACGGGCTTGTTGCTCCGCGGCATGTGGGATCTTCCCGGACCGGGGCTTGAACCCGTGTCCCCAGCATTGGCAGGCGGATTCTTAACCACTGCGCCACCAGGGAAGTCCCAAGCTTGGAGGTCTTAAGTTTCAGGAGGAAGAATGATTCCTGCCCCAGCAGCCCCCTCTGCCATCAGCACAGGGGGCTCTTGGGGGAGAGAAGCAGAGGGACAAGCTTCCTGTCCTCACCTCTGCTAAGATGCTGTGGAGGCTGGGAGGCTGTGGAGGTGAGATCTTTGGCCTCTGGAGGTAACAACAACGAGTATTTGAACTCAATGAGTCCTGCTGTATGGTGGGTGATCTCATCTCTCTGATCCTCAGTTATCTCCTCTGTACAATGGGAACAGTGCCTGCCTCAGACGATTGCTGTCGGGATTCACAACCCATGTAGAAAGCACTGGGCAGAGTTCCTGGTACATGGTGAACTCATGGCAGATCTCCTATCTCAAATAACTGGTAACCCCATAACCCAGTTGGTCAGGCCACAGTCCTTGCCCTCCTCAATGCCGTCTCCCATTCCTACCTCATATCCAATCCATCAGCAAATCTTCCATCTGCTTTCAATGTGTCCCTGCAAGAAACCATTCTTGCCCAAATCACCATCATCTCCCTCCCGGGTTCTTGCAAGAGCCTCGTCACTGGCCTCCCTGCATCCCCTGCCCTCTTATCATCTCTCGCCCACAGAGCAGCAGAGGGGATCTTTTCAAGCTCAAGTCAGTTCAAGGCCTTCTTTGCTCAGAGCCTTCCAATGGCTCCCTACTTCATACCCTTTCCACGGCCGGCAGGCATCCGTGGGATCCAGCCTCCAGACCATTCTCTGACCTCATTCCACATTCCTCTCTCCACCTCTGTCTCTGCTCCAGCCACACTGGCCTCCCAGCTTCTTCTCCCATACACTAAGCAAGTTTCTGCCTCAGGGCCTTTGCACTGGCTGTTCCCTCTGCCCCAAATGTCCTTCCTTCTGATGACTGTGTACCTAGCAGCCTTGTCTCCTTCATGTCTTTGCTTCAGTGTTAACGTTTCTGTGACTCCATCCCTGGTCCAACTATGTAAAAGAACAACCCCTGTATATCTTATATCTACACCTGATATGTGATTTTGTTATTATTTACTTATTTATTTTTTGTCATCTCACTGTCAGCTCTATGAAGGCAGGAGCTATGTCTGTTTTGCCTTCTGCTGTGATTCTAACATCTAGGATAGTGCCTGGCATATAGTGCGTGCTTACTAAACAGTTGTTGAATCTGCAGAAGAATTTATTGGGGATGGAATGAGACCAGTGCCAGGCACTGTTCTAAGGGCTTTACATAGATTCTCTGCTCTAATCCCCACACCAGTGTTATGAGGGAGGTACCATTCTGCTCGTTCCCCACTCCCTCCTTGCCCCACAAACACATTTACATCCACACAGACCCATTTAACAGATGAGAAAACTGAGGCTCAGAAAGTCCAAGTGACTTGTCACGGTTGAGCCAGGGTTTAAGCCCAGATGGGGAGAGTCCCGTGCTCAGTCTCTCTCTTGGTGCACTGTAGGGTGCTGTCCACTCTGACAGCCATCAGCACCCTGTGGTGGCTCTTAAGGACATGCAGCTTGGCTGGTCTTAATTGAGATGTGCTGTGAGTATAAAAGACACACTGATTTCAAAGGCTTCATACCAAAAGAGGAGTGTAAATTATCTCATTAATAAGTTTTTACATTGGTGACATGTTGAAATGATAATATTTTGGATATATTGGGTTAAGTAAAATATATTATTCAAATTAATTTCACCTGGCTCTTTTCCTTTTTTTTTTTAAATGTGGCTGCTAGAAAGTTCAGAATGGCACATGTGGCTCCCATTTTTGGCCCATGGTATGTGTCGGTTGGACAGCACTGTCCTGCAGCATCTTCTGTGTCCTGATGTCTTGAACATCTCTTGCCTGGGAGTAGGCAGGTGAGCTGCTGGACAGACTCCACTGGGCTCCAGGATGCCACAGTCAAAGCCTGTTCTCTGAAGACCCCGCTGAGGGATTCGGATGGCTAAATATTTACGGTTCTAAGGTTGCATTTCTAACAGCTCCAATATGCCTTTGGATTTTGTATAAACCTAATCATGGCAAGGCACACGGTTTCCATTTCCACCGCCTTTAATCCTCCAGCCCTCGATAAAAAAGATGTGATGACATCTCTTGAAGAGTTAGGCCAAGTCTGCCTGGGAAACGGCTACACAGATCTGCAAGTGGGCAGGGGCTGACAGGGGGCGTTCCCCAGTGGTTGTATTTTTGGAAGTAATAGTGGTGTCTTTAGTGGTCAAATTTGATTACTCTCCCAACCTGGTCGTGGAATGAAAGTTAGGAATTCTATAGAGTCTAAGGCTAGACTTGCCATACCTGTGCTCACCCCTCCAAGGGGACTCAGTGCAGGATTTAAAATTGCTGCTAGGTTGGGTGTTGGAGGACGAGAAAATTTATTATTTGTTGTGGGTTGTGATGGTGAAAGTAGAATTATGGTGGTGGTGGTGGTGGTGGTGGTGGTGGTGGTGGTGGTGGTGGTGGTGTGGTGTGGTGGTGGTGGTGTGGTGGTGGTGGTGGTGGTGGTGGTGGTGTGGTGTGGTGGTGGTGGTGGTGGTGGTGGTGTGGTGTGGTGGTGGTGGTGGTGTGGTGGTGGTGTGGTGGTGGTGGTGGTAGTGGTGTGGTGGTGGTGGTGGTGGTGGTGGTGTGGTGGTGGTGGTGGTGGTGGTGGTGGTGGTGGTGTGGTGTGGTGGTGGTGGTGGGGTGGTGGTGGTGGTGGTGGTGGTGGTGGTGTGGTGGTGGTGGTGTGGTGGTGGTGGTGGTGGTGGTGGTGGTGGTGGTGTGGTGGTGGTGGTGTGGTGGTGGTGGTGGTGGTGGTGTGGTGGTGGTGGTGGTGGTGGTGGTGGTGTGGTGGTGGTGGTGGTGTGTGTGTGTGTTTGTGCGTGTTTTAAAGCTATCTAATTATGGTGTGGTGTGGTGGTGGTGGTGTGGTGGTGGTGGTGGTGGTGGTGGTGGTGGGGTGTGTGTGTGTGTGTGTGTGTGTGTGTGTGTGTGTGTGTGCGTTTTCAATCTATCTAATTTCATTCAGTTGGGCTGTGGCCACTATGCTCTGTTTCACCAAGCCCCGAGGGCAGGGTGACACTCTGCATCTCTGTTTGAAGTGACTGTATGTGGAGACTTGGGTCACAGGAGAGAAACATTTGGAAAATTGCGAGTGCTTCAGGGTGACTTAGAGGCTGCTGATGTTCGAAGTCTTCTCTAGCGAGACCGACCACAAAGTCTCAGGTGGCACAAATAAGATGAGAACTCTGAAACATTTGCAGGACTTAAACCAAATTGTAATTAGAAGGTAAATTAACTCACATGGCTACCAAAAAAATTTTCTTCATATTAGATCCCAAGAATCTTGTTAATGGAGACATCATCTGAAGCTGGATATTTGAAAAATATTGGAATGAAAAGTCTCCTGTTTCTTTACTTTTCACTTCCTTAAACTACTGGTAGCAATTTTTAACAATGGGAAATTGTTATCCATGACGTATAGAGCATACTTTATATTATCCTGACTGTATCTTCTTTCTGAAAGTTAATTAATTCTTACTCAGGGCCAAGAGTGTTTTAACACAAGGGCAATACCCCTGGAATCATGAAATTATTTCATGTGAAGGCTAAGGTTTTGCAATCGTAGATGACAAGTTACCGTTAGAAAAAGAAATTCTTTCCTTTTTTTCTTTCGAATTCTGGTGCCCTACTTGCAATGAAGTGAGGCCGTTTTCTTAAAATTCTGGCCTCTCGGCAAATGGTTATTTTAACTGACACTCAAGTCAAAAGCTCGTTTGTAATGTCCTTTCATTTCAGTTTTATGGCAAATTAAATTATGGTTGTGGTTAAACAAAATTACATTAAAAACCATATGTGCTGAAGAAGTTTTGAGGAAGAGTATCGAGTTTATACTTTAAAAAGCCGGAACTGCTCTGTTTAAAGTGGATCTTTCATAAACTTGGAGTCACCGAACAACAATAATGTCCTTCACTGAGTCAAACACTTTGGAAAGAAAGGCGAACTGAAAACACTTAGTCGAGTTTTTCTGTCAAACCACGTTTGAAATTAAGGAATTCGTGTAAATTGCCGTCTTCTGCATCAGAAGGAAGAAATGGACACAATTCCCCTGCTATATGGAGTTGTTGTGACATAAGAAAACAAAATCTTTTTAAACCTCGAGTTTAATTAATTCTTTAAAAAAAAAAAACTTTAGCAGCAGCACGTTAAAAGGAAAAAGGAGGAGGGGGGAAACCCGATTAGCTCCAAATAAGCATCTCTTAATCACCCTTAGCAAGGCGTAATTTGCAAAACACTACGAGGAAGTAACATCTTTTTAATTTTAGGGGGGGAAGCGCATTGATAAAAAATAAGTAGAACATTTTAATTAAAACTCATAAAGTTGTGGACATCTGCCGGGGATTGTTCAGCGTGGCAGCGATTAGCGGATCCCAGCACGTAGATAATGAATCGTTATTGGCATAATGGGCAGGGTCCTCTGTGAGAACGCTGCGGGCTCACTTTGTGGGGCAGGGCATATGCCTATTAGATTCCAATAAGTTTAGCCTAAAAGCGGGGAGGAGGGTGAGATGGGGGGGGGCAGAGTTAAACACAGGAAACAAGCGTTGAGTGTGTGCCAATAAAAATGATCACAAATCAGGGCTGCTGATGTCATAACCCTGGGGGTCGGGGGTCACGCGGAGTGAATGCGACTGAAAGGGACCGCCTGTCTGCGGCCGGAGCGGCGGCTGGCGAGGGGGGCGCGGCGCGCACAAAGGGCCCGGAGCGCCTCGTTAGAGACGCGTTTGATGGGCTCCCGTCCCCCAAGGGGGCCCTGGGCGACGTCAATGGGATAATTACGATGATCTAATGGCCGGCTCTTTTGCATGCAGGCCCGCCTCAATAGGGAGCCTCGAGGCTGCATTGAGGCCGGGCTGTGTAAACTGTAGGGTGCCTCGTCGACTTGGAGCCGCGGAGACTGGCGGCGGGTCAACTTGGACCACTTTGCATTCACGCTCTGAATAGGCGGAGCGGGAGGCGCCCCTTTCCGCGGCCGCCTTTCAGCCGCGAGAGTGACAGATTGGAGGTCAGGGGCTGGCGGGATGGAGGCCCCGGCGGCGCAGATGGACCGCGCGCGGCCACTGCGCGGACCCCCGCCCGGACCCCCGCCCCGCGCCTCGGCGCGTCTACGCGGACCGCTCGGACCGCGCGCCGGTGCGGGACCCGAAGCTTCGGTCCTCCCAAGGCGGCTGCGGGAAGAGCGGGTTTCCACTTGCCCCCAGATCGCCTCTCTCTTAATTACAAGAGTAATACGTCCAACAGGTCCCACAGCCCAGCACTTGGCTGCTGTCCCGGCACTTGTGCGCGTCCCCAGAAGCGGACTTGGCCCCTGCCAAGAGCACGAGCAAAGCAGCCCCACCCCGAATGCTTTGGTGGAGCAGGGGAGGGGAGGGAAAAAAAAAAAAAAAAAAGAACTGGGTAGTTCGATATTTAAAAAGAATGCTCAGTGGATTATGTTGGACCACATGACGTTGCCGATGTCCCACCACTTTTGACCCAAGAAGCTGGCTGTTTCATGTGGTGCAACCGAACGGTATCCTGCTTCTCTCAGGACCCAGGGTATCCATTGTGAATTATTTTGCAGACGCAGGAATCCTAATCTTTTCGGCCCCTAGGAGTTTTACAGAGCCGGGTCTTTCATCAAGCACATAATAGGCACTCAATGAATATTGGCGGAATGAACGAATGAATAAACGAATATAGAACGTACACAGAAAAAGTAAGTCGTTCTCTCCTTTGCCCTCCTCCCACCAGCGGCCCCAGCTCCTCTAAGGCCAGCAATTCCAACAGCCGGGAACATTGCGTTTCCCTCCTTTCTCTTGCAGTTAAGAAAAACCACTCTGTTTCTAGAAAACTTAAATCATACTTACGAGGTAAGAAGAAAGTAATAATCCCTATATCATCATTCAAGACCTGTGTGTGTGTGTTCTCTCTATAAGACTGCGTATGATACATCACATATCCTAGGTCACAAATAGAGCCCTGCTTTTATATTGGCAAGATCATAGGATACACGATATTTGACAACCAGATATAACCCACCCTCACTGACATTGTTCTATACCAGTAAATATCGATGTACGTTCTCTTATAAATAGCTATCTATCACTTGTGACATGGACACAACCTTATTTGCTTAAGCAGTCCCCCACTGATGGACACATTCATTGTTTCCATTTTTTCTTCTTTAAAACAATATTGTTATGAATGTATTTGCACATTCTATTTCTGTACATTCTTCCAATTATCTCCTTAAGATGAATAATTATTGTTTCAAGGAGGGTAAAGGATGCCAGTTCTCTTACATAGTCTATATTTAGGGCTGGAATCAATCCTAGACAATAGCCTTCGTCACATATGAAAATGCATAAAAATGCACCGAGCTATTCAGTCCTCATCCTCACAGCAAACATTTAAACTCTCATCTTTTCCAACCCAGAAACTTTCTTTTTCTTAGCAGAAATTTTGGGGGTCACTCCAGGGAAAGAGATGTCTCTGATCTTATTATCCATTCTTTTCTTCATTCAGTGAAGTCCTTTTCTTTGGGCCAACAGTTAGAAATGATTTCATCTTTGATGCCTTCCCTGGAGTCATAACCCTTTCACAGTTGAGCTGAGCACCAGATTACCTTGAGGTCCCAAAGCCAGACTTGGAAACAATACTCAGCCCAGCAAATGACAGAGTGTAACTGATGAAATGGAATTGCCAAGCGTAATAAGATGCAGCCGCTGCTTTGGGATCGTGCTGCTACTCACATGATATCCAAGCTACGTCTGGGCTGCAGGATCAGATCATCATCCGACAGAAAACAAAAGTGGAATTAAGTGGTATTTAAGCATTTTAAAATTCAATCCAATTTCAATAAAACAATATATGTACATTGTAAACACTTCTTCCAAACATGACAGTGAAAAGTTTCTCCCCCATCTCATCTCCACCACCACCACCCAGTTTCTAGATTTTTCTCCCCAGAGGTAACCACTCCTATCATTTCCTGCATCTCTTTCCATCAATATTTGCACACATACCCACAGCTGCATATATGCATCTCCCCTTTGACACTGGAAGTTAATATACTCTATACTTTGTTATGTATTTTGCTCTTTTCACTTACAGACTCTGGATCAGTATTCCTTGGTGTGATGAACCACAGTTTAACCAATCCCCTGCTAGTGGACACTTAGGTTGGGCTCAGTCTTTTGTTACTGCAAACAATATTCTTCTCGCACAGGGAGACTAGAACTGTTGTTAAATTCCCAGCAGTGGAAATGATTTAAAAGATATGTGCATTCAAAACTTAACAGCTCTTGCCAAAACGTCCTCCGAAGAAATCCTTCCAATTTGCACTCCCCAAAATCAGGTCTGAGAGGACCCGTTTCCCTATACATTCGCCTTCTCAGTGCCTTGTCAACTTTTTAATTTCTGTCAATCAGATCTGTGAAAATGGCTGAATGATATTTTGATGGCTAAATAGCCTACGTGACTTTGGATCCGAACCCAGTCTCAAAGGGAGGATGGAGTAATGGGCTCCAATCCCGCGCTGAGCCAGGAGTTCAAAATTCCTGGGACTGTTGGCCCCATGGAGCCCCTCCCCCCCCCCCCCCCCCCCCCCGCAGAGGGGGAAGGAGAACAGCCCGTGGCAGTGTTTACCCTGCATGAATGGGGGAGGGCCCGTGCCCTTGTTTGGGGTGCGGCCCTCCCTCTGGCTGGCGTCACCCTGCCGCCGACAGTCGCTCTACCCTCGGGCTAAAGGCTACCTGGGACCCCAGCAGCGGAAATACCACCCAGCTGTGCTGGGAGGTCAAACCCAGGACAGGACCCAGGTATCAGGCATGATGCACCTGCTTAGGCAGATGTGACCACAGTAGGCGGCTAGATCTCCATATTCTCAAACTCGACCACAGCCTTCATCCAAAGCCTTCTGGAGATCCCCATCCCCTCCCCACTCCACCCTGCCCAACGAATAAAAGGGGCAGATTGCATTGGAAACGGACAAAATTGCATATTTCTTTTGGATAAGCAAGGAGACCTGAGCAGGACTCTTGCAGGGGATACGGCTCTCCCTCAGGGTCTTGTCTTTGCACGGAAGCTCGTAAAACCTACTCTAAAGATCTGGTCTAAAATACCCTCTTTCGGCTGTGATTTCGGGTATGACTGAGGAACTCTGGGCATTTCAGCTCTTTAACCTGTTAAAACAGACCACTCAACCTTATTTATGCCTTAGAGCCCTCCCAGCATTCCACTTCCTTTTAAATGCGTGCCCGGGGTGGGGTGGGGTCTGGAGCCCTTTGTGCTTTGCTCTTCCAAGCTGCTCTGTAACCAGTTTTCTGCGCCTGTCCCAACCAGCAGCGTTTTTCTGTGAAAACACGGTTCTCTCTCAGTTTCTTTCTCAGGATCTGCAGCTCCTTTTGCCCCAGTGAAAAGGATCCTCAGCCGTGGTGGAACGTTATTCTGTGTATTTGGAAATTGGTAAAGGCCGTGAAAAAATACTTTAAAACGTAAAGCTTCTGCTGCAACAGTACCTCGATCTAATTCTACTGGCTGTTGTTTCAGAAAAATTACGTTTCGCGTTGGTTTAAGAAAAATTTTCAGGTTGTCGTTATTTTTATCTTCTCTTCATCGTTGCCTGTTAAGTCTTTTTTCAAGAGCTGGAAATAAATAATCTGCAAACAGCCAAAGGGGGAAAGGGTTCTGTTGTGCAGGAAAGAGTTCTGTGCGCTTTGGTTTGGTTTGTTTTTTTTTTCTCTCTCCAAAGAGGACACTATCCACTAGTTCTCTGGTAGAGTTCTCAGGTGTTACATCCTCAGCCAGCTCTGGTGGATTTGAGCCCCTGAAGCCAGGACATCAAAGAGTTAAATGTAAATAGCTCGACTTTGCAGGATGTCTGGCTCCTACCTCACCGTAGGTAGAGTTTGGAATCTGGGGTCCCACAAACCCCTTGCATTTTTGGTTGATTGTCTTTAATTACTTTTGAGGGCTGAGCAAGGTTGCTTGTGCCTCAGGGCTCTCATGACAGACGAGGAATGTTTTCCATGCCATTTATAAGGAGCACATCGTGAGCATCAAACAGAGCAAAAATGACGAGAACAGCGAGTGTCTCATCATAGCCTTTATTTAAGTAGAGGATGCAGTAAACAGAAAGAAAAACTAACCACATGGGGGGGCGGTGGATTCATTTGCTTTGATTGCCTATTATTCAGAGAGGCGTTTATACCCTGATTTTTACAATATTTGCTGAAGCCCTAATTTCTCTGGTTGAAGGATGGAGGGACAGAGTTGGTGGGGCACGGTGGTGGGCAAAGAGGTGCTGACCTACCCTCAAACCCAGTTCAATCCAGTTGAGTGTCTGAAAGAGAAAAAGTACTTGCTAATTATTTTTTAGAATTTATTTCTGGGGAGAGTAGCAAATATGGAGAAGTTGTTCCCATATAGCCAGAATTAGGGTCAGCAGATTTATCAAATAAAAATACAGGCTGGCCATATACACAGATATTGAATCGTTATGGTGTACACCTGAAATGAATATAATGTTGTGTGTCATACCTCAAAAAGAAGCAGAGGAGGAGAAGAAGGAAAAAATACAGGATGGCTATAGCTCAGATTGAATCTCAGGTAAACAATAAAGGATTTTTAAGTACAAGTATGTCCCATGCAATATTTTGGACAGATTTATATTTGAAAAAATTATTTGCTGTTTATCTGAAATTCATTTAACTGGGCGAAATTCGGCAGCTCTGTCAGAGGTAGGAATATAAACCCTGGTTCCTTGTAATTCCATCATCTGTATGTCTGGATCACAGGAAAATCAAGTGCTACTCCATAAAAAGAGACGTTAAGGGGGGAGGGAGCACACACATTAGTCAAAGGCTAAATAACCTTCACTAAGCTGTACTTTACCCCCAGGAGCATACGTTTGTATTGGTAACTGTGGAAGCACGTGGAGACGCCATGATGGACCCGTGGAAACTGCACTGTGGAAGCAGAAGGGTGGGGCGTGGCCTGAGGATTCGAGCAAGGCCTCTGGCTGCTTCCTCAGGTGTGACCCTGAGAAAGTTGCTTACACTCTCAGAGCCTCAGTTTTCTCCTCTGTTAACAGGAATATCTGTACCTCTCTCCTGGAGTGTCCTCATCCAGGTAACACGAGGCTCAGTGATGGACGTGTAGCCCTTTAGAAGTGGTGGGTTTTCACAGGCGGAGAGGCTGCGTCTCCTGATGGTGTAGGGCCCTGGCCTTGAGAGACAAGGGGACCAGAGGTTCTGTCGCTGTGTGGCCAATGACTTTGGTGTCCTCACTTGTGATCCTTTTGAAATTTAAACCACAGTCACCTTTTAAAAATGGAAATGCCAGTTTTCCTTATCCCTGTTCAGATATTTGAAATGGCTTCTTATCACCCTCGGAATGAAATCAAGGTTTTTTGTTTTTTTGCGGCACGCGGGCCTCTCACTGTTGTGGCCTCTCCTGTTGTGGAGCACAGGCTCCGGACGCGCAGGCCCAGCAGCCATGGCTCACGCGGGACCAGCCGCTCCGCGGCATGTGGGATCTTCCCGGACCGGGGCACGAACCCGCGTCCCCTGCATCGGCAGGCGGACTCTCAACCACTGCGCCACCAGGGAAGCCCGAAATCAAGGTTTTTAACATGACTTACGAGAACTTTCCTGATGTCCCATCCACCCACCCACGTGGTTGTACCTCCCTCACCAAGTTCCTGCCACTCTGGCCTCCTTGCTGCCATCTCAGACTCTCCAGCCGGGACTGGGGGAGGCAAGAGAGGGATCCTGGGTGCAGAATTTAGGGCAATCCTCATTCCTCTGCAGGAGCTCATCCTTTCTTCGACGGATGCAGAGCTGGTCCCTCTCGGACTAAGAAATGGCAGCCCACCCACTCATATATGGACAATTAATTTATGACAAAGGAGCAAAGAACATACAATGGAGAAAGGGACAGTCTCTTCAATACGTGATGTTGGGAAGATTGGACAGGCATGTGCAAAAGGATGGAACTAGACCACTGTCTTAGACCATACACAAAAATTAAATCAAAATGGATTAAAAACTGGAATGTAAGACCTGAAACCATAAAATTCCTAGAAGAAAACATAGGTGACAACCTCATTGACATCAGTCTTAGTGATGTTTTTGTGGATCTGATTCCAAAGGCAAGGGAAACAAAAACGAAAATAAATAAATGGGATTACATCAAACTAAAAAGCTTCTGCACAGTGAAGGAAACCATCATAAAAACAAAAAGGCCACCTACTGAATGGGAGAACATATCTGCAAATCACATATCTGTTACGGGGTTTATATCCAAGCTATAAAGAACTCATAACTCAACAACAAAAAAACCAAGCAACCCAACTAAAAAATGTGCAGAGGATCTGAATAGACATTTTCTTCCAAAGAGGACATACAGGTGGCCAACAGGCACATGAAAAGATGTTCAACATCACTAATTATTAGGAAAATACAAATCAAAACCACAGTGAAGTATCACGTCACCCCCATTAGAATGGCTATTATCAAAAAGACAAGAAATAACAAGTATTGGGTAAGATATGGAGAAAAGGGAACCCTCCTGCACTGTTGGCGGGAATCTAATTTGTTGCAGGCGCTATGGAAAACATTAGGGAGATTCCTTGAACAATTAAGAATAGAACTACCATATAACCCAGCTATCCACTTTTAGGTATTTATTTAACCAAAGAACATGAAAACACTATCAAAAAGATAGATGCAGCCCTATGTTCTTTGCAGTGTTATTTACAATAGCCAAGATACGGGAACAACCTAAGTGTCTATCAACAGATGAGTGGATAAAGAAGATGTGGCATGAATATACAATGGAATATTACTCAGCCATAAAAAAGAATGAAACCCTGCCATTTACAGCAACATGGATAGACCTTGAAAGTATCCTGCTGTGCGAAATAAGTCAGGTAGAGAAAGACAAATGCCGTATGATTTCACTCATAATGTGGAATCTAAAAAAAAAACAAAACAAGGCTTCTCTGGTGGTGCAGTGGTTGGGAGTCCGCCTGCCGATGCAGGGGACACAGGTTCGTGCCCCGGTCCAGGAAGATCCCACATGCCACGGAGCAGCTGGGCCCGTGAGCCATGGCCGCTGAGCCTGTGCGTCCAGAGCCTGTGCTCCGCAACAGGAGAGGCCACAACAGTGAGAGGCCCGTGTATCGCAAAAATAAATAAATAAATAAATAAATAAAACCCCAAAACAAATGAACAAACAAAATAAAGTAAAAACAAACTCATAGATACAGAGATCAGATTTAGTGGTTACCAGAGGGGAAGGAGTTGAGGGGTGGGTAAAGGTGAGTGAACTGTACTTTGTAATGTACACAGACATCTAGTTACAATGCTGTACATCTGAAAGGTGTATATTGAAAAAAGAAATGGCACCCCAAACCCCCCAAAGTCATAGTTTGTGCTTTGGGAGCAGTTCTGACCTGGAACAGAAACTCCGTGCTTCTGAGATTGAGGCCAGTGCAGAAATTCAAATAAACCTACAGAATTTTCCCTTCATTTATTTAAAGGGATTCATCTAACAACAGTATTGAGCACCTACTATGTGCTTGCTACTATTCTGAGGTCCTAATAAACCACTGAATAAGATTATATTTTTAAAAGGTAAAATTTCCATTTTAAGCACTTTGCACAGACCAGGCACCAGATCAGGTGCTTTATAATGTTGATCTTAATAAACATGCCCATTCCTAGAGTTTTTGCCCATTAGATTCACTTAGTAATTAGCAAATAAGAAAAGTACGATGAATATCTCCATTGCATGGGTGAGGAAACTGGGGCTCAGAGAGGGCAAGTAATTTTGTCAAGGTTGCACAGCTAGGAAGTGATGGAGCAAGGATTTGAACCCACAGTGACCTGCCTTCAAAGATGGTGTTTTTTTTTAATTTTTGAATTTAATTTATTTTTTTATACAGCAGGTTCTTATTAGTTATCTATTTTATACATATTAGTGTATATATGTCAATCCCAATCTCCCAATTCATCCCACCCCCACCCCCCCCACCCCCACCACTTTCCCCCCTTGGTGTCCATACATTTGTTCTCTACATCTGTGTCTCTATTACTGCCCTGCAAACCGGTTCATCTGTACCTTTTTCTAGGTTCCACATATATGTGTTAATATACGATATTTGTTTTTCTCTTTCTGACTTACTTCACTCTGTGTGACAGTCTCTAGATCCATCCATGTCTCTACAAATGACATTCCTTTTTATGGCTTTGTTCCTTTTGTTCCTTTTTATGGCTGAGTAATATTCCGTTATATATATGTACCACATCTTCTTTATTCATTCGTCTGTTGATGGGCATCTAGGTTGCTTCCATGACCTGGCTATTGTAAGTAGTGCTGCAATGAAAATTGGGATGCATGTGTCTTTTTGAATTATGGTTTTTCTCAGGGTATATGCCCAGTAGTGGGATTGCTGGGTCATATGGTAATTCTGTTTTTAGTTTTTTAAGGAACCTCCATACTGTTCTCCATAGTGGCTGTATCAATTTACATTCCCACCAACAGTGCAAGAGGGTTCCCTTTTCTCCACACCCTCTCCAGGATTTGTTGTTTGTAGATTTCCTGATGGTGCCCATTCTAACTGGTGTGAGGTGATAACCTCTTTTTAGCTTTGATTTGCATTTCTCTAATAATTAGTGATGTTGAGCAGCTTTTCATGTGCTTCTTGTCCATCTGTATGTCTTCTTTGGAGAAATGTCTATTTAGGTCTTGTGCCCATTTTTGGATTGGGTTGTTTGTTTTTTTAATACTGAGCTGCATGAGCTGTTTATATATTTTGGAGATTAATCCTTTGTCCATTGATTCGTTTGCAAGTATTTTCTCCCATTCTGAGGGTTGTCTTTTTGTCTTGTTTGTAGTTTCGTTTGCTTTGCAAAAGCTTTTAAGTTTCATTAGGTCCCATTTGTTTATTTTTTATTTCCATTACTGTAGGATGTGGATCAAAAAGATCTTGCTGTGATTTATGTCAAAGAGTGTTCTTCCTATGTTTTCCTCTAAGAGTTTTATAGTGTCCAGTCTTACATTTAGGTCTCGAATCCATTTTGAGTTTATTTTTGTGTATGGTGTTAGGGAGTGTTCTAATTTCATTCTTTGACAGGTAGTTGTCCAGTTTTCCCAGCACCACTTATTGAAGAGACTATCTTTTCTCCATTGTATATCCTTTCCTCTTTTGTCACAGATTAGTTGACAGTAGGTGCGTGGGTTTATCTCTGGGCTTTCTATCCTGTTCCACTGATCTATATTTCAAAGATGGTGCTTTAACATCTCACTCTTCTCCTTCACAGACAAGTGTACACAGTCTAAGCTTCACACCGCATGTGTGAAGCATCTAAAAAAGAAGTGATTTCGTTGGAAAAATTGAGATCAGTTGACCAAATTAGTCAAAAATCATTAGCTCTGCTCATGAGATAGGGTTTAAAGAAGTGACAAAAACCAACAGCAACCTGTTCCCCTGTGAATATTTTCCCTTCTCAATTGTCTGACAATAAGAGAACTAGTCTATGGCAAAGTAAAAATGGTATTTTAAGTCACCATTGGATTGAATTGAAATGTTTGTTCACTTTCCCTTCTCTCTCAGCTGGATTTCCTGTGTATTAGTGCAGGGGTCAGAGAACTGTAAAGGGCCAGAGAGGAAACATTTCTGGCTCTGTGGGCCATCTGGTCTCTGCTGCAACTACTCAACTCTGCTACTGTAGCAGGAAGACAGCCATAGACAACGCATGGCTGACTGGTTGGCTGTGCTCCAATAAAACTTTATACAGTCAATTCCCATTATACATAGGAACGTTCTGTAAAGATGCCACCAATACTGAATTAGGGAACACTGAGCCGGTGTTCCTAGGGGAAAAGCGGAGTTAGTTGCTCGTGAGCCTCAGGTTGTAACATTTTGTCAGTCGATCAATACTTAACCTAGTTATGTATTGACACCTGTTTAAAGACACCTTATTTAATATACATTGTGGACTCATTAACATTGAACTCACAGCCCACAGTGCTATAACTCATGCTTGAACAAAGCTCATCTAACACCTGTAATTTCTCCATGATGCACATGGCAGCCTTCTTTGGCTTAGAAAATACCAAATAGCGCTTCAGCACTAAGTTTGGGGGTCATTTTAAATAACAGAATCTCCAACAAAAAGCTCCAAAATGGGGAAAACATGGCACTAAATAGACCGTGAAAAGGACATTGGTTTACAGTACGAGAAAAGACAGCAGAGGGTTGTCTGTTTCGTCTCAGCTGGGTGACTCAAATTTTTTGCCTCTTTGCCTGTGTTGGAGAATGACCACAAAAGCGCCATAAGTATTGCTTTGGGGGTTACAAGTAAATTTTAGCAAGTAGACGAATTCGTACATGTGGAATCTGCAAATAATGAGGGTTGACTCTAGGTCACTGGAATTTGATTTTTGTATAATTCTCATGTGTCACAAACTATGATTTAAAAAACTTTTTTTTCCAGCCATTTAAAAGTGTAAAAATGGGACTCTTCATCCCGTGTCACTGGTGGTAAGAGTTTGACTTTTCTCACTTGGGTAGGAAACTAAATCCATCCCATATCCACTGTCTGATGCTAAGATGGTGAAGTAATAACACTCCTTACATGCAGTGGGAGCTTGGTTTACTTTCTGAAGACAAACAGGCAAGGAATGAGCTGTTTTCTGAGAGCGCCCAACACACTGAGTTATCCCCCTGTAATTGCTCCATCGCGATGATGTTAGAATGAGCTGGGAGAATCAATGCATTATTTGAGGCCCAGTTTTCCCCCTTCCTAAAATTCCCTCCATACTTAGTGTATCTATAAATAGAAGTTAAAAATAAAAAGAAAAAAAAAGAAGAAACGCTGGCCTTGTTTCACCCAGAGACACATCCCTTTTGCATTCAGGACAATCAAGGTCATTTATTCCAATGATGCAACCAGCTCTGAATGCCCAAAATGCAAACACAAACCAGGGCAGAAATGATAGAATTTGCTGAAATGTCTTTGCCTCCTAATTTTTAGGTTACACGTTGGCACTTGTTTTTAGAGTTTCTCAAAGAAAAGCCCAGACATGCTGGAGGACTGCTTCTCAAAACTCTTCCCAAAATAGAAATAGAGTCAGAGTGAAAAACAAAACTGACATTTCCCGATAATCTGAGTCAGTCTTTCCATTTGAGGATTATTCATACCTTTGTCTTCCTATCCCGGGGTCAACAGCTAGCCAGTGTGGGGCATTCTTCATGCATTCATCCATGCACTCATTCATTCAACCATGTTTCTCAAGCTTCTGCCACTTACCAGGGTCTCTGTCCACTCTGGGGATGAAAAAGTGAAATACCTGCTGGGTTTGCCTCTCCAGAATGTCAGGGATAAAGGCCTGGACCAACCTAGGTGGTATCTAGAATTTTTTCAAAAGCGTTTTCTGGAAATTCCATGTTTTCCCTCAAGAGAATTCAGGAATTGTCAAGTGACATATGCTCTAATCAACATATACAGGAAACATCTGGAATAGATCCCTTCTTTGCCCTGGATCTTTTAAAAATAAAAACTTAAACTTTGATCAGTCAGTCAAATCAACATGAGATTACATTAGTCTGGCACCTTTTCTCATTAAAAAAAAAAAAAACCTCTAAATCTTGTGTTTGTGAACCCAGAAATTCATTCTCATTCTGCTCCTCTGAGGCCTCTTGCTTTTGTTGAAGATGGTTTCATATTCGTTCTTCACTCTGTAAAACTCGCCTTTGGCCAAAAACAAGTACTAGTTACCCTTATCCAATCTAAAATCAGCTGATTTTAACTGCTTCTTAGCAAATCTTTAAAAGGCAGAAGAGGTTGGTTTAAGCACAATAGGACCTGTAGTCGTTAAGAACCAACTAACTCCTGGTTTCTATCACGTGACAGGTGACCTAGGGCTGGGAACCTGGCCTGTCCTACCCCAAGGTGGTCCACTCCATTTGCCAAATTTCTTTTTCAGAAAGTGCATTTTTTAGGGAGGCATACAGATGGCCCTGGGTCACTTTCTGAAACCCAAGATAACCAGATCGCTCCTTGACAGCTCCGCTTAGGTTGGAGCAGTAGACCCCTGATCGTGAGCCCGTTAGCAGATTCTAGAGAATTCTTAAACAATCACTTCTGTTTACTATGGTTGAAAAGCTTAATATCAGAGTTCCGGTCACCCCACACCTAGTGTCTCACAGAAGTAGGTGGGAATACAAATTTTATTACTTGGCACATTTGTGGGCAATACCCCAAGTTGGTGAGAATTTAAAGGAAGAGGTCACTCCCTTAGATTGTGGGAGTAAAACCTGGAATTGCCCTAAGCAAAAGATAAAGCCTTTAAGAGGAAGATTTGTAATAAGCATCAGGATGTAAAAACACACATATTCACCCAACAATTCTCTTTAGAGCAGGAGGTCAGAAAACTACATCCCACAGCCTGTTTTTGTAGCGCCGCAAAAATGTTTACATGATTGGGAGAAAAATGATCAGAAGAAGATTTCATGATACACAAAATCACATGAAATTCACATTCTAATGTCTATAAATAAAGTTTTATTGGCACACAAGCATGACTCCTTGTTTATGCATCGTGGGCAGAGTTGAGTAGTTTCAATAGAGACCGTATGGCTCACAAAAATATTTACTCTCTGGCTCTTTACAGAAGTAATGTGCTGACCCCTTTATTCAAGGAATGTGCTCTAAGGAAACTACAGGAAGGTAATACCCATCAGAAGGTGACCAGTTCAGTAAATTATGAGATATCTGTTCAGGGGCGTACTGTGACGGAACTGTGAGGAAAGGTGATGCAGAAAGGACCACATGCATCTTATTCCCATGGAGACGTTCCAGATCACGTTGCTGTATTTTTAAGGAAGAAACAGTATGTCCTAAAAGATCCTGGAGAAAGTGAACTTACTTTTTTTAAATAAAATGATGCATCTGCGTGGATGTAATCAGAGAAAGTATAAAGCAATTTATTTTGACATTTAAAAACATAGCACCTTGAGTTTTTTGCTTGAGTCACTTCACAGACAAGACTTTTCTCCCATGTTCTCCTCCCACCACCAAAAGGAGTTGTCTTGAAAGATCTCAGGGGCAGATTTTGACAATGTTTTTTGCTGTTATCTATTGGCAGATAAAACAGTTATGACCTTTCTTGTCTAATTCCTTCTTTCTGTGGCCATGATCCTCGTGAGGTGGCAAGGTGCCACTTGTATTTGTGGGTTGGTTAGTTGAGTGTAGTGTAAATGCCTTTAAACTGCATTCCAACTAACATTTACACACAGGAATTTGAATTCAGAACTCACAGGTCTGATCACAGTCAAGGAACCTATGAAACCCTTGGTTAATCTGCCCGTCAGGTAACCCGAGAATCTCAGCCCCTAATCTCTGACACACCAAGGTAGCTGCGATCAGTCTACCAGGAAACAATGACTTGATTCTCCCATCAGAGGGACTGGACTTTTGGGTTGGTTTGGTTTGGTTGTTGCTCTTTTTACAGGAGCCCTTTCCAAAAGGAACTCGGTCGCCACAGGAAAAAAAGTTAAGTATTTTGAAATCTTCCCAGCAGTCCATTTAGTGCCTTCTTCTGGGGCTAGAATTGGCCTTTGGCTTTGGAAACCCAGAGACCTGGGTCCAAACCCAGCTCCATCTCTCACTGGCCAGGAGAACTTGGGCTAGTCTGTGAACTTCTCTGAGCCTCAGTTTCCTGCTCAATAAAATGGGAGCAATAATAACTGTATCTACTTCATAGGGTTTTTGTGAAGAATCAGCAGGAGAAAGCGATGAAAGCACCTGGCACAGGGCGTGGTGCCTCGTGAGCCTATAAAAAACGCCCTTGAATGTGTGTTGGCTGCTCACGCACTTAAAAAAAACAGTAAAACTCTCTCCTGCATTCCAGCTTCAATAGCTACAACGAATAAACCAATATTTGCCTGAACATCGAACATCCCTTTCCTTGCAGAGGAACATCAGAGCTTCCCAACTGGGCCAAACATGCTCAGAGCTGCGGCTTAAAAGGAAGACAAAACAAGGCAAGAAGGATCCCCAACCGAAAAGGATCCCTGAGATGTTGTTTTTCCTGAGGGGTTTGCTAATGCCACCCGGCAAGGGACCTCCACACTTTTAGGCAGCAGCATCCACTCGGAGGGCGATAGCTGTGTGTTGTAAATTGCAGAAGGAGGCATTTATTTAGGCAGAAGAAGAAAAAAAGAACTGATGGCAGAAAAATGCCGGTCAAGAAGCCCAAAGCCCAAAGCAAAAGGCAGAGGGACCCCTGGGATGGCTTTGTTGAGACAGTTTAGTAGAGTGACGGAGATGGGACCAGACTAGCCTGCGTTCAGGTTCCTGTTCTGCCACTTTCTAGCTGTGTGACCTTGGGCAAGTGGCTAAGCCTCTCTGTGCTTCCGTTTCTTTATGTGAGGCTTGGAATTATATCCATCTTACAGGAATGCTGTGATGATGAAGCAAGTGAGTTCATGGAACGGGCATAGCCTGGTACATCGACAGCACTTTTAAAATGTTCGCTACTGGCTGATACTTCTTCCTTTACGTGACAAGTTGGCTTGACAGGTTAGGCGTTTTTCATCGTGGAAACAGATGCTTAGTTTAAAAAAGGGAGGGGGGAGTGGTGGTAGGGGGGAGTTAAAGGCTATGATCAGGTAGTTCATCACAAAGAAAATGCAAAGAGCCAAAACACTCTATATAAAAAGATGTCCAGGGCTTCCCTGGTGGCGCAGTGGTTGGGAGTCTGCCTGCCGATGCAGGGGACACGGGTTCGTGCCCCGGTCCGGGAAGATCCCACATGCCGCGGAGCAGCTGGGCCCGTGAGCCATGGCCACTGAGCCTGCGCGTCCGGAGCCTGTGCTCCACAACGGAAGAGGCCACAACAGTGAGAGGCCCGCATAACACACACACACACACAAAAAGATGTCCAGCCCCGCTAGAGGTCTGTGAAACCCTCATCGAAGCCCCCAGAATATCAGGTTTCACTTATCAGAGTGGCAGGAATTTAGAAGACTCATAACATGTGATGCCAGTGAGGGCTCAAGGACCTGGGCACCCTCACAGTTGTGGGTACAGCTATTGGAAAAAGCCAAACAGTGACAGGGAGCCCACCAGAACACGTGCTTATTCCCACCTCTGGGGAGCTGTCCCACAGAAATACGGGTGTCAATGAACAAGCAGGAACAGGGGAGAAAGTTCACTGCAGCATCATCAGAGCCGAGCCTGGACACATCCTGAACACCTAGCAATTGCTTAGACGGATCATGGGCTGTCCACAGTCTGGAGTGCTACGCAGCTATTTAAAGGAATAATTGGAACTACGGGTCTTAATAATAATATTGATCGACCACTGTCCCTGTAGCCAACACGGCAATGGAAGCCCCCTCTGTGCACGCTACTTGTATTTACTGCAACTTGTGAACTAAACTTGGTCGTTACCCTAAATTTATAGGCGAGAAAATGAAGACAATTTGGGAGCGAGCAGGTCACCCAGGATCTTACCGTTCATGAGTGGTGAGCTGGATTTAAACCCAACACTTGGCTCCAGAATCTGGGCAATTAAATGCTGGACTAACTGGAACCTCTCGGCCTCCCAAAATATGGCCTATTGGACAAAGTTGTGAGAAAAGGGACTATTACAATCCAATGTTAAGTAACAAACAAAAAATGAAATGGTACCACCCTCCCTCCGTTCTCCAAACTCTTTTCTTTATTTTCCTCCTAGCACTCACCACACACACACACACGCACACACACACACACACACGCACGCACACACACACACACACACACACACACAATTTGTCAATTGCTCATTCTTGTCTTCCCCACGCTAGAACACAAGCTTCGTAACAGCAGGTCTTTGCTGTTTTGTGTCTCTACTACACAAGGTTGGTGTATTGTGCCCAGCAGACACTGGATAAGTGTTTGTTGAATGAATGAATGAACACAACACCTTCACCTCAACTCTAAAAGCAGGCAGCCACTGACAGCCACTGGAATGGGCTGGGCAGCCCCGTAGCCTGGTGCTGGTGACATGTTGTGGACAACGTAGGTTGGAAAGTCCTCTGGGCAGCGTGATCCTGGGAAAACCCAAGTTTGTGAGGACAACCTGCCAGCAATTGTCCCCTTGCATCTCTTACAGTATCAACCAAGAGCTTGCAACTAACTGGACGATGACTTAATAGATCTGGAAGCTAAATTTCTTTTGGTGGCAGAGCGAAAGACTGTTGGCAACCCTAGCTGCATACATTCAAACAATAAACTGTTTTTTAAAGGTAACATTTCTAAACATGCATACACTTGAATTAACACCCATCACAAGACTGTCAACAGAAGACAAAAAACCTGGCTGCGTGCCCCGTACATGCCCCTCGCTCTTCTGCTGCGTGGGAACCAGTGCTGACCTTTCCAGGGTGTTCTAGAAAGAACAGTGTTATGAGGCCAGGCTTACCTCCGCCACCTTGTTCTCATCCAGATTGGACCTGGTAAGTTATCGCTACAGCCCTTGCAGTAAGGACTCAGGGCACAATCATGTGGCCGTTTTCTCTAGAAAGAACAGGTTGGCTGCAGCTGCAGTTAATTTACTCCTGATTAGTCTAACCTTTCCACCTCCGAGGAAGTTATTTTGCAGGAGGGGAAAATGCGGTCACAATATTGTTTTATGACCGTTTATCTGTAGAGCCCAAGGGATACTGATTGCAAATATGTACGCTCATTAAAAAAAAAATCTCAGCTAATGTTTGGAGTGCATTTTTTTTTTAAAGAGTGAAATTAGATTTCGGGTGGATCTAGCAGTTTTGGAGGATTTCAAAGTCATAACCAAGTTTTCTCTACCGGCCCCCTGGGACTAATCACATAAATGTAGCAGTTAGGCAAACCTGATTAAAATACAGAATATTGCCATTCTGTTTGGCTTTGGAAGGCTTGTCTTGGTTTAAAATGTCCATTATTAATGACTAGTCTAGAACTCTAAATCTTGGTCTATGTCTTATTAAAGAAAAGGACCTCTGAATGAGAAAACTTTGCATTTCTCATAGAAACACTGCTTTCCTCTTAGAGAAATGATTAGCTAAGCGTCAAAGGAAAAGCTCTAGACACAATTTCCCCACCTCCCAAGTAGCCACCATGGTGGCGTTTGCTACCCTGAGCTGAAATAATGACAGTTTCTTCGAATTCTTTACTTCTCTCCAAAGATTACTGCCTGCAGATCTTCTGCACAGTTAAGTTCTTTGGACCCTGAAGACGATACTGGGGAGGGGAAGGGGTCTCATATCACGGGTATCTCTTTGGCTTTAGGGGCACGAGGATCTTACAGTCACAGCTGCACTGTGGCCGTAAGGAAAATGACTTAACGTCTCAAACTGTGTATGCTCCTTTGTAGACAGGGAAAAATGATACTCACTACTCTGTTGGTTGCAAACTGGCTTAATAAAAGAAAAGGAGACTTATTGACTCAAGGAAATGTGAAACTCAGGGACAGTTTCAGGTTCAGCTTCATCCAGGAGCATCAGTGATGTCATCAGGCATGCAAGCTCCCCTCTTCCCTCCTTCTCCATCTCTGACATTTGTTTCTCACTGGGCACTGGCCTCTGTCAGAGAGGAGCGACTTCTCTTCTGCCCTCTTAATAAGTTCAGTGACTGGGGACTGTGAATTGAACTGACAAAAGACAGCCGACAGGAGAAAAAGCATGCACATTTTATTTGATATTAGTATTCTTACATGGCATGGGAGCTTCATAGAAAGAAGTGAAAACCCCAAAGAAACAGTTAGGCTTGAGAGCTTATATGCCTTTTTGACAAACAATAAATCTTTGAGAAGTGTTAAGACAAAGGAAAAAGGGGTTTGAGCTGGGGAAGTAAACTGTGGGAAAGCGGCTAGGAAATACATGGCAGAAACTAATGGAAGATAAGGGTTATTTCAGTAAGTTTGTTTGTACAGACTCATCTCAGAGTTGATTCCCTATCTCCAGTGGTAAGGATTTTCTCCTCTTCTTGGTACAGAGAGGGATTCTTTTTCATGGGAAATTTATGCCCTGCTTTTAGGTAGGAAGGAGGCGGTCAGAGAGCCCTTCCTGCATCTGGTGTTTCTCAGTTACCTTCAACTCGAAAGAATCAATGTGCCAGAATGGCATATTTTGGGGTGGCATGTTCTGATCCCCTTCACCTCTTCCTCCTCCACTGTGGACAGATCGCGTCTCTAAGGACCTTCCAAGACCATGATGTTCAATGCAAAGACACTTTCTCCTTTTCCTTCAGCTCCGAAGGGAAGGATCTAAGGAAACCACTCTTCTTGGTTGGCTTCCGTCATGCACCTGCCTTGGCCTGAGAACTGTGTTCCAGGGTCATGGAGGGCCATGACTGATCAGATGGGGGTCCTGGGGCTTGGTGTCAGGCTACACTGATGGACAGCCCCACTATAGTCACCTGGCTTGGGTGAGAGAGAGTCCTTCTCTCAGGAAAGTGGCAGAGGGTGGGAGATGCTATCCCCAGGACCTGCCCTGCAGTATTGATTCAAGCAGTGTTGATTGAACACCTACTGTGTGCCATGAAGCACCCTGGGCACAGAGGATGAGGGGATGATGGATAAGGTCTCTGTCCTTGGGGAAACTTCATGGACGGTAGGGTGGAGGGGAGACCATCAACTGCCACGTGGACCAATGTATCGGGTAATTTCAGATAGTGATGGGAGTAACACAGGGCCTGAGGCAGGCTGATGCTGTGCAGCCTGCAGGGAGGGGGCGCTGTGGCTGTCGAAGTACAGTGGACCGGATAGACGTGAATATCTGACCTGATATCTGACGAGGAGAAAGGGGGAAGCCCTCAGCTATGGGATGCTCGGAGGGAAGGATGCTCAAGGGAGAAAGAACGGCAAGTGCAGGGAAGCTGAGGCTTTAATGACCTTGGACCACTGGGGACACAGAAAGAAGGCCTAGAAGAATTAAGGGACGAGATGGGATTGGAGATCTAGGTCATAATGGGCTTTTCTGGCCACGGAATGGAGTTTGGAGTTTGCTTTCATTGGAAAGCCATTGGTTTCAACCATTGGCTTTCAATCAAGCCATTGGTTTCAACCCTTGGCTTTCAGTCAAGCCATTGATTTCAGCCATTGGCTTTCAATCAAGCCATTGATTTCAGCCATTGGCTTTCAATCAAGCCATTGATTTCAACCATTGGCTTTCAATCAAGCCATTGGTTTCAACCCTTGGCTTTCAGTTAAGCCATTGATTTCAGCCATTGGCTTTCAATCAAGCCATTGATTTCAGCCATTGGCTTTCAATCAAGCCATTGATTTCAACCATTGGCTTTCAATCAAGCCATTGGTTTCAACCATTGGCTTTCAGTCAAGCCATTGGTTTCAGCCAGGGGAGTGTGATTGATCCTGTTTATCAGGTGAATGGCTGGTGGAGCTTGGACTGTAGAACTGTGTGGCAGAGATTTCTCCCAAGGTGTTAGGAATTAAGCACTGGCTTTTGACTTGGCACACGTGCCCACCAGGAATAAGGACCACATTTCTTAAACCTCAGTTCTAAGTTCTGCCCAATGGGATGTAAATGAGAGTGTAGAGATGTGTCCTTAAAAAGAGGGGTCATGCCCTTTAATTCTCCTTTCTTCCTGCCGGCTAGAATGCAGATGCAGTGACTGGAGTTCAGGCAACTATTTGGGGCCAAGAGGTGTGAGTCATGAGCAGAGGATGGCTGAGCAATTAGAAAGAAGAGATCTGGGGAATTTCCTGGTGGTCCAGTGGTTAGGACTCTGAGCTGTCACTGCAGGGGGCCCAGGTCTGATCCTTGGTCGGGAAACTAGGGTACCACAAGCTTCAAGGCTCGGCATAATAATAAGTAATAATAATACTAATAAAGAAAGAAGAGATCTGGTCTCCTGATGACCACCACAGAGCCATCCTATTTGCCCTGGACTGCTTTCCTCTGGAAAGAGAGAAATTAACTTGTATACAAGCCTTTATTATTTGGGATTTCTATTACTAGCAGCCAAGCCTGATTGTATCTAATTGAGGGGACGAGAGCGGAAGCAGCAAAACCAGTTAGGAAGTAAGTGTATTATTCCAGGCAAGAAATGATGGTGACTCAAATTAGGCATAGTAGCAACGGAAGTGGGGGGGAAGGGGCCAGATTAGAGAACTACCTTATTCGTTTAGAACATTTGGAGGGTTTGCTGATGGATTGGATGTGACTGGTGAGGGAAAGAAAGGATTCAGCATTAATCCTAATTTTTTTTTGCGAGAAACAGTGGAGGGGGCCAGGCTGCCGTTGATGGAGCTGAGAAGACCTGCAGGAGGAATGGGAGGAAAGAAGCAGTGTAGACACTCCAGAATATGGTGACTCAAAACTGTAGCTCGTGTTTTTTGCAGATTACTCTGTGAAATTCTAACGTACTGAGCTTCATTAATCCACTCATCAAAAAGATGTGTTGACGGGGCTTCCCTGGTGGCGCAGTGGTTGAGAGTCTGCCTGCCGATGCAGGGGACGCGGGTTCGTGCCCCGGTCCGGGAAGATCCCACATGCCGCGGAGCGGCTGGGTCCCGTGAGCCATGGCTGCCGAGCCTGCGCGTCCGGAGCCTGTGCTCCGCAACGGGAGAGGCCACAACAGTGAGAGGCCTGCGTACCGCCAAAAAAAAAAAAGATGTGTTGACACCTCCCATGTGCCAGGCACCGTGCGGAGCCCTGGCTGTGCAGCGCGGGAGGGGCAAACATGCGTGTGTCCTCATGGGCGTAGCACATGGTGCATCTCCTGCTGGTGGCTGGACCCTTGCGGCATTTCTGAAATTGATGGTGAGTCTTTTCAGATCACTAAATCTGTTTTATTTTTTGTGATATGTGTTTATAATGAGGGTATCGGCTTCCCAGGACTGCAAATGGAAGGCTCTTAAAATGGCAAGCAGTGGTATTACTAACCTATCATTTAGATGTAAAAAACAGAGTTTCAGAGACTTTGCAAGTGCCTGGGACTGATAGGATAGGGCGCTTAAAAACTGGATGGCTCTAATCCGCGCCTAGAGCACCCCTCCTGGGCAGCTGGGCCCAGGGGCAGGGCTACAGCGCGGTACCGAGCACGCCCTCTGGGGTGTGGACCCAGCCCCAGTCCTCTGGCAGTGGTGTTTCTGAGGTAAAGCACCTGGTCGCTTGGACACCTTTGCTTGATGCAGGGTGGGCATCTGACTCAAGCGGGCCTGGTTCTTCTGGACGTGGATTCAGTTTTCCCGTCCACCACCGGGGCGGGAGACACCCTGGTGTAGGGATGAGATCAGTACTATTCCCGACAACCTGCCAGCACCCAAACAAAGGGCCGTTTTCATTTCCAAAGGATGTGACTCCAGACTGACCAAAAAGGAAGAAAACGAAAGAAGCAGAAACGCAAGAGTTGGTTGGTGTGCAACGGAAAGTCACTCCGGGCGTGGAAAGGCATTCTGTGCAGTTCTAAAGCGCAGTCTTTGAAATAAAAAATTCACTTGTCTGCTTCATGCCACTTTCGGTAGATTTCTCTTGATGACACTCGTGGCAAATGAGTTATTAAAAAATTCTAGTCTGTCTGAAACTGATACAGACCCTTGGTCGGTCCATGGGTAATTGGAAGCATGAGGTCCCCAAGTGGCCCTCTTCTGAGAAAGAGAAAGAAAGGCAAGCACATTTGCAGAGGCCTTGTGACAAACAAGGGAGGTTTGGGTCTGTTTTTCTAGTCAATTCTTTCTTTTAATTTAATTTTTTTTTTTTTTTTTTGCGGTACGCGGGCCTCTCACCGCTGCGGCCTCTCCCGTTGCGGAGCACAGGCTCCGGACGCGCAGGCTCAGCGGCCATGGCTCACGGGCCCAGCCGCTCCGCAGCATGTGGGATCTCTCCGGACCGGGGCACGAACCCGTGTCCCCTGCATCGGCAGGTGGACTCTCAACCACTGCGCCACCAGGGAAGCCCCTAATTTAATTTTTAAAAATGTTTATCGGAGCATAGTTGATTTACAGTGTGTTAGTTTCAGGTGTACAGCAAAGTGAATCAGTTATACACATACATATCTCCACTCTTTTTCTTTTTTTTAGATTCTATTCCCATATAGGCCATTACAGAGTATTGAGTAGAGTTCCCTGTGCTCTACAGTAGGTCCTTATTAGTTACCTATTTTATACATAGTAGCGTGTATATGTCAATCCCAAACTCCCAATTTATCCCTCCCTCCCTTATCCCGTAGTAACCGTAAGTTTGTTCTCTACATCCGTGACTACTTTTGTCTTGTCGATAAGTTCATTTGTACCCTTTTTTTTAGATTCCACATATAAGCGATATTGTATGATAGTTGCCTTTCTGTGTATGACCTATTTCACTCAGTATGACATTTCTATCCAATTCTTAAGCTCAGAACTTTTATCCCCCTTTCATTTGAAAGAGCAGACGTTAGTGAGTACTGGATGCCCAACCACACTGGCAAGTGCTGAGGATATCCTGTTCTAGGGCTTTTTCTGCATCTATGTAGCAGGTTTGAGAAGACAAACGGTGAGAAGAAAATGGGCAAATTCGGAGACCCCAGCAGGTTCGAGTCCTGCCCGCACCTTCCCTTCCCTGGCTGTGGGTCTGGGCACACGTGTGTGTTTCCTGGTTCTCTGATTCCTCCGCTCGGAAGTGGGATTGGAGCCCTCTCGGGTGTAGGTGTGGGGCGGTATGAGATAACACCCAGGAAAGTCTGTAAAGCACTGCCTGGCCTGTGGGGTGCATTGTGTATCTGGGAGTCACTGCTGCTGTTACTTTGTGACTTGTGATGGACACTTCTCCGTAACAAGGGAAGAAAGCAAAACAGGGAAAACGTTTTGGTGTTGACGTGTGATCCTTTCTTAGGATCCAATTTGGGGAAAGTGTGTTAGAATCCAGCTTATTTAAAATATGACTGTGGTGAGCAGTATCATGTCCCTCCCCCAAAGATGTCCATGTCCTACTCACTGTAACCTGTGAATATGTCACTTTACATGGCAAAGGGAAATTAAAGTTGCAGATGGAATTAAGGTTGTTAATCAGCTGACTTTAAAATAGGCAGGTTATTCTGAATTACCTGGATGGGCCCAGCGTAGTCACAAGGGTCCTTAAATTGGAAGAGAGACAGAAGAAGAGAGTCACATGATGTGATTATGGCAGAGTGGTCAGAAAGATACAATGTTGCTGACTTTGGAGTTGCAGGGAGGGACCACTATCCAAGGCATGTGGACAACCTCTAGAAGCTGGAAAAGGCACTGAAAGAGATTCTCCTCCAGAGCCTCCAGCCCTGCCAGCACCTTCATTATAGCCCAGTAAGACACGTTTCAGGTTTCTGGCTTCCAGAACTATAAGATAATACATTTGTGGGGTTTTTTAAAGCCACTAAATTCCTAGTAATTTGTTAGGACGGCCAGAGTACACAAATACAGTAACTTTGGGGCACTGGGCAAGTTATTTTCTATATCTTCTCTTTTTATTTGTAAACTCCTAGCATATTCTGAGGAAATTGAGCGTACCTGCTTATAGCTCTTGTAACATCCCATGACAGCTATAGTTGGTACAAAAGTTTTCCTTTTGACTCAAACATTGGACAGAAAAAACAAACAAACAAACAAACCCTTATGTAAATCAGGAAATTAGCTCCTATTGGAACCCATTGGAAAAAGGAAACGAATTCGAACAAAGAAAGTCTGAGCTTTGCTTAGAACCGTGAACCCGCGATATCCCAACACTCTCCTTTCATGAATATCTGAGAGATGTAGTGCGTACACAGGAGGATGTACAGTCTCCTGTTTTACGTTTCAAATGTGAGCGCAGGCTGTCAGAGGTAAATCAGACAGTTCCACCGCTGGCATTTTTCAAAAGATCAATCGTGCACGGACATCTCCGCGAGTATAGGCGTGGGATTACTTATAGCCACCATGCGAGGTTGAGACGTGGTGAGAATCTGGCCCTAAGCGCAGTACAGAAATTCATATTCCTATGGCTGAGAAATGAAGGCAGTCCTGCAAGAGCTCTGGGAAGCTCTCTGGGCTGTTGGGGCCTGTCATGGGCTTCCTGGTGACACCGGCAGCCGGTGCGTGTTGGAGCATCCCCACCTGAGGTGGCCCCTTCTCTTCCTCTTTCCCCTCGCTGATCTACGGTTAGCTTTCTGGGCCTGGAGTTACCCACTGCCACCGTCCGTCCCGGGAGGGAAGGGCTTGGAGGTTTTAGGGACCTTCCCAACAGCACAACCCCAGCGTCTGTCAGGAGAGATTCAGCTTATCAACATCAGAGTCCTCGTGTGGCTTAAAAACAGTCTGTGCTGGCTTATGACGCACAAGGCATAAGTTAAAGCATAACCGAGTGCGTTGCTGACAGCACGTGGAGACAGGTGTCGTGAATAAGGTGGCGCAGGGGCCACTGCCCTACGTAGCGATTGTCAGTCCTTCCCCTCCCACTCCTGGGGACGCTGTGTCTAGCCAGCAGGGGAGCACGATTCGCTGTGCCCGGGGGTGGGAACCTGATGACATCGCAACCCCATGGGGTCATCACGTCTCCCACCTGCGGCTGGACTGCCGTCCCTCTCAGGTGTGAAGCTGGGCGCCTAGGCAGGCAGTGCCCCCTCACTCGGCCCCAGCATCAGCACCATCTCCCACCAGCTGCCAAAACACTCACTGAAACATCAGCTGAGTACAGACACCCGAAAACTGAGCGAAGACCCTGGAGGAAATAAGTTATTGATACAAGTGATATTTAAAAACCAAGATGTATCAAAATGGTCATCCTGGGAAGCTTCAGCATTTTGTTGGACTTCTTCATATTCATGTTGTGGTTTATTGTAGTTTTAAAAAATTCCCTCTAGCAGAAGCACCCTAACCCTTAGGACTTTCTAGAATGTTCTCTGGGGCAGAGAAGCCCCAAACCCAGACCCTCCATCCCTTCCATCCTGTTGCCACGAGGGCTGTCTCCCGGGAAACTCTCGGTTCTCTGTTCCTCTTCCCGCTTGGCTCTGGGGCTGGCTTTTGACCTTGCAGCTTGTTGATTCCAACCTTCAGTTCCAACTCAAGAGCTGCCTTTTCTGAGAGCGCCTGGAGAGCATCCTGATGAAAGGTGGCCTGCCCCCTGGCCTGCCCCCACTCTGCCCTGCTGGTCTCCCCCACTGCGTGCGTCACAGTCGGAAATGGCCCTGGTGGAGTCTGCATGCCCACTGTCTCCCACAGGAGGAAGGTACACCCCAGGGGGCAGGGATCCCATCCGGTTTTCTCACCACGACCGTCTCTGAAGCCTGGCGACGTACCTGGAGCCGAGGACATGCTCCGTGGGCATCGGGGGAGTGAAATGAACGGATATCGAAATCCAACCCGCCTGTGTGCCCGTGGAAACTTCCGTTCCCAGCTCCTGTCAACGCTCCCTGCTCTGAACCTTCACGGCACAATGACCCAGGAAGAGTTACGACAGCTGTCACAGTGTGTCACTGTCACCGTGGGCCAGGTTTCACCCTGGGTCACACAGAACACCAGCCCTCAGCCCGGAGCCCCCTCCAGCCACAGGGGCTGCCGTCTCTGCACGCTCGGAGCTGTCAGGAGAGCAGGTGGGGGACCGCTGGCTGGGCTTACCTCTGTCAGCATCTCTCCTACCTACCCCCCCACCACCACCTCCCAGCTGACTTGGGACAGTCGGAGTGAATTAAGAGGGACTCGTGCAAATGGTTTCCGAGAACTGGAAAATTCTGGGCAGGAGCAGTTGAGCACTGCAATTAGACAGGTAGTAATTTCTCCTCTCCACACTGGCCACAAGATCCTGGCAGATACCGACACTACCCGAGGCAACCGACAGACCAGCTTCAGACACACACCGTCTGGGGGCGGGGGCCACCGTGCCAGACAGCACGCCAAGCATTTTGCACAGACTGGTTTATTTTTTTCTTCACACCCAGTTGAAGGGGCCTATTCTTACTTCCCTACTTTACAGATTAAGAATCGAGCTTTACAGACGTCAAGAGGCTTCCAGGATTTAAAATCAGCTCCCTTGAGCCCAGGATGGAAATTGCTTCTCTGGGTCTTGCAGCTCTGCATTTCCTGATCTCTGGAAAAGTCTGAGGACAAGGGAAATAATCCCCCTTCTGACATACGTAAAGGGCTTTTGCAAAACACACCCAAGAGGAAAGAATTTTCTTCTTTGAAAAGCTTCACATTTAACCAACTCTAGTGGAGAAGAGGCAGAGGGCGTGAATGTGGACGGAGAGACCCTCAGACCCTGGGCTTCAAGAGCACAGTGCGGTTCTATTAACTGGGCAGCTTCATTAAGCTGTGCCTGAGCCCAAAGCCAAGGCGTCTTTGTCTCCGAATGTCCTCCCCTGGGATAAGGAAGCAGAGGGCATGGTGCACAAGAGGCAGCAGGAAGTTATCATCCCAGACCTCCAGGTTCTGGTCCAAAGCATGTCCTTGGCGCTTGCCATCTAAAGCCTATTGATACGGAGCGAGCCTACTTCCTCCCCTCACCTGAGCAGGTTGGGGGTTCCTTGGGGGGAAAGGGATGTTGTCCACAGACCTACCTGGTGGGATCGTAGATGAGTTAAAAGAGCTCACGTCCAGTAGAAATATGATGTGAGCCGTAGAGTAATTTTACAGTTTCTAGTAGCCACATTATAAAAAGTAAAAAACGAAACAAAAAACGCAGGTGACAATATTTTTTTAATTGTGGTAAAAGACATATACCATAAATTTACCATCTTAACCATTTTTAAGCATACAGTTCAGTAGTGTTAAATATATTTATATCATCGTGTGACAGGTTGAGGTGACGTTCATTTTAATCATATAGTTTATTTAACCCAGTGTATCACAACTATTATCATTTCAACATGTCATCAATATAAAATTATCAGTGAGATATTTTACTAAGTTGTTAAAATCTGGTGTGTATTTTTTACACTTGCAGCACATCCCAATTTAGGCACTAAACTTTCAATGGAGGTACTTGATCTCTACTGAGATCTTGTAAAATTTACAGTTGAAAAAGCAAGTGGGGGGACTTCCCTGGAGGTCCAGTGGTTAAGAATCCACCTGCCAATGCAGGGGACAGGGGTTCGAGCCCTGGTCCGGGAAGATCCCACGTGCCGCGGAGCATATGCCCACAACTACTGAGCCTGAGCTCTAGAGCCCACGAACCACAACTACTGAGCCCACGAGCCACAACTACTGAAGCCCGCGCGCCTAGAGCCCGTGCTCCGCAACAAGAGAAGCCACCGCAATGAGAAGCCCGCTCACCACAACCAAGAGTAGCCCCCGCTCGCCGCAACTAGAGAAAGCCCGCGGGCAGCAGCGAAGACCCAATGCAGCCAAAAATTAAATAAATAATAATAAAATAAATAAATAAATTTATTTGAAAAAAAAGACTTAGTCTTCCAGTGCAGGAGGTGTGGGTTCAATCTCTGGTCAGGTATCTAAGATATCACATGCCTCCAGGCCAAAAAACCAAAACATAAAACAGAAGCAATGTTGTAACCAACTCAATGGAGACTTTAAAAATGGTCCACATCAAAAAAAAAAAAAGAAAAAAAAGAAAAAGCAAGTGGTTTCAAGAATACTTAAAGGTTGTTTAACAACTGAATTGTCAGTTTTTTAGAATGAAATTAAATAACATTAAAAATCCACTTCCTCCGTCACACAGGCCTCACGTCAAGCGCTCAGTAGCCACATGTGGCCGGTGCCTACTGTGTTGGACAGTGCAGGTCAAGAGCTTCTACAAAGTGCTTTGTAAGCAGTAGCATTATTCTCCTTTGGAGTAGCAGATGAGAGGAAATGGAAAGTTTCTCGACCTTGACCCTGACGGTGACTCCACTCATCCTCAGAGCCGAGGGATGGCTTCTGTTCCCCACCCCGGCATCAGCTCAGAGCCAGCCCACCCCCAGCCCCGACAAGAGAAACCCTCTCAGCTTGAATTGTTCTCTCCTTGCACTGGAGCGAGGGGTTTCTGCATGAAGTTGCTGACCCAGGTTAATGAGGAGATTGGACTGGAAGGAGAAAAAAGACTTCAGCCCGAAAATTCAGGATCGCCCGGTTTATTTTATCACTGGAAGATCACTTCAACAACTTCCTCCAGGAAATTGCAAAGGGAAGTCATTATCCAAAAAAGGGGGCAGGGATGACCGTCCACATGAAGCCCAGATGCAGCCCCCCGCGCGGGGCAGGCTGGGGGCAGGGGCGGTGTTTCCTGGGTCATTTAACCAGGGTCCTATTTTTAAAGTTTCCTTTTCCACCATTATTTGTTGACCCTAATTGTTCCCATGCCCATGAGATGCGGCCCTGGACTTCCTCCCCCCGGCCTCGGGGTCGGGGCGGGCTCTTCCTAATTGCCTGTGTCCTGCCTGCCCCCCGAGTCTCCAGGGCAGGCGGGCCCATTCCCACATATGCTTCCAGAACCATCTTAATAGAGGGCAGCAGCGCCCAGCTGACGACATATGTTTAGCTACTTGCTGAGGTCGGCCAAGCGTGCAATATCACGTTACATGAATGGGAAGGTCAGTCCCAAACAAGCTGCTTTTTACAAGCGCTGGCTTAAGGATTTGCTGCTAAATAGGGCTTACATGTGCGGGAGGGGGGTGGTTAATGGGCTTCTTGTGGAGCCCTGTTCTCTGCGTTTTGCCTTGATTAGAAAGTTTCTGGTCTCCCAGGACAACGCTCCGTTTAAAAAGAACGGCTTTGCAGCCACTGGGACTCCTGGACTCAGGTCAACATCTGGGCCTGGAACAGAGAAAATGCGGGTTCTGGTCTCTTGATGTCTGGGGAGAGGGCTGCGATGGCCGGAGTGTCTGGAGGGACAGCCACGGCCCTCTGCTCACTGGCACTGCATTTATGCTCCATTAACCCTGCGCAGGCCCCAGGGACAGATGGCGGCAAGGGAGAGAGAGAGAGAGAGAGAGGAGAGAGAGGTAGGAGGGCTGTGACTTTTCTCACCTGCCCAGCTCCGGGCGGGATGGTAAGGCCGCTGCTCAGCTGCTGGGGCCCTACAGCCTGCCCAGCCCACGAAATGCACCTGCACAAACTTGGCTCCAGAAACCGTCATAGAGGACACCCAAGGCCTGCCTTGAACCTGAGCAGCCAGCCAAGAGCCTGAAGAATATTCTGCACATAAATCAGAAGGGCATTCAGGGCCCTTTTCAATAATGACGAGGATGAGAGCACTTCCGGAGCTCTGTCTGTGTCCTGGCGCTGCACAGAGGGCGTCACAGGGACGAACTGGCTTCATCCTCTCCACCGCCCAGTGAAGCCAGCACTGTTGCTACACCCATCGTAGAGCTGGGGAAACAGAACAACAGAAATAACAACAGAAATAAGGTTTGCTTCAGCCGGAGTTCCTTCCTTCTTTCCTTTAAATTATAAAAGTGGCTTTTCAAAAAAGTTAGTGATACAGAAGTGAATAAGGTGAGGCTTAAAAGTATCCCAATCCTGAGCCTTGTGCCTCTCCTCACGCTGCTCACCATTTGGTGACTGACGTATGTGCAGTAACACATCTTTTATTCATTCAACAAACGTTCATTATGGATTCGGTATGAGTCAGGGATGATGCTGCGGGTACGGATGAGCGTTTCTCAACCTTGGCCCTACTGACACCTGCGGCCGAATAGTTCTCTGTTGTGGGGTCTGTGTGTTTAACAGCATCCTTGGCCTCTGCCCACAAGATGCCAGTAGCATCCACCCCCTAGTTATCATAACCAAAAATGTCTCCAGACATTGTCACATGTCCCCTCGGTGCCGAAACCACCCCCGATGAGGACCACTGGTTTAGATAGACGTGGCTGAGAGTGGTTCTTTGCTTCCTTCTTCCTCTTAGCAGGACATTGAGGCACCCTCACATTTCAGTTCCGACATTGCTGCTTCACTCTTTTTGTGTCAGATTCCAGGGTACGGAGGGCTCAGAACTTAGTATGCCTCCCATTAATAGACGTTTTGGACTGATTCCAAGTCCCCCATGATCATCAGTGCGAAAGGCCCTTCTTTGTTCATACCTACATTTGTATCCACACACTTGAGTATTTCCAGGGGACAGATTCTTTCAAGCAAAATTGCTGGATCAAAGGTGTAAGCATTTAACTGTTTACTTTGAAATGCCCACGTCCACTCCAAAAAGAGGATTGTTTGTACCAGTTTACCCCCTCACCAAGTGCTCCCATCGCGGACATGAACAGAAACCATCAGAACAATTGTTATGAAGAGAAGGATATATTTACCATGTTGGAAAAGAAGGATTACACTGTTTCATTCAGAGGGGCTCTGAGAGGTCTTTGGTTTAACTTTCTGTTTAGCCAGCCCCCGAGAATGCACAATTACATTGTTTCCAGTCTCTTGCTGCTGAGAACAATGCCGCAGGAATCTACCTGTGTGTACACATTCTGTCTCAGGAGTCGGGGAGTATTTGGAGGATAAATTATTTGAGGTGGGACGCCTGGGCCAAAGGATGTGTGTCTTTTAAATGAAGAAATCTATTGCCTAATTGTCCCCCATAGAAGTTGTGTGAATTCGTAGCCCGAGTACCCTGTCAGGGGTCCAATTGACACTGTGCCTGATTTTCAGGCCCACAGAGCAATGAGTGCTCGCCGTGGCGCGGGCAGGAGTGATGATGCCAGGGGCGGTCTGGGAATTGCAGATTCTCTTGATGAGGTGCCAAGTCCAGTTGTGTCTCCTGCAAAAGATGGATAAGGACACAGCAGTCCCCTTCTCTGTGAGCAGCACCCCAGCCTGGAAGGTGGTGGGTGGAGGAGGGGGAGGGGACCGCCATTCGCTGGCATGAAAACTCTTCCCTTCTCTCCAACTCCCCCTGCACCCAATCCAAGAAGAGACTAGCTTGGGCCCCACTTCACAAAGCATTAGGTAGAAGACATCGTTGACACATATGTGTCTTCAGTTGTGACAAAAGTGTGCGTCACAAATTGACCATCCCTGGGTGGTACCAAGGAAGGAGCGCTGGTCTACCAGGACGGCAAACCAGTTGGCCGTCACCACTAGGCTAGCCATGGACATGCCAGAGGCTGGTCTTGGGAATCAGTTTGGCAAGTTTAAAATTTGTTCTTGGGGGACTTCCCTGGTGGTCCAGCGGGTAAGACTCCACGCTTCCAATGCAGGGGGCCTGGGTTCGATCCCTAGTCGGGGAACTAGATCCCGCATGCATGCTGCAACTAGGAAGTCTGCATGCTGCAACTAAGAGTCCTCATGCCACAACTGGAAGATCCTGAGTGCCGCAACTAAGACCTGGTGCAGCCAAAATAAATCAATATATAAATTTGTTCTTGGAATTTGGCAGTCCAGTGGTTAGGACTCCGCGCTTCCACTGCAGGGGGCACGGGTTCCATCCCTGGTCAGGGAACTAATATCTCGCATGCCGAGCTGTGAGGCCAAAAAAAAAATAAAAACAGCTGTTCTCAAATTCTTTGATGCTCTCCCTGCAGAAGGGGAAGGCTGATTCCCTCCACTCGAGTGTGGGCCGGCCTCAGTGGTGAAATGATGGTTTGTATCTTCCGAGACGGACTCATGCAAGGCCACATCCCCAGCTCTCTTCCTCATGGATTGCCTGCTCTGAGTGAAGCCAGGGGTCATGTTGTGAGGACACTCGGGCAGCCTTAGAGAGGCCCTCGTGGGGAGGACCCGAGGCTGCTCACCAACCACCGGCACCCACTTGTCAGCCGTGGGCGTGAGTCACCTCGGAACTGGATCCCCAGCCCCCCGAAGCCTTTGGAGGGTGCAACTTTGGCCAACTTTTTGACTGCAATCTCCTGAGAGCCCCTGAGTCAGAACTGCTCAGCTCACCGGCTCCTGAATTCCTAATCCATAGAAACTGGGAGAATGATACATGTTTATTGTTGTCTTAGGCCACCAAGTTTGGGGTAATTTATTACACGGTAGTAGGTAATGAATGCCTGTGGCCAGAATGCTCAGCTCCGTGAAGAGCCCCTTTTATCTGCTCCTTTGCCTCTGCTTCATGTCCCCCATTCCCCGCAAGGAGGCAGAAAACCTCTTCAGACCATGAGGAGCGGGACAGAGAGAAGATTCTTAAATCTTCCACGAGGTTAACATGTCGGCAGTGTGGCCAATTACAAGTCAACAGGGTTCAGTATGCCGTACTCCCCACCTTCCGCAGTACACTGCCACCGTGGGGAATGGGCACATTCTGTAACCTCACTTAGCCTCAACTGTTTCATCTGCTAAATGGGTTGATAACCAAAGGCATAGTGTGAGCCCAGAGAGGCTGCAGACGTCCCTTCAACATTGAGCCCCAGGTATCTATAAATCTTAACTCACTCATCTGCCATGCATGCATCCACCCACTCAGCAAACTTGTGTTAAACACCTACCATGTCCCAGGTACCATGCAAGGTGCCAGGGATACAAATGAGAACAAATCAACATCACTAGTATCAAGGGATGCCCAGCCAGTGGGAGAGACAGATGGAGAGATGGATAGGTAACACCTGATGTGATGGGGCTGAGACAGGGCTGTGGAGGAGCAGAGACATGCAGAAGTGAGCCATGTGACACCTGCGGCTCAGGAACCATAACGTCAGGCAGTGTGCCGGGCTCCTTCTCTCCTGCAAGGGTCGGAAGTGGAATCAGAGAGGCTCGGGATGTTAAAACAGATGTCCTGACAATCTGGCTGGACACATGCACTGAATAAGGCCCAAGATCATATACAGCCATTCACTCTTTGAACTTGCCACGTTCCTTCCTGCCCCAGGACCTTTGCACATGATGCTTCCCCTCCGCCAAGGTCACTCCCACCTCACCTCCTCCTCCCAGCTCAGGCAGTGGTGAGCTCCTGGTCACTGTGGTTTAAATGCCTCCCTCCAGAGGGAGCACCTCTTTGTCCACATTCTCTATTCAGCACTGTTTGTTTCCTTCATGGCACTTTTCACAACTGTAATTGCTCTATTACATTAGTTTCCTTTTTTCCCCCCATCTTCCCCATTAGAACGTAGGTTCCAACCACAAGGTAGGGATCGTGTCTTGGGTGCCACTGTAACCTCAGGGGCAAAATGTATCCAGTACTGAAAAAAAAGTGTTGGGTGAAATAATGAATGTGTGTATTAGTCACTGTATATTTTTGATCATCTAATTTACACATCAAACTTCCAAGGAATTGTTGGTGAGTCTACCCATCGTCCTCACCCCACACCATACCCAGATGTCCACACATGGTTCTTCCTTTGTGGGGAGTCGGATCCACCCTTCTGTGCTCAGGGAGGGTGGTATCTCCCCAGCCCAGCCCAGGATATGAAATGAGGATGGTTCTAAACCTGTTATGGTAATTCCATTCCTCCTGTCAGTGGATGGGTTAGGCATCTGCCTATGATGCAGCTCTGGCCAATCAGACTTCAGGGGGAGCCTCCTAGGGCTGCCCAAACTGGAGTGTGCCCAGGAACCACTGGGCATCTTATTAAGATGCGGATTCTGATTCAGCAGGTCTGGAGTGGGGCACAAGACCCTGCACGTCTAATGAGCTCCCGGGTGATGTGGATGCTGCAGTCCATGGACCACACCTTGAGTTACAAGGTCCTAAGGAGTTTCTGGGCAGGATTTTCCTCCCCTACAGAAAGAGACCCACAAAGAGAAGCTGTCTTTTCTGTCGTTATGCAGGCACGTGCTGCTAGCAACTGCCACTGCAGTTGTGATTGGCCACAGCTGGCCACCTGGGACAAGACCAACATGCGGAGGTGGGGCAGAGGGAAGTAGGGAAGGCTCTGGGGTCCGTATGACATCACAAAACCTCCTAACCAACCCCAGAACTGCTCATGTGGGACAATAAATGATGATTTTTTTTAAAAAAGCCAAATTAAGTTTGGGACTCTTTTACTTGCAGCCTAAAGCATCATGACTGATGCTATAAATGGACCACTTGGTGTAGAGCAAAAAAGACCAACCGTGGAACCAAACCAATCCTGGTACTTATCTCTGCCCCTTAGTGGCACTGCCATTTCTCAGCTTCACCGAGCTGCAGCTTCTTTGTCTATACGAAGGGTTGTTTTGACCGTCAGTAAGAGGATGCACGCATGCTAGAATCCTCCAGCACAGCACTGTCCAATAGAAATGAAATGAAAACCACATACAGACTTTTAACTTTCCTAATAGCCACGTTCAAAACATAAAAAGAGACAGGTGACGTTAATTCTAATCATATCATTTATTTAGCTCAAAATATTACCATTTCAACATGTATTCCATAAAAAATTTGATATTTTACTTTTTCTTTGGTACGAGGTTTTGGAACGCTGGTGTGTATTTTACACTACGGTGCATCTCAGTTCAGACCAGCCACGTTTCAAGCGCCCAAGAGCCACATGTGGCTACTAGCTGCTGTATTAGCTTAGTTCTAACACAAGGCTGGGCTCGTAAGTATTGTAGAAAATGGATTACTTCACGCTGCTCTTAACATGGGCAATGGAAAGGAAGAGACTCTGAATTTCCAAACACAGTAACTCCCATGCTGGAAGCCAACTGGTGATGGAGTTCCGCTGCGTTGGGTCAACTCTTAAAATCCTGGACATCTACTCACCTGCATGGTCTGCATAGAAAACCAACAATGGGAAGACAAATGACAACACAGCATTTCTCAGCAGCAACACCTGGGACCAAGGCAGTGACTCAAGCAAAGGACTTTTATTAAATGACTGCCGTGAATTATATTTAGGGAGTTTCTGATTCCCTCTAATCACTGCTTTTTCAGTGTCGTGTCTCCTGCTCGATAATCTTCAATGTGTCCCTTCTTTCTTTTGGGTTAGTGTTGAACTCCTGGGGCTTCTAAACTCTTCCAGAGCCAAAACACACCTCACTTTATGCAGTTCAGTCTTCCTTTTGTCCAGTTGAAGTCCAGGTAGCCTCAGGCCGGGCCTGTGGGCTGTCAGGGAGGAGGACGAAGATGTACACGATGGTGCGGAAACCAAGGGCTTGGGCCAGAGTGGGTGGAGCTAGGCTGGCTGAGATCGCAGCGTCCGCAGCAACATGTCGGTCGTGATGCTCACTGAGCGTGTTCGTGCACGCTATCTCACTTGGTTTCTGCAACAACTCCATGAGGTAACATGGTGGATGTCCATTGTTTTTGTCTGCCCTGCATTATTTTCTCCTTTCTGGTTAAGGGCACCCCTTCACACACACCCCGCCCCTTCTTTCAGGAATCTGCTCTCTGCACTCTCTCAGTGTGGTTCTGATGGGCATTACCAATCACATAAACCACTCCTCACTCTGTGCCACAGGGAGGCCCATGACCCAGGCCAGGCCAAACGTACTACCCCTTCCCCAGGCAGTGAGCGGACCGGGGAGCTAAGCATGTGTCATGGATCTGGCCAATCAGAGCCTTTGCTGGGATCTTTATACACCGATGTGAGCTGGTTAAGCTGTGGAGGTGTAAGGAACGAAGCTTGTCTTCATCAAGTCTTGAGGCAAGTGGAAGAAGCCTGTTAGAGAAGTAGAGCATGAGGCCAACTTGCAAGAGAAGAAGAGATGAGAGAGGGAATGGAGGAGGGAGAGGGGGAGTGGTAGCTCCTCGGAACCCCCAGATCCAGCTACGCCTGAAGCTGGAACCGCCGTTTATCTTCTTTCATGTCATGAACCTTCCTGGGGTCTTGTACTTCAGCCAGTTGGAGTTGGAGTTCTGTCACATGCAACCAAAAGAGTTCCAACTACTATAAGTAAAGAATAGCCCGTCCACTGCATGGGCAACGAGACTGAGGCAAAAAGAGGCTGAAAGGTGACTCTAGGCCGCTTAGGACACAGAGCCAGGATTTGAGTCCACATCATTGGGCTTTTCATCCTATGCTCTTTCTACTATGTCCCCTACCGCACTTAGTCTGTATTAGTTTCCCATGGCTGCTGTAACAAATTACCACCAACTTGGGGGCTTAAAACAACAGAAATGTATTCTTTCGTAGGATCTGGAAGTCAGAAAACAGGACGAATACACCGGGCTAAAATCAAGGCGCTGGCAGGACCTCACTCCCTCGGGAGGCTCTAGGGGGGGATCCATTCCTTGCCTTTCCAGCTTCTGATGGCTGCTGGTGTTTCTTGGTTTGTGGTCCATCATTCCAATCTCTGCCTCTGTCTTCAGTGGCCTTCTCCTCCCCTGCATGTGTTTGTCTAAGTCTCCCTCCGTCTCTCTCTTAGTTGTGATGGCATTTAGGGCCCACCTGGATAATGCTAGATTATTCCCTCATCTCAAGATCCTTAATCACACCTGCAAAGATCCTTTTTCCCAATAAGATAACATTTACAGTTTCTGGGGATGAGGAGCTGATATCTTTGGATGGTCGTTATTTAGCCAAATACACTGTCTAGGCTACCTAGGATTTAGTGCTTGAATGTGATGATGCAGTCCTGAGAAAAACCTGGCCACTATCCAATTGTCCAGTCTCCCCAGCCAGATGGTTAGTACCTTCAGGGTCCGGCCCAGCCCCAAGTGCCCCATAGTGGCCAGCACAGGGTGGGCGAGCACCGGAGTCTATCCTGTTTCAGCACCCCCCCTCTCCCAGGTTGAGCACTGAAGATCAGGTGTAAACGAGAGGGGTCCCTGCTGCCAAGGTATTGCACTCCTTTTTATGGACCCTTTTCTCATTTCTCAAGGCAACGTCTACTGCTCACTTTAATTTGCATCTTTGGGTTGTTAAGAAACAGTCACCACAGGTAGCCCACGTAACGGGGGTGTATTATTACACTGAGCTGCATGTGGGAGGCAACGCAGGGGTCTAAGTGCCTGGGCTGGAATCCCAATTCTGCCATTTCCCAGCTTGTGAATCTTGCACCAGTTACTTACCTGCGCGGAAACTACATGGAGATCTAAGGGTCAGGTTTACAGGATAGTAAATGAGAACCTTGGTAACTTGGCAGTATCTCTAGCACAGAGCACTCAGTAAACGTTAGGTTATTATGACTGCCACATGGAATCCGCATCTGCCTCTCCCTTTTTAAAATGACTGTCTCAAGTTCTAAACGTTAAGGATTATTATTTCTACCGAATAGAATCTGAGGGTTATAAAATGACTCGCTTGGGCCCCTCGTGGTGCCTGCGTTCTCAGTCAGGCTGCACAATATCTCTGTTGCCCAGGGCCCCTGACCAACCCCAGAGCATCCTTTCAGCGGCCGCCTCCATCCCTATCAGCAGGTTCTTCCACCGCTCAGGGGAGAACCCGGTTTGCCCTTGGCCGTGGTCTGAGCAGCTCTGGGAAGGGGAGGGTGGTTGGGGGCGAGGTTGGAGGCGTGGCGGGGGGCAGGGATAGAGGCGGGGCTGGGGCGGGGCTGGAGGCGGGAGAATCACAGGTGCAAAGCTCGTTCTCTCCCCAGGGCAGGGCCTGAGACGGGGAGTGCGGGCAGCGCAGGGCCATGGCGTTTCTTCCGTCTGTGCTTGTTCCCCCCTCTGTGGCTTACTTTCTGCTATTCTTCTCCACGCAGCTGGCGTTACCCTTCCCCCAGCCCTGCGGGAAACCTCCTTATCGTTATCCTCACGACCCTCATGACTGTCCTTTTTGGAGGGTCCTCTTCATTACCTATACCAGGATACATATGCCTTTGCAAATCCTTCCCTAAGCCTGGGGCTCCTAAAGGAGTTTCTGTCCCGTTTTCTTCATGGGAAATAACTACAATAGCGTTCACGGTAATAACCATAATCTCAGCTAACTATTGTGTAGATGCCGTATTTGCCAACACTGCGCTAAGTCCTCTTATGCGATTTAACTCATTTCATATCGCACGCACGCGCGCACACACACACCCTATATGGTAGGTACTATCAGAAGTTTTATTTTATTGATGACGAAGCTGAGCGACTGCAAAGGTCAAATAACCACGTTAGTCCCCTTTTTCTTGCGCAATAAATCCCTAATAAATAAGAATGAATCGTGCAGCCCCACAGCAATATTCTAAAAAACAAAAAACAACAAAACTAAAGTTTTTTTCTGATTACAAAGCACTATCTGCTCACTATAGAAAATTAGAAAAATACAGAAAATCGCACTAAGAAAAACTAAAAAATGACCCATAATATTTTAGTTGCAACTATTTCCAGTCTGTCTGTCTGTCTGCATCTCTGCATTTTCCAGGGAGTTACATTTTTAAAAAAAATTTTTAAAGGTCTTTATTATTATTTTTTTAACATCTTTATTGGAGTATAATTGCTTTACAATGGTGTGTTACTTTCTGCTGTATAACAAAGTGAATCAGTTACACATATACATATGTTCCCATATCTCTTCCCTCTTGCATCTCCCTCCTTCCCACCCTCCCTATCCCACCCCTCTAGCTGGTCACAAAGCACCGAGCTGATCTCCCTGTGCTATGCGGCTGCTTCCCACTAGCTAGCTATTTTACATTTGGTAGTGTATATATGTCCATGCCACTCTCTCACTTCATCCCAGCTTACCCTTCCCCTTCCCCGTATCCTCAAGTCTATACTCTAGTAGGTCTGTGTCTTTATTCCCATCTTTCCCCTAGGTTCTTCATGACCATTTTTTTCTTAGATTCCATATGCATGTGTTAGCATACGGTATTTGTCTCTCTCTTTCTGACTTACTTCACTCTGTATGACAGACTCTAGGTCCATCCACCTCACTACAAATAACTCAATTTCGTTTCTTTTTATGGCTGAGTAATATTCCGTTGTATATATGTGCCACATCTTCTTTATCCATTCATCTGTTGATGGGCACTTAGGTTGCTTCCATGTCCTGGCTATTGTAAATAGAGCTGCAATGAACATTGTGGTACATGACTCTTTTTGAATTATGGTTTTCTCAGGGTATATGCCCAGTAGTGGGATTCCTGGGTCGTATGGTAGTTTTATTTTTAGTTTTTTAAGGAACTTCCATACTGTTCTCCATAGTGGCTGTACCAATTTACATTCCCACCAACAGTGCAAGAGGGTTCCCTTTTCTCAGGGAGTTACATTTAAGCCATGCTTTTTGATGGCTTTCAGGCCTCCGGGCCTCTCTGTTCGGACATTTAAGTTGTATCCAAATTTTCTTTTCTGCTATTACAACATTTGACAACTATTCTTTAACATGTTATCTTTGCCCATGTTTCTAATGATTTCTTTAGGATGAAGGGTCTGCACCTGGAAGCTTTGGATACACTTTGCCAAGTGCCTGGGAACGGGTGTTGCTAGTACCAGTGCCTCCAGCCAAGTGCAGAAGGTGCTGCTTGTTCGCCTCTTCACCAGCTCGGGGGCTTCTGTTTTCATTATGCCGTCCTTGCTGCTGCGTTCACTGCATTTTTAAGTTACTAATGACATGAATTTATTTTATTTTTCTCTATGCAATTTGCTGGCCATGTGGGTTTCCTGTCCTGTTCTTTACAGCACAGACTTTGAACATCTCCCCAGTTTATATGCCGTTTTCTCCTTATTATCCCTTCATCTTGATCTACTTAAAGAGCAAGGCTGGTTATAAGCCTCCTCTGTTTTAAAGACGGGATGAACAATGTTACGGCATCGACTCCATGACCCAGTTGGTTTTCAGGTCACTCCACCCAGCTATGCTGTTCTTGCCACTGTACCCCTTCTACATGGGAACGACGCAGGCCCCGTGGGGAGATGAGGCCTTCCTGAAATATACAGAAAAAATATGCTTCTGTAACACCTCAAACTCAATATTCACCTCACAGGGTCGTGAAGATCAAATGATATAACATCTATGAAAACACTTCATTTTCTGCCCAGTACTTTAGAGGGTAGAGAGATTTAGACAGAACATTTTAGAGATTATAAACTTTTATCGAGAGCATTTTACAGCTCATCCCCAGGCTTTCTTATACACATCGTATCATCTGAAATGAGCAAGGCTTTCCTGGCTCTAGAAGGTTAGACAAAAGGCGACTCAAAATGAAGGAATAAACCTTTACCATGCGCCTGCTCGGGCCCTGACAGTTTGCTTGTCTTATCCCAGCTAACCGTTACCGCCCTGCAAAGCAGATGGATTCACTCATTCAACAGGTGAATGTTTCTTGTGTGCCTACTGTGTGCCAGGCTCCGTTCTAAGCCCCTAGAGATAGATCAGGGAAGAAGATGGATGAATTCTCTGGCCTCATGGGGCAGAATTCCAGTGGTTAAATTCCTAGGAGATGCTATGCTTACTTTTTGGATAGAAGTCTCAGGTATGCGGTCACCTGCCATGGTCACCCAGCCAGGATTCAAACCTAAATCTCCTGGCCCCAAAGGCCCCTCTACCTCCTGGGGCCCCCAAAACGCTGAGCCTTTCTCTCCATGGATTAGGGAGTAAAGTCATAGATGAAAACTCTATAATTTTTTAAAGCTCAGGAGTCCTCAGTCATTTCAGTGTTTTTCGTCGCACGTTCATTATCATTCGCTTTGGAGGATTGTTTTCTTTTGAACTGGAGAAGCACCTGGCTTTCCCGCTGTTATTTGCAGATGTTTGTTAAACGAATTGAAGGAGTACAGGAAGGCTTGATTTTGTAGTTATGCCCCAGCATCCCCTCCCCCACAAAAGAGAGTAGATCAGGAGAAGGTTCCAGTGGGTTCACAAAGCCATTTCATCACACTCGGGTAGTGCGGACGATCAAAACAGAGTCTGCTGCCCTGGAATGGCTTCCACCCCTATCCCCACCTCAGTCCCCTGCTTTCAAAGCCCTCCGCTCCGCAGGAAAACGCTGCCCCCTCCTGGCTTAGAGGGACCAGCACAACGGACACAAGGGCTCAGACCAATAGGAACTTCATTAAATCTCAACAATAGGTTCACAGAAGACCAGCGAATAAATTAGGGCGAACGGAGCTGGGTAGGACAATACCACTGGATAAAATGAAGATTTCGAGATACTCTCTTCGCTTCATGACATTCACATGGTCCCTTTGGGGCTACAGAAGCATCAGCCCCCGTTGTACACCCCCGGATGCTGGTGGGCACGGACTGTCCTGTACAGAAGCGATGGGCAAAGCATGTCTGGGCTCAGGAGAGGCAATAACTCCGACAGTTAACACAGCCTCCAGAAGTGACCCTCTTCCTAAAGGTGGGGCTGAGGCAGGAAGCTGCCACCCCCCAGCGGGGTCTTTGGGTTGGAGGGTGAGGCGGGCAGGCCTCTGTTCGCATTCTGTGCTCCTCTACCCGGTTTCAAAACCTCCCTCACCTGCGTCTTTCTCCATATAGATAAGCCCGGCAGGGGAAGCAGGAGGCTGCTGCAGAGTTCACAGCCAGCGCAGAAGCTGCCCCATTCCTGGGACAGTGTCAGTGAAAAATGACTTCTGGAAGCTCTCCGGACTTTTCTCTCCCCCTCTCCACTTCCAAAGGAGAGACTCTTTTGCTTTCTGAGTTGCCTCCTACTCCCTGAAGGGGTGTGTGTGTGCGAGTAAAGGGGTAGAAAATACCTGAAGACTTTCATGTGACTTAGGACACTTATTTTCTTCTCAAGGGCTGAACTAAAGCCAGAAAGTGATGCAAGAAAGATCTCTGTAGGTTTCACCTCTGAAGGACCAAGTGATGCCTGGTGAACCTGCTAAAGATCCTACAGGAAAAACATGGGGGGTCAGATTGGGAGGAGCCTGAGGGTCAGATGGGGGAGGAGCCTGGGGGTCAGATGGGGGAGGAGCACGGGGGTCATCTTTGCTCTTCTGGTTCTTTTTCTCCTCCCATAATTCTTCTGGGGGGGTGGGGAATCCAGGTATGATTGACATGTTCTCCAAGTACCAGCTGTGTTCTGGTTCTAATTTCAGCTCCAGAAGTTGCCATCGTGGCCTGGCTGTGGACAACCTTTCACATGCTTCTCTTTCCATGCTCTTTTTAACCTGCATTAATGTCACCAGCCTGGACACCCCAAGGGCTGGAACTGTCTCCTTTATCAGTGTCTCCCCAGCGCCTGGCACACAGCACTGGCTCAGCACAGCTGCCTTTGCTGGATGAGTGTGGGACAGTGTCCTCTGGTCAGGAGAAGAAGGCCCCGTCCCTTCCCCTAACTGGGCCACAGCGGCCACCTTGGGAAAGGAGGGAAGTGGACAGGGTTTTCCCAGCCACCTGCTGGCCAGACATTCAAAAATTCTCTGTGGTGCTGTAGGTCCAGCTTGGGTTGCAAAAGTAAGCAAAGCCCAGGGCTTCCCTGGTGGGGCAGTGGTTAGGAATCTGCCTGCCAATGCAGGGGCACGGGTTTCATCCCCGGTCTGGGAAGATCCCACATGCCACAGGGCAAGTAAGCCCGTGCACCACAACTACTGAGTCTGCGCTCTAGAGCCCACGCGCCACAACTACTGTGCCTGTGTGCCACAATGACTGAGCCCGTGTGCCACAACTACTGAGCCCGTGTGCCTAGAGCCTGTGCTCCACAACAAGAGAAACCACCGCAGTGAGAAGCCCCCGCTCTCCCCAACTAGAAGAAGCCTGCGCGGAGCAATGAAGACCCAATGCAGCCAAAAATAAATAAATAAATAAACTTATTTTTCTTAAAAAAAAAAAGAGTAAGCAAAGTCCCCACCCCCGGGATGTCACAGTCTACTGGGGGAGACAGAGATTAAAGAAACATCCGTAAGATCATGAAATACAGTTGTCCAAAGTGGCCCTGAAGGAGACTCTCTGGGAATCCTATGTGAACCAGAGAAATGGCATGAGTAGAGGTAACCAGCCCTCAAGGAGAGGAAGGGCATTCCTGGGGAAGGAGCAGCACAGGTGAAGGCCCCGAGGCAGTTTCCGGGGCAGCATTTGCTCTTTGCACCACCAATTCCCCCTCCCCCAAACCCCGCCATGAATGCAGAACTGATGCCCAAGTGGGCGACAGTCATCTCATAGCCACGGGAGAAAGGCCACAGGAACCCGTGGCACCGACGATGCTGGTCCCTGCTGCCACACTCTTCCAGGGCCTTGTCACGTGAGAAACAGTGATTTCTGTTACTTGCAGCCCAAGGCATCCTGTCTGAAACAGAGCAGAAAGGCCAACAGCCTTCCTAACTAGCCAGACCTGGGGATGTGGTTCGGCGGCACCGGTCACCAAAGGGTGGGTTCACGTGCAGACGAAAAGCTGCCTGTTCCCGTGACCGCCCACCACTGAGTGGGAGCCCTCCATCCCTCTCTGAGGACCCCTGACTTCCACCAGAGTTGGAATAATCCTTGGAGAAAATATCACCTCCAGGAAGATACAGCTCAGCCCCCTGGGTGAGCTCCCAAATCCCAGGATGACAGAGGGCAGGGCAAGGCGAGTTGGCCACTCAGTCTCACGAGTCCAAGTTCAGCCCACGCGCCTGGCAGCTCCTCCCTCGTCTGCTGTGCGGCAGGGACCCGCCGTCCTGGGGACAGGGTGGCTCCAGGGCAGCCTGGCTGCAGAGTCACAGTCTCCCGCCTTCCAGGTGGAAGGTCCACCAGCTCTCCGCGGCCAGGAGTCTCTCAGCGGGGCTGTTACTCACTCAGTTTCCTCACTAATTACACTGGGATTTTCCTTCCTGAACAGAGAAACGTCTCTAATTTGGGTTATAAAACATCTCTTTGAATTTTCTCCAGAGTCTGCAGTGACTGTAATAATAAAACAGACCTGGAACAGGAAGGCTTTCATCCTAGCATCTCAAAGCTCACAATAAACAAATCGCAATTATGTATCTCAACGGCCCCCCCTTTTTTCTTTTCCTAATGGGGAAACTGAGGCAAAAGGAGGTCAAGTGCTTGGCGCGAGGCTATGGCTTCTCTTGGCCACCAAGAAGCCCATGTAACTGCTGGGACTTTCACCATGTCCGTAATTACAGCCTTGCCCCGAAGCCCTGGGAAGTTTGCACGGGCCTCCCGGATACCAAACACCTGCCACCTTGCGCACCAGCTTCTTTGGACAGAGGGACAGCTGTGATCTGACTCCAGAGGATGAGCCCTTTAAGTGAAAGGATGAGCCCTTTTACTGCTTGTGGAAGATGTTTCGTGTTTTACAAATTAAGGGTTGGTGGCAACCCTGCATCCTGCAAGTCTATCTGCTATTTTTCCAACAGCATTTGCCCACGTCATGTCTCTGTGTCACGTTTTGCTAATTGCCACGATGTTTCAAACTTGTTCATTATTGTTATCTTTGTTATGGTGACCCGTGATCAGTGATCTTTGATGTGGCTCATTGCAAAAAGATTATGATTTGCTAAAGACTCAGATGACGGTTAGCCTTTATTTCACAATAACGTAGTTTTTAATTAAGGTATGTACGTTGTTTTTTTTTTAGACATAATACGATTGCACACTTCATAGACTGCAGTATAGTGCAAACATACCTTTTATATGCACTGGGAAACCAAAAAATTTGTTTGACTCTCTTTATTGAAGGGGTCTGGAACCAAACCTGCAACATCTCCAGTTTGCCTCTATCCTAGGCCTCCAGTGGTCATGGGGCGCCCACCTGTTACCTGTGAGATTACATAGAAACATACAGAACCATAAAACATACGACTCACGTGTATGCTGACCTTGTTCGTTTAAAGCGTGTGTCTTTCTCCCTAGAGTGTGAGCTCTTGAGGGTGGGGGTGTGCCCGCTGTATCATGGCAGGTCTTGTGTTTAGTTATTTAAACACACACCCCCTTCAGCAATCAGAGCTTTCTTCATTTCTTCAGAGCTTGGGAAGCAGGGACCCAGAAAAGAGGGCTGGGTGTGGAAGGAGCAAGTCTACGGCTCAGGAAAGCTTCAAGGAGCTCAAGGAAGAACCCCTTTACTTCTCTGAGTGATGGAGAAAAGAGTGATGTCTTTGCCCATAAAACACTCCTGCCTCTGGGGGCTTCCATTCTAGCCAGGTGTCAGCAGAAGTCTTCTTAAAAGGCCAGAGAGTGAATAGTTTTGCATGCATGCACCGAGGAGCAAAACTGAGGCTGTTACGTGAGCATCTATATAACCGTTTACAATGTAACACTTTACAGATGCCAAAAACATTCTCAGCTCCCAGGGCAGAAGGAAGAAACAATCAGGCCTCTTGAGGGCTGTGACTTGCCAAGCCCGTTTAGAGGTAAAACAATAACTAACATTTATTTAACATTTGTTGTGTTCCAGCACCGATCTACTCAAGTCCCTTCCAGGGAGAAAAGAGCACGTGCAAAGGGCCTGAGGCAAGAGCATGTTTTGTGTGTTGGAGGAACAGGTGTGGTAGATGTAAACTCTCGGGAAGTATATGAGACAGGTTTACATGAAACTCACCAGAAAGAACCAGATGTGACCCACTGGGATCAGGACATTCACGTTCACGCATCCAGCAGATGTCCTGAACCGTTCTGTTACTCAAGGCTCTCTCTTCTGCCTCCCAAGGTTTGGGCTGGTGAAGTCTTGCCAGACGTTGTGGAGCCTGGAAAACTTAGCCCGTGACTCAGTGTCCACAGGTCAGGCCACCGGAAGAGTTTGTGTGTGTGTGTGTGGATGTGCCAGACCACAGGACTGAGCTGCGGTCTGGGCTCGGGGTCCCCCAAGCTAATGACAAGAGCCCAGAAGACACGCAAACTGAGTCCAAGCTCGCTCTGCTCGCCGCACGACAGGCCGATGAATCGGAGACGAGGTGCCGAGGCAAGGAAGACGACTTTATTCAGAAAGGAGGCAGACCGAGAAGATGGCAGACGAGTGTCTCTGAAAAACCATCTTACGTGGGTCTGGATGCCAGTTTCTTTTATAGAATCAGAGAGGGAGAGGCAATGAGGAAGTAACGTAAAAGGACCATCAGTCTCGCAAAACATCTCCTGGAATGACCAGCCTGAGTGAGGGGATGTGTTAGTTTCTTTTTTCTTGCAGCAATTCACAGGTGGGCAGGGTTCCCTGGGGCAGGCCATGATGTATGATTATAATAACAAAAGCAACGAAAAGCAAAGGTTAAAGTCAAAGAAACAGACCGAACAAGGAGTCCGATTTAACTCTTCCCTGTTACAAAACCAGGGAGTTGAAGAGAACCCCAAACAAAAGCCCTAAGTTTAGCTGAACCTCAAACCATATCAAACTCTGCCAGAAAAATGTTACGAGCTGGGTTTGTGGTTTTCTCCCTCCCTCCTTGCCTTCTTTCCTTCCGTAAAATGCAGGATGGGTAGGAGAGGCTCTTGCAATGAAAGAATTAATAAACACTGATAAAGCTGATGGTCATTCAGAACTTGTTGGCTTACATTGTCAGAAGAAATTGTGAAACTGACAGAAATGGTCACTGACTGCACCTTCGGTTTTCTGATTCTGTTAAGGGCTTGTGCCTTTCATTGTCTTTACTGAGAGCCATGCAAATGATTTTGTCCCTAGAAATGCAAATGAGTTTGTCTCTTGGAACACAATTGATTATCGTCCTATGACTATTGACCAGTCTTGCATCTGTTTGTAAATTCATTTCAGCCTTTCTGATTGCTGGTATATTTAGGTGTGACTCTGAATTATCCCTTGAACCATTTGTAACACCTTCTCAAGTCTCTCACTAATTCAGGAGTTAAATACAATCTTTGACACACATCTATTTTAGGTTTATATGAGTCGTGATTTTATCTTAAAAAATTGTATCCTTTAACGACATGTATAATCTTATTTACAAAGCTGTGAAGTGGCGATCATCGCCATCACCCCCATGTTATAGACGAGGAAAACGGAGGCCCAGGGTGTCGTGAAATCTGCTCAAGGCCGTTCACGGGTCATTGCTGGAGTCGTGCTCTGCACCCAGGCAGTGGGAACCCAGAGCTGGAGCTTTTTGTCACTGTCCTATGCGGTCCTTGTTGTGCAATTGGATGTGTCTCCCCAGTTGTGCTATTGGCTTTCAGGTTGGTTTTCTTACCATTGGCCCCTCAGGATGTCCAGTACTCATTGCCTTTGTAGCTGCCAGTCTGTGAGGAACTCCCGAGGTCAGAAAAGAGAGCTCCTCCGTATCACAGCTCAGAGCTATGAGCCATGTGGGTGGCAGGCAGATTCTTACTGATGGGTCTTAAGAAGCCAATTTGGAGAAGGCCTCAAAACCTCCAGCTAAGGGACTTCCCTGGTGGCGCAGTGGTTAAGAGTCCGCCTGCCAATGCAGGGGACACGGGTTCGAGCCCTGGTCTGGGAAGATCCCACATGCTGCGGAGCAACTAAGCCCGTGCGCCACAACTACTGAGCCTGCGTGCCACAACTACTGAAGCCCACGTGCCTAGAGCCCATGCTCCAAAACAAAGGAAGCCACCACAGTGAGCACCCCGTGTACCGCAACGAAGAGTAGCCCCCGCCTGCTGCAACTAGAGAAAGCCCGTGCGCAGCAATAAAGACCCAACGCAGCCAAAAATTAATTCATTAAAAACCCTGCAGCTAAGAGTCTTTGAGTACTTTCTCCTCAATGACACCAAGGGTCCACTTCTTTAATCTACTTATTTTAATAGTATAAATATTTTTTTTGTTATCACAGGAATGTCAAATTCTTTAGGGGGTAGCGAAGGACAACTACAATCTGAGCACCTTACTGCCTGACGGATGAATCGATTTTTTAAAACTCTCAGGAACAAGCTTACACCAGAGCCAAATCAAGTTATTCTTTAGAACTATTGAACCACAAGTATCATCTGAAGGGAGAAGGAACATATTGACCTTCCATTTGATTGCTCTTTCTGTATGAAATTCAAATTACAGCTCAAGGGTGTCAGAACCCTAATACTGATGTGTATTTTGTGAGCTGTATGAATATTTGCAGGTGAGAGTGTTGCCAGCGAACATTTGTGGAATTTCTACTGTGTAGCAAGCGCCTCTGGAAATGCTTTACGTGCACGTTGTCATTGGATCTTTCAACTCTGTGGTGTGAGTTCTATAATTAGCCTCGATCTACAGATGAGGTAACTGAGGCCCAGAGAGGTAGTCATTTGCCAAAGGCCACAAATCTGCTAAGTGGAGCCACAGGCTAAGCGCCGGTGCACACACATGATTCCCACGTATCCTGGAAGAAGAGGGAAGCTGAGCGCCCCCTGTGCTCCCTACTACCTGGGCTCACATGCCCTCGTGTTTCCCCTTCCGTAGTGAATCGGCGTGTGACTTCCGAGGCCAGGTCATAAAGGGCGTTGCTGCTTCTGCCTTTGCCTGTGGATGGTTGTCCTGGGAGATGCTGGCTGCCATGTCGTGAGGACACTCAAGCAGCTCTGAGGAGGGGCCCACGTGGAGGGGAACTGGAGGCTGATGAGATTCTGACGGATTTGCTCAGCCTCCATTCCCTCCTCCCTCTAGTGTTCTTTCCTGTAAGTCAGAGGCTGTAAAGTTGAAGACTGTATTTTCCAGAGTCCTTTGCAGCTAGAGTTCTGGATGTGAATTCGGTTCTGCTGTTAGATGTACCCAGGTGGGATTTGGAAGGCGGAAGTGAGGCAGAGGCCATCGTTCTGCCCCATTTGGGATGTGAGGGGCAGGGTTCACTGCAGCTGCACTTCCCTGTCCATTTGCCAGTTCTTCAGTGTCGAGAAGCAGGTACAGTCACGTGCTCTTGGATTCTGTGGTTCTGCTGGCATCCTCAGAGAATGTGGTTCCAGGGAGGGTCAGTTCTGCAGGCCATGGAAGCCTCTCCCGGAAGCACAGCCTTGAGGCCCCTGCCCCAAACTCCCAGTGGTTTTGCAAGCACCCTCTTTCCTGTATTAAACCATGGAATGATTTCCATTTCCTGCTCTGAAACTTGATGGATACTATTAGATAATTCAACATTATAGAAATAAGTCAATAAAGAGTAAAGGCTTTCCTCCTTACCCCAATTCCAATTTTCCTTCAAAAACAGTAACATTTTCCTATTTATTATTTCAGAAAATTCTTCTTTGTGAATCTATACACAGATAGATAGATGATAGATAGATAGATAGATGATAGGTAGATAGATAGATAGATGATAGGTAGATAGATAGATAGATAGATAGGTAGGTAGATAGATAGATAGATAGATAGGTAGATAGATAGGTGATAGATAAAATACACTATGTAACATAATGTTACTCAGAGAAGGGGGTCATAATATAGCCATTGTTTTGCATATTAGTATTTTTTCACTAAAAATATGTTTTTAGGCATTTTTTCACTAAAAATATGTTTTGAATCATAATGAGATACCACTACACACTGACTGGAATGGCTAAAATAAACCTAACAATACCAAGTGTTGACAAGGACAAGGCACAACAAGAACTCTCATACATCCTCATATAGGAATGTCAATTGATTGAACCACTTTGGAACACTATTCGGCAGTTTGTATTAAAGTTACACACATACTTACCCACTGACCCAGCCACTTGTTCACAAAAAAGACTTGTGCAAGAAGGCTCACAGCAGTTTTATTTATACTTGTCAAAAAGTAGAAACAACACAAATGTCACACATGTGAATGGATAACAAATTGTGTTCTATCCTACAAAGGAATACTATTTGGCAATAAAAAGGTAATAAAAAGGAACAAACTACTGATATACGCATAACCTGGACAAACTTTGAAAACCTTAAGTAAAAGAAATAGATGCAAGAGAGCACATAGCGAGTGATTCCTTTTACAGGAGGTTCAAGAACAGGCAGGACCACAATACAGCCCCCGAAGTCAGAGACAGTTTATCTCTGTTGAGTGTGCAGGTGATGGGCTGGCAAGGGGCACAGGGAACCTTCTGAGGTACTGGAAATGTTCTGCATCTTAATCTGGGTGGTGGTTACACAGGTGTACACATGGGTAACATGACTCAAGCTATCCACTTAAGATCTGTGCACTTTACCAATTAAAAGATTATCTTTGGATATCAACACACTTAGAACTAGTTCAATCTGTTTCACATTTGCAGAGAATTCTATTGGACAGAGTCACTGTCATTTTACCCACTCGACTATGTGGGGACTTTTAGCTTGTTTCCAGCATTTTTGCTATTACAGGCAAAGGTATGGTCAATATCCCTTGTGTGTATCTTGGAATTCTTCTGCCAGTGTATCCACAGGGTAAATTGCTAGAAGTGGACTTGCCGGGTCAGAGGGAACATGGCTGTTGATGTTTCACAGGTATTGCTCAATTGCCCTCCAAGAATATTGCAGCAATGCCCACGCCCACCACACCATCACTTCTGAGAGCGCAGGTTTTCCCACGCCCTCACCAGCACTGAGCATTACCAACCTTTACAGTGTTTGCCAATCTGATGGGTAAAAATATTTTATCCTTCTTTCTTTCTTTCTTTTTTTCTGAATCGATCTGCTCTATCTTGACCCATTTCCCATACTGGGTTTCTGCATCTGATTTTGTTTGAGGTAAGGGTTTGTTGCTAAATAAAATAAATTAAACTTTCAGATTAGATCAAAGAAAACATCATGCTTTCCAAAACTGAACTGCCAACGACGAACCACAGAGTTTGTCTCTGGTGGGACTCTTCCATATAACGGGGTTGGGACACAGTGGGGATGCCCAACTCACAGCCATGGTGTTACCTCTGGCTTTGGGCAAGATGCTCTGATTTTCCTTGCCTCAGTTTCCTCATCTGTGAACTGGAGCTCATAATAATATTATTATTGTTGTGGAGGTGAAATGAGATAATATTCATCCAGGGCTCAGGCTGCGCCAGGCATGTCCTAGGTCTTGTATAAGTTTCCTCCATTGCTGTGATCATGGTGACTCATTATGGAGGTGTCCCCTCTGGGCCTTAGTTTCTGTCTTTATAAAGTGAGACTGTTGCATGAGATGTTCCAGCTCTTCTGCCCCTTCCTGGTTTCCTGCCCCGTGGCCTCTGCTCTTGGTGACCTGTGAGCACCCTGCTTCCCGCCCCCGGGCACCATCCTAGGCTCCTGGAGTCACCCACCCGCCAACTTACCACTCAGGCTGTACTGCCCGGGGCCGTCTCCAAACTCCAGGTGGCTCGTACTTGGTCACCTGGCCCCAAAGCAACGCGGCTTGTTGCTGAGGCTCAGAATCCCTGGAGAAAACAATTCCTTTTGCTTCAACGGCAGTCTCTCTCTCTCAAAGGAGTGAGGCTCCAGCGCTGCTGTCCCACAGCGGGTCAGACGCTTCTTCAAAGCACTGAGCCCAGCCTCCCTCTGTCCTCCGCGTATCAACTCAGGCAGTGACTCCAACAGACCCTGAATTCTAAATTAGACTCGGCTGGGTCCCTTCCCCAGAAAGATTCCTTCCTCATGTTCCTGCCACAGCCCCACCTGCCTTGATTCACATCATGGACCCGATTTAGCTCACATCAGGGAACTTTGCAAGCATTTGTCTCCCTCTGGCTCTGGATCCGATGCCAGTCCTGCAGGGGAGGCCCCTCATTTCTCTAACTGAGAAATCTCCTCCTCCACATCGTGAGGGGCCCAGACAGAAGGATCAGATTATTTGAAAGCCAAATGCCCTCTGAGTAAATTTCAACACCATCTATTCATATTTTTTGCCTCTCCTGCCCCTACCCTCTGCCCACCTCTTCTGGTTTACCAGCCACACCTGGCAGCCACCTGTCAGATTCTCAACCCATCACCTGGGCAGCGCGGCCCCATCAAAGTCCAGTGTCCCAGGTGGAGATGTCTTATTCCAAGCCTTGACAGCAGTGCCTTTCTCTAGTCCCTGGCATGTTCATTGGAGCCCCAAACTGACCCCTGCTTTTTTCCATTAAATAAGCAGTTATACACTCAGATCAAAGCGAGGTCAGCAAGGAAGGAAGGCGGGAGAGAAAGGTGTGTGCTTGTTTATTAGTTGTTGGTTCTGATAGCTCTTTGCATGTTCACTTTGAGGGCTGGGGGAAGCGCAAAATACGTTTGATGGAATAATTATTAAATGAGGGACTTCCCTGGTGGTTCAGTGGCTAAGACTCCACACTCCCCATGCAGGGGGCCCAGGTTCAACCCCTAGTCAGGGAACTAGATCCCGCACGCCACAGCGAAGATCCCACGTGCTGCAACTAAGACCTGGTGCAGGCAAATAAATAAACAAATAAATAAATATTTTAAAAAATTATTAAATGAGGTTCGAGGCACCTAGAGGCACACTCGTAGAAAGAAGAGTGATTTGCACACCTGTCTCCTGGCCTCCTCAATGTTTTGTTTCCATTTATCATCTCACCCAGAGGTCTGAAAGCTTTCTCTGTAAAGGGCAAGATAGTAAATATTTAGGCTTTGTTAGCTAAGAGGCAAAAATGAGCAACTCTTCTCAATGAAAGACTGACGGTCTTTTTTTTTTTTTTTTACAATTTAAAAATGTAAAAACCATTCTTAGGGCTTCCCTGGTGGCGCAGTGGTTGAGAGTCCACCTGCCGATGCAGGGGACGTGGGTTCGTGCCCCAGTCCGGGAAAATCCCACATGCCACGGAGCGGCTGGGCTCGTGAGCCATGGCCGCTGAGCCTGCGCGTCCGGAGCCTGTGCTCTGCAGCGGGAGAGGCCACAACAGTGAGAGGCCCGCGTACCGCAAAAACAAACAAACAAACATTCTTAGCTCATGGGTCGCATAAAAACAGGAAGTGGCTGGGTTCAGCCCATGGCTGTAGCTTGTCTATCCTGAATGCTAACCTATATCACTTCTGCCCAGTGAGACTATCAATTCTTGAAGGGTACAGATCGCTCATTGCTACCCAGGGCATCAGAGCTTCACTGTGTCTGTAAAGAAATAAAGGGAAAAAAGACCCTGCTTCTAAATGCCCCCCTGTGCCCCAGCCCAGCGAGTGAGTTCTAGGTGCTGGGGGTACAGCAGTGAAAAGAGCAGACCAAAAGGTCCTTGGCCTTGGAAAGCTCATGTTCTAGTGGGGTAAGACCCACCATGTAACTAATATCAATTAATGGTAGACGGTACTAAGTGATGGTAAAGACTAGATTAGGGAAGAGGGACAGAGAATGTCAGGATGGGACATGGCTTTACTTTTAAATAGGATAGTCAGGGAAGGCCTCCCCGGGAAGGTGACCTTGAGGAAAGACCTACAGGTGAGGGAGGGAGCCATGCAGAGATCTGGGGCAAGAACATTCCAGCCAGAGGGAACAGCAAGTGCAAAGTCCCTGAGGCAGGAGCTGCATGAATGTGGGGCGTGTGGAAGACAGGGCCAGAGAGTTTCCTGGGGCCCTGTCTTCCTGGGTCTATTTTGAAGATGGATCTGATGGGATTTGCTCATGGAACGGACATGGGTTTGGAGGGGGTCAAGGATGAAACCAAGGGCAGTCAGAGCATTGGAAGGACAGAGCTGCCTTTACTGAGATGGGAGCTGGTACGGCAGGAAAACTGAGAATTCCATTTGGGATGTATTAAGTCTGAGAGGCCTATTAAACCCCAGATAGATAGATAAATAGATAGATAGATAGATAGACAGACAGATATAAATCAGCTCTCAGGTGGGAAGTGGCTGATGGGGTGAGGGGTGGTCAAAATAAGGAGACGCCCCTGCAGCCCTCAGAGCCGTGCTGCCGTAACTCAGCCCCACGGCCATGGCCTCCTGGGAGGGAGAAGCGGAACGCGAGGCCAGGAGGGATGCCCCGGAGCCTGCCCTTGCACTCGGATTTCCTCAGCCAGCTTGTCTTCACAGGAGCTGCTGTCAGGCCGGGCCTCTCTGGAGCGGCTGGAGGAGACCAGTCAGTAGAGCGTTCGCTATGCCAGTGCCCACCCGGGAACACACACACCGCCCAGAGAGTGGCCTTCAGAGCGCAGGGGTGGGACAGGAGGCACTCAGGAGTGGGTGGTTCCAGGAAGGGGAGAAAGGGACCTCTGGATACATTCACAATGTTGTTCACTGAGCCCTTACTACGTAGGTATCAGGCGCTGGATGTGTGCCCGGTAGAGAAGGAAACCAATGATAAATTGTTTCAGAAAACAGTACCATACACAATCTGGTCTCTACAGTTCATGTAATTCATGAACTGCGCATGATGGATCTATATGTTCTGTGCTGCAGAGGTTAAACCAATGGCAGCCCTTTCATCAAGATAGAAAAGAAAAACAAAGAAAAACTCAGAGCACCTCACTTGTGCCCCCTGGTGGTGAGATCTGTCAGCACGGCGGCCAAGCCACCGTCTCCCCCCACCCCGCTAGGCTACTCCTGCGGGGTGTCACCCGATTGGGTGCAAGGAAGACTCCTAAAGCTTGTCTGGCCCCCAGGACCCGGGGAAGCCTGAAGAGGGTGCTCAGAGTCACGGAGAACCGTCGGCCTTTCCAGCTTGAGGAGTCCAGGGGCCACTGATGAAGAAGCTCGACAGGCCGGTGGCAGCCCCGAGTGGGCGTCAGGGGGGACAACCCTGCTGCAGGCTCCTGGGTTTGGGATGGTTTCTAGTTTCTAACTCCCCGAGTCTCAGCTTGGCCTCCGCCGAGGAAGGGCCCTTCTTCTCCGAGGTCCATCAGCTGAGGGCGCTCTGATTCAGTGAGGAGGGGTCCGGACTGGAGGAGGGACACGGAATGAGGAAAATCACCCCCCACCCCATCACTGGTAACCGCATTCCGGCTCCGCCACCCATCTTGCTACAACCAGGGACTCGGGACCAGAAAGACTGGTGACTCAAATCTCCCGGGGGAGTTGCTTTACCTCTCTGAGCCTCTTTTCCTCATTTTATAGAAAGAGTAACAATATCCTTCTTATAGTGTTTCTGTAAGGAGTAAGCAAGGAAATGTACCCGAAGCACTTCGCGTGGTGTCTGGCAAAACCCTTCAGTAAATAAAAGGCAGTTATTACGATTATGACTGTGATCATTACTATTATTTCTTGAGCATTTACTATGTTCCAGGTATCATAGCAAAGGAATATTAATTGTAACAGATAACATTTGATGAAAGCTTTCTCCATGCCAGGCACTTACACCAGGAGCTTTACAGTCATCTTTTCGACCTTCACAACACTATAAGCTGGTGCTGTGTTCTGAATGAATGTTTGCTGTTCCCTAAAATTCATATGTTGAGCCATAAGCAAAACCGAAAGACAGCCCACAGAATGGGAGAAAATATCTGCAAACAAAGCCACCAGAAGGGATTAATCTCCAAAATATACAAACAGCTGATGCAGTTCTATGTCAAAAAACCCACCCAATCAAAAAATGGGCAGAAGATCTAAATAGACATTTCTCCAAAGAAGACATACAGATGGCCTGAAAGCACATGAAAAGATGCTCGGCGTCACTAAGTATCAGAGAATTGCATATCAAACTACAAAGAGGCATCAGCCCACACTGGTCAGAATGCCCATCATCAAAAAGTCTACAAACGATAAATGCTGGGGAGTATGTGGAGAAAAGGGAACGCTCTTGCACTGTTGGTGTGAATGTAAATTGATACAGCCACTATGGAGAACAGTATGGAGGTTCCTTAAAAAACTAAAAATAGAACTAGGATCCAGCGATCCCATCCTGGGCATATATATCTGGAAAAAACCATACTTTGAAAAGATACATGTACCCCAATGTTTATTACAGCACTATCTACAATAGCCAAGACATGGAAGCAACTTAATTGCATGGAAGCAATTTATCCATTCCATCAACAGAGGAATGGATCAAGAAACAATGGAATATTACTTAGCCATAAAAAAGAACAAAATAATGCTGTTTGCAGCAACAAGGATGGACCTAGAGTTTATCATACTAAGTAAGTCAGACAGAGAAAGACAAATATCATATGATATCACTCATATGTGGAATTTAATTTTAAAAATGATGCAAGTGAACTTATTTATAAAACAGACACAGACTCACAGATTTTGAAAACAAATTTACGGTAACCAAAGGGGAAACGTTACCAAAGGGGAAACGTGGAGGGGAGGGATAAATTAGCTTGGGATTAACGTACACTCACTACTAGATATAAAATAGATAACCAACAAGACCTACTGTATAGCACAGGGAACTCTACTCAATATTCTGTAATAACCTATATGGGTAAAGAATCTGAAAAAGAATGAATATATGTATATGTATAACAGAATCACTTTGTTCTACACCTGAAACTAACACAGCATTGTAAATCAACTCTACTCCGATAAAATAGAAAAAAAATTTTTTTTAATAAAATTCATGGACTTACCTGGTGACGCAGTGGTTAAAAATCTGCCTGCCAATGCAGGGGACACGGGTTCGAGCCCTGGTCCGGGAAGATCCCACATGCCGCGGAGCAACTAAGCCCGTGCACCACAACTACTGAGCCTGCGCTCTAGAGCCTGCGAGCTACAACTACTGAGCCCGCATGCCTAGAGCCCGTGCTCTGCAACAAGACAAGCCACCACAATAAGCCCACGCACCGCAACAAAGAGTAGCCCCCCTTGCTGCCCCATGTGCAGCAACGAAGACCCAACACAGACAAAAATAAAATTTAAAATTTTAATAAAATAAAATAAAATAAAATTCATATGTGGAAATCATAATCCCCAAAGTGATGGTATGAGGAGTTGGGGCTTTAGGAAGGCACTTAGGTCATGAGGGTGGAGCCCTCGCGAATGGGATTAGTGCTCTTATAAAAGAGACCCCAGAGAGCTCCCTAGACTCCCTGGCCCACAGAGCTACCACCGTGTGAGGACATAGCAAGAAGCCACCAGCTATGAACAGGGGACTTTTTTAGATATTTTTCCTAATTGCTCCCCCTTACAAAATTTAATACCACAGATACAGTGTTTACCTCTTTATGGACTGTACATTTATCTGTGCTTTACACATCAAAAGAGTAAGACTTCTCATCCACCCTCTTCCCCCAACCAATTTTTGTTCCTCCTGGGGACAATTTTGTCCCTCCTAAGAATGCATGGGGTTGATTGACATCTTGTTCAGAGTCTCTCTGCCTAGCCCGATATACAGGTTCCCTGTTCTTGACCCAGCCCACCTGATTCAGAACCACTGAGAGAGCTCCTGGGAATCTGCATTTTAACAAGGGCCCCAGGTGATTGTGATGATCAGATAGCTTTTAGAAATGATGACGCATTTACCGTGGGTCCTGAATGTGGTTGCACGTTGGAATCACCTGGAAGCTTTTAAATGGTATCCATGTTTAGTCCCTTCCTCCAGAGATCCTCAATGAATTGGCCAGGGGGGCAGGGGATCCTAATACACAGACAGGGAGTTAAGCCTGGTAGAATGGAGGATGCAGAGCTACATGGAGTGAGTCAGGGTCCTGGCTTTAGCACTCATCAGCTGTGTGTCCTCGGGGAGGTGGCTCACCGTCTCTGAGCTTCAACTTCTCAGGCCTGTAAGATGGACTAAAATGCCCACCAGGAAGGTTAGGTGAGTGTCAGTGAGATGGTGACCATGAAGTGACCAGCACATATTCTTTTTTTCATCATTCTTTTTAAAAGAATTTTATTGAAGTGTAGTTGATTTACAATGTTGTGCTAATTTCTGCTGTACAGCAAAGGGACTCAGTTATACATACACATATATATATATTCTTTTTCATATTCTTTTCCATTATGGTTTATCACAGGACATTTAATATAGTTCCCCGTGCTATACAGTAGGACCCTGTTGTTTATCCATTCTATATATAATAGTTGGCATCTGCTGATCCCAAACTCCCAATCCTTTCTCCCCCGCCCCCCTCCCCCTTGGCAACCACAAGTCTGTTCTCTATATCAGTGAGTCTGTTTCTGTTTTGTAGATATGTCCATCTGTGTCGTATTTTAGATTCCACATATAAGTGATATCATATGGTATTTGTCTGACTTACTTCACTTTAATATGATCATCTCTAGGTCCATCCATGTGGCTGCAAATGGCATTCTTTCATTCTTTTTTAATGGCTGAGTAATATTCCATTGTATAGATGGACCACATCTTCTTTAACCACTTCTCTGTTGACGGACGTTTAGGTTGCTTCATGTCTTGGCTATTGTGAATAGTGCTGCTGTGAACATAGCGGGCGACCAGCACATATTCTGATTCGGAGTTTGAACACCCAGACCTGTGATTCCCAGACTCTGACGTGCACGTGGATCCTCTGGGGAGCTTGTTAAAATGCAGATGCTGATTCAGCACGTCCGGGCGGGATGTGAGATTCTACCTTTATCACAAGTTTCAAGGGGACGCCGGTAATGCCAGTCTGAAGGCCGTGCTCTGGGGAGTGAGATCCTGCCTAGACCAGGCTTCTCAGCCTCAGCAGTGCTGACATTTGGCTCTGCTGTGGGGTGTCCTGTGCACTGCAAGACGTTTAGCAGCATCCCTGACCTCTACCCACTGGATGCCAGTTGCATTCTCCCCCTGCCCCAGTTGTGACACCCCCAAAACGCCTCCAGACCCTGCCAGATGTTCCCTGGGAAGCACAAAAATCCCCCCCGGGTTGAGAAGCGCCGGCCTAGACCAGTTTGATGAGAGTGAGGAAAGGATGAAATAAACATAGACCAAGTCAGCTGCCTCTGTCCAGACAGGCAAACGCTGGGGTGTATTTGTTTCTTGGAAAGAAGCAAATGGAATGACTGAGCAGATACAGAATACTGGGAGGCGGCGAGTCTTCGTCATGAGAAGCTAGACTATCAGCTCGGTGCTTTGCGTCCACCTAGAGGGGTGGGATAGGGAGGGTGGGAGGGAGACGCAAGAGGGAGGAGATAGGGGGATATATGTGTACGTAGAGCTGATTCACTTTGTTATACAGCAGAAACTAACACAACACTGTAAAGCAACTATACTCCAATAAAGATGTTAAAAAAAAAGAGAGAGCAATCTGTAAGCTCTGGTTCCCTTGGCTGCGAGAGAGGAGTGTAGATGAAAAGCCATCACATGACTCACTCCAGAGAACAAACCCGGCCATTCGAGAGCGGAGCTGGGGAGCTGGGGAGTGGGAGCTGCTCAGCACGGTTTGGTTCACCCCAGAGGAGGGAGACAGCGTCCTGGTTCGTGTGCAGACACGACGTGGCGTTAAGTTTACCGTTGGTTCTGCTGAGGCTGTCTTTGGAGGGAAGCGACACAAGACAGTAACACTTAACAAACACGACTCTAAACCAGGGGCCCCGGATCTGCCAATCCAAACCTGGTTGGCAGGGGCACGTCTGCACACACACCTCCTGGGTGCACAGAGTGGGGATGGGGGTGGACAGAAGACGGCTTTTGGCATCTCTTGTCCTGAAAAAATGCAAGATCATGCTTACGCAACGTCCCCGAGCTCCTGAAAGCCTGTGCTGTCTTGGTTTTGTTTTACTTGCGATTCAAATCCATGACCACCTGCCTGCATAGACCAAATCATTTTCACAAAACTTCTCTGCAATTCTCAAAGCAATTTAACTTTCATTACAAAAGAACAACAATCATAAGAAGTACTTTTCTTGCACATTTGTTCTGTGCCTGTCGAGGTGCGAGGCATTTCATAGAATCATCTCCTAGAATCCTCCCCAAAACTGAACAGAAAATACACCTCTGTTTTGCTGATCAGAGCACAGAGAGGTTAAGTGGCGTGCCCCAGATCACGCAGCTCGGAAGTGGTGAAGCTGGGATTTGAATCCAAGTCTGTCTGATTCCTGAGTCCAAGCCCATAATGACTACACTTTCTGGGTTCCTCCCGACCCTAGATTCTTCCTTTCCAGGTTAGCAGCCACATCATTACAGAGAAGCCTGTTAGAAATGCAGAAACTCAGGCCCCCTTGGACCTGCTGAACCACAGTTTACTGCTCCAGGAACAGAATGACACCCCAACTCCTGGCGTCCTGCAATCCCTCATCTCCATGTGTTAAGGGTTTCTTTAGATTTGGTTTTCAAAAATTCATCCAAGAAATTCATGCTCACACTTTTAAAAACATCAAATATGGTTCAGGGGAACTTAGGGCAAAAAGCAAAATCTGCCCCCCTCCAGCACCCCATCCCCAACGCAGGCACGACCACCTACGTGGCTGCCACCAGTCTCTTAAGAATGTACTCAAATAGCTGTGCACTGACTACCCAGGTCCACGCATCTGAATGATGAGCATTTAGCTCGAGTGCAGAACCTCCCTAAACCTCTTCCCTTCCTGCCAGTGTCACTGCCCTGAGTGCCTCCGCTGCAGCCTTCCCGAGTGTAGACCTGTAATCACGCTGATGTTTCTTGTGCTTCTATGTGTTGATAGAGCTCCTGACCAGTCCCGTTTTGTAAGATGGGAATACCGGTGCCCCACCCCTTCCTCCTTCTTTCCTGTGCCTTTCCACTCCTGCAGTGGGTCTGGGGAAGGGGACAGGGTCTTAGGGATGAGCTGCGTGGACTGCTAATGTCAAGAGCAGAGTGACAGAGAACTGGGGAGTTGGTTTTGACTCTGAATAGCTCCTTTGCTCTAAACCTGAGACTGAAGCCAGAGGTTCTAGGTCCAAGCTCTCCTTTGCCTCTGCTCCCCGATGAGCAAGCCCTTTCTCCAAGCTGAGCCTCAATTTCCCCGTCAATAAGACGAGAAGGCTGTTTTGGCTGGACTGGGATTCTTGGAGTCAGTAACCACAGTTTTCATCGTTTCCAGGGCTGACACTCTGAGATTTCCCTTGTTAGTAAAGTCATCTGAGACACCATCTCCCCTCAAAGTTCAGGCAGCCCTTCTCCACAGCCTGGCGTCTCTGGGTCTTGAGGTCCACTGAGACCCCTTTCTCTTCTTCTGCTCCTTTGGGCCCTGATGGATACAAACATGGCTGCTTTTGTGCTGGAGGGGAAAGCCACACTGCTCTTGTCTCCCGGTGGGGGACTTGTGTCAGAGCTCTGGGGAGAGGTGTGGCATCTCAGCACTTTCTGAGCACACCCTCTCCCCCTACTGCACCCAGCTCTCTTCACACCAAGGTGGGTGGTGGAGGGGCCTTGAGTGCTGCCCTTTGCTCACACCTCTGCACACCTCTGCTGGCACTTGTGTGGGTATGTCACACCATCACCCCGGCTGGCTCCCAGGCAAACAGACGAAAATGACAAAACGGCTCTCAGAGCTGACTTTGCGGGCAGCTCGTAGGGAAAGCTGTTCATGAGCACCAAGGAACAGGAGGCTGCTTTGGACTCTATTAAGGAAACAGTAACTGGAACATCTTTAAAATCCTCATGGGCTTTGTGGGCTGCGTTTAAGGTTTTCTACTTCCTGGTTTTTTTGTTTTGTTTTTTATAAATTTATTTATTTATTTTTGGCCGCGTTGGGTCTTCGTTGCTGTGCGTGGGCTTTATCTAGTTGCGGTGAGCAGGGGCTACTCTTCGATGCAGTGCGCGGGCTTCTCATTGCGGTGGCTTCTCTTGTTGTGGAGCACGGGCCCTAGGCGCGCGGGCTTCAGTAGTTGTGGCTCGCGGGCTCTAGAGCGCAGGCTCAGTAGTTGTAGTGGACGGGCTTAGTTGCTCTGCAGCATACGGGATCTTCCTGGACCAGGGCTCGAACCCATGTCCCCTGCATTGGCAGGTGGATTCTTAACCACTGTGCCACCAGGGAAGTCCCTTCCTGGTTGACTAAGATAAACAGCCAGTAGAATTGGTATGTACATCTGCTCATGTGGGGTGGGAGGTCCAGAGGAGGGGAGAGAAGACTTGTCATTGTGAAGGAAGTAACTCAGGAGACCCAAGGTCAGAGAGAACAGGCTAGCAGTGGACCATGAAGAATGCCATGTGCCCACATTGCTACCAGGGCTCCCGTGGCACTGAGTCAAAAGTAGAGTCATTGCCAGAGCTTCCAGGACCCCACAGGATCCCCTCCCAGTTACTCTCTGATCTCACTCCCCTTGCTGTGCAGCTCCAGCCATGCTGAACCCCTCACTGTTCCTGCAACATGCCAGGCATGCTCCTGCCTCAGGGCCTTTGCACGTGTTCCCTCTGCCTGGAATTCTCCTCCCCACGATATAAGCATGGCTCACTCCCTTGTTCCCTTACAATGTATCGCTTTAGAGGGTCCTTTCCTGACCTCCCTGCAAGTATCAGAAACCACACCCTCACTCTAGCACTCCCTGTGCCCCCTCCCCCTCCCTTTATCTTCCCAAAGGACCCATCAAGGTCCACATGTTCTATTTAATTATTTTTTATTAGATTTTTGGCTCACCCCTCAAGAGCTCCAGGAAAAAGGGCCTGGCTGTGTGCTCACTTTATTGATGGCTCCTCCCCTCCAGGACAGCCACATAGTGGACACTTAAGAAATATATATTTGTTGAAAGAACCAATTTAGGTTGGGCATCTAGAGTGCCTTGCTGTACTCCTATCAGCAGAGGTGGAAGAGATACTTTTTTTTTTTTCGACATCTTTATTGGAGTAGAATTGCTTTACAGTGGTGTGTTAGTTTCCGCTTACAGCACAGTGCATCAGCTATACACCTACATATATCCCCATATCCCCTCCCTGTGGAAGAGCTTCTTTAGGGAGGGGGCTGTCACAGGCCCCCGGGGCACGCCTGATCCTTGGAGGATGGGAAGACATAGCTCCTGTGGTGACACTCCTTTTGTGTGGTTAGCTCTGTTGCTAATGATGCCAGTGGCCCCATCAGAGCCCTTGCCACGTGGCAGGAGATGGCCTGTTTCCTCCTCCCAATGTCCGCTGGCTGCCAGCTTCCCTGCAGAATCCTTGGTGCCCAGGAAGGATCTCCCAGGTAGTGACTCTGGACAGTCCTCGTCCATTGGCTGAAACCATTTCCTTTTTAGTCGCCACAAAACCCACATGAGTTAGGGTCTGTTATCCTCGTTCTGGAGATGAGGAGATGTTAGGGGCGGGGCCTGGACCTCAATCTAGCCCATCATTAACTCCAAAGCCGACAGCTGCCACTTCAGTGCAATAAAGGCTACCGGAATCGTCCTAGTGCAGAGCCGGTCACTGACCAGGCCGGGCTGTGGGGTCTTCTTACCAGGAAGCGCCTGTTCCCCATCCTGATACCTCAGCTCAGCAGTCACTTCCAGAGCAGTTTTTGATGACATGGCCCTCTTGGTGACGCTATGTGGGACCAATTGGGAATGCTGCCATCAAAGGTCTTCCGGATCCAGGAAACAGGCCATCTCCTGTTGGCCTGCTCTTTTCAACTGATTGGGCCAGGCCCACCAGACCATCTAGAACGGTCTCGCTTAACGTTACCTGATTATGGACTGTAATCACATCTATAACCCACCCTCCCCCAGCACCTAGATGAGCGATCAGTTGAATAACTGGGGACAGGGGCCTCACCAGGTGGATGTCCCAAACTGATCCTCATGGATGTCACCCTCCCGCCCCCTCTCTCTGCCCTCACCTCCCACCCACTCTCCCTCCCTCAGGCTGCCCCAGGCGCACTGGCCTCCTTCTCCTTCTCCAGCCAGGCAGGCAGACTCCGCCCCATGGCTTTGAACTTGCGGTGCCCCAGGCCCCTGGCAGATAAAAGCTCCCTCCCTCCTCTCCTTCAAGTCTCTCCTTCAATGTCTCAGGGAAGGTTCCCTCACATGCTTATCTAAATAGCCCACCCCACAGCCCTCTCTTTGCCTGCTTGTTATATTTTTGTCAATAAGCATGGATCACTCCCTGATATGATGATATTGTACATTTATTTGAAAACTCCTAGAATGAAAGCTCAAAAAAAAGTGGGGATTTGTTTTGCAGTTAAAGGTTATGTCTTTTCTTTTTTAATTAATTAATTAATTTTCTATACACAGACGTTGTGTCCTTAGACTTCAGATCTTGGTACTGAGAGGAGAGTAATACACATTTCTTAATGAACGAATGGGAATGAAAATGTTGTTCATACTCACCTTGACTAGGTGTTATCAGCTGCTGCCTTTAATATTTTCCCCATGACCATGATCAGACCATTTGAAACTTGTTCCCGCTTAAAAAAAAAAAGACCTATAAAACACCAAATCTATTACTTTAGTGAGCAAAATTTTCACGGCATTCAATGATGAGAGAGAGGAGGGAGACTCTGAGTGCAAAATGGGGAATTCCTAAGAGATGTGGCCAACATAAACACCAGTCTACGTAGAATGGATGAAGAGCAAGGTCCTGCTGTGTGGCACAGGGAACTATATTCAATATCCTGTAATACACCATAAAAAAAATAAAGTCTATGTTGTATCCCAACTCATGGGAACTTTACAATGATTACGAGAATTCCGTGTTTCTCACATTCCTTACTACTTAGATTTAAGTAACTGATCATCGTCTTAAATAAAACAGCCCCCCGCCCTCCACCACCACCCCATTGACAAAGAGTTGGATTTCTCAGCTCTGCTAGAACTGTCAGTCCCTTTCAAAGCTTGGAAAAGTGGGATTTCCAAAGAACATTACAGCCTCAGCCCAGGCGTGGCTTCCAGATAAGGGCCAAGTTCCAGGGCTGGCTAAACCAAGTATTAAACATGAAGACTGGAGGAAATTCTTCCCCTTGATTCCTAATAAGAAGCTTTTCCTTTGGCTCCTTGGCTTCTAGTAATTAATTAACTGCCCTTCCAACGAGCTTTGCCAAATTGGCGGAATGAGCTTTCATTCCCTTGAGAATAAAGCCACTTCTTTTGGAGATTTTTTTTGGCTTGAGGTTTTGGGTCTGGTGGTATGCAAGAGATTTGAGAAATAGTAGCATCTGTTTATGAAAATAAAGACACCTGGCTTTCTCCACCAATAACCATCCTCCCAGCTTCCCTTTCCAGAAAGGTCTAGGTCGAACTTTATCTTTCAAAAGCTCTTTTTACAGAAATTCTATTTGAAATTGCTGCCTGTGCTGCAGAGCAACTAAGCCCGTGCGCCACAACTACTGAGCCTGCGCTCTAGAGCCCGTGAACCACAACTACTGAGCCCGCGTGCCGCAACTACTGAAGCCCGCGCGCCTAGTGTCCGTGCTCTGCAACAAGAGAAGCCACCGCGATGAGAAGCCCGTGCACCGCAACGAAGAGTAGCCCCTGCTCGCCGCAACTAGAGGAAGCCCGTGCACAGCAGCAATGAAGACCCAATGCAGCCAAAAATAAATTAATAAATTAAAAATAAAAAAAAAATGAAAGAAATTGCTGCCTGACATAAAGTAACAGGGTTGCAGAGTTAAAACAAATTACCCAGGCAGTGAGAGAGGGGAAAATGAGAGTAACAGGCCTCAGGGGAAATGTGTGTTTTCAAATAGGAGTTCAAAAGGAGATCGCTGATTGATTTCGAGATTTAACAGTTCCTCCTCAACCAGAGAAGAGAGAGAAAAAGAAAACGTTCAGAGGGCTTGGAGTCAGTTCAAGACTTCTTAAATTCCTCTTTAACGTGGTGGGCATTCATTTCCAAAAGTTTCTAATTACATTGCAGAATGGAGAGAACTCTTAGCTTCGCTTACAAAAATATACCACTTCAGCTATCTGAGTTTCTCTCAGAGATGTCACGGCACAAAGAAAATTTTCTGCTTTCTTTTTCCCCCTTAGACCTAAAGATGATATCATCTAATATCATCGTGACTCACAGCCAAAGGTATTCTCGGATCCCTGTTTTGTTTTATGAACTGTTATATATTAAATATTGCCCCTTCGGCGAGAGCTGTCAAAACAGTTTCATGTAATCTTCCCCGGGAGAAAGAGCTCTGTGATGCCACATAACTCAAATTATACAAATAACTGTCAGAAGCCATTAAAATCAGCTGCAGAGGCGGGGGAGGGGGCAGACGCACCAGCCAAAGCCTTGCTTAATGTTCAGAGAAAGTCTAAGGTATCTGTTCATGTTGATGAACAAGAGTTCCTCCTTGTCTGAAGTCTATGGACCAGCAATTCATGGGCTGGTGGCCCGGGGAGAGAAAATGTTGAGTCTGGGTGAGGACCTGGGCCCTGAAAGACCGACTGCCTGGGTTTAAATTCTGGGGTCATCGTTACTATGTCTGTGACCTTGGATGACCTACTTAACGGCTCTGGGTATCAGTTCCTCATTCCTGAAATGATTTTAATCCTAGAGCTGATGTCAAGGGTCAGCGTGAGAGAGCTGAGCCGACAGGTCGCGGGTAGATAATACTGGGGCGCCGATGATGACAGGTGATAACCCTTCCCACACGTGTTTGCACCCCAGTCCTTGAGACACAGCCTGGTGCAGAGAAGACCCGGGGCTGCCTTCTCTCTTCTCTACTCTGTGTGGTCCTGGCAAACTTGAACTTCTATAAACACCATGGGATGAGAGCTTGGGAAGAAATCACTGAAAATCTTTGATGCAACGGAGGTTTCAAGCCTGTAATGTTCTCAGGAAGTGGGAACGAGGCCCCATCCCCTTGAGATTACGTTCCCTGGTTCCTGGGTAATGAGAGCCAGGCCAGGGTGCCCGAGACGCGAAGCCATCTCTCTTGGATGCACAGTTGAACTCAAGGCCCGGCTTCCTTGTCACCTGCCCCAAAGGGGGATGGGGCACACGTCTCTCCCCAGCGCCCCTGCTGGGTCTCAAAGCAGAAACAGCTGTGGGAGCGGGAGCCGGCTTCTGTGATTAAAAAGTCCCCATGCAGGGCTTCCCTGGTGGCGCAGTGGCTGAGAGTCCGCCTGCCGATGCAGGGGACACGGGTTCGTGCCCCGGTTCGGGAAGATCCCACATGCCGCGGAGCGGCTGGGCCCGTGAGCCATGGCCGCTGAGCCTGCGCGTCCGGAGCCTGTGCTCCGCAACGGGAGAGGCCACAACAGTGAGAGGCCCGCGTACCGCAAAAAAAAAAAAAAAAGTCCCCATGAAGGCAGTAACCCTCCATGCCTGGCACTGAGCGGCTGGATTCCTTGACACCCCTCTCTGCAGGTGTAGCCCCAAGTTCTCAGCACAAGAACTTCTTTCTTTGGCAGAAGCCGAGGTCCGCTTGACCTTTGAGTCTCAGCAAAGCCCGCACACTGTTCTGTGAGCCCATCTCAAGCCTGTCCAGTTTCTTGCCCAGAAGCCAGAGCCATCTTTCTAGAACTGGAATTTGATGCAAGTTCCCTCCTTGGAATAATTCAAAGCCTGCTGGGCAGGATCTTGGCTACTTGACACATGGGGGACAGGACATCAAGGGGCAGGTCTCGTCTTCCGCCGAGCCCCCCGCCGCACCCTTAGTGGGGGGCGCTCACCCCGCCCCCAGTGCTCTTCCTTTGTTCCTTCTACTCCTTCCGCTTGGAATGCCAGCCCTCTCTTCCCCACCATCTTCACTGGTTAATTAAAAAAAATTTTTTTTTAAATTTTTATTGGAGTATAGTTGATTTACAGTGTTAGTTTTACGGTGTTAGTGATTGATAGTGTTAGTTTCAGGTGTACAGCAAAGTGTATCAGTTATACATATACATATATCCACTCTTTTTTAAGATTCTTTTCCCATAGAGGCCATTACAGAGTACTGAGTAGAGTTCCCCGTGCTATACAGCAGGTTCTTTGTTTGTTTGTTTGTTTTGTTGTGTGTAATTTTTATTGGCGTATAGTTGATTTACATACAGTCAGTTCTTATTAATCTATTTTATATATAGTAGTGTGTATATGTCAATCCCAGTCTCCTAATTTATCCCTCCCCCCCTTATCCCCTGGTAACCATAAGATTGTTTTCTACATCTGTGACTCCTGTTTTGTAGATAAGTTCATTTGTACCCTTTTTTTAGATTCCCCATATAAGCAATATCATGATATTTGTCTTTCTGTGTCTGACTTATTTCACTCAGTATGACAATCTCTAGGTACATCCATGTTGCTGCATTCACTGGTTAATTTTTACTCTTTTTTACTTGCTGAACCAGGGGCCCTCCTTGAAAAACGCCTCCCCTGGCACCCCCAGGGGGAACTCAGCCTCCTCTGACACCTCTGTCCTGTAGCTCTGTCCCCACCTCTCTCCCATAGGACCAGTGGGTCGAAATCCCAGCTGCACAGTGGAACCCCCGGGGGGATTTTGGAAAAGAACCACTACCTGGACCCCATCATCTGTCAGTGCAGTTAGAATCTCTGAGGATGGGGCCTGGGCATCTCTGTTTTTCAAATGCTCCCCAGGTGATTGGGAAGCACAGGGAGGGCTGGGAACCTCACACTGGACCCCGAGCCGCCCAGGGCGGAGGTTCCATCCCATGAGCTGAGGCATGCCCAGCATCTTGCCAACTGCATGCTGGACCCTGGTGCACAAGAGGGCTCGCCAGCTGCCTGGGAAAGGAGTTCAGGAATAACGACGGAGGGATGTTAGTTCTCAAACAGAGGTATGTGCGAGAGGTCACTGCTTTAGTCTTCTTTAATTAAACTTCATTTTTCACTCCGAGCACTCATTCTTGGGGCTAGAAGGGAAAATATGCCATCTTACCTGGGTTCCACATCTTCAGGGATGTGCCCTGGTTTGAGAGCATGTGGGAAGAGAAGGGACACATGGTCCTCAGTGGTTCATGTACACCCCTTGCCATGGAGACATCGGCGTCCCTGCCCACAGGGCAGCCATGAGCTCTGGCTTTCTCCTGCTTCCATGGCTTGCTTAGGGATGAGGATTTTTGCAAGGATGCTCCTGGCCCCATCTGCCAGCTGTGCCTCGGGGCCAGCGTCTCTGGGCTCCAGCAGCACCCAGAGAGCAGTTCTTTCTCTTCTCAGCCTTGGCTTGGGAGGTAAGCATTCTTCTCCCTGCTTTTCAAAGACAGTTTGTCTCTGTCCACAAATCCTCTTCTCCCTTCCTTTCAGCTACCCTGTGATCTCTCTGAAGTCTCCTTGTCTTTGGAAAACAAAAGCCAGAAGGAATTGAAGGCCCCTTCTCCTCTCCCCCTAACCACTCCTCTGGGACAAGGGAACACGGAGGAGGCAGGGGCAGAGAGCACGAGGGGAAGGAAAGGTAAACACCTAAAAATTATACCTGGCTCCCATACATGTAAGAGCTAACATTATCTCATTTCATTCTATGCCCATTTAACAGATGAGGAAAACTGAGGCTCAGCAAAATGACGCCATCTACCCAAAATCCTACAGCTTATACGTGGAAGATCCACAGTTTTCACTCAGGTCTGTTTAAGCCCCAGCTCTCAGCCACCATGCTGTGCCACCTACAGAACCTTTTTGCCTTATTGTTCCTACTCTCGATGAGAATTTTCTTTTCTTTTTTCCCAGTCCTGATTTTGTCTTCTGTGTCTACAAATGTATTTATAGTCACTTTAAGTAATTCACCGGCATCAAGATGACATCTGGGATGTGAGAGTAAAGAATTGAGAGTCATTTTTATAGCTTAAAAAAGGTTGCCATGCACCTTGAAATGAAATTAAAATAGTAAAGAGGCTTCTTCCAATATGATTCCTTCTAAGAGACTTCACCTATGAAAATCTGTGTTCATCAATGAGTTCCCATTCAGTCTTTACCACTTCAGAGAGAGCAAAAAATCTAACTTATACACCATCATCTTTTTATTACACTCCTCTCCTCTGTCTGCCTGTCTCTCTCTCTCTCTCTCTCCTCTCTCTCTCTCTCTCTCTCTCTAACTATGGTTAATCTGAGTAGCCCATGACTTAGCTTTATTCCCACACTACTGTATATAGGAATATTTATTTTTGTAAGGGAAAAATTTAACTGAATTCTTTTTCTACAAGAGTGAATGTTTTCTCGTTGAGTCCACACTTCCCCCACATTTTCTTTTGCTCTTCTTTTCTGATTTGAATCTTTTGGCTGCTTAAAAAAAAATTTTTTTTTTCCCCAAGTCATTCTGGTCAATTTTAAGCATCTCTTTTTCAGGGTTTTGACATTTGAGAAAACTTCATCTAGGTCAGTGAGTACCTGCTGCTGAAAAGAATCTTCTGGAATGCCGTTTTGATTTGGCCTGACCTTTGTCGGCAGGTTCATGTCAAAGGTCACCAAGCACACAGAGTTGGGGGGTTGGCCAAAGCCCAAACAAGTGAATATATGTCAAAAGCAATTTTCTGAAAGTGTCCGCCTGGACAAGCAGGCGGTCGGCCCCAGCGGTTTTTAGCCTCCTGAGCATTCAGGATGTTTCTCATCGGGGCTGTGGGAACGACCCTCCAGGTGTCTTCAAGAAAGTCCCCGCCTTCACCTGCCTTCTCCCGCAGGTCACAGCAGAGCCTTGGCTGTCAGCCACCTGGTGGGTCTTTACTGAGCTGAGTTTTGCTCCCAGTTAATCTACTTGTGAAATTAATTGCTGCTTCTCAGGCACCGACGTTTATGCCAAAGCTGCACCTGAGAGCTGTCACGTGGGCATTTTCCTCTGATCTATTTGCAGCTCTCACGTCCCACCCCTTACCCCCAACCCAAATGCTAGGTTTTCCCTCCCCAATGTCTTCAAATCCTTTTCAGTGATAAGGCGCCTTGTATTGTAAACATCGATTTGCTCTTTTGAACAGATCCTTTTCGCATTACTCAATGTTCAAACGTGCTAGAGAAAAAAAAATTCCATTCACCCCTATGATCCCCAGAGACAGTCACTCTTAACAAATTCTGGTGTCCTCTCAAAGATACATTGTGCATGTGTCGTCAAACATGCATATAGAGGGCTTCCCTGGTGGCGCAGTGGTTGAGAGTCCGCCTGCCGATGCAGGGGACACGGGTTCGTGCCCTGGTCCAGGAAGATCCCACATGTCGCGGAGCGGCTGGGCCCATGAGCCATGGCTGCTGAGCCTGCGCGTCCGGAGCCTGTGCTCCGCAACGGGAGAGGCCACAACAGTGAGAGGCCCACGTACAGAAAAAACAAAAAAAAACAAAAAAAAACCCATGCATATAGAATCTTTTCCCCTTCTTTTTACAAAAATGGTGGCATCATTTATCCATTATTCAGAGTGATGCTCTCAGTGGAAGCCCCCTGCAATGCTGGCATATCTGATCACCACACCAGCTGACATTTGCCAGGGCTTTCTGAGCCCAGCACTGGGCTAAGCCTTCTATGTTCCTTTTCTCACTTTGTTCTCCCCATAAGTAATGAGGTTGACACTATTATTGTCTTAGCTTTGCAGGTAGATTGGAAGTTCAGAGAGATCTAGTGTCACGTCTAAGTGACAAAACACAGCTAAGAAGTGGCAGAAATGGGATTTGAACCCAGGTCTGTCTGACACCAGAGGTCCCAGTGATATGAGCTGGTTGTTCTAAGGCAGAGACCAGGTTCATCAATCTGCATAATGCAGAGCACAGAGGGGCACAGGCACCGGATGTCGAGCTGTGAGCCAAGCACAGAGCTGAAGGCTCAGGGTTCAAAGAATTGGCCGAAAGAGAAACACCCTATGCTGCTGGCCTCTGTCTAGTGAAAACAAGTCAAGTGTTAGACATTGTGGGTTATTTTTTAAGAAGTTTTTACTTCTGGACCAGGGCCAGACAAATCCAGGCTGCTTCCTATAAATCACAGTGAGTTCAAAGTGAACACGAACCTTAGGGTGGTTACTGTCAGGATGTGGAAACAAAAGCTTTGGAAAAAACCTGGTTGAAACTAGAGTCATCCTCCCAACAGCCTTCAGAAGGAAAGGAAGAACTCAAGTGAGAGACTAGGGATTTGGGGAAATAAATGATGAGTCAACATAAAGCTGTCCTCTACTCTCTCATCCCAATAAAAATGCCCTACGGTGCAGGGTGCAGGAAGTAGGGCACTGGAGAAAAATGCAAGAAGAAAATTGACCAGTGGGGCGCTGAATCCAGGGCATGACCTTATTCATGCTTTCTACCTCAACTTCTTCTTTTTCAAAAATTTTTATTTATTTATGTATTTATTTACTTATTTTTGGCTGCATTGGATCTTCGTTGCTGCGCGTGGTCTTTCTCTAGTTTCAGTGAGTGGGGGCTACTCTTTGTTGTGCTGCGTGGGCTTCTCACTGTGGTGGCTTCTCTTGTGGAGCACGGGCTCTAGGCATGCGGGTTCAGTAGTTGCGACTTGCGGGCTCAGTAGTTGTGGTGAACAGGCTTAGCTGCTCCACAGCATGTGGGATCTTCCCGGACCAGGGCTCGAACCCACGTCCCCTGCATTGGCAGGCGGATTCCTAACCACTGTGCCACTGGGGAAGCCCCTCTACCTCAACTTCTTTAACCTCTTCCTCCAGGAAGCCTTCTTTCCTGACCTCCAGGCGGAGTTGTTTTTCCTTCTCTAGGCTCTGATGCAACTACATGCTTTTTCTAATTTAGCAGTTGTCTCTTAGAATTGTACCTGCCTGGTTTACATGAGTGTTTTCCCCTAAATCAGTGGTCTGCCAAACTTTTTCTGTAAAGAATCAGATGATAAATATTGTAGGGTTTGTGGGCCATACGGTTTCTGTCACAACAACTCCACTCTGCCATCGTAGCATGAAAGCAGTCACAGGCAAAACATAACCAAGTTCAAGGGTGGTCGTGTTCCAATAAAACTTTATTTATGGACACTGAAATTTAAATTTCATATAATTTTCACATGTGGCAAACTATTGTTCCTCTTGATTTTTTTCTCTCCAGGCTATTTAAAACTACAAACACCTTTCTTTGCTCTCAGGTTGTCCCAAAGCAATGTGATGGGTCACATTTGGCCAATCAGGGAGGGCCCAGGTCCAGATGTCACTGTAACTCTTAACCAATGAGTTCCCAGTAAGTGCAACTAGAGAAATAGTTGTTGAAGGAATAAATTACACAAGGAGGGGGAGGAGGTAATGGTTAGAGACATTAACTCATCAGAAAAACATTAAATTTGCAAAAAAATATTAAATTAGTTTCATTTGCTCTGAAGCCTCACTGCTTTTTCTCCCCTGCTGCATATTATGAAATGCTAATTAGCTCCCATCACAACCATCGTTCACAGGTCTGTTTGATCTCCTTTGCCAGGGTGCATACATGGCATCCTGCAGACCGAAATAACTCAGCACAGCCCTGGACAAACTGCTCAGCTCCGTGTCTCAGAGGGAGGCCGGGCAGGGAGGCCCAAAGGAGGGAGCAAACTGTCAAGAAGAAGTAAAACTGACCTCAGAAAACTTTTGTTCCAAGTTCATGCTGCTGGGTTGTGCGCGAGCTTTCCCGCGTGATGGGAAAAGTACTCTGCCCCACGGGTAGTTAAAACGGTTGGGTGTCTGGTGCCGACCTTGCTGGGGGATGCACAGGGCACAGCACATTCTTTATCTGACCACAGACCTCAGGTCTCCCCAGGGCATGAGCGGTCTGCTGACGAGCAACCCACCTGCTCCCCGTTAGACCTCTCTCCACCTGGGCTCCCCAGCTGGGCGCTACGGACATTTGGGGTGGGCTACTTCTGTCGTCAGTACCTGTCCTGTGCATCGTAGGATGTTAACAACATCCCTGGCCTCTAGCTTCTAAATGCCAGTAGCACCCCCTACCCAGGTTGGGAAATAAAAAGATGTCTCCAGGCATCATCGGATGTCCCCTGGGGGGCAAAATCCACCCCCCCCCCACCACCCTACCCCTGGTTGGGAAACTCTGTTGAAGACCAGTGACCGTGATCCTAAATACCTGTCCTCAAATCAGAGCCAGCCTGGGGTGAAACGTTGGCAAAATGAGAAGGAAAAAGGATACCAGAGGGAGTTTTTCATAGAGTGAAATGTGATTGATGCACCAAGATTGTCCCTCCTAGCTGTTCGTGCAAAGATGCCTTTTATGAAGTGAGGATGCTGGCATGTGGCAGCTTTTTTTTCCAGGAATGCTTATACCTGTGGCCAAATCAAGAGCTGGCAGTCCTACGTCAACGCACTCATTTTGTTGTTGTCGTTGATGTTTGATGGAGGGAAATTCCAGAGTCTAGGAAAGGCTGCATCAGAAAAATTGGACTTTCCATCCTCTCTCCTTAAAGAGCTCCCAACTCCAGCAATTCCTAGTGGTTCCTCAACTATAAAATGAAATGAAACGTTGTGTCCATTTCCTAAGTCTTCGGTAAAGAATAAATGAGAAATAGAACTTAAAGCACAGGCTTAGTTTCTATCCTGAAGATCCTTCAGCTTAGAGCCTATAATTCGCTGGGATTCATGTAAATCCGGGATAAATGTTAGGGATTATTATTAGTATTGATATCTTACAACTCTGTAGGAGGTATGACAGATATAGATCTGCCTTATCCAGAGGCGCCATTCCTGGCAAGTTCTATGACTCACATCGTTCTGTGCAAAATAAAACAGGGGAGGTCCTTGAGGGTCCCCCAAACTCTGTGCTCAAGGAAGGCAATTACCAGTGGGAATTTTTCCAACAGTCCTTTCTCCCTGCAAACTTGCCCACTTACAGGGCAGCATCCAGAGAGAGAAGGGAGAGGAGGCATAATTACAGATTCGAAACGTGGTTCCAAAGAGCAAACAAGTCTGCGCTGGCAGCGCCCTTTAAGGACGTGTGTCATTCAAATGTCGACACCCGCTAATTACAGGGTAGGGAACAGGAAAGTTGGTTGGGAGTGGCGGGGTGGTCAGCCAGCCCCCTCCTGCCTCTTCCTTCTAAGTGCTCATTATGAAATAGTTCTCTCTGGGCTGATTGACATTCCTAACAGCCCCACCTCCACGCCAGCTTTCATGTCCTCTGGCCGGTGCCCCCAAAGGGCCTCCCCGCCCCCCTGTGCTGTTCCTGCTCCCTCCCCACTGCCCAGCAGGAGGGTGGGGAGACGACGGGTTGGGCCAAGAAAGGTCATCAAGGGCACGGCCCTGGTGCCAATGCCACCTGATGTTTGGGGGACTTACCCACATTCCCTTTTGATCAAGGCAGACGTCCTGATTCTCAGAAGAAGAAAGCAAAAATTTAAGAAACTATCTTTTAATAGGCATTTTAGACATGAAACGGCTCCCCGAGAACCATCGTTTGGGAGGGCACGTAGAAATGAGTCAGAAACATACGGATTAGATTTTCTGTATGCAAAACCCCCAAACAATCTAAAAGGCAAGGAACAAACTGTAACGAAGCTGTTCTCGGGGTTGGGCAGCTGAGAAATTGTGGCCTTCCCCGAGCCAGAGGCATCCTCCTTCCAGACGGCTCCATCATTCCTTCTTTTACTCATTCTTTCGACACGTATTTCCTGAGTCCTCCCACATGGCAAGCAAGCACCGGGCAGACCCTGGACAAGTAAGACCAGCGGAAGGAAGCTCGTGGAGCGGTCGGTCCGGCTGGGGAGACGGTGGTGTTCGGGTAACCCCGCGAGCTCTCCCTGTGAGCGGTGCTGGGGAGGACGTGAAGCAGAGTGGCTGATGGAGTATTGAGGGGGGCCATGGGGGACGCCTTTGATATGGGAGTGTGGCCAAGGCCCTCTGAGATGACTTCTGGCTCTCATGACTTAGGCTCACGTCGTGCAAAATAAAAATACAGGGCAGGCCGTGGGGAGCCGGCACTTGAAATAAAGAAGGCAAGAAGCAGCTTGGATAATGGGCGCAGGCAGTCCATGGCTGCTGGGCGCTTCTCTTAGTGTTTCCTCCCCCTTATGCTAAGAGTTATTCCATGTACATTGTTTCCAGATTAAATTCTCTTCTGAAATTTCACCAACAGCTTCGATGTGCCTTCCTTCTTGGCTGAGATACATGAGCTGCATGGTGGAGGGCACAGGAAAGCAGACCTCCTGGCTGGGCACGGGATGGTCCTGGGGCAGGGGACACGCCCATCCCCCATCGCTCTGAGGGGGGCTCCCCAGCCAGGGCTGAGCCCTCCCAGCCCTCTTCCCCAGGCGTCCACCAGCTCTCGCAAGAGTCACATGGGAGTTGCACTTACAGTTTGCACACGAGCAGAACGAAGCAGAGGGCAGTGAACCCCGCTTTCAAAGTGGATGAGCTACAGCTCAGAGAGGTGCAGGGAGTTGCCTAAGGTCACCCAGTGAGCAAAGCGGCAGAGCCAGGACTCCTGCCTGCAAGTCCCACGTTCTCTCCTGCTTCCACCGCACATGCTTCTCTTAAGTAGAATCCACTGTGCGGTGAGCTGTCTGAGCTCCCTGGGCCAGGATGTGCCCAGCCTTCCCCGAATCTCTGCCCTGGAAATCAATTAGGGCGAGCGAGCCCTTCCGGGGGAGTCACACCCAGAGCTGGCAACAGCAAAGAGGCCAACTGAGCACACAGGGTGGGTAGGGGAGATGGCATTTGAAATAAGCCTGGAAAGGGAGGTGTAGGGGGAACAGGAACCAGCACCCAGTGGGGGCGTGCCCGAGAGTCAGGGGCGGGGGTGTCTCCACGTGGCTGGAGCATCTCAGGACATCTCTTCTTGGCCACATATTGGCGAAGCCACCTGTTCTTGGGGACTTGGGACGCTGTGTCTCCCCCAGTTTCACTGGGGTTCTGGGGAAGGATGTGCCTTCTGCCCTTTTGGGGCTCCAGCCCGTGGCCGTGGGTCCCATCTGGGGATTGTCTCACTCACTGTCTACACATGCTGTCCCACTATGGACACCACTGGGCTGTGGACCCCAGACCCTCCCCTGACTTCCAGTTAAAAAGTCAAACCCTCCCTGGAGACCTCTGTACGCAGCACCTTTCCCCTGAAGGTTTAGGAAAATGCAAGCAACTTAAAGTGGAGGCATCTTCTTGGTAAAACCTTCTCTGCCATTTCCACTGGTTTAAGCCCCGGCTTCTCCCCTCCCTTCTTCTCCTGCCTTCCCCATCCCCTTTGTTTACGTTTAGTGATCTCCTGTGTCTAGTCTTCTCCTAACTCTACTTAAAGTACTTCCTCACCTCCACACCCCTGGATATTTATGAAGGCGTTTTCCTAATACTCATTTCTCTACCCTCGAAAAATGCCGACACCTGGAGGGCTGAGATCATTCTATTCACTCGTCTGCATCAGGGGCTGGGAAACTTTCTGTAAAGGGTCAGACAGTAAATATTTTAAGTCTGTGGGCCACACACCCTCAGTTTCAATCATTCAACTCACACTGCCTTTGTAGCGTGAGAGCAGGTGTAGACCACGTGTCAGTGAATGCTTGGGGCTCTGTTCCGGCAAAACTTCATTCATCAAAATAAAGCCCTGGGGCTTCCCTGGTGGTGTAGTGGTTGAGAGTCCGCCTGCCGATGCAGGGGACATGGGTTCGTGCCCTGGTCCGGGAAGATCCCACATGCCACAGAGCAGCTGGGCCCGTGAGCCATGGCCGCTGAGCCTGCGCGTCCGGAGCCTGTGCTCTGCAACGGGAGAGGCCACAACAGTGAGAGGCCCGCGTATCAAAAAAATACAAAAATAAAAAATAAAGCCCTGGAGCTGTAGTTTGCAGACCCCTGTTCTAATAATCAGTTATTTAGCTGAGAGAGAGCTACCCTACGTATACCCACCTTACTTTCCAAGCACCAAAACCACTGAATCACAAGACGGGTCTTTTCTGAGCACCCACTGCATGTCCGGCCTCGTGCTAGGTGCCACGGGAGGGTGCAGAGCAGTTCTGAGAAATCTGCTCATGATTACCCAGTCTTGGAAGATTAGATAAGGTAAGACCCATGTCCACCTGTGTAGTGGGTTGATGGTGTCCCTCCAAAATTCACATCCACCTGGAGCCTCAGAACATGACCTTATTTGGAAATAGGATCTTTGCAGCCGTAATTAAGGTGAAGATCAAGAGATCACATTGGATTCGGGTGGGCCCTAAATCCAGTGAGAGTTTTCCTATAAGAGACAGAAAAGGAGACACAAAGAGATACAGAGAAGAAGGCCATGTGAAGACAGCGGCAAGGACAGGAGTGAGGCTGCCACACACCAAGGAATCAGAGCCACCAGCCGCTGGGGGAGGGAAGGAGCATATTCTCCTCTAGAGCCTTCAGAGAGAGTGTGGCCCTGACAGCACCTTGATTTTGGACTTCTGGCTTTCAGAACCGTAAGAAAATAAAGTTCTGTAAATAAAGCCACGCAATTTGTAGCAAATTGTTCTGGCAGCCCTGGGAAACCAATATTCGTATATTGGAAAACTTCCCAAAGTGTTCTTCACTCCTGTCCCCTTGAGAAAAGGAAGCAAAGGTCTCATCACGTTTACGTGTCAGAGGTTGGGTGGGATTTCTCTTCACATGAACCATGGAATGGAGACGACGCTATATGGGTTTGATCCCTGACCACAGGACTGTCTTGCTTTCTACGCTCATTAAATGACTCTCCTGCAATAAGTAATATAAAGCAATTCTGCCAACAATCTCTCGACGTGCATCCGTCTCGGGGGTAATGAAGCCAATGAGGAGGAGACCCCAGCTATGATGTCACAGCCCAAGAAGAAGAGGCCAGTCAGGGCCAGGATGATCTGGACGGACCTCTGGGAAGAGGGAGGATGTGGACTTACTCTGTCTGTTCAGAGGATCGTGGTGCTCAGAGACCAGCTGGCCTCAGCCCCTTCCTGGAGGGGAAACATCCATATTGCAGAAAAGGAGACCTCAGACGGTCAAGACAAGTCTAACAAGTGGCTGCGGGTGGTACAGATGTGGGCGAAGAGCTCAGGGCTTTGGATCCTGATTGCCGAGGTTAGGCTTCTCTCTCCACGTGAGTCGGCTCCACCTCGACCACAAGGGATGCAGGAGGCCCATCTTCCCAGAGGAAGGATGTACGGGGTAGAAACCACCAACACACAAGGTGGACCGCTCAGAGTGGGCTGTGTGCTGTACACACTTGTGCGCCCATGCACGCATACCTGCACGCACACTCCTACACACAAGCCTCTCTCTACCCTGTGAGGCTTCCAGCTTTGAGCGGAGGGCAGGCCTTCCCTGGGGCGGCAGGCAGGACCCAGTGTTTGTAACTGGGCTGCCGAATGCTTCACACTGCGTAGAGGATCAGAGTTCGGAGGGTGCCGGCAACAGAAACTGACCCTGGCTAAGGAAGGAGAAGAGAATTTGGGGGCAGGGCATGGGGAAGTCACAGGGCCGTGCTGAGTGAATGAATGAATGAATGACTCTGATATCTCCTTTGAGGAATCACACAGGCACCCCAGCGAGCAGTCACCTTTCCAGGGATCTCTTTGGCTCAGTTTCCCCTCATGTTTACAGTGTGCAGTTGTGGCCTCTGTCATTCCTAGGCGCACCATAAGGACCACAGTAGTCGCTGTTTTTAGAGAACTTTTCATCGAATGCCCTGCAGGGTCGCTGCAAATGGCTGTAAAGTCTCCCCAGAAAGGACAGGAAGTGCTATTATTACCCCACGTTCTCCACCCAAAGCAGAAGCACAGCCTCCAGCCGAGCTGGCCTGTGTGATCTCCCCCCGGGCTTTGGGGCGCCTTATCTGGGAGTAGTTGAGCCCACGCCTTAGATACCACCAGTATCCCGGCAAGGGAGACAGAGAGCATTCATGACTTTCATCCCAATTATATCATCCCTCTGGGAAAATAGGGGTGGGGACTAAGGCCCCCAAAGATTCCAAAGCATCCTCAATGAAATCTGGGAGGCGTCCTGCAACATTTGCTCTAGCTTACCAACACTCTTCCCACGACTACCTCAGGAACCTCAAGGATCTGACACTTTTTCCTGATGATTTTCAAAAGGTGCTTAAAAAAAAAATCTTCCCACCATCCTGGGTCATGCGGCAGAGCCTGGGTGTCATTTTATATCTTTCAGAAGAATGGGTTTCTTCCTCTTTCCAAATTTCAAGGTCTCGAGTGGCGTAGCCATTTCAGTAGGTCACGGACAGGATCGTGACGATCTTCATTTTACAGATGAAGAAGAATGAAACATTCAGAGAGACCGTGCTTTCCCCTAAATCAGAAAGGTGGCAAGCAATTCTCTGTGTCTCCCAGTTACAACCTCCGAATCTCCACTTTGCCCGCAGAGGACCACCCTTCTCTCGACAGATAATAATCCTTGAACCGGGTCGAAATCAGAGCTCCGGCAGATCTGAGCTTGTCCTAGGAAGAAGTGGTCGGAAAACGGTTTCCATGGGTACAGATTTTGACATGATCAGCTGCAAATGTTCACCACCCCAAGATGACAAAGCTCCAGCAGCTTCAAAGCTGTTAAGGATAGCTTTAGGGCAAATTTTAATTAAAATTAGATAGCGTATATGAAAAGCATCTAATTTGTACTCCATAAAAGAGTTTGGGAAGCACAACTCCAGAGCCTCGGGACTGTGGCTGTAACAATTATGTTGCAACTTTTCACAGCACAATCACAACATGTTAATTTGTTAATGAATCAGTCAGAGCAGAAGAGAGAGCTCCTGACAGCGGGAGGAAAACACAGAGATTACATTTACATTTCTATTTTTAAATAAATTAAATGTTTCAAGTCAAACTCAAACTTCATACTGAAAGTTTTGACTTTCTACTGATTTTTTTTTTTTTTTTTTAACTCAGATGGCCTGCTCAGATGAGAGAGCATCAAGATTCTTGGGATTTTTCAGAGAGAACTATGTGATTTCTTTGTTTAAAGGTGGCTGCAATTACGTACGTGCTAAATGTGTCCATTTAGTGGTGATGAAAAGTGGCCTTTTCTTCCTCTTCTCCTTTGTGAAGTTCTGGTCCTTAGAGTAAATGTGGACTCGGGAAGCAGCCAGCGGAGGAGAGAAAGTAACAACAGAGAGTGTGAGAAACTTCATTGCTGGTGACTCTATTTCTCAACAGAATAGAAAGAAAATTGAAGGAGGAAGGAAGGAGGGAGCAGGGTGGGACGAGGGTGAGAAGAGTGGTTTCCCCCCAAGGTGGTACTCGCTCTCGGGGCCTGAAAACATGTCCTCAGTTTTGCACCTTAGGTGCCTCGTTCACCTCACCCTAGTGCTGGCACTGAAACCACAGAGCCTGAGCTCACAAACTCCAACTAAACGGGTCTGATGGAGACCCACCATCCTCAGCATCTCCTGACATAAGGGAGGTGGTGGTGGTGAGGGAACCTGGGGGGGAAAGATGTAGTGGCTTTAACAGACTTCAATGAAATCACTGAATTTTTGCAGATTTTACAAAAACATATGTCCATGAGAAGACATACCAAGGACCCTATTTAGGGCCTTGGAAGGACCTGTACGAGTGAGGGGCCTTGAACTTACCCTCCACGCGCTTCCGTCAAACCACCTCTGCATGCACCATCTCATATGTTCTTCATCGAATCTGAAGAGATAGATGTTGTTATTAACCCACATCAGAGAGGGGAGGAAATTGAGGCACAGAGGAGGTGCCTAATTTGAGTTGGGTCTCCCAGCTAATAACCTGCAGAGCTGAGATTTGAACTCACTTGTGTTGATGCCAGAACACCAGCTCTCACCTCCACTGGCCACTGTTTCTCCAGGGAAGGATCTCTGTGCACTCACTGTTCTAAAAGGGAAGGAGCAGGGGAATGGAAGAGTAGATATGCACAGGTGTACCAAGTACAGGTGTAGCAAGCACAGGAGTCTGGAATGGTGTGACGAAGACAGGCGTAACACCTATGGGTGTTACAAGCACAGGTATAACACACACAGGTGTAACAAGCACAGAGGACTGGAACAGTGTAACAAGCACAGGTGTAACTCACAGGTGTAACAGTACAGGGGAATAGGATAAGAATTAAGGCAGTGAAAAATCTGACGTGAAACCAGAATCCAGGGGAGAACCATACTTCCCACGGCTGGGTCTGACACTGGAGTGGCTGTGAGTGAGAATCCCCTTCAAGGAGATGATGGGGCAAAAAGAAGGATGGGCAGGGAGGAGCAAGGAGCTTTTCCATCATCTCCCGATCCTGAGACTGCTTCTTAAAAAAAATTGTTTTTGAACTTTTATCCTCCTGGATAAACAAGGTATGATGGTATTTTTTTCTGAATGTAATGGGAAAATTAAATTAAGGAACCTCAGTGTAGTGGAAAGATTATTTTTCTTTCGGTCATCCAGCATTTACTCTTTGGAATAGCTACCTCCATCTGCTCTATGTGGTCCAGGTTGGCCCATCAATCCCCACACCAAAAGGGTGGGGCAGAAGCTAGCTGGCCAATGAGAGTGCTCCATTTCCTTGGACTTGGTGATTGGTCAAGGGGTGGATCCAAGACCTGAGCTGACCAATCAGAGTCATTCCCTGGATTCAGATGCAGATGTTGGTCAAGAAGGTTGCTGTAAGGATGCCCGTTAGTTGGGCCACCGATGCCTGTCTTCTTGGCTGTGGTAGAAGGCTGGTGGAGAATGAGGCCCAAGAAACTGAGGGAAGCAGAGCTGAGAGCTTGAAAGAGACAGAGAGAGATGGAAGAGAGCCCTGGCAGCAGAGCTGTGCAGGAAGCATATCTCACTAAATCCCCATAGAGCCCCAGGAAGGAGATGCTGTTTCTCATCAACCTATATTACAAACAAGACAACGTGAAGTGAACTACCTGCTCAAGGTTCACAATGCAAGCAAGTGGTGTAGTCCAGGGTTGGCATGTCTGCCTAAGAGCCCAGTTTAGTCATTCTGCTGGTACCTAGTGAGACCCCGCCATGTGCTGACCCTGGGCCAGATGCTGAGGATCCAACTGCAGTAAGCCCCGCGGCTATCTCAAGAAAGCCCATGGTCCAGAGGGGAGAGACGTGTGAGCAAAGTGGTCGAACTCAGAGGTGCTACAAGGTCTGTGACGGTGCGTGGGAGGAAATCAGCCCATTTTGCCTAGAGGGTTGCGGGGAGGGTCAGGGCAGGCTCCTCCAAGGAGGAAATACGACGACTGAGTCTTAAAGTTAGAGTTGGAGAGTGGGGTGTGGGTCGAGGACAGTCCCCGAGTGAATGCTTAGGAGAGTTGGAGACAGATGTATTCAGGTGCTGGTAAATTAGTAGGAGGGAGCAGAGGTCGCAGGGCAGGGGGACCCATCAGGGTAGTTTTGCTTTCAAGTGATCAAAATTTACCCCTAACGAACGGAAGGAGAAAGGAACTGGCTCGTGTCACTGGAGGGGGTCCGGGGACACGTTCACGAGATACAAGGACAAGCTGAAGGAACGGGGGTCCCTGAGACTGGAGCAGGGGACTCCTCACCCCATGACGCCTTCCGGCGGACTCCGTCTCTGCGGGTCTCAACCTGCATTGCCTCTGGCAGATGGGACTTCTTGTGGTGAAGGACACAGCTGCCTATGGTTCCAGCTTGCCAGCTCTGATGAAAGAGGATTCTTTTTCCCAGCAAATGTCTATCCATTCCAGAGAAGGTCTCATTGGTCCAGCTTGGGTTACAAGACTACCCCTTGGACCAATCACTAATGCCAGTGACATAGGCTACTACGATTGGCCAGCCTGAATCTTGGAACGGTCTTTATGACCAGGGGGCAGTGACCAGAGAATATAAAAGTTTGCTAAGCTGGATAAATAAATAAATAAAATTATATATCTATATCTGTATCTGTATACCAATCTACCTACCTACCTACCTCCCAGCCAACTCAGTCCCCTGGGTAGACTAGGACAGTAAGGGACTCAGCACCTTTATGTACAGGAAATTTATTTATATATATATTTATTTATTTATTTTTGTCTGTGTTGGATCTTTGTTGCTGCATGCGGGTTTTCTCTAGTTGTGGCGAGTGGGGGCTACTCTTCATTGCAGCGTGGGCTTCTCACTGCAGTGGCTTCTTTCGTTGCAGAGCACAGGCTCTAGGCACACGGGCTTCAGTAGTTGTGGCACGCGGGCTCAGTAGTTGTGGCTCGCAGGCTCTAGAGCACAGGCTCAGTAGTTGTGGCACACGGGCCTAGTTGCTCTCCGGCATGTGGGATCTTCCCTGACCAGGGCTCGAACCCGTGTCCCCTGCATTGGTAGGCAGATTCTTAACCACTCCACTCCAGGGAAGTCCCTAGGAAATTTATAATAGAGACAAGCAATACTTAGTGATTTAAAATGATCTCCAACCTTGGAGTCAGCAACAGATTCTTAGGTATGACAGCAAAAGCATGAACAGCAAAAGAAAAATAGGTAGATTGGATTTGTCACAATTACAAACTTGTGTGCATCAAAGGACATTATCAAGAAAGTGAAACAACAACCTACAGAAAAGATTTGCCAATCATGTATCTGATAAGGGTTTCATATACAGAATATATAAATAATTCCTACAACTCAACAACAAAAAGACAAACAACCTAATTAAAAAGTGGATGAAGGACTTGAATAGACATTTCTCTAAAGAAGATGTACAGATGGCCAACAAACACCTGAAAATATGAGAAACCACTTGATACCCACTAGGATGACTATAATAATAATTTTTTAAAGTAAAATGACAGCATTGACAAGGATGTAGAGAAATTGGAATCCTGGTACATTGCTGGTGGGAATGTAAAATGGTGCAGCTGCTGTGGAAAACAGTGTGGCAGTTCCTGGATGATATCACTTGTATGTGGAATCTAAAATATAATGCAGATGAATGTACATGCAAAACAGAAACAGACTCACAGATAGGGAAAACAAACTAGTGGCTACCAAGGGTGAGGAGGGGCAAATTATGGGATTAAGAGGTACAAGCTACTGTGTATAAAATAGATTAAAAAAACAATGGTGTATTATATAGCATGGGGAATTACAGCCATTACCTTGCAATAACTTTTTTTTTTTTTTTTGCGGTACACGGGCCTAAATAAATAAATGGCCATTAAGTATGAAAAAAAAAAACAGTTTGGCAGTCCCTCAAAAAGTTAAACATAGAATTACCATATGACCTGGCAATTCCGCTCCTAGGTATATGAAAAAAACATTAAGCCAGGAGCTCTAATAGTGGCTTGTACATCAATGTTCATTGCAGCATTATTCACAACAGCCAAAAGGTGGAAATCAACTGACGAATGGATAAACAAAATGTGGTACATACATAAAAAGAAATATTATTCTTAAAAAATAAAAGTTCTGATACATCATGGCTGAATATCGAAATCATTATGCAAAGTGAAATAAACCAGACACAAAAGGACGAATATTGTATGATTCCACTTGTATGAAATATCTGGAGTAGGCAAATTCATAAAGACAAAAAGTAGATCAGAATGACCAGGGGCTGGGGTTGGGGGCGGAGAACAGGGACTTATTGCTTAATAGGTTCAGAGTTTCTGTTTGGGGTGATGAAAAAAAATTGGAAATAGACAGAGGTGATGGTTGCACAACATTGCAAATTTAATTAATGCCACTGAGTTAAACAGCCAATTTTATGCTGTATATATTTTACCACAGTACACAAATTTTTTTTACATGATCTGTGAGAGTCATATTAAAGAATCTGGTCCTGTTACAGGTTCAAAACCCCCAAGGAATGTCCCTGGAGGAAACCTCTCAGATTACTTGCATTTCTTCTCTCCAGGGAGTGTATTTTATTGGTCCAACTACCTCCATCCCACAATGAGTCAGAGAAAAAAATCCAAACATAAACACACACCCAGGCCTTTGCTTTGCTGATGCTGTTTGAGCTGACAGTTTGAGCTGAAGTTTACCTAGAAGGGATGAAAAGAAAAAGACCTCTTGGCCAAATTCTGTTGAGGAGCTGATCTCAGGGGAACAGCCCCCCCCCCCAACCCACCCCACCAGACTGGTCTGGCTTAGCTTGATGCCCTCTTGGCCAATCCCAGGCAGCTTCTCTGGCAGCCCCTCCATCAGAAAGTAGGCTCCCAGACACTCCTTCATATTTCAGATTTTGGTATAGGGCTTCCATTTCGGCATTCCTTATTTAAAAAGCAAACAAAAGCCCAAATGTCCAATAATGAAAGGTTGAATAAACAAATCATGGCACAATTGTGTGACAGACACTCTGCAGCCACAAAAATGATGTTGGAGGACCAATATTAATAACCATTGTACAATGATGCCCAGTTAACAGACCAAGCCCTGTACAGGCATTATCATATTCAATCCACCCAACCACACTGTGATAAAAATACTATGAATCTCCCCATTTACAGATGGGAAGACTGAGGTGGAGAGAGCTTATATAACTCATTCAAGGTCATGCAGCTAGTCTGGCAGACCTGGAAGGTAACAGACTCTGCCTGTTTGGTTCCAAATCTGGCACTCCTGCTACCTGCTCTGTGTTCTTTAGAAATGCAGCCGCTGAGCTGGAAAGATGCTTACAATATATTTCGTGGACGAATAAAATTTAAAGCATTATATATTTCTGAAGGAAATTCAGTAATGTATTTACATGCATAGACTAAAAGATGCAAGGGTATTAACCTAGTTTAACATTAGCTATGCCTTGGAGGTGGAATCAGGGGGGACTTTTCTTTTTCCCTTTATGCTTATACATATCATCTAATTGTTCCATCTCTCTGTTGTCTCATACAGTAGTGACTAGCCACATGTGGTTATTTAAATGTTAACTAATTAAAATTAAATATATTTAAGGATGTGCTTCCTTGTTGCCCTAGTTGCATTTCAAAGGCTCAGGAGCCACATGTGACAAATGGCTTTGGTATTGGATGTGCAGACAGAGTGTTTCCATCACTGAGGAACATTCTAGGTGACAGCAATGATCTGTAATGATCGTGAATTTCTTAAATAATTGAAACTCTTTGTCAATACATCTCGAGGCAGCAGAAGAGAAGAAAAGGCTCTTTAAAACTAGGTATTCTCGGGCTTCCCTGGTGGCGCAGTGGTTGAGAGTCCGCCTGCCGATGCAGGGGGACGTGGGTTCGTGCCCCGGTCCGGGAGGATCCCACACGCCGCAGAGCGGCTGGGCCCGTGAGCCATGGCCGCTGGGCCTGCACGTCCGGAGCCTGTGCTCCGCAACGGGAGAGACGGCAGCAGTGAGAGGCCCACGTACCGCAAAAAAGAAAACAACAAAAAAAAACTAGGTATTCTCTAGATGTAGAGAACAAACTAGTGGTTACCAGTGGGGAGAGGGAAGCGGGGAGGCACAATATAGGGGGAGGGGATTAAGAGGTATAAACTATTAGGCATAAAATAAGCTACAAGGATATATTGTACCACACAGGGAATATAGTCAATATTTTATAATAACTATAAATGGAGCATGACCTTTAAAAATTGTGAATGATCGTATCGTACAACTGTAACTTATATAACAGTATGCATCAACTATACTTCAATGAAAATAAATTAAGAAATTTCAAAAAAACTAGGTGTGCCCCACACAGGCCAAAAGGTGGGGATGGAAGAGAGACCAGAAGCTCTTTTCCCACGTGCAGAAAGGAAATTGGGAAGAAGTTACAGAACTGTCAGTGGGCAGGTGCAGGGGCCGGGGGTGGGCAGTCAGCTTCCCTTGCTGGCTTCTTTCATGGTCCAGGATGGCTGCTGCCCTACGCAACCTCTCACCCCAAGGCCATTACCTCCAGAGGCTGAGTGAGGCCGGTGCTTCCTGCATGTCTGGTTTTAAGAGCAACAGAATGTTTCCCAGGAGCCCTTGCAGAGCCTCCCTTTACACTTCACTATCCAGAATTACATCAAAATCCTGCGCCTGAAGCAACCACTGGCTTGATTTAAAAACAGTGTGGGGTCACCCATTGGGATCAGATACAACTCAATTCTCGACTTAAACAACAGCACTAGGATTGGAACCTTGGTTTGCAAAATGGCTGCAGAAGCTCCGGGTGTCACATCCTTACTGCTATGCTGTGGAAGAGAGAGCTGTTAGCCTCAGCAAACATCTTGGCATGTTTAATTGACTCTAATCAAGTGATTCTCTCATTGAATCATTGGGTGATCCTGAACTGATTAAGAAATCTCAGGGTACCCCCAAGGCAATGAGCTAAGAATGGGGGGAGAAGCGCCCCCCAGACAATTACTGCACTTTTTGCTAGAAGCAGAGAAGAATAGACATGGGGCAACCAGGGGTAGATTTCCACTGCAAGCTGGCAACCCAACAGTAAGATCAGGCAAGGCAAAGTCTCGAAGGCTACCTCCTTCCCTCTCCTGAGAGTGGGGTCCCCCTTGGATGTGGCAAGATGTGTCCAAATACAGGGAGCAGTGAGAGTGGAGAGGGAGTGAGAAGAGAAAGGGCTGAAGACTTTGCTCCTAAAATTAAACCAAAGTAAACTCTCTTTCAAAGTCACCTGAGCAAAGTAAGAAGAAAAGAACGTCTCTTTGAGCTGCCCCTCAATGAAAGGGCCGATGTCTTTGCATGTTTCTCTAACCTTTCCTTTAACCAGGAAATCACAATAGGATTAGCAATTTTCTGCAAAGATACTCTTTGGGTGACCTTCTCTGGGAACAAATCTGAGTGGCACCATATGCAAGCTGCATTCGTTTTTGCCTTAATGAATTATGCATGCCTAAAAAGAGATACCTCCGTATACTTCTATATCTCCTTCTATCTCATTGCTCAGCCTCTGTTTCTCTGTGTTTATTAATTTATCTTCCACCCATTCACTTACCCATCCAACCATCCATCCATCCATCCATCCATCCATCCATCCATCCATCTTTCCAACCAAATGTTCCATCTGTCTGTTTATTACACCTTTGTGGATTTTCATCTAATCTGAGGGTCTTTGGGGGGTGGTTTACTCTCTTTTCACTCTGCTTTATCCCCGAGCAGACACTGATCTATACCGCGACTCTTCACAGTGAGAGTTGAGACCACACTATGAATCATTTATTCTTATTTATTCTTAGAAAGTTTTGCTGCCTGATATGCTGAGCAATTCCCTCTTAATCCTTAAGCAGATTCCAATACGGATAAATGTGGCTTTTCAAGGCTTTGGGGATTGGGTTTGTATTTCCTCTGAATGCAGCATCATGCTGACACCCGCTCCGAGGTAGAAGCTGGAACTGCGCCACTTAATCTGGAACTGAAGTAAGGTGTACCTTGCAGTCAACATGTACAATTAATGTGGAGTTGCCTCCCCCTGCCCTCCCTCCAAGAAGTTCTTGCTAAATTGAAGTCCGTGTTATAATTTACAGCCTCTTAGAATCAAGGAAATACAGCATGAATTATGAATGTTTAAAAATATGTTAAATCACAATTTATGGGACATGTTTTATCTTAATTTAAAATATTCCTTTTTAGGGAAACAGATACATTAAAGCCAGCACCTCTGCAGTAACTTCCCTGCAAAGATGGGAGAAGCGACAAGAGAAGGGTTGGTTGAACTCTTGCTACCTGCCAGGCTCAGGACCAGGAGCCTCACAGAGCCTGCATGGCCCAATTTACAGATAAGGGGTCTGAGGCTCAGAGAGGGGTAGAGTGCAGGCAGGACAGGGGCCCAGCCGGGGTCCTCACCCCTGTGTCGTTTGAGTACAGCCGGGCTCTTTACGGCGGCACTACTGACATTGGGGCTGGGCAGCTCTCTGTGGTGGGGGTCCCGTGCATCATGGGATGTTTAGCAGCATCCTTGGCCTCCACCCACTAGATGCAAGTTGTGACAAGCATAATGTCTCTGGATACTGCCAAATGGTCCCTGGGGGGAGGAGGGGCAAAATCTCCCTGGCTGAGAACCCCAGGTCTACACAAATCACAGCAGGCAATGGCTGAGGCCGCTCCGGGGTCTAGAGCCCATCACCTCAGAATTGTTTTCTGGCCCTGCTCTGGGTACCACTGATGCCCTTCCTGGACAGGCACGCAAGGTTGGAGCGTGGGAGGTTCCCCCTGCTGGGTGAAACTCAGCGATATCCCTTTGCCTCAACCCAGCATCCAGCTCAGTGCTTTAGAGAACAAGTACTCTAATCAGCTTTTAAAAGATGAACTGAGAATCAACCTTCTCTAACTGACACCCAAAGAATTATAAAGCAAAGGGAAGGAAGCAGGATATTGTAGTTTAGGCCGTAATGGTAATGATCTATGAGTTTCCGGGGCCGTAGCAAAATACCACAAACTGAGTGGCTTAGATAACGGAAATGTAAGGTCTCACATTTCTGGAGGCTGCAAGTCCAAGATCAAGGTTCTGGCAGAGCCGCTCTCCCTCTGAAGGGAGGCATCTCTTCCAGGTCTGCCCCGCCCCCCATCCCCACCCCCAGCTTCTGGTGGTTCCTGGGTCTGTAGCAGAACCACTCCAGTCTGCACACGGTGTTCTCCCCGTGTCCAAAGGTCCCCTTATACAAGGACAGCAGCCGTATTGGTTGAGGGACCCACCCTACTCAGTGTGACCTCATCTTCATTTACCTACTTACATCTGCAGGGACCTATTTCCAAATAAGGTCACGTTCTGAGGCTCTGGGGGTTAGGACTTCAAATACGAATTTGGGGAGGGACACGGTTCAACCCCTAACAAATGACACCTGCCGAAGGGCCTTAGCCTGTGACTAGGCCAGGTACCCAGTGTTCTGGTCCTACAGCCTCTCATTCCCCCAACAAACCCCTCTAGGTTCGTAACCATTATTTCCCGTTACCTTGGGTTTACCAAGCTGAGTAAACCGAGGCTCAGAGAAGAGGAATTATTTGTTCGGAGGTTGTAGGTTACTTACGGGCAAGGAAAGTCTGTACCCCCAGGGCCTCAGTTTCCCCATCTGTAAAAGGGAGAAGATAATGGTCCGCACCGGGTAGGGCTGCTATGGGAATGGAACAAGCGAAGATTTGTCGTGCCCTCAGGGACGTGTCTGAGCTGCAGTAATCGCTTGCGTACGGCCCAGAGCACGAGGTCGATCCGAGAAGGCCAAAGCCATGCCGAGGCCGAGGCGGCAAGCAGGCAGCCACAGACCCTATGGGATCAGCCAGTGCGTTTGGTTTGGCCCCTAGTGGCGTCCTGACATTTAAATGCTGGAAGGCTTCACACAAGAATGTAAATTCCTGGTCTTGTTTGAAGAACCGGGCAGTCGGGCATCTTTCCAAGGCCTCTGGTCCGCTGGCTGCGTGTGAGTGTGTGACCCCTACTGGGCCTTAACCTGTCGCGGGATTTGTGTAGCTCCGTCCCCTGATTCTTTGAAAACATCCGTGGCCTCTAGAGCCCCACCCCTCAGAGGACTCTGGGAAATAGTCCCTGGGTTCAGAAGGGCCACCCCTTTCTATCCCCCACTCTGGGAGGTCAACGAGGGAGCCCAGACCAGCCAGGCCCCATGGCTGTCCTCGCCCAGGTAAACCCACATCCTGGGGGGTTCAGGAGGGCACGCCTAACAACTCCAAGCTTTTGCTTTTTTTTCTTTTAAGTTTTCCCAGGCTCTCTTGGCTCTCAGCTCACATGAGCTCGATTTTATCTCATTGTGACAGCAAAATGTGCAAAGGAATTTGGAGAATTGAAACCAAATGTGCAATGAGAGTGCTACATGGGGCGGGCCCCAGCTCCCTTCATGCAGGCGGAGGATCCGCTCTGAGTTCTGTGGATGGCAACCCCAGCGGGGCGGTGCTCACAGGTCCGTCCGGGTGAGCCCCTGGGTATTGATGGCAGATCTGAGAACCGGAATCTAAGCCTCCTAGAGCCACAAGGATGTTTTGAGACATCGCTGCAACCTCGGCACGTTTGAAAGGGTGACACTGAGCCCCAGACGGTGAGACACATCCCATGTCACCCAACATGGCAGAGGAAGCAACTCTGTATGACTTGATCAGCTTCCTAGATACCTTTTTCCTGTTTTATATTCAGAGGAATTTCTTTGGATCCATTTCTTCTCCGGCGTTAGACAGATCTGTGTTAGAGCTCCGGCTCTGCTGAAGAAAATCCTGGGAGGATTACTTTAACCATCCTGCACGTTGGTTTCTCCATCTGTAAATCGGGAGGAGTCATGCCACCCTAAGAAGGTTGTTCATGCTTCCATTCATGCCTTCAGATGGGATGAATTTGGCTGCAAGCAACGGAGGACCCAAGGGCCTGCCGAGCTGAGCGCTGCATGTAGAGCAGACAGGACAGCAAGTCTGCCCGCAGGAACTTGTCATCTTTCAGCAAATGTTTGTTGAGCATCTACTACATCCCGGGCATCGTGCTGGGCCCTGAGGATACGGATGCTGCTCTACAGTCATGCAATCAAGGAAAACATGTCAAGCGCCTTTGGGGGCCGAGCGTGAGGTGGCCGCGATGGAAGCCAGGAGGCCAGATGGGAGGGGAAGCAGAGTCGAGGAGGGGGGCACTTGGACTAAGACGAAGGTTCTCAACCAGGGGCAACCCTTTCCCCAGCCAGATAGTTGGCAAAGTCTGGAGACATTTTTGGTTGTCACAATTGGGGGCGGGGGAGCATTGCTACCGCATCTAGTGAGTAGAGGCCAGGGGTGCTTCTGAACCTCCTCCAGTGCCCAGGACAGTCCGCACCGCAGAGAACGAAGCTGCCCAGGTGTCACTAGTGCTGGAGGTGAGAAATCTGGCCTCGAGGAGTAGCAGTGGGGATGGAGAGAAGGGGCAGATGGGAGAGAGAATTACTGGTTGAAATAAATGAGACCTGGGCTGTGGGCCCCTCTCTGGGTTTGCCCCTGAGCCATGTCGTGCTTGCTTGGCTCCCTTGCTTCTTCTTTGCCTCCACTCTCCTTTCTTGCTGGAAAATACTAACAGCAGGAACTCCAGGAGCAAAGTCCTCAAGACACTCCCGTCTGGGCTCCCACTGCATCGGCAGCCGGCTCCTGGCGTGATTTGGAGCCAGAGGGGAACAAATAGCATCTTTAACAATGAAACTCAGGTCTTGTTTTTCAGGTTTAAAAAAATGGAGCCGGGTGGGCAGTTGAGTGCCTGTTAAATAACCTCCTGATCTGTCCGTTCACATGAAAAGGTGCTGTGTCTGTCTTGAGATGACTGTGTATACCTTTGCTGAGGGAACGTGGTGGGGAGGGAAGCCCTGAAACTATATTCCTGGGAGAGACTGGAAACTTTCTTGTTAATTCCCCAAAAGATGTGAACCCAAACAACCACTAAATACCCAACCCAGAGCTAAGAAAACTCGGTAAGTGGCTTTCAGGAAAAGCAAAATAAATGGGAAAACCCCAAAGAGGAAATACGCCCATTCAGGGGAGCGTTTTGGTAGATGGAATCTTGGTCTGGCATCAGAGAGCAAAGCCTCGGCCCCTGCCCTGCAATACTTGAGACATCAACATTTGACAAATAACTCCATTCATTAATTCATCGTTTACCTGGTGACACGGTGTCCTGGGCCGCAGGCAGAAGGCTGGTGCTACAGAGCAGGAGTGATCACTCCGTATCCTCATGGAGTGTAAATTTATCCACCTTGGTCTTCATAACTCGACAACCTGGGCTCCATTCGCCCACCTGGAGCCACGCCCTTGCCCCACCTTCACTCACAGATGCCAGGAGCTGACATTATTTTCTAATAGAAGACAGGAAGTTGGTGTCATCCCACCACCTGGGAAATATTCAGAGAACAAGCTTTCAGTTGCCATGACAACTTTAGTGTCAGAGCTCTGTCTATAGACTTTAGAAGTGTGTGTGTGTGTGTGCGTGTTTGTGTGTGTGTGTGTGAATTTGGGGTGGGGAAACGAATACTCTTGTCTTCAGGCAAACATTGAGACATTGAGAGGGGACATGAGCTAAGTCTATTGGATCTTGAATGGTGTCAAAGGCTGAATGTGAACCTGTTTCCCAAATCCTGAAGTACTAAATCCCAGAGGCTTGGTTTGAAGGTAAATAAATAACTATCAAGTAGCAATCTCACAAAAGCCAGCATTTAAGAGAGGCTTGAAATAAAAGTTAATACTCCCAGTCAGGAGAAGTAGCCAGCCGCATGTCAGAAAGAAGGCAGGCGAGGGAGATGCAGATGAAAGTTTAGGTCCCTGACTCTCCTCTTATTATCAACTTGGCTTTGGGCAAGTGACTGAGGTTCTCCAAATCTCAGTTCCTCTGTTTGTAAAATGGGGGTAATTAGGATGCCTCCTGCCTAAGGTAATAGGGGTAGAGCCAGATACATGGCAAGGAACGGCATGTGCAAAGGCCCTCCGGGGACTTGAGAAGAGTTCTCCTGGTGCACTGCAGGGAGGCCAGAGAGCCAGGTGAGCGAGGGAGGTGGTGTGAGACAGGCTGGAGGGGGTGGCAGGAGCTGGACCACGAAAGGCCATGTGCGGCACAGTGGCGGAGGACGTTGGAGAGTTAGTGTGCATCCTAAGAACACAGATCTCAAAGTAGGAAGCCAGCACCAGCACCTTGGAACTTATTAGACATACAAATTCTCAGACCCCACCCCAGACCTCCTGGATAGGACATTCTAGGGGCGGGATCCAGCAACCAGTGTCTTCACAAGCCCTCCAGTGCCTCAATTTGCTGCACACTCAGAGTTTGCAAACCATTGTTAAGAGCAACAGGAGGCGGTTAACGTGTTTTAGGCCAGGCAGTGAGAGGGTCCATTTCCGCTGGGGAAGTCTCTGGTCTGTCTTGCTGAATTTTGCTGGGTGTGTGTTACCTTTGCTCAAAGAACGAGAACGATATCTAGGTAGGTTTGTAGATAAAATAACTACAGGACAGGACGTTTAGTTCAATTGGAATTTCAGATAAACAACACATACTTTTTTAGGATAGTATATCCCATAATATGTGCTGGGTTTTATCTGGCAACACAACTACAAGCACCGAATTCGGACCCAGGCTGGTTGAGCCATGACTTGTTTCCTGGGACGCTTTTGGAAGGTGGGAGCCGTCTTTGAGATGTGCCCATTGATGCAATTACTCAGGGCACCATCACTTCCAGGGGAATGGTCTCAGCTTCTGTGAAGTGACTCATACTGAACTGATTAGTTTCAGAAAAAGAAATAATAAAAATGACTGAGTGGTTGTTTATTACTGGGCTGTGTTTCAGACTGCTCCCGTGTTGCAATCACTTGACTTACAGCTTTTTTGCTGGGTGAGAAGCCGTGTTCCACCCCGTTCGCCTGCCGAGCCCTTCTCACCTGCCAGGGACACCTGCGAAGTTGTTGACGCTGTGCCACTCACAGCGAAGCTGGCGTGGCTTCAGGGGGCTCTGGCCCTCCTTGCAGACCCACCCTGGACCGTGGGCCCGTGCAGTCCTTCACTGGGATTTGGTTTTCCACCCATCAGCCAGGCTAAATACACGGCATACCCCTTGCCTCAGAACCTCAGAGTTTTCCTGGTAAATGTTTACCTGGTGGCTCTCCATTCAACTCAGGGCTCCACTCTCATGGGCAGGATTGATAAAGCTTTGGAAGAAGATAGACTGACATCCGAATGTTGGCTCCCCCCACTTGCTGGCTGGGGCTGGCACAGATTCCTTTGTCCCTCTGAGCATGTTTCCCATTCTGTAAAATGGAAATTATGGGAAGAACAGACCCTCATCACAAGGTCACTGTGAGATCTGAATAAGGAATACCTGTCACACGCATCTCAATACAGGAACACAGGGAGGAACCTGGCAGTGGGCGTCCTCCTTCTTGGGGGGGCGTCACAGCAAAGCACCTGGATGAAGGATGCTGGGGTGAAACAATCCAGATGGGAAACAGGCTTTAAGAAAATGCTGGTAAAATGCTAGGACACTTGGAGAACGGTTGCATCTTGCTCTGGTTTCAGACAACAGGAGGGAGAGGTGGGAAAAGGGAAATATCTTTAGTAAGAAACAAATAAGTCTTGTTTCTGTGCTTTTGAAGATCTAAGTAGATGAATCTCCTCTTCTAGTTGGCATTTTTTGTTTTGTTTTGTTTGTTTTATTTATTGATTTTTAACTGTGTTGGGTCTTCATTGCTGCGCGCGGGCTTTCTCTAGCTGTGGTGAGCGTGGGCTACTCTTCGTTGCAGTGCGCGGGCTTCTCATTGCGGTGGCTTCTCTTGTTGCGGAGCACGGGCTCTAGGCCTGCGGGCTTCAGTAGTTGTGGCTCGCAGGCCCTAGAGCTCAGGCTCAGTAGTTGTGGCGCACGGGCTTAGTTGCTCTGCGGCATGTGGGATCTTCCCGGACCAGGACTTGAACCCGTGTCCCCTGCATTGGCAGATGGATTCTTAACCACTGCACCACCAGGCAAGCCCTGGCATTTTGTTTTATGTGTTTTGTGTTTTAATATCTTCCGGGAGTTTGGGATTATGAATCTGCGGATGGCGCCAGAATCAATCTCATGGGTGCCTGCCATTTTCAGCTGCTAATTTCTTCCCCCTCTGAAGTTGTATTGCTTTAATGTTACTTTATTCTATGACATCAAATACCCCCCTCCCCTGTGCCTTATGGAATATACATTTGCTTCTTCCCCCGGAAAAAATAAATTAATCCATCCATACTCCTTTATGAGAGGAGTATGTCCATGTTGGAAATTAGGGGCAATAAAGAGAGAAAGGAAAAAACACTCAGATTCCAGCCACTCAAAGAAATACTCATTCTTTTAAAATAACATTTTTGTTCCTGATTATTATCCGAAGTTAAAGGTATTAAAGTAGAAATTTGGAAAATAAAGATATAAAAAAGAAAATAAAAATTCCACTACCCAGAGATAATTACCGTTAATATTTCAGCATATTTTCTTCTATTCTCTAACACACCACACACACCACATTTGAGATGTAATTATATAAACTTTCATTACTTACAGTTTAGAGTGCAGTTTTTAATCATTTAATTTCAAGCCATGAGAATTTTCCCCTGTCGTTTTGTCCTCCTGGAAAACAATTACTTCTGTGGTTACACAACAGGCCATGCCTTCCTGTGGTTTTGCCACAATTGAACCATCCCCCATTGCTGGGCATCTAGGTTGTTTCTAGCTTTGCTCCATCACATGCTGCTCCCTGGGTGTATTTGCCCACGCATCTGTGCCCACATTTCTGATAGTGGCCTAAGGACAGATTTTTCAGACTCTGAGTCTTCAGAGAACACATCTATTTTAAATTTAAAATTAATTAAATGTGAATCTTCCTCTAATTTTATGTCGATGCTCATAGAGCCAGTGGGAATTCCCAGGCTGGAGCAGAGCAGGGGATGAAGGAGGAGGACAGGGTTAGGAATCCCTCTCGAAACCTGATGATTTATCTAGCTGGGGGAAGGAGAAAAGAAACGCTGGCTCCACCTGAAACATCTGGGCATATTTCACAGCTGCCAACACAAACTTTGGTGTAACGAAACCACAGAGCTCCCCACCGGTGCCTGACACGAAAACTGCGAGCTCGCCAGAGAGGTCGTGGGGCCGGCGGACTCCATTCCCAGAAAAAACACGACTTGTTCGCCGTTACAACACGTTCACCTGGAGTGTCCTTACCACGCTCAGTCTGTCCCAGCCTCCACCCCTTCTGACTGAGCCATAAACTCGCCCAACCCGCAGAGCCCGTGGCAGCTGTCCCGGGATTCAACCGGTTGCAATTTGGAATGCGTTGAACGCTGATTTTTATCTCCCATGAATAATGCCAGCTTTCCTGGGACGAAAGGGAATCGCAGGGGTGAGACTGCCTACTGGGAACGTGCTACGCTCATGCCCCGGCACGCAGCGCCCTGCCCTTGCTGCCCAAGCCCCCCAGCTCAGGGCATCGGGGCCTCCCCAAAGGTGCCTTAAACACCGGACACCGTTCCCAAGCCTGACACCACCTTCATTGCTGCCCCTGAGAAAGACAGTAGGATTAGCACATGCTTCAAACTCCAGGTCCTACTGTGTGACCTTGGATGAGCCACCTAACCTCTCTGATGATTAATACTACCTCCCTTAGAAGGTTGACGTGAGGATGAAGGAGGTTAAGGCATATACAGCACTCACGACAGGCCTCCCGTGGTGGAACGATTTTGCCGTGAGCGTGTGAGCTCCATGGGACAGACACTTGGTCTTGTCTGCTGTGACATCCCAGGTGCTCGGGACAAGGCCGGGTACAAGGTGGTGCTCCCAGACGAGGTGCCGAAGGCATGCATGCTGCTCACTGGAACCCCGAGTCTGAGCGGAGTGCCCAGCAAACCCTGATACATATCTTTTGCATCCAGGAATGCACGCGGCTTCACCTTGGGTATGGGTATCTGGATCAAAACACCGGCAGCAAAGACACTTGAGTCCATCTCTTGAGCGAAGCCCGGCGCTGGACACCAAGAATCTAACCTGTGTTCTCCAGGGCAGCTCTTCCCCTTGCTGGCAACAAGCACAGACAGAAAATGATAATATTTAGACAGTGCACTGGGGTCAACTGCACAGGTTTGCGGGAATCTGCATGCAACTTGGTGAAAAAATGCATCACATTTAAAATACTCTATAATTATAATAAGGAGGACAAAATACAAAGGATTATGGGGTTATATCTAATACTGACTTTTGTTTAAAATTTCCAAATAAAACCATATCACCTTTTAAAAAAAAACTTGGACTTGCTTCGATTAACATACCTAGTTTATGTCAGAGCTTATGATTGTTATGACGACATGATTCCTGCGGAGGGGTTTTGCTGGAGACGTCTTCGAGTCTTCATTGTTACTATCTATAAGAAATCTTGAATAAATAAGGAATAAAATCTTAAAACTTTTAGAACAACATTCATAAAAGGAAGGAAAAACAAGTGAAATGACATTTTTTAAAAATCCAAAGGTCTTTAAAAACAACACGTGTAATATTGCAATATCTTATGTCGGGATGAAAGAAGTTCACACCTGATCAAACCTCCACATCCTGCATTTCAAAATAATGTTGAGGCTCCAGTTTTCAGAATTCGCACTTTCCTGCAGTGGCTTGGATGGCGCTAAAAGTGCACATCAGTCGCAAATAAACAGAAGTTGTGATTCCAGACAGCCTATAGTTGGCCCACCTGGAGACACAGCCCAGCAGCTGAACCTCAGGCTGTACACCACGCAGTATTCTATGTATTTAATATGTAAATAAAAATACAGCATGTCAGATGAAAGTGTTGTGTTAGAAACAAAGCGTGATGAAGTAAGGAGCGCTGGGGTTGGGTGGCGTCTACTGGTATCTACTGGGTAGAGCCTGGGATGCTGCTAAACTCCCTACAATGCACAGGACGGCTCCCCCCACAGAGAATCAACCACCCCAAATATCAGAGATGTGCAAGTTGAGGACTCTGCTCCAGGGCTTTAGAAGTCATTACGATGACCTTGGCGGTCAGCCTGAGCCAGAACTCCGTTGCAGGGATTCCCGCGAGCGACCTGATCCAACTTAGGTTTCAACAGCGCCCCCTGGCTTCTGTGTTGGGAACAGAAGGCGCAGGGGCCAGGATGGGAGCAGGGAGAACCGGCAGGTGCTGGCCGACAGCCCGGGTGAAAGGATGGTGGCCTGGGACAGGTGACAGTGGATCGGAGTCCCTCCCTAGCTGTGGTCTCATCTTCTCACCCAGTAATTCCACACCTGAGCTATCAGCCTAAAGAAATAAGCATTACAAAAAAAAGATGAAAAGGGATGGGGGAGGTTCAGAAGAGGACCAGATGAAAATGCCAGAATCATGATTTCCTTGCAGTCCAGTGGTTAGGATTCCGTGCTTTCACTGCCGAGGGCCTGGGTTCGATCCCTGGTGGGGGAACTAAGATCCCACAAGCCTGGAGGGGCAGCCAAAAAAAAAAAAAAGAAGAAAAAAAGAAAAAAATTGGGAGCAAAATCCACATCCAACAGCAGCGGCCAGGAAGGAAGCGAAGGGGCAGCCTGTTGGCTGCTGTGTCACCCGTGCCTGGAAAGGGGCCCCATCATGGCCAGTCGCGGGGACTGAGTGATCAGAGAAGGACAGTGTACCCAGTGCCTCCACGGGCTACCGGCAGGTACTCGGAGGAGCTCGGGGACAGACCTGTGAGTGTAGACAGAAGGACATGCAGGGCAGGGAAGACAGGGCTGGTGGAAGGATTTGCATTCAGGTGGTAGAACGTCTAGACAGTACATACTTAAAACAGAAGAGAGGACAGCCATGCCCACCCTGTCTACCGGGGCACGTGGGGATGCAGAGAGCAGCTGAAGGTCCCAGGAGAACAGGCCAGCCTCTGGAGAGGGCGAGGGGTGACAGAATTCAGGTGGGGAAGGGTCTGGGCAGGGGTTCAGCAGCAGGCATCGCCCCCTCGAGGCCCGGCCCCTGGAGTGTCAGGGAGTCTCCTCCACCCCTCTTCCCACCTCCCTCCACCCACCCGCCCCATACCACAGGCCCTTTTCCAAACATTGGGGTGTAATTACAGTCAGCAGCATTGTTACGGGGTTCAGGGAGAGTGAGCGGGTACGGGGCTCACGATCTGGCCTGCCTCCGAGCGGGGCAGGAGGTGTTTCCAATAAACCGGGGTGTTTTTAATGAGTCCTTTACAACTGCTAAGTGATTAAACCAAAGATTGACAAGAGTGACTGGTAGCACTGAACCTTGGCAACAAACGAGAGGATCAGGGTCCCACCCTGCCGTACCCTCGGGCATTACTGTAAATTATGGCCGCAAAGTACAAGCGAGAGCTGGCGGGGTGCAGACTTGTGCAGTTTAATTGATAAACTAACAAGCACCTGTATAGTTCATAGTGACCGGGAGACCTTGTTTTCTTTTTCTTCAGATCTGATGGAGATCCACACTGAGAATAACCTCTATCTAGCGCCTGCAGTAGGAGGTTCCGCTGGTGTATGGGACCAGGCCTGCCTGGCGGGGGTTGACCAAGCAGACAACATACAGGACGCCCAGGTAAATGCGAACTTCAGATACATAGCAAGTGCTTCTTTTAGTGTACGTATGTCCCAAATATTGCATGGGACACACACTAAAAAGTTATTCATTGTTTATCTGAAATTCCATTTTAACCGAGTCTCCTGAATTACATCTGGCAAAATCCCATTCCCAGGACAAGACTTACTTGAAAAAATTAACCCGGGGGGGGGGGGGAATGATCCCCGAAGCGACCTTCTCCTAGTGACCTGCCAGGGTGCAGAGTGTTCCAGGAGCCTGTGACAGGCAAACTGTCCCACAGTGGTTTAGAGGGAAGCTTTGGTGTCCGGATTCAAATCCTGACTGAGCAGTTGGGTGATCTTAGGCAAGTTATTTAACCTCTGTGAACCTCAGTTTCTCCCCGTGTAAAATGGGCATCATCCTAGGACCTATTTTATAAAGGTGTTTTGAAAATGCTGTGACATAATTCATCTGAAGCACTTAGCACAGCCCTTTGGGGCACTTAGTAAGCCCCCAAACACACGTAAATGAGTATCCTTTTGTCCGTTAAATTTAATTCCTTATGGAATCCGTATCTGAATCCTCTGATGGTCTTTCTGTTAAAGGGACAAGATCAGGAGGCCAGTGCTGGAAGAGGCAGTGGCTCAACCCTAAAAGATTGGGGCCTTTGGCTGTCAAAGTCAGAGAGGGCAGACTCAAACGGTCTACGGGGTTCTAAAAGGACAAACCCATCACACACTCCTTTGGAGGACTGTACGGGGAGCACCTGGCAGAGACACCTCTTCTGAGCTGGAGACCCAGGTAAAAGGTAACCCCAGGGCTTCCCTGGTGGCGCAGTGGTTGAGAGTCCGCCTGCCGATGCAGGGGACACGGGTTCGTGTCCCGGTCTGGGAAGATCCCACATGCCGCAGAGCCATGGCCGCTGAGCCTGCGCGTCCGGAGCCTGTGCTCCGCAACGGCAGAGGCCACAACAGTGAGAGGCCCGCGTATCGCAAAAAAAAAAAAAACTAACCCCGACAGACCCCCTGGTGCCAAGTCCCACCTCGGGGGGGGTTGGGGGTGTGTAGGTGGGACAGATGGACCCAGGACCCTGATTCCATCCCACAACTGCTCACGTCACTTGATTTTTGAATTCCCCTCAACGCTGAGCACTGGGCCAGGTTCAAAGTAGAATCAGAACTTTGCCCTCCAGGAGCTGATGTTGTGGAAGGAAAGATAAGCATGAATTCAAATAATAGGAAATCAGGGCAGAGAGGGACTTTTTTTTTTTTTAATTCATTGAGCAGCTGTCCCTTGCCAGATGCCATTTGCAGATGCCATGTCATTGAACGCAGTCCTCAGCCCCTAGAGTTTGTGTGTGGAGGAAGCCAAGGCCCAAGAGGGGAAGGAAGTTGCTCCAAACAACACAACTGGCAAGTAGGGAGCTGGGATTCCAACCCAGACTTGACGCAACTCAACGGATCAAGGCAAAATTTGGTCTCAGAGAAACAGAGGTGTTGAGAGGACGGGCACCTCGGGAGCCCGAAGGGGAAATTCTAATAATTTACAGAAGAGAAGGAAGAGCTGAACTATCTGATACAGTTGCCACGAGGCATAAACGGCTGTTTAAATTTAAACTAATAATTAAATACAAGTTCAAGTTCCGTTCCTCGGGCACACGAGCCACATTTCAAGAGCTCAACAGCCACATGTGGCCAGTGGCTACCATACTGGATGGAGCAGATGTAGAACATCTTCATCGTCACTGAAAACTCTGGTGGATATAGTGCTGTTACTCTAGCGACTAAGGAAAGTTTCCTGACTCTGGAACTACATTTTCCAAGACCTTAAAGAAAAGTATATTTCATTTGGGCTCCCAGTGAAAAAGTCAATCGTATATAAATATTCGGGTTGATTAAATCTAAAGACAAAACCTAAATTCTGAATTCCTGTGAGGAAGGTTCCAGAGCCTTAAGAAAAAACTCAGGGTAAGGTATGCATGTATGCTAAAAAGAGCACCGGAGTCCTAAAGCTCCCATCCTAAAAGTTCTAGAACGCTAAGAAAGAAAGCTGGAGCCCTTAAAAAAGTATATGTCAATTCTTGCCTTTTTTTTCTTTTTTAACATCTTAGTGGATTGTCTGATGAGATGATCATGTTAAGATGTATTTGGAGACTATAGAACCCGAGGATTAGCTAGTTCTTGGGCACAGGTTTCTAAACTGACTTTTGGATGGCCAAAGCCAAACTGCAAAGCTGGAGACCCTATGAACAGCTGAAGGTGTACTGCAGACAATTCCATGAGGAAGGGAAATGAAGGTAAAAACATATATTGTTAGAATTACATTTGGTTGCCTATCACAGAGAACTCAAATAAGTGACTTAAATCAAGTAGACCTATTTCCTTCTCATTTAAAAGATGTCTAGAGGAGAACAGGCCAGAATCAGCAAGTGACACCCCGTCGTTGTGAATCCAGCTCCTTCTGTTTTACTACTTTTCATTCTTAGCATGAGACTTCCAGCCTCAAGTCTTCTCACAGTCTAAGATGGCTGCTGGAGCTCCAGCCATCACGACTTATTTTAGACGGGAGGAAGGAGCAAGGGGGTTGCCATGAGAAAAAATGGCACACTTCTCAGCTAAGCCAGCCTGCCCTTAAGAAGCTTACTGAGCTTCTTAAAGGAAGCTCATGCACTGACTTTCCCTTACATCTCATGGGCCATTTCTAGCTGCAGGGAGTCTAGAAATAAAGTCATTTAGCGGGGCACATCACCACTCAGAATAAAAGCAGGGTTCTCTGAGGAAGGAAGGAGAAATGTAGGAAGGAAAGAAGGAAGGATGGGAGGAAGGAAGGAGAGATGGTGTTGGCTAGGCACCCAGTAGTCCCAGTTACATATGGTACAGGGTGTAGCTACCTTGCCCTCAAACGCCAAAGAGCAGATTGGGAAATTCAGTCTGCTCGCTGGTAGGGAAGGGCAGGGGTCTCAAATGCCAGTGCCTACAGTGGCCAGGTATAACACTAGGTAGCAGTGAGGACGGTGGCAGACTGGAGGATCCATGCTCGTCTCCAGGAGGCATCTCCCACCCACCTCTGCCTGATTGTTGTTGGAACCAGGCCTATTGGCCCCGGGGTTTTACTTTTGTTTGTTTTTAAGAGCATTAAGAAATCTAGATTGTATTAAAAAGGGAGAAATAATGCTGTTTGTAGCAACATGGATGGACCTAGAGATTGCCATACCGAGAGAAGTAAGTCAGAGAAAGAGAAATATCGTATAATACCGCCTATTTGTGGAATCTAAAAAGAAATCATACAAAGAAACTTATTTACGAAACAGAAACAGTCTCACAGACTTAGAGAATGAACTTACGGTTACCAGGGGGGAAGGGTGGGGGGAGGGATAGTTAGGGAGTTTGGGATTGACATGTACACACATGCTGTCTTTAAAACGGATAACCAACAAGGACCTACTACATAGCACAGGGAACTCTGCTCAATATTAAGTAACAACCTAAATGGGAGAAGAATTTGAAAAAGAATAGATACATGTCTATGTATAACTGAATCACTCTGCTGTACGCCTGAAACTATCACAACATTGTTAATCAATTGTACTCCAATATAAAATAAAAAGTTAAAGAAAACTAAAAAAAAAGTCTAGATTGTAGAGCGTGATGTCTCAAATTTTAAATGCCGAGTTTACAACTATTTTTAAAAATTTAAACAACGTGAGTGGCAACTAAAATTGGCATGTTTTGACTCACGGGAGGCTATGAGTTTTTATCTTCTCATTATAGAGAGAAAAATATAATAACCCCACCATGTGGAAATGTCTAACGAAATTCGTGTATCAGTTGTTAAGGGTAAAAGGAGGCAGGGTTAACTGAACACAGTCAAAACCACCAAGGCTGGGAGGTGTTTGGGACTTTGGGTGCTTGTGGTGGTAGCCGAGTGAGGGACCCGGGGCTGCCGGGGAGACCTGATGGCCAAAGCACACGGATTATGAGCGAGGTGCCCCGGGCCTCTCACTCAGCCTTTCTTATATGTTGCAAGCTCCAGAGTTGCAAAGTGTCCCAACCTCCCAGATGTGCTGGGGCCAGGTCATGTGGAGGGGGGTGAGGGGTCACCCCCCATCATTTCTTGTGAGCCTCAGGGGAAGGCAAAACCCAATCCGGTCCAAGCCTACTTTCCTGCAGCCTCTGCCTTTTCCCAGTTTCCGGGTGGATTCCTTGTGGGATGAGACAGCTCTCAAACTCCGGTCCGGGATCTCAGGGCCCGCATTACACATAGAAGTTGAAGGCCAGCGGGGCTGCACTTGAAGAAAAATTCCAGGGAAGGGGCTTCTCTGGCCGTTCACAGCTGAGCCCAAGACGTCAGGCAGTGCACCGGTGTCCCAGCTTGCGATCTCATCTCTAGATAAAGGCTGGTCACAAACGTAACCATTCTGTTGTGAGCACACGGAGCGTTCAGGATAAATACTCTGCTTGGTTCTGGTGGTCGACTTAACCTCCTAATTGTGGCACTGACTGAGCTCCCAAGAAGGGATTATAGACTGATCCCCACCCAGGGCCACTAACTGTCCTGGTTTTCCTGGGACTGAGGGCGTTCCCAGGGTCCTGGACTTCCCACTTTGAACTTGGATGAGTTGGTCACCCCATTGGCACCATGACTTGCCACAAGGAGCCTCACTTCCCATGACAGGGATGGGACAAGGAAGCTCGTAACTGCCTGCAAAATGGGTCCGAGAGGGCGGGCAGGCTTCTCGGGAAGACTGAAAAACAGCCCTGAGTCCTAAGGAAGGGCTTAGAGTCATCCCAACCCACGGAAAATCACAAGCAGCGGAGGGGCTCCGTATGGATAACGAAGTCCATAACAGCATGGGGGACGCTCCTGCTGGAGTTTATAAAATAAAGGTTATCTTTGTTCAAGACCCAGAGAGGTAAGAGGCAGTCTCCACCGTACCGAATTTTCCCATTGTTCTTGGTACAAGGTGCAAGGAAGCACAGATCGTATGATCCCGTGTTTGCTTCGAAACGAACCCAACTAGAGATGTGTGTCGGCAAGTTTGCGTGAGCACGGAGGGCGTGAAGGACTCACAGCTGTTAACAGAAGGCCCTCTGGGGGTAGAGTCGGGATGTGCACGAGGCAGGCCTTGGATTTAGACTGTCCTGTGTTGCTTCAGTTCACCAATTTCTGAGACCTAACCCCTGCCAGCCTTTAGAACAGAACTCTCATTTCTTACAATTTAAAATGCTTTGTACTAAAAGCTAAGTTGCCATTTGCAAGAATGAATGTTGAACCGTCAGAGAAAGCAAGTCGCAGCCCAGAACGTGGAGTATATTGCATTTAACATAGACCTACAGGTGTCAAATATTTGCACAAGTGTTAAAAACGGTCTGGGAAGATTCACAAGATTTGAACGTAAGTTTATACCTGGGAGAGGCAAAGGTGATGTAACAACTTGTACTTCTAAGCCTACCCTCTTCTGCTTGGGTTAACTTTCTTTCCCCAAAGAGCGTGCACTTTGGTTTTTTCCTTGTTAGATGGCATCTACCGAGTTTCCAGCTAACAGAGCAGGTGGGCTTCCTTTGAAGCAAAATCTAATGTGTGAAAACCTCAGCATTCTCGGACCTATAACAACGAGAGGGTTCCCTCCCACAGGCCATCTCCCTGGTGCCAAACAGGACTCATTTTATACACCTTTCCAAGAACAAATCCCCGGTGTAATTAATTAAGCCTATAATTACAGACCAATCTTTAAAAATGTAATTTGTAATTTCCCTACGAAACTCATTTTGAACCTGACTTCTGATGTGGGCAAGATTATATTGGAGACAGTTTTGACTACTTGGAGATTCTGGATAAACCAGGCTCCATTTGTGATTGATTTAAATATATTGTCATTTCTGTATTTATTACTTAATAGCAACTAGTATTTATGGAGCCGTGCTCTGAAGAGTTCACTTTATTTAAAGTTCAGAACTGCCTTCTGGGTATTGGAGAGACACAGCTACTCCTTTCTGGTTTTTCTTTACTATTTATTCCTTGTTCATGTTCCTTCTTAGGGTCCACGGTTTTCCAGGCCAGGCTTCATTCTGCTTCTGGCCTTTAAAAGTATCTCTGGATTTGAGAAGGATCCCCTGTACACGAGTAAAAGAAGTGGAACATTTTTAAGGAGAGTGAGAGGCCCTGACCTTTGGGAGGGAGTGACGGGTTTCCTCCAAAGGCTGCCGTCAGTCCTGGCAATACTTTGAATGTTTTGCTTTGTAGGAACAAAGATGGCTCGTCCGTCCTCTTTCCTCTCGGTGTTTCTGTAGTTTGGGCTTCTCTCCCGGCTGTCTGAGTTATAAAGGTAATGCTGGTAGACACACACCATCTTTAAGATTCAAAAGGGAAATACTCTTAGGGAAGAGGTGGGGGAGGGAGGAGGTGGGGGAGGGAGGAGGTGAGGGAGGGAGGAGGTGAGCAGGGCGGTGAAATCACTGGTTTTGCCTCCCCTACTGCGGCTGGAGTCTGAGCTGATTGATCAATGATGCAGGATTTTATTTGTAATAGAGAGGTGAGGCCTCGCTTCCCAGCTGCGAGGAGGGAATTCTGGCCTGTCAGGGCAGATAGGCCCATTTCCCAGGTGAGGAGTGTCAGGGGAGCACTTCCGGCCCAACCTGGCATCACCTGCACCAGGCAAGGATCTGAGACGCCCCTGTGTCTTTCTGTCTCAGAATCGAGCCCACAGGAGGATCTCTCATCCTTTGGTTTTGAGTGAAGAAGTTGGGACGGGGGGGTGGGGGGGTGAGGCTCTCTGAATACCTGGGGAAGGAGTCTCTACCTGTGAACACCTGCCAAGGGGACATCCAAACCAAACCTTCCTACCTAATATTTCCTGATTTGGGCCCTTCACCCATGAGACGGTTTTCTTATTAACTTGCTTGTAGTCTCTCAGAAGGATTACTCATTCTGACCAGCGGGAGGAACCGCCCCCCAAATACCTTCTGAGTCATCTGGGGTTTCTATCGCCTTGCAGAATCGTTGAAGTGTTCCTTTTGTTGAAAACATGATTATTAGGAAACACCTTCGCCAGCAGTGTGTACATGTCACCGCATGTCCCCGGGGAGTGGAGCCCTGTGAGTGTTTGCAAGAGGGTGTTTCGGGCAGGCTCAGGGAGAGGTGGCAGCGTGGCCTGTGCCCTCAACGCTCTCCCTGCGAGGACCAGAGGGCGACCCGGGACCCGCTGTGCCCAGACACGTGGCTGCAAGCTTCCCAGGGCTGGGTCTGCTGAAGACGCAGGCAAGACAGGAGAACAAGGGTGAACTCTGCAGAGATCGGGGCCGGTTGCTAAAGTGCCTACAGACCATGTGACAAGGCACCAGACGTCCTCAATCTCTCAATCTTCTAGCCGTAGGTAGCTGGAAGGTTCTGTTTCTGCTTTGCTGCAAACTGTCCTCTGAGAATGAAGACAGTTGCTCCAGGCGCCCACCCCCCCCAAAAAAAGGCATTCATTCCCTTTGAAAAAATATGAACCACCATTTTTTTTCACTTTAAAAAAATACATTTTCTTTTTTTAAAGTTTACATTATTTTATTTATTTATTTATTTTGGCCTCACCATGCGGCTTGCGGGATCTTAGCTCCCCGACCAGAGGTCGACACAGCAGGGAAAGCACCGAGTCCTAACCACTGGACCGCCAGGGAATTCCCAGAACTGACATTTTTTAATAGCAAATTTATTTGCCAGGAGCTCTCAACCCATTCGAATTAGAATTGGGCGGGGGGTGGGGTGAGGAGGAGGGGTAAAAACTCTGATGGTCAGAACCCCACCTCTGACCAACAGAACCAGAATTTCTGGGCATTTTGATTTTATTTTTGAAAGCTCTCCAGGTTAAGTTTAGCGTGCAGCCAGGGCTGAGAACCACCGATTTAAAGAAAGGAGGCTTTAATTCAAGATGACAGTTCAAATCTCAAATGCAAAAAGGGAGAAAGAGTCACCAGGTAAGTTTCCACGAATTCTGAATCTCCCCGCTAATAAAGGACATCTCTGGTAGCTGAGATAGGAGAGCTGGCTGCAGATTAGTTTGGGACCCAGCCAAGAGGATTTGGCATTCTTGTGGCCCCCTCTGCTGGCCATGAAATTCAGCCAATCCTCCTCTGAAAGGGACTGTGCAAAGGGGCCTCCCTATTCACTCCCGGGTGGGATGATGGGATGGACTTCTCAGATGCTGGGGTCCACACAGTAGGAAAAGTACAAAGCAAACACTGAAAACATTGGGCGGGTTGGGGAGAGAGTTATCCAACCTTTTACATCTCCCAACACCATCGTTTCAGAAAAGAGAAGACCTTTTTCTCAGCAAAAATATAAAAGGAAAGCAATTGCAAAATGGATAATATAAGCTTTTAGAAGTAAATTTAGCCTTTAGAACAACCTTACTGCATTTTCCATATTTTTCTTATTTTGCCTCAGGCCAGTGAATCCTCTGCTGGAACTTGAGTTTGGGGAGCATTAGCTGAAGTGAGAACTTTAAGAAGTTATTCTTGATTCATTGGTGTAAAGTAATATAGTAATCAGAGCCCTCCTCACGGGCATGTGAAGGCCCTGTGCTCGGAAGGACCCCGTGCTTGGTTTAATGCTCTGCTGTCTTGAAATTCTCAATAATTTTTGAACAAGGAAATCTGTGTTTTCATTTTGCACTGGGCCCTGAAATTGATGTCGCTGGATTTAACTGGAAAATCTGCGTGAATGCGTGGCTTTCAGTTATTCGATAAATACTGATGGGACCTCTGTTGGTATCAGGCATGGAGGACACGGCGATGACAGAAGCAGGGAGCACGTGCCCTCGGCGGGCTTGCTTCCAGGGTGGTCACACTGTGAATGTTCGCCAAGGGGAAGTTTTAATAAATAAGATAACGAAAAGATGATGAGCCTCTGGAGGATATAAAATGGGGTCAAGTGGTGGCAAGTGCCGGAGAGCAGAGCCCCGGGAAGGCTTCTGGGAGGAGGTGACTCTGGAACTCAGAAGAGGGAGGAAGCAATCGCTTAAAGCACAGACCCACAGCCTCCTCAGGAGAGAGCAGGTGGTGGAGACCATGGGAGGGGCTGGGTCTTACTCACAGAGGAAAGAAGGGTTAAACCACGGAGGTGGTTTAATCAGGGGAGCGGCAAGCTTGGGGTGACGTTTGGGGATGACCGGGCAAGGCCCAAGTGGAAGCTGGGAGGCCAGCTGGGGGCCCAGGTGGAGGCCACTCTGCTTACACCAGCGTTCTCAGCTCGGCGCTCCTGACGTTCGGGGCCAGATAGCTCTCTGTTGTGCAGCTGTCCTGTGTCCTGTATGATGTTTAACAGCGTCTCTGGCTTCTACCCACCAGATGCCACGTGGCATCCTTCCCCATGTGTGACAACCAAAAATGTCTCCAGACATTCCAAATGTTTCCTGGGGGCCACAAACACACCCTGGTTGAAAACCACGGGCTTAGGGTGACGGTGCAAGACAGGAAGGAAGGATTGGACTCAGGATCTATCTGGGAAATAGGGCAAGAGAACTAAAACCAGCAGTTGAATTGGGGGCGCGATGCTGAAGGGAGAAAAGGACTCCAGATGACACCCAGTGATGAATAGTGATGAATGGCAGTGCCGTTCATGCTGAGATCTGGTGTGAGGGGGTGGGGAGGGATCTGCAGGTTTGGGGGAGAAAGCATTACCAAGAATTCTGTTTCACTCCAATAGATTGGCTTCCTTCCCACCAGACAGGAGCAAGTAATGGTCTTTTCAATTGGCGGAAAATACCTGAGCCAGTTTCCTTTGACATCTTTTTTTTTTTTCATCCAACAGCTAGAAGCCCTGGCTGACCTCTCGTGCATGCAAATGGCTCTGAGGGATGGAAGTCAGAGATTTAAAAACCTCAGGGAGAATACAGCAGGAGGGGCTGGGCCCTCTCCTCTCACTCTGACTGTGGAATTACTGTGTTCAGCCAGGACAGCCCTCAGGTAGCAGCTCAGTGGTTCTTACACTCCCCCGGGGGACCCCGGTACCCACCGTCCACCACAATGGCCCCGGTGATGTTGGATCACCATGGCAACCCGCCTTGCCACATTTTCTCCTTGTTCAAGTTCTGTCTGCACAACGCACGAGGCCAGTAAAGAAATAACAAATGCAATCAGTTTTCTTCTGATTTTGCTGCCTGGGGAGAAAGAGGTTGGGCACACACAGCCCAGTTGTTTGGGAAAACGGCTCCACCCCCTGGTGAGGAATCCTCAAATTCAGATTGCTAATGTCAAATGCATCCACTATGACAGTCGCCCTGGGGGTACGGCTTGAGGTCTGGAATAACATCACAGTTCTAACTGCTCGGTAGGACCCGAGTTCCTGGGGTCCCAGTGATGCAGGCAGAATGAAACGCATTTCTTTTTGCTTCCTGTTCACAATTACTCTGATTACAGATGAGGCCAGATTAATTGGTGTAAATCACATCCAGCCTTCCTCTGATCGGTGGCTCAGGGCTCCCAGGATTACAACTTTATCATTAGCAGGAACGCAGAGCTAACTGAGAGCACAGTAGAGGGGATATGGCTTGGGATCTAGCAAGAGCTCTAAAGACAGACATGATTCAACCCCAGGATCAAACTCTTCCTGGCTCAGGAATCTGGAACGAGCGACTTCCCCTCCAGCTCACGTGCCTTAGAAGGTCAGGCCATGTTTGAGGGTGTCTCTCTTGTCCTAAACACCCAGTCATCAGAGTAGGCACTGAACCAGGGAGGAAGGAGGCCCTAGGACTCAGCCTTGCATGAGATCTGACCTGAGAGTCCTCGGGCTAAGCTGGGGGCTCTTCTCCATCTTTGCAGACACTGCATTGGGCCATATGGGACATCTTGTCATGTTCAGTGATTAGGTGTCTGAGGGTATTGTGTGTGTGTGTGTGTGTGTGTGTGTGTGTGTGTGTGTGTGTGAATTACTGGTCAAGCCTTTTGCCCACCTGGGGCCAGTGCTTTGTTCACCATTCAGTTTTTATCTGGAAACATCTATTCGTATGAAATCTCCACCCATTTCTCTGTTTTTAAAATTTTTCTTTACAATCAGGAATGGATGTTGAATTTTACGTAATATCTTTTGGACATCTCTCAAGGGTGATGATATAGCTTTCTCCCTTGACTGGCCAGTATGAATTCTTTAATGAATTTCTTCTTATTGAAGCATCCCTGCATTTTTCTGGAATGAACCCCCTTGGTCACCCTGCTGTGCTTTCTAGAATTAAAAGACCCCTTCTCATTCTTCTCTAACTCAGAGTTTTCTTGGCAGTGAAGAAATTAATGTGAAAAATCTATCATCGCTCTCTATCTTTTATTAAATAATTTTTACAGAATATTTTTAAACCAAAAACTAGGACTGTGCTGGGACTTCCCTGGCAGTCCAGTGGTTAAGACTTCGCCTTCCCATGTGTGGGGTGCGGGTTCGATCCCTGATAGGGGAGCTAAGATCCCATCTGCCTAGCGGCCAAAAAACCAAAACATAAAACAGAAGCAATATTGTAACGAATGCAATAAAGACTTTAAAAATGGTTCACATCAAAAAAAAAAAAAAAAAAAAAAAGTAGGGCCGTGCCGTACCGTGGTTCCACATCACAGTGTTTTTCAACTCAACTGAGTTTCCAGGAAGAATACGGCACTCTGCCTAATCCTGTTTCTCTGGTTGTGCCTTATGGGAACCTTCCTTTCTCCTGTGGCTCTTTCATCATGGGTCGTCCTCAGGGTTTTGTCTTCAGATCTCTTCTCTTCTTTCTGCCCAGCCAACAGCTTCCACTCTGGACCACCTGCAGATCCTGCCACCTCCTCCCTGAGATGCCGACCCCATCCCCACTCGCCTCGTGGCATGAATGCCCCCCTTCCCTCCCAGGGAAGCCAGTGACCTTGTCCAAAGCTTCTGATCAGGGTCAGGGGGGCAGAACGTCTAGTCCAGGCCAGGGATCCCGGCGGGCTGGTCTTTGGGAAATGCACCCCCAAAGGTGATCCCTCGTGTTCCCTTCGGAACAGATGCAATCAGTCCACAGAGGAAAAACACATTTTGTTTAGTCTTTTCCTGGCCCAGAAGGCCTGGTATTTAATCAGCCCTGGAGCCAGCCCCGAGGGGGACGGGCTTTTACGGCTCCAGGCGGCACCGAGAGCTTCCCCCCCCACCCCCGCCCCCATCCAGGTAGGGGGCTTGGCCTGTTGGTGGCTGACTGGAGTTTTCTTCCAGCCTCACCTCCCCCATGCCGCCACTTTTTCCATCAAATGGAAAGAAAGACTGCCCCTGAGGGGTCAGTCCCCTCCCCAGGAATGCCCTGGGGCAGCTTCTCCAGTTTAAAGGACTCCCCCGCCCCCGCTGGGCCCAACCCAAAGGAGCTCACTGCGACCTTTGACCTCTGCTTAGCCGATGTCATGGTTCAGCTAAGTCACACTTGGGGTCTTGTTACCCGAGTGAGTGCTTTACCGGTGGAGAAGCAGCAGTCAAGACAGCGGCTCTCTCTAAGGTGGACAAGAGGGATTTGAGGGACTGGTTCCCAGCAGCCCTGCCCGAGACTTGGCTCACTCTTAACCAAGCCCCGCCAGGCCATGAAGGGGCGGCGAGGAGTAGAGCTGGACCAGACAGGCTGTGCATCCTGCCCGGTGCTCACTTGCTCCCAAGTCCAGTGTCAGAATCGGAATCAGAATCGGCTGCTAACGGCCCACTTCTCTTTGGAGTCGCCTCCACTCCCTCTGAAAAGCTAGCTATCAAGCGTTGAAGGCGTAACAGTGTGACAGTGGAGGCAGACTGGAGTGACACGTCTACAGGCCAAGGAACACCAGGTTGCCAGGTGCCACCAGACGCCAGGAGAGAAGCCTGGGACAGGTTCCCCCCCTGGAGCCTCCGGAAGGAACCAACCCTACAGACACCTCGATTTTGGACTTCTGGTCCCCAAAACTGTAAAAGAATAAATTTCCGTTGTTTTAAGTCAACCAGTTTGTGGTACTTTGTTATAGCAACCCCAAGAGGCTGATTCAAGTGCAAGGCAGGGCAGAAACAAAGCTGGTAGTGGTGATGGGGAGTGACAGTGAGACAGTGCCAGCGGGTACCGGGGAGAAGAGCATCCCAGGTGCAGAGGCAGAAGCTTGAGGAAGCGTGTGACCAGAGCAGAGTCAGCGACCAGGAGAGAAGGGCTCGGAGGGGGAACCTGGGCCAGCTCGTGTGGCACGGTGTGGGCCAATGGAAAGACTGCAGTTTTTACTCCAAGTTTTAAAATAGTCTCTCAACACTTCTGCCCCTTCGGCTTAATGACAGCTTTACTGATATATAACTTACATGCCATAAAACTCCAGTTCTTCCCAGTGTGCACTTTAGTGGTTTTTAGTACATTCACAGAGTTGTACAAACATCACCACTATCTTTCTAATTTCAGTGCGTTTTCATCACCCCTCAGAAGAAACCACATGGGCTTCCCTGGTGGCGCAGCGATTGAGAGTCCGCCTGCCGATGCAGGGGACACGGGTTCGTGCCCCGGTCCGGGAAGGTCCCACATGCCGCGGAGAGGCTGGGCCCGTGAGCCATGGCCACTGAGCCCGCGCGTCTGGAGCCTGTGCTCCGCAACGGGAGAGGCCACAACAGTGAGAGGCCTGCGTATCGCAAAGAAAAAAAAAAAAAAAGAAACCACATGCTTTTACTCTGAATTGAACAGGAGCCCGTAGGAGGGCTTGAGAAAGAGTGGTGTGAACTGACTTCCATTCTAGCGGGATTACTGGTCTGGTGTGAAGGTGAAGGCTGGGAAGACCAGGGCAACCAGTTAGGAGGCTGCGGCAGTAACACAGGTGGTGGCTTAGACCAGGGGACAAGGTGGACGGGATGAAAAGTAGTCGGACTGGGACTTCCCTGGCGGTCCAGTGGTTAAGACTCCGTGCTTCCCCTGCAGGGGACGCAGGTTCGATCCCTGGTCAGGGAACTGAGATCCCACATTGCTGTGGGGTGTGGCCAAAAAAAACCCAGGATGCATTTAGAAAACAGGGTCAGTAAGCTGTGCTGACAGGTGAGTTCTATGGAGGAGGGGAGGGAAAGGCATCATGAAGACCCCAGAACTGAGCCCCTGGAAGTGTTGCACTGACACTGAAGGAGACCGGGAGACTGTGGGAGCACAGGTGGGCAGGCAGGAGCTGAGGCTCTGACGGGTCAGTTAGGACGTTTATTACCCAGCCAGGCGTTGAGATGGTCACTGGATACACTAGCCAGGTATCAGGGAGAGGCCCAGGCAGAAGGTGGAAATCCCAGAATCTTCTGGACACGAGGCTGGATGAGCTCCGCAAGGGAGTGAGTAAATATGGACAGAAAAGAGAAGAGATCCAAGAATGAGCCCTGCCCTCCCCCCAACCCCCTCCCCAGCATTTAGGAACAGCAAAGGAGACCAGGAAGAACCAGCCAGAGAGGTGGGAAGGATGTTAATGGTGATTACCCATGAGTTGTTGTAACAGGGGTGATGTTTTTCCTTCTCTTACCAGAATTTCTTACTGTGAGAGTGTCTTATTTTTATAAACTTCTAAAAACTAATTCCTTCATATAAAATGACCTCTTTCATGGACACCTATGGGACTATCCACTCAGCATCCCATTTCTAGGAATAGAAATTCTTTGTCCTCCCTCCCGAACCCCCACCATCATTCACTTGGTGCCAGTAGAAGCACCCTTATTATACTATGACCCCTCCCCCCGACCTCCTGCTCTTCTTTGATTGGTCCAGAAATGAGCACAGGATCCAAGCTGAGCCAATCAGAGTCCTTCCCTGGGAAATGCTCTTTGTGTACCTAGATGGGAAGTTGTAAACCTCGGAAGTTGTTGACGGCCGTGTTGTCTCCTGTGTGGCCCTGCAAAGCCAAGGAAGCTAGTCTTTCTAGAAAGAAAATGAAGCAGATGTGCCGAGAGGAGAAGTTGCTGAGCCCTGACTCAGGTTCCTAAGGCCCAGCTGCACGCTGCCCTTGCAGCCTTCTATCAGATTCCCTTGGTATCCGAAGCTGGTTCCGATTGGGTTTCTATCACTGGAGACCAAGAAGCGTGGTCCACGTTCCTCCACAAGCTGTGTGTACGGCACTCCCTGGGTGCCAGGGGCTGAGGAAAATGTCTCAGCTGGCCTCCAGGAGTTTCTACTCCGGTGGAGTGCAGACCTCCCGCCTCACGGCACTTACGGTCAGCACTTGGGGGCGCACAAAGCACCTTCCTGCACATAATCTCTTGATCTTCAAGTCAACCCTGTGGATTGAAGATACTGAGTTTCAACAGACCTGCCTGGTCCCATGCCTGTAAATGCCAGGTTGTTTTTACCCAAAGTCCTGGATTCCTCTTACTGCTTCCTGACTTCGGGAAACTTCAGAAAGATGGGAAATCTTTCCCACTTCGCGGGCTCCCTGACTCCTCAGGCAGTGATCTCTCTTCTGCCAACACCTGCCTACACAGTGCCGAATTCAGTGCCAAATTCCAGGATCCAGCAGAGTCACTCCCCGCTGATTCGCAAATCGCTGGCTGGGCCCAGGTTGCATCACGGGGAGCAGATGTGCCCAGCTTCTCACTGGCCTCATGGATCCCTCCCAGACCCGCCTCACTAATCAGCAGTGAGGAGGTCACGCCTTTACCACTCCCCAGGGATTACAGTCAGAGTGGCCTGTCTAGACCCTGCTCCAGCTCTTTTGGTTTCCCATGACCCAGGCCCTAACGTGAACCCGGGGCACTGATACTGGAACGCCCATTCTGTGCTGTAAGTCACAAGCTCAGAATCAGCCTGGTGGTTAGGAGTGTCCGACTGGTTGGATTCTCTTAAGCATAGGAGACAGTGTGTCTCCTTGGTCCATGAAAGGAATGGGGGTCCCAGGGGGCTGGCTTTATGGAGGTTGTCTACCTCGTCAGATCTGTGGGGACAGCTAAGCATCTTGTCCACCTGCTCACAGCTCCCTCCCCCAGAGTGTCACTATCAAACTCTGCTCCCGTGGAGCTGAGGGAGATGGGAAACAAACAGAGAGGACAGTTATACAGAGAAGGTAGAACACAGTGGCTGGGAGAAGGACGGTGTGGATTGGGTGGTCAAAGAAGGCTTCCTGGAAGCAGTGATTTAGGTTGTGAGGTCTAAATTATAAGCAGGAGTCAGGCATGTGACCATCTGGGAGAAAAGTGTTTCTGGCAGAGAGGGCTGCAAGTGCAAAGGCCCTGTGGTGGAAGGAAGCTGGGGGGGTTGAGGCGTGGGCGGGTCTGTGTGGCTGGAGTGAGGGACCCCAGGGACCATTATGGGGAATGATTCTGGAGAGAGACAGAGGGCAAATGATGCAGGGTTTGGAGGCCTGGGGAAGGAGTTTGGAGTTTGTGTCCTAAGACGGTGAGAAGCCACTGGAGGATTTTAAACAGGGGGTGACAGTGGCCACTCTGACTCCCCTGTGAATACTAGAATGGAGGGTCTAGAGAAGGACCAGCAAGGCAGCCAGGGCAACTGTCCAGGGGAGGGAGGGTGGTGGCTTGGGCTACGGTGGCGGAGGGGAAAGGTGGCTGATCCAGGCTGTATTTTGGAGGAGGAATTTTGGAATATTTCCTGGGCAGGAAGGGAGCAGCCAGCATCAGAGTACAGCCCAGGTCACTCCCTACCTGCATACATCAAGAAGAGCTTCTGTCTCACTCTGGAGAAGGAAAGGCAAGCCAGAGGGAAAACTTGGTTTTCTCCAACTTTTTTTTTGGTGGGGGGCGGGCGGGGATGAAAACAAACTTTCCCTAGACCAGAAGGTGACTGCTCTAGGACTGCAGGGCAAGGTGTTCACTGGCGCTGCCTCTCTGGAGGCCATAGGCGGTGCCCATCAAAACAGAAATAGCTCAGCAATTCTACTGCTAAAAACGTATCCTTCAGGTATCCTAGCCCACGTACACAAAAATTTAAATACAAAGATATTCACTGTAGACTTGTTGTAAGAGACTGGTGTCACCCCGAACATCTGTCAGCCCCTAGTTTAAAAAACTAGCCTCCCAGGACTTCCTGGTGGTGCAGTGGTTAAGAATCTGCCTGCCAATGCACGGGACACAGGTTTGAGCCCTGGTCCGGGAAGATCCCACATGCCGCAGAGCAATGAAGCCCTTGTGCCACAACTACTGAGCCTACGTGCCGTAACTACTGAGCCTGCACTCTAGATCCCTCCCCATAATGCCTTTCACAGAGTTGGTGATTAAAGGTTGATTGACAAGAGACAAAATCCAGCTCTCGCAGTCTCGGCGCCCTGTGTCTTTCAGACTGGGGTCTTCAAGGCTTGGGGAAGGGGTCCGACTTGGTCTAAGGAGTGACCCAAGAGAGGGGAGCATGAGGTGAACAACTAGGTGGCGGAGGGAGAAAACTGGCTTGGAGGAGACCCCTCCCCATTCTGGGGCAGCCGCTACAGCCCAGGATGTGTCAGGACATCTCGGGACATCCAAGCATTCCCAGCCTGGGCCAGGGGCGGGCAGGAGAAGCCGCTGGCATCTGGGGGGCCCTTGGGTGAGGAGGGGCCAACCCCCTTCTGTGGGAGCAGGAGGGGTGGGCCCCACAGGCCTGAGAGCCGGGGGGAGGGCAAAGCCACCCCAATTCAGGCACACCCCACCCGCCTGGGAGGCCGCCGGGGGTCACACTTCCCGGCTGGCAACACCTGGGTGCGCGCGGCAGGCTCTCCCGCTGCATCAGGGGGGTTTGCAGGCCAAGCCCTGGTGAAGCCCGAAGGGACCATGTTTCCCCGGGCCGCACGTCCAGAGAGGGGGCACAGGGGACGCTGTCCTCCCCCGGCAAAGTCTGTGATCGTTCTGCACCTCACCCCGCTTCCCCCACCAGTCCACGTGGAGACCCTGCCTCGGGGCCAAGGGTTCATAGGCCTTTGGAGGCCGCGGCTGCGCTGGGGACAGTCGTGTGCCTTCAGGGAGGGGCTTTTCCTCCTTGTAGTCTTCTGTTACTTATTTTGTTTTTAATTTTAATTTAAAAACGGAACATAAAAAACCTTAACGTGCTGTGGGAAGTGCTGCTTTTGTACCGTGAAGAAGAGTTGGTAGATTCCCCAGGATGGCGGGGGTGGGTCGGCCTCCACCTGAGGGAGGAGTCCCGGGTTTCTGGTTGACATGCAGCCAGGGTGCTAGTACCCCCGGCCAGGCCCCCTGGAGGCCTCTCAGCTCCTGGCCTCACCTCCAGGGCCCAGGTGCAGAAACCCTGGTCTAGCTCAGGAATTGGTCACCCGAGGCTGTGCTGTGAGTACAGTCTATGGAGGCTTTTACTTGTGGGCACTTCAGGAGATTTTCAAAAATCACGTTAACAGAATGCAAATTTGGGCACCAGAACACAATACGCAGGAGAAATCCCGCGCTGGCTCATCCTCATAGACGGCTTTTGCACAAGGTGCTCTCTCTACGTGAAACACCCCCGCAACTGCTGCCTCCTAACAGCCCACACCTGGCAGGGCCTGGCGGGGATGTCTCTTCCTCCAGGAAGGCATCCCTGACCTCTCAGACCTTGGTGCTCTTAGGGCCACCTGTACCCACTACCTGGTTCCGCATCTGCTGTGCTCCAGCCTCCCTGCTGCCCATAAAACCCCACACACCCGCGAGGTTATCCTTGCAAGCTCTCAGCACCTATCTGTCAATCGGGTGACTTCAGAGCGCAACACGCACACCTCTCTCTGTAATCAGAAACACACCTGCTCTGGAGCTGAGACTCAAATGCATCGATTTCCATAATTGACTTTAAGAGGCAAAAGTCGCATAAATGAAAATTACCCCTAGGTACACTGGGCCAACTCACGGGCAGCAGCTGCTTTTCCTCTGGAAGGAAACAGGTTGGTGTTTCTTCTACTCAGCACCACATAAAATCAACCAGGTTAAGCCAGGAAAATCATGTGGGGAAGCAGGGAAAGAATAAGCTTTGGACAACTTATCAGTCAGCTTAGGAGACTTTTAGCTATAAAGAAACAAATTTCTACCAGAGATGCTTTAAATATAAACATCTTTATAACTTCACATGGTTTAAGTCCAGAGGAGGGGTGGCAATGCTAGACTGCTCATCCAGGGACTTGTGGAAACCAGCAACAGGATTCTGCTACCCTCCACAGGTCAGCTTTGGTCCTCAGACTTGTATCCTGGAAGCGTAAGAGGGCTGCACTTGCTCCAGCCATCACCTCCTCATCAACTGCCTCCAGATGCAGAGAAGGAAGGTTTCCATCTAGTGTCTCTTTTCAAGATTAAAGAAACCTGTTCCCAAAACCCCGTCAGTGACATCCTCTCAGGGCTTGTGGGCCAAACCCTTTCCTGGCAACACTTGGTGAAGGGGATTGATTGCCCCAAATGGCTAAGACACAGGCTGGCAAACTACAGCTTGGGGCCGAATCCATCCATCACCTGCTCTTGTAGATGGCCACACCCATGCACTTACATATAGCCTATGGCTGTTCCCATCCTACAACGTCAGAGGTCACATGCCTAAAATACAGAAAATGTTTTCCGCTCCCGGTTTAGACTGGCAGGGGTTGCTTTGGGAAAGGTAGGGGCCATCCCTGAGCAAGTAGGCTTGTCCAGTGAGAAAGGGTGGGGAGCAGGGCGGAGTGGTTTGGGGAGGAACCCGGCAGTGCCTCAGAAGAGCTATGTGTACTTGGGGTGCCACGTGGCATTCTGAGGCTCATCTCCCCTGTCTGTAAGACGTAAAACCTTTTGTGGCAGCCGCAAGCATTAAACGAGGTGATAGGCTGAAGGCACCTGGGACAAAATACACCCTAGAGTGTTTTTTATACTCCCTTCCAGAATTTTCTAATGGATTTTAGGCTGTTAGATTCTCTCCCCAAAAAGAGGCTTCCAATGGGATTTGCGGTTTACTAATTAAAATCAAAACATTGCTTCTGCTCTTACAAAAGTCAAATTACCCAAACTAGAATTGGTTTTAGGAGCTTTCTTAAAATCAGAAAGAGCCGGCAATAAAAACTCCAGAGGAGAATTGCGCAATGTGACCACAGTGGGTGGCGAGGAGTGGATGGGATGTCTTTTCTCAAGGTGTCAGAGTCCAGGGCTGTCTCGCTGACGGGGCTCTTTCTGTGGGCTGCACGTGGGAGCAGGGACAAGACGTAGCACCAAGGGTGTCCACGGCGACAAGCGTCGAAGATTGGGACCCCAACTCTGTGCCCCAAGAACCTTTATTAATATCACAGCCACCCCATGTTTTGAAAGAAAATGACTGCCCCCCAAAATGATCTCATTAATTTGTTTGTTTTCTTGTAAAACAAAAAAAAACCAGTCAAGAACATACCTATTGGCCAATCTGGACTTCTGCTGAGACCAGAGACCAAGGGACATAAGGCAGGGAACAGGCTGTGGGTTTAGACGGACTGGATTTGCACCCTGGCTCTGCACTTTCGGCTGCGTCCACCTGGGCAGGAGACCTCTCTGAGACTCAGTTTCTTTATCTGTAAAATGGAGATCACAACAATGCCTCCTTCCTAAGTTTCTCAAGAAGATTTGATAAGACTGATTAGGATTACAGATGGTGTTAAAGGGACCAGTGCAGGGTTCACATGTGGTATATGCTCAACAAATATTAGATAGTAGATTAGATAGTTAATATGATCTATTAGATAATATATATAGCTCCGTCACCGCAAGGTAGATATTAATTCCATTTTTCAGAGGGGGAGACTGAGACTCAGAGAGATTAAGTCACTTAGCCAACGGCACACAGCCAGGAGGCGGCAAGGCCAGTGTTGGTGCAGGGGTCTGAGAGGCTCCAGAATGTCGGTGAGTGGACGCCAGGCTACGAGACCGCCGGACAGAGCCAGGGAGACCCCACCGAGCTGTGGTCACCCCGGCCCAAAGCAGAGAGCCGGGGCTGTTTGCACCTGGGCCACCTCGTCCTAGGAACTCTTGACACACTGACAGTAGCTCACAGGGGCACATGCCTGAGCCCACCCCAAGGTGGGGACCCACAGGCATCCTCCCAAGCAAGCCGGAGAACCTGGGAGAAGCAGCCCCGAGGAGCCACGGGGAGCCTGGAGGACCTCCTGGTAGCCAGCAGAGGGCAGCAAACACATCTGTAAGGGAGGGCAGCCTGGCCAGGGAGCCAGAGGCTGTGCAGCCAGCACAGGACCCCACCCAGACGCCCGGTGCCCCTTGTGTGCGCCCTGACACAGGAACAGCAGAGGGGACCCTCATGGCCTGGACTGAGGGCCAGAGCTGAGGCTTTGCCTGCTCACCACCAGCCTTCCCTCTCTCCTTTGGGAGCAGGCAGTGGTAGGACTCTGGCCCTGCACAGAGGGTGTCCAGTCACATGGCGGGCAGGGGGCAGGGGACACATCCCAACCACCCCCGCCCTGGGGCTTCTCACACCTCCAGACAAGTCCCGAGGGCGGGATGTGCAGGTGTATGACGCCCCGGAGCAAAACCCCACAAAGCAGACCCAGCTTTTCCCGTCTTAGAGACGCAGAGGCTGAGGATCGAGGAAGGAAAGCATTAGACAGAATCATGGCCTCCAGCGAGGCCCACATCCTAATCCCTGGACCCTGTGAATATGTCACCTTGCACCTCGAAAGGGACTGCGCAGATGTGATCGAGTTAAGCTTCCTGGGATGGGACAGCCCTACAACCCTGCCCGCCCACCGGAGGCCGTGCTGCTCACACACACTCACACACACGCCCCTTCTCGCACAGGCTGCTCAGATGGCATCTGCCATCCCCTCCGTGGCCCCCCGCCCTGGTGACCCCAGATCCTCAGACCTGCCAGGAGAGCTCTGGGAGCCCGTTGGCTGTCACTTGTTTGACCCTCACGGTGATCCCGGGCGGCGGGGACTCTTATAATCCTCCTCCCACAGGAGGGACCCCAAGGTGCAGGGAGCCCACGCGCCTGGCCCGGGCTGCTGGGCGGCAGAGCTGGGCTCCACCCAAGCAGTGACTCCGGAGTCTGAGTCTGTCTGCACACACGTCCGCCACCCCCACCCCCCTGACACCAACGGCGGCACCACAGCGGAGCCACACGAAAGGGCTGTGGTGCCCGGCGTCCACGTCCCCATCAGCCTGTGAGCTCCCTGCAGTAACTCAGAGCAGACTCGGCCCTTAGCACCACCCACAGGGATCTTCAGCCGTCCCACCACGCCGCTGCTTCCTTTCCCGTGTTCTCGTGCTCTCCTTGAAGCTTGGCCTCACTGTGCAGCTCTGTGTCTGGCCCTCTGTCTCTGTCTCCCTCTCCATCTCTTTGTCTCCCTCTGTGTGTCTGGGCGTCTCCATCTCTCTGCCTTTCACCTCATCTCTCTCCACCGCCCCTGTTTCTGTCCCTCTGTGCGTATTTCTCCGTGTCCCTCTGTCCCTCTCTATTCCTCCATGCCCGGCACTGTGTCCACCTGTCTGTGTGTCTCTCCAGCACTGTGTCTGTCTGTCCTGCGTCATCTTCCCACTCAGCCTCCATCTCTGGTCTCCACGCACGTTTCTGCGTGTCTCTCTCCACCCCGGCCCCAGCCTGCATCGTCCCGCGGAGGGAACAGGCGGCCAGTGCCCTGTACAGAGTCTGTGGACGTCTTTTGAAGCTCCCTGTGGAAATGCAGTGTCCGCGGTCCTCTCGGGTCCCCTCCAATCTGCACCAAGTCCAGGGCCTTGGTGGAGGACAAGGGGGCCCAGTGAGGCCCCAGGGACACAGGCTGGAGTGTCCCGACCCGAGACTCTGCTGAAGGGCTCAGCCCACCCGCTTCCAGCTTCCCTGCTCCCTCCCCGGCTTCCAGGAGGCCACCTCCACCATCGCCTCTGTGACCACCCCCCCCCCCCCCCCGTGGAAGCCCCATCCTTCCTTTCAGGCAACGGGGAGTAAGGGGCAAAAGGAGACTTGGAATCAAAGATCATAAAATCCTGCCCTGGAATTTGCTGGAAGCAGAAAAGCCCCCCATAAAAGTCTTCCAGTCCCTCCTATTCGGTTTCACGAGCCAGTCGTCTGGGTAATTGCCGTGAGCAACCCGGCATCAAAGCAGCAGCCCCCAGGGCCCCGCCCCACCCTGGAGGGTGGTCAGCAGGGGGACAGCCAGGGCGGAGGGCGAGTTTCCTCTGCCTGTGGATGCCAGGCACTGAGCGACAACGTGCCGTCCACCATTACTATCAGCGGGAGGGTGGCCCTCTCTGCCGGGTCCCCGTGAGTGACCTGGGACACAGGAGGGCAGAGACTTAGGACCTCTGCTAACTGTGACCCTCCACCACAGACCCCAAGGCCCTCGTCAAGCTCAGTCAGCACCCTGGTCTGGGCTGCACCCCTCATTTCGCCCCACCAAATCCCTCCCACTCTGGGTTCCCTCACCAGAATAAAAGTCCGTTCTGCTCAAATGAAGTGGCAGCTCCTGACGGGCTTGAGGGTGCGATGGGCCGGCAGCCCCAATTTTGCCCCCAAGACCCAATTTTCACCCTGTCATCCCCTGCATGAGGCAGCCCCTTGCCGCTCACCGTGTGGTCCAGGACCAGCAGCATCAGCAGACTTGTGGGAATTATGGAAGCTCAGGTCTGGCCCCATTGGTGGGGCCACGTCTGGCATCAGACTGCATTGTAACAGGATCCGTGGTTCGCGTGCCCATCGCGGCTTGGGAAGCACGCCGGCTGTACCATTTCGCTTGCATCTTTGGACCCCAGTCCCTCGACTCAGAGCCTGCCACGGGGACGATCCATATAAGTGCGTTTTCTCTCTCAGTTATCTTCCCCCACCTCCTCTGCCTCTCGCAACCCCGGCTTCTCTAACAAAGGAATGGCTGGAGGAAGCCCCAAAGTCTCAGAGAGGGCAAGACCAGAGGCCCAGAGGTACGCCTCATCTTCAGCCTGCAGCGCCCGCCCTCAGGCCGGGTTCAGAAACACGTCCTCACGAAAAATGGGCACCCGGTCCTTTCCACGTGCAAATTATGGGCACCTATTTTTTCCTTAGAACCAATTTTACAGAAAAGGCAAATCTTGGTCTCTCTCCTTTTCTTCGCTGTTCATCCTACAACATGGATGAACCTTGAAAACATTATGTTAAGTGAAAGAAGACAGATCCAGCTCCAGCTGCTATGCTCCTTCCTGCCACATGGAGGGGATGGACACAGGGCTGGCAGATAAAATACAGGATGCAGTTACATCTGAATTTCAATTAAATGACAGATACTTCTTTAGGATAAGGATGTCCCACATACTGCATGGGATACACTAAAAAGGTATTCATTGTTTATCTGGAAATCTGATGTAACTGGGAGTCCTGTATTATTATTTGTTATATCTGGCAACCGTAAATGGACAGGATTGAGTACGTACTTATTTAATAAGAATTTCAAGGTGGCGACAGGAAATTTTAAACCGAGCATGGAGACCTTGTGAGCAGGGGGCCCTGCATGACTGACCGAGTTGCCCGCCCACAAATAGGCTACACTGAGCTGTGACCATTTCCTTCCTGTCATGTGGAGGTAATGTCCTGACCACTCCCACTGTCTGCCAACACAGGACAGGGGATATGGTGCCTTGATGGAGACAGAATTTAGGTGACCCTTAAGAATCCAGGAAAAGAACGGGGAGCTCAGCAGTTTATCACCTGCTCCGAACCCCCCTGAAGTCTAAGAGATTCAAGTCGGCATTTAATTGTACCTGTGTTTTCTCTTATGAGCAGTCTCAAATCCCTCAGGAAAGCAGCTTTAAATAATAATTCCTAAAGGAGCCATGGTCATGGGATTAAGAAGGGGAAATGGAGCTTCCACGGCTTCTGTAATGATTGAGTACTTTTTACAGCAAAGCTGGATGTTGGGAACACGGATAACATGTGTCTAGATAACATTAGTATCTAAAGTTTTTTTTTTTTTTTTTAGAAGATGTTGGGATAGGAGTTTTATTAATTTATTTATGCTGTGTTGGGTCTTCGTTTCTGTGCGAGGGCTTTCTCTAGCTGTGGCAAGCGGGGGCTACTCTTCATCGCGGTGCGCGGGCCTCTCCCTATCGCGGCCTCTCTTGTTGCGGAGCACAGGCTCCAGACGTGCAGGCTCAGTAGTTGTGGCTCACGGGCCCAGTTGCTCCGCGGCATGTGGGATCCTCCCAGACCAGGGCTCGAACCTGTGTCCCCTGCATTAGCAGGCAGATTCTCAACGACTGCGCCACCAGGGAAGCCCCAGTATCTAAAGTTTTATTAAAAAAAAAAAAAGGCAAAGAGGTGTGAGCCACATCCTGGCTCTAATAGGTGTCCTGCCATGCAGCCTGGAGTGACTTGAACCTTCATTTTTACATCCCACCTGGATGACCATCCAACCACAGGAGCAGGCATTCATGTTCTCCCTAATCAGTTCTAAATGTTAACATTGGTTAACCAAACTTAAAAGCTAACCAACGAATAAAGAACTCATTTCCAAAACATGTAAAGAACTTGCACAACTCAACAACCAAAAGACCAACAGCCCAATTTAAAAATGCACAAAGGACTTGACATTTCTCCAAAGAAGATGTACAAATGGTCAACGGGCACCTGAAAAGGTGCTCAACGTCACTAGTCGTTAGGGAAATGCAAATCTGAACCACAAACTCACACCCACTAGTACAGCTGTAATTTTTAAATATGGAAAATAACAAGTGTTGGTGAGGATGTAGAGAAATTAGACCCTTTGTACATTGCTGGTAGGAATATGAAATGGTGCATCTGCTGTGGAAAAAGTCTTGTGGTTCCTCAAAAAGTTAAACAAAGAATTACCAGGTGATCCAGCAATTCCACTGCAGAGTATATACCCCAAAGAATTGAAAACACGTATTCAAACAAATAAAGGTACATGCCTGTTCATAGCAGCACCATTCACAATAGCTGAAAGGTAGAAACAGACAAATGTCTACCAACTGATGAATGGATAAAAAAGTGTGGTATATAAACACATATGCGGAATATTACTCAGTCATGAAAAGGAATGACGCGCTGACACAGGCTACAACACGGACGACCCTTGAAAGCCTTCTGTTAAAGGAAAGATGCCAGACACAAAAGGCCACATATTGTAGGATCCCATTTGTGTGAGATAATCCAGAATAAGTAAATCCAGAGACAGAAAGCAGACTGGGCGTTTCCAGGGGCTAGAGGGAGGGGAGAACAGGGTGTAACTGTTTAATGGGTGCGGGGTCTCCTTTGGAGGTGATGAAAAGGTTTTGGCACTAGACAGAGGTGGTTGTTTGCACGACACCACGAATACACAAATACCACCGGATTGTTCCTTTTAAAATGGTTAATTTTACGTTATGTGAATTTCACCTCAATAAAGTTATAGTAACCATTGCTTGGTGAAAATCATGGAAATGTATTTAAAATTTTTATTATGACCCCCAGCCCAGAACTGCCACACCCCAGATTCTGTTGAGCTCCGCGCCTCTGCTCAGCAGGGAATCATGCACGTTGCGTATAATTCTTCGGTGACATTTGCCAGCCAGGGACCGGAGCTAAGGAGTATTGGGGTTTTAAAGCTTTTAAATGGTGCTGCTACTATACCCCAAAGCAGAGAAATGCAACAAGTGTTCGCTTCATCTACCTAGAGTTCCCTGGGTTTCCTTCAATCTTCTTACCATGTGAAAACCATCTGTTCAGAGAAGCGTAGAACAAAACACGTTTTCCTGTTTAAGAATTCCTTTGGCTCTTTCTCTGGGTCCCCTAGGACTACTCGTTGGTTTTGTTTATTGAATTTGTTAACAGGGTATTTTTTTGAGCAGTTTACTTTGTTCTTACCATTCTATCTTTGAGTTGATACCTTGGATTTTGGACAATTCTTTTGACTCTGAAAGTTGTTTCCGAGCGATCATAAAATTATGACGAAATGAGTCCTAAATAAATTGAAGGTGTGAAAACAGCCACGTGGCCTCCCCTGAGCCCATGCCTGTAAGAAGAGAAACAAGGAGCAAGGCCCGGTGAGGCCTGGGACACCTGCCCACACCTGACCCGGGGAGGAGGGTGTTAAGGGGTTTGGGCACAAGCTCACCGGGGCAATTTCTCAGAGGAAAAATGGGGCACTTTCACAAGAAAAAAACAGGGAAATGAACACTGGCACATAAAAAGAGTAGATATCTGACTCCACCAACTGTAAAGGAGGCAAAAGAGGGCTGTAACACCAAGCAAGGTGACATTTCTTAATTGAGACATAATTCACACACCATAACATGTATCATTTTAAAGTGTACAATTCAGCGGTTTTTAGCATGTTGACAAGGCTGTGCAACTCTCACCACTATCCAGTTCCAGAACTTTCATCACCCCCAGAATAATCCCTACACCCACTAGCAGTCACTCCCCGTTTTCCCTCCCCCCACCCGAGTCCCTGGTGCAACTTAACGTTTTAAATCGTGGGAAATGTCATTGCGAACTGTGTGAGATTCCCCTTGTGCTTTTGAAGGATTGACCATAGTTTAAGGGACCTGCCATCAACACCGGATAGACACACTCTCCCTTCCTGATGGAAACAGCCCCGACCCAGAGGATTTCTGGGTCAGTGCGTGTTACAAAGCCAGTCCCTTAGGAGCCAGCGGCTTAGAACAAAAAGCCAAGCCGATCACAGTTCTGTTCAGGTCAGACGTGGTGGTTGACCAGATCTCTGCACAGAGAGGCCAGAAAGAAATCATGCCTTGAGCGCTGCGCCGATCTAAGGAGCCAGGAGCCTGGGGCTGGACGCCAAACGAGAGGCTCCTGGGGGAGTAGAGAGAGAGTGCTAGGTGACCCGGCTCTGAGGTCAGGTCGACCTGGATTCAAATCCCACCGCTTGCCTGTGTACGCCCTTCATTTCTCTGGGCCTTAGTTTCCTCCTCTGTAAAGTGGAAATGATCATACCACCATTGTTGTAGGAGCAGATGAGCTCACGCATGGGCCTCGCTCTGTCAAGCCCTCAGTTCCTGTTTATCCCCACTGCTGTAGACGGCACTCTTGTGTCCATTTTACAGATGGGAAAACTGAGGCTCAGCCAGGGGAGGAGCTCATCAAAGAGCACCCACCCATGTCACGAGGGCTGTTCAAAGACACCCCAGCTCTCTCCTTCCGAGGGCACTTCCCTGCCTTCTTGGAGTTGGGGTGGCCATGCGATTTGCCTTGACCGCCTTCTTTTTTGCCTCTGGTCTGGCTGCTGGTCATATCTGAGAGGGTGGCTGCTCTGTCTGCCTGGGTCCCTGGGTGGCCATGGTGGGCACCATCCCTCCGCCATCCTGCAATGGGCACGTGCTGTGGATGAGAAGCACAGTACATCTTGGTCGTTTTAAGCTATTGAGAAGCTGGGACTGTTCATTACCACAGCATAACCCAACCCACCTTGACTGACAGGGTCACATGAGCGAGAGCTAAGATTCATACCCTAGTCCGTACCCAGTCCGTATTCATACCCAGGCCTCAGCCCCCAGCTCCCTGCCTCGTTGGAGAGTCTGGGGCTTCCTCAGGCCCACAGCCGGTGCTTCCGAGGCCCGGCATCGGCAAGTGGCTCTGGAAGTCCACTAAGGGCCATGAAGAAAGATTCAGCAGGTGGAATTCTGTGATGGCCCCTCAGCATAATCCTCTGCATCTGGAGCGGGGCCTGTAGACAGTTGTGTTACGGGGCACAGCTGACCTTGAGAAAGGAGCCGGTCCTCAGTGTACCTGACCCAGCCAGGTGAGCCCTGGAAGGAGATGAGGCCTTTCCTGGACGACGCGTACAAGAGATTTAACGTGTGGGAGAGTCTCTGTTGCTGGCTTTGAAAGTGGAAGGGGTCATGTCACAAGGAATGGGGCTGACAGCCAGCCAGGACACAGGATGTGCATCCTTCCACCGCAAGGGACAGAGCTTGCTACAACCTCGCGTGCTGGGAACAGGCATTAGAGCTTCTGAGGAGAGGACCGGCCAGCCGACACCTCGATTTCAGCCTGGGGGTCCTTGAGCGGGGAACCCAGTCACACTGTGAGCTCCTGTCCCACGGAAAAGAGAGCCAATAGATGGTGCTGTCTCAAGCCACTGTTTGTGGCCATTTGTTATGCAGCACTGCAAGCTGATACAAAAGCGGATCCTTTCACGTATCCACCGGGCTGGGAGGAAGCTCAATGAAGCCCCAGCTTCTCCCACTGTCCTCGGGGTCCCTTCGCCCAGCACGTCCCAAGACCCCTCCACCCTCCCCTGCTTTTCTTCCTGCCACTGTCCTAAATCCCCTGTTACCCCCTTCAATACCTGCTGGACAAATGTGTCATGTGACTTGGGGCTCTCCTCGCAAGGGGTGAAAAAATAAAAAAACTTAAGCTCTCAAATACAGGCTCGCAGTCAGAGCTGGACATACCAGGCCGACTTGGCACAAGGAATGCCAGCTCCTTGCCAACGTAGTTGAAAGAGGGTTTTTAGTCTCGAACAAAGCTCTCCCTTTGAGGATTAACTGCCAACAGGGAGTTCTTTGTTTTGAGTAGAATTTAAGATGATTGCTGAGATAGGAAAGGGGAGAAAGGTGACACCGCCAAGATTGCACCGTGTAAATCCTGGATTATACAAAACATCATTTTTTTTAACGTGTTGGCAAATATGGACGCATATCACGCCGACACTCTGAAACATCCATTTGATTTGGGGCCCCGTCCCCGGTCTCACGTTTCATGGCAGGTGATCCCTTCAAAGATACGCACGGACATATGTGGGTCCTCGCAGAGAGGAAAGGCCTCTTCTCACCTGTCAGCTTTTTATGTTGTTAGAAAAAAAGGAAAGCCATCCTCAAGATACAGCCCCGGTGTTGTTTCCCAAGGTGGCAAACTTTGCAGATGGGAAGGAGGGATGGGTAACTCTGACACGGGGCTAAAAGCCTTTGTTTAGAAACAATCCCTGGCCTGGTGTTCACGGCCGTTTAATACACGCTGCCCTGCGCCTTCTGCTCTCTGAATGCAGCCTGCTGGGGTGAAGGGCCCTGCCTCGGCACGGCACTCTCACACCTCAAGGCTTGGTCCCCATCTTGCTCTGAATAAACTTCAACGTCCTACTCTGGGGCCAATGTCCTCGTGACCTGGCTTTCCTGCTGCATCTCTGACCCATATCCTGGCTCTCTGCTCCACCCAGCCATCCCTGTGCCTGGAACACTGCCAGTACATTCCTGCCCCAGGGCCTTTGCACAGCTGCTCTCTCCACCTGGGCTTTTGTTTTCCCAAATATCCACCTGACTGACTCCGTTTCTTCTAGTTTGTGCTCGAGAATCTCATCTCCCTGGAGAGGCCTCCCTGGCGCCCCCATCTCTCTTCTCTACTCACGGGCTTCAGATCACAGGTTTCAGTTTTAATTCTCTCTCCACCCCCTCCAGAGTGTGAGCTCCACGCTTTGACTCACACCACGCCTGGCCTCCTCGTAGGATTTGGGCCAGCAGAGGGACAATTACAGTAGACGGTGGACACAGCCAGAGTCCCTGTCCTCCTGGGGCTCCTGCCCTGGGACATGTCCTGGACACTGGGCTTTGGGAGAGGGTGTGAGTGTCACAGGCGAGCATGGGGAGCTGGCCGTTTTCCCCACCTCCAGCCTGCATTTGTCAAGAGCCCCAGACCCTGCTGACCCCCGTCTGTTAATGATTTGGGGGCCGCTCCATTTGTCAGCTGTGCGTTTTGAAGCTTGCGGACATGGGCTCCAAGCTGTGGTCACTCCTCCGTGATCTCAGCTCAGGGAAGGGAGTCAGGACACAGATAATCCAAAACAGCTGAAAAGCCCAGCGGCGACGCTGGTAACACTGGCTCACGCAGGCGACTGTGCCGGGTCCCACCACGGGGCTCCGTCCCAGCCTGGACCACCACGGGCAGAGCATTGGACACCTGCTCTATCCTCATTTCTAAACGAACTTTTTGTTTTAATGAATCCATCTTTCATTGTATGTAAAGCTTTTCTCCTTTACTTGCAAAATAAGCCTAACTATTATAGTGGGAAGAAAAGATATTCTCTTTTTTTTTATGAAATTGCATATCATTTATTTACTAAGTTAGAATTTACGTTTAGTAAATGTGGTTCTGTGAGTTCTGACAAACACCTACAGCCGTGTAACCACTCCCACAATCAAGATGCAGAGTTCCACCCCCGCAAAAACTCCCTCTGCTGTGTGTCTTCTTCATTTAATCCTACATCAACCCTGAGAGGCCGCCGGGCTGTAAGGACAGGGCAGGGGTTCTCCCTCTTGCACACGCTGAAGCCCACTGCTCAGCACAGTGACTGGCATATAGTAGCTGCTCAATACACATTAGTCGAATGACTCAGTGGATGACTCTGGTGTTATTGTTATGATCAGTTTACAAAAGAGGAAAGAAAGTTTAGAGAGCGTAAAGCACCATGACAAATAAGAGACAGATCCAGGGTGCAACCACAGTCTATTGTTATTTACATCTCCAGCCCCAGTCAGTGGCTCTCAGAACCAGAATCCCCTTGGGTGGGACTCCAAGGCCCACCTGGGCCAGACCTCTCGGCACAGCCTCATGCGAATCCAGCCTAATTACTTTGAAACACTGACTTCCGTCTCCTTTTGCTTCTCAGGTTCATGGGCATTCAGGTAAAGAGTGCTTGGGGGTGGGAAGGAGGCCAATTGACCCTCCTCACCACAGGGAAGAGAAAGGAGTCCTGAACTGGCATTCTGCATCCTCAGGTCCAGCCCTGACTCTGGCACAACTTGCTATGTGACCTCATGCAAGTATCTTGGCCTCTCTGGGCCCATGACAAAAAACGCTGCTCACGCTGGGTTAGGGAAGGAAAAGGGAGATGTTTCCCTGGTGAATCGAGGTGCAGGGGACTCTACTGATTTAGACGTAGCTTGACCCAGGGGCTCTGACTGTGTCACCCAGACTCAAGCCCCCCACCCTTTCCCTGGATGGGTGGCTCGGGTAAGCGGGGTGCCGGGGCCCCGCGTCTCTCATCCTCCAGCTTGGGCTTGTTTACCAGCAGAGGCAGGGGCCCAAGAGCCGGAGTGGAAGTGTGCAAGGCCTCTCATGGCCTAGGGCTGGAACCGCATGCAGACCCGTCCAAAGCAAGTCACAGGCCAGCCCAGATTCCAGGAGGTGGGACAGACCTCACCTGTTAGCGGGAGGTACCACCCAGTCACAGTGTAAGCAGTGAGGCTGCAGGGAGTGACGGGGAATGTGGCCGCTTAAAAAATCTACCGCAAGGAGGAGGACTGCGAGAACCCGCGCAGGGGTTTCTATTTCTCTCAGCGCCCCCGAGTGCAGGAGAACCTCCAACGTCACTCATGTTCCAGGTCCAGCTGCAGTGAGAGATTCTCCCTCTGGCGAGGTCTCCCCGCCCCTGCCTCTGCTGCATCCCCTCATCTCTCTGCTGGGCAAAGCTGCCTTCGTGCAGCTGAGGAAAGGCCCACAGGGGCCCTGTCGGGCTCGTGCAGTCCCGGCGCCTGAGGCTTCTGGCCGCTGGTGCCAGCGCGCGCTGACTCACCGGTGGCCAGAGCAGCCCTGGGCTTGGCGCTCACTTTCTCAGCCACCAAGTTGTAAGAGCTTCCGTGGCAACCGCCAGGAGAGCCCTTTTGCCCTTTCACGGAGCTGCTGTCTGGGTTGGCCTGGCCAGCGAGGATCCTTCTGGATGTGCAGTAAATTCTGACCTTTGGTTCAACCCAGCTTAACGAGTGTGTGAGGCTGACAAAGGCCTGGCCGGGTCCCCAGAGCTGCTTTGGGGCGAGGCCTCTGGTCGCTCGCGGGGCCAGCCCTTCCCCGTGATTTCATGCCCCTCCCACTCCCTACAGAGCAGGGGGCGGGGCGCAGCTGTGGGGCGGCAGTTTGGGAAAGAGACTGCAGGTCTTCTGGAAGTGGGAGTGGAAATGCCGAGAGCTGGGGAGCCCGTGTGAGGTCAGCCAGCGTCTGGGGGTCCTGCGGAGGCCTCGGCGGGGCTGGGCGTCTTGGAGCCGCTCCCGCGGGTGCATACACTGCGGCTGTACAGGGGGTAGCTCTAGGTCACCTGGCTTCCCCACCTGCCACTCGCCCGCTCTGTGCGCACTGGGGTCATCGGCAGGAAGGGGTTAAGACCACTCACTGCCCGGGTCACTGTGAAGCGGAAGAAGAGGCACGTAGGCGCGCTCAGTAAATATTACACCTAATTGTCCTTGGGGCTTCCACCTTGGGAACCTGGAAGAAGCGCGCGCCCAGCCCCGCGATGAGAGAGCTGTGTCCTCGCTCCATCCTGATGCTGAGAGGCTCCGAAGACAAGCCTGGAAAAGAGGACTTAGCCCCTCTATCAACAAGGAGAGCGGCCAAATGAAGGCAGGGCCGTGCCCAGGGCCACCCAGCTAGAAGGGGGGGGCTCGATCTCATGACACAAACAGCACCCACCAACCCGCTGCCCACCCGCCCACCGTTCCAGGACATGGGCTGGAACTTCACCCGCGTCCTCTCAGCTCATTGTCACCACCCCGTGCCCCTCTTGTAGATGAGGAGGTGCGGTCCAGCAAGGCACAGCCCCGACCCGAGTTCTAGAAGCCTGTAAGTACGTGACTAAGTGTGGAGCACTTGCTTAGACGAGGCTGCAGATGGGGGCAGGGCTTTGGGGGTCAAGGCTGCTCTGCTCCTGCAAAAGGGCTCTGTCCTCCCCCCACCCACCCCGACCTAGAAAAAGTCTTCAGAAAAGGGCAGCTCCCACTTAGGGGGCCCAAGGCGGCTCCTGAAGACAGCTCTCAGCTGACCCCCATCTCATCTTCCATGCCCGCGTAATGATAGTGATAATAATAACAACAGAAACAACAAAAACAGCTACGATGTGCTGAGACATGACAGTGTGTGCCAGGCATTAAGTATTCTAGCTGCACCAGCCCAGTTTCTCCCCACCTCAGCCTTAGCAATGAGGTACTGCCTTTAACTCCCATTTCACAGAAGGGAACACTGAGGCCGAGAGGATAGGTCGCTGGCTCCAGGTCCTCAGCCAGGAAGTAGCAGAGCCGGACTCAGACCCAAACCGCCCCTGCCGCCCCCCCGCCACCCCAACCCCGGCCAAGGCCCTCACACCCCTCCCACTGCGAGGAGGTGCTGATGAGAACGCTTTCCAAGTTGCAGTGCTGTGGTTCACTTGGCTTCTGTCTCGGAGCTGGAGATGTAGCTGTAGAGAATCACGGGCGGGCTCTAAGGTGGGGTGATGCCATGGCTGGGAGCACAGGTGCTGGAGCCAGGCTGCCTGGGTCCCCATCAGCTGCACTCAGGAGCCGCTCTGATCCTCTGTTTTCTGAGACAGGCAACAGAGATGATGGAGACGTTCTGGGGATTTGACGAGACGATAAACGTAAAGTGCTTAGAATTATGCTTGGCACAAGGTAAATGCTCAACAAATGATCACTACCTGACCTGGTCTGTACTCCTTGCACAGGGGCAGTGTGTGGAAAAGCCTGGAGGCAAAACAGAACACAACATCCTCGGGGAAGGACAAGCAGCTGGGGACGGGCCGCCAGATTGCGGACATCCTCAGGCTGTGCCACGGACACTATCTCAGGGCAAAGATGAGCCCTCGGGGGGTTTGCGCAGGGCCTCGATGGGAGCACCTGTGCATCTTTAAGAGTCCATCTGGCAAGGCTGGGGGCAGGGAGAGGAGGGAAGGGAGGGGAGACTGCTGGGTCATCCAGGAGAGAAAGGATGGTGGCCGGGACCAGACTGGCACAGGAGACTTGGAGATGGGTGGCCAAGGTGAATGTTAGATGGGGAGTCAAGAGCCCTCGTTGATGCTACTTTGCTTATTGTTTAATAACCTGCATTTTCACTCTATTAAGGTTGACCTCTATATAAATACAGATCTACTTTTGAACTGCATGACGTCACCAGCATTCGGCTGTTCTGATCCACAAAAACAGGAATGCCATATTGTTTGACCAAACACATCACGGGTTTCCAAGGACTGGCTAGTATTCCATTTCGTGACTGTGCTTCTTTTTTAACGTCCCCTCTTGCTGGACGTCTCTGGTATTTTCAGTTTGGATCTATTCTGAGCCCCACTACACTGAATGGTATTTTTTATACTACATTTGTGTGCCGGTCCTGTTATTTCCAGAGCTTTCTTTACCATGTGTGCTTCGCTGGGCCTGCTGAAAGCCAAGGAAGAGCGGAGGGGCACAAGTTGATTCTAGCATTTACCGAGCTGCTTGCTCCTGGCAAGGAGAGTTTGGCGTTTCTGACCCCTTCACTCCCAGACAGGAATCCCACCCTGCCTGACCCCGGGGCTCCAGGAAGCTGAATGCTCATGCCTGCCTGGGAAGGGACCGTCCCACATGGGAAGGGGAAAGGCAGGCGCTGGCAGCCCTGAAGGTTAAATTCCAAGTCTCCTGGGTTGACGGCTCCCTCCCAGGCCTCCTCCCTTTGCTGAGTGTAAATTGGGGCTCTCTTCAGGCGGAACCTCCCCGACCTCTGCCCTTAACACTGCCCGCTCCCTGCTTGGCTTCCCTGAACCCCCAGTACCTGCAGTCACGGTGTAGATGTGGTCTGGCCTGGAGGAGGGGCCTGAGGATGCAGCGAGGCACAGCTGTCAGGATGGAGGATGCTGGTGGAAAGGTGGCCCAGCAGCCCGCGGTCCCTGCCTTCGGTCCAGCTGGGCTCCATCACCGCCTGGGGGCGAGAGGTTCCCACACACATACACGTCTTTCACCCTGAGTTATGGGGAACTGGGAGGGCAATTTGGTTGGGAACTAAACAAAAGGGGGCAGACGCAGGGCAGCCCGCGGAGCAGCGGGTGGTCGCTAAGCACCTGCTCTGTGGGAGGCTCGACTTGCTGCCTCAGGGGAAGTCTTTATAATTCCAGCGGCTTCTGAGAGGGGACTCCTGTTAAATGGAGAGCTTTCGGTTCTGAGTGCCTTTGGGGCTTCGGGTGAGAGATTATAGGGACCCGAGCTGGGGAGAGCCCTGCAGAACTTAGGGAGAAGAATTTGGAGCTGTGAGTTGGGGGGTGACAGGGCAGGAATGGGGAGGCTGAGAAGGGAGGGGCTGGGAGGAGGAGGAACTGACAGTCAGACTGCAGTGCCTGACATCCTCTGCAGCTGAAGCCCAAAGGTGGGCCAGACCCTGCAATTGCTGGGCGGTACCTGGAGGTGGGCATCCTGGGAATCCCAAATGGGCTTTTATTAGAGACGTGTATATATTCAAAATGAATGAAATTGACATTCTCATAGAAACTCACGCACACCTCTTAACCATCCTGGACGAGCCCCACCCTGAGTCATAGCCCAGAAGGAAGTGCTGGGCTCCTTTTCCAAGGAAGGCAGGAATTTACTCTCCATCGGTCCAGGGGCTCCCCGTCCACCCTGGGTGCTCCTGTCGAGGTCAAGCCTGCAATTCTGGAAGCCCCCGCACGCTGCAGTGTTGGAGATGGGGGCAGGTGGGTTGCTGGTCGTCGTCTCTGCAGGTCAGTATCTGCTTACCTCACAGGACCCTACCCGCCTCAAAATAAGAAACAAGAGGCTACATCATCCCTAGAGGCCCTCTCAGTGCGGAACTGGAAACATTCCTAAGAAAAGAACTGCTTTTTCCGAGATTCAGAGATTATTCTGGTGCCTGTCACCTGCCAAGGAATACTGCTTTCCAGCAAAGGTGCCTGTAATTTCAGCCTTTAAAGAATGTCTCCTGATAAGCAGGAGACAAAAACAGTGACCATAACAAAGAGCTAAAATATTTATCCCCAAACCATCCCATACATCTACCCAATAGGAAAATGATTCTCTCGGAACCTGCTTCTGAAATGATTGTCTCTCGTGTATCAGAGCTGTACTAAAAGCTACCTTAAAACAGCAACAGCTTCCACTTTCAAAGGGACGCCAGAGGAGTTCCCTGGTGGCGCAGTGGTTAAGAATCCACCTGCCAATGCAGGGGACACGGGTTCGAGCCCTGGTCCGGGAAGATCCCACATGCTGCGAAGCAACTAAGCCCATGCGCCATAACTACTGAGCCTGAGAAAGCCACCGCAATGAGAAGCCCGCGCACCGCTGCGAAGAGTAGCCCCCGCTCGCCGCCACTAGAGAAAGCCCGCGGGCGGCAACAGAGACCCAACGCAGCCATAAATAAATAAATAAATAAAAATTAAAAAGAACAAAGGGATGCCAGAATATGGTCAGGATTCGGGGGAGGGTTTTTTTTTTGTTGTGCTGTGTTGTTTGTTTGTTTGGGGTTCCATGGTGAGGTGTAGCCAAAGAGAGAAAGAAAGATGGGATTCTTAAAGGCTTAACAGGCAGGGCAGGAGAATCACCTGCAAATTCATAACCCCAGGGGTTTCGTGTGTTTCTTACAGGTGCATAGAGTGGGGTGGACTTTAGGGTTTGGCACACCTGGGTCCGATACAGTTGTTCTCTTCAAATCAGGGATTTGGCAAGAGGACTAAATGGAAAATACTTAGGTCAGTGCCTGACACATAGTATTTGCTCAAGAAATGAATATTTTTTTTGAATCGTCACTGTGATGAGAGTAAGATTTATTGATTTGGAAATGTTTCTGCCCCAGCTGCACCCTGACCTCCCCAAATTAATTCAAAATGATATATTTGCCAGATGTTTGAGAATGAAAAATTGAAGAATGGAGTTAGAGACAGGATCAAAAGGTGGGACAAAAGTGGCTCTAATCTACCTAGAAAAGCCATCAATTTATATAATGAAGAACCACCGAAGGGGAAGGTGGGGAGGATGTACGAGCTTGGCGTGTTTGGAAGCGGGGCGGTGAGAGGCTCCGGAGAAGCTGACTGGGGGGCCGGCAGGTCGGGAGGGGAGAAACGAGAATTTGAGAAATGAGGCTGAGGGCTGTGAACTGGAGCCTCATGGAGGTACTTTCTGAGATGCCGATGAATGTCAATTCCTTTTTAATAACTTCTGGTCCCTGGACTGTGCTTCTTTGTAAGAGACTCTGTTCTGAGACTGGGCCATGGGGGGGCCCAGCTGTTATTAGGGCTACATGGCTGATTCCTTTTAGGGTACAGGGGTCACCCCAGATGATAGGCGTCTGTTTTCTGGGTACTCACGGAAGTGAGAAGAGAACAGTCTTAAGAGCCCAGTATCACAGAGTAAGAAGCTTATTCGGGATTCCAGATAACTCTAGGGTCCTAGTTATACTGGTTCCCACATAGAAATGGGCTTGTTGTGTCCTTACCCTAAGGGGTCACCATCGTGAGTCAGCCACGACTCCTCTTCTGAAGCCTCCTTGTTTGAACTCCCTGAAATGACCTGGTTTTTTGGCCATCACCAACAGCACTGCGTGTCCCTGGAGGGCGTAGCTGTCCTGCCACCGACAGCTTCTGTTGAGATAACTGTCTAGGCCTGTAGTGGATGCCAGGATGTGCCACTGAGAGCCTCCCATTAGGGCTGTTGGGGGTATCGGTGGCTGATTATTCTTAGCTGAGTCCCAATCCAGGAACTGCCTTCAGCCTCTGACAGCCGCAGACCCCCAAGGTCAGGCCCCTTCTTGGGTCGCCTGCTCCCAATGACTGGCCGAAGAGAAAGAATGAAAGTCCAGACCCATTGTCCATGTCTGTGACCATTCTATAGGGCATCCCAACTCCAGAGCTCCCCGGGGCGTCAGTGGGGCCTCTGTTGTGACCGCATCACAACCGAACTTCTCCCACACAAGTGTCCATCCCCAAAGCTCCCCCAGCGAACTTCCTGCACATGAATGCTGTTTCAGGGTCTGTTCCTCAGCACCCCGATCTGTAACAGTCCCTACTCTGGCTACTGAGAGAGGAGTGGGCTCTAGGGTTGCCAGATTTAGTAAATAAAAATTCAGGATTCCATTTAAATGTGAATTTCAGATCAACAGCGAATAATATTTTAGTATAAATATGTGACATTTGGGACGTTATTTGTTGTTGATCTGAAGTTCAAATCTAACTGGGAGCTCTGCATTTTATCTGGCGACCCTAGCAGGATCATGGAGTATAGGATACGGGGTCAAGGTCCGAATGGGTTGGGGGCACATTCAGAGCATCACACACTCACATCCGACATGCAGATCAGCTTGGGTTTCTCTTGTAAGAAATGTAACAACTCATATGTGACCCTGTCTTTGCTTAAAAGAATAATGAGGGTAGTAACTACCGTATATTGAGGGCTAACTTTGTCCTGGACCATGTACTATGCATTTTAAAGCTGTCCAATATAAGTGACAGAAAATCCAAACTATCAGTGGTTTGAAGAAAATTCAAAAATTCAGAAGTAAGCGAGGCAAGGCGGGGATTGGTGGACCCCTCACCCCTTCCCTCTTGTTCTACCTTGTGTGACCTCCATTCCTCAGGTCACCAACCCCCATGGTCCAAGATGGCTGCTGGAGATCCAGCCATTACGTAAAATTCCAGCCAGCAAAGAGGAAGAATCAACAAAGAAGGGCACATCCCTCCATAAGGACACTTTCTAGAAGTTGCACAAACATATCAGTTTATGCCCCTTTTAGCCTAACTCAGTCATGTGACTTTGGTGTAAGAAAAGATGCAATAGATAGTTTTTATTCCAGCTGGTTACAGGACCAGGTAATAATCAGGGTTTTTCTTGCTAAGGGAGAAGGGGAGAAGCATAGTGAGAAATAATTAGCAGATTTTGCCACGAATAAGTACTATTAATATCCTCATTTTTGGATGAAATTGAGGCTCAGGAAGGTTAAGTAACTTACCCAAGGTCACTCAACTTACAGCCTGCCCCTGAGCCTGTGTCTGTAATAACCACTATCATGTAATTCAACGTAATTAGACTTCATAAATGCCAAATTATGTAAGTAGGATCTGATGATTGTCAAACCCTGTTTTTAAAAAATGTAACATTCAGACAATTCATGGACATTCAAATATCAACACTTCATAAAACACTCTAATGATTATAGCAAATACAGAAAAACTTAGGCAAAAAAAAAAAAAGTTTAAATGACACACACAGAGATATGAAAGAGAAAAGACCAGTTTTCACACAGATCAGCAGTCCTGCCAGGGAAGAGAAGCCCATCCCATGTCCCAGAATTCAGTTTAACTGGTATCATCCAAAAGAAGAAACAAATGTATAAAGCGGTAAAGTGTCTGTGGGGGAGGGGAGGGAATGCTTGAAATCAGCGAGAATACGAGTTTGAGCACGTGGGTGTGAATGAATATGCAGTGGGCTCTGTGGGTTTAAGAAATGCAGCTGAACAACACCCTGCAATGTCTTTGAACCCCTGGAGCCCAGCAAAATGGCCATGGGAATGAGAAAATTCTCCAAGAGAAATATTATTTGTATTCCATGGTTGAAAAGTGAACAGCCCTCCCCCACCCGAAACCAGAGGAAGGGAAATTTGAAACATGAAATTGAGAAGCTGGGCTGCGGAGCTGCGGGGCCTGTCTCCCAGGTAAAGTTGCCTGGGGCCTTCTTCAGGCAGGTCTAGAGGCTGAGCCGCTCTAACTGTTGGGAGAAACTTTCTGCTATTTCACAACTTGGTTGACCTCCTTCCTGCTAGGATTATTTCCTCTCAAAATCATGGTTTCATAGAAAGCAGAAAATAAAATAGAGCTTCAAGGCCATCTAGGCCTCTGAATTCAGCTGGGTCTCACCTTGGGGGCCGATACGGCTGCCTGGAGCGCTGCTCTGAGCAAGTGTGTGAGCTGAACTGAATTCAGTGAGATGGAGTGCTTTGCTGTGATTGATTGGTCATGTCTGCTGTAGGCACAGAAGGGTACAGGGGAAGTCTGTGTGCCATGGTTTCTGACTCTGAACTTGGGGAAGCCCTTCATCTTACAGGGGAGGTAAATGAGGCTCTCTGAGGGAAAGTAAATTGCTCTGAGCCTTTTGGTAGCTGAGTGGGAATAGGAGGTCAGTTCCCCTGAATTTTAGTCCTGTCTTCCTTTTACCATTAACATCTGAGGCTGGCAACTGGAATTTTCTCCAGAGCAATTCCTAATGGGCATTCTCATTCCACTCAAAGAGGAATCTCTGTCCTTCCAAGGAAATCCATTTCACTTTTCCTTGATGTTCAGGTCTGAGCATGGCACAGTTGGAAGACGGAGACGTTTGATGTTGGTAGTCAGCCTTCCCTCCTGGGCGATAGTGAGAGTAACCCTGTGTGCTGCTGTAACAGATAATCCCTAAACCACAGTGGCTTAGCAAAGGGTGGCAGGCTGAATGAGGGCCCCTCAAAGACCACCATGACCTAATTTCCAGAACGTGTGAGTAAAGATACTTTACATGGCAAAAGGGATCGTATAGATGTGATTAAATTAAAGATCTTGAGATGGGGAGATTACCCTAGATTATCTGGGTGGGTCCGAGGGTCCTTATAAGAGGGAGGCAGCAAGGTCAGAGTCAATAAAGAGATCTGATGATGAAAGACATGAGAGAGATTTGAAGATGCTACGTTCCTGGCTTTGCAAACGGACGAAGGAGCCAAGCAATCCAGGCACCTCTAGAAGCTGGCAAGAGAAGGAAAAAGATTCTCCTCTAGAGCCTCTAGGAGGCATGCAGACCAACACACACGGTGCTAGTCAGACTTCTGACCTCCAGAACTGGAGCATAGTAAGTTTGTGTTAACTGGGGCCCTTGAGTTTTGGGTAGTTTGTTGCTGCAGCCATTGGAACCTAATACACACAGGGAAAGTTTACTTCTTATTCTTATCTCAGTCTATGAGGGGAGGCTTTCCTCCAAGTCGTGATCAGGACTTTTCCTATCGTGAGGCTCTGTGGCCCCTGGGTCTCCAGCCGGCCAGGCACCAGCCAAGAGAGAGGGTGAGGGCAGGCGTCCTATAGGAGGTCAAGGCTTCCCGTTTTCATAGCCTCTTCACTCTGCAGTTCAAGGCTTCCCATCACCTGGCTTTTGCCCACCGTTTGGCCTCATTTCTTGTCATTCTCCTTGCCCACAATCTTACAGCCTTACTGGTCTTCTCAGTCCTCAGATATGCTGAGCGCACCCAGCACCTGAAGGGCATCAAGTGTGTAATCCCCCAGCTTCTCGCAGGAAGGCTCCTTCCCCAACGACCACCCCCCTCAGATAACACCTGTCCCCCTCCTGGTTCCTCCTGCCGCCAACGCTCTGTTTACTTGCTGCAAGGCCCTTCCTACTCTGCAAAAGTCCCTTCTTTGCTTGTTTGCTTATTCCGTTTGTCCTCTGTCTTATCACCGGAAGAGTCACCACCACGATGCCCAGTTTGTCGCTGCTTCACTCTGAGCCCCCAGCTTGCCAGAGGTCAGCACACAGTCGATGCTCAATCAGTAATAGTCTGTGGATCCAGTGAGTCAGTGAGCCAGCAGGACAACTTCTACGCTGGACTCGGGATGCCCAAGACTACCGGTGAGCTTGACATCACAGAAGTTCAAGAGTAATGGAAGGAAGGAAGGATCTGCCTGCTGGACGCCATTGGTAACAAGAGCGCATGTAGATGATCTTCTGGGGGGCTCATCGGCACATCCTCTGGAGCTGTAAGCGGAGCCGGCTCCTCTGAGCTGTGCAGAGGGGTGGAAGGAGGGAAGGCGGGAAGACAGAGGGAGGACCAGCATTTTGCACAGGAAGGTTCAAGGTGGGGCACATGCAGGATGTGTTTTCGCAGTGAGATGTCAGCTCCGCCTCCCCCACCCCCACCCCGTGTCAAAGGCCTCTTGATTCCACGGCCAAAAACAAGGCTCCTGCTAGCCTGTGACCCCAGAGGCGTTTATACTTCCCTCAAACACTCTCTTTTGATCGTCCCCCTAGGGTCACAGGTCTTCCAAGGCCTGAAGATAAACTGTTAGTTTTATAGGGTCAGTTTTACTCCCACCAGAAAACAAAACAAATGCATGACATTGTGCTTTGGGAAATCTGCTTGCATGTGTCATAAATGTGCCTCCCTTCGGCCTGGAGCCGAGGCGCCCCGAGAGGATCTGCCCGCCACTTCCTCTCGGAGCAGAGGCTTCCGCTCCCACGCGCATGAGCCGCCTGAGCCGCCGCGCTCGCCGCTGCGCTGCTTCTCCTCCAGGATTCCCTCGGGAGCCAGAGGAAGCAGGGCGGGATGTGCGCACGCGCACCCTCACCTGCCCGTGCGGGGCAGAGAACGCTGCTTTTTGGACCGACGAGGAGCTTTAAGAAATCTGTAAGACACGGCTCTCAAAAAAGCTATTATTGGGCATCTCTTCATCACAGAGAGAAAACTGAGTCAGTCAGATGTTGAACGGCGTGGGACTGCAGCCTGCCTGAGGCCACTCTCTGCAGCCCTGAAATGATTGTTAACTATATTCACTGACCCGGAAAGACATTTGTTTTGTGTCCATAGGGAGGTGGTAGAGGGATTAATGACGACCCTCGCAAATGCTGCCGTGGCCCCGCCCCCTCGCAAATGCTGCCGGGGCCCCGCCCATACGCCCTTGGCTTTCACGCTTCCCGTGCAGGTGACCCCTACAGCTTCTGACACCTCGGGGGGCGACCCTCAGGCAACGACCGAGGGGAGCAGCTGGGCGAGGAGTCGGGCTCCTTCTCTGGAGAACACGAAGGCATGTCTGACGCTGTCTCCTGGGGGACCCCAGCGGGAAGGACCCCCCATGTGCCCACCGCAAGAACCTGCTCGCTGCCGTCTACCCAGCTACTCTGACCTGAGATCGACTCCCAAGTCAGTCACTTGCCAGGCCGGGCCCAGCAGTGGGAGAAAGCAGGGTTTGCGGCTGAAAGCTGAGGGGTCCACCGGCACGGCGGGGAGAGCCCAGACGGGCAGTGGGACACGTGCCTGTCTGCTGTGGGCACATGTTGGAAGGCAGGACCCTGTGCCCACGAATCTGAATTTCAGAGTTCCATCCCTGCCTCCGGGGGATTCAGAGCTCAGCTGGGGTGGAGGCCCCGCCTACCAAGGCCGCAGGGCTCGGCTGCAGTCGGCCCCAGAGTCTGGGGAGCTGGGGGCTTGCACACAGCCCCACCCGGAGAGTCGGACTGGCAGGTGTGCGGTGGGCCCAGAAGTGAGCACATCACACGATCATCCCAAGCGGTTGAGTGAAGGGTGCAGAGACCACATCCTGAAAAATGCTGGGCTGCAGAGCAGACAGAGCGGACAGAGGCCACTCTGAAGAGAACGTGAGCTGCGTCCCTCCTCGCAGCGGCCATGGGTCACACCTCTACTCTCCCCTTGGCCACCCTGGACGTGGGGGGGGAGAAATGCCATCTGTATTCTTTTGCTACTGCTCCCCAAACAAATTCGCACGAACTGAATGGCTACAGCAGCAATCGCTTGTTGCTGGCAAGCTGCTGCTCTTCCAGCAGGTCGGGGTCAGGCAGGCGCCTCTCCTCCAGCAGGTCTCCAAAGGCTGAAATCCAGGTGTCAGCTGGGCCGGGCTGTGCTCTGTCCTAGAGGCTCCGGGGAAGCATCTGCGTCCAGCCCATCAGGTTGTGGCCTGGATTCAGCTTCTGGTGGCCGTCAGGCTGAGGTCCCCGTTCCCTCGTGGCTGACAGTGGGGGGCAGGTGTCTGCTCCTCGAGGCTGCCCACGTTCCTTCTCTTGCTTTCCCGGTGGCCCTTCCAGCAACGGTGGGTCAAGTTCCTCTCCTGCTTCAAATCTCTGTCTTTCCACCTGCCACGCCTCTGACTCCAGCCAGAGAAAGTTCTCTGCTTTCAAGGGCTCATGGGATTAGAGTGAGCCTACCGGAGAAGCCAGGATAATCCCTCTGTCTTAATGTCCGAAACCTTAATCAGGCCTGCAAAGTGCCGTTTGCCATGGAGCATACCAACTCACAGGTTCTGGGGACTGGGTGTTGGCATCAACAATGCTATATGACAAACAAAAGCTGATGCAATTCCTGGTCTCCTTTCTCATCTCAAATGATTCTCTACTCAGAGACTCTGTAATTGCAGACCTGAGACAAAGTCATCAGGAGGCCGGGGAGTCGGGACTGCATGGAACTGAGAGCAAAGGTTTTCCTCCCTGACAAGAGCAAGGTGTGAGGGAGAAGAGCTTGCCTTGCTCTCCCGCTCGGAGTGCCATCCTGTAAGGATACTTGACTCGGAAGCTTGGCAGCCATCTTGCCACCATGAGACAGCACGAAGCACAGGGATGGCAGGCCCAGGCGGAGGCTACTGCTAATGTAAAGGCATCAAACCGATCCTGGAAACTTCTATCTCCAGACGGTTGGTGGGATTACGAAACTATCATTTAAGCTGTGTTGAGATGGGTTCTGTTCTTTGCTGATGAAAACATTTCTAACATATGCATGACGGTCGTGATCATTTGGATTATTGTTCAGCGTCAATCACTCCCCTCTCCTTCACACTACGGGCAGAGCATCCCTCCCCACCCAGCTGACTGTGGACTTCACCATGTGACTTGCTTTAGCCAGTGAACATTAGTGGATGTGTCACAAGCAACAGCCTTCAACGCACGTGCATATGCTTTGGCTTGGCTCTTATGCCCCAGTGACCCACCAGAAGATTATCCCCAGGATGGGCTGCCGCCCCTTCAGCCTGGGCCCCAGAGCAAACACACGTGGAGCTGAGTGAGTCCGGCCTGAGTCCTGTAACCCAGCGCAGCAGACCCTCAGCTTGAAGCAGACCCCAGCAGATCCCAGCCAAGGTCAGCTGAGCCACATTCAACCAGCTATGAGCCACTGAGTTTAGGGATGGTGTGTTATTGTGTCAATAGCTGACTGACACAAAGACGAGTGTGTCACACACAGGTCTGCACTCTCCCCTTCCCCAGGACTCCCAAAGTTAGGTAGAGGTGAGCGACAGAACCTTCTGTTACTTTGAGGATCTAAGAGCACAGGAAACCTCTGCCACCCATTTGTAGAAGAGGATCCAGGGGACGGGCCAGCTTCTGGAATTCTCCTGAGACGCACAAAGGGGCAGGAAACATCTGTTGGTGCGCTTGGCAGCCTCACAAGAGTTTCCTCAGCTCCGGACCCCACAGCGTCCGAAGAAAGCTTGCTGTGGGCCCTCAGGCCGCTCTGCTAGATGTGGCCCAGGGACCCAGGACCCCTGGAGAGGCTTCACTCTCAAGATGCAGAGGGCACAGGTGCAGCTGTTGAGAACTGAGGAAGGGGGCTGGCGCAGCAAGTGCCCAGGGCACTTGGGACAGCCCGGGCCAGATACCGCTCACTCACCTGGGGCTGGACGGGCCCCGTAAGCTATGCTGCAGGGAAAGGAGGACCCCATATCCCTCGAATTAAGTTTCTGCCCCCGGCACAAGGGGCTTGAAAGAGAAATTAAGTTAGAGTTACGGTCCTTGCACATCATAGACAGTAGACTCAGACTCACGTCCATTATAGACAGAGAATTTATTTAGTCTCTGGGTGAAGCGGTCAGCTTGCTTCAACTTTATGCATCTCAGTTCCCATTGGGCTAAACCACGGTTGACAAACTAGGGCTTGTGGGCCAAATCCAACCCACCACCTGCTTTTGTAAATAAAGTTTTATTGGAACAGCCTTACCCATTTGTTTACATATTTTCCAGGGCTGCAAAGGCAGGTTGAGTAGATGCAAGAGGGTCTGGCCTGCAAAGATGAAAGTGTTTATTATCTGGCCCTTTGCAGAAAAAGCTTATCAACCCCCACACCAAACTGTCGCTGACTTTCTTACCAGCTCCAGATTCTAAATCCCCATCTACTGAACTCTGCTTCCATTAAAGTAATTCAACAAACGCTTGAGAACAGTGCATTAACAGGAATGAAATTGGCTTTATAAAAGCATTTATTAACAGCATTAACAGGAATAAAATTGGCTTTATAAAAGGAAACCAAACCCTTGAGTGGGCCAGGGAGCTATTTCCCACATACCACAAAATTCTTCAGACTTCCCCCTCCAATTAGCCAACGGGATGTGTCAGGGACCCGCCTGGACCACACGGCTTTGGTACCCACTCCTGTCCAAGAAAAATGACTTTTGCTCTTAGAGTTCGCATCCCCTGCTGCCCAGCACTTCTTACAATCCTCCCTCAGCCCTGGGGTTTGCAGGAGAGGCAGCAATGAGAAGGGAAATCTGCTCCGGCCAGACTCCACCCAGCACCGCGGATGCCAGCAGAAATCCGATGTTTGTGTCTATTAATCACAGGCGGAATCTGCAACTCGAGCCCGTGTACCAGAAATGAATGGAAAAAGTGCAACCTGACCACAAAAGTATTATTTTATAAATAAGGCCCTTCAATAGTGGTTAATTGGATACACGTTTTGCAAGATTTGGGGAACATTAAAACTATCATACTCAAATTGACAGGCTAGGTTCGTGTTACAGCAGTGACCATTTTCTAGACCTTGTCAGGCCCCAGGTTGCAAATCCTAGCTCCGAGACTTTATTTCTCCCTGCAAGATGTCACTTCTCCACCTCTACCCTTAAAAAAAAGATCAAGATTAATTTAGTGTATGTTTAACAGCTCCATAAATCACTCAACATACTCGAATCTCATCAAAATTCTGCCAGAAATGATTTTCACTAAAGCAGATGGCCTGATTGGGAAACTCATTTGGTATATGCTTTATTTTCCACCAAATCTCAGAGAGTTCCTACTGTGTGTCAGCCCACACCGAGCGTTGGAGACAACCAAGGGCAGCTGTGTCTAACACCTGGCTCTACAGCCAAGAGAAAGAGAAAATTGCAGGAGCTGGAAGTAGGGGAGGATGTTCAGGAATACGGGAGACCTGTTATGACGAAGATCTTAAGATGCGGTCGTGCCCCTGTTTGTTCTGAGACACTTTAAAATTCACAAATTTCTCATGGAGACAGAAGATCAAATCCAAGATAAGCTTCGAGTACCGTCTCCTGCTCTGCTCGTCCTCTGTGGCTGCTGTGGGCACAGTGAAGGGACTCAGCCATGCCTAGAGGGACAGCTAGAAGGTAGGTGACAAGTTGGGAGGCCAGAAACTTCATATGCTTTATTGCTGATTCCTCAAAGTGACCCCAAAAGGCAGGTCCAGTTATTAGACCCAGTCTTCAGATGAGCAAACCAAGCTTCTTGAGTTTCTCAATGTTTCCATCAAAGTGCTCCTGACAGTAGAAGAAAATAGCATGTAGAGTGGGGACTTGGAGGGGCCTCCCCAATCTACCTGCCGCAAACGCAAAATTTCTTTGACGTTCTGGTTTTTAATGTTGAGTTGTTTTTTATATTCTACTCTATAACATTTCTCAGTCTGTTTTCAGACTGTTCCTAATTGTCTATCAGTAATTCCAAAAATCGCCGTCTCCCCCCAGAAAAGACTTCTAATAAAATTCAGTTTCCCAGAGGATGTACCTCATTTCTCTGGGGGCTTTTCCAAATCCTTCACCACTGACTCGTACCTGGAGAGCAAACACGCTCACGCCTGAGAAGTTTGGTCAGAGAGTGAGCAGGGCTTGTAAACTGGTGGCCTTTGGCCCTCTGGTTTTGTTTGGCCTGTGCAGTATTTTTAAGTTTTCACACTCACACACACACACACACACACACAAATCCAGATTTCCAGGTTCTCTTAAAAAACGGTCTCAAAATAGCCCTTGTGTGTCTCTGAGTAGTGGCAGCCCCTTCAGGCTGGGCATGGGATCTGCACTCTTCCCCAGTCCCCACCACTCCCTAGTGTCTTATACCTGGACAATGTCACTGACTTATACACTCCTTTGGACTCTGGGGGCATTGAGTGTGGGTTCTTGTCTTGAAACTATTGGTATTGGTGGGTTCTTGTCTTGAAACTATTGGTATTTGGAGTTCAGTTTTTTGGAGCTGAAAAGCCATGGGTCCTCCTTGGGAAGACACAGGGCCACAAGAGAAAGAAAGAAAAGTCCATTCACAAAAGAGCCCTGCAGGGCCTTGTCAACATGGAAGGGGGAAAAAAGCCTCAGTGATGCTCAAAGAAGCTGTTTTATTTTCCACTCTACCTCTGATGCTGCTCAGGGTGATGGATTAAAGAAGCTCATTTCCTTTGGTTGGAAAAGCAAAAAAAAAAACCAAAAACAGAACGCAAAAGAAAAAGCCAGTGTTCAATAAAATGTGGATGAATGACGCAATGGTGCCTGGAACCCGCGGAATGGAGCTGTTAATTGCTTCCTTCCCCGGGGCCAGGACGCTGGTTCGCCCTCTCTTGTGGACTGGGATGTGTTTGTCAAAGAAAGTATCGACCTCCCATAACTCTCTGAAATGATACAATACATCACTTGAAAGTAAGCTAGGATCAACACGTTGTTAACCGTTTGATCTCACAAGTCAGAATTAATGATAGGTATTTTGCACAAAGAGAAAAAAATGAATGTTAAAAGCCTATTTACGTTAACGAAAGACATCCCTGCAGCATCAGGGTTGAGTTGGAGGCGATTTCCTGCGGCACAGCTGTTCCACGTTTGTTAGTCTGCGGGTGGGTGGCAGCAACCGGTAATCAGAGCCAGACAGAGGGTGCGGGAGCTGGAATGATGGGGGGACACGAATCTTCAAATGGAAAATCCCAGGGACTCCCTGGAAAAAGGGGGTCCCAGTTTAGAGCTCAGAGCAAACTCCTTCAGAGCTTTGGGGAGAGTCAGGAATCAGTTTCTTCATCCGAAAAATGGACTCCATTCACTCGTTCTGAAGATACTCAGAGAGGTTGGGCTGGGCACAGGGGATACAGTGGGGAACAGACCAGGTCCCTGCCTTTGTGGATCTTACATTCTGGACAAATCTACTTTAACTAATAAGGAAACAAGTAGACTTAGAAATAATAATAATAAAACCTCTAGGGGCTGGAAGGATAAATTGGGTGATTGGGATTGACATATATACACACTACTACATATAAAATAGATAACTAATAAGAACCTACTGTATAGCACAGGGAACTCCACTCAATACTCTGTAATGGCCTATATGGGAATAGAATCTAAAAGAGAGTGGATATATGTACATGTATAACTGATACACTTTGCTGTTCAGACGAAACGAACACAACACTGTAAATCAACTCTACGCCAATAAAAGGTAATTATTTAGAACAACCCTCTAGGTCATGATGATGCTAATGAGAGAACAAGAAGGCTGAGATGAGCCCTAAAGGGATCAAGATTGATGGGCAGGGAAGGCCGCTCTGAGGAACTGATACTGGAGCTGAGCCCTGAATGATGTGAGGATGGAATGAGCCAGGCAAACACTCAGGGGCAGGATGTTCCAGCAGAGGCCGAAACCCGTGCAAAGGCCCTGAGGCACGACTAGGCTTGGGGGGTGTTCAAGCTACAGCAAGATGCTGGAAGGTGCTGGAAGCAAGCGAGGGAGCAGAGTGGTGGAAGAAGAGGCTGGAGAAACAAGGACAGCAATGTGGAAGGCTCTGGAGGCCAAGAGCCCGGCTGCTGCTCTGAGTGTGAAGGCTCCATTAGAGGAGTGAGAGTAGTGAGATTTGATTTTCGTTTCGAAAAGCTCCCTGGCTCTGGTTGGAGACGAGACTGTGGGCCCCAGTGGGGGCAGTGGAATCGGGGAGACCAGGTCCAGGCCATTGGAGGGGCACTCCCCATGTCTGCTTTGTACAGCAGCATTCCCTGCTTCTGGGGAGTTGGAGGTTAGGATTTAGGGAAGGCTGGGGAAATTTAGAAAAAGCCATGGCTGCGGGGCGGAGGGGGATGCAGAAGAGGCTCTGAGCACACACGGAGCTGCCTTGTTGGACAAGCAAGCCCGCTTCTCATGCTTCGTCCTCCCTCCGACCACGAGGGAGCTTGCTTGGGGACCCTTTAATTTCTCGGATTCATCAAATTTGCTGTCCTCGTCCAGGCAAATGAGAGGTTTTCTGGAGAGGATCAGGGACCGTCAGAGACGGTTTCAAAGCTGGCTCAGCTCCCCTGTGTGGGGTGAGTCTCTTGTCCACCAGAGAGCTTCTGGGGTGTGAAGCCTGGGAAAGGTGGGTCACGGCAGTCCCAGCGCCGGACAGACACCCCGTCAGAGCTCCACGTCCTGGTGGGAGCTAGGAATGGCCGCAAAGCAGAACAGGAAGCAGCCGGTCTCATTTCAAATATGCCAAGTCAATTTTGTTAGCAGATATTGGTTTGAATTAAGTCATATCTTCCATTTAAAATAATATTTTGTTATTTTTATTTATTTATTCATTTTTAAAGTCTTTATTGAATTTGTTACAATATCGCTTCTGTTTTATGTTTTGGTTTTTGGGCCAGGAGGCAGGTGGGATCTTAGCCCCCCTACCAGGGATCGAACCCGCACCCCCCTGCATTGGAAGGCGAAGTCTTAACCGCTGGACCGCCAGGGAAGTCCCATAAAATAATATTTTTATATTGCAAAGAATTTTCACCTGTACAAGTTTATGTCCAGGTTTCACAAAGGCTGTTCTGAACATCCCTGGTGATGAGATGGGTTTAGGTAGGACACAGACTTTTAAAATGTTACATATTTGCTTTTAACTGTATTGGCAAAAATATAACAAGTACATCAAATACATGAATTGCTTAAGTCAAGACTAAAGTGGGTACTTAAATGATAAAAATATAAGAGAGGGTGCAGTTGATTTATATAAAATGCTGAACGATAATTTGGTTATTTTATGGGTACAGGTAAAAATCGTGAAGTGACTGAGTTTGGAGAGCACTTTGCTCACGGATGGCTACAAATGCAGAGAAAGAACTTGACATGTGCTGTTGTCTCCAGGTGACGGGTGACGAAACAGAGGGAGGGCAGCAAGACATACACATCTCAAGTCGCACGTCTGGTGATGAAGAGGCAGGACCCAGATGCTGGATTTTTTAACTCTCAGTCTGTCACCTCCACTGGGCTAAGATGTCTCTATCGCTAAAATGTGATGTTTGCAAACTTGCCCCAATATAGCGCTTCTCGAGACTTCTCTAGAAGCAGAGAAAACACGATAAAATGTGATCATCATCACTTTGTTCTTATTTTTCCTTCTACAGCAGTGGTTCTCAACCAGGGTGACTTGGCCCCCAGGGGACATGTGACAATGTCTGGAGACATTTTGGGTGTCACGGATGGGGGTGGGGGGGTGGGCGAGCAGGGGGTGGAGGCCAACGGTGCTGCTTAGCACCCTGCCGGGCACAGTCAGCCCCGCAGCAAAGAAGGATTCAGCCCCAAACATCAACAGTGCCCGGGCTGAGGACCCTGCTCCACCCTAGTGATGTCCCACTTCACGTCACGAAATCAAATCTCAGACTGAAGGACTGGAAAACTGTCTCGCTCGTATTCCTAAAGATTCTCCAGAAATTAACACTTTGCTGGCTAAAACATGGGGACTGTTTTCTCATGAATAGACATCCTATCATAATATCGTTAATAAGAACAAACGTTTCTAGAGCCTTCGTGTTGTGCCAGACATAGGCCTGACGGCTTCGCATGTAATCCTCACCACCATCTGAGCAGGTAGGTACAGAAGAGGACTCTGAGGCACAGAGAGGTTAAGCCACTCACCTGAGGCTTCACAGCCTCTGCCTTGGAGGCAGGATTTGACCCCAGGCATTCTGGTTCCCGAGCCTGTGCGCTTGACTACAATGTTGTTCAAAACAGTATATAGCCCAAGTTGTCAGAGTATATATTTTCTATGGGACACAGTTTAACAATGTTTATTATTAGATGGGGGAAAATGCCACGCACAGGACTATTATTTTCCCTGAGCTGGTCTTCATGAAGAAGGAGGACGCACCACTGTTCCAGGTTGTCCGCCTTTATTGCGGTTACTTCCCCTGCAGTTGCCCTGTTTGGCCTTAATTTCCTTTTAATCCTCAGGTGCCATGTGAACTGGATTGGAGGGGTTCATGGAGTGGGCTTTTGTTCGGCTTCCCAGGACAGATCGTTGCCTTGTTTGAGCAGGATTTTCAGGCTGGGTGGTGAGAATGGAAGGTTCTAGAACTGTACGAGTCTTACCATTTACTTCCAGCGAGCTAAGTTCAGCTAGTTCTGGTTCTGTGGCGGGCACTGTGCAAATGCTTCAGGGGTGCTCTTTCATGCCAGTTTCAGCCCTTTGGGGGTAGATATTGTTTGTTTTTGTTTTTTATTGAGGTAAAGTTCATTTAACAAAATTCAGCACTTTAACCATTTTAAAATGTGCAATTCAGTGGCTTTTCACGCATTCACGATCTTGTGCAACCCTCATCACTATCTAATGGCAGACATCTTCATCTCTCCAGAAAGAGACCTCATACCCATTAAGAAGTTATTCCTCGTTTCCCCTCCCCCAGCCCCTGACAACCACTAATCTACTTTCTGCCTCTACGGATTCGCTGGTTTTGGACAACTCCTATGAATGGGATCATACCATACGTGGCCTTTTGTGTCTAGCTTCTCTCACCTAGCGTCTTAGCTTCAAGGTTCATCCATGTGGTAGCAGGTGTCAATACTTCCCTCATTTTTACAACTGAATAATATTCCATTGTACGGATATACCACATTTTGTTTATCCATTCATCAGTTGATGGGTGCTTGGGTTGTTTTCCCTTTTTGGCTCTTGTGAATAATGCTGCTATGAACACTCATGTACATGCTTTTGTTTGAACACCTGCTTTCAATTCTCTTGGTTATATTATCTAGGAGTGGAATTTCTCGGTCGTATGGGAACACTATATTAGATACAGTTTTATTTTTAAATAAATTTACTTATTTTATTTATTAATTTTTGGCTGCATTGGGTCTTCATTGCTGCGCGCAGGCTTTCTCTAGTTGCGGCGAGTGGGGGCTACTCTTTGTTGTGGTGCACAGGCTTCTCATTGCAGTGGCTTCTCTTGTTGCGGAGCACAGGCTCTAGGCGCGCGGGCTTCAGTAGTTGCGGCTTGTGGGCTCAGTAGTTGTGGCTCACGGGCTCTAGAGCGCAGCCTCAGTAGTTGTGGCGCACGGGCTTAGCTGCTCCGTAGCATGTGGGATCTTCCCTAACCAGGGCTCGAACCCGTGTCCCCTGCATTGACAGGCAGATTCTTAATCACTGTGCCACTAGGGAAGCCCTGTTAGACACAGTTTTTCTTTTTTTTTTAACTTTTTATAATCTACATAGTCAATCTTATTAAAGATATTTATTTATTTTTGGCTGCGTTGGGTCTTCGTTTCTGTGCAAGGGCTTTCTCCAGTTGCGGCGAGCCGGGGCCACTCTTCATCACGGTGCGCGGGCCTCTCACTATCGCGGCCTCTCTCGTTGCGGAGCACAGGCTCCAGAAGCGCAGGCTCAGTAGTTGTGGCTCACGGGCTTAGTTGCTCCGCGGCATGTGGGATCTTCCCGGACCAGGGCTCGAACCCGTGTCCCCTGCATTGGCAGGCGGATTCTTAACCACTGTGCCACCAGGGAAGCCCTGTTAGACACAGTTTTAAGCTCACTTGACAAATGAGAAATCTGAGTCACGGTGTAAACTTGCCCAAGATCACTCAGTAGTAAGTGTTAGGGTGGGATTTGAATCCAGGCCATGAGGCCATAACCACTGGTGTCCCCTGCCGGCCATAAAGGAGGCTTGGGAGAAATTGCAGACAGATCATATGACACAAACCCTCATTTATTTATGTTAACTTTTATATTCTCTTGATTTAATTTTATTTCATTATAAAAGTAATGTGTGTTCTTTGTGACATGCCAAATGATTTTTAAAAGCAAGTGTATTTTAAAAAACCCACATGATTAATGGTTCACATGCTTTAAGCAGCTCTTACTTTGCAGGTTATTTTTAACATCAGTGAACACAGTGATGGCATTACACCCCAACAGAGCAGCGCTCAGCTTTAATCAGTTTAACCTTGGGGGGAGGGGCTGAGCCTCGGAAGCCAAGGGCTGTGCCGTCCCAGGGACCGGAGTGATGGGGACTCTGAGGGCCTCAGCTGAGCCATCCTGGGAAGCTTTCATGCCCTCCGCAGCCCCTGAGGTCTGGCCGACAGGGACAGTGACCCTCGGCCAACAGTATCAGATACCGGGTTAGCACATCATCTGACCTACGTTTGATTCTCAGGAAAATCGTTGTTTTCTCTCGGGTTTTTTAGGTAAGGGAACTGAGGCTCGGACAGGTGGGCTGACTTGGTAAGTAGCGAGGAAGAGGCTGGTCTGGGAGCCAGTCCAGCTCTTTGTGACCTTAAAGCCAGAGAGGTTTATTGACTCTCTGCCTTTATATCCATTACTGCATTTGATTCACAGGTTCATAGGTTTACGAGTAGATACGTTCATTATCTCCATTTTGTAGAGAGGGAAGCTGAGGCTCAGAGAAAGGTCATGATTTTTTTTTTTAATTTTATTGAAGGGCATGATTCAACTGAGATCATTCGGCTAAAGGTAGAGCCAGGCTTGAACTCAGATGCCAAGTCTGACGCTCTTTCTATTACAAGAAACCATTTTCTTGCAACTCAGGTATCTATGCAGTGCGTTTAGCTCTCCTTCCCAATGTTAAAAGCTTCTAGGCTTCCACCTTGATTAGCTCGATGGGCTTCGGTATCATACAGACAGGTCTTGGCTTCAAATCCCGGCTCTGGGCAAGTTGCTTAATGAGAAGTCAAATTAAATACATGAAAGGCATATCTATTCCATGGAGAAATAATTTTTAAAAATCCAACTGGTCCAAAGAGCTGATTTCATGCCAGAAACTGGGCAAAGCATTTTCTATGTATTAATTTAATTCTCACAACAATCCTTTGATCTGGGTAGTGTTTTTATTCCCATTTCAATAGAATTCATAGGTGTGGAAACTGAGGCACAGAGAGGTTAAGTGACTTGTCCAAGGTCACCCAGCTCCCATCTGCCAAGGCTGGAATTTGCAATCACACAGCTTGGTCGCAAAGCCTGTGCTCTCACCCACCATGGCTTAAACTCATGCTGTGGAAATACATCCACTAGCATGGAAAACTCCATGAGCTCAGTTTACAAAGCAGGTTACAAATCAGCACAGATGTCCCTATTTATTTGAAGTTCGTATGTAACGCTACAGTTCTGGAGTGCCGACTATATGCTGGGCGCTACTAGAGTATACTGTTTAACTTAATCTTTCAAGCAGCCCTGCTAGGAGAGCGCTACCATGAACAGATTTAGATGCATAATTGAAGACTCAGAGGGGTTCTGTCACCGGCTATGGTCACAGAGTCCTGAGAGTAGGAACTGGATTCAAACCCAGACACTCAGCCCCAGAATGCATCCACGTGGAGGCCACCACTGACTGATGGCCACAGAGCTCGGAGCTCCTTCACCATGGCCCGTGGCTGGTGGCTCTGTATTGTCCCTAGAGACTCATGTCCCGCCCCCCACCAGCCCTGCTCCCACTTTTGCAAAGTGCTTTTCAAAATATTTAGCAACACACAGTAGGAAGATGGTGCTGGCCGCCCCACTGGGCTGATGCTGCCACTTTAGGTGCCGGACTGGGGGCAGTGAGGGAGGATCTGGGGCAACGGGAGGGATGCCCGGAGGGTTCAAAGCAATGCTCTTTGCCTACCTGCAGCTTTTCACTGCAGCCGGAGTTCTTCTCCCCGGAAAGCAGGCAGGTGCCAGGGTTTCCTGTATCTCCCCAGGAGCTGCCTCCCTAGATTCCCAAGCCCCTCCAGATGCAAAGCCCCAGGCGGGAAGACAGAACCTGGAAGATGCTGGGATCGCGAACAGCTTCGGAGAAGCAGCAGAGGGGACACGGGGTGGGGGGCGTGGGCCGGCTCAGATGCCCGGCCCTCCATGTGCAGGCCAGATGCAGGACGGGAAACAGGAACCACATCAAAGTGGCAGGAGCCCCAGCCAGAGTGGGAGGGGGCCAAGGAAGTGTACAGCACGGCGATAAAAACCCAGGCCCTACAGAGCCACCACCGTCTGCGGGCACGGAGCCCAGGCCAGCAACAGGGACAGCAGCGATGTTGGCAGGTCCAGGACGGCACTGAGAACCCAGGCTCGTTGGTCAGCGGGTTCACCACTGCAGCAAAGGGGCCTGAGCGGCCATGCCCTGCAGAGGTTAGGAGCACGGGCTCTGGACCCAGAGGGCCTGGATGCAAATCACAGGTTGACCAGTCTCTAGGATTGTGGTGGTGATTGCACGACTCTGTGAATATATCAATACTAAAAATATTAAATTGTGTACTTTAAGTGGGTGACTTGTACGGATGTTATATTTAAGAGCTGCTTCGTAAATTCCAAAGGGCTGGACAGTGGCTGTTATGATGACGATCACAGCACAGTGCTCACATGCATGTGCACACACACTCACACCCACAGGGACACACGGGTCCCGGCTGCCTGTGTGCCCGACCTGCGCTACTCCCCTGCTGGATTCTCCCTATTTATTCTTCACCTTTGGGAAAATACATCTGCTGCCAGGTCCTCCAGGGAGAGGTCCCGAATAAATACACCAGCCAGGAGGAATCCCTCCTTCCCACTGAGGCTCTGGTGGGTCACATGAGGTGGACTCTCTGGCCCCTCCCCAGGGCAGGGATGACTTTCCAACCTTATCAGGAGGTGAACAGCTTTCCCGCCTTGGTTCAGGCTGCAGATGACAGAGGGCTGAGGACAGTGGTGCCCAGATGGGGGGCTCCCCAGAGAAGTCAACATTCAAATAACGTTGTGGTGACTTAGGTGGGGCCACCTCCTCCTCCTCTCTCTCTTTCTCCCTCTCTCTTCCCCAGTTTTTGTGTACGTCCATCTCTGACCTTCGGATTCTCTCCCTATCTCTCCCCGGTTCTCCCTTCATTAGCATGTTGATCACCTCATAGCTGTAAGATGGCAGCTATGCGTCCAGACATCACATCCACGTTCCAGGCAGGAAGGAAAGGCAGAAGGAACGTTAAGCAATGCCTCAAAATAGTTTCCAGGTATTTGTGACAGAGACACAAATCAATAAATATTTGAGTGTTCCTTCGTTTACCAAAGAATCCCAAACCACCACAACAAAAGAGGGTTATATATTTTGCTTGCTCAAGTTTCTCCTTTTTTTCCTGCTCTAAATGGAGTGCCCAGCCTGTTCCTGGGCTTCTGTGAAATACAAGTGGGAGAATAGATAGAGGCAGAGGGATTGGCGATGCAGGAGGCATAGGAGGGGAAAGGGAGGGACTAATTCAGCTTGGGAAGTCTTGGCAGTTGTGACAGTCCCGGTCCTTCAGCCCTGTGTTTCCACCAAACCTGCACTTATGCCACCCACAACTAGCGTTTTAGTTCATTCATTCATTCTTTTTTTTTTTTTTTTTTGCGGTACGCGGGCTTCTCACTGTTGTGGCCGCTCCCGTTGTGGAGCACAGGCTCCAGACGCGCAGGCTGAGTGGCCATGGCTCATGGGCCCAGCCGCTCCGCGGCCTGTGGGATCTTCCCGGACCGGGGCACGAACCCGCGTCTCCTGCATCGGCAGGCGGACTCTCAACCACTGCGCCACCAAGAAAGCCCATTCATTCATTCATTCATTCTCTCACTGCCCCATTGATTCCCTCCCTCATTTCAGCAAGAACTAAGGGACTCCTCAGATGGTGATGTGACTGCCTTGGACTTGTCAACCTCCTTGTGAGACTGTGGGCTCTTGGAGTTTCTTTAAGACTGGGGCATCCAGGGGACTTCCCTGGCGGTCCGGTGGTTAGGAATACGTGCTTCCAATGCAGGGGGCACGGGTTCAATCCCTGGTCAGGGAACTAAGATCCCACGTGCCGCACGGCGTGGCCTAAAAAAAAAACCAAAATTGGGAGGGTAGTGTGCTGCCTGTTCGTTAGACAAATGAAAGAATGCAGGGATGTGCCGTGATGCTTTCCAGAGGAGGATCCTGGGTAAGAAAAGCTCAAACAATCAGAAATCTCTGGGCCAGAGGTGATGGAGATAATGAACATTGCTTTCTCCATGACCCCTTGATGTTGGAATCTTGCTGTGATACCCTGGTCTGGTTCTCCTCCACACTCAGGACCCATGAAGCCTGACTGGACCTCCCCATAGCACCTGTGCTGTTACAGAGCCTGGAGCATCACCTGGAGTGATGGAGGCTGGTGGACATGCTTCCACATTGGCCGGGCTCCGCCCTCCCCCAGGATCTGCTGAGCAAGTCCTTGTTTGTTCCCCATTTGTTAATTCCCACCTTCAGAGCCAGGTGGGTCCCTCGAGAATGGCAAAATAAGCCTTATAATTACGACAACAGCAATAATAACACCAGTCATAGTGCACTTATCAGGTTCCATTATCATAACATGCTAAGCACACGGTATTTATTTTTCTTTCTAATCTTCACACCAGCGCTATGCAGTCCATGCTATAATTATACCCATTTTGCAGATAAGGAAACCGAGGCTCAGGGAGGCCAGATAATACAGCCAATACGTGGGTGGCACTGGGACTTAGCCACAGTGGTATCCACCATGAAGACACACACCTTGGTCCGCACCCTCCACCAGCCACCCTCCTGCCTGCCCTCTAGTGTCTGCCTTGTGCTGGGCGCCCCTCCCTCTGTGTAAATTAACTTATGCTAATGTGTGGATGACTGCTAAGCTCAACTCATCATAAAAATATTTGCCTTTTAATTTTAAATGCTAGTCCATCCAAATGCATGCTTAGTTGGTGGGGTATAGCGTAGCACCGACCAAACAAAAAGGCACCCCCCCATGCCTGTTCCCAGGGGACAGACTGGGGGTGCTGAGGAAGATCCGCCGACTCCCCTTCCAACTACAACCCCTGTTGCTGTAGAGACGGTGAGAACATCACCTCCAGCCCTGCCCTGTGTTGTGAGTAAGCCCTTCCAGGCTCTCCCATGGAGACCGTTCCTCTCCAGCCCTAACGACCAGCCTGCTCTCTGCATTTCCGGGTCTTGTTTGGACTGGAACAATTTAAAATGCTCTCTCATAATTACAGAGGTTGCGCAGGCGGGGGCTGCACCTCCGGGCGGCCACCAGACCTGCACGTCTCCGCTGCAGCCGGCAATTTCAGTAATGATAGTCATGCCTGCCGTTTATCTTTGGGGTTTCCAGAAATACAGGGACTTTTCCAGACACTTGTGAGTGCCTGTAACATGAGTGATTCAGTCCGCGTCATTCTCCGAGGCTGTGAGGACCACCCCCGGATGAGCCAGGGCACTTTCAGTGGCTGTTCAGGGAATACCAGACAGATGGGTTCAGACAATAGATGGGGTAAAGGAGACTCAGAAGCTACAGCTGGAGAAGTTCGTTTTCCCAGGACTCAGGAATTTCCTGAGATGCAGGACTTTCAGTTTTATTTATTGATATTTATTTTTTAAATTTTATTATTGAAGTATAGTTGATTTACAATCTCTGCTGTACAACAAGGTGACTCAGTAGGACTTTCAGTTTTAAAACCAAGAAATTCCTGGACAAACCAGGATAAGTTGGTTACCCTATTCCTGGTGAACCCAGGGAATTGAACATGTGTGTTTGTCTTTGCTCCATCCAGAGACCATGCTAAAAAGGTTAACAAATGAAGTTTTTTGGTGTTTTTTTAAAAAAATTTTTTATTTACTTATTTTTAGCTGCATTGGGTCTCCATTACTGCACGTGGTCTTTCTCTAGTTGTGGTGAGCAGGGGCTACTCTTTGTTGCAGTGCGCAGGCTTCTCTTGTTGCGGAGCACGGGCTCTAGGCACACGGGCTTCAGTAGTTGTGCCTCGCGGGCTCTAGAGCGCAGGCTCAGTAGTTGTGGCGCGTGGGCTGCTTAGTTGCTCCACGGCATGTGGGATCTTCCCGGACCAGGGCTTGAACCTGTGTCCCCTGCATTGGCAGGCGGATTCTTAACCACTGTGCCACCAGGGAAGCCCACAGATGAAGTTTTAAATAAAGGTATAAACCTAAAGAACAATATGAATAGACGAGAGGACGACAGCAGTTGAAGGACGCCCACAAAATATTTGAAAATGGAAGTCAAATGGATGGGGACGACCCACGTAGGCCAGCAGAAAAGCTGAGCTCTAAGAAGTATGGCCCAGAAAATTAGGCTCCCTAATTCTAGCCCCTCTCTGGAAGGAGATGGGAGATCAACCCTGCAGAGATTAAACCTGAGACTCCAAAACCAGGGATGCCAGCACAGAGAAAGGGGGCAACCCTGTTGTGAAAACGGTATACTTAAGTGCGAGTCCGTGTGGGAAATGGTGAGCCTCACGCTCGCTCCTCCCATCACGGGGACCACCTCCACATCAAAGCCAGAAACCGAAACACACAGCAGAAAACAACAGAACGTAAGGAAACAAAGACAATGCAGAGAGAAGAAACATGCCTAAGAAAAAACCAAAAAACATGGCTAATATTATCACAGAGATAAAAGATGGAATGGGTGAAACAAGAAGAAAGTGCTACCTAAAAGTTTTTTTTCAGAGAAGAATGCACTCTTGTAAAGCTGTAAAAAGAGCATCAATAGAATAATTGAGAAAATAAAGGTGAAGAAATACCCCCAAATCTTGGCATAAAAATATGGAGATGGAAACTAGAAGTAAGAGGTAAGAAAATTAGAGGTTCCATCCTGGGACCCAAATTCCAGCTATACGTCAATAAAAAGAAATTATCACAGCATTAAAATTTTTCAGAAAACTGGAGATTAAAAAAGACACTTCGGGATTCCCTGGTGGCGCAGTGGTTGAGAGTCCGCCTGCCGATGCAGGGGACACGGGTTCGTGCCCCGGTCCGGGAAGATCCCACATGCCGCGGAGCGGCTGGGCCCGTGAGCCATGGTCGCTGAGCCTGCGCATCCGGAGCCTGTGCTCTGCAACGGGAGAGGCCACAACAGTGAGAGGCCCGCGTACCGCAAAAAAAAAAAAAAAAAAAAAAGACACTTCAAGTTTTCAAAGAGAAAGAAGGGGAAAATGTCATGTACAAATGAACAGGAATCGGAATAGCCCCGAACTTCTTAACAGTAGCACTGGAAGTATCGCAACTATGAAGTGCACGGCGCCAAGCCTTATTGGCCTTCAAATACCTGGAGGAAAATTATTCTCAAACTAGACTTTTATATTAGGTTAAACAATCAAAGTGTGAGATAGAATGATGATGTTTTCAGATACTAGATGTTTCAAAAAGTTGCCTCCCTTGTATCTCATGCCAGGCAGCTCCTAGAGAACCTGTTCCAATCACACAGTAGTGTAAACCATGAAGGAGGAAAGAGCAGGATCCAGGAATTGGCGACCCATCGCAGAAGAGAGGTGAGGGCAAGTCCCGGGATGGTGTGAGGGGAAGTCCCGGCGCTGCAGCAGGCCTGCGAGCCACTGACTGGGAACCAGGAGCAATAACTGAAAAGTAATGAACAAAAAAAAACCACCCAATAGATTACCTGATATGTTCGTGCTGAGAAAAGTTTTAGAATTCTTTTGGAGGGTTGGAGAAAGACACATGATGGATACAAAGAAAACTAAGCAGATTACTTTCTTAAGGTAATTATCAACTCCAGGAAAAACAAAAGGTTGTGTCAGAAAGGAAATGATGTCATACCATACTACACTGGGTAGAGGTAAACAGTATTTGCAAGGCCAGAATTACATAAACACTAAACGTTCATTTTGCCAAACATTTGGATCAATAGATCAAGAGGATGTGGGAAGCCTATATATGGAAGTGGTGTTAGGTTTTCAATTCTCATTTTCCATATGAGAGGTCAATGGTTAATGTCTAAAATAGGAAATCAAGAAAGAAGAGGGTGAACGTATTATTTAGAAACACAGAGGTTTATATGAGAAGAAATAGCTAAAAGAGTAGAAAGAAAAGGTGCTTCTTCTAGAAGGCACTAATGTCCAGACTTAAGGTGCCCATCAAGTACCCAGGACAATACATTTCAAAATGATGAATATTGATCTGAATCCCCACTGGGAGTTGGAGCCAGTGCTGAAGAGGGGGGTAGAGCACAGCTGCTCTTTATTATAAACCTTGTATTAGAGTTGAACTTTTTATTTACCTCTGCACAAACAGAAATTAAACTTAATGAGTAACGAAAGGATAGTTTTCTATGGGTAAAAAGAGGAATGAGAGGAATTGACTGGTATATAGGTCGGCAAAGCAAGGGGTGATGGTAGGGAGCTCTGCTTTCAAGCACAGCTGGATTTAGCAGCTCAAGTGACGTCACCAAGGGCTAGAGCAGCCAACTCAACCCACTCTGGGACGATCTCAGTTTTAGCACAGGGATGTCCACGCTCCAGGGAAAGCTGTCTGTCCCAGGCACACCAGCATGGTTGGTCACCTTAGCAAGAGCCCAGTTTTTCTGTCTCTCTGCTCTGCCTTCCTCGGGTTCAGCATCTCGCTCAGATTCCCCAAGGTAGCCCCTCGAACATTTGTGTGGTCGTCCCATGCCAGGTGCCCACCACTGTTAAATTCATTGTTTTTTTTTTAAAACCTCTTACTCCAATTTTATTTTAAATCTTCCTATTTTTTTCACATGTTTAAGTTTTTTGTTAAGCCTCCCACAAAACCTTTTTGGGAAGCAGTGCATCTATAAATCCGAAATAAATAAACACATCACTCTCCTTCCCACAGCTGTCCTGGCGAGAGCAGCGTTCCTGGCAGAGCTGCCAGGCTTCCCGATGGGTCAGGACTGATGAAGCAAGTGAATTCTTTAGCCTGAATGATCAGGTTTGTTCCTCTAGACTGGTCAGTGAGCAGGACATTGCCAAGTCCCCTCTTCCTGCTGTGCCTGGTAAATGACCAAGGAGGTCACTTGTTTTGGTTTTAATTCACCCGCATACAGGTTTGGGCAATAAGCTGTCTCCCTGGATTCTGGTTCAAGTTCTCACATGGTGGCCCCCACATTTGTGACATTCAAGGCTTGGGGCAGACGCCAAAAGGAACAAGAAACAACCTTTGGTCTGTGGGAGTAGAAGCATCTTGGTCTCCCCTTTCTTGGGCAGGGTGAGCGCCTTCACGGGTGGAATAGTGCCGGGAATGGGAGCAGGGTTTGGAGCAGGACAAGCCTGAGTTCAAATCTCCGCCCTTAGCTGTGTGACAGTGGCAAGTCGCTTAGTGTCTCTGGGCCAAAATCCTTTTCTCTGGTCCCCAAAGTGCAGGGGCCGTCACAGCACCTCCCTTACAGCATGGACTGGAACAGTGGGTGCAATTGCCCAGAGCAGCTCCTGGCTCACAGGAGGTTTGCAGTGCACGAAGCAGCAGCTAGCAGAGACCTTTTCTCTTTTCCATCCCTGGTCCTGCCCCTGCCCTTAAATACTTTTGAGTGACTGTGAATCCCCCTCAAAAAATTAATTCAAACTAGCAAATTCAAAATCCAATTGAATGGCTCACGAGCATCTGTAAAGTGAAAACAAACAAACAAACAAAAAAACCAGATACATCAAATGTAGGCGGGGATGGGGACTTCCCTGGTGGCGCAGGGGTTAAGAATCCGCCTGCCAATGCAGGGGACACGGGTTCGAGCCCTGGTCCGGGAGGATCCCACATGCCACGGAGCAACTAAGCCAGTGCACCACAACTACTGAGCCTGCGCTCTAGAGCCCACGAGCCACAACTACTGAGCCCTCATGCCACAACTACTGAAGCCCACGCACCTAGAGCCCGTGCTCCACAACAAGAGAAGCCACCGCAATGAGAAGCCTGCGCACCGCAGTGAAGAGTAGTCCCCACTCGCTGCAACTAGAGAAAGCCTGCGCGTAGCAACAAAGACCCAACGCAGCCAAAAACAAAAACAAAACCAAAACGTTGGCGAGGATGTATAGCAAATGGGACTCTCACCTGCTGGTGGTGAGGATGTAGCTTCAATCACCTTGGAAAGCAGTCTGGCAGAATCAGCTAGAACAGACATTTCACAGTTCCTGTGACCCAGCTCCGCTAGTCCATTCCTAGGAGGAGACCCAGCAGAGACATGCATGGACATATGCAAGAGTGTTCACAGCCGCATTTTCTTATTAGACAGAAACTACCAAATGCCCATCAACAGTAGAATGAAGAAACAAATTTGCTATGTTCACATAATGGAATATTATACAGCAACGAAAAGGAAGCAAACTACAACCAAACACAGCAAGATGGGTAAGTCATGACATTGAGGAGAAGAGGCCAGGTGCAGTGGAACAAGTATTATACTGTTTTGTTTGTATAACTTGCTAAAATAGGCAAAACCAACCTACGGAGTGAGAGTTGCAGGCAGTGGTTACTCTGGGGGGCCGGGGTGATGACCAGAAGGGCAACTCTGGGGACCATGATGCTATTTTTTGATTTGTTCCAGGTGCAGAAACTGTCACTCTGTGTTCACATTTTGCACATCCTGCATGGATATCATACTTCAGTAGAAAACTGAAAGTAACTACAGTCACATCATCTTGATCGTGTTTCCCTCATCCAAGGGCTGTGGAGACCAGGCTCCCCAACATCCTGTCTCAGCTGAGATGTCGCCTTCTCAGAGGAGCCTCCTCTGAAAACCTGTCCCAAAGCGGCCACTGGCACCACCACAGCCTGTGAATTCTCTACCGACCCGTCACTGTCTCTCTCAGGGCTGTTTTCTCTGGCTGGTGTTGTCACTTGCCGGTCTGGTGCCGACGGTTGATTGTGTCGTGCCTGCCTCGCCGCCCAGCCTGTGAGCGCAGGAGAGCAGGGGCCTGTCCGCCTTCCTCCTGCTCTGTGTCGTTTCCGTAACAGCGGCTGGTGCAGAGGCAGAGCTGAAGGAGGCTTTGTGAGTATCAGATGCTGAACGGACTAGTCAGATATCTGTCCACAGAACAGAGGAGTGGAAACGTGCGTCATGTTTACATCCAGGGAGGGGGAGAACATTAGATGGATGGGTCATTTGTTACCTTTTCCCGTGAGCTGTTCTTTATTTCCAAATCTCTGATCAGGAATGATCAATGTTACCCAAAGTAGCATTCTGAGGATGAGCCGTAGGCGGCCAGAGAAAGGCTTAAGGAATGACGCTGAAGTCGAGCACCCCGTAGCCGATGGCGGGGATGGAAGGTCACGGCTGGGCAAGGGCTGCGAAGAAATGCTGCCCAGATGAGTCTGCCCCGCACCCCGCTGCTCACAGGCCCCGCCTGGCTGAGGACACACGGGCAGGAGCAGTGGCAGGTCTGCGTACACACGTGACTGCCGGCGGGTGTCATGAACCAGGCGTGCCAGGCCCTGCCGCCGCCGTCACGCCCGTGCACGCAGGCCTCCAGCCTGCTGGACTATTTATACCCCTGGAATGTCACCAGGCCGCCGGGAAGCGAAGACCCTTGTAATGCATCAAGGCCACGGCCGCCGCCCGGTCTCAGCCCAGGGCATCCGAGAAGCCCCACTTGGTGTTATCAGCAGACCCCTCTGAAGATAAGGAGCCTCCGCCTGGCCCACTAATGGTGTTATTTTAGGGACCACTCAGAAGGACAGGATGAGAGGGAGGCCCGGGTCATCTGTCATCCTTCCCTTCATCAACACTCGAAACAAGAATGGAACAAAGACCAGTGCTTGTCTGGAGGGCTGGAGAGGCCACCGAGCCAGAAAATTATCCTCCGCAAAGACACCCGGGGAAGGAATTTGCTCAGAGCGACTCTCCGTCCCCCTCAGGGCACCTCTGGGCGACCCCCCCACCCCCAGGCCAAGTGGGTTGCCAGGTGGAGGCGCAAAGCCGTTGCTCCCCAACTCCGGGCTGGACAAAAAGGGTGAGATGATTTCTGCTAAGACGTCCTGAAATAGAGAGATCTGGATCTGGACTTGGTTAGGAAGGGTCGGAGCTCAGATATGCAGTTTCTCTGTTGGCTTTAGCAGCTGAAACCATTTTTATTCAGCATTTCCATAACGTGATTAAGTTCTATGCGCACCATCAAGGGTCAAGGGCAAGGATGTGGGCCTCTGAGCAAATGGTGGCCGCGTCTCCCCGCCCCGCCCGCCGGACCTCCACCTTCACCGCCACCGTCCCAGACCCCCACCCCAGCACACACGCGCCAACTTTTCTCGGGAATTATTTAGTCTGTCGCTCGGTGGCTTGTTTGTGCCATTAAATAATGACGTGAGTTTGGGAGAACATGGATCTCAGGCCAGAGTCATCATTCCTAAACTCCCCCAGCCCCTTCCTAGAGCAGGAAAAGCAGAAACGACCACAGGGTTTGGGATGAAACTCAGAGGGTCACTTCACCGTTCCAGTAAAGCACACTCCTGGGTACACCTGAGAAAACGTCTCACAGATGATCCCGAGACGCTGCCCAGATGCCAAAGGGGCCAATGAGGTGGCGCCGGCAGACACCCCCGATCTAACCTTGATCTGAAAGGGCGAGGCCCAGGGGGCCAGGGTTAGAGCCCTCTCCAAGGCCCTTCAGCTACGAGGAGCAGAGACCAGGTCTCCTGATTCCGGGCTTGTTAATAGCAATACAGGCATTTATTCATCAAACCGTGTCAAGGAAGCCCTGCTGTGCACCAAGACTTGGGTTGGGCATGGGGATACCACAGCGACCAAAACAGACAAAATCCCTCGTCCTCTGGAGACCAAGACGGACAACAGCTACATAAATAAGTAAAAACATTCAGTTTGTCAGGTGGCCATGAGCTTTACGGAGGGGAAGTAAGCAAGGAAGAGGACAGGAACGGTGGGGTGGGGGGAGTGGAATCACCAGCAGGCAGCAGAGGAAGGCTCGGGGACGAGGCGATCTGGGGAAAAGATCTGAAGGAGCTTAGGGAACAGCCTGCAGCCATCTGGAGGAACTGCATTCCTGGCTGGGGGGCGCAGCAAGTGCAAAGGCCCTGAGGCAGGAGCACACACCTGGGATGTGGAGACCAGCAACAGGGGTGCTGCAGCTGGAGCAGAGTGTGTGAGGGGAGGGGCGGTAGAGTGGGGGTGACGGAGGCTGACGATGGCCCCCCAAAGATGGCCATGTCCTAATCCCTGGAACCTGCGAATGTTACCTTACGGAAGGTGACGTACGTTGGTCTGTATCAACCATTTTCATTCACAACACTTCTGACACCAAATGTTGGCGGTGGGGGGCGGCGGTGGTTCTCCCCACACCAACCAGTTCTCTAAATCTCTGGATACCAACTGGGTGTCCTACAATTCAATTCAGTTCTGACACTATCTCCCTGGAGTTAGCACAGACCCTGAGTGTAAGGGCTCAGGCACCAAATGCAAATCCCAGGTTGTCACCTGCACTTTTGACCGACTGGCGATAAATCAGGGGTTTCCACACACCCCTCCTCAGGTTTGATAATTTGCTAGAACAGCTTACAGAACTCAAGAAGGTGCTTTGCACTTTATTATAAAGGATACAACTCAGGATCACCCATATGAAAGAGATGGTCAGGGAAAAGTGCAGTGGGACAAGGAGCCCATGGACCCCAGGCCTTCCCAACCGCCACTGCCCCTCACCTCCACGCGGTCACCAACCTGGAAGCTCTCCAAACCCTCCTTCAGGTCAGGGTGGGGCTGAAGGTTTCGACCCTCCAATCACAGAGTCTCTTGGCTCAGTCAAGAGTCACCTCATTAGCATAAACTCAGGTAGGGTTGAAAGGAGCTAGTTAGGAAAACTAGAGCTCCTATTCTTCCCGGCACTCAGGAAATTCCAAGGCGTCTAGAAGCTCTGTGCCAGGAATCAGAGACCGAAGACCAAATATTTATTTCCTATTATGTCCCGCCTGGCAAAAGGGACTTTGCAGATGTGATTGAGGACGTTGAGATGGGGAGATTTTCCCGGGTTGTGTGGGTGAGCCCGATGTAACCACAGGGTCCCTGGAAGACGGAGGAGGGCTGGACAAAGAGATGTGAAGAGACCTAAAGGTGCTACCCTGCGGGCCTTGGAGATGGTGAAGGCGCCAGCCCTCTTTAGGCTTCAGACCTCTAGGACTATACATTTGTGTTGCTTTAAGGCACTAAGTTTGTGGTACACTCAGCCCTCTGTATCCATGGGTTCAACCAACCATGGATCAAAAACAGTCAGAAAAAAATTCCAGAAAGTTCCAAAAAGCAAAACTTGAACTTGCTGCATGTGGAGAGCATGTACCTTGTATTAGGTATTTTAAGTAATCTCGAGATGATTTAAAGTGTACGGAGGAGGTGTGTAGGTTACACGCAAATACGGAGAGGGGTCCTGGAAAACGAGGCACGACTGTAGTTTGTTACCGCGGTCGCTGGTAACAGGAAACTTGGTCGGGGGCGAGGGTCAGATCCTGTAGGTTCTTTTTGGTTCTTTTACTCTGAGCAGGTGGGAGCCCGTGGGGGGCTTTGAGCAGAGAATTCTTGTTTAACAGCATCACTCTGGCTGCCAAGGTGTGCTCTGCTTACCTCATCTAATGCTCCCAGCAAGCCTAAGAAGTTATTATTGTTGTGCCCACTTGACAGAAGAGAAAACGGAGGCTTGAGGAGCTATGCGGTGTGCCCAAGGTCAGTCAGCTCATGAGAGGCTCCAAGTTCATCGTTTAACGGGGCACACAGGATCCTTTGTTTAGTGGCCCCACTCACTGTAGGAGTTTCCCCTCAACCGTCCCTAAAATAAATGCCCAGCTCTCTCCTCTCCCCCGTCACTGTCTCCTGCAGATGCCCTTCCCAAGAGGCAGACACCAGAGGGCAGACTCCTGAGCGCCAGTCCAGGGGCTGGACATCACTGGGGGGGTGGGATGTCTCTAGGAGGCCGGATGGGGGTGCTCCAACCCCATTTCCTTCCCTTCCTCAGCTGTGAGTTCTTAAGTAAGTGGACCCCGCCCCTCAAAATCTCCCCATAGCTCCCAGGCTTCTGTTGGCTTGATTTCAGTTTCCGTAATTCGGTGGTTCTCCACTGGGAGCGATCGTGCCTCCCGGGGGACATTTGGCAATATCTGGGGACATTAGTGGTTGTCACAACAGGGGGATGCTGCTGGTGGCTAGAGGGTGGTGGTCTAAAATGCACAGGACGGCCCAGCAGCAGAGAATGCCCGGCCCCACACGCCGGTGGTGCCGAGGCTGAGAAGCCCCTCACTTAACCTCTTCCCATCACAGGTCTTCCGCCGGCCTTGGCTTTCTCCCCTGGGGTCTGTCCTCAGCTCCGTGGGCTCAGGGCCTTCTACCTGGGGCTTCTGCACACTTGGACCGCACACCTGGCTAACATCTCTTCAGCTGGTGCGAATCCTTCCCCCAACGCTGGCCATCGTCTGGCCTCTCCCTTGACCATTCATTTGCTCACCTGCTCTCTTTGCCATTGCATGCGCCATCCAAGAGAGGGGGGCCTCATTCCCCCCTCCCCCATTCACAGCGTATCCTCAGTGCCCAGAACACTGTCCGCAGCCCATATATGTCCCAAATGTCCTTGTTGAACAGTGGATGTGGCAGAGGACATATCGGACCCTGGGCCTGACACCAAAGTTCTTGTTCTGTCCACTGGGCACAGGACTGGCTACGGGAGCTTCAGGACCTGGAGCAGCATGGAGACGCAGGGCCTTCTGGGGCACAGAGCCCCGGGTGACTGCCCAGGCCACACGCCCTCGTGGTGGGGAGGGCGGGCGGGTAGCTGGTACCATTTCACAGCACTGGCCGCTGATGCTGGGACATGACTTGTGGCCACACTGCAGGGCTCACAGCACTAAAGTAGGGCCAGCCCAGGGCCTGCGGTCCATGGAGTGGGGGGCTTGAGACCCTGCCCCACTCGGCCACCTCCTCTGTCACCAGGGAGCCGTGGCTGGGAGAGGGCGGGGGGGAAGGACTGAGTGCCAGGGAAGGCAGCGCTGTCCTCCCGGGCCAGGTGCACTTTCTTGTCCCAACAGCTGTCGCAAATCCATAGACTTTGGAGAGTTCTGTGTTTTTCCTCTTCTATTTTTATTTCCTCAAATCTAAGACCGAGAGAGGCTGGGGCCAGAGTCCTGAAGGGGTCTGAGCCAGGAGGACCCGATCCACAGGCAGAGGGGAAGCATGTCTAGGTCACGGTCAGTATCCCTAGAAGGGGTGGACGGGCTCCAACCTGAGTGCAGGGCTGGGGCCCCAAGAAGGACTGGGTCCTGGGAGAGAGGGCAGGAAGTTGCCCAAGGTCCCACAGCTAACAAAATTGGTTAGTTAGGCTTTGAGCTGGCGCTGATCCCAGGCCCCTCTGCCCAGCATGCACTCCCTCTGTGGCACGAGGATTCACATCCATCTCAAATAAATACGTGTAAGAAGGCAGCAGAGGTCTTTTCCCAGGGGAAGCGAGCGTGCTCTCAGCTGCCTCCATGTGTGACCTTGACCAGGTGCCACTTCCCATCCCAAACACCAGGCAGAGGGGTTTGAGTGCTCACCCCACCTCCAGCCTCTGCAGATGGGAGACGGGAAAGGCTCAACTGGGGCAGGGGAGATTAAAATGCCACGTCCTCCTTGAAGCCCTCCCTTATTCCCTTACCCACCCCCCAGCTCTTCCCATCAAGTCCTCTCCTGCTCTTAGCACGTCCTACGACCCCACCGAAAAGTCCCTCTGGGGCCCTCAAAGCCTTTGCCTCGCTGACTTCATTCCTGCCTGACTCACTCTGCTCCGGCCACAAGGGCAGGCTTCCTTGCTGTTCCTCCAACCTGGCAAGCGAGTCCCACCTCAGGGCCTTTGCATGTGCAAATCCTTCAGGCAGAAATGCTCTTCCCCATGGGGACCCCTATCGCTCCCCACTCAGAGTCCTTCCCTGACCATGCTTCCCAAGAGCCTCTCTGCTGACACCACCCACCCTTCCCTGGCTCACTCTTTCTTCCCAGCACTCATCACTAAATGGGTCACCCCTAGCCGGCTTGCCCATCAGGCACAGCAGACACCGTGCTCGGGAACCACGGTACTTTTAGGAGCCCACAAAAATATTTTAATATCTTTTGAAATGAGAAGATAAAAAAATATGATGCAGCCCTGTTAATATTCATCTCTATACCAACGCAATCATGAAGGAAAATCTGTATTATTTTACATGGAGGAAGAAGCCCACGCAGCCATGGTGCGGTACCAGGTACTATATGTTTCCTGTGCCCTCGAACATGTGCTCCCCTGAGCGGATGCTTTGCTCCTGTGTCTCCAGTGCCCGCAGCCCGGCACACAGAGGACGCACAAGGAACTAGTGAATGAGTGAATGACGGCTTCTGGCCAAAGAGGAAGCCTGTGAAGCCCTCAGAGACAGCTTTGCACCTGTGAAGGGCACCTGGTTCAGCCGTCCTTGTTTATGGTCTGCCCACTCCCCCAGAGCTGACACGGCCCGGCACCCTGTGCTGCACCTGGCTGCAGCATGACTGGGTGAAGGCTCAGAACCGGGGGGAAGCTGGGCTGGGCTCCCAAGCCCATTTCTAGTCGTGGGATGAGACGAGGAGCTGCAGTGCTCACACAGCAGCGTGGATGGCGGCCAGGGGCATTCTGAGGACCACAGTGCTCTACGAGGTCCCAAAACTCTGCAGCAGGAAAGTGGGGGCAAGGCCTCAGGAGCGGGACGTGTAGCTTCATGACGGGGGGCCGAACGGTGCTACCCCAAAAGATATGTCCACATCCTCGTCCTTAGTACCTGGGAATGTGACCCTATTTGGAAAAAAGGTCTTTGCAGATGTCATTAAGGATCTCAAGGTGAGGAGATCATCCTGGATCATCTGGGTGAACCCTAAATCCGGTGACAAGCGTCCTTGTAAGAGACATGCGGAGGAAGGACATAGAAAGAAGCCATGTGAAGACTGGCGGAGATTGAAGAGATGCAGCCACAAGTCAAGGCTGCCGGCAGCCACCAAAGGATGGAAGAGACACGGAAGGTTCCTCCCCTGAAGCATCTGTAGGGAGCGCGGCCCCAATGACACCTTGAGTTTGGACTTACAGCCTCCAGAACTGGGAGGATACATTTCTAGTTTTTTAAATCACTAGTTTGTACTTTGTGAGGGCAGCCTCAGGAAATTAATACACTCAGCTTCTCCAAAAGATCTGGACAGAGGGAAGGACCCACATGTGAGAATTTTCTAAGCAGATGGCCCCAGTGACCACTGCTGACCCTCCCAGGCTCCCAGCAAGGTCCACACACTACCGTCACCAGGCAGTGAAGCAGAAATCAGAGGTGAGGCAAGCCCCCTGGCGGGCCCAGCCAGGGGGGAAGCTAGAAGTTCGGCAACATGCTCACAGAGGAAGGTCCTAGAGCTGCTTGGAAGCAGGAGGGAGACCGAAAGCCTGAGCCTGTGGTCCAGGAACTTGGCACGGATTCAGGGATGGACGTAAGGAATTGGGGAAGGTCATTTGGAGAGGCAGGGCTGGGGGCCGGGAATCCCCACATTTCGTGAGCAGACCCAGGAGACTAACTCAGGTGAGCATGGGATCGAGGCCAGGCTTTGGGTCCCAATTCTAGTCCCAGCAATTATTAGCCGGTGACGTTGAGTAAATTCCTTCACTTCTTCAGGCCCTCTCAGCACGGCCAGCCACGATGTCAGGCCAAGTGGTGGGAACCATGGTCCCTGACAGAGGTGCTCCGTAAGTGGGACAGGGAGGAGAGGCACCAACGCAAAATGCTCCAAGGTAACAACGAGCAAGAGAGGTGGGAACCAGGAGAGGGCAAGGTGAAGGCCAAAGATGAGGCCACCTGCGGTGCTGCAGCCACAGACACGCCTGCCTACAGGGGTCCAGCTGGAAAGGGGAAAGTGAGCCAGAAATGAACAAAAGGCTTCTCCTCTGCCCCCAAAGTGCATGGCTCTTTCAGTCCAGGCTTTACTTTCCTACTCTTAATAGAGACGTGGGTACAAATCAATAAATACCTACAATTTTTAAAACAGCAACTAACATTCGCACCTTCATGAGACAGACAACAGGGAGCAGTGGAGACTGTGGCAACAACTGCTCTTTGGCTCCAGCCGGGAGCTGCCACGCAGGAACGGGGCCCAGGGTGGCCAGATCTGCAGACTGCTCAAGGGAAGGCAGAATCTGAGGTTTTTTTCACCCCAATCTTCTAAGTTTCAAAAATGTGTTGGCAACGAATTCAACCATGCAGGAGGAATAAGATACGTCTGCAGGCTGCATCTGGCCCTCTGGTTTGCAGCTCTGGTCTTCAGCCTGGAAACAGAACAAAAGCTAGATCACGCATCAGGACAATGACAGGAGGGTTTGGAAATCACAGGGGCTGGAACTTGTTAGGAGCGGCTGCTTCATTTGAGACAACAGGGCAAGAGCAAGCAGCCGGCCAGGGAATGGGCCCAGATCCTAACCACCATCAGGTGACCTCAGCGTGCACTTCAAAGCGGAAAGGGACCCAAGACGCTGCTCCACGCTGCACGGCTGCATGCCCCTGCATGCACAGCGGGCCCCTGGCTCCCTTCCCCGGGCCCGCTGTGGGCCACCTATGGCTCAAGCCGGGAGCCAGCAGCAGCCCCCGAGCCGCCGAAATAATTTGCGCTGGACAGTGCTGGCTCCGGGGTCCGTGCTGCTTTAAAGTTTTGGGTGTACACTCCCCCTACCCCCACGACTATTTCTTTTTCTTTCTTGTGCCTCTATTTTATTGGGATGACTAAATCTTTCAACTATGTTAGCAGTAAACACAGCTAATTTACCCCCTGCCTCTTTGAAACAGCTGCTGACAGCTGCACTGTAATTCAATCAAGGATCTTTGTAGTCGAGCCTACCAAATTCACATTTGTTGTTTGGTTCCATCTCTCCTGCCCGGAGCCCCGCACAGCTGCATCAAATATTGACGAGCGTCCCTCTCTCCCCAGGGCCTGAATGATAAACAGCGTGTTAATGGTGGAGGCCAAGGCAAAGAGTTCTCAGCGCACCAAGAGAACTCCGATATCCAGGCGCTGAGAGAAAAAACAACACAGACATACACAGGCCCGAAACCAGAACCCTTTTTATTTTGTCTATTTATACAGCATTTTCTCTGAGGACTGCTCTATGCAACGGCTGAAGGTACATCGGTCTGACCATTAATAAATAGTCTTAAATAAGAAAATAAACAGGTTGGAGGGAAGCGAGTAAGCTCATCGTCCTGAACAAGGGATTGGAGAGGGTCTAAAATGAGCTTCAGACGGACATAAATAATTTCTTTGTTTAGTAACAACTATTTACATGCTTCAGTGTACAAATGATGCGAGCCAGATGTCGGCTGGGGTATACGTGGTGACAAAACTTGCACCAAGAGGGAATCACAGCAAAACCCCCAGATCTGTCAACAGACAAAACAAAATGTAACAAAAACACCGACTCTTCCCCATTGACCAGGCAGAGTGAAGGCTGCAGCCCAAGCTACTGAAGAAGAAAACATAAAAGAAAATGAAAACAGCGTCCCTGTGTTTCCAGGAACCAACTCAATCAACATGGAGAAGCAAGTTTCCCACTAGACCAGATCCCAGGGGCCACAGACCTCACCGGGATAACCCTGTTCTCTGTTCACAGAGAGCCTGGTCGTCTCCAAGGCTGCACTGCAGCTGGAGGCTGGATGCACGCCATTTAGGGGACCCACCGGCTAAGGCAAGGGGGGCTCACGCCAAGAGCCGCGTCAGAAATGGCACCTTCGAGTCAGGACACTCTCACGACAGCCTCTGGAGGCTTCTGTTTGAGATTCACATCTGCACACCCTGCATCCAGCAGACCTCCCACTGTGTCACCTTTCCCTTACGTCAAGGGGCCGATTCTTGCGCAGAGTCCTCAAAAACGGGTCTGCGAACGAAAAGAGGCGACCACGGAGGCCCTCATCAGAGCCCAGACTCCAGGACGCTGCTATCGATGACCAACGGAGGAGCTGGCTTGGGGGACTGACGGTCCCCCTGCCCACCCACCCCTGTTGAAGGCTAGCGTGCTTCTGAAAGTAGGGCTATGGTGGCCGGAACTCAGGATCAAGCTGCAAGTTCTGTCCTGAGCTGTCCGCCTCCATCTGCCAACCCTCCCTCACTTCCTACCATGGGAAGTGTTGGAAAACCAATTCCAGGCGTCTGCCGGTGCTTCACGTGCCTGTTTTAATTTCTGCCACCACGCACTCAGCTGAATGATGGAACCTATTTATTCTTCAAGGTCAACTCCAAGCAGAAAATTTCCCTCTCCCCTGCTGGCCAACTCTTGGCTTCTGGGTGAGTTTACGTAAACAGTGGGCCTGGGCAAGCCTCAGAATGAAACCGGAATGGCACGGAGAGGGGGCCTCCCCTCCCTCCGCCGGCCACAGCTTCTGTTTATGAAATCAGAGTAAACCAAGAAATGGGGATAAATTGTTTAGGAAAATATATCTCTACCATCCTAACCATTTTCATTCATTCGTTTTATTGTGACATTTATTACAGGGACTTCCGCGTTAGTCTCCCTCTCGCACAGAGACGAACGTGCCCACCCCTGGCCGCGGCCCCTTCCCCCCGCTGCTGGTGGCCGGGCTGAAGGGTGTCATCATTACCCCTGGGAACGAGTCGGTGCATAGCTGAGACTTCACAGCCAGCGATCGGGGCCCAGCAATTTTTCTTGATATATGTTTTCCCTGTTAGGTTTTGCCTGCAGCAGCTTGTAGGATCTTGTCTGTAGGATGCCAATGAAAAACGGATCAAAAGCCATCTGCCTCTCAGATTCCTTAACGCTCCTACAGCGCTGCAGCTGGAGAGGGGGACGGGAAGGCCTCGCGAAAGGCAGCTGGGCTGCGGGCTCCTCGCCGAGGCGGTGGGAGACGCTGGGCGGCGAGGGGCCCAGGATCTGGAGAAACGTGGCCCCGAAGCGTCTGACTTCCAGGAGGGGCTAGTGGCAACCACAGGCCCGGACGACCATGTTTCTGTATTTCTTCAGGATGACGTTGGAACTGTCATCGAAGTAGAGCACGGAAATGGCGTTGAGCTGCGTCGGCGCGCAGCAAGGCTTGGGCACCGTTTCCGGGTTGATGAAGTGCACCTGGAACACACACCAAAACGGCGGCAGTGGTGAGGGCCGGTGAGTCGCTCCTCCCTGGCCTCAGTATTCCTAAAGGAACAGGTGCTGCTTGGACAAAAGTGCCCCGCAGGTGACACTCACCGGTCACTCCCAGTTCTAAGCGCTTGCTGGGTAACTAACTCAGTTCTGGGATTATTCTTGATTCACAGATGAGAGAACCAAAGCATAGAGGGTCACCCAGCACATGGCTAGGAAGACACTTGGGGCCAGGATGTGGGGCTGTCCTGTGCACAGTAGGATGTCTGACGGCATCCCTGGGCTACACCCACTAGAATTCGGAGGCACTCCACCCCACCCCCGCACCGTGACAACTAAAAATGTCTCCAGACATTGTCAAATATCCCCTGGGAGGCAAAACTGCCCCAAGTGGAGAACCACTGGGCTAGACGAGGGCTGGCCTGCAGGCCGATCCCTGCTCCACCGCCTGCTTTTATGAATAAAGTTTTATTGGCACAGGCCACGCCCATTCATCTACACGTCATCTGTGGCTGCTTCTGCTTCTGCATTACACAGCATCTGTGGTGAAGAGGTGCGGCACAGACTTTCCGCTCTCGAGGTTGAAAATATTTACTATCTGGCCCTTTCCAGAAAAAGGTTGCCAACCTCTGGGCCAGACCTGTCCTGTCCAAGAAAACTATCACGCAAACCACATGTGTAATTTAAAACGTCCTAGTAGCTACATTTTAAAAGGTGAAAAAGAAAGAGGTGAAATTAAACAGTATGTTTACTCTAATCCCAGATTTCAAAAAATTATCATTTCAACGTATACTTAGCATAAGGAATCATTAATGCGATATTTTACATTTTTTTTATACTAAGTCTTCAAAACCCAGTGTGTATTTTGTAGTTGCAAAACATCTCGATTCAGACTGGCCACGTTTCAAGTACTCACTGAAGAGGCACCACACAGAAGTGGTCACTGTATTGGATGGTGTGAGTCTAGACTATATTAGACTGTTCTGCATCTTAAGCAATAAAAACGAGAGGCAAAGAATTTGGGCAAACCCTTGGGTGGACGTCCACAAGAAAGGAGAAGGTCCAGAGGTAAGAACGAGGAAAGGAGTCAGCCAGTTGCCCAGGTTTATTGTTCCGTCTGGCTCGTGGGCGCCTACGCACCTTACAGGTGGTGGGGCTCGGGGACAAACTAATTCAAACGTCGGCAGCGGCCATGCAAGCGCCACGGATGACCAAACTGGGCCAGGAGTCAGACCATAGGGGACGGTGAGGACCGGGGCAAACCAAAGGGAGATGGACACAAGCTGCCCAAAGCCAGTGCGAGCGGATGTGCCGAGTGCTCAGGCCAGCTGTCAGTCCTGTTTTGTTTTTATGAGAAACTTCCAGGTTTCCAACACACCACGTAGGCCAACCGGAAACCCTGTGGATGACCCTCTGCCCCCAAGCCCCAGTCTATGACCTCCCACGTAGGTCAGCGTGCTTTTTAAACTGTTTTTTATGTTTAATCTCAAACCTTACAAATCTAAACCTTCCCCCATCTCCTCCATCCTTGAATAATGTGAAAGCAAATCCCAGATGTTAGCTCACTTCCTCTGTATTTCATTAGGACTCTCTAGAAAGCAGGGATTCACCTCCTTTTCAAACATGACCTTCGTTTCAGAATAATCAAAGGACTCATTCTGATCCCAGAGCTTTCTGGTGAATTGCAGATGGAGAGAGTGTCACAGGGCGGCCGGGCTTCTGCTCCGTGGGCAGGGCTCAAAGAAGGGTGGAGGTGTGCTCCTGGCAGCCTGGGAGACACCCCCGTCACTGTGGTCCTCGGAGCAGGACAGAACAGGGGGACACTGGCACGGGGGACAAGTTCAGGCCAAGGAACAGGCTGGGGTGACTCTTCACTTCCAGCCTGAAGACCTTCAGTCCTGAATAGGGCTTCAGAGTTTACTGCTGTGGGAGCGGGGGTCCTGGCAAAGCAATGCTTCAAAAAAGAGGCCTTCCCTCAAAGGGCAGAGCCTAATCCAAATAAACTGAACAGGGGAGCGAGAAGTAACACACGGGGCAGGGACAGGGAAGAGGGAGGCAGGTTACTAAGCAAAAGAAGCACAGAGCTCTGCAACAGACAGACCCGTGGTACCGAGGAGATGGGCCTGGGTAGTGAGCTGTCTATCACTAGAAGCATTCAAGCCAGAGAGGATGACCAGTTGTCAGGGAAGGCCCAGATCATGTTCACAGCAAGGAGGAAGATAAACAACGTCTCTGAGCCTCAGCTTCTAAGCTAAAGAACAAAGTCTCTAACTCGTATCACTCTTGTTGTTGGTAAAGTAGTAAAAATAACATCTGTTGAGTGTCCTCTGTGCTGGATACCCCGTTAAGAGCTTTAATTGCATCATCACACTGAATCCTCCAATGACCCCGTGAAAGTTCAAAGAGCCCCATGGCTGCCCCCCATCTCTCTACCCTATTGTCCTGTTTGCTACCTTCCTGTCGTTCCCCTCTCTGTTCTCCCTGAAGTTCCCGCATTTGTTCACTTGACTGTTTCCCTGCCTGGAAAATGAGGCTCTGAGTGCAGGGACCAAGTCTGTGATGTTCCCTGTATGCTGTTCCCTGCAGCGTCCCCAGCTGTCAGCGCAGGGTCTACATGTAGTAGATGCTCAACAAACACCCTTGAATGGCTGAACCACAGAGTTCAAGGCCAGGAGGCAAAGCCACGAGCTCTGGGAGGGGATGAGCCCTCAAGCCTACCCGACCTGGAGGAAGACCAGACGTTGCAGGGCCTGTGGATGTGAATGTTGACAACCAGGAACAGCGGTCGCCTGACGGAGGCAGGGCCAGGGCGCCCGCCGTTACGCACAGTGGCCTTTACCCACGATACCTTTAGGAGCCCACGAAACTGTTCTAACTGCTTCTAAAATCAGGAGAAATAAATGCACTCTAGGGTTGAAGACATACACGAAGATTATAATACATGTTATTAACTATAATTTCTAGTCTTGTTTTATGGAGGTAGGGCCCACGAAAGCAAAAGTGCCCTGGGCTCCTGAAAGCCATGACGTGGTCTTGGCCAGAGACCTGCTGTGGCCCCAGCTCGGAGGAGCACGAGGCGGGATGTGGTGGCCCTGCTCCCCCAGCTGCCCACACCCCAGCCGGTGCGCAGGCCACTCACCAGTGTCTGCACGATGGCGTGGTTGGTGGCGTTCATGTAGGAGTTCAGAGGGAAGGCGCACTCCCCCTCGCAGTAGTAGGCGGCATAGCCTTCGGGCGCTATGATCCAGTCCTGCGGGAGAGAGCGGAGGACGAGGCGGGGGGCGGGTTCAGAACCACGTGGAAAGTGGGAGCCGCAGGGTCCTGCCCTCTAGGCCGAAACATTCCTCCTGTGGGCCAGACTCCGAAGCTCCCAGAGGTCAAAGGCACGGCCCACCTCCTCCTGTGCAGCTTGGGCTCCTACAGAGGCAGCCTTCCATGGTCCCAACAGACTGCAGAGTGAGGGAAAGACCACCGGGGGCTGGGCTGAGCCCAGAATGAACGCTTGCTCTTCATCGGAAGGTGGCACAGAGAGGGGTGATTAGGGTGGCACCAACCTCAGCCCTGCTAGGTGGTAACCCGTGGGCGGTTTGCTTTAAACAAAGCCTCCAGGCCTCACTTCACCCACCCAGGAGAGGCATGACAGTATAGCCGACCCAGCACAGTGCCTGGTACACGTGTGCGACTCTGTCAAGGACGCACGGGGTCGGGTTAGCACGGAAGTGTCGTGCTAGCAACACATACACCCCTCAGGGACTCGAGTGCATCTGGGGCTCTGTTCCCGCTCTAGGACGCCAGCACGGCCTGCGCCTCTTAGACCACGGATGCTGTCCTGAGAGTGAGGACAAAATCACAGGAGGACTCCAGGCCGGCTGTGTGCACAAGTGCCCTGGGGGTGTATCTGAGGACATGATGACCTGGGAAGAATCTGGACCCTCCCACTGAACTACAAGCTCGCTGAAGGGAGAACGACAAAAGCAGCGGCCCTGAGGACCCTACGATGACAACACGCTTTCCGGGGAAATTTGGGCTCCGTGAGGGCAGGCACATTGCTATGCCCAGGGCTGCACCTCTAGTGCCTAGAAAAGGGCCCAGAATGTCATAGATACTCATAAATAGTTGAGATACTCTTTTTCTAGGATTCATCCCCTGCCCTGCTCCAGTCAAATGATTCCAGAGGGGCAGCCACAGTCCTAGGACATGACCCCAGCCCTGAAACAGCTGATTGGTTCAGGAACAAGCACCTGACCCGAGCTGGGCCAATCAGCACCTTCTCTGGGAACTGGAATCACAGACGGGGGAGGGAGAAGCAGACAGGGCAGAGGGGGGTAGCCCGTCCTCCAGGCAGCTGGATTCCAGCTCACGGACTCGGCCACGTCTGAGGGAAGCAGCCAGTGCAGGATGCAAATGGGGTTCACGTGGAGAATGAGGTTCAGAGTCCACAACGTTTGGGTTTCTGGTTCTAGCTTGAGTCTCAACCGTGTTTCTGCTCTTGGGTTTCATGGGGCGTCCCTAGAGCCTCTAGTTAGGACGCGATACTGGAGTCTCAAGAGATGAGAAACACGGCTCACTGCACATGCGGGACCCAGCCCCACCACCGGGGGAGCCCACACTGGAGGCCTCACACATCCGGGGCCTATCCAGCCACCGCCGCCCTTACCTGCCAGCCCAGGTCCCGGAAGCTGACGTACAGCTCGTGCTTCTTACAGGCCTGCCTCTGGTCGCTGCTGCTGTTTTCTGAGGAGCGGCACCGGGGGGAGGAAAAGGAAATACACACAGATTAGAGTTTCCTCAGTCTAAGACAGTGGTGTGATCCCAGCAAACTCCGAAAGCTGGAGGGTGACCTTCCTGACACAGAAGCCATTCAAGCACCTGTAGCCTCAAAACTCATTTCCATCCCCAGCAAACGGCCTCTGTAAGGGAGGCACCAACGCCCCCGTCTCTCTCACGCAGTCTTAGCTCACAGCTCTCTCTGGATCCTTCTGTGGACACTGTTTTCTCTTGTTTGGATGTGGACGTCTGCATGGATTCCGTGTGGGAGTCCATCTCCGTCCACATCCCGCACGCTGGCTGCAGGAGCCTGCTCGGAGCGGTTGCTTCTACTCAACCTCACTTTGTGAGGCCCGCCCACCTCACGATGTTCAGCCCCGAGGAGCGGGCAGCAGGAGACACGGACAGGGCCTGGGACAAACCCCACCATCAAGAAGAAATGACAGGGCGAAAAGTCAAGCCCCACTGACCTGCCAGAAAAACAATACTGAGGTTTCTCTGAGGAACGAAAATGATGCACTGGGGTTTTCCAGAAGTATGTAAAGTTTGTAGGAACTTTGGGTTAGGAATTGAGCCCTTGTAAACATGTAGAAATCTGTTTATCTCTCTCTTTGTGTCTATGTCTCTCTCTGTCTCTGTCTGTCTCTGACACACACACACACACACACACACACACAGAGCTGCCACTGCACAACCTCCCCTGAACCCAGAAGCTAGAGGGATTCATTTTTTTTCTTAACCACGACCTGTCTCTCCTCTGCCTAAAACTTCCCAGGGGCTTCCTACCAGCTTTTTTGAATATCCCCAATTGTACATGTATCTTTATATCTAGAGTTCAGAAGAGCAATTTTTTAAAATGTACAAACCAATGAGGAAAGGACACAATTGATGATGACAGAATTGCATGTGTCTTTCTAGGAGGGATCCTGGCTCCTAGGAGACACTCAGGACCAGTGAGAGGATCTCAGTGAGGGGGGCCAGGACTGGGGGGGGGTGGGAACAGCCACCTTCGGGTATCTCGGGCCCTCATTACCTTGGGGCCTGGTATGTCGTTCATTCATTCATACAAATTGTTAATGTCTGCAGATTTGCAGATGCTGTTTTGGGCAGTGGAGCTACAAGCATGAACAAAACAAAGCCCTGCCACTGAGGGGCTTATCCTCCAGCGAGAGGCAGATAATGCCCACATGAGGAAACAACAATTCCATTCCATCTAGATGAGCGCCGTGGAGGAACTAAGGGAGGAGAGGAGGACGGGAAGGGCGGGCTGAGGGGTCTGTGCCATGGGCGCTAACCAAGGCCTTCCGAGGAGGTGATGTTCTTCGTGTAAGAACGAAAGGAAGTGAGAGGGCGGGCCAGGGAGGAATCCAAGGGAGGAGGTCCCAGGATGAGGACGGAGCAGGATGGAGAGGAGGGTTAGGAAGTCGGCAAGAACCAGGACAGGAGTGGCGGTTGGCAGAGGGACGGGCAGCAGACACTAGAGCCTTCCAGGAATGAGGAGGCAGCGCTGGGGTCAGCGGCCGGCGGCGTGCAGGGGGGAGGGCTGCTTCGCTGGATTGAGCTCCACGGCTGGGGGGTGGGGAGGTTAGGGAGGATGGAGCAGGAATGGGGAGTCCTGGGCCCCCCTTCCCCACTTTGGGACCTAGCCTGAGGGCCTTGAGATAGAGAAAACCAGCTGCAGGGGTACTAGGGCTGCTGGAGGGCCAGGTGGTCACTGATATACAAAGGTCAAGCTCAAGGGAACCATCAGAGGCGAGCCCAGGAAACTTCTGGACCATTCACTGTGCCATATGGAAGACACAGACACTGAGTGGAAATCCAGGAAGGCCTCCATTGCTGTGGCCATGCCTGTGGCCCCAGGCGGCCACCCCCCAAGCCTTCTTCCCCTCCTTCCTTGTAGGGAGGCAGAAGGTAGAGGGGAGAGGGGGGGAGTAGCCCTCAGCCCAGTGATGTTGTGTGAAGCAACCTGAACAAGACAAAGGTCTGAGCACGTTAGCCTAGGCCAGGGATGTGGCAAAGAAGCTGTGCGTGGAGGGCCAACACTGCTGGCTGTTTGTTGCCCTGAGTAAAGAAGGATCTGAAGCTTTGTGTGGGCTCAGTGAGAAGAATGTGCCAGGATTGATTAGCAATGTCTGCCATGAGCAGAGGAAGGGCGAGTAGGGACCTTACTGCCACTTTTCCCAGCCCTGTCTGAAAACAAAGCAATGATACGTGGCTTCATGTTGAAGCCCAAGGTCCAACAGACCAAGGACAAGAGCAGCTCATGAAGCTAGTTGTGGGCATATCAGTACGGGGTGGGCCCTGGCCCTGCCATCAGGGACCTCAGACACCTGGGTCCTTCAGGCCTCCTTGGAACGTGGCTGCTCCAGGAAGAAGTGGTTGGAACTCCTATTTCACTCTGACCTCTTACTAGCAGAAAGACGAGGAAAGGGAAGAAAAGAGATGCTCAAGAAGTAGAATCCTAGTTCCCCTGTTCCTCCTGTCCTGCCCACCCATCCCAGGCCGCAGCAGCAGGCAAGCAGGAGTGGAGAGGCAACTGCTCCCCACCTCCGCAAACCCGGCCAGAGCAGCTGAGAAGTTACAGCCGGGGCTGGGACTCAGCTCCCACCCCCGTGGGTCATCTGGTGAAAATGGCTGACGACTAGGGAGTTGGGTCCAGTCGTGGGTGAGAGGCAAGTGGAAGGGAGGCGAGGGACCCAGTTTCTCGCCCCAAACCACACGGTCTGAAGAGCAGCGGAAGGCCTTTGCGGGGTGGGGCTGGCCTGCAGGACGTGTCTCTCTAGCACACAAGGGCTGCCACAGCAGAGAGGATTGTACTCATGTGGCCCTGCAGCAGGATTCCCAGCTCATCACAGGAGGCAAAGCACTTCAACCGGGCATGTGTGTACAAACACACACTCAGAGATTCTGGTTTACTAAGCCTGCAGTGGGGCCCAGGCTTCGGTATTCTTTTAAAACTAAACTCCCAGGCAGCGTTTAGGTGAACTTCAAACAGGGCCAGGAAGCAGAAATCCAGAGCAAGGAAGTGGGTCCCAGGCAAGGTAGAACAGCTGCCACATGAGATAGTGAGAGCTCCGTCCTGTGGGGTTATGTAAGTGCAGACTTGATGGGGGTCCTCACCAGAGGACGCAGTGGGGGAAGCTGAGTGTCCAATTTTAAGATTTTGAGACCAGTCCCTCCCCTTTCACTACCTCGGTTAGACCGTTACACCTGACAGACCTCCGAGCCACGGGAGTCTCCGCGGGGATGACGTTTGCTAGCCCTTCCTGCCTGATGGATATAGAAAAGCCTCTCATAAATCTTCCTATTCCAACCCTCCCTGAGTGCCCCGCCCTGCTCCCCAGCATTCTCAGAGCAGCCAGAATGAGCTTCTTATCAACCCCACCCCGAATCATAGCTGGAAACTCTGCAAAGGCTTCCAAATTTGCTTTGGATGAAGTTCAAACTCAAGATGTGGCTCCCGAGAGGACACTTGACCGTGCTCATTCCCCAGCCCAGCCACATGGCCTGCCCCCCTCCACCCTCCCTCCCAGAGCGGCCCCGAAAACTCCCTCCACCTGCAGGTCCCACTGCCTGCAGCGCTGGCCTCCTGCCCACCGGGCCTGGCCCCTGGGGCACCAGCTCGCCTCGGAGCTCTCAGCTGGCAAGTCTTCTCTGAACCACCCCCTCAAGAGTCCCTCGTCACCACGTTCCAACTCCCGGGCCTGGTGTCAGTGTGGCTGTGAATGATGGCCGCCTCCTGCCCATCCTGAATCATCTCTGCACCACGGCTGGGCTTTCACTGGTGAATCCCAGCCCCCAGGAGCCCAGCACAGAGGAGGCTCCTAATACAAATGAAGAGATTCAGTTGGGCTTTGATTTGGGGGATCACAGATTCCCTCGGAGCAGCCTAAAGAATAACGGATGCACCTGCCAGAAAAGAATCTAAAGATCCTTTTCGATTCAAAAGCTCTGCACACAAGCTCTGAAGCCACACGTACCCACTAGTACCCACCCAGCAGGATGCCCTGCTCTCGAAAACGTCACCAACCGCAGTAACTGTAATTTTCTTTTTCCTCGAAAAGGAAAATGAACAGAAATTTCAAAATTGTCCAGGTAAGGCAGAAGAAGCCATTGACAATATAAGTGAATCTGAGGGTGGCGGCCGCTTTCCCACCTCGCCATCACCCTTCTAAACACCCCCCATGTCTCCCTTCCACGCTTCCTCCGACCAGCCCCAGGCCTCTCCCAGCTCACGATGAACCCAGAGCCGGGACGGCTCCACAGGAAAATCGTACCGGCCGTATTCAACAAGTGTTAAAATTTGCCATGAGTTTCAACTGTTTTTCACTTGAAGAAATAAAACTAAAGATGCAGCACACTCCCCCCTTTTCCTCCTCCCCGCTCCCCGGGCAGCGGCCTCCCTCCCTCTATTTATTTGGAGCTATTGTTTCGGCCGCTTAGAAATTTACATGATTGGCATCTTGTTACACTCATGTTTTGCTACTTGCATTTCGAAATGAATTTATGACACAATTGATACCCGGAAGACGGTGAGCTCTGGGGTGGAAGGGATTCTGTGGGCTGTGCTTCCTGCTGCATTGGTTCCAGAACCATCTGTCAAGCACATGCGTGGATTCTGAGTCCCACCCCAGCTGGGGTCCCACAGGGGGCCCCCTGTGGGCTCCTCGAGGGCGGGGGGGCGGGTGTCCACGTGTTAACCCTCCCGCCCCCAGGCGTACCTGCGACGTTGGCCACCCGCAGGGCTTCCTGGTTCTTGGGTGTCTTGGAGCGGTTCTGGCTGCGCTGCTTGCCCCCCGTGGAACGGGTGCTGCGGAGGTGGACCTCGGTGGCCTTGAAGAAGGCCACCATGAAGGGCTGCTTGTTCTGGGGCCCCTGCCGCCCGATCAGGCCTGCCAACTTGGGGTTGATGCTCTGCCCTAGACAGGAAGGAGTCAAATGCACAGAGGAGCGGTTACAGGAGAGGCGGTTAGTGGGAAGGGCTGCACAGACTCCGTTTCATCCGAGGCTCGCGATCCATCCGCGCGCCCACCACTCGTCCATCGCAAGTGTGGCCTCAGCTCTGACCCTAGCCAGGTTGCTTTAGAAGCTTGGAACACGGTGGGAACCACAGAGAGAAAATTCCCTGGCCCCTGGGTGCGCCCACTGGTGGGGAAGGCGGCCAGGAAACACGCAGGGCAGGGAGCCCGTGGTGATACGTGTGTGGAGACAAACGGAGCAGGGGAGGGGTAGGACGCTGATGTCTGCAGAAGGACTCCAGCTGGTGGAAGTTCCACTCGCATCTCATTGGCCAAATCAGGTCATGCGATCCACCTAAATTCAAAGGGTGGGGTCAGTCCCGCTTGGTGCCCAGGTGGGTGGGAACAGTCACAAGCAGCCCCAGTGACTGCCACCTTCTGCGCGGAGGGACCTCTTGAGCAGAGAGGTGGGTAACAGCGAGGGAGGGAGCCACATGTCAGGGAAGCGGGCAGTGCAAAGGCAAAGGCCCGGAGGTGGCGGGGGCGCAGTGAGAAAATTGGCCTCCTCTTGGAGCAGAGACTAAGGGTGAGAGGGCCGGGGGAGTTCAGGGCAAAAATGGTGGGCACAGCAGGGGGCAGAAGCAACGCAGGGCCCTGGGGGCATCAGCGAGCCCTTTACCTTTATTCCGTTTACTCCCACAACTTCATGTCCACCCAGAACCTCAGGATGCGACCTTATTTGAAAATAGCATCTTTGTAGATGTAATTAGTTAAGATCATACTGGATTAACGTGGTTCCTAATCCAATGACTGGTGTCCTTAGAAGGTCACGTGAAGACACAGAGATGCACGCGCGCGCACACACACACACACACACACACACACACACACACGGCAGCCTTGTGAAGACAGAGCCCAAGGAACACCGACGGCCACCAGAAGCTGGAAGAGGCCAGGAAGGACTCTTCCCTGGCGCCTTTGGAAGGAGTGTGGCTCAGGACACCTTGGTTTTGGACTTGCAGCCTCCTGGCCGTGGCAGAATAAAGCTGTGCTGCTTTGAGTCCAGGACACACACCCTGTCTGCATGAGTGGAAACCACGGGGTGTTCGGCTGGGGAGTGGGCAGCTGCAATTGTTTGTAAAAGACCAACCCAGGCCACTGCTGGAGACTGAACTGCAGGGGGCGAGGCTGGAAGTGCGAGTCCGGGCAGGGGCGACGGAATAGCGCAGGAAGACGTGACAGGCACTGGACGGGGGGCAGTGAGGGCAGAGGCGGCTGGAAACCCTCAGACCCTCGATGGTTCATTTTGAAGTTCATCTTTAGAATTTATTTTATTTTCAGTGTCTTGTTTTGGAATAATTACAGATTCACAGGAAATTGTGATACAAATGTACAGGGAGGCCCCAAGTACCCTTCAGGAGGTGGGGAAACCAAGGCGGAGGGTAGGGGTGGGGAGAAGACCTGGGAAGTGGAGGACAGAGGACAAAACAGTGCGACTGAGCAGCTCCTCTCTGAAATCCCCACCGGACGCACGAGGAAAACGGACAGGGGACAGCAGGACATCCCAGCCCAGGCCTGGCTCCTGATCTAGGGGGAGAGACAGCCTTGGAGCCAAGACGTGCTCTGGCCCGGGGCCCGCCTTCCTGGGTTCACGCCCCACCTCTGCCACTCAACACAGATGCTCCTCCCAGCAGAGCTCTGCACGCCGGAAGTGCTAACCACCAGCTAAGGGCAGCGGTCCAGGCCGGAGTGGAGACTGCACCCCGGGGAGAGCGTGTAGCTGGACAAGCAACGTGAGGACCGAGCCCAGATGCCCCGTCTCCACCCGAGAGATCCGGGGAATGCGGCAGAGGCTGTGCACGAGTGCCCGACGGGGAAGGATCTGGAAGAAGCTTGAACAGGAGGAAGGGGGATGCCGGGAGGATGTGGGGCTCTGGATTCTGGGGAAGAAGGCGGATGAAGCAGTCATAGTGTCCTGTGCTCTGCGGGCGGGTCGAGTGTGACGGGGGCCTAGAACAGGCTACCAGCTCCGGCAACGATGAGACCATTGGCCAGTATATACTTAACATCACATCTGGTGGTGATAAGTATTCCAAAGGAAGGTAAAGCAAGAGGACAAAGAAAGCCCATCTCACTCATGACAAAACAGCTCAGAGAGGCTGAATAACTTGCCCGAGGACACCCAGCTTGGAAGCAGGGAAGCTGAATCTGAACCCAGGTGAGGCTGCTTAACCACAACAAATACGGTGCCTGCAAGTTGGGGGAGAAGAGTCAGAGGTCAGCGAAAGCAGTGCTTCTGAAGGCCCTGGGCCCGTCCACATCTGGAATCGGCTTCACCTGGAGCCTTCCAGACGGGCCAGATGTCCCGAAACCCAGCCTCCCAAGGACCAGACCAGCATCGGGGGTTCTCTCTGGCTGTTTAACAACAAATGTTTAAAGAGGGAGCTCTTCCACTCACCACTACTTTACCTTAGTCGCTTTTAATGCCGGCTTTCCTGCATTCTTTAGTGGGGTTTCCTCGAGTTCACCCATCTATAATTTGAATGATTCTATAAAAGAAACCATTAAAGCCGAGCCCTTAGGAATTGCGTCCCCCCCGGAAGGCTTTTAGGGCAAAATAAAAATGCCTCCCTGAAAACCTGATCCCGTTCCAGATCCAGTAAACCCAAGCCCTGGGGGCAGTCGCTGGGCATCTGAGGGCGGGTGTCTGGCTCTCTCTGGCCACTGTCAGGACAGCCACGTCCAGGGACGCACAGCCTCAGCTGAGAAATGGGCAGACAGAAAGGAAAGAAGAGGGTCTCCAGGGGGTTGAAACCCACATCTGCCGCTGACCAGCCTGTGTGGGCTGAGAGAGGGGAAGTCACGTGCCGGGGCCTCCATTTCCTCATCTGTGAAATAGGGATGATGCCATCTGTCTCACCCATGCCCTCTTTTTTTCTACCCAACCCAATTTTTATTTAGGCAGCCGTGCCTTAGAGTGACTCCAGCCTGGCTATAGAGGGCAGGACCTGCGGCCTTATACGCGGCAACCAACCCTCCAGCTACAGCGACTGGTTCAGGAGTGGGCACGTGACCCAATTTAGTCAATGAATGGAGCACAGGTATCCTAGAAGTTTCCAAGTCCAGAGCAGCCCTCTCTTTCCCTGGACAGGATTGAGGGAGGAGGGATGGAGAGAGTCCCAGAAACAGCTACCATCTGGCAACCGCAAGTAGACCACATTTCCAAATGGGGCTGACCTGCTGGAGGGAAGAGCAGAGAGACAAACAGACACGTGATCTCTGGTGGTATCACCGAGCCACTGGATCACACCATTCCTGAAGCTGAATTCTTGCCCCGGCCAGCCAAACAAATAAACCCCTTTGATTGTTCAGTCCAAGTTGCCATTTTAGGGTCATCCTTGCCCCTTTTTCAGAGGCTGGAGAACTAGGGAACAGGGTAGCAAGCCATCTTGGGCCTGGCAGAGAGCAGGCACTCACAGGGCAGGTACGGATCATTCCCCTTCTATCACCAAGTATGAGAAAAGATGAGAGCTTTCAAGGTAAAACTGACTGTCACCACAACAGACATTCACCTTCAACAAAAAACAGCGATACGGAAAACTACAGTGAAATATCACTTCGCTCCCACTGAAATGGCTAAAATAAAGGCAGACAAAAGGTAAGTATTGTTGAGGATGTGGAGAGAGTGGAACCCTCTTACACTGCTGGTGGGGTCAGAAAAATGCCACAGATGCTTTGGAAGACGGTTTGGCAATTCCTCAGAGAGTTAAACGGAGAGCTCTCATTCGACCCAGCAATTCCACCCCTAAGTACATACCCAAGAGAACTAAAAACATAGGTTCGCAAGTGCTCACAGCAGCATTATTCATAATAGCCAGAACGTGTCCATTAGCTAACGGTTTCATTAGCTAATGAGTGGATAAACAAAACACGGTGTATCCGTACAATGGAATATTATTCTCCAGAAAAAGAAATGAAGTACGGATCCACGGTACGACATGTATGAACTCTGAAGACATTACGCTACGTGAAAGAAACCAGTCACCAAACATCCCATGTTGTATGATTTCCAGAACAGGTAAATCCATGGAAACAGAAAGTAGATTAGTGGCTGCCAGGGCCCAGGAGAAGGCAGGGCATGGGGGGAGCGCTAATGGATAGCAAGTCTCTTCTGGGGATGACGGAAATGTTCTGGCATTGTTTAGTGGGATGGCTGCACAACACGGCGAATGTACTAAAAAGTACTAGACGGTACACTTTAAGATGGTGAAGTCCATGTATGTGAACTATATCTTAACTTTTGAAGTACATAAATTACAAAAAAAAAAAACAGGAGTAGGAATGACCCATCAACCAAACCCCGGGGGATAGTTTTTGCTAATAAAACAGTGTAAGGATGTCCGTCATAGTGCCCGGCACTCGTGGGCTCCTGGTGACCGTTTACTAAATGAACAAACGTCTCCTGTGCCAACAGTGGGCCGAGAGCTCACAGCCCAGCCAGCCCTCTCCACGGCCCCACGGGGCAGACATCGTGATGTCACTCGTCAAAGAGGAACAGGCTCCCGCGATAAAGGCCTTGCAGCGGGTCAGTGGTGGAGCCAGTATTCGAACCCTGTTCTGCTGGAAGCCAAAGTCTGAGCTCTCAGCTTCACACCAGCGTGTCCTGGGCTGCCCCATGTGCTAAAAAGGGGTCAAGGTTCCCCGACACAGGGTGGGAGCTGCATGTGAGCTCGGAGGTTCCCCTGGCCCAGGACCGCATCTCAAAGAGCCACCTGGAGGTGGAGAGGAGACAGCTTTCTCCCAGGCTGGTCTTCACCTCCCTGGTATTCCCTGAAAGGTCAACTATGCGACCACGGTCATTTGGAAGAATGTGGGAAGAAGGACCCTGAACTGAGTTCATCCCCCCGGCTTCCTCTTGGGGTGGGAGGGTTATAAAAACTCTGCCTGGTGTCTGCAACCGGAGCAAACTGCAGAGAAGAGAGTGGGCCCTGCTGTTCACAGCCCATTTGGGGTTCTAGAAGATGCACTGACCTCCCAGCCATCCCCGGGCACCAGGACTGGCTGCAGCATCTGCGGGTCCCAGTGCAAAGTGGAAATGCAGGACCCCTTGACCTAATGTTATTAAAAATCGCAAGACGGAGACAGCAGAGCATCAAACCCAGCATGGGGTCCTAGTACAGGGTCCTGTGCGGGTCACACGCCCATGAAGCCATTCCCGTCATGCACGTACAGACACACGGAAACACGTGTGTGCAATTCCTCATAACTGAGATGTGTGTCCCTGCTGATTCACATAAACCTGGGTTGGGGGCAACGTACTGTGGGCATCTTCCCTCGTCAATGAAACACATGTTGATCTCGTGTCTTGCGGCTGCAGAGGGGCCTCGCGTCTGGAAATCCCTTTGCCTCATCCTCTTCCGTCCCAGGCTTGAACAAACAACTTGTTTATCCATTTAGCAGTTCATGAAGCCCCCTCTGTGTGCCAGGCACCGTGCCAGGTGCGGGGTGACAGCCCCCAGGAGCTGACCAGAGAGGGAGATGCGCTCAGGGGCAAGGGGGCACCGGTCAGGGGCCGGGTCACGCGGGGCCTCGGTTCATGTTCTAGGTCTGGCAGGGGGACGTGGCCAGAGTTCTGTGATGAGAGGCCCCCTGGGACTGGTGTGTGGCGAACAGATAGGGTGGGGAGAGAGAAAGCCATGTGGAGGTCCAGAAACCAGCCCCATCCCACCACGCCCTCCTCTGGACCCCCGTAACGCTCAGGGCGGCCTCTCGGGGCCCTGCACACACGTCACCTTCCTCCAAAGGCTCAGCAACTCAGGGCAGGGATGGTCCCCTTCACCCACCGTCCCTGCACAGGTGAGAGCTCTAAGATGGGGCCCAAAGCACGTTCGCCAAGCAGGCGATCGCAAACACAGCCGGCCTCTCCACCGGGCACTGGGCGTTTGGGTTGATGATCCTCTGGGGCGCCGTCGTGCACTGTAGGATGTGCAGCAGCGTCCCTGGCTGCTCCCCAAAATGCACCCCCAAATGTTTCCCGACCTTGCCAAGTGTCCCTGGGAGGCAAAACGTCCCAGGTCGAGAGCCAGGTGTTACATAAACCCTTCCTGAAGTAAGGCAGGCAGCAGAGACATGCGAAGATACGCTACTGTGGTCAAGGTTTTCGCTGCGCAACCCACAGACAATGTGGTGCTTTGTTACGACAGGATAATTAAATGAGGGCGTGCGGGCATGAAGTACCACCCAGCCACCTAAACAATTCACTCATCGATTTACGAATATTCCTGGCTCACACGCCCCGGGCCCAGCAAAGCTCTGCGCCCTGGGGGTTACCACGGGGACAAGACAGGTCCAGGCTCTTGTGGGACGGACAGAAGGGAGGGCTGCCAAGTGAGGGGCAGAACATGATACAGTGTGATTCCACGTGGGAGAAAAGAAATTTGAAGCGTATACCAAGAGATGTGGGTATGTATATACAGAAAGTTTATTTCTGTTTTAATACTCCCACAAAGGGCAGAGAAAGGCTACACTGGGAGAGAAGACGTGTGGGTTAGCTGAGAGAGGAATTCCTTTTCATTTTATGCTGTTACAATATAAAGGCTTCACTTAGCACTTGCAAGTATTTGTTTTGATTATTTGTATTTAAACCTCCAGAGCAAGCCACACTGAATAGGGAGCCAGGCCAAACGTATCAGGCAGAGGGGCTGAGGTGGGTGAATTCATTCATCTAGGCAGGAAGAAAAGATACGCGTAATATTTGAACAGAGGTCTGTATCTTCGAAAAAGATTTATATTCTAGACAAGGATTAATAGGTTAAAAAAACCCTGAAGGTTTGCCCAAGGATGGGATTATCCGATTTTGCAAATAAAAATACCGGATGCCCAGTTAAGTTTGAATTTCAGATAAATGAATAACATTTGCAATACGTGGGACAAACTTATATTAAGCAATTATTTGTTGTTTATCTGACATTCAAATTTAAGCGTGCATCTGTATTTTATCTGCCAAGAGGTGCCCCTTAAGTCAGGACAGAAAGCCTTTCCTGGCCTGTGATGGTAACTGACCCTGCTACACTGTAGCAACCATGATGGGGTCTCTGGCCCACCCAACAAGCAGGTAACGACTCTGCTGATTTCTTCATCCTTAGGATTCATGGCTTTGCCTCTAGCAGAGTGAGTGCTTTGCTTCTGTTCCTGTTTTCTGGCTTTTCTTAAATCTTAGTTTTCAAATTAACATCTAGTAAAATTGACTTTTATTTGGTGTCCAGATCTGTCCGTTTTAATGCGTGCGTAGGTTCATGTTAGCACCGCTTCTCTCAGGATACAGAGCAGCTCCTGCGTCCCAAAGAACTCGCTCGTGCTGCTTTACCTCAGTGCATCCAACCAGGGGTGAGCCCGCCCCCCCCTCCACCCCAGGGGACACTGGCAACGTCTGGAGACATTTTTGGTTTTCGCAACTTGGGGCAGGGGTGCTACTGGCATCAAGCGGGTGGAGGCCAGAGATGCTGCTAAACATCGTACAGTGCACAGGACGCACCCCGTCCCGACACACACAGAGCACGCCGACAGTGCCGCGGGGGAGAAACCCTGCTTTCTCCGTCACCCCCTCCCCGACTCCCGGACTCTCAACGACTGACCTGTTCTAATCCCTACAGCTTCGCATTTTCTAGACATTTCATATACATGGACGCACAGTCTTTGTCGTCGGCTTATTTCAACCCGCGTGTCTTTGGGATTCACTCGCGGTGCTGCATGTTTCACGGTCCACAGTGTGGATGCACGAAGTTTGGTGACCCAGTCACCTGCCGAAGGACACCCGGGCTGCTTCCAGTGTGCGTAAGCATGAACATCATGACAGTCGTTCCCGTACAGGTTTCTGTGTGGACCTACCCTTTCATTTCTGTGACGTGAAGCAGAGGTGAAATCCTTGGTGTGGCCTATTCCCCACAGTCTTCGCACACTCGAGGTGTCCGTCGGTGCTGGAATCAACCCGCCTGCCATCTGGAGAGACCGGGGAGGCTGCAGAGCTGAGCCGGGAAGGTCCGACCCCAGGAGCGCGCCCGCCACCGTGCCCAGCCCCGTCCTGCCTGGCCCACCTCCACCGAAGCAGGCTGCAAAGGAGACCCTTCCCAGCCTCCTGTGCCGCTCCTTCTAGGATGGGTGCTGCAGCCTCCTCCTAAAGAGGCAGAGAACAGCCTTCATCCGGCCCCTGCTCCCCTCCTCCAGGCTTGGGCACGTGGAGACAGCCGCCTGCCAGCGGCGCTAAGGTGAGTCTCCAGACACGCAAGACGGGGGCCGGGGGAGAAGCCCTGCCTGCTGTTCACACTCCAACCAGGTGTTGATAACAACAGCCCGTGGGCCAAATCCAGCCCACCGCCTGCTTTTGCAAATAAAGTTTTATTGGACATTTCTCTTTCTCTCCAGAGAAAGAGAAATATGCGGAATCAAAAAAGAAAAAGAAGAAGAAGATACAAATGAACTTATTTACAAAACAGAAACAGACTCACAGACTTAGAGAATGAACTTACAGTTATGGGGTGGGGCGGGGGAGGGAGTTTGGGATTGACTTGTACACACTGCTGTATTGAAAACAGATAACCAACAAGGACCTACTGCGTAACACGGGGAACTCTGCTCAATATTATGTAACAACCTAAATGGGAAAAGAATTTGAAAAAGAATAGATACATGTTATGTATATAACTGAATCACTCTGCTGTACACCTGACACCAACACAACATTGTTAATCAACTATACTCCAATATAAGATAAAAAGTTAACAAAGAAGCTTTACTGCAACAGAGCTTTGAACACCCGTGCACATATGTACTGTCCGCTTTAACGGTCGAGATGAGGAACCTGGCCAGAGAGTGTCTGACCCGCGAAGCTAAAGCCTTTACTATGTGGCACTTTAGAGAAGGCGTTTGCTGACCTCTGCTCTAACCAGCCCCAGATCCACTGAATTCTAGACTTGTAAAGAAAGCCATAAAGCGTCCCGATGAGATAAGATGCCTTTACTATCTATTATTTGCCAATGAACGTATTCCTTGCAGAGAGGGTTCTGCCCGTTGTTGGTTCACAGCGAAGATTACTGAGTGTGTGCTCTGTACCAGGCACTGTGCGGAGCCCACCCCCTGCACTGCTCTCGGGCAGGACTACTGGCCCCACATTTACAGACGGGGAAAGCTGGCTCGAGGCTACGAACTTGACCCCCAAACCTTTGCCGAGGGAAGGTGGATGGAAATGCAGAAAGGAGAGATTGCCCAGGCATGGATGTGGGCAGCCTACGGGGGCCTCCAGGGGTAGGAAGGCTCCACCGAGGCTCTGAGGGGAGGCCCTTCCCAGAGGCGAACCAGGTGGGCAGGGGTGTGGAGATAGGACTCTGGGAAGTTGAGCTGAGGACAGGGTCGAGCCAGTGCATCGGGCCACCACTGGCAGGCCTGGGTGGCCCGGGCAGAAAGAGCATGCCCAGTCCAGAAGAGCCCCGGAGCAGCCAGGGAGCACACATGGGGCCTCTTAGGGAAGGAGGGGATGTAACTCGCCCAGGAGAGGGTGGCATCTTGGTTTTCTTGTGGTCTCTGTGTTTTCCAGGGCTAGAGCCATCGGGTGCCCCTAGGAGGCCCACGGCATAAGAATGTTCCTCCTTAATTGTGCAAAACACATTAATTCCAGCCACTTCTCCTGATGGACCGAGGCCTGAGTGACAAGTGAGAACGCAGTTAATACTTGTGACATCCGCCTGGCCCAGTTACCCAAGGCCACCACAGCTGCCACTGCCCACCGGCCCTGGAAGGTCCCATCCCAGCCTCTGCGTCACCAGGGCCTCTTCTTTGCTCTCTTGCTTCGGCTTCTGGACGAACAGGATGTGAAGCAACCGCAAGGGCAAAGGCACCTGGGAGCCAGCTGCGCCGTGGGCGGGATCGCTCGCCAACCTCGGCTTTATGGAGCTTAGTCTCCGCAGCCTCCGCGGGCGAAGGCTCGCCCCCGGGTCCCGTCCTCAGCTGCTGCGGCCGGCATCACGCTTGCACGGCATACGCCCTCAATCCTTTAAATGCCTCACAATCCCATCTGATCCCATCTGGGATGATCAAGAACAGTGATATGTGCTCTCGCGGGCCCCGGAGAGAAGCCCGAGGCCCTCTTTGCATGCAGACGTCCAGGATGTGCCTGTAGCTGCCCTTCTGGAGGGAGAAGAAGGGGCCCTCCTGGTCTTGGAGCTCCGGGGGTGTCGAGCAGCGGCTGGAGGCCCCCAGCAAGGGAGTGTGAGGGGGGAAGCGAGGCCCCCAGGTCGTCTTCTTGGGTCAGAGAGCCAGGGCTGATCGACACCGCGGGCCTCCTGAGCCGTCAAGTGATTTCTTCCATGGACAAGGGAGAGGAGGGGGACCCTGTCAACGAGGACAAGATGTTGGAGTCCTCGCCTTGGGAACAAAGGACTAGGTGCTTCTGTATCTGCAAAGACAATGGAGTCTCCAGCCCAAAGCAGTCTTCACCTCCCCGCCGCTTTGGGACGGACAGCGGCACCAGGAACACAGTGTGCAGGAAGCCCTCCGGAGCCATCCTCGGAACCTCAGAACTTGTCTTCATGGCCTCATCCCTGACCTTCAGCATATGGTCCCTTCACGGTCTGCCTCTTCCTATGAGAATGTGAGCACAAGCCTTGTCCTATCCAAGCCGTAGCCCCGGTGCCTGCAACAGTCCCAGGTCCATCATAGCTCCACACAAATGTTTGTTGAGTGAATGTTTGTTGAGTGAATGTTTGTTGAGTGCTTTCAACATGGGCAAAAGGCTCTTGACGGTAGGAAGCCGGTTCTGACCACCAGGTGCGGGGGCTGGGAGGGTTCAGCATTGCTCTGCAGGCTGGGATCCGTCAGGCACCACGGCCAGACCCACAGCACTTTTAGGGACCTGGGAAAACGTTATAGTGTCTCTTAAAATCAGAAGAAAAAACATGAACTTTTTAGTGTTGGAGAAAATGTTTTCATTTTTAATCCAGCCAGGATTATATTCATCGTTATATCAAGATGGTCATAAACCAAGTTTTAACATTTTTGAATGCAGGGAGGACCCCCCAGCCACTTCTGTGACGCTGGCTCCTCCAGTTAGCCCTGTGGGAAGCCCACTGTCTTCCGGGTCCTTTTTCAAACCCTCTTCGCAGGAAAGGGGATGTGGAGAGAAGAGCCAGGCAGAAACCAGGATGCTATAGGGTCCCAGGCTCTCTGTCTGGATGGCCCAGCCGTGCACCCAGCAGGGGCCTGTTAATTACACACGGCCCCTCAAGGTGTGGCCGCTGGTGACCACATTCCTCGAAGGCTTTCCTGCAACGAGCAAGTCTGGAGTCAGAATCTGAAGCCACGCCCAGGTCTACCCTGGGAGCAGAGTAACTTTAGTCAAGTTGCTTGGCCTTCTCGGCCTCTGTCTCCTCATCTGTAAGATGCTGGCCACAACAAACGTGCTACCTGGGCAGGGTCACTGTGAGAATTAAACACATCGATAACAGCAATAATAATATCTAACACTCACGAGCGTGGACAGGGTGCCGGCCCAGGGCTCAGCACTTTTACATGAATTCACTCTTTTCTTCCTCCCAGCCATAATTATGCCCGAGGAACAGATGAAGGGACAAGGCATCAGGAGGCTGGACCAGCCGTCCCAGATCACACGAGGCCGCCCCGCGGAGCGTCAGGCTATCGGGCGCTGGAGTCGGTGCAGGAGCCGCCAGAATGCCCCCACTCTGGTCCCGGACCAGAACTGAGCACGGGGCCTGGCCGGCAGCGAGGGCGCAGCTCTCACCAGCGACGCCTACACAGCCCCCTTGCCAGCTGGCGAGCCCTCCACACTGGTGTCAGGTCCCCTCTGTTCAGGGTGCCTCTTCTCCCCTCTCCCACTGCCCTGGGGGTTCAGGGGGGCGCAGCCTGTGTGGCTTGGGAGGTGGAGGGGCTGCCTCTCCTCTTGTCCTCTGTACAAGGAAAGACAGCAGACGCCAGCCCTCCTTCCCGCGGCGTCCTGTCCTCGGAGATGAGACGAGGCTCCCTACTGGGCTCCTGACGAGCCCCAGGTGCCCGGGGAGTTTATGGGCTTCTCCCCACACAGGCTCGCCGGCTGGCGGAGGCCTCAGCTGCACCGCTCCGCTCCGAGGGGCGACCAACAGGAGGGCCGCAGCTGGAGGAAGAGGGGACAGACACGCGCTTCCTGGGTGGTCTCAGGCAGCGTGTGGAGATCCGGTGAGCCGGGGCTCACCTCACGCCGCACCAAACATCAGGAGAGAGGGTCTGTGACGTCTGTGCCTCACTAAGCAAGCTGGTCCGAATTACTGTCATCAACATGCCCATTGTACGGGTGGGGAAACTGAGGCCCCGGATTCTGGCAGGTGCCCAGTGGCTGCAAGATGCTGCACCCCGACTCAGTGCCCCATCTCCTCCCCTCCCAGGCGGGGCACTGGGAGCTGGGCACGGGTGCCACGCCCTGAAACCCCGTCTTCTCTAGGTGCTGTAGGAGTTTATGTTAATGCTAGTAGGTGGTCCCAGGGCAGGGGCCAGGCTGTCCCTACAGGCAACACAGGGCTGGCACACAGTATGTGGGCATCAGCCGGCCCATCAAATGCACCCCAGAGTCCACGGACTCCCCAGCAGGCCTTGCTGGTCTTTCACCTGTGTAGGCATCCAACGTGAAAAGGTTCTGACCCAGGTTTAGAGCTGAATGGAGTTGGCCAGCCCAGGCACCATCTTATAAACAGGGTACCCCAAAACATGGGGCGGAGTGTTATCACTGGGCCAGGCCCCAAGTTAGAAGGAGCCTGTGAGAAAAGGCAGATTCTTGGGCCCATCCCTGGGGAATCGCCATCAGTGGGTCTGGGGGTGGAGCCCGGGAATCTGTATGCTCAACGTGCCACCCAGGGGGACTGTGATGGACAACACGTGGGAGAAACACCATGGAGGGAAACGAGTTCCCAGCCAGGAGCCTGTGGTCTCAGAAATGCTGGGCTCACTTGCTTCGTATCTCATCCCCCCAAAGATGCAAAAACTCATACCCTCAGTTGGCCATTGAATACCTTCCTCGTCCCTGACGGTCTGGGTGGGTGATCCTTCCCTGACCCAGGCAACCAGCTTAAACTTGCTGCGTCGGCGTGCACAGCACCTGGACAGGCCGGGTCTCAGGGCGGCGGCATCCATGCCCAGCCCCCAGGGCCCCACTTAGGAGGGGAGGAGATGGGGCCTCAAGTCTGGGGCATGGTGTCTAAGCCTTACCCTGGCTCTAGGCAGCATCCTGCGGCCACTAGGCTACGCTCCCCCTGGCTGGAGAGGGGTCCCCAGGCCTCAGCACCTCTCAGGGGCCCCAGTTTCGTCACCTGTCCCTTGGGGATGTTAATGATAGCATCTACCCCGCTGGTAACGGTGAGGATCACATGAGACTATGGCAGAAAGCACTTACTTTGTGCTTAGCAGCTGCCACACGCTAAGCAATTAAGCTCTTCACTTGCATGAGCTCATCTAATCCTTTGCAACCACCCTGGGAGGTGGAAACTATTATTAACCCCATTTTCCAGATGAGGGACATTAAGTGACTCACCCTGCGTCATGTGGCTAGAAACAGCAGAGCTGGGACTTGAACCTGGGGAGTCTGGCCAGCTCCTGAGCCCAAGCCCACGTAACCATCAGGCTGTGCCACGTCAATAAACACTGAGCGTCAGCCACGGGTTGGGGGGGAGCAGACGCTAGAGGCAAAAGGGGGACAAAGGCCCTGACTGTGGGGGAGAAAGGGGATGGCAGGCCTGGGTTGAGTGTCACTTAAGAGAAAAACCAAACCTGTGCCACGCTGAGCCAGAAAGGCAGGCAGGATAAAGGAGCACGTGACCCATTGGATCAAGTTGGCAGGTCAAGCCAATACCCACAAGTTCAGGGAAATGGTCACTCTGAAAAGGTCAATCAAGTCTCCCTTAGCCTCATTTGTGCCTCATCTCCACTGTGTTCCACAGGGACTTTTAAGGACAAGCAAGAGTTGAATGATTCTATTGCCAAATAAGTTTGGAATTCTTCTATGCTGTATACCCTATCAGGAGATTCACAATGGACATCAGCAAAATAAAGGCTCTGATAAGTCCTGCAGTGAAACCCGTTTAGTTTATCCAACCTAGCATTTCTTGCACTTAACTGATCATGACTCTTCACGGAACACAGTTTGAGAAACTCTAGTATACAGCAGGGGCTGCAAACTCCTTCTGTAAATGGTATTTCTAAAAATAATATTTTCAGCTTTGTGGGCCATAGCGTCTGTTACAACTACTCAACTCTGCTGCTGCAGCACAAAAGCAGGACCAGGTGATACGTAAACCAGTAAGTGTGACTGTGTACTAATACAACTTTATTTGTGGACACCAAAATGTGAATTTCCTATAATTCTATGTGTCACAAAATATTCTTCTTCTTAAAATTTTTCTTAGCCATTTAAAAATTTGAAAACTATCCTTAGCTCACAGGCACCCAAAAACAGTCTGGAGGCTGAATTTGGTCCACCGTGCATAGTTTGCCAACCCAGTATAGAGCAATGGGAAACTCCAGCATCTTCTAGGACCTCACTATAAAGTGTCAGGGGCATGAAAAGGGGAAGGTTTGGGGGGCTGGGGAGCCTGGGGGAGACCATCAGTAGAAAGAAGACCAGACTGGAAAGAAGACAAGTGTGGTCCTAAACTCTGTGGCCCCCTCCCACACAGCATGTGACCTTAGGCGGATAATTCTGGGGAAAAAATTATAAAATTTATTTACATTTTCCAAATCCACTTGGCCAAACCCAGCATTAACCACAGTAAAAAGAAGAACTAAAAGCTGGAACAATATCTGCAGCTCAAATCACAAAGGGCAAAATGTCCCTAAAATATAAAGTAGAGAAAGACCAACACCCTATGCGAGCAATGGGCAGAGGAGACAGAGGTTCCCAGGGAGGAAACTGCAAACAGCGTATTCGAGAAAGGGCTCAGCCTCGCACCGAGGAGAGAAAAGCAAAGCAAAACTACAAGATCCCACGCATCATCTATCGGATTAGCAAAGACAGGTACATTTGAGAGGCTGTCCCGACAAAGAAGGGGACACGGGTGCCCTCGTGCATTGCCAGTGGGGGCGCAAATGGAAAGACCTCTCCAGAGGGTAAATTGGCAATACCGATCAAAACTACAAACAGGGACTTCCCTGGGGGTCCAGTGGGTAAGACTCCGCGCTCCCAAAGCAGAGGGCCCGGGTTCGATCCCTGGTCGGGGAATTAGATCCCACACGCGTGCCATAACGAAGAGCCTGTGTCCCGCAACTAAAAGATCCTGTGTGCCGCCTAAACAAATAAATAAAATATTAAAAAAAAAAAAAACTACAGACATGCCACTTTCAGGAATTGTTCCTAGACCTACACCTGCTCAAGTGTCCAAGGACACGTGCGCTGAGGTTCTCCACTGCAGCCCTGTTTATAGGAGCGGAAGATGGAAAAACCCTAGACGTCCATCCCGGGTGGACTGTATGAGTTACTCTTGGTGGTAGTAAAACAACAAAAACAACGACAACAACTCCTCCTCTCATTTAGGGCATGTGTATTATGAGCCGGGTCCTGTTCTCAGCCCTCACTACTCAAAGCACTGTCCAGGGACCAGCAGCCTCTGCATCACTTGGGGGCTGTTTGGACCACAGCCTCCCATCCGTCCCAGACCTGCTGAAACAGAATCTGCATTTTCACAAGAGTCCCAGGGAATTCCTTTGTACCTTAGGGCATTATTTTTAAAACTCTTCCTGTATCAACTCACTCATTCTCAGAACAACCCAATAACCCAGGCTCTCTTATGACCCAAGGGTTGGAGGCGAGGAGTGCAGGCTCTGGGACGTTAGCGAAGTTGTCCAAAAAGTCACACAGCGGGTGAGCGGCAGCGCTGCATCCATTCCACATGTATACAAAAACACAACAGCCTCTAAAGACTAAGGAAGTTCTGTAACAGTGGAAAAAAGACCAACCTCCGAGATACGTTGTCCGGTGAAAAAAGTAAAGTGAAGAACACTGTATATACTATGATAGTATTTGTGGGAGGAAAAGAAAAAGGACAGCAGAATCTATATGTAATTGCTTAGATACCCAGAAGGCATCTCCGATGAGAAAGACACCCAATAACATGGAGATAGCTGCCGCTGGGAGGTGGAACTCAGCAGCTGGAGGAAGGAGGTCAGAGGGAAACTACTCACTGTTGCACACGGCTGTAACTTTTGAATTTTGAACCAGGCACATGTATTACCTATCCTAAAATAATTCTTCTGTAAACTGGTGTAAGGAAGAAGTTACCCACACCCTAAAGGCATCCCCACTTAATAAGAAATACGCTTTGGGGAAGGAGAAATCGGCACAGCCGGGCCCACCCTAGTCCCGTACGTGCTCTCCTGTCTGCCTTTCTCAGAAAAGATGGGCGTGGGGTGAGGGTGAGGGGCTGGGGGAGGGCGGGCGGACAGCGCATTCTCCAAGTATCTGGGACTCGGCACCACGTCCAATCTCTTGGAAGACGGTAATGCCTCGTATCAGTGTGGTGGTCCTTAACTGGGGCAACTGTGCCCGCATGGGACACTTGGCAACGTCTGGAGACATTTTTTGGGTGTCACAAGTGGAAGAGGCTATCTATCTATCTAGTGGGTAGAGGCCAGGGATACTGTTAAACATCCAACAATGCCCAGGACGCCCCAGAATGTCCTGTGTCCTGAGCTTGAGGAGCCTGCATCAGCACGTTCTGTGTTCGGGCATCCCCGGAGGCTCAGCAAAAGTGCAGGTTCTGACGCCGCGGGCCTGGGACGGGCCAGAGAGTCTGCATTTCGAATAGGGGGAGGCCACCCATGCTGCTGTGAGCAACGAGGCCTCACCCAACCCAGCTCTGGCCAACTGTGTAATCATCTTATGCAAAAGAGGTAGGGACTGCTTTCACTGTGGATCAAAAAGCTGGACAGTAAGTACTGATGGGGGAGGGGGCAGGGGAAGCCTGGTCCTGATGGAGACGAGCACGTGGACTGCCGAGATCCTCCTCGAGTCCACGGCTGCGGGCCGCACCGGCACGAGCTGGGGTGCTGGTGTGGACTTACCATCCAGAGTCTCCACCGAGAGCTGCAGGCCCAGGTTGTGCCGTGGGTTGACCACCCAGTGGTTGCTGGTGGCCGTGATGTCGAACACCAGCCAGCCCTCCTCTGAGGCCCAGAGGGTGCGGCTGTCGAGCAGAAACAGGTCTGACTCCCTGCAAGAGAGGAGAGAGACACAGGCTCCGGGTCAGCAGGTCATGGTTCGGTCTCCCCCCGCCCGCCGTCAGCCAGCCAGCCACTGATGGACAGGAGGAACTTGTGAGGCAGGGGAGCTGGCAGGAGGTCTGCCAGTCCCCCCAAAGTGGGTTCATCAGACCAAGATCCAGCCATGGAGACCCCCAGGTAGCAGCCGTGGTGGGGAGACAGAGTGCAGAAGAGGTGTAAAGAGATACGTGCAGGAGACAGACGCACCGCTTATGAGACCGATGCGCCCTTCAGATTCATTAGGGGGGATGCCAATGAGACAGAGCACAGGAAGGCAGCAATTACACAGCCTCCATGATGCCACAAGTTTCAGGAAACAGAAGTCCCCTTTCGTTGGCTTATTCACCACTTGCCAGGCGCTGTCCCCAGTGTGGTACGCACATTCTCATTCAGTTCTCACAACCCTAAGCTGCGGGAGTACTATCATCTCTGATGAATCCATGGTAAAACCATGACATGCCCAAGGTCATTTAGCCGGGAAGTTGCTAGCCTGGGGGTTGGAGCCCAGGCAGCTGAGCACCAGTGCAAACGCGCCTCATTTCCACACTGTGCCACTTCTTCATGAGCCCACCACGTGTTAGGAGGTGGACCCCCATGCAGACTGACATCATTAATAGAGGGAGTCCTTTAATTCTCTCTTCCTCAGATTTGTAGTAGCAAAATGGGTAAAACCACAATTGACCTTGTAGTGGATGGAGGATGAATGGATGGAAATGGATGGATGGATGGAGAGATGGATGGATGGAGAGATGGACGGATAGAAGATTGATGGATGGATAGAAGATTGATGGATGGATAGATGGAAGATGGATGGATGGATGGATGGATGGATGGATGGACAGAAGGATGGATGGATAGATTTTTACATTCCTAGGTAGTAGAATTCTAGTATGTAAGATATCTTAATGTCTCTTTTGCACTTTTAATTATAAGGATTCAAAGTTTAAATATTCTGAGTCCTTCGATAGTCAGTTAGGATATCTGAGCTCCTACACTCTACCAGGCTGTGGGTACAGTGATGAACAGCACCCAACCAGCTCCTGCCCCAGGGTACTGACAGTCTCTGTCGTACCTGGAGGGATCTAATTTTCCTGGGAATTAAGGTGAATTTTCTCTGCTCACACCTTATCAGATGTATCAACTACTGATTGAGCACTTACCGCCTGCCAAGCCCCGGGTTGCACCGCCTGCCCAGATCATGTCACTGAGTTCCTACAATAACTCTCTGAGGTGGGTAATATTAACTGTACCCCTGTGCGGGTCTCAGAACCGAGGCTCAGAAAGGCAGAGATGCGAGCGCAGGGTTACGCTGCTAGCACGCAGCTGAGGCAGGACTGGAAGCCCACCGGGCCCCCTGGGAGGCTTGCGACCATACAAGAAGAGGAGGTCTTCTGGACGCTGCCTTTGCTCAAGTGTAGCTGTCATCATTTCGGAGCCTTTGGCGAGTTAAACCCATCGTATATAACTCACTAAGCCCTCGGCCGAAGCGAGCGGCAGATACCCGCTCCTTGAGATGAGGCACGATCTCCCTATTGACCCCATCCCCCGCTCTCTCTCCTAAAAACTAGGGCTGACCACCTCTTCATCTTTCCTGTGTGGTCTGCAGACCTCCAAGTTGGTGAGGTCTCTGTTGCATCATAACACATTAGACATTTACCAAGCATATTAAAATGTATGAGACTCAGAGAAGGCATGCATGCAGAAAACAAACTGGCAATGTTACCCAGTGTCTCAAGTGTACTTTCACTCGGAACCCAGTGGAAATGCACCGGGCGATTAACAGGTCACTCAGAGAAGTCTACACAGGTTGGAGAAGCAGGCTCAGAAGCAGACAGGAGCCAAGACAGGTGTGAGGGTGCAGGGCTGTCTCATCAAGGCACAGCTTTGGGGAGTGAGGGAATGAATTTGAGCTGTATTTCCCTCTTTGACCGTCTCCATCCAAACGTCTGAGGGCAGAGGATCTAGTTGGCCTCGTCAAGTCCCTGCCCCGCCCTTGGCCACGGGAGGGCTGAGCACTCCACGGTGATGGACAACATCACCGGGACCACAAGATGGAAACAGGGGTTATCCCCACCTCACGCCCCCCAAAATCCCACTTTTTAAGTGATACTCAGTAATCGCCGGAACCCAATTCAGAAAATGCTGAATTATATTATGCCATGCATGTGAACGAGATACGACTTCTGATCGTACGGCCGGCAGAACGGAGCCACACTACAGGACAGTGCATGGTCTCTTGACCAGCCAAACCGCAGTCCCTTGTGACTGCAGGACACTTGCTGCCTCTGTAATACAGAGACATCAGAGGGGCAAGGACGTCTTTTTAGAGCCACCGAATATTTTGAGGACACTCACTTTCATGGCCAAACTGAATTAAAATAACGAGACAATCTTTCATGACCCGTTTACTTCTACTTCTTCCCAGTGCCTTTTCAGAGGTAGTTTCAGAACTGTCTTGGGGGCACGTCCACACAGATTTTAAACTTCCAAACAAGAATTTCCACTGTCTTCATCTCCAATCTGCCTTGATGGCTTTCCTGGCTGTGGAGATTACCAAGACTGTGAACGCACGCGTTCGCTGCTCTAGATAATTAACAGATGAGAGAAGCAGCACCACTCCGAAACCAAACAACTCCCTCCCTCGCTCAGGCACCCAGGGCCCCGGTCGGAAGCCTCTACAGCACAGCACAAGTCACAGACCTGGGTGGCAACTTCGCTGGAAAATTATTTGCCAGAAGATGTGACCAGATATCTGGATAGGCCCTGACTGACAGTCAAACAATGAATAGCAACTTAGGGAATGGAATTGGGCCTTTGAACAGTGAGCGCCTTGCCAAACGGTACTACACGTTCTCTTGTTACAGCCAGGACACCGCGCGCCAGATGTTACAGGCGCGCGTTGACTCATCATGAATCAACATGTGTGCGTGTGCGGACTCCCTCTCCTGAGTCCTAGCTCGCAGTGCGTTCCGGGCTTGCTGGGAAGAGCCAAACCTTCGTGGAAGGCATCGGGACAGGAAAGCCCTGTCGAGGCGGGAGGAGTGAGATGCTAACACAGACTCTGCTTTGAGACAGAGAGCCCAGCCCCAGGTTGGCCGCGTGAACGGGACAAGGGAGCAATTACCCAGCAGCCGTGTCCGGACTGACGGCTGGGAAAGTGGGAATGCCTCGCTGCCACCTCCAGCACCTTATTCGAACACAATGGTTCTCACAACTGGGAGGAACCAACAAGCCCTTTGGGATGTTTTTATTTACCATGAACATACTGGCCTCCCTGACGAGCCCAGGTGACAGCAGAGGCAGAACGGCTCAGGGTGGGAGCCCCGGGGAACCTAAATGCACTCCTTCCCCTTTCCCACTGCTAAGAATCTAGGTACTTTCCACGCACCAGCTCCCTGATCTCCAACAGTCAGGTTATTGTTCCCATTTTATAGATGAGGGAAGTGAGGTTCAGAGAGGGGAAGCCCACTGCCCATCGACAAACCTTCTAAGTGACAGAACCAGGATACAGCGCCGGAAGCGTGACCTGAGGACTTGGTACTTAAGCCCCATCACCTCCTTAACTCACCCTCTGGCCAAGGGACAAGAGACCCAGGAGGTTGTTCAATGCTGCACGATGCATGTTATTGTCACAACATTGTGTGGTGTAGAGAGAATACCAGAGGGGGGATGACGTCCAGGTAGCAGGGAATAGAGAAGGCAAGTAGGGCAAGCTAGCTCATTCCAGAGCCTCACTTTCCTCCTCTGTGAAGTGGAGAGAACGCCCTCTTCTTCAGCAGCTGGGGAAGCCGACTGAAGACTAGCCTAGTGACAAACTCCCAGGGCTCCTGGAGCAACGCTATAATTACTACAAGTCATGTAAGTGCCGGTGTACACTCCCTGTTGGACGGTAGGAAATTTTGGGAGGGGAACTTTATCTGTCTTGGGCCCAGTCATTACATGACTGCCCAAGATCCGTGCAACAACAGACCACACATCCACTCAAACAACGTTCGCCTTGGACGCCAGCACTCATCAGACAAGGGTCTCCGGGTGTTCGCAGTCGGGAGATTTTCTGCAAATACGGCCGTCAGCAATTCCTCCCCTCCCTCCCCACATGCAGCTCTCTCATAAGTCGGGGAGGTCTGCTCCACCTCTGACGTCTGCACTGACCACCCGACTTGTCGTGGACTCAGTGGCAGGGAGGCCCTGCCATGTCCAGGAGGAAGACGCAAGAGGCTTAGCAGATCTGCTTCTGCTGCCCACTGCACTGGCAACCCTGACTCTTCTGCGGGAGAGATGACATGGAAGGGGAAGGGGCAGAGGCTGCGGAGGAGGGGGGTCTCTGAGGGGAGAGAAAGAAAAGCCAAGCCAGCCCTCAGCAGACACGCCGTCCAGGGTGTTCCAGCCCCAGCCAAGCTCTCAGCTTCCTCAGGGACTACAGCAGACGCTACCAAGAGTAGAAAAACTGCCCAGCTGAGCCCTGCCCAAATTCCTGAGCAATTAAATGATTGTTGTTTAAGCCACTGCGTTGTAGGTGGTTTGTTCACCACGGGGATAGAACCCAAACAACAGTTACACTGTTCAGAACAGAAAAACTGAAAACGAACCATCTACTGAGAGGGACGGGTAAAAACAGGGGGTGTATCCAAGCGCTACACAGCTGTGTCAAAGGACCATATAAATCCATACTTCTTGACAAGAGGGAAACACGGTATTAAGTAAAAAGGTGTCATAAAACAGTATGCAAATTTCTGGAAAAATACAATATGCTAAGATTGGTTAAAAAAAAAAGGAAATAGAAAATTTGAGTCACCCAACATGCACTAACAAATTGAAATAAAAGGCCTTTCCCCACACCCAGATGGTTTTATACTGTATATTTGCCATATTATCAAGAGATAATTCCTTCTGGACTTCCTGGTGGCACAGTGGTTAAGAATCCGCCTGCCAATGCAGGGGACACAGGTTCGAGACCTGGTCCGGGAAGATCCCACATGCCGCGGAACAACTAAGCCCGTGTGCCACAACTACTGAGCTTGCGCTCTAGAGCCCTTGAGCCACAACTACTGAGCCCGTGTACCACAACTACTGAAGCCCGTGCGCCTAGAGCCCGCGCTCCACAACAAGAGAAGCCACCGCAGTGAGAAGCCCGTGCACCACATCAAAGGGTAGCCCTCGCTCGCCGCAACTAGAGAAAGCTGGCGTGCAGCAATGAAGACCCAACACAGCCAAAAATAAAATATATACATAAATAAATAAATTCTTTAAAAAAGAGAGAATTCCTTCTTGTACAAATTGGTCGAGAAAATGGAAGAGGGAAAAGTAAGAACCAGTATTGTAAAGCTAGCATGTTACTGATTCCAAAGATGGATAAGGCCAGTTTCAACAGACATTTCTTTAAAGATATACAAATGGCCAGTGAACATATGAACAGAGGGTCAACATGATGAGCCATTAGGGAAATGCAAATCAGAACTACAGTAAGTTAGTACTTCACAGCCAGCAGGATAGCTAAAACCAGAAACACAGACAATAGCAAGTATTGGCCAGGATGTGGAGGGACTGGAACCTTCAGACACTGCTGGTGGGAACATGAAACGGTGCAGTGAATTTGGAAAACAGAACGGCAGTTTTTTTTGTTGTTGTTTTTTTGTGGTACGCGGGCCTCTCACTGTTGTGGCCTCTCCCGTTGCGGAGCACAGGCTCCGGACGCGCAGGCTCAGCGGCCATGGCTCACGGGCCCAGCCGCTTCGCGGCATGTGGGATCTTCCCGGACCGGGGCACAAACCCGTGTCCCCTGCCTCGGCAGGCGGACTCTCAACCACTGCGCCACCAGGGAAGCCCAGAAGAGCAGTTTTTTAAGAGGTAAAACATAGAGTTACCAAATGACCCAATAATTTTACTACCCAAGAGAAATGAAAATCCTATACATGAATGTTCATAGCAGCATTACTCATAAGAGCCAAAAAAAAAATGGAAACAACTCATATATCCATCACGTGATGAACAGATAAACAAAACATGGTAAGCCCATACCATGGAATACTATTTGGCAGTAAAAAGGAATGAGGCACTGACACATGCTACGACATGGGTGAACTTTGAAATCATTATGTTAAGTAAAAGAAGTCAGACACAAAGGACCACATATTGTAGGATTCCATTTAAATGAAATGTCCAGAACAGGCAAATCCATGGAGACTGAAGAGATTAGTAGCTGCCAGTAGCCGAGGATGGGGGAAAATGAGGGGAGGCTGGCTGCCAGTGCGTATGGAGTTTCCTCTGGGGTGGTGAATATCATCTAAGATTAAATAGGGTAACCTTAAATAGCACAGCTCTGAATATACTAAAAACCAATGGATAACACACTTTGCAAGATTGAAGTGGATGGGATGTGAAATAGATCCCAATAAAGCTATATTTTAAAGAATGAATAAGCCCAAAATGTAGGGCACGGTGTCACGATGCTAACAATTCCTTTAAGGTTAACACACCTATGCGTGGAAAGCCTAGAGGCACGTACTCTGGAGTTGCAGCAACAACCCCCCCGAGGCTGTTTCTCGCCTCTACACACACACATCAATGTGGTCGCAAGTCAGCAAGCACAATCTATTTCTGAAAGAAGTGAGATAGTACGAGGTCCACATTGTTTCCATGTTTTCCTGGGGACAGTCCTGCCCGTTCCTCCAGGCTCACACAGGCAGCCGGGGGAGACCCAGAAGGCAGACTTCACCCCCTCCTGAAACCCAGCCTCCCCCAAAGCCCTGCTGTCCGCGAGGCGTGAACCGCCAGTGACCCCAACTCCGTGGCAGAAGGGGCGTTAATATTTAACCACCGGCCTGGGGACACAGTGCTGCTGGGGCATGCGGGCTCCTCCTCCCAGGGACACCATGAGAGCGGCCGAAATCTAACCCATGGGGGAAGCAGGAGGAAGCCCACACCATCACCTGACCTAGTTTCCAGCATCTCAGCCCACCTTCCCCTGGAAAGTCCAACCACAACGGAAAAGTGGGTATTTTAAAATCTCCAACGTGGGAAGGTGGAAAGTCCTTTTTTTTTTTTTGCCCTCTGGCTCCTTAGAGACTATTTAGAGACTGTGATCTCAAGGGCCTTCGCCCACGAGCCTCTCCCGGAGCAGTAAGACCCCACGCAAGACGCCACCGGCTCCGACCAGGGCCTCAGAGACATTGTTAATGCTCTGCATACACTCAGCTCCCAGGGAAACAGCCCCGGGACTGAGACTGGAAGCCTGGGGAGTCCTCTGACCCCTGGGGTTTTCCAGGCAGGAGCAGGACCCATGGGAAACAGATTCCAACGGGGTCACCCAGTGCCCATTGCCTGGTCACCTGGGACTGTCTCTGTCCAGTCTCAGCATCCAGTTTCACTCTCCTTCCCCCTGACCCTATCGCGCTGTAGGAAGGACACCGCCTTCCACCTGCCAGTGGGGCCCAGCAGTGCAGGGTCCTCAGAGCCAAAAAGGACCTTGGAAATCCACTCCAGGTGCTTTAATTTTCAGCCCGGAAGACCAGAGTCTGGTGTACAGGCCGCTGGTGGCTGCACGGGAATTAGAACCCAGTCCTGGGCCTCAGTCTAGGCCAGTGTGATGGAGGCCGAGACCCAGCTTGACTCCCTCCAGGATCCCTCGGACACAGTCCATCACCGACAGGGTGCAGACGCAGGCTGGGGTTCGGAATGGCCACATTCGGAGTCACCCAAGGTCTCTCCAGGAGGCCTCGCTGGTGGCAGGGGGCATCAGCACCCCAGCTCCGTATCCTGGGCACCCACTGTGCGCCAAGCTCTTGAGTGACGTTCTCTCACCTAATCATTCCTCTTCCAACCAGGTAGACATAATTACAGCCCCTACTTCATAGATGACACAACTGAGCTGCAGGGGAGTTAAGACAGCATCCTCAGCTAGTGACCGGCCGGCCCCCGACCGGAAGTGACAGGAAGCACATGGGCCCATTCTTCACATCGGTGCCCCCAGCCAAGAATCCCTCCCTGAGGTTAGAGGAGGTGGAGAGGATCCAAGAGAGAATGCGGCTGGCCCCGTGCCAAGGTTCCCCCCAACGCCATTAGAAAAAGGGAAAAGAACTTGAGATTACGTGGTGTGCGGAATGATACCCCCCTCAAGGACATCCGCATCTAACCCCCAGAACCCGTGGATTACATGGCAAAAGGGATTACATCAAGGATTTTTGAGATGGGAGATGACCCTGGATTATCCAGGTGGGCCCCGTGTAATTACAAGGGTCCTCATAAGTGAAAGAAGGTGACGGGAGGGTCAGAGAAGGAGATGTCGGACAGAGCAGAGGGCCGAGTGATGTGACTGCTGGCGGGGGCCACCAGCCGAGGGATTCAGGTGCCTCTAGAAGCTGGAAAAGTCAGGGAAACAGGGCTTCCCTGGTGGCGCAGGGGTTGAGAGTCCGCCTGCCGATGCAGGGGACGCGGGCTCGTGCCCCGGTCCGGGAAGATCCCACATGCCGCGGAGCGGCTGGGCCCGTGAGCCATGGCCGCTGAGCCTGCGCGTCCGGAGCCTGTGCTCCGCAACGGGAGAGGCCACAGCAGTGAGAGGCCCGCGTACCGCAAAAAAAAAAAAAAGTCAGGGAAACAGATTCTCCGTAGAGCCTGCAGAAGGAAGGTAGCCCTGGGGACATCTCCTTCTTAGCCCAGCGAGACCCATTTCAGACTTCTGACCTCCAGAACTAAAAGATAACAAATTTGTGTTAAGCTACTAAGTTCGCGGTAATTTGTTACAGCAGCCAGAAGAACTTAAGCATTTCCCTCCTGAAACACACTCTGAACACCTCCTATGTCTCAGGAGTTCTGCTGGGAACCAGAGGTACAAAGGCAGCCACAGACGGAGCTCTGGGTGCATGGGCCATGAATGCATCCCATAGTGAGGGCAAGTAAACACTGACTAAGTGGAGTGGAGGAGGGGAAGTGCCCTCTGCGTGACCAAGACAGAGCAAAGCACTGGATTGGCGGGGGCGGGGGGCGAGGCTGTCCAGGGAAGTGTCTCCTGAGGGAGGCCAGAGGGGTGAGCAAGGCCGATGCAGCCAACAGGGCAGGAAGGGCATTGCAGCAGAGGGAACAGAATTCGCAAAGCCTCATGAGAGAGGCTACCGTGGAGGGGGTGCAGGTACTTGGTGAGCACAGAGGCGTGCGGCGGCACGGAACTGCAGGGCGTCCTGGCCACGGGAAGGTTCAGATGCTGGGAGAACTGAGAGGCTGGCAAGAGTTTTAACCAGGGAGTGGAAATAACTGGCTTTGGGCAAACTCTCCCTCACCCCTGCTCTGACCCTCACCCTGCGGCTCTTTGGGAAACTGCATGGCTGGACATTTTATTTTAAAACCTGCATGTTGCAAACCGCTTCTGGGCCTCGAGAACATTCCTCAGAAGGCAGAGAGTGATGGAGAAGCCAGAGCTTTCCCAGGCTAACATGATGTCACGGAGCGGGGCATTCATGGCGCTGCTAAGGCTGAGTCAGGCTGGGAAGCCAGCAGCCCGCTGTGCACCTGGAGGCAGCCCAGCCTGCAAACACCAGCCCTGCAGGGAAGCCGGGAAGGAGATCAAAGGAGCCGGCAGAGGAAGTAGGGCGTGGCTGTCATGAGGCTCCCGGGTCAGGGAGGACCCAGCCCAGGTCCCCGCACCCCACCTGGGGCTTCAGGGAATGCCCCACCTTCTTCCAAGTCACCCAGACAGTCCCTGGTGTCCCCGGGGCGGGAAGGTGAAGTCAGAGAGGTCCAAGGCTTTTTTTAAACACTTTTTTTTTTTTTTAAGGCTGCGCCTGTCCAGGAAGACTAAAATTAAGTCATTTGGGGAGAAAGGTGGAAAAATACACAAAGAAGCACAATATTCTCCTCCCGCAGCCAGAGCCCGAGTCACCAGCCCACAGCGTCCCTGCCCCAGGACCATCTGTCTGCCTGTCTGTCTGTCTGTCTCTCCCTCCTCTCTTCCCTTCCCCATCCTCCACCTGGGCATTCACAGAAGGGTCAAGAACACCCCTGTCCAGGGTCCAAGAGGCCTGTGTCACTGGAGTCAGGGAGCAAATCAGCAGCCGTTAAGGCCTGGGGCTCAATCTGTCCGTCTGCAAGAGGAAGGATTTGGAGTTTACCAAGGTCTCAAAAACTGCTTCCCGGGCTTCCCTGGTGGCGCAGTGGTTAAGAATCTGCCTGCCAATGCAGGCGACACGGGTTCGAGCCCTGGTCGGGGGAGATGCCACATGCCGCGGAGCAACGAAGCCCGTGCCCCACAACTACTGAGCCTGCAGTCTAGAACCCGCGTGCCAAAACTACTGAGCCCGCACAGCACAACTACAGAAGCCCACGTGTCTAGAGCCCGTGCTCCACGACAAGAGAAGCCACCGCAATGAGAAGCCCGCGCATCACAACGAAGAGTAGCCCCCGCTCGTCACAACTAGAGAAAGCCCATGTGCAGCAACAAAGACCCAACACAGGCAAAAATAAATTAATTAATTAATTTAAAAAAAAACCTGCCTCCCATGAATAAGATGTCCAAGGGGGTAAAATGACACGGCTGAAAATCACAAAGGCTCCGTATTCAAGTAAGATCAGGAAGCATCACGTGATCACTGCTTCTTGAGAGATTTCATAATGCACACTGGCTCGTTAAAGGTTCTGAGAAATCCTGCTGCAAGGAAATGTCTCCTCCAGCCATGGAGTGCGCTTGCAGAGGCTTTCCAACTCGTGTGTGAAAGCAGGTCACGGGGGCAGGAGGGGAAAGGGATCAAGTCGGCACCTAAAAATGGGATGCAGCTCCCAGCAGGAGGCAACAGTCAGGAGGTCTAAGTGGAGCCCAGGAGCCTCTTTGTGATGACGTCGCCAGGGTGGCCCTTGGGTCACACTTTGGGGGGTCAGGGATGTATGCATGACGACACAAGGCTTTGGGTCCTAGGAAAGCCGAAATCAAATCCCTGTGGAGTGACCCAGGGCAAGCCAACCTCTGTCCTTCAGGTTCTTTTGTTTGTAATGTGGGGGTAACGATGAGGACTGTTCTAAGGATGCATCAACTGGGATGGGACAGTCGAGATGCCGGCACAGAGCTGAAGACTCAAGGCTGAAGGCTCCAGGGTGCAGCAGATTCACTCACAGCCACATCATTCTGACTCTCATTCGAGAGGCAATGATCATAGAACAGGTCTGGCGTGGAGACGGCCCACCGAACCCTACGATACCTGAGAGGCAGGCAGGTGCTGTTGTCCCCTTGCACAGGTGGGAGACTGAGGCTCAGGGAAGCTTCCAAACGCTCCCGGGGTGGAGGGAGAGCAGCCACCTGGAGGAACCTCAGAGCCTTCCTTCCACCCTCCTCCTCCCCCACTCCGTCTGTCCCCAGCAGCCGGCTAGGCTGTCAGAACCCCGATTCTGAACAGCTAACTGCCCTGCCCTAAACCCTTTATTAGGTCTTAGGATAAAAAAGCCAAAATTCACTAATGTGTTCCATGATAAGGGAGATGATGTAACTGCCGGTCCAAACTGGGAGACTCTGGGGAGAGGAAGGAGGCCATTATTAATTCCAGGTGGGCACATGGGGGCATTTAGTCACCCTCCCTATAGGCTCTGGGTGGTCTGGCCCCCCTCCCTCCCCGACACCTCCTCTCACTCCACTGTCCTTCCACCTGCCCCCCAGGGCCAGCCACTCCAGCCTCCTTTCAGGCTGCCGTCTATACCAGACTCTGGCCCACTCCAGGCCTTGGTACATGCTGTTCCCACTGCCTGGAAGACTGTTCCCTGTCCTTTCGCCTCTGTCGTCCCTGGGCACCCTGCAGCTCCTCAGGGAAGCTTCCACTGACACCCTGATGGGTAGGTCCTCATTATACATCCTCGCAGCCTCTCCTTTCCAGCACTCAGGCTAGAGTTTAAATGTGTTCATGTGGTTCTTTGGGTTTTCCTCTTTCCCCAACACATTTTAAGCTCCTTATCGGCCAGAACCAGTCCTACTTTGCTCACCTCCGTCGGAGTCCCAGCACCTAGCAAACAACATAGCACACAGTAGGTCTCAAATAGAAGACCTCTGAATGAATGTGCTGGTATCTTTGGAGTTTCTATCAGCCAAGGAGGTTTTCTGATGTCACTCTCTGTAGTTTGTGTTATTAAAAAGGAAGAGTGAATGTTTTTTCTAATGACTCAGGTGCTTCCAGAGATGCATTTGCCTCCAGTGCCCTGGGCCTCTGCCCACCATCCACCCTGTACCCACCGGGAGCCCCCTCCCAGGTCACGGGCACTAGGCTGCCTGGTCACACACACTGGTCCGTCCCCAGGCACCTCCACGCTCCCCACCTTCCACAGGTCCTGGCTAGGTAATCACAGGGTGGCCAAACCTCCCCCAGCCAACCCCCAGCTGGAGGCTGCCCGGCTGCCTGGGCTTCACCTCCTCCATTTCTATGCCCTCAGCACCCTGTCAAGGTCAGCTCCTTGGTCTGCACCTGTCAGGAGAAACCAACAGGACGCAGACAGGCAGGGGGCTGCGGCTGGGAAGAAAGTCAATCTCAAATTTACTTTGGGACCCAACTGTTGCTCCTCCTTACTTAAGATCCCAAGGTTTGGGCCCCAGAATTTTCCAGAACCCTGGAGACCTGGCATTCTGTTCACCCTGGGTGGGCTCCATACAGAAACCAAACGATGAGAAGTGAGCCGCGCTGGGGATTTCAGTGCTCGGAGGTGAAACATGAAGGTCCCCGGGGCCGCCCCAGAACAACCAGGCCTTGTGGGGAGCACCATGGAGCTCTGAGATGGGAAATCCCACGTGGCCGGGCAGCTGCCGGCATCTGGCATCGTGGAGGTGGGCGGGCGAGACGCCCAGGACGGGAGACTCATTTTTCAAGACCTTCCCCGGTTGCCCCATTTCCTCCGGCCTCCAGCTCCGGACGGAAATAGCACAAGGTAAGTGCAGCCTCTTTCATGCACACTCAAGGAACAAACACACCAGCACAAACCCAGTGTTTGTGCTGTGTCATCTTTCCTACTTTTTTTTTTTTTAAAAACAACCACAGGCTGTTTTAAGATTCCAAACCCAGGCGAAGAAAAGTTAAGTGAACCAGGCAGACAAGGGAGAGAGGAAATGAACTCAGCAGTGGAGTCTGCAGACAGAAGCAAGTGTCCTGAGCACCACAGTCAAGGTTTTCGAGAACAAAGGCCAGACCCGAAGCTCGATGCAGAGGAGGGAGGGGGTGTCTGAGACCAGTGGCTCCTTAAACCAAAGAGTGGCGGCAGGAAGAGGCGAGGCTGAGGACACACCTGCTGTGCCAGGTGCCACAGGTGCCTTGCGCTGCTGGACCCCCGACAGCCTACCAGGTGCACACTCTCTCGTCCTCTGTCATATTCTGGGGCCCCCCGGGAGCAGATCCTGAGTCAAGGATTTGAATGCAAGTGGTTCGTCTGAGAAGTGACCCCAGGAACCACCTGAAGCGGGGCGGGAAGTGAGGCAGGGATGGAAAGGGGCCAAAACACGGAGCTGTGGGCCTCTGGGGCTCACCCCCGCTGGGCCCCCGGGGCGCTGCGTGAACACAGCTCAGCGTGGTGCTTCCTGGGTGCAAGGAGGCTGGGCTATATATCCACCTGCGATGGAAGGTGAGGGGCTTTGACTCTGCAGTGAGCTGCACACACTCCTGGGGCAGAGAAAGCCCTGGGCAGGAGAGGCCAGTGCTGAGCGGAAGTATCTCGCGTGCAGCGCCCGTCAGCCATTGCAGTGAGGAAGGACGGAGGCCCTGTCCCAGGTCACAGCTGGCGAGGCCAACACGGCAGGAGTTGCCCACCCTTGGAGGCCAGACATGGGCTGCAGGAGAAACTGCAGGGACCCCCCCTCCCACGATGGCTGGTAGGGGTGGGACCTGGGAGAGAAGACCCAGCGCTGAAGGGGAAGCCGGTGGGCGGTCCCTCTTGCAGCCCAGGAATCAAGACTATGGGCCTCACAGATTCTTCTCCTGGGAATTCAGGGTCACTGGGATGCACCCCGATCCGCTGCACGTGTAATGCCTGACAAAGCAGGGCTCTGCTGGAAAGCGCTGTCCAAGGAGAACCCCATTTCCTTCCCTTTGACAATGACCGACTCCCTTGCAGGCTGCTCATTCTCAGTCCCGCTCGAAAACCTGGCTCACAGACCAGCACTCCTACACTTCCCCAGCCTACAGGCCCAACCCTGGAGCCAAAGGTTGAGCCCAAATCCCTAACCTCACATCAAGGGGAAATAAGAAGTCTGCTTTTGGACCCAAGTGTCATCTTTAAAAGAGTCCCTAACTAGGTTCTGAGGAAGAACCAAAAAAATTTAAAATCCTAACTCCGAAAAGGCTCTCATAATCTAGTTTCCATGCAAGAAGGGAAACCACAGGCTTTGTGCCAGGCACCAGAAAGGGGTGGTGTGCACTGGTCGAAAGCCCCAGAGGCCACAGGGCGCTCCAGGCTGAGGACCTAGCGATCCTGACCACCTGCGTCCAGGTTCAGAGGGTGTGGGATTCGAGTTGGAGTTTGAAAGAGGTAAGGTTGAGACAGACGAAGCAACAGTGGGAGAGGATTATGTACAAACGCTCCGTCAAAAGCTGGCTGAGGGGCTTCCCTGGTGGCGCAGTGGTTAAGAATCCGCCTGCCAATGCAGGGCACACGGGTTCGAGCCCTGGTCGGGGAAGATCCCACATGCTGCGGAGCAACTAAGCCCGTGCGCCACAACTACTGAAGCCCACGCGCCTAGAACCCGTGCTCTGCAACAAGAGAAGCCACCGCCATGAGAAGCCCGCACACTGCAACGAAGAGTAGCCCCCGCTCACTGCCAACTAGAGAAAACCTGTGCGCAGCAACGAAGACCCAACGCAGCCAAAAATAAATAAATAAATTTATTTATTAAAAAAAAAAAAAGCTGGTTGACTGTCAAGGTCATCAGAAACAAGCAGAGCCTAAGAAACCCACAGGCAAGATGTGCCCAAGGAGACGTGATGACTAAATGTCATATGATGTCCTGGAAGGGGTCCTGGAGCAGAAGAAAGACACTGGGTAAAAACCAAGAAAATCTGGGTCAATTATTGACTTCAGTTCATAATAATAATGCATCAACATGGGTTCCTTAACTATAGCAAATGCACCAAACTAATGTAAGAGGTTAACAGGGGAGCCCGGCTACAGTGCGTATGGGAGCTCTGTGTGCCACCTAGTCAATGTTTCTGTGAATCTAAACCCATTCTGAAAAGTACGATCTAGTAATAAAAAGTAAATTATGTTTTTCTAAACTCTGGTTTCCAGGGGGGTGGAAGGATTAAACTAGAGTGAGGACTGAAGAGACAGGGAAGGGAGACCAGCTGGGGGAAAGCAGAGGCCAGAAAACAAGGTATCTCTGGAGAAAAGGGGGGTGTGCGAGAGCCAAGCTGGCTGGACCACAGGTCATGTGTGTGTGTGTGTGTGTGTGTGTGTGTGTGTGTGTGTTGTGTGCCTGTGTGTCTCTCTGTGTGTGTATACGTCTGTATGTGTACCTGTGTGTCTCTGTGTGTGTGTGTATACAGGCGGCAGCTGGAGGTGAGGCTGGAGCTGGACTGTGGCAGGTGTGCATCCCTGCACTAAAGCACTGGACTTTCAAGGTACAGATGAGAAGCATTCATATGTGTATAGACAGCAACAGATATCTATACCCAGGTCGCTTGCAGGGCCAGCCTCATGGGCATGTGACCTGGGCAATCACCCAGGAGCCCACACATACGAGGGCTCCGTGCTTGGTTTAATGCTCTGCAGTCACTGCCTTGAAATCCTTAATGCATTTTTTTTTTTTTTGCCCACGCTGTATGGCATGTGGGATCTTACCCTGACCAGGGATCGAACCCGGTGCCCTCTGCAGTGGGAGGGCAGAGTCTTAACCACTGGACCACCAGGGAAGTCCCCTTTAATGCATTTTTAACAAGTAGTCCCATGTTTCCGTTTTGCACTGGGTCTCACAAAGTATGTGACCAGTCCTGGGAGCTTCTTTTTAACAATTAATAATAATAATTCCATACTGTATGATTCTAATTGTATGACATTCTGCAAAAAGCAAATTTATGGAGACGGTAAGAAGATCAGTGGTTGCCAGGAGCTGAGGGGAGGGGAAGGATGAACAGGCAGAGCACAGAGGATTTTTAGGGCAGTGAAAGTACTCTACATAAAGACACTGTGATGATGGATACATGTCATACACATTTGTCCAAAGCCATAAAATGTACACCAAGAGTCAATCCTGATGTAAACTAGGGACCCTGGGTGATAATGATGTATCGATGGAGGTTCCTCAGTTGTAACAAATGTACCATCTCGTGTGGGATGTGGATAATGGGGGGGCTGTGCACGTGTGGGGATGGGGGCTATAGGGGAAGTCTCTGTACCTTTCCTTCAATTTTGCTGTGAACCTGAAGCTGCTCTAAAAAAAAATCTTTTTTTTAAAAAAGAATGCTAACAAAGACTTCCGGTCCCTACACCAGATTGGCTGCGGTTAAACACACGAATCTGTATTTTCCTCTTTAAACGTGGTCCCAGGGGGTCCTGACAACAGCTCAGCTCGGGCCCTCCCACCCCAGACCGTGGGGCCGATGGATGGACCCGTGTGAGCAGGCACGTGGCTGGAGCTTAGTGGGGCTTTAGGGGAGGATAGCAGTGAGCACGATGAATGGGAGGCAGGAAGGAGACAGGGTGGGGAGGGACTCCCCACTCAAGCCTGGGTCAGGGCCAGCAGCACCCCCTCCGGCTTATCCACAAGCGCAGCATCTCAGGTGCTTCTGCCTGGGCTCCCTGGCTCCCGGGGGCTTTCCCTCCCAGGGGCCAGCACCCCTTCACCTGTGAACATCCAGGGTGGAAGTGCACCTCCCCCTCCCCAGGGGTCCCGCAGGGGACATGTGACAACGTCTGGAGACGTTTTGGGTTGTCGCACCCTGGCAGTGCCATCTCACGAGCAGAGGCCAGGGAGGACGCTAAACACCCTATAGTGCACAGGGCAGCCCCAAGTGTCCGTGATGCCAGGTTGAGAAACCTGCCTCAGACAGCACTGGCGGATGAGGAGGTAGCAGCACGTCAGCTCCCTGACCCGTGAGTGCAGGGAGGGGTACGACTCACCCCTCCAGAAGTCCCTACGGGACGAGGGAGCCGAAGTCACCTTCCGCGGGGCTCTGCCCGGCACCACCCCCTTGCCTGGCTGCCTGTCTTTCCAGGCCCACTTCCCCATGCACCTGCTTTTTCTGGAAACGTTTTCTGATCGTGCCCCTTCACACAGTCTTCAGCTCAGGGTCTGACTTCAGGGAAGCCTGACCTGAGACGGGTGGCCAGCAGGCTTCACTCGACGGCAGCTTCACTCGACGGCAGCTTCACTCAACTAGCAGCAGCTGCCTCAGCTAGCGGAGCTGTACTGAGGATTCAGGCCAAGGCCCGGGTAGGCAGGAAGGAGCTCTGTGATCTATTAGCGATTCCTGCCCTGGGTCCCTGAGGGGGTGTGGTGGCACGCTCGCTGGACTGCAGGCCAGGTGTCAGCTTTCCTTCCTCCATTTTTGGAGTGACAAAAGGCAAAGCCTTGGACATTGTGGAGAAAAGAAGAAAATGGTGCTGCTGGGGGCTGGTGGCAGGAAGACAAAGGAAGGACCAGTGTCTGGAAGAACCTTGAGCAGTTACCCAGATGCTGACCTCCAGCCTGAACTTGAAATAACCGAGGGCTTCCTTAACCATGGTTGACTCCTTTTAAAACGTCCCTTTCCCGGTGAGCCTGCATTTCCCATCCTTACTGAGTTCACATCTGAGCAGGCACTTTTCTTCCCAGCTACAGATGACCCACTGCTCATGACCAAACTGAAAAATATTAATTCTCTCTGTCTCCTGCCAAAAAGGCTAAAGCAATTACGGGCCCTGATATGAAACACAGATGTTAATACATTTGGAAAAATAGACTCCTATGGACGAGCAGAGGTCCAAGTATGAAGTGCTTTTGGAATTAAAGCGCTGGGATCAAGTTATACAGCCAGCCCCCAATACTGAAGCCCATTCTTCCAAAATTCATTCCAGTGTAGGGAATCCGGGGCCATGGCACACACGCTGACATGTCCCCTACTTGCAGACGAGAACCAATCCACCCTTGGGTACCCACTGGCACACAAGCTCAAAATAATATAATTATAATCATCACAGGGAAACTTCCCTGGGATTGAAAAGTATTATAATTATGGGCAATTTTCACTTTTTGGAAATTGGGCTCAGATGCTGAGGAAAGGTTGCGAACGAGGTGTTCTCGGGTTTCAGCTCTGGAGGAGAGAACACATTGGAAGGCTTGCTGGGACTGACGGGCCCAAGGTGGGAGGTGTGGGAAGTGTGAGAGGAGGGCCGGCGCTCCCCCGGCCAGCAGGGACCTGTTTCACACGGTCTCGTACCAGCCCCCGTGCTTGGTACTGAAACTCCTCTGTGCAAGACGCAGCCACAGTCTGTCAAGTCAGGAAGCCCACGGCTAGAAGGGCAGATCCTTCATGCACACGTGTTTTGCTGAGCACCTACTATATGCCAGCTTCCAGGTACTAAGGATACAACAGTGAGCAAAACACACTGGACGCCTGCCCTCATGGAGAGATCGTCTCTGGCCCTGCTGCTGGGCCACCATCACGGTCACCACGGCTCCCACTCAGATCTTTGCGGAAAAGCCCGATGAGGCTCATGGCGGGCCACGACCCACCCAAATTCACGCAGCTTCCAAGTGGTGGAGTGGGAGGCAAATCCAATTGCTTCCAAAGCCCCTGGTCTTTACCAGCTGTCCACACAGCATCACTGGGGCAAGCGGGGCAGGTCTTCCATCTTCTCGGCCTCAGTTTTCTTGTGCAGAAAATACGTTTCCCTCCCATCACCCAATTCCTAGGATTGCCATGAAGGGAAAAGGAAATGTGTATCCATCAGCCAAGGAGGAAAACCAGATGTGACTGGGGACAGATGCAAACTTCCTTTCCTTAACCCTAACCTGCTACTGTGCCTCAGTTTCCTTGCCTGTAAAATGGGGTGGGTGATGGTACCTCCCTCAGGGGGTTGTGGTGGGAAGGACAGAGTGCTCTGAACAATCAGCTTTGTCATCGTCACCGTCAGCAAAGGCAGCCAACTCTTCTCTCAGTTCAGAGAACTGTTATCCACCCGGGAGCGTGTATATTACATCGTGAATTCGAAGGCATCTGCCTCATGGACAAGAGGTAAAGGAGCGGCCCTTTCCACAAGGCGGGTCTGCAAGGGGACTGACTGACGGGACATTTGGTCTCCTTGACCTTCACGGTCATTAAGCATTAAATCCATATGGAATGATGGGAACAGGGCAGGCACAGAAGAAGGTCCTCCTAAAGGCTCCCCAGCGTCATCGTCTGTAACCTCCTCTCCCAAAGAGGCATCTAGGTTGCCATCCGCTCACCTTGGGGAATCCCACACTGGCACTCACCAGCATCAACCACATCTCACGCACTCCCGGGAGGGGACGCAGGGCAGGAGTCTCCACCCATGCTGAACGGATGACGTGACTCCTGCAAGGTCCCGCAGATCCTCAAAGGAACAGGAAAGGACAGGATCAAGTCCACTCTGGGGACTTTAAAAAAAACCAGTGTCAAGGCGATACTGGGACCCGTTACATCAGAATTCTGGGGGTGGGGCCCCGAAATTTTACCTAGTGCCTGGTTTTGAATTGCAGGGAGGGTGGGACCTTGGGAGGGTCATTTGACCTCTCTGTGCCCCAATGACCACATCCACAGAACGGGAGGATATAGACGTCTCAAGGTCGTCGTGAGGACTTAGCGTGCGTGCAACTTGCAAGCACTTGACGCACAGAGTTTGTCGCCACCGACTCCCTGACCACCGCTCGTATCTTCCCTGTGAAGCCAGTTAGGGGATGAATTACGGAAGGAAACAAAAGGCACCGAGATTTTAAAAAGCAACAAGGCCCACGATGGCCTTAGCCTGCAGGACAGGAAACCGACGGACATGTGGACATTTGGTCCCGGGCTGCCGAGCAGGGCAGCCCAACTGCGATTTGACTGGCATGACGCGGGGGCTGGACACAGCAGATTGCCATCTGCTCAGCGGTGGGGGGGGGGGGGGGGGGGAGGCACCGGATGCAGGTTTTTTCCAGAGTGAGCCTGTTGGACACCTGAGTGGATCCCAAGGGGCCCTGGCTCCTACTGGACCCGCTCTGTGCTGGGATTTGGAGGGGGCCTGGGGGAAGGCAGCCAGAAGTGCCTGGGTGCCCTGGACCAAGCTGCTCTCCCTGGACCTTCCAGGACGTTCCGGCCGTGCCTGGGCAGTCAGTGCTCCCTCCTTGCCCTCTGCGGAGCTCACGCCCTGCGGCGGAGGGTTGTGATGCAAGGTGAAAGCCAGGAGAGTGGAACCGGGCACGCGGGCCTTCAGCAGGAAGGCTCCAGGAGATTCCGGAAGCCTTCAGAACCACAGCCCGCAGGACCTCCACCCTCAGCCTGCCCCTTCCCTGTGCCACTGACACTGTTAATCAGGGCCTGGACCACACTTGGGGCTCAGTCCAATGGGAGAGAAACAGTGTTGTTGGAGAGACCAAGGCAAGAGGAACTTGGGGGCCTGGGCTAGAAGAAATCTCTCCCCTTCTTTTTCCTGGGCGCATAGGACAGCCCACAGGGGAGGGAGAAGAGAGAGCTCAGCCACCTGTTCTCAGACCTGGCTACACAGAGAAGCACCTGGGAGCTCAGAAAATACTGAGGCCCAGCCACACCCCAGACCCTGATGTAGCCAGAGTCGGAAAAGCCCCCCCCCCCCCCCGCAGGTGATTCTAATGCACGGCCAGGGGTGAGGACCGCAGCTGGGGACTCACAGTCGCCCTGTTTGAACCTGTTTACTCCAGGGAAGGAAATCCGTACAAGCAAGAAGCCCCAGGGTGCTGCCGTGGCCAGGAACACGAGCCCTGGAGTCCAAGAGACCTGAGGCTAAGTCCCGCCTCTGCCCCATTTGAGCTGTGGGATCTCAGGTAAGTTACTTCCCCTCTGAGCCGGTCTCTACACCTGTAAAATGGGGATATCAAGCCTTCGCAGAATCATTTCCAAGGTCCTCAAGGAAGGTGAAGTGCCCTGCGGTGCGACCACGCCCCTTGGTCCAGACATGCTCATGGTGACTGAAGTCAGATAAAAAGCAGTCTCGTGGGCCTCCCTGGCGGCGTGGTGGTTAGGAATCCGTCTGCCAATGCAGGGGACATGGGTTCGAGCCCTGGTCCGGGAAGATCCCACGTGCCGCGGAGCAACTAAGCCCGTGCGCCACAACTACTGAGCCTGCGCTCTGGAGCCCACGAGCCACAACTACTGAAGCCCGCGTGCCTAGAACCCATGCTCTGCAACTAGAGAAGCCACCGCAATGAGAAGCCTGCGCACCGCAACAAGGAATGGCCCCCACTCGCCACAGCTAGAGAAAGCCCGCGCGCAGCAACGCAGACCCGACGCAGCCAAAAATAAATAAATAAAATAAATAAAATAATTAAAAAAAAAAAAAGCAGTCTCGTTACCAAGTTCTTCACCTTTATCTGATGCGACAAAGACTTGGGAAGGGTCCGATGACCCGCCGCCCTGAGGCCACCCTGGGGCATGGGAACCACAATGTCCCCACAGTGGGGGGCCCTGTCCACCCGGCGCCTTCTCGCCCGCCTCTGTGCATCGCATCCCCTGGGAGCTTGTCAGAAACACAGAAGCTCAGGCTGCACCCCAGCCACCTGACTTGGAACCTGCGTTTTCATCTGATGCCGGAGGAGCCGTGTCACTGAGCTGAGCTTTTAAAGGGCGAGGATGGCCCTGGGCTTGGGTCAGGGAAGCTCTGGACGAAGCTTCCTTCTCGAGGGAAGGCAGGAGCTGCAGCAGGCGTGCGAATTCCTGGAGGGTGGGGACACCGGCTGAGGAGACCCGTGGCACCTCCTCTGTGCAGGGAGCTGGGAGCCTTGGGGCGGGGCTGCTGGCGGGGCTGCAGGTTACAAGGTCCCCACGTGGGCCACGGGCACAGCGCTGGCCTCCACCCTCCTCAATGCCCGCGGCTGCCTTGGGGCGAAGGGAACTGGCGAGCAGCCCCTCGGCCCCCCTCCCCCTCCGGCCCGTCACGGGGACGGTTCCCTCTTCCTCGAGTGATTCAGGCTACGGCTGATCCAATCTTGGCCCCAGAGACCACTCTGAGGTCACCTCCTGGCAGCCAAGGTCCCTGAGACAGACCGAGGGACAGTTTTTATCCAGCTGTCAACTTCATCTCGACCTTGGCAGTGACTGACTCCCTGCAAGCGGGTTCTGCTGGCCCGCGGGCCCCAGGGTGTCTCACTGACCAGCTGGACCCCCTACCAGTGGGGCTGCACTGCAGGGAGAAAGCGTGGACCTGCGAGGAGAGGGCTGGGGCGGGGTGAGGCTGGAAAACGCCCAGCCTGAGTTCCACGAATGAAGCCCGTTAGTTTGCAGGACGCCCACCTCAAACAGCCTCATCTTGAGCTGGAACCAGGGTTAGAGCCAAGGGGGACAGAAGTGGGACCAGCTCCTGGAAGCCAAGCCCCGACTGGCCAGCCCCTGACCCAGGGTTCCTAAAAGGAGGGCAAGACTCCAAGCCCTTCGCCGCCCCCCACCCTCCCCAGCAAGGCCACTGGAGCCAAGGCCACCATCCCCAGACCTGCCTCTCGGCCCCCGCTCACCCCACAGCCGGCCAAGGGCGGCCTCTCCAGCTGCAAGTGGAGCCCAAAGGCCGTGGAAGGCCTCCAGCTCGGCTCATTATCGGAATTTAATCTGGATTCCAAGAGATCAAGAGGAGTCTGTAGAAAGTGGCTGCCACAGGGGGAGCGATGCTGAGGCCGACCCAAAGCCAGCTAAGCCCCGGCACGCCCAGGGCTTTCCTGGAGCTCAGGCAGAGGCTCGCCAGATGTCCCAGCTCCGAGCTCTGCGCAGCTGGGCGGTCGGTGTCAGGGAGGCCACGGCTCCCTTAGCAGAGGGAGCAGGGGGCCACACAGCAGGGCGGCGGGGGCCGGATCAGAACTCCTCTCGGGCTCAGATGAGCCAAAGGCCTTCTGCTTGAAGAGGATGTGTGGTCCAGGCTGTGGAAACGCAAACAAGCGCTCCACCTCCAAGCAAGCTTAGGCCTGCATCCCCATCAGAAACGGCGAAATTAAGGGATTTAGCATAGAGGGCAAAGGCAGTACCACCACCCAGACCTGGAGCCCTTCATCTTCCTAAGCAGGTCTCTGCGTTCCCCGTGATGGTGGTGGTGATGGTGAGGATGGTGGTGATGGTGGCAGCGATGGTGATGATTCTAATAGCGGGGAAGCCTTTATTGAGAGCTTACTATGTTCTAAGTAGGTATGGTAACTCCCTTTATCCTCACCACAGCCCTGGGAGGTAGATTCAGTTATTATCCCCATTGTATAGAGGAGGAAACCGAGGCTCTGAGGGGTTACTACTTCCCAAGGTCACACTGGTACATAATGTCGGGATGCGAATCTATACTCTTCAAAGCTGGGTTATCCCACCTGGGGAACAACATAATAGGATCATTTTGCTCTGGAGTCAAAAACAGAACCTACCCAGAAGAAAAATCAGTAATTTTTTGGAAAAAATGTTCACCTTTTAACTCTTGGAGCATGAGGGCCTTGCTTCCTTCTTTCAAGTATAGATAGGGGGCTTCCCTGGTGGCGCAGTGGTTAAGAATCCTCCTGCCAAAGCAGGGGACACGGGTTCGGGCCCTGGTCCGGGAAGATCCCACATGCCGCGGAGCAACTAAGCCCGTGTGCCACAACTACCGAGCCTGTGTTCTAGAACCCACGAGACACAACTACCGAAGCCCGTGCGCCTAGAGCCCGTGCTCCGCAAGAGAAGCCACCGCAATGAGAAGCCCGCGCACCGCAACAAAGAGTAGCCCCCGCTCGCCGCAACTAGAGAAAGCCCTTGCGCAGCAACGAAGACCCGGCGCGGCCAAAAATAAATAAATAAAAAATAAATAAATTCCAGAAAAAAAAGTACAGATAGGAAGTTTAGAAATCTAAAGCAAGCAGCCCCTTCCGGCCCTCCTGCGGCCTCTCGGTCCACTCTCTGCTCTGCTTCATACTTTGCACCTGCCGTGTCCTCCTGCGTCTCCTCCTCTGTTTGAATGTGACCTCCTCAAGGGCTCGGACTGGGGTCTGGTCACGTCCACCATCGCCCAGCACAGCAGGTACTCAAACATTTGCTGAGGGGTGACTCGGTCTCCCAGCAAAGCCCAAAGCCCCCCGAGGCAGGAATTCCCAACGCTGTCCTGAGCGTCCCCAGAGGTGGCCTGTGGCCAAGCTGCTCTTCGGGGCAACCTGCCACGCCGGCCACAGAGCCACTGACAGCTGTCCTGTCCCGCCTGTCCCTCTTCCAACCACAGTGACTCAGGCCTTCTCCCCTCCCAGGGCCTCTGGATCCACCCCATGGAGCTAAGGCAGGGCTGAGGAGGCAGCCACTTCAAACCAGTGCCCACGAAGTCAGCAGGTTGACACAGACAGAAGGCTGAGGGGCTGCCAGCAGGCACTAGGGAAGCCAAAGGCTTGTGTTTCTTCTAAGTGAGGACCCAGTGGCTCACACCCACCCCCGCATCATCACCTCCCTTCTGTCCTTCTAACAAACATGCTTGTCTGCACCTTAGGACGGTGGCCCTTGCGGTTCCCCGGAGATACTCTCCCCGCACCCCATTTCAGTTCCTTCTAGTCCTTCAAATATCCCCAGCTCAACAGGCCGTCAAGGACCACCAGTCACCTTGTCTGGCCAGTGGGCCTATTTATTTGCTTATTTGCTGACTGCCCGTCTTCACCCCCTGTTATGGATGGAACTGTATCTCCTAAGAAGATGCGCTCAAGTCCTACCACTGGTGTCTCTGAATGTGACCTTATTTGGAATTAGGGTCTTTATGAACATGATCAGTTAAGTAATGAAAAGTCATGCTGGAGCAGGACGGCCCCTAAGCCAAGATGACTGGTCTCCTTATCAGAAGAGGAGAGAGGCACACAGAGAGGATGCCAGAGCCATGTGACAACGGAGGTGGAGATGGGAGCGGCGCCACCGAGCGCCAGGAATGCCATCGACGGCAGCACCAGAAGCTGGAAGAGGCAGGAAGGATCCTCCCCTGCAAATTTCAGAAGGAGCACAGCCCGCTGACACCCTGATTTCAGACTTCCGGCCCCCAGCACTGTGAGAGAGCACATTTCTATCGTTTCAAGCCACCCAGTGTGTGGTGCTTCGTGAGGGCAGGAAACCGGTACACCCCTCACACAGAGTTGAGACGAGGTCCCTGCCCCCGTGAGCCGGGCTGGTTTATTCCAGCGGTTTAGCAGCAGTGGTTGAATAAGCAAATGGCTGGGCTCCCACGGGTCTCTCCAAATGCAGTGGCCTCTGCGCAGCCCACCCGCCCCGCGAGGGAGGCACGTGCACGCCAGGCCCGTCTCGCCCGTTGCTGGGTCTCCGCTGCTCTTCCCGGCGCGTGGAGTGGAACGGGCGCACACGGCAGGCGTGGGGCCGAGGGGTGGGGTGCCCCTCGCGTCAAGGGCGGGGCCTGAGGATGCTCCAGACACGAAGAAAGCTCCCACGCACGTGAGGGAGGGGCCCACGCCAGCAGCATCCCAGCTGACCCCAGAGACCGCCGGCCAGGGAGGACGAATGCCTTCCTGCGTGGAGAACTTGGGGGAAGAGCTGCACAGGCGACACCAGCCAACCCTTCCAGTCCCGCTCAGCCAAAGGCCATAGGGGCAGCTACGTTCCTGAGGTTAAACCTCTGGGTGGAGGTTTCTGAGGCAGCTTTGGGGAGCCTGCCAGGAGGCCCTGGGGTGTGAGCAGGGCTTGGCTTTTGCACAAGTGGACCGATCGAGTGCTACTGACAGATAGCCTCTGGGTACCTGCCTCGCCCCAGTTGGTCAGCCTTCAGGAGAAAACAGCCAAACATGTGCTCTCGTTCAAGAGTCCCGGGGGATCCGTCAGAGTACAGAGCAAACATATGTTACCCTGGGGGACTGAACTCAATGCTTCTTATTGAAATTGGGTCTGGGGGCCAGGGTCCAGCCCACCAGGGTGAAGTGGGGCACCTGAGTGCCTTTAGTAAGATTCGGAGGTGACTGCCAAGGCTGTCTGCTGCCCGCACCCCCTTCCGAGCCACACCCACATTCCAGAAAGGTGCCATCCCCTCAGGGAGGGTCTGCCATCCTCTCTAGCAGGGGAGCAGTACAGGGCAGTGCATTCAAGCGGGCGCTCTAAAATGCAAACTTAATCCACACTGAGACGCCACGTGTCACCCATCAGACAGACTAAGATCAAAACAGTGCAATAAGAGCCCATGCTGGGGAGCACATGGGGCCACAGGCCCCCTCCATGTGGCTGGCAGAAGTATATATTGACACAGCCTCCAAAGGGAGCAGTTCAGCAAAATCTATCAGAGTCACCAAGGTATGCGCCCCCGACCCCACAATTCTATTTCTAGAACTATATCCGACTGATAGACAAGCACGTGTGTTATACGCCCCACCCACACCGTCTATAATTCGGAAAAGTTGAGAATCCACCTTGTGCCCGCAGGAAACTGGCTGAATACCTTAGAGCACAACCCACACGACTGGAGACGCGTGGTGATGAAAAGAACGAGGATGCCCCCTGGGAAGGGACGTGGAAGGATGGTCAAGGCTTACTGTCAAGACTGTCAAGGTTTAGTGATAGAAGTAGGTGCAGGAGAGACTCTATGACGAGATATCACTTGTGAAAAGATATAAATGCACACGTAGCTGCTGATTTGAGACAACGCGAGAAACTGGGCGCAGAGGCAGTTAACGAAGGCGAAACACTGGAAACACTCAAGACAAGCTTGGTTTTCTTAGTATTTAAGATGACCTTCCAAATGACAGTGCCTGCCAAGCCAGGTGCTGAGAGTCGCTATGTCCCCAAACGTGCTACGAGGTCCCCTTTCCTGCTGAAGACGCTAGGACAGCCCAGCAGAAGGGGGCGTCCACACCACCTTTCTTCCGTCATGAGGAGTGGCAGGTGGTGCCGGTGGGAGTAAAAGTCCAAGAGCCCGCGATGTCCAAAAACCCAGCCACCAGGCAGCACCACCTCGGGACTGCAGGAGATATGGGAACATACATATATGTATAACTGATTCACTTTGTTATAAAGCAGAAACTAACACACCATCGTAAAGCAATTACACCCCAATAAAGATGTTAAAAAAAAAAAAAAAAGAAGTTCCAGCCCATTCTCTCAGCCTTCTCACCTCTCAGAGGACTTTGAAACGAAACGGAAGGGTCTCAAGAAATGAAAGTCCTTCAACCCAAGCTTTTCGTTCCTGACCTCAAGATTCCTGGAAGGCTCAGAGTTCTCTGACCGTTTATTTTTGATTTGGGGATTTTTATCCCCTAGCATTTTATTACAAATGGCCACTTTCATTGGTGGCCTGACATCACATGGGAGAGAAGCAGACCGTCAAAAACGCTTCTTCCTCTTCCTCGTTCCCCCTAAACACAGGCTGACCCAGACTACCCATAATTCCCCACGGGGGCCACCCAATCCCTGGCTCACCTGGCTGTCCCCTATTCCTAACTCGATCTGCTGACGGTGATAGTTTTAAGAGGTGGAGACATACACCATACACCATCTCTAAAAAAAGATACTCCATCCAGGGCACGTGGCTGGTGATCCACGGGGGGAGCGGTCATGACCAGTCTGGTCGCATCCTCTGGCCACCAGCTCCTCTGCAGCTGAAGCAGCTCAGGACCTCTCCCAGGCACCAGTACAGCACCCACCTGCCCAAGTGTTCCTGCAGCACCTGGTAAACGCTGATCCGGAACGTCTCGTTACTGAAGTGTTCCCGGATGTGGTCCTTGTAGATCCGGAATTCGGCTGCAGTCACCGCTTCCCCTTCTGGGATCTTGGAAAGATCAAACCGGAACTCCCGGTGGTGGTAGCGTGGGTGGAAGAACTCTTTGTCGTGTTCCACTGCAAAGGGGAGAAAACACACATCGGCACCAAAAGCTCATTAGTGACTGGGTTTCACTCTCCCAGCTCAGAGTCCAAGCATCTTGCCTAAGCTCGATGGAGACTTGCCCAGAGCCGGTGACCCCTGGTGATGACTGCCTGTTCCAGGCTGACCTGCAGCAGACTACAGGTCACAGGCTCAGACCCCGTGGTCACCTTGGACAATAAGAACAATGAACTCTGCACCAACTTGCTGGGGAGAGTGGGGTACTGACCAAGTCATCCCAGAGGCCCTGGACAGGCCTGGGCTCCGGGGACTCAGGCCTGGGCTCAAATCCAGACTCAGCCACTACCAAGCTGGGTGGGCTTGGACAAGTGCCAGGTTAGCTATCCAGACCTCAGTTTCCTCATCTGAAAAATGGGAATAATAATCCCCCTTCATGGGTTGCTGTGAGAGTTAAGTGATCTAATTCATATAAATAGCTTAACCACTGGAAGCGCTGGATAGCTGTGAGCTACAGTGTAAACGTCAACCTTACTATGCCTATCATGGGTTACCTAGGCCAGTGGTGCTCAGCCCTGGCTGCGTGTGACAATCACCATGGGAACTTTGAGAACACATTGATGCCCTAGCCCAGTGGGGGCTGGTAAACGTTTAATAACCGGCTCTCTAGGACCCGATCTGCGGTGTTTGCCAATTTTCATCTTGGAAGATTTCAAGCTACCAAAGTGAAGTCACTGAGAACAGTGGTGGGCAGACTGGCACAAAGTGGGCTCCAGCACCCTGCCCCTCTCGGAACCAAATGAATCACTATCTTTGGGGAAGGGGCCCAGAAACCTGTACTTTTTAAAGCACCCCAGATGTCTCTAACAGCAGCCAGGGTTTACACAGCCTTAGACAAAAAGAAGAAAAAGAGGTGAATGGCAGCATCTTGGCGGGGAGGGTGGGGGGTTTGGAAGAGGACTTCAGGACAAAACAAGGTCAAGGGACCAAGCCCTTCTCCCTTATACTGGCAGTGACACTAGACTAAGCCATTATGTCCACTTCATAGACGGCGAACACCCAGATGGATGTAAGTGCAAGAGCGATGCTTCGGGGAGTGGGCCCCTGGTTCCCAAGGATCGTGCATCCTTTGGACTAACATGGAGCAGCAACGAAGGTGAGCATCGTCGGTGTTGCAAAGATGCAGGATGGCCAAGCCCAGGTGGGCCTGCAACATCTGCAGGTACCCTTCATCTCCTGGGAGATACAGCCCAATCTCCACTTCCTGCCTCGGGGGTGGGGAAGCAGAGAGACAGGGAGGGAGAGTGCAACCAGCTTGGCCAGAAGGGAGGAGAAACATGACCAGCGAGCTTCAGCTTTCTCAGCGTGAAAGCCCTCAGGCTGGGGGGTTAGGGCTGCCACAGGTACAAGCAGGACGAGAACGCGTGAATGCCTTTGAGGAAGGAGGTTCACAGCACTGGCAGCCCAAAGGCCCTTTAAAAACCAAAAATCTGTTTTAAACCTTAATAATATGACTGGCCCAGGGCATTTCCACTTTGATTTATGGAGAAGATGAGGATGCAGGGTCTACTGCGGCAGCCTCTGCAAAGTGCCCCCCACGGGGCATCGAGGGAGCCTCGGGAGGGGACCCCAGGGGAAGGGGGCCTCTGTCACTAGGGAAATGCCCCGGGCCAGTCTTGGTCACCCTTCTAGCTCATTCAGCCCTCACGTCACCCTAGGAGGTGAGCACAATGCCGCGTCGGTAGGGGTAGAGGTGCACCTGAGACCCAAGAGGCGTGGTGCGGCCTCCCAGGGTCGGGGAGCTGAGACTGAAACCGAGGTCCCACCCAACCCGAGGCCTTAACCACACATCTCAGTGGCAGCGCTGACAGCTCAGCAAGGGGAGTTCCTTGGCGTGTCTGTTAGAATGTTTTCACTGCATTACAACATACGTGTTGTGCGTGCACAACCACAGGGGTGCAGTTCAGTGAACTGTCACAGTGAACCCACCATGGGACCTCCTCCCAGATCAAGAAACAGAACATTACCAGTGCCCCCTTCCTCTCCCCCCAACTTCTCAAACCAGAGGTTAGTTTTGCTTGTTTCTGAACATTATAAACAGGGAATAATACAGTATCTATTCTTCTGTGCCAGGCTTCTTTCACTCAACAGCGTTTGTGCGATTCATCCACGTTGCTGTGGACGTTCATTCCTCCTCGTTGCTGTACAGTATTCCACAGCTCGATTACAGCCCTGTTCACGGATCCATCCCACAGGACACGGGCATCTGGGTAGTTTCCAGTTTGGGGCTCTGCGAGCAGCGCTGCTGTGCACATCCGGGCACCCGTATTTCCGGGGGGCAGGCACACCCGGAAGTGGAGCTGTGCGTGTTCGATATCGCGCCCGAGCACTTTTATGTACGGGGGGCGGGGGTGATGGAAGAAGGCAAGTCTGTCCTGCCAAAGACGTGGGCACAGTCCTCAGGTACTTTTCTGCAGGGGACTCTGGGTGGGGGGCTGAGGGGAGGCGACAACTCCTGGAGAGAATCCCTGTGCCCCAGTGAGCGGCCGGAGGGTGCCCCCCTGCCCCCCTGAGCTCGCTCGCAGTGAACTCAGCTGCGTCGCCCCCCAGCCCCAGCACCCCACCCAAGCCAAGGTCACCAGAGACCACCCACAACCAAATGGAAAGGACACCCTACGGTCACCATTTTTCTGGACCTCCAGGTAGCAGCGGCCAACATGTGGCTCTTCCAGCCTCGGCAGACCTTGCCCTCCTGCAGTCCCCTTCACTGTGAACACTTGGTTGTCTCCCGCCCACCCCGCCCCATCCTTCTGGCCACTCCTTGAAACATCCCCTTAGATACTTCCATTTACAGGAGTTGACATGCAGCTAAGGAACACCAGGAGTGGCCCCCCATGCTGACAGACTGCACAGATACAGTCTCTATTTCCAACCGTCTTCCCTTCGCCCGCAGCGGAGCCAAACCCCCAAAGGCCAGAAAGAACCCCTGAGGTGTGCGGTGCTTCAGTATTCAGCGAGCGAGCGAGCCAGCTTCGTGCCGTTGTGCACAGGAGCCTCGGGCACGGTGCCTGGGACTCGGCGAGACCCCGACAGACCCCGGTGCCCCTGCTCCCAGCGCGGGGACAGACCATGCCTCACCACAGCTCCTGCTGGCAAACACAGCCATCAACCCGAGCAGAGAATGGGACAGTGGACCCACAATTTACAAATGCAGATGGCTGAGGAACCCAGAAGTGCAGAAAGGCACGTGCTCCGTGACGGTTCTCGCGTTGAGCACTCTTGGCCGTCACGTGGTGGATCCAGGCGAGGCAGGATTGAGCCCCATTCGACAGATGAGGAAACTGAAGCTCAGGGAGGAAAGGTAACTTGCCCGAGGCCACACGTTCGGTGAGTGCCTGAGCTCCGAAACCCCACTCTTGACCTTTACACTCCCTGGAGCCGGGTGGCCTGAGTTCAGATCTCAGCTGTGCACTGCCTGTGGCCTTGGCCCAGTTACTTAACCTCTGTGCGTATCCCCTTCCTCCAGGGATATTACACTGGTCCTCTCTCACAGGGAAGGTCACAGGAGGCGGCACTTACAACAGTGCCTGGCGAACGGGAAGTAATTTGTATGGGTCATTTTTACAGGGCCTCTCAAACAATGAGCTGTAAGAGTGACAATCAGTACAGAAAAAATAATATGTGCGTGTGGGTATTTACATAGTTCAGCTATGATAACTTTATTTGAAAAAAATTACAATAGATCAAACAGAAAAGAAATGTTTGGATAAGCATGACATTAACACAGGTACAGTCACTAAAGTCACAGGCAATGAAGAAAGAAAACACTGATATATAATCACAAATATAGTTTGCTGCAGCAGGTGTATATGTAACTTTTTTTAATGTGTAAGATAAAACGTATCTTAACTGCTAAGACAATTAAGATATCAGGGTTATAAGGTTTCTTTTTTAAAAAAAGATAAATGGATAAAGTGTCCAACTAAATTTCTTGCAAACATTTACAGGCTCTTTGGCATGGCTTCCTAAGTGAAATTTTTTCATTAATCATTTTAAGACAATGAGAGGGATGAACCATGTCATTATTCTGTTCTTCCTGAAACCTACATAATCTTGTGATTTATCAAAGAAAAAACAGTCTTTTTTTTTTTTTTTTTTTTTTTGCGGTACGCGGGCCTCCCACCGCTGTGGCCTCTCCCGTTGCCGAGCACAGGCTCCAGACGCACAGGCTCAGCGGCCATGGCTCACGGGCCCAGCCGCTCCGCGGCACGTGGGATCCCCCCGGAACAGGGCACGAACCCGTGTCCCCTGCATCGGCAGGCGGACCCCCAACCACTGTGCCACCAGGGAAGCCCAAAACAGTCATTTTTTAAAAGAAGAGCAGCGACTAATTCAAAGTTCAAAGCAAATCCCAAATCTCCTCTTCCCAAGGTTTCCATTTAATATGGAAACCGCTCCACCGTGTGGAGTCTACACCATTTCAGTCTCAGGGATCAAGATGGCTTAACAGGGCTTCCCTGGTGGCTCAGTGGTTGAGAATCCGCCTGCCAATGCAGGGGACACGGGTTCAATCCCTGGTCCGGGAAGATCCCACATGCCATGGAGCAACTAAGCCCGTGTGCCACAACTACTGAGCTTGCGCTCTAGAGCCCGTGAGCCACAACTACTGAGCCTGTGTGCCACAACTACTGAAGCCCGTGTGCCTAGAGCCTGTGCTCTGCAACAAGAGAAGCCTCTGCAATGAGAAGCCCGCGCACCGCAACGAAGAGTAGCCCCCGCTCGCCACAACTAGAGAAAGCCCGCGCGCAGCAACGAAGACCCAACGCAGCCAAAAATAAACAAATAAATACATTAATTAAAAAAAAAAAGATGGCTTAACAGTCACCACTAAAGCAGATGGAAACATGCATGCATTTTAGGGAGAAAACTGTCTTCACACTTTGTTGTTAAATTACTGTAGTTGATTACCCAAGACTCGAGTTTTAAAATAAATGTCTAGAGTTGATATCTCCCTGAGCCCATTAAGAAAAGCAACCCAAGGAAACCCAGAACCCAGGAAACCGGCTTTTTCTCCCACTGCCCTTTATAGTCTAGAACACCACTGACTGAGTGAACTCACAGGAATGAACAAAGGACCTTCATCTTCAAAAGATTAAAAAAGTCCAAACCCCTGAGAACCAAAAGCTAAGTCCAAAGAAAATAGATTCCAGAAAAACCATCCTGACAGCAACCAGCTTCACGACTGTCCCCAAAGCCGATTCTGATGTCCTTCTTTCACAAAAGCCCGAAATGATAACCCCAAAGCTGGCCCCGGGAGGGCAAATTTTGGGCTGGAGGGTGCCAATGAAGGGTAGAGGCAGGTGGAACAGGAGGCGGTATCCCATCTCATGACCCTCTGACATGTCAGGCAAGACCTCTGCCCCACATACAGGTCAAGCCTGATCCCCAAGCATCACCCAAGCGCGTTTGCCTCCTCTCAGCACCTAGGGGTTCTCCTCCCATTTACAGTCACACGATACGTCCAAGTGTGCCCCTCACTAAGTTAGGGTCCTCTGCACAAGCGGATTACGATAACCAAAGGCAGCTTGCCATGCAGACTTGCAGAGGGCAGCAGGCATTTAAAGGGTACCTAAGTGGGGCTTCCCTGGTGGCACAGTGGTTAAGAATCCACCTGCCAGTGTAGGGGACACGGGTTCAAGCCCTGGTCCGGGAAGACCCCACATGCCATGGAGCAACTAAGCCCGTGAGCCACAACTACTGAGCCCACATGCTGCAACTACTGAAGCCCGCACACCTGAGCCTGTGCTCCGCAGCAATGAGGAGCCCGCACACTGCAACGAAGAGTAGCCCCCGCTCTCCACAACTAGAGAAAGCCTGTGAGCGCCAACGCAGCCAAAAATAAATAAAATTTAAAAATAAATAAATAAAGGGTACCTAGGTGGAGGTTTCCAGAGCCACACTTTATAGAACTGTATTTAACACCCTAAAAATTAGGGGTATGCCCCCCGATATACACATACTGATGTGCACACATAATAATACACAAAGATAAATGAATACAATAAACTCTTATACACATGGGAGAAGAGCTCTAGAAGATGCAATATTCCTCCTGCTCCTTACGGGTTCATTTCGTGCTGAGACACAGCTCACTGTGATGTCACCCGCGGGTGCCACGTTCACGCCATCTCCTCCTCTTGGAGAGCTTCATCGTGGCTCTTGCAACCGAGCCAAACGGTCCCAAGGGAGCCACCGCCTTGTCCCCTGACCTACTTCCCCAGAGCTGAGGGATGGGAGGGAACGAGCCCCAAGCTGGGCCCAACACAAGATTGCTTTTATTTTTACTGGCACCTGGTGGGAAAGAGCCCTGTTTGTTTTCTCTGCCTTAAACCCTAAGGATGTAATGTGGCACTCTGGGCAGCCTCACACCATCACCGCACAGAGAAAGCCGGCCGGTGAGAAGACTCCAGGCAAGGAGGACAGAGCTCAGAATTAAGGGGGAAGCCTTCCAGGCTTGATCCCCTGGCCTGGTGGTCCCCATCCTCCCTGAAGTTTGAGGTTTCAGTTCTTCTAATTTGTGAGTCACGTGGAGACCCTTCAGACAAGTCCCGTGTAAGCTACTTAGAGTCAGGTTGCTGTCCTTTGCATCCAAGGCAGCTCTGAGCAAAACAATCGAGCCCAATTATATACACACCCAGAAATGGATGGGCAGGAAACACCCCCAGGTAATAGTGGGGATGCCCAGGTGGCCACTTGCCGTGAAAGCTGCTTTCTTCAGACGTGGATAATTTCCAAGTACAAGATGACCCCCTGACGGAGCTCTGGGAACAGGGGCAACGACGTCTCGATCGTGAGCCTCCAGTGCCCCGCACAGCCTGACGCTTAGTAGGGCTCCATTAGTCTATTGGATTCAATATAGTACTTCGTGTGATCCTCTTCTAGTCTTTAAGTCAACTATTTTATTGATAACATACATGCAGTAAAGCACACAGATCCTACGTGTTCGTGAAGTTTGGTGACATTTCTCGATGCAAACGCGCCCAGAGCAGGACACGGCACATTCGTTACTGGCACCAAAGACACCCCCCCGGGCCCCTCCCGGGCCCCTCCCAAACCCCAGCCCCTTGCTCATCCCCAAAGGTGACCACCATCCGAACACCCAACCCCGCAGACTCACCCTGCCTGCCTGGGGCTTCCCCTTCTGCCTCTGCTTCCTTCACTTAACTGTGTCCGCGCGCGCCCTCCGTGGCTATGCGGAGCGGTTATTCACTCATTTCCACTGCTGTACTGGACCCCACTGTATGAATAGGCCACTGCTGATTTTTCTATGGGCATTTGGGGAGTTTCCAGTTTGGGACTATTACAAATCGGGCTACAGTGAACATCCTTCCTGTTGGTGAACACAATTCTACTGGGTAAACACCTCGAAGCAGGAGTGGGAATGGACAGAAGCCAAAGACTGGTCAAGGGCAAGCATTTTGAAGAGAGGGAGATGGAGAAGGGCTACCCAGTGCTGGCTAGGAACGCCTCGTGGGCAATAATGCCAGTGGTGGATATAAGCGCAGGAGGAAGAGCTCCACAGGTGAAGTAGGAGAGAAGGAAACACGTGTAGATGCAGAAAGCTAAACTTGAGGCGACCTGTGGGAAATCCAAGTGGGAAATTTGACTGGACAATTGAATGTCCAGTTGGGGGCTGCTGAATTGCACTTATGCATCTAGTTTTGTGGGAAAAATGCACATCCAATGAGAAAGATGAGCACCGCCTCGGACCACTACTGGGGGGCTGTGCGGGAGATGGAAGACACGGCCACCACAAGACCTCGGTCCAGGGGAAGGAACAGGACCAGAGACAGGCAGGATAAGATGACCAGGTGGTAGCCAGCGTCAGGTAACAGGGATACGGAGGCCACGCACAGGGTTTGATCGTCGGCAGCTTAGAGACCCCAGGACGTGGTAATGGTGGAGACAGCCGTGCACAGAAGGCAGAGAAGCAAAGAGATGGCCAGTTGCAGAGGACAGACATTTGCGTCGTGGAGGGGGGACTGTCAGCCCGTACAAAGCTGCCTTCATTCCCTCCTTGAGCCGGTCTCCCGGCCAGGGCTAGGAAGACCTGATAAATAGTAGTAAGCAAGTTAATGGCCCAGCTGTTCCTTCCAAAATTTCATGGTTTTTAGAAAAAGCTTAGTTAACTTTCCAGACTATGCGGTCCTCTGACTGTCCCCAAAAGATGCCGCCAAACTATGAGAGAGGACTTAAATATTTTATAAGCAAAGTGACACTTTCCAAGTAAAAACTGCAAGTCCAGCATTGGAAGTCTGCTCTTTACTCAGCGTCCGGTTTCCCTGAGCTCAGATTGGACCACGAGCTCCAGTTATGGGCTGGGGGCAGACCCCTGGATGCCTTTCACGAGGCTCTGAGAACCAACCAAAGTCCAAAATATAACCAGAAACTAGAGCTGAGTTTTCAAAGACCCTTGACTTCTTAGGATCCTGTGGCCCAGCATCTCCCCACCCCGATTTCACTCTGAAACTTTCACCCCAGGCTCCTTCCTGTACTACGGGGATACAATTCATCCAGAAGGTTCTGGCCCACGCCAGAATTCACTGGAGCTGATGTTACCAAGGCTGCTGTCACTCGGCGATTTACGGCTCTGCAGCTTCAGGGATGTGAAATTTGATGATGGTTCTTCATTCATTCCAAGATTTACACGGCAAGATTAAGGAGCTTGAAAAAGCCGCCAGAGGCATGCCATAAATTGGGAGTCCCAGAGAACTGAAGAGACATACCAATGACCCTAACAGGAAAATGTTCTCTTAATAACATGAGTGTTGATACACTGTGCTGCTCTTACAGAAGAAGGGAGACGGTCCTAAACATAGAGAAGAGGAAAACTGCATCAAAGTCTAACACGATAAACACGGCCAAGAAAATATTTCGGTGTCTCCTCACCCCCACTGTATTCATTCTACAAGTATTTCTTGACCGCCCGCTCTGGGGGAAAGAGCCCTCTGTTGACCTGCTAGAGGTGAGAGGTGGATAAAAGCTCACTTGGATTGCAGCTCTGTCACCTACCCAACCCCTGAGCTAGGTAACAGCCACCGTTTTAAAAGTTTTATTTTTAATTGTGGTAAAAATACACACAACATAAAATCTGCCATCTTAACCATTTTAAAGTGTACGGTTCAGTTGCGTTAAGTCCATTCACATGTCTGCACAAGCAATACGCAGAACTCTTACTCTTGCAGAACTGAAACTCTGGCCCCATTACACGCCTCCCCATTCTGCACCCACCCCATCCCCTGGCATCCACCAGTCTACTTTCGGTCTCTAGGACTCTGACAGCCCTCTGTGCCTCATACAGTGGAACCACACTTTTGTGACTGGCTTAGTTCACTGTGCCCAATGTCTTCCAGGTTCATCTATGTTGTAGCATGCTTCAGAATTGGTTTCATTTTCAAGGCTGAATAATATTCCATTGTGTGGATACCCTACGTTTTGTTTATCCAGTCATCTGTCAGGGAACACGTGGCTTGCTTCCACCTTTTGGCTCTTGTGAGTAATGCAGCTACAGACACGGGTGTGCAGATCTCTCTTTGAGACCCTGCTTTCCATCCTTTTGGATATATGCCCAGAAACGGAATTCCTGGATCACATGGTACTTCTACTTTTAATTTTTTGAGGACTTATCATACTGTTTTCCATAGAGGCTGTACCATTTTACATTCCCACCAACAGCACACAGAAGTTCCAATTGGTCCACATTCTCTCACCCCAACGCTTGTCATTTTCTGACGATTTGTTTTGTTTTGATAGCAGCCATCCTAACGATATGAGGAGGACGGGTACCATTATCAAAGCCCTCCCACTGGCCTGGATACCACATCACATGTGTCACACACACATCATTTCCTCGAATCCTTATAAAACACCCCACTCAGCAGTAAGCACGTGCATCGTGTCCATTCTACAGAGGAGTACACTGAGGCTCAGAGAGGTAAAGTCACTTGCCCACGGCCACACAGCTGGTCTGAATGCTTCACCACTTAGCCACACTCTCTCCCTCATGCCGGGAGCCACCGCCAACCTCTTAGCCATGGAGACGATTAAATAAAGACATCCCTGAAGTACACACCAAGCTCTCAGCACACACGACGCGGTCACAACATTAATCTCCTTAAACGCTAAACTCAGAGAGCGAGGACTCCGCATTCCTCTCAGGTCCCTCTGGTGTGTAAATACTGCTCCTGCTGGTGTTAGAGTCGCCCCGAGGGAGGCCGACCGCTTGAAGGTGGTGTAGCCTTAACCCGTCTCCCCATCCTCCCTCCCCAGCCCCCCAAATCAGGGGGCGGGGCCCCGCCCGGCAGAGGGCACACAAGCGGCATTGTCTCCCCTGAACTGCCGCTTCAACTCTCGAACTTTCCACCAAATGCTTTGGCTGCCAGCGAGACCACCTGGAGCCCCAGCGCCGGGCGCTCCGAGAGGGTCTTCCGAGACACTGCCTCCTTGTTAGACGCAGGGGGCCGCGTCCCGAGCCGCGGGTGCGGAGGCGAGCCCGCTGGCGGCCAGGCGCTTTGTCATAAGCGTGGCAGCCGCGCAGATGTGGAGGGGGTGGAGCGGAGAATTGCTGCCCCGCGAGATTAAACACCCCGGCGTCAACATGTGTGCGCTGTTGCCTGAACAATGTTATCATTGTGAATTGAATGGACCAAAGGGTTTAGGGGATGGGGCGGGGAGACGGAGAAAAGATGGGTTTAATTATCTCTAGGGCCAAAGCCAGTTGTTTGCCTAAAAAGCCCCAGACGCTGGTAGAGCTGAAAAGAAAAACAGGCTGTGAGCTTACATCAACCTTTCCGCCATAAATCGAGGCAGTCATCCTTCATCCAGGGGTACCCGTCTCCCCAGAGCGGGGGAGCCCAGCCCTTAGGGACCTCTGGGTCCCCACCCCGTCCTTAGCTAATTGAAAATGAGGGGACAGAATGGAAACTAGTTACTATTTCAGCTAAACTAGGGATTCTTAGCCGGGGCAATTTTGTTCTCCCCTCCCCTCCCCAGGGGCTCTTGGGCAATGCCTGCATTCCTTTTTGTTTGTCACAGCTTAGGGAGCGTGTGCTACTGGAGTCTGGTGGGTAATGGCCAGGACACTGCTAAGCATCCTACAGTGCACAGGACAGCCCCCGACTACAGGGGGTGGTCCAGCCTCAACTGTCAACCACGCCAAGTTGAGAATCCGGGAGCTAACAGACACACAAGCCTCATGAGACCCAGGCAGTTCTGGTCCCACCTGGGCTCTCAATCGGCTGCGTGGGACCTGAGCTCCGTGGGCCTCAGTTCTTCCCTCAGTAACAAGAGAATGGATTTAATTGGCCTGGAGTCCCCTTTCACTTCTGTTAGGTTGTACCATAAAAAGTTGTGAAATTTCCACCAATTTTGACCTATATGTAGTTCGACCTAAACTCGAATTCTACATCTGCACGGTCCAGTATGGCAGCCACGAACTGCATGTGTCTACAGAGCACTTGAAATGTGGCCGGTGTGGCAGTGTTTCCATTGATTTCAGTGTCATCGGTTTAAATGTGCCCAGGGGCGCCTGTACTGGAAGGCAGACACAGAACACTTCCATCACCAGGGAACGTGCTATTGGACAGCGCTGCTCTGTAGCATCGGCGCGCTGGTTTCTGATAGCAGCATGACGACATAAAGAGCTTATCACAAACCAGGGTCCAAATACGTGTTCTCAGAGAGGCGGGGAGGTTCTTCCTCAGAAACAGGTTCCCAGTGTGAGAAATTCCATGGAAGCAGGGAGAACTTAATCCCGGAGCTGTGGGAGACGCCTGCGTCGGATGCTGGTGGCCCCTGGGCTCTCAGTTCCGTCTGTAAAATAGGAATGACGACCCCTGCCCCGGTCACAGGGCCACCTGGGAGTTTGTCACTTGCTGAGTGACATCAGGCTGGGTAATCATCAGACCCAGCAAGTTCAGGGGCTCTGCTTCAGGCGCACCCGGCCCCGAGACCCCTTCCCCTCGGCTGGCTGAGCTGAGCCGTTTACTCCCTCCCAGCCGCCCCTCCCCATCCATGTCCTTCCTAGGGCTTAAGGAATTGATTGATTGGCCCGTTGACCTGTTTATTAACCATCTTCTTTTCTAGGTTTTAACTCCCAGAGTAAGACCTGAGAGAAGCCAGGTACAGAACGTAAGAGGCTTGAACATGGAGCCAGGCTGCGGGGGGAGTCCCGGCCCTGCCACCCACGGGGCGCTGGGGCAAGTTACTCTTCATCTGTCAGATGCGAGGACGATGAGACTAACACTGACTTCACTGGGTCGGTGTAGGATTAAAACAGACCAGGGATCCTCAGGCTTCGGCGTGTTCCAGAACCACCGGGGAGCCTGTCAAAACACAGACCACTGGACCGGCTCCCAGTATTTGTAACATGGGAGATCTGGGGTGTGGCCCAAGAACTTGCACTTCTAACAGGTTGTCAGGAGATGCCGATGCGGCCGGTCCAGGGACCCCACTTTGAGAACCGCCAGAATAGAGCCCGTCCGTGGAGCCCTTGGCGCACAGAAAAGTCTTGAACGATGTCAGCTCTGATTGTTTTGTGGTTCTCCACTGTCCCACCCACCATACTCACTTGCGTGGCCCTGGGCAGGTTCTCAAGTATCTCAGTGAACAGTCTTTGGAAACTTTCCCCCCGGGTTCCCTTGGGAGGGCAGAAAAGCCCCTCTCGGTCTCACTCAGCTCTAGAAGCAGCAGAGAATTGGGGTTGAGATGGGGCCTTCTGGCCTGGGTTCAGACTCGGACTCTGCCAATCACCAGCAGTGACTCAGGACAAGTTAACCCATCTCTGGGAGGCTTAGCTTCCCCTTCAATAAAATGGGGACACAAAGAGGTCCCCAGTTATATGGGGCCGTCATGAGAATTCAAGAAGACAGAGGCCAGCGATCATGGGACATGACAAGGACAAGCGCCAGACCAGAGGAGGCCCCGGGAGCGGCCGGGGGTGGGAGGGGCAGTGCGGCAGCCCACGGGCCCCTCCCCAGGACAGGAGGGTGCCTGCTCAGACCTTCCCCCAAAGCAGCCAGAGACTCCTGGGTCAGCTGGGCAGGCACAGCTGGTTTAAGGTATTTTAGAAGCAAATCAAATCAAATGAGAATTTATAATCCTTCCTGAGGTCTGGGTTCCATCAACCTAAACTCATTAGGCCAGAGCAGTGCAGGTGCAGCTAAGGAAGAGATTGTTCTGCGTTTCCTTCATGCTGGACTCCCATCTCCCTTTCACAGTAAGAGTCTCCTCTAAACCCCATACATGGAGCAAAACACTCATCACAGAGGCATCAGCGTCCACTTCTGCAAGTAGGACTGTAAAGAGATGCTCAGAAGCCGCCCCGGGGGCTTGCAGGGGGGAGTTTGGTGGAAACCAGCAAACTTCAAGACCCTCATTCGTTTCACGCTCACATTGCAACAAACTGAACTTGACTTCCCAAGCTGAACTATCAAAACACCCTTAAAACTGCATTTTTGTCCCTTGAACCTATTTCTGGTAAGTGAAGGAGAATCCGAGGTCAAACCAAACAATGGTTCTGAAATTACAGTTTGGATTCTCTGTTGAATGTAACCGGCAGAGCGGCAAACAGATTTCCAAAGTGAGTCTCCTCTGGTTTACTTGAAACAGGTCTAAATGGAGTCATCTTTCCAAATAATTGGAAATGATTGGTAGTGATTTAAGGGAACACTTGTACAATTAAATGGATAAAGTTTTAAAACAGGCAACACTAGTCTATGGCGTTAGAAGACAGGATGGCAGTCGCCCTTGGGTGAGGCTGTGAGGGGGCTTCTGGCAGCTGGTCACGTTCTGTTTCTTGTTCTGGGCACTGGTACCTGGGTGTGTTCACTTTGTGGAAATTCCTGACTGTTCTAGATTCGTGCACTGTTCTGTACACAAGTTAAACTTCAATAAACAGTTTTATCAACAATACGTATTGGCTGGCTTTATCCATCTCCAGTTGTACTCAAGAAGTATCTGTCACCACAGTCCCCCTATAGTAAGAGCAATTTCATACCAGCTGTTTGGGGAAAAGATACTAACACCTTTATCAATTTTAAGACATCTTGGTTTCAGAAGCATCGATAATCAAAGAAATGGGATATTATGCCTAAAGCACCTAATTGGGAAACATGTATGTGGCATCCTACTGCCCTGACCTATGACCCTCCCGTTAGCAAGGCTGTTTATTCACCTGCTCCAAACCCATCCTTCAAGCCTGAGGAGCAGCTCGGGATCAAGTTTAAGAGGGAGGGCTCAGTAACTGGACCTCCAAATTCAAATACACTTTCTGGGCCAGCTGCTTACTTCTCTGTGCTCAGTTTTCCCATCTCTAAAATAAGGAGGATGGTAATAGCTCCCACCTGAAACAGCTGTTATGAGAATTAAATTAGTAATATAGGTAAAGAGGATAAAGGGTACTTAGCACATAGTAAGCCCTTCACAAATGTTAGCTACAAAGATTATTATTATTTTTATGGCTAGCTTAGCAATAATTAGATCGTATACACACCCCCAACTCCCCAACCCAGCCACAGGGGGCCAAAGGCTGACTCTCAGAAACCTTATTTATGAAGCATGATCTACCTTCTAGACCCAACCGATTCATGAGTGAACATGTAATTCAAGCTAAGAGTCCCTCCCGAGGAATTTTATTTGGGTGCAGTAGCTCAACCAAGTCATCAAGAACTCAAGTTTCTTCCATCTTTTTGCTCTGCCATCGCCTGCACATTGATGTTCAGTCCTTACGCTTGTTGCCTAATGGTCACAAGATGGCCGCCACAGCTCCAGACATCACATCTTCACAGAACCACATTCAAGGTAAGAAAAGGGAGAAAAGGATAGACTGTTCTGTTTGTTCATCTGTCACTCATCAGGAAGCAAAATATTTTTCAGAACCATCTCCCATCCCTTTCTACTCCCAGCAGATTTCCTCTGGTGCTTCACGGGTTAGAACACCATCCCATGTCCATTCCATCCTGCTAGGGAAGCTGGTAAGGCAAGTATGTGGCTAGCCAGAGAGCTGTGACTACAAGTTGCTGTGGGTGGCCATCTTTCTCCCAATAGGCAGGGTAGCAGAGGAATCCAGTGGGACAGAGAGGTCAGAGGGAAGCTATTCAGTGAGGGACATGGAGAGAATAACCCCTGGACTCTCTAAGGACATTCTAGTCGCTGTTATGTCCTTTCCCAGGTCTTGGGGATGCATCGATTTCCTATTTATTCTCCTTAAACTAGTTTGAATATATTTTCTTGCCTGCAACCCCAAAATTCTGTTACATATAATTTTGTTCACACCAAACACACACTGCACAGAAATAACACCTGAAAACACCTTCTACCTCCTTTTCCACTGATCATCTCTTCCAACCAGTGGGCCTAGGGATATACCCAGACCCTCTCACATCAGTCTCTCTAGGAAACAAGCAGTAGTAACCCATGTGCCCAGAACCCACTTACTGGAAAAAGTTCTTACAGGCTTTCAGGGTACAAACAAGGTTCTACCAGGATAGCAGGGCTTCCATCCAAGTAGCTCTCCACCCTCGGCTTACCAACAAAGACACAGATTCTTAACATGCCTTGAGTATCTTGATCTGTTCATCCTCTACCCAGAGGGAAACAGGAGCCACCTGTCCCACAAGCAGAGCTCAGACCTGGCCTCTGTTTTCTTCCATGGGACAATGATTCTGACCTTTTCAGATCATTTTCAAGAAGTTTTGCCACTTGTCTAAGGAGATGGTGATAAAATAAAGATAGTTTTCAGCAGGCAACTGGCTGTTGGCCAGAATCCCACGCAGTCTTCAAAGTCAGGGCGAGAGGTATACCTACTCACAGGTTCCAGTTTAAAGAGGAACTGAAGTCCCTCCATGGGCTGCAGAGGGTCTGGTTGAATTAATGCCAACATGCAACCCAACTTCTGCATATATTCACTGCGGCACGCTATTATTTGGAGACTTTGGAAACTAGCTCAGGGTCCCCATTTATCTGGGCATAGTGAAGAGTTGAGTCAAATCACATGTGCAAATAACTTCTATAAATCCACCTATACACCACAGAGGCAACAACGACAAAGAGGGAGAGAGAAACAACTTAGATTATTTGAATGTGGCTACATAACGAACACTTCCAATGCACTTTCCTTCCCCAAGCTTTCCCTCCTACTGTGTGGGCCAGAAGCCAGTTTCATTCCTTTCCATCCTTCCTTGTAGCAAGATCTGGCCTTGTGAACCAGTTTGGGCCAGGGGACTTACAGAGAAGACTTCTAGGGAATGTCTAGGAAGCCAGGAGACAGATAAGCAAGGAGAGCTCTTTGGACCCTTTCCCTTTCTCTTGCCTTGAACGTGAGATTATATGAAGATGTGATGTCTGGGGCTGTAGCAGCCATCCTGTAACCGTGAGGTAACAGACATAAGACATTAGAGGACGGTGAAGGCAAGGGGGAAAGCTCATGGATACCTGGATGATATTACTGAGCTGCTACCCCAAACTTGGAATCACTTCGCAGAATTGCTGTTATGGGAGATACTGACATGTTTTTAATGCTGAAGCCACTGTTAGGCAGGTATACTGTGACTTAGAACAAGTCCTAAATGAGACATCATTCCTCTCCACAGAAACAAGGAGCAGGCTTTGGGACGTATATATCTTACAGCACTTCCTGTTCATGAGAGTGGTGCTAGTGTTTAAAAATAAGTATTTTCGGGGACTTCCCTGGCGGTCCAGTGGTTAAGAATCTGCCTTCCACTACAGAGGACATGGGTTCGATGCCTGGTCACGGAACTAAGAGCCCGCATGCCGCGGGGCAACTAAGCCCGCAAGCCCCAACAAGAGAGAAGCCCGCGAGCCCCAACGAAAGATCCCGTGTGCTGCAACCAAGACTCGATGCAGCCAATAAATAAATAAATAATATATATATATATTTTTTAAAAGAAGGTATTTTGGTATAATATGGCACTAAACTTAAGCCAACTGTTTCATCTCATGGGCCACGGAAGAAGTGGCAAACTACCCCAATGCTGGAAGAAAAACCAGCAGCAGGGACTTACACGGAGTGTGTCCATCTCCAACACGGCAGCTTCCTAAGGGATTCCAAAGGTTATGTTCACTCTGCCCAGTTTCTGTCTGACCCACTGCCCCCAAAAAGGGGCAGATGCCGCATCACACTGCTCTTAAAATGTCCAGGCCTCGTCAAAATCTAGAATGGGATTTGAATAAATAATATAAATACGGTTTTTCAAACGTGAAGCTACTTAGGAAAATGCTGGGTCTTAAGTGTGAGGACCTGGAGAGGAACTTACAGGCGTCCCCAGTGAGGACAAGTCAGGACATCGGGCCACACCCGTGTTTACAGAAGGACCTCAAAGAGATTCCGCAGCCAGACTGGGCTCCAAAGGCAGTACCGGGGCAGCCCCTGTTTACTGAGAGATGGCTGCCATCACCCCATTTAATCCCAGCTGCCCTGGGCCCTAAGCCACACCATATGAGAGGGGGACTGCTATGAACTAAATTGGGTCCCCCAGATTCATGTGTTGAACCCTAACCTCCAACACGATGGTATTAGGAGGTGCGGTCTTTGGGAGGTGATCAGGTATAGATGAGGTCATGAAGCGATGGGATTAGCGCCCGTATAAGAAGAGGAAGAGACTTGACCCCTCTCCCCATCATGTGAGGACACAGCGAGAGGGCAGCCGTCTGCAAGCCAGAGAGAACAGAACCCAGCCATGCACGCACCCTGATCTCGGACTTCCAGCCTCCAAAACTACAAGAAATAAACGTCTGATGTTTCAGCTACCCAGAAAATGGTGTTTTGTTACGGGAGCCCAAGCTGACCAAGACAGAAGCTGGGTCCCAGAGCACTTGAATGCCTCCGGTCACCTGCATGAGGTCACACACCAGTGACCCGGGACTCAAAGCCAGACAGACCTGCTGTCCCCAAAGCTGGGCAAATGACTTGTCACCCCTGCGTCCCAGTTTCCTCACACATAAGAATAAATGTGGAAATCGTGCTATTTGAAGAATGACCGGCATGGGTGGGTCCTCACTTCAGGTGGAGGTCAGTTGCCCATATCAAAAAATGTCGGGGGCTTCCCTGGTGGCGCAGTGGTTGAGAGTCCGCCTGCCGATGCAGGGGACGCGGGTTCGTGCCCCGGTCCGGGAAGATCCCACGTGCCGCGGAGCGGCTGGGCCCGTGAACCGTGGCCGCTGGGCCTGTGCGTCCCGAGCCTGTGCTCCGCAACGGGAGAGGCCACAACAGTGAGAGGCCCGCGTACCACAAAAAAACAAAAACAAAACAAAATGTCAGGCACAGGAAATGCTACTAAGTCTGACATAAACAGAGTTCAGGGGAAAAGAAAAAAGAGAGAAAAGGGTACAATTTTACTGTGAAATTTTTGTTATTCATTTTTTTAAGAGTAGGCCCGCCCATAGACAAGTGTCTAAATCTGAGGGGCTGTCTGGGCCCTAAGCTGGCGGACGCGCGGAGGGTTAGTCCTGATGATCTGGTGTTTCCTTAAACCTCTGCACGGATAAACACAGATTATAATCAGCAAGAGGTAACTTTCTAGTATAACAGGACTCGTAATAACAAAACCAGCTTCCTGCTTTGCCTCGTGCCCAGTCAACAGAGGCCAGCTTCCAGCTTCATCACGGGGCATCCCGGCTAAGGGAGGACCACCCCGACCCAAATCCCACAGCACTCAGTTGGTGGGACACGTGCCCACGCCGTTCCCATCCCCAGAAGGTGCCGGGCGGTGCATCCCACTGCCCTACACGGAGAGCTGCACGGAGGACCTGCACAGGCAGGCCACGCCCAGAGTGGTCCGAGTTTTGGCCAGGCAAGTGACAGCGTTGCTGCCGGCCACTAACGTTACGTATGGGGCACCAGCTGCCACGTGGGCACCATGCTCAGCTCTCCTCCCGCCACCGCGGAGGGGACGGATCCTCACAGCAGCCCAGGTGGCAGGCACCAACACGAACCCAGAGGAGGAAATGGGGACCCAGAGTTTCATAACCTGCCCAAGGTCACAGAGCTAACAAGTAGCAGAGGTGGGATTTAGACTCAGGTCCGACCCCAGAGCCAGTCTTAACTATCACCTGAGACGTCTTAGGACAATTTTTTTAAAAAGAGAACATGGGACGGGGCTGCTGGGATGAAGCGAATTTAGGAAAAGCTGTGCAGTCTACCTGATCGCTTTGGTGGGAACTTGTGACGCACGACCCACATGAAGGATGCCAGGAAGTCTTCAGAGGAGCAATCTGTTTAACTAAGAGTTTGTGCAAACTCAGAGGAGGCCCTCCCACATCCGGGAAGAGAGAGGGTTGTCTATGTGTCACTGGACGTCTGCAGAGGACAGAGGGGTCAGATAAAACCCAGACTTTTTTTTACTATTTACCCTTCCCCAGGTAGAGGGCATGGGCAGTCTAAAGCAGGAGTCAGCAAACTTCTATAGCAGGCCAGATAATAAATATTCTAGGCTTTGGAGACCACACCGTCTCTGTTGCAACCACTCAGCTCTGTGGATGGAGCATGAAAGCGGCCACAGAGAAGACGCAAACAAAACGAGTTCCGATAAAGCTTTATAGACACTGGAGTCTGGATTTCATCTCATTTTCACATCATGGAATACTCTTCTTTAATCACCCTTTTTGAAAAATGTAAAAGCCATTCTGGCTCACAGTCTGCACAAAAATCAGCGGGTCTCCCTGCTTTATTTATCGTAGCTCTGAGCTGCAGTGAGAAATGGAAAATGCAGCTTCCTGGCTCACGCCCCTCCCCCCAGCAGGTTACCTGCTGGAGGGGAACAAGGTAAGAGAGAGGTTTGCCCTATTTCCTCCTGAGAAGCTGGCGGAGGGGAATAAAGAGAGACCAGTTCTAAGTGTGTGTTTAATAAGTTTTTAGTATCATCGGGCAAAAGGTGCTGTAAAAATATTTTGGTTCCCGGGAGACAATGCCTGCTCTTGAGAGATCTGACCTCCTTTTCGTCTCCAGGCTGTTTCAAATCCAGGCAGAGCTGGGTCCCCAGGAGAGGGCTCACGTTTTGCTTGCACTCTGTCTTCCTTTCAACCGGAAAACGATCCATCCATCCGAAAATGCCGCTTTCCCCGCTCACGGCCATGGGCCAATGGGTTTGAAGCACAGGCTCCCAAGTCAATTTCCCAGTTGGAGGAGAGTTACCCCAAACCAGTGGTTCTCCGCCGGGGGCTCCTCTGCCCCTCAGGGCACATCTGGCTATGTCTGGAGACACTGTGGTTGTCAAACTGGAGGCCACTCCTGGCCGCTCATGCGTGGAGCTCAGCGATGCTCCTCAACATTCTACAGCGCCCAGGATGCCCCCCGGCAGAGAAGAGTCGGGCTGAAAATGTCAACAGCGCTGCGGCTGGGAAACCCTGCTCTACACCTGCGTGAAAGGGCCACTTCCAAGTTCCTAGGGTGTTTGAGGCACATGAGAACCAGAGATTTCTGGATCTCCTCTCCCATCCCCCCGCACCCTCACCCCCCCCCAGTATATTAAGACAATTAGGAGCCCCAGGTTTGAGCAGGTATAAGGCAAGTGGCTTCATTTACTGTCTCCTCCTAAAGGAAATGACCAACGGGTGCCTCCACCCCATAAACGTTTACTAGCCCTGGAAGGTTCTGAGGCCCCACTGCCATTTTTAAGGGCTTCTCCCTCAACAAATGTTAGGTCAAGTGAGTCAGAAAATGGAACCTGAGAAGACGGAAGAGGGTGGGGGGACATTTCACAAAGTTCAGGACCAAGAGGAAAACTGAAAGACCTAAAACGACCCCCTCCCCTCTCTTTCTTGCTTATAAACGGAGGACTGCCTTACACGGGGCACCTCGTGAACCGAGGCAGGGAGAGTTTTGAAGGTCTCGGGACACTGCCACGTGGGGTTTTCATTTGCCGGCTGAGGCCCCGTCATGTTGGTGGGTCTGTGGATTGATGAGTTATTGGCCTTTGGGGCATGATACCCTGAATACACTCTAAGACGGGTTCCCTGGGGCCACACCACCAAGAGCCACCTCAGGGCTGAGCTTCCGGCCAAGACTCTCTTGTCTCCAGTAGGAGAGATTTCTGATTCACCGGTGCTTGGAAAAATGTAATCACAAAGAAGAATGCAGAGGAAAATGTAACTAATATCCAGGTACCCACAAAACTAAGAATTTGCAGGAGTTAATATCACGGTTGCTTCCTGGTTTTCCCATAAACTTTTTATTTTAGAATAACTTTATAGAAAAGTTGCAAAGACAGTATAAAGTTCCCGTGGACCCTCACCCAGATTCCCCCAAGGTTCACATCTTCCATAACCGTGGGACACTTGTCAAAAATAAGAATTTGATATCGACGGGTTACTATTAACCAGACTCCTGATTTTTTTTTCAGATTGCACCAGTTTTTCCACTATTGCCCTTGTTCTGTTCCAAGATCCAGTCCAGGATACCACACTGCACTTCCGAATGGTTTCTTATTATTAAAATAAAGGAAACTTGACCAGAACAGTTGGAATTTATTTAAAATTTCTCCCCAATCCCATCCCTTGCCTCCCTCCCCAAAGGCGGTTGGTGTGAGTCCTACCGCCATGTTTCCATAGTGTTACCACACATATATGAGCCCACAAACGATACACAGTATTATCTGATGCTCTTGTGTGTGTCTGTTTTGACACAACGACAAACGCTTACACCCTAAACATCCTCCTACAACTGGCTTTCTCCCTCTTGACATTCTGTCCGAGTCTAAGTGGATACATAAAAAAGAAATTCTTGCATTCCCTTCTGGTTTCTTACACATTTATAAATAAATTTATTACAAATGTATTTCTCCAATCCCCTGCTCGTGGACATTTAGGCTGGTGGTGACGATGCTATTACAAACAATATGCAATATTTATTCCAGTACATATGGTAAAAACCACCTCCATGATCTTTTCAATACAGTGTCTTGAGGTATCGCTATTAAAATACCAGTCCCTAGCTGCCTCTGGAATTTTCCCATCAAGTAGGTGTGGGGTGCATGCAGGAGCCCCAGTACATGGGCACTCGGGGCCCTTTGCCCGGTCGATAATTCTTAAGCCATAGAGACAGAGCAGAGGGGAGTTTCCACAAGCAGGATGGATAACTTATCTTTATCTTCCTCTTCAGAGCACAGAACCACAAAGCCAAGGTCAAGGGCTTGGAGGCTGTTCTGGTGGTCTCATCACCACTGCCCTTGTGCCCCGTCTCCCCCATTCACGCACCTCCACGGGGCCGGGAGGAAGAGTGAATGGGTTTACATTCAGCAAGAGCTGGTTTCAAATGCCAACCCCACCGCTGCCTAGCTCTGCAAGTTCGGGGCCCTTCCGTCTCTTCCTCCTTAAAATGGGAATGCTACGACTTGCTTTGCAGAACCTGAGAGAATTAAATAAGGAGCCTGATAAGGGAGGCTGTTATAAATCCATTAGTGCTACAGAAAGAGCACAACCCTCCCACGTTATCACTGTGATTTACTTCAGCGATGCATTTAGATAATGAAGGAGTCTCTGAATTCAGTTTCTAGGTTCAGCCTTGCAAGATCCTGCCTGGACGAGGAAGTGCCTCTGAAGCCCAGGAAGAAAAAGCAAGACCTCAGGACAAGACAGTCACCTGCACAGCCCGGACAGAACCTGGCTAGGGCAAGGGCCTCTTGAGCTGGGGCCGGAGTCAGGCTCCTTAATTCTCTGGGTAGTGAACCCGAGTGCCGCCGAAGCGTGCTTTTGCTGAAAGACAAGTCCTAAAGAGGCGAGTCATTTTACAAGTGGGAATGGAGAGAAGTGGTTATTCTTGTTGAACCACGTGAATACCTCAGTGATCAGGAAGATTCTAGAAACACTGGTCTCCAAAATGGGGTGCAAGCACTTAGGGGGGGCAAGAGGGATCCACTGGGACGTGGGGCGGGAAAGATTATAATCGCAACTAAGTAAATTTCAAGGACTGACGGGCGTCAGGGAGGATGGGGACTTCCTGGCTGGGCTTCAACAAGCATCTCTGCATAACTGATGGATGAGACTGAAAAACACAGACCTTGTTTTCAGTAACGCAGCCAGCAATTCACCTGTTCTATTCCATCGTTTTACCCCGTGAGAGAGCCTTCGCCTGCAACAGTGTGGTCGTCATGAGTGCCACTTCCCAGGCGCTTTCTGGTGCTCCCCTTTCCAAGCTTAGGGTGGGACTGTCATCTCCTGCCTCCTTGGGTCAGGACTGACCATGTGACAGGCTGTGACCAATGCAATGCAGGCAGAAGCGCCCGTGTAGCTTCCTGCTGGCAAGATGAAAAGCCCGTGCACAAGCCACACTGTCTTTCCCTTTGGGACCATAACTGGTGACTTTCAAGAGGGCGGCAGCTCCATGGCCTGGAGATCTGAACACCCTCCCGCCCGGCCAGTGTGCAGAGCCCCCTGCCAACCCACGATGCAGCCATAACAAAAGAACAACAAAGCTCTGTGGTTTCAAGCTACCGAGATTGTGGGGCTCTTTGTGAACTCTTGATGCTGACTAGACGAAGGATCAAAATAATCAAAATTTAGGACCAGACCTTTAGCTCGCTGACCCCAAACTGTTGAACCATGAGCTGTGAAAGATCAAATTCCATCACACTGAAAATCTTAGGGACAGCAAAATTACATTTGTCTTGCTAATGAATTAAACTTGTAATCTTTGCATTAATTACTAACGATGCATGAGTTAAAATGTGTATTAATGAACATCAGAATTTTGCATTTTTTTATCTTTAGTGCCTCCTACTTAAACTTCTATTTTAGTCTTTGTCTTATAAAGTGCACACCATCCTAAAACAGGAGTAGTTAAACGATCTATTTCTGTTTAGGGTGTGTACTCAAAGGTTTCCTAGCGGGGATGCAAGTTCAAAACACACTCGAAGACGCTGCCGTGGAACATCCTCACCCCTCGCACGCACGCAAGCTGCCAATGTGCGAGTACCTTCTGTGCCATGAGAATTCTGCAAGGCAGCGCTAGAGCGGGACGGGGAGAACGTCTGAGAAAATAGTCAAGAAAAAGTCCTTTATCAAAGGCCAAAACACAAGCCATCGAAACCACAGAAAAACCCTCCTGCCTTTGAGTGAGTTGTTAAATTGCTGGGCAGACGAGCCCTGGGGCCATTCTAGGTAGATGGTCATGCTAACTGCTTGGATTCTTTTTTTTTCTTCAAACTACATGAAGGCAAGAGAGAGGCTGGCATTACAAGACGGTACAGGCCTAACTCCAATGTTTAAAAACATGCAAGTCCGCAATTTTGGAAACAGTGCAAGTTTTTATTCACAGCCAAATTTAATTAAGCCAGACAACAAAAGAGTGAAACTTGAAAGCTACTCTGGGGAGATAAAGATGTGAAAGAATAACACGTGACCTCAAAGATGTGGGAACCTTAATACTCGCTAAGTCAGAGTTTTCTAACGGTACAGAAAGAGCTGAAGAGAATTTATGGGAAACCTTGTGTGAGAAAGCCCACCCCGAGACTCAGGCCCCGGAGACCTTCACCATCCTCTGGTCTCCAGAGGCTTCTAAAGGCACTGAATCCACTTGGGACTTTGTTATCCCAACCGCAGCTGGGAGAGCGGGGGGCGGGCAGTCTTGCACCTGCTCCCATAAAAAGTGGGGAAGTTGTGCTGGTCTGTTAATGAATGCTTTGGGCTTGTCACTCCCTTGAATCAAGGAAAAGACAATTTGTACTTTGACCACCTTCCAGGAAGGGGTGGGAAGAAATATGTCAGTAATGCGAGTTTCTGAAATTAAAAGTTTTTATTTTGGAATAATTTTCGATTCAGAGAGAAGTTGCAAGGATAGTAGAGAGTTCCTGTACACCCCTCATACGAGTTTTAGGTTCCCTAGTAGGAAAGTTTTTAAATAGCCATAGATGCTTAAAATCAAGAGAAAGTCAGCATTAGACTCTACTTATCCTCAAATGAGTTTGGTGTGCTCAAATGTCACTGATCTCTGAAGAGGAGGAAAATGCATGTGTCGTTGGGGAGCGGGGGATACACATATATACAAAGATATACATCTTTGGGGTCATTTTCTTCATATCTCTAAAACAACATGGGTGGCTTAATCTTGGTACTTTAAGATCAAGTACTTAAAAAGGGAAATTTGGACTATTATACCGAAGTGAATAGTGATCTGGCCACCAAAGTACAAACAAGGTTTACCATTTATTGTGCACCTACTTGGTGCCCGACTCTACCCAAGAGAGATATGATTTTGTCTTCATGAGAGTCTGTGGAGGAGCGGATTCTTAACCAGATTTCTAAGACGAAGAAACAAACTCAGAGACGTTAAGTAACTTGCTCAAGGTCACACAGCTAATAGGCAACCATAGTGGAAACAGACACATGGGTTGAAGCTGTGTCTAAAGAGAATCAGTGTGGATGCCATTCTGTTCTCTCTTGCCAAGTCACACCCTCTGCTGTCACCGAGAACTTCCGTTACACGGCAGTGAAGCCCCCCAACCCCCCACTCCATATATCACCCAGAATTAGCTGCAAAGTGTCAGGAAACTTGGCCAGGCAGCCCCAAGCATCAGCGAGGGCTGGAAGCCTTCACCGTGAAGCCCTTTATAGAAAGCCGCAGTTGGCAGCCCCTGCTCCTGCATGGGAACAAATTAACATTGGCATTCCAAACACAGGAAAGGAAGGAAATTGGAAACACAGTTTATACTTGGCCAGCTCTTTGAAATACTGTACCATGCTACCGACATCAATTAATGAAAAGCAGGGTTGTGCTGAGAGGCCCTGGTTTGCAAATGCATTAACACACGTTAAACATGTTTGTACAGGAACCGGATTATAAGCACCCTGGCTCCAAAACAATAAAGCAATTTACCCTAAAACTGGTGCTCTTGGAGTTGTCATTAATTCAATCCACTCCACGCGGATCAGCAAAGGCTTTTCTCGGCTCCCAGCAATGCCTCCCGACACAAATGTTGAAAGGACGGCATCGCACATGCTACTCTGAGTTTCACATAAGTAAGTGTCAAGCCTCATGCACTGCTAATATGCCCCCAAATCATAAACACTCCACTTTGGAGAGCGGGGGAAGCACACAGCGGCAGCCCTGGTATTCATCGGCACTGCCATTTCACATCGGGTTAGAGCAATTTTTCCCCGCAGAAGGTTAACTGGGAAATATCTGTTCCATATTAAGAAATACCAAGTCACATTTTTTGTCAAATATTATTTGTCAAATGCCGTTTGCTGCAAAACCCAGATTTCAAGTGCAGCTGAACACACAGCTAATACCGAACGGTTCACATAATAGCTGTGGTTGTACATGGGATCATTTGCAGTGAAGGCACCCCCCTTCCTCTATAAACTGTTTCAGGAATTGGAAAGAAAAGCATCTGAAGCTCTGGAATAAATAAAGTACTGTGCCTTGAGCTGCCCAGTACAAAGGACCCAGCATGCTGGGAGAACAGACGCAAAACAACCAGAAAGGCAACTGCCGCTTCGCTTCACAATTTTGTAAGAATGCTTAAAAGATTTTACATCGTGGGGTTGAATCGCAACGTATCTGGCTTGCAAAGACAGAGTCGGCTAGTTTCTTGAAAGACCAGCCTCTTCACGCACTGCACCCACCGGTACAGGCACCTGCGACCACGTCCTGGGTCCTGGGTCCAGGCGACAAACATCACTGATGTGGCCGCCCTGCCCCCTCGCCCAGGTGACATCACCCCACGACTCCACATTGATCCGGGATCCATCAAGTTGGAGCACTTTGGGTGTGCAAAGCTAAACGTGTTATCATTTTTACCACAAATTAAGAGTTTCTATGTAAATATTGGTATTTCCTCACCCCACGAAGGCGAGAGGGGGCAAAATGGCACCGGCGCATTTGACTTAAACTAATTAAAAGCAGAGGGTCATGCAATTCAACGTACTGATTTTACCAGTGGGACTTAAATCTTTTATAATAAGTGTACACAGCTGCAGCGCTCTCCCACCGCCACGTTTTACAGGCTAATCCGTGCATTCCTTCTGACAATAACGTGACAGGTCCCACACATCCCTGCCTGTGCCCTAAGCCCGGTGACACGGCCAGAGTGCATTAAAGCAGAGGCCGGCCAAAAAGCAGCCGTGCCGACAGCCCCCAGCTAGGTCTGAAGAGTGATCGCCAAAGAATGAACGTGGCCAGCCACTTGGTGCAAAGGGCTCTCCATTCAAAATAGTCAGCTGGTGAAATGGATGGGCAGGCTGGGGAAGGGTGGAGACTGGGGGAGTGTTAGGACACTCTGACTCTTGCAATGGGCCAAATATGACCTTACCCAATAGGGGAAAAAAAAGATATTAAAGCGATAGGGGTGATCAATCAACTTAGATGAGGCTCTCCCTGGAATGAAGTCATCATCCTCTCCGAGCTCAGCGGACACGTGATATTCGCTCACATCGCAGGCACGCTGCTGGTCAAGGGTTCGCGGGCCAGCTGTGTTTATCCCGGCAGAGGCTTGACAGGCTACGACGCTACGGAAGGCCCCGACCCGAAGCTCGCAGGAGCTGCATCTCAGAAGCTGTTTCCTCTCTCTGTGCGTTCAGAGAAGCCCCCCCTTCGCTTCCCTAGGCCTCCTCCCTTACCCCTTCAAGGGCCGCCCCACAACCAACTGACAACTCTGGAATAAACACCAAAACTGTTGGCCACGCGAGCTGGCATCCAGGCTTCGGCCTTAACCTGCTCTGATTCCAGAAGGGAAATACAAAGACCCCCCCAAAGTTCAAACCTGGGTCACATATATCCTTGGGGGGAGGGGGGAGAAGATCTTTGATTTATATAAGCAGGAAAATGAGGTTTAAAAGAAGTGATGTTGAAAGGCTTACTAAAAACACAGCTCCTATAGCGAAGACACTGCAGAAAGAGAGAAAGAACGAAAGAAGGAGGGAAGGCTGTGTGACATCTATATTAACCTCTGGCTGCTCACCAGTGAGGGCCGGCACTCCAGTGCTGGAATGTGGGGCAGCCCCTTCCAAATTTTAACACAAGCCAGGTTACAGCTGCGAGCGCCTGCAGCCTGTGCTCCCTCGGCAAGCACTCCCTGAAGGAAATTTTTAAACTGTAACAGAATCTTTTTCTAATACTCTACAGTGGTAGGGCCTGTTCTGAAGGGGCAAAAGGAGAGATCTTAATGCCAAACACTTGTCAACAAAAAGGATCGCCAGATGGTATAAAATAAAAGTAAAACTGAACGGCCTTCTCCCCACTCCTCGACTACATTAACAAAAGCCACTTTTAGACACTGAGCCCAATAAGGATAGGTTTCTAACTTCCCCTCTTTTCAATTTAGCTTCAAAGATTAAACAAATTTGGTTCCTTCAGAACCTGGACCAGAGATAAATGTGGATCGCACACCCCCAGTGCCAGGGGCTTCTTTCGAGAAGATACCAAAAGGAGCTGCTGGACTTCTCCAAAGAAAGAAGCGGGGGGAGGGCAACTATCTTCGGGATTCAGTCTGCAGAACTCACATTGCCTGGGGACAGTTTAAGAGAGGGTAGCCTGTTTTGAATTCCAAACTTAAGTCTGCACAGAGGAGTTGGGGGCTTGTTAATCCAAACCAGTTTACAAATCTCGCCATTGAACTTAAGAGGCCCAGCCTGGGAAGATGTAAGTCTCCCTCCGGCAGCTCAGCTAGCATTACAGGGGCTTTATTGTACAGGCTGGTCTTTGTCACAAGGTGCGGTCTGAGGTCCTCATTCTCAGCACCTGGTTTTGTCATAAATTCTCCTCTAGTTCCCTCTCTAGTTTAGATCCCACTCAGCCTGGCAAAAAGCTTGAATTCTGAGGAGAACGACTTAGAGGAACAAAAACCAGTTTGGCTGCAGACGGAAGAATAAACGCACCAGCTCTGCAAAAGCCTTCAGACTTCAGGCCGAAGTCCCCCAGAGCACTGCAGGACAGCAGCGGTATGCAATGAGGGAGTAGGGGGTGGTGGAAGGAGGAGGGGGCTTTGAGGGGAGGAGAGGGTGGTGGAGAAAGTCAGTCTCCCTTCAAGGTCTCCCCCAGGTCCCCTGCAAGGTAACAAGTAATAGCTGCATATGAACAAACGACGTTTTTCTCACTCTTAGTAAAAGTGTGAGACTAAACGCATCTTTAGAAAACTTTGTATGTTACAGGTCAGTATGATCTGCAATCCAAGGAAAAATCGTGTGCTTTTTCTCAGCTTCCAAGCAGGTCTCCTACACGCCCCCTCCAACCCCACTGCTACCCCCCGGCCCCTCCTGCGGCAAAATCCCAGAACCCCACAAAATGGAAGGGACAGGCGGTTTATTCCCATGCTGCTGCCGAGCAGAAATTAAAGGGCAACCTTAGAAACATCTACAGGAAGAGTCTTGCCCAACTGCGGTCCAGGTCTTCACCCAACTAATTACCGAGAAAGTTTTAGGGACTGAGAAAGAAAGCAAACAAGGTCAGTGCTCTCTGTTAAAAGCCACTCTGCCATCTAATTTGGAGTGATGCTCCAGAAAGCAAGACCTGAGAAAGTCAGGACTGTCCCACAAAGCCCAAAGCCAGCCTGACTGATTAAGAGGCTCAGACAAGCCGGTCTTTGTCTTTTCAAGATGAAAGAAATGGGACTAACGGGTTGAAAGGTGTGTGTACAGCCAGAGGAGGAAAACCACCCAGCTGTGGTCTTCCCAAACAAGTCCCAGCTTGCTTCCCCCTACCAAGGGGCAGCAAACAGCCCTGCCCCAAGTTTCCCAGAGGTGCCCAGTTGGCAACCTGGTCCTTTTCGGGCATGGGAGGAGCCCGTGTCTGGCCACGCGGTTGGTCCATAAGCAGCGGGGTGCTTTCTGCACTGCGTTTGCAGAGCCCTCCACAGAAGCCAGGGCTTACAAATACCTTTTTAATGACCTCAGCCAGGCTCTGAAGGCCGCCACTGGGACCTGCTGGCATTCACTGGGAGTCACAGGTATCCGACAGAACAGAAGATACCATAAATCCCCAGCCAGAGAAAGGGCCTGGTTAACCCCTGGCTTCAGGATGGAGACACAGCTCTGCTTTAATTAATTTATTTATATGTACGTATTTGGGATTTTTCTTTAGCTTCTAGTATAGGTCACAAACACACATGGAAAAAAAAATCATACACAAAACTGCAGACAATGAAAAATCAGGCCCCAGCTCCCGAATCCCTAAGGCCCCAGCCCCCGTTCTGCCCTGCCCCCATAAAATCCCTAAGGCCCCAGCCCCAGTTCTGCCCCGCCCCATAAAATCTATTTCCAATCCATGGCGTCTTCCTCCAGTGGGAAAGCATGACATACGAGCACGTATGTAACCTCACTGATCTGCACCTTGCTTTTTTCCACCCCATACATCTTGGAGATTGTTCTAAATCTGGACATATGGAGCTGTCTCATTCTAACAGGCTGCCTAGTATAATTTAAACTTTCTTGAAGTCATTTTGGCATCTAAACCTCCCACCCCTTGCTCGCTGAAACTCGTTTCACTATTTGATTTTGGGCTATTATTAAGGACAGACAATGGCGTCCCGGGAACTCCAGGGACCTTATCTGGCGCGGGAAGCATTAAGGTTGATCCGCGCTTCCCGGCGCCCTCCATCCACGCCCCAGGTGCCCCGCGGGGGGCTTCAGGATCATTATTTCCCTGTTGACACAGCGCCGGTGGGCGTGAGTTTGCTGTCTTGACTTCGTTCGCATTTTCGCAGCAAGTGACACTTGTAGAATGAAAGCGGCTCGGGAAACAGCGCTATCGGGGCGTGTTATCTCAGAAACCAAATATTTGATCATGAGCTCTATAGAGCGCAGTCGGGGGTTAGTCTGAGCAAGTCTGGTGAATGTGCACGGATGGAGCGAGGGCACCACCCCCGCCGCAGCGCCAGCCTCCGATCCCCGGGGCCGTCGCGGCTCCGGGTCGGAAGCCGGGTCCCCTAGCCTCCCCCGGCGGCGTCTGCTGGGAGATCCCTCGCCACCCAATAGCCAGAAGCCGTGGTTTGCGCGCCACACGTGATAAACGCTGAAAATGGATTCTGCCAGTCCGGGACCTATCATTAAATATTTAAAATAGAAAGGTCGCAATGGCAACGTTTTTTCCCCCAGCTCCAGCCAGGAGAGCTGAGCGCGAGAGGGGCGCCCAGCGGTCAGGAAAGGGGCCCCGAGGCGCTCGGGGCGCGCAGCACGCTACGGCGGGCGCACCGCGAGGGGACAGGTAGGGCTTGCCAGGGCGGGGAAGGGAGCGCAACGCCCGCGATGCCAGGGCCAGGCAGGGCAGAGAGGGGCTCAGAAAGGGCGGGAAGTCAGCTTCGCGGAGCAGGGCCCTTTAAATCCAGGTAGCGCGGGCCCAGCCGTACAGGCACAGCTCACATGACCGAGCCCCGCGCTTTGAACTGAGCCGCGGCCCGCCCGGCGCCTCCCGCCCCAGAGGTGCAGTCGCCGACTAAACCCAGAGCAGGCTTCAGACCGGTCCTTACTTCCCCCGCACTCCCACAGGCCAGATGAGCCCGGCTCGCCCTACCTGGGGCGCGCGCAGCTTGGGGTCCACTAAGGCAGGGGGGTGGGAGACCCTCGGCCAGGCACTGCCGTTTTGAAAACTACCGGGAGTGGAAAGATGGGCGGGCTGGATGCAAGACGCGGCGCCCTCCCTGTCCCAAAGCGACTCCTGGCCGAGACGCGCACCCCTCCCTCCCGCCTTCACTCACCGAGGTTGACGAAGCTCATGACCATGTCGGCGTCGGTGAGAAAGTGGCTGTCTTGCAGGCTGGCCAGAGGGGGGCCTTGGGTACTGAAGACGGCCTTGTAGGGGTAGGAGAAGCCCTGGCCGTCGGGCCCGCCGCCCTCCTCCACCGCCATGGCATTGTACAGGTCCAGCATGAACATGGGCGCCGAGTTGTGCTTGCCCTGGAGGTGGGGACGCGGGCGATGGGGCAAGCCCAAGATGGAGAGGATCTCGCGCTGCATCTCCCGCCGCTCCTGGCTGCGGAGGCGCCGGTGGATGAAGCTTGAGTGCACCTCGTTGTCCAGGCTGAAGTCGGCCAGGGCGGAGCGCAGTAGGAACAGGGGCGCCCAGAGCGCCACGAAGCTGTGGGGCGCCGCGACGCGCAGCGAGCGCACGTGCATCGCGCCGGCTCTACGCGCGACCCGGGCTCCGGGCACCCGGCACCGGGGCCCGAGCCGCCCCAGGTGACGGAGCGGGGCAGGCGGCCGTCCACGCCGCTCGGTCACTTGCTGTAGACGGGCCCCTCTGCGCCCGCGCCGGACATGGCCCCTCCCCGGCCGGCTGCGCTCTGCCCGGACCCCCGCCCCCGGCTCGGCGCTGGCCCCGGGGCCCCTCGCCCCGCACTCGCCCGGGCGCACCGTGGGGCTCGGAAACCGGCTTGAGCGAGCGAGAGCGCGAGCAAAGAGGCGGGCGCGGGTGGGAGGAGCAGCCAGCAAACCTAGGAGCCGGGAGAGCGAGCGCCGGGGTGGCAGCGAGGCGGCGGGCGAGCGGGCGCTCCTTCCTCCGGCTCTTCTCGCGCTCTTGCTCTTGGGCGGCGGAGACCCACCCTCTTCCGAACTCCGGCGCCCAGAAGAGGGGCCCCAGGTCGCTCTCCCAGCCCTGCGCGCCCTTGATCGCACGAGAGGCCGCCTCGGGAGCCCCAGAGTGGTGCGCGCTGGGGCCTGGGAGGGGGAGGGGGAGGAGGAGGACGGGCTTCCGAGGGCCCCTCCCGCGTCGGCGGCCTCCCACCTGCCCTCGGCCCCGCCCTCCCCCCAGCGGCGCCCAATGGGTTCATTCATTCCTTCTAGTGCGCTCTGCAAATATTTACCCAGTGCCCACAGGGTGCCCAGCGCCGGGCCGGGCGCCGCGGGGATGCGGAGAGAGGAATCCGAGCCGGCCCTGCTTTCTCCGCACTCGTAGTCCGGACAGGGAAGGAGGCCCGAGCGGCACCCATGGGATTTGCGCTGCGGTAGAGCAAGCTGGGGGAGCGTGGAGGAAGCGCGGCGATACGAGAAGGCTTCCTGGCGGAGGTGGCACCCGAGCCCCTCTGGCCTTTTGCCCCCCCTTCCCCGCCTTACTCCAGACACGCGGATCCCTCCCCGAACTTGTTGCCAGCTTGTTCTTGCACTTGCCAGCCCTTCTGCCCGGAACTCTCTCCCCTCCCAGTCTCCCTCCCCACCCCTGCCATCTGGCCAAGCCTCCACCTCCAGGTGCCACTCAGGTGCCACTTCCTCCCAGACCGTCGGAGATAAGGTCCCTTCCCCTCGTCACCCCCGCGCACACCTGTTCTATTTTCCTTAACTCCTCCTCCCACCGTCTGGCATTACTGAGTTATTCGTACCTTCTTTATTGTCTTGCCTTCCCACTAGAAACAGAGCTCCCTGGGGGCCGAGGTGGGACTCTCTCAGATGTCCTTGAGCCCAGGGCCTGGTAGCCACTGTGGCTGCACAGTCGTTATTTGTTGGATGACTGAAATTGTGTGAGCTGGAGAATTCCTCCCCACCTCCCTCCTTGGGGGCCCAACCATTCCTCAGCCTGAGACCAGATATCCCGGCCCGGCACTGCCTCTTTTTTTTAAAAATATTTATTTATTTATTAAGTTATCTATTTATTTTGGTTGCGCCGGGTCTTAGTTGCAGCATGCAGGATCTTTAGCTGTGGCGTGCGGACTTCTTAGTTGCGGCATGCGAACTCTTAGTTGCAGCATGTGGACTCTCAGTTGCGGTATGCACGCGGATGTGGAATCTAGTTCTCCGATCAGGGATCAAACCCGGGCCCCCTGCATTGGGAGCGTGGAGTCTTACCCACTGGACCACCACGGAACTCCCTCGGTCACTGTCTGACCTTCTCCACCAGCCCCTGCCTGGCCACACCTGAGAAGCGCACAGCTGGCCTTGCATCCAGTTCACCTCTGAGTGTCTGTGCCTGAGACCTCACCAGATGCTCCTGGCCTCCTTTCTTCCGTCCCCTCATTCATTCATCCCACGAATGACACTGAGCTGCCCACTTGGGGCCCAGCTCACACTGGGCATGGCACACAGGCGCCCCAGACAACCCAGAACCCACTGTGGGACCTTGAGTAAACTACTGCTCTTCAGAGCCTCAGTTTCATTGTAAAACTGGGAGCAAAATAACACTTGACTCAGAGTGGCAGTGAGTACCGTGATCAAGTTCAATCTTGCCTCCGCCCTTTCCCGCCCCAAGGAGGCAAACCCACAAACCAGTGGTTGCCCGATGATGGGCTAGATGAAGGGTGACCAGAGGGACTCTGGGATGAAAGGTGAAGGGCTGAGTTCGGGGACAGGGGTGTCCTTTAGGGGCAGGGATCTGGCTAAGCCTCACTTGGGGGAGGCAGAAGCTCCAGGGCTGGTAAAGAGGAACCTGATCTTCTGGAGTTTTCTGCAGCATAGGTGGTTTTGCCACGCAGCCTTCTGGGGGCTTCTGGACAAGATGGCAGCCTGAGGGTCCACATGGGTGGAGACAGGAGAGGCCAGAGGCCAGGTGAGGAGAAGAGAGATGCAAGGCTGTGGGTCCTAGCCATTTCAATCACATCCCGGCCCTGTTACACAGGCTCCAGGTTGTGAGGTGGAGCGGGTCCTGGGCCCCCGGCCCAGGGCTGGGCCTCTGCCCACCTGTCAATCAAGGCACTGTGAAAGCCCCCTCCAGCTGCCTTCTTCCACTGCCGCCTTCCTTCAACAAAGGTTTGTTGAGCACTTCCTGGGCGTCACGCAGGGTGGGCTCCACGGGCGTGTGACCCGGTAGGTGCCCAGGCCCCCACGCTCACACCTGGCTTAATGCTCTGCTAGGGCCACATTGCAGCTCTTCGTGATCTACGAATAAAGGGTCCCCGCTTTCATTTTGCACTGGGCCCTGCAAATTATGTGGCCCATCCCAGGGCCAGCACAGTGCTGGGCTGGAGGGGACAGGAGAGAGTGAGCTCACCCAGTGGCCTCCACCACGAAGCTGGCTTTCAGGCCTGGGGAGACAAAGCGGGGAGCTGATACATGGTTTAGGGGTGGGAGGGGAGGCTATGCTCGGCCATTGGTTCTCTCAGGCAGGATGCAGTGCGCTCACCTGCTGGAGCCAGGCCAAGCGGGGCACACAGGAGGGTCGAGGGGGAGAGCCCCGGGTGGGCACTGTGGAGAGTGAGAACCAACACAGGGACCTGCTGAGGCAGTCAGAGGGGCACTGGCTGGTCCAGTGTCCACCAGAGCATATGCAACCCAGATCATGTCAGCCTGTGATAGAGAGAAGGAGTGAATAAACAGGGAGAGGTGGAGGGAGGTGGGAAGGGGATCTCCTGGAGGAGATGCCATTGACCTGAGTCCTGGAAGGATGAGAAAGACACGGCTTTGCCAGGGAGAGGCATCCCAGGCAGGGAGAGCAGCAAGTGCAACACAGGCCCTGCAGAGCGAGGAACGGCCACCAGGCTCTGTCTCCCCAGAGCTCCCTGTGCCCCCGGGGTTGGCCTTCCAGGGGCAAAGCCACTGCAACTGCTATGCCACCTCCAATGCCAGCTTGGATGAAGTAGGTTACTTTCGTCCAGTCTGAAATACTACTCCTCTGCAGCAGCCTTCTCTGCTTTTTAATCCACTGTCAAATCTCTTGGGGGGGATTTTAACAAGCAAGTGAGGCTGGGGGTGGAGGCCGCAGGTATTGGTGCTACCAGTCTACAACGAAAACAACTGATTGGCTGGCGTCTGCGCTGTTCGCCCTCGGTCAGGGGAAGGCCTTCTGTGCCTCTCACCCGAGCCCGGCACACAGCAGGCGCTCAGGAAGTACCTGTTGAGTGAAGAGCAGGAAGCACAGCCAACACCTGAAGAGCACAGGGGACTGAGGGCTGACTGCGCAGGCACCAGGCTAAGGCATCTTGTGAGCCCTCACCCCACCCCCTTGCTCTGCTACGCCATCTTTTCCCCTGCGGGACGGAGACGATACGCTTTCCATATCTGAGACCCGGAGGAGACCAGGTTCCCTCTGAACTCCCACCACCCCCTATTTAACCTGATTTTTCCTGTGATTCACGCCGGGGGTTGGGGGGCTCTTTATTTTCCCTGCTTCCTCCCTTAAAGGAGTCCCCCAGGCTGCACCAGGCCCCCACTGAATGCTTGCTTGATCGCTGAATGAATGAATGCACTCATGCAAACAAGAATATCTGCCTGGAAGCACATCAGATGCTGGTTTGGGAGCGGAGGCCACCAGCAAAGGCTTCGAGATTGTTTAGAGAAAGTCTTGGGTGGGAGCTGGCAGCCTGGGTTCACACGTCAGCCCTGCCACTTGCAGCCATGTACCAGGGGTTTAACCTCTCTGTGCCTCAGTTCCCGCATCTGTATAATGGGGGGACAAATAGCACCTGTTTCCTAGGGTTGCTGGGAGGATTCAGAGGTTAATTCAACTCATGTAAAGGACTTCGCAAGGTGCCTGGGGCACAGAGAAAGCATTTGATAGATGTTAGTTACCATCTGGATGAAAAGGAAAATATGTTAACAGGAAAGCCTCCTAAGCTTAAAAATAACAACGCAACTTTTCATGATGATCTGTTTTTTGGCCAAACAGAGGAAAGCAAATGTATCCTGACTAGGAGAGATCCAGGGCAGGGGCAAGAGCATGAGAGCAGGAGAGAGCAGGGCAGAGAGGGAGAAGGGATCAGAGATGAAAGGGGGATCCCCGCATTCTGATCCGTCTCATTGTCCCCCAGCTCCCCCCTCCTCCTGCCCCATGCCATCCGGGGCCCAGGAACTTCCCTGGGGCCTATCTCATTTCCCCAGCAGACAGCCCCAGCCACCCGACCCCAGCTGTGGTTCCCCAAGCCGGGGCACCCAGCACTGGACTCCTGGGCGGTAACCCGATCTCCCCAATCTGCTCCACCCCAGGGCCAGCTTCTCCCAGATGAAAGATGGCCTGGAAACGTGAGGGGTGTTATTGTGTCTGGCCAGCCCCGGCCGAGTGTCCACAGCCCTCACTCGCCGGCCTCCCAGCACTGGGTAAGCAGTTTTCATTTCATACATCATCAGTCACATCTTGCTGAAGCGATTTTGACCAAGTCAGCATATGTCTCCAAAGCAATAAAAAGAAGAAAAGAATTCTGCTGACACGCACATTCAGCGGGAGATAGGGACCTCATCTTCATGGGCAGAACTCATACCATCTGCCCTGGAGGAAGCGCAGCAGGCCTGAGGGCTCCCTGGGGGCGCCCTACACAGCCAAGGGAGCCTGAGGGCTGCTCCCTCTGTCCACCCACCTGGCCAAGGCCTGACGACCTCGGCCTCGGACCCCAGTAGGGCCGAGAGCCTTCTCACGCACAGGCTTTAAAATCCTTGTGTGCAAAGAGATCTACCCTAGAGAGGAAATGATCTTAGCACACCTATAATTCAATGTTGCTTTCCGTGCAAATCCCTCATCGCACTGGAGATAAACTCATGCTCGCTCATGCTGGGACTTGCTCTGCACAATTTTTTAAACAGAGGAGTAAGATACTAAACAGTTTTTATCAGTCTTAAATACACGTGGCAGTAGCCACCGCTCCAAATGGAAAACACAGGCAACAAAGACACACACACACACGCACGCACACACGCACACACGCACACACACACACACACCTCCAGAGAAAGCTGATGCCCAAGGAGGGATTTCAGGGTCTCCCAAACAGCTAGTGGGAAGCTGCGGTTTTGTTTATTACCAGCATGGCTGTTAGTTCTTCCGATTGGAGGAAACCTGATTTGGTTTTGAGAACTTAACGATTCTCAATTCGGCTTTAGAGGGAGCCCTTTCCTCCCTCCCAGACATGAATAAGAACTGCTGACAAGTCCAGGGCTTTCCCTTCTGCCAGGCACCTGCTAAGCCCAGTGCTGCCTTAGCTCATGTCACCCTCCGGCACAGAGGGCCCCATTCGGCTTCTCAGACCGCAGGAAGGAGATCGAGACTCCGAGAGCGCCTTGCCCAAAGTCACACAGCTCATCTACGACGGAACCCTTATCCAAAGCCACATCCGTCTACACAGCCCAGACTCCTCACCGTCTGGTGGTTTCGTGATCTTTTCCCCCCTGCTTGATCCTAAAGCCACACTTCTCCATCCGGACTGTACACACACCCCTGGGGAGCTGTCAAAATGCAGATTCCCACACGGCCAGTCCCAGTGGTGCCTGAGATTCTGCACTTTGACCCAGTCCCCGGGGGGACCGATGCTGCTGGTCTGAGGATTCTACACTGAGGGGCAAGGCTGTACATGTCTGAAGTTACAGCTAACTTTCCTCTAAAGGGGACCATAAGCACAGACATACTGACAGGTGGCGAGGGACCCGGGGCCCCGATACAACAGGGGAGGGGTAGGGACCAAGGTGAACTGGAAACCACATTACCACGGGTGATGCCATCCAGGAATTTGATCCCAATGTTACCAGATAGTCCTAATTTTCAAGAGAAGCTGGAAATCTGGGTTTGTATGTGAAAACTCTCAATGTGCATTTGTTGGCAACTAACTCCATTTGTTTTTGAACTGTTAGACCAAAGAAAACCCATCTACCAGTCTGATTCAGGAACCCAGTTTGCTTCTGGCCTTATAACGGGCTCTGCTGGATTTGAAGGGCTAACCCAGCCTTCCCCTTGACCCAAGCCAAAGGACCACCGAGGCTGGGGCATCTCTAAGCAGCTCCATTTAACTCACTGTTCCAGGAACACTGAGTGAGAGGCAGAAAGGACAGAACCTGCCACTCCCTCGCCTCCAGGCAAAGTCAGACCCTCACCCTCTCCAGAGTCACTTCCCCCTGGCACTCCCGCTCTAACTGATTTTTGGATAAACTCACCCTCCCGCCCAGGTCAGAAAATTCACCCAGAAACATCAAAACTCAGAATTCTTTCTTTAGGAGCAAGAGTGTTGGTCATTGTTGCTTCCAAGCACCTCCCTCCTACCAGCTACATCTGAACCCTTTTTAAAAAATTTTTTAATTTATTTTTGTCTGTGTTGGGTCTTTTTTGCTGCGCACGGGCTTTCTCTAGTTGCAGCGAGCGGGGGCTACTCTTTATTGTGGTGCACGGGCTTCTCATTGCGGTGGCTTCTCTTGTTGTGGAGCACAGGCTCTAGACGCGCGGGCATCAGTAGTTGTGGTGCGTGGGCTCAGTAGTTGTGGCTCACGGGCTCTAGAGCGCAGCCTCAGTAGTTGTGGCGCATGGGCTTCGTTGCTCCGTGGCATGTGGGATCTTCCTGGACCAGGGCTCGAACCCGTGTCCCCTGCACTGGCAGGCGGATTCTTAACCACTGCGCCACCAGGGAAGTCCCTGAACCTTTTCTTATATTTGGGAATTCCCCATCTTGGGAAGCAGCCCCTGCCCCAAATAGGAGCTGAACACCCTGACATGCACTGTCCCAGCTTGCTTTGCAGACAGAGCATTGGCATGTGACCAAGTCTCAGCCAGTCAGAGGCACCCACCCCAGAAGCTATTATCCTGCAGAGCATTTGGGGGCCATCTTCCCAGCTGCAGAGCCCCCAAGCCTGGTTCCCTGGCCTTTCTGGGCCTCCTGTAAGCCTCTCATGATCCTTTGTTGAGCACTTTTTCTGCACCAGTTAGCCCCAGATGGTTTCTGTTGCCCACAGCTATGAACCCTGCAGAATACAGCATCAGGGAGCTGGGAGGGGCCGTGGAAATCATGCTGATCTAAAGCTTACAGACCTTCTCTTTTTTTCAGCAGCTGAAACTTTTGGTCAAGAAGCTTTTCACAGATGCTCAACACAGAAAACAGAAACAGAGCTTCTCTGGTTCAATAGAGCAAGAAAGGGGTCTAGGGTTGCTATACTTAGCAAATAAAAATATAGGATGCCCAGTTAAATTTGAATTTCAGATAAACAAGGAATAATTTTTAGTTTAAGTATGTCCTATGTGTTATTTGGGACATACTTATGCTGGAAGTTTATTTCTTTGTTTATTGAAAAAGACGTTTGATAGTTTAAGCCATTGTGTACTGAGTTTCCAGTAAGTTACAACCAAAGTCCTCCCGGTGTGGGGTTCATTTCCTTCATCCTGAAGATAGAGAAATTGAGACCCAGAAGAAAACTGTGGGGCTGAAAACCCTATAGCAAGTCAGGGCAGAGCTGGGATTCGAACTGGGGCCCCTGGCCTTCAGGGTCCTGGGAGCTCTTCACTGCCCCGCACCACGCTTCTCTCCGTCCCTGTTTCTTCTTCCTTCTCTTCCCTCCCTCACTCTGTTTCTGACCCCCCCTTTTTTGTTTTTTAATTATTCTGTCTTCTACTTCCGGTTTTATCTTTATTACCTCCCCTGCCAGGCACAGCCTCGCTCTAAACAGGTTAGTCCTGACTCACGTAAAAAGATAATTTGGGAAGATTAACAGATTTCAGCTCATCTATCACAGCGAGACTAATGAGAGTAACATTAATGACATTAATGGAGCACATCACAGATTCTCTCTCTTTTTTCCGGCCACGCCGCACTTCGTGCTGGATCTTAGTTCCCCGACCAGTGAATGAACCCACGGCCCCTGCCATGGAGCGCCGAGTCTTAACCGCTGGACCGCCAGGGAATTCCTATTACAGGTTATCTTGGATCTTCGAATGGCCCTGACATTAGATGCGCGTCTCCCATTTCACAGATGAAGATGCGGAGGCACCGACATCAAAGACCTTGGCCAAGACCACATGGCTAGTGAAGGCCAAAGCCAGCATTCAAACCCCGGGCAGCCTGATTCTGACGCCCTTATTTCTTCCAGCCATACCTCTCCATAGAGCCAGCCCACTACTTTTATTTCCATAGCTCACACAATGACTGACCGCTGAGTAAGGTTGCCAGATTTAGCAAATAAAAATATAGGTCACCCAGTTAGATTTGAATTTCAGATACACATGATTAATTTTAAAATATAAATATGTCCCAAACTCTGTGGGACATACTTATACTAAAACTTAGTCATTGAGCATCTGAAATTCAAATATAACTGGACATTTCATATTTTATGTCTGCCAATTCTACACTAAGGGGCTCTTCTGGGTAAAGCAAGAAGCATCAGTTGTGTCCTAGGTTCTGCCTTGTAGTAAAATGCCCACCTCAGGGCCTTTGCACTTGCTGTACCATCTGCCTGGAAGGCTCATCTGCCAATATCCACACGGCTCCCTCCTTCACCTCCTTCAAGTCTCTGCTCAAGGGACTTCCCTGGTGGCGCAGTGGTTAAGAATCCGCCTGCCAATGCAGGGGACACAGGTTCGAGCCCTGGTCTGGGAGGATCCCACATGCCACAGAGCAGCTGAGCCAGTGCACCACAACTACTGAGCCCACGTGCTGCAACTACTGAAGCCCACAGGCCTAGAACCCATGCTCTGCAACAAAGAGAAGCCACCGCAATGAGAAGCCCGCGCACCGCAACGAAGAGTAGCTCCCGCTCGCCGCAACCAGAGAAAACCCGCACGCAGCGGCGAAGACCCAACGCAGACCAAAAAATAAATTAATTTAATTTAATTTAAATAAAATTACAGAAATGGAAAAAATATTTTTAAGAAGTCTCTGCTCAAATGTCATTGAAGCCTTCCCCGCCCACCCTACCAGAATCAATCTCTCCCCACTCCTGCCTTCCTTTCCTTCTCTCAATGCTTTTTCTCTATAACACTTACCACCACCAGAAATATTATATAGTCACATGTTTATTGTTTCTCTCCCCCACTGGAATGTGGGTGCAGATTTTGGTCTGATTTGTTCACTAGACCCCAGAAGAGCGTCTCGTATATAGTTGACACTCACAAATAATTGCTGAGTAAATGAATGCACTCCCTGAGAGCAATTCTTGGTTTCTGTCAGGAACACTGCCTGACTCAGAATCAGGAGCTGGGATTGCCACTGGTACCCTGTCCCCGAGGCACCGTCCTTAATGTCACCTTATAGCCCAGCATCACAGGGGAGGTCAGGTGACAAAACCACCTCAACAGTGGCTACACATTAGAAAAGCAACATGTTCAAATATTCGAGTGCGGTTTCCTTTTCTCATCCAAGGGCTCGTGTCCCCAGACAACTGAGTCCTGGAGACACAAACCCTAAAAGCCAACTTTTCCCATTTTTACCCAATGTTCTGAGTGTGTACAAGCTGCCCGCCCCCAGCAGCACTGCAGACAAGAGTGTGAAGCACTTCCGTGTCCGATGGAAGGAAAACACACTTACAGACATTCTTATCGACAATAGCTAAATAGTCTAGGTTTCCAGGCACTTTACCTGCATGTCCGCATTTAGTCGTCATAGCACTTTGGAAATCAGTATTCTGAAATCAGTCCTTTTTACAGATGAGGAAACTGAGGTTCAGAGAGGGTAAGCAGTTTTCCCAGGGTTGCACTACCACAAAGCAATAAAATCAAACATGAGCTCAGATGGCCCGATATCAGGCTCTGAGCCCACTTCCTCACCTGTAAAATAGGTTTAATAACAGTACCACCTGGCTGGGATGTTGTGTGAAGCACCTCCATGGGCCCGAGTGCCCACCACAGGCAACCCTGTCCCTTCTCTAGCCAGAGATGATTAGGCTAGAGGAGGCCACCTAAGGGCCACCGTTCCATGCTGGCCAGAGTGATCAATGACATGGCTTAGAGCAAGACACTAGCCAGGCTTATCAGATTCACTCTCTTGAGTATTCAAAGTAGAAAACTCCAGAAAAATGAGGCCTATCATGAGAAAATGGGAGTGAGTCCAGGTCAGGAGGTAGAAAGTGAAGTGAACACAGCCATGATGGGCTGTGAGCAAGCCGGCATTGCAAAGGAGCTCTGGGCCTCCATGTCCAGAGGTAGAGGTCGTGCACTACATTCCCTCGGATCACCATGCCCATCCTTGTCTGCGAGTGGTGACCTCTGGACTTGTGCAGTGCACACCCTGAGTGACTGTACCTGGCAGCCCTGAGACTTTATTTATTCATGATTCATTCGCATATATGTATTTAGTTTCTACCATGTGGCAGTCTCTATACAGGCCCTGAGGTAGCAGCTTTGGAAAGACATTCAAAATTTCTTATATTCTAGTTGGGGGGGGGGGGGGTCAGACGAGAAACGAGTGAGTGAGAAGTTCCAAAGAGGAAAACAGAGCCAAGAGAGAGGCTGAGGGAAACAGAAGGGGGAGACCTGTCTGAAAAGCAGATGTCTGAGAAGAAGTCAGGCATGTGACAAACAGGGAACAGTTGCTCCTGGTAGCGGCAACAGCCAGTGCAAAGGCCCTGAGGTGAATCTCAAGAGCATCTGGGCTGCTTAACTCCAGAAATAACTTCTAACTCCAGTTTTTCCTGGGGTCTGATGGTTCCCTGTGCCCAGATCCCCGGACACGAGTGTCTTTACGATACCAACATATTCCCTGGGTTGACTTAGCAGATGCCTAATTCTCAGAGCCAAGAGAACTCAGCCCAAACCAGCCCGGGCCTCTGTCCCCAAGCAGAGTTCAGACTCGGTGTTGCTGGGTGCTCGTCCATTTCTTCTGGTCTGAAGCTGAGCATCCTCACCAGCCAGACCCTGCCCAGCCACGTCTGAAGACCGTGTTCCCAGTTAGCTATCTGCAGTTGCAAAGCCAGGAAGCATGATGTTCCCAGACATCAAAGAGGTTACAGAGATTGCAGTCACCTCAGAGCCAGACCTTTTCCTGCAGCTGCTGTTTAGACACTGAGTCTGACGTGTTTTCTTTAGGCTCCGGTGAAGGGTAGAAGCTGCTGGTGCCTCCAGCCACCCCCATCCCCACCGTCATCTGTGGCTCCCACGTCCCTCCATGTCTCTGGCACTACGGCCCTGATTTTGTTTTTATGGGGTAATATTCTTTGATTCCCAGATGCCTTGTGGGAATTTGCTGGGGCTGGGAGGTGGGAACCCGAGAAACAAAAGGATGATTTACAGTGGTTCAAAAGCATCATTATAACCAGAAAATTTAATTTACAGACTTTCGGTTCTTTCATTTCCATTTTTGAAAGAGGAAAAAAAAAAAATCCTTTGAGCGTGACCACACTGAGTCCCCCTTGCTCGGAGGTTAGTTCAAGGCATCTGTGTCTTCAGAAAGCCTTCTTGGCATTAAGCAATAAACAGGCCAAGGAGATAAAACCATCCTGTGTTTAAAAAGCTGGTCTGTCTCCGAGGCAGAATTTTTATAGATAAAACAACGGAATGTGACTCAGAGAAGTCATCTTGTAAAAATGGTCCCATGTGGACACAGATCTCTTCACTCGGGAAGTGAACCCTACAAGAGGCAGGAAGGTTTGGGGGGATTTAGATAATTCCCTACTTCTGGCTTCAAGAAGCTACCTCAAAGCCCCATTGCCCAGATGAGTTTTTATGTTGCAAATGTTACCTCCACACCTCTGCTGTCTCATCACCTGGAATGTGCCGTCTCTTTCTCCCTGGTCATCAAAATGTCCGCACGTGTCCTGCGGAAAAAGGAATTTCTGGTCAAGTAAGTTTAAGAAATGATGAGCTCAAGAAAGATAAACAGGTTTCTTCACTGCGGGCCTCCTCGGTCTTTAATTAAAGTGCAGAGTTTCCCTGAGCTGTTACAGTAAGTCAGGGGGTCTCTCAAGTCCCAGTGGTATCAGCCCAAATCCAAGTGGAGCCGCTAAAGGGAGCTCTGTCTGGGCTGTACTGGGGCTTACCGTGCTTTCTTCTCTGTGGCTTAGTTTCTCTCTGTCTCTCTCTGTTGATTCAGCATCTGTCTGAATGTTCATTTTTTCCTACCACAGACAAGCTTTCTTTGCATGGCAGGGGGTCTCAGCCACCATACAGTGTTGGCTGGTGACCCTGGGGGCGGGGCGGGGGGATCCACTCCCAGGAGAGGATGTCCAGATCTTGGCTCACCTCGTGGACCAGTTAGTGGAGCACCTGGATTTCCTGACTTGGGTCACCTGACTGCCCCTGGGTCAGGGTGGGGATCAAGGTACTGAAAGCCTCAACAGAGACCCGTGCCTGCCGTGGGGCAGCAGCTGTCCCTCCAAAACAAGGGGATGCTGTCACTAGAAAAAGCGGGAAAGGGATGCCAGGTGGGTGAAAATGAAAGAGCAGATACCAGCACCACCTTTGATCAAAGAATCCCCTCTCTGGTCAAGCATCCAGCTGAGCTGGGGTTTTGCAGACAGACAGACACCCTGGGGAGCCAGAATTATCACTGCCACGTGGTCTCTCCATCCTCCAAATCCCAGCCCTGCTTGACTGCTGGCCGAACGTTAGGGGCGGACGCCTCGCGCCCATTGCTTTCTGAGGTCCCAGAGGCACACTGGATCCCGTTGTTTTATACTTTCTGTGTCTAACTAGGGACCCTGCACAGTCAGTGCTCCATAAATACCTGCTTGACAGAGGAGATGCAGAGCCCCCTGCACTTTTTCTGCCACAGCCTAACTCAGCTCGCTTCAGTGCAGCTCCTGGTCTCTTGTCCACCTCCCTCGCTAAAACAGCAGAGTCCACCTGCCTTGAGCTCTGAGGACAGCGCCTGGCACATGGTCGGAGATGCTAATTAGGGGCGGATGTCATGTGCCAGTGGTTTTTGCTTGTGTGTTGGTTGGCTTTTCCCTGTCTTTGCTCCTACCTTGCACCTTAAAACTCTTTTCTTCCTCTTCTTCAAGAGCAAGGGTTCATCCTTCTAGAGGTTCAGCCTGTTTGCATGCAATAAATATTTATGGAGCATAACTGTGTGCCCAGCAGGCACTCTCCTGAGAATGGTGGGTACAGGGTGAACAACAAGGACCAAATACAATTCCTGATTTGTTGACCTTCTATCCTAATGGGGCTGTCAGACAGAAGACCCAGTGAGGCAGAGCGTGGGTTCAGAGAGAGACAAGAGTGCTACTTTAGCTACAGTGGTCAGGTAAACCCTCCTGGAGGACATGTGTCTGACCAGAGCCTGCTGAAGGCAGTGGGGAGGGAGCTGCTCACATCCCTGCGGAAAAGCATTCTAGGTCAAGGGAACAGAAAGTGCAAAGGCCTTGAAGCAAGACATGCTTATGTGTTGAAGGTAGCCAGAGGTCTCTGTGGCTGGAGCAGTAGGGAACAAAGTTGGAGGGTGGTCTTTGGCTAACCGTCAGCAAGGAACTGTGTCCTGTCAACAACCACATAAACTTGGAAGCAGATCTTTCCACAGTTGAGCCTTCAGATGAGAACCCAGCCCTGGCCAATACCTTTACTGCCGTCCCGCAAAGGACCCAGCTAGGCTAACAGAGACTCCTGACTCACAGAAACTAAAAGATAATAAACATGTGTTACTTTAAGTCACTAAGTTTGTAAGAATGTTGAACTGATTGGATTCTGGTTTCCTTTTGAAGACAGATAGCAGGATTTCCAGATAGACTGGATGTAGGGCATGGGGGAAAGACAGACTAAGGATGATGTCAAGGTTTTCGGCCTGAATTACCAGGTAAAGGGTGGTGTCATGGACTGAGGTGGGGAACGGGGAGGAAGAAGAGGTTGGGGGGTGGGGGACCCTGTGAAGAGCTCCGCTTACTAAACTTAAAAAGGTACTGCATAGAAGGTGATGCGTTTGCGATGTGTTTGGCTGTAGGGAAACCCTGGCTGGTGTCTTAAATGATACAGCTATTATATGATCTCAAAGAACAACAGGTAAGGAGGAAAATGGTTTTAGAATTGGCTCAGAAATTCAACAGAGTCACCAAGGACTCAGGCTGTCTCCATCTCCCTTCTCTGCCCTCCTCATCGGGTTGGCTTTTCTTTCTCTGACTTGTTACCTTAACGTCACAAATGGCTGCCACAGATCCAGGTATTATGCCCTCACACAACCTGCGCCAAAGACAGAAGGGATTGGGCATGGAAACCTCTCCTCTGCCCCTCTCTCTTTTTATTGGGACTGAAGATTTTCCCAGAAGTCCCCAGTGGACCTCCCTTTCATCCCATTGGTCAGAGCAGGTCACATGGCCACACTTGGCTGCAAGGGAGGCTGGGAAAATAAGTACGAGGTTTGGCTCCTCTGCTGTTGTAAGAAGCAGGTGGAGAGGGACTGCTGGAAGGACAAACAACAGTGATGCCATAGGAGTGTATTATTCAGGGTTCTCCAGAGAAACAGAACCAATATTTATCGATATTTATTGTACGAATTGGCTCATGCAATGATGGAGGTCAAAAAGTCCCACAATCTACCCTCTGAAAGCTAAAGAAACAGGAACCCTGGCGGTGTAATTCAGTCTGAGTCTGAAGGCCTGAGAACCGGGAGTGAGGATGTCCAAGGGCAGGAGATGGATGTCCCAGCACAGGCAGAGAGACTGAATTGGCAATTCCGCCATATTTCACCCTATTCAGACCCTCAATGGATCAGATGATGCCCACCCCCACTGGTGAGGGTGATCATCTCTACTCAGTTGACCAACTCAAATACTAATCTCTTCCAGAAACACTCTTACAGACACACCCAGAAATAACGTTTAACCAGCTGTCTGGGCATCTTTTAGCCCAGTCAAGTTGACACTTAAAATTAACCATCACATTGGGCAAGAAGTCCCCACCCCCGAGCCTCTACAAGCATGTGGTGGGTGAGTTGCAGGGACCAGTACCCAGGGGCACAGGGATGATTCAGACAGAGGTCAACTGTGTCTTTGGGGAAAGGAGAGAAACAGGCACAATTATGACAGAATGAAAAATACAAAGGCATTGTTCTTTCCACTTCTTTACCCAACCTCCTAACTGCTCACTGAATTAAAGGGGAAAAAAGGCATTAAAATTGATACCATGACAAAACATGCCACCTTACCACCCTACCCATCATTCAAGATGCCCAAGAGGTCAAAGATTTCACTTCTGACATTACCAACACTGAATATCAATCACTTATTAAATACTCACTATTCATCCAGAACTGGACTGGTAGGATTGCACGTGGCTGTATTAACAGAAACCTGCCCATAATGGCTTGACCAAAAGAGGGTGTGGTTTTCTCCCATACTGGAAGTGTACAGGTAGGAAGTCCAAGGTTGATGTAGCTTCTCAGAAAACACCACAAGTACCTTCCTCTTCTTAAGCTTCCTGCCCTGCTGTCCGAAGGCTGTGGTTTGTTTCCTCATGGTTTCAGTGTCCTCCTGGTTGCCCAGCTCCAGCCATCACATCAGTCTTCCAGGTAGGATGAACGGAAGAAGGAGGGGGACAAGGGGAAACAACAGCCTTTCCTGATAGCAACATATCTCATCCTCACATCTCATCAGACCATCGCAGGGCCACACAGCCATCCTTAGCTGCAACAGAGGCTAATCAGCGGGTATTTTTAATTGGCATCATGTTGGTTCTGGTAGAAAGGAAGGAGGGAAGAAGGGATACAGGGCCAGCAACCAGCAGCATCTGCCTCAGCACATCACAGGCCGAACTCATTTCAGCCTCCCTACATCTCTGTGAAGTGCAGACTGTGCATCTAGTCTAGGGACTAGGTCAGGGGTCAGCAAACTAAGGCCCACAGACCACATTCAGTCACCTATTTTAGTTAATAAAGTTGTACTGGAACACAGCTACGCCAGTTGTTTACGTATTGTCTATGGCTGTTTTCATGCTACACAGCAGAGTTGAATAGCTGGGACAGAGACCATATGGTCTGCAGAGTCAAAAATATTTACAATCTGTAAACCACACTTTACAGAAAACATTGACCGGCTCCTGCATTAAATCCTTGATTCTCAACGTGTGGTTGGTGGGCCAGTAGCACCGGCATCACTGGGAGCAGAACCTCAAGCCCACCCAGGCCTGCTGATCAGAACCGTCCACCTGCTCACCGTGGGGGCCTGCACAGTTTACTGACCCTTGTCGAGTCTCCATTCTCCCATCTGTAAAATGGGGAGACTTACTTCTCTCATTTATCTCCCCCATGTTGCCAGGAAGAGTCAGCGAGAAAATCCATGGAAAGTGCCCATCATATGCTAATTACTTAAGAAATGGTGACTAAGGGACTTCCCTGGTGGCACAGTGGTTAAGAATCCGCCTGCCAATGCAGGGGACACAGGTTCGAGCCCTGGCCCAGGAAGATTCCACATGCCGCGGAGCAACTAAGCCCGTGCGCCACAACTACTGAGCCTGCACTCTAGAGCCTGTGAGCCACAACTATTGAGCACTCGTGCCACAACTACTGAGCCCTCATGCCCAAACTACTGAAGCCCAAGTGCCTAGAGCCCGTGCTCCGCAACAAGAGAAGCCACTGCAATGAGAAGCCCGTGCACCGCAACGAAGAGCAGCCCCCGCTCGGCACAACTAGAGAAAGCCCATGCACAGCAACAAAGACCAACGCAGCCAAAAATAAATAGGTAAAATAAATAATAATTAAAAAAAAAAAAGGAATGGTGACTAGGGCTTCCCTGGTGGCGCAGTGGTTAAGAATCCACCTGCCAGTGCAGGGGACAGGGGTTTGAGCCCTGGTCTGGGAAGATCCCACATGCCACGGAGCAACTAAGCCCATGTGCCACAACTACTGAGCCTGTGCTCTAGAGCCCGCAAGCCACAACTACTCAGCCCACGTGCCACAACTACTGAAGCCCACGCACCTAGAGCCCGTGCTCCACAAGAAGAGAAACCACCACAATGAGAAGCCCACGCACCGCAACGAAGAGTAGCCCCCGCGCGCAGCAACAAAGACCCAATGCGGCCAAAAATAATAAATAAATACAATAAATACATTTATTAAAAAAAACCAGAAATGGTGACTAATCACAAGTACTGGTCTCATGACAGCCTCATAACCCTCACTGCCCAAGATGGGCACATAGGAATTCCACGGGGGATAAAGAATGACAGGGGCCTGGACTCTGGGGCTGCTGGGCACCAGGAGAGAAACATCCACCTGGCATTGAATTCCCTTTGGGGCTTTTATTCGACATCACACGGAAATGCTTCCACCCAGCCGTTCCCGTGTTGCTTTCTGGCTAGTTCTTTGATGTCTGCACAGGAGGGTCCTCCTCGGGCCTTAACAGACACATTTTCCCCCAAGTTGAGGCCCAAACAGTAAGACTTGTTCCTTTGACTCCTTTTGTTCAGAGCTACTCATGAGCTGGGATGAAAACGGTTCTGAGCTGCATTAGGCCCTGCACAGCAAAAAGAGCCCACAACCCCACGAGCTGCCCATTCTGGAAAAATCTGGACGAGGAACCTCGAGGTCAAATAAGATGAGCTTCTGAACCTCGTCTCCCTAGGAATTTCATCTTTGCCGATACAGAAAAAAATAGAATTAAAAACGAATTTTTAGAAAACCAAAAATTTAAAAATAACCTCTTTTAGATGGTCTATTCCAAAGAATAGGCAGCACTGAGCTTCCCTTGTGTCCCAGAAAGCCGGCCACAAAAATTCCCATCCCCTCACGACACACAAGCGGCTCCACTTCGGGGCAATTCTCCCTGTTTCCGGACGGTTCAGGAAGCTTACCACAAATGCCCCTACCTGTTTGGAACTTCTCAGCAGCAGAAAATCACTGACCACAAAGCTTCCAGGGCAGGCATTTAAAATCAACCGAAAGACACTCCCTTTCACATGCCTCTGCCTCTGTATCCTTTTTCACAATCGGGTTCCACACTGTTCCTCGCAGACAGGATGGGCATCCCAGCCAGGAATTCTTTTAAGGTGCTCTGTACGCATAAACATGATCACCTTGAGCTGGGGCAGCAAAAGGAGCACTCCAGTTACCAGGGGCTTTCGAAGGCTTTTAATGGGAAACATTTGTGCCAAATAAAAAGGCTTCTCCTTGCATTCTGCTTTCGTTGTAAATTATCTGCTCCAAAGATCCATCCAGAAATCTCCGTGGAGGGCGAACTTCGAGGCATGGCTGGGTCCGGATTTGTGGCTTAGTGCAGATAGATTTTCAGCTGCTGCATCCAAACTGCAACCAGGGGGACAATAAGAACAGAACTTCTTTTGTTCTGATTAAACTGTTTTTAATGGTCCCTTCTAGGCCGGGCCTTAGTGGAAGTCTCAACAAGGCCACTCATTGAGCCGTCCTTGAAAGAGCCAAGCGGGGCAGAGCACAAGGGAACCGTTGGGAGGGGCTGGCGGCCCTTTGCTCAGCCTTGGTGGTCCTGCCGCAAAGGAGAACAGGGCTGTTTTATTTGTTGTCTAAAATGGAAAAGGGAAGGGGGCTGGTGTGAGGCGGACTGTCCCACAGATTTCCATAATTAGTGTCTGCAACGTGTTAAGAGACTCAAACATGCGTGCACGCGCGCGCACACACACACACGCACACACACACACAGTAACATCAAATGTCATCCCAGAGGGACAGGGGTTCCCAAAAGCTGAAAACCCAGGAGCTGGTAGAGCCAATGTACTAAGTGCAACATGGGTTTCCCTGGCCCGAGAACTCAGCCTGCACTGGGGGAGCCACATTCTGACCACTGTGCTTCCATGTGGAGGCCTCAGGGTCCCATTGGTTCCTGCAGGATCTGACATAGAAGGGAAGAAACAGACTGAAATGTACCAGCCACTCATGCGTCACAACGCGCTGCCTGCTCAACACCCCTGTTAAAACCTGAGGCCTGAGGCCCACCTGAGTGTCCTCTGAGGGTCTCCCAGGCGGACCCGAAGGATGTTGTCTATGTAACAACAGGGACCAGAGAGACAAGAAACAAAAGGTGTGATTTATCCCTCCGAGAGAGTTTCCCCTCTTTTAATTATACATGTGCAAGTGAGATTTTAACTGTGCTCATTTGTTCTTTTCTAAAGAACATACTTTGGTTCTCCCCACATCAGTGAAGTCTGGATCGGTCGTTCTCAGCCAGGGGTGAAGATTCTGCTCCCAGGGGACAGGTGTCAATGTCTGGGGACATTTTTATTTATTTTTTTTGGCGGTACGCGGGCCTCTCACTGTTGTGGCCTCTCCCGTTGCGGACCACAGGCTCCGGACGCACAGGCTCAGCGGCCATGGCTCACGGGCCCAGCCGCTCCGCGGCATGTGGGATCTTCCCGGACCGGGGCACGAACCCGTGTCCCCTGCATCGGCAGGTGGACTGCCAACCACTGCGCCACCAGGGAAGCCCTGGGGACATTTTTAGTTATTCACAACTGCAGGGGGTGCTCCTGGCACCTGGTGGGCAGAGGCCAGGAGTGCTGCTCACCGCCCTACAGTGCACAGGACAGGCCACAGCAGAGAAGGAACGGACCCAAATGTCCACAGTACCGAGGCTGAGAAACCCTGGGCTAAGAGAAAGTGACCCAGATCCACGGCCAAGATTGCAAGGATCCGGATCCTCACTTAGTTAAAGGTTAGGAGAGATGGAATTGCTTTCTGATGGGGGTGGGGGGGTGGGTGGGGGGGTGGGTGGGGGGGGTGGGGTGGGAGGGGTGGGGGGGTGGGGGTGGGAGGGGTGGGGGGGGTGGGGGGTGGGGGTGGGGGGGTGGGGGTGGGGGAAGGCACAATTTCTCCCTCCCACATGCATTCGAACAGGAAGGGGGACTGCTGTTCTTTGAAGCAAGGGCTTTGAGGTTAGTCTTTATTTGGCACTAAATCATCTTAAATTGCATGGGGAAATGGAATACAATTCAAGTTATATTACTAATCAATCTTCCAGTGGAATAAATCATGTGGAATGATATTCTATTAAATCTGTAAGTAATTAAAGGTCATGTGGACTTTGTGGGGAAAATTCTGGACTTTCATCAAGTTTCCCTCATGCTCACCCCCTCCCAAAAAAACACACCTGCTTCTATCACAGGGGACTGTCTGGAGGTAAACCATGCTTATTATGTGACATATTGATTTATTAATCACTTCCCTTTTGCTCCAAGAAGTAATGGGAAGGGGCTGATATCAGAGAACGCTGAACAGAGAAGACAGTGAAACCTAGGATCCAGATCTCGAGATTTGAGTCTCGGCGCGGCCAGCTGTGTGACCTTGAGCTACCTGCCCTGCTCCCCCGAACCCTGGGCTTTCTCATCTATAAAAGGGGAATAAACATAATTCCTTTCTCCTAGGGTTCTTACCAAGATTAAAATGAGATCCCGGATGCAAGCTGCTCTGCATACTCCCCAGCCCTTGGGAGGAGGTCAGGAGACGCTGGCTATCTTTCTGGTCCAGCTTTGTCCTTCGGCAGGTCCAGGGGAGCCTGGGGTAAGGAGGTCCCCTCTGTATTCCTGGGGCACCCCCCACCTCTCTACATCCACGTGATTATAGTAGCCATTAGGACACTTGTGACTTGGAATCTGCCTTCCCCTCGAGAACGTAAGCTGTATGAGAGCAGAGCAGGTCTGACTCGGCGCCAGGCACAGGCACACAGCAAGCACTCAATCAATGCTTGTGAAATGAATGAACGGTGGACAACATTTGACCAATATCAAGAGCCTGGACCTCTAGTCCCCCCTCTGCAAGTTATTAGCTGTGGACTTGGAATAACAAAAACAACAGCCTTCTCTTTCTCTCTCACACACCTAGTCTATCAGCAGGTGCTGCCCCCAGAATATACCTTCAAGGTATATTCTGACTCCACCCACCTCTCACGCCTGCACCCAGACCCAGGCCCCCGTCACCTCTGCCTGGATGGTGGCCCTGGCCTCCTCCAGAAGCCCAGGCCACGGTTCACAGTTGCTCTGCCTCTCTGGCCGCCCTTACTGCTCTTACTCCATTCCAGATGTCCCAGCCACCCTGGCCTCCTCCAATATCAGCACCCAGACCACCCATCAGAAGAGCCTCTTCTACTCTGCAGTGTTACAAACTGAGGCTACTGCCCCTGAGGTAATCACTCTCGAAATTCATTTTAGTTAAGGTTCTTCAGGAATCTGGTGACACTGATCCACAAAATGAGACAACTCCTTCACACTATCCCCCTTGGTTTCAAAAGTTTCTTGACTCTTCCCTCCCCTCACATGGACTCCTTTTTTGGTGACTAGAGGCCTTGGGGGTACTCTCTGTGGCCCCCACATAATTTTTCCTTTTATGGGTGGCTTTGAGGGTGGTAGCCAAGCACAGACTGACTGAAATCTGAGCTTTGTCTTGCATCAAGGTCCAGCCCAGCATTCTCTTTTAATTTCATTTTAGCTCTTACAGACAACAATAACCAAAGCATTATATTGAATATATTTTGCTTTTTTTCTTATTAGTTTACATTTCCTGATGCATCCAGTGAACAAACTCCCTAGGAGTTGGATACAACTCTGAATTCCATGAGCAACTTTTATCTTTAGTAACTGACTGCAGCATTCCTGCTGTTCCACACCGTGGGTGACCACGTGGCCACCCAGGAATCAAAAGTTCCTCATCCCCCACCCGTCCATCCTCTCTCTTCTCAAGCCACATGTTTCCATGAGCCAGGGCTGTTCTAACAAATCCCACTTCTGACACCAACTATATGCTCCGTTTCTACTCCCAACACTTCTGACACCAAATGTGTGTGTGGGTTTTTCCCTGCACCAACCAATTCTCCAACTCTCTGGATACCAATTGTGTATCCTACAATTCAATTCAATTCTGACACTAACGACCTGGAGTTAGACCCCACAGGTTAAGGGCTGAGTCCCAAAAGACTAACCTGACATTAGATATCAAACACAAGTCCTGGACCTCCTGCACTTCTGACCAACCAGCTATAAATTGGGGGTTCCCATGACCCCTCTCCTCAGGTTCAGTAATCTGCTATAACTGTTCACAGAACTCAAGGACTACTTACATTTGCTGGTTTATTATAAAGGAGCTTCTGTTCCTGTGGAGTTGGAGTGCTCCACCCTTCCAGCGTGTGGATGTGTTCGCTAACATGGAAGCTCCCTGAATATCATCATTTAGAGTTTTTTATGGAAGTTTCATCACATAAGCATGATCAACTATTAACTCAATCCCCAGCCCCTCGCCCTTCCCCTGAGATGGGGAGCGGGGGTAGGGCTGAAAGTCCCAAGCTTCTCATCAAGATCCAGTCTTTCCGGTGACCAGTCCCCATCATGAAGCTATTCAGGGATCTGCCCAGAGTCACCTCATTAGAGCAAAACATGTTGCTATCACAAAATTCCAAAGGCTTTAGGAGCTCTGTGTCAGGAACCAGAGCCAAACACCAAATACTATAACAAAAGATGCTCCTATCATCCCTATTACTCAGAAAATTCCAAAGGTTTTAAGAGTTTCCCATTATAGATAGCCTCTCCACCCCACCCCTTATCTTCCCTCCTGTTACTACCAGCATCTGTAATACTTTTTACTCATCTGCTGTATGTTGTCTTTCTCTCTCGTAGGAGCAGGGGCTTTATCTTCCTTATCACTGTATTCCCAATGCCTAGAACAGTGCCTGACCCATTTTAAAAACTCAATAAATATTTATTGAATGAATATAAAGATTTTAAAAAAAATAACTGATGATTGATTAATTAACGATGAAGAGCTTGGGTTCGGAAGCCAGACTGCTCAAGTTCAAATTCTGGCTGCTCTACATTCCGCTGAATGTCCTAGGGTATGTGATTCTGGACATACGAGCCTCAGTTTCCTCATCCATAAAATGAGGAACAGTCACATCCATCCCTGGGGTTGTCACAGGATTAAGCGGGGTCCACAGTACGTGCTGACTTAGCCGTGTTGGCATCTCGGAGACACTCAGCGACTACCCGTGGGATGACTTAATGACTGTATCGGTACAACACTTAACCACTTTCAAAACACTCCCATGCTCTTTCCTTTTTAACTGATTCAGGTAGAACCTTATGGAATTACTGATATTTGGCCATTTTTGACCTACCAAAAAATAAAAAAGAGTTCAGTCTAAATACATAGGCAGAACAAGTATATTACTGATCCTGTTTTGCACGTAAGTAAAATCATAGTCAAGCAAAAGCCAGGGACCTTTCCCCAGGCCACATAACGGGGAAACGCTGGAGCCAGTCTGAATCCAGAACTTCTGCTCGGGGTTCTAACTGGGACCCTGTGTGCCTTTAGAAGAAGTTGGCATATGGTGCCAAAAGAACTTCAGAATCCCTTTGTTCTCTCCTGGGTGCAGGAAAGAGGCAACCGCAGAGGTGCCGGCAAGGGGTGGGAGCAACAGGGGGAAGGCCTGGCAGGGACCACTTTCCAGCTGAGTGGGAAATGAGCTCATTCTGTGATAAGAAGTGATGTTCCCCCCCCGCCCCCCCTCCCCGGGGAGAGCCCCGTCCTCTAAGCACATCACACGGTTTCCTTTCTTCCCTTCCCCATCCCTCTTTCCTTCCTTCCTTCCTCCCCTTCTTTCCCTTCTTCGTTTTTTAATTAAACAATGACGGGATTCCTTTCTAGCGGTTTCACAAGAGGTGAAATCACGTAGCAACCTTAATTATTTTCAACTTAATAACTTCCTGGGGTGGAGCGAGAGGCCAAGCCCCTGGTGGGTGAAATGCCTTGCTGGGTAAGCTGCTCAGAGGACGGCATTTGACCAAATACTTCTCATATTTTCCCTCTCCCCGGTAAGCGCCTTTGTTTGGAGTGAACCTTTTTTTCTCTTCGTGATAAACATGAATGACTACAGTTGACTACAATTTTTTCAGCTGGCTCTAGCTTCAAAGGTTTGCGGGTTTTGAATTCCAGGCTTTCAAATTACTTTTTTTTTTTTTTTTTTGCTCTCAGACACACCTATAGTAGATAGTAGAAATATGAATTTCATCTTCAAATAAAAGAGAGAAACAGGGAGGTGTGTTTGGGGGAGTTGTTATCAATGGGGTCAGATCGGCGTGAACAGTTTCTAGTGATGGAAACCCTGTAGATCGCTGTAACCCTCTGAGGAATGACGGGTGTGGGGACAGAGGGGGGCATGTTGCCGGAGTCCAGCCCGCCGCTGCCCAATTATCACAGAAAACAAGTACTGAGCCCTGACCATGAGCCCCTCATGGAGATATAAAGTCATGGAGCCTCAAACCACCCTAGGAGGTAGGTGCCAGGATTACCAATCGAGAAGCTGAGGCACAGAGAGGTTAAGCAACTTATGCTGGGTCACACAGCTCCATAGTGAAGCTGAACCTGAAAGTGGTTTGCCCCAAAGCCAGCCTGCCTCCCCAAAGTCACTCCTTGTACTGAAGGACTAACACTCTATGAGCAAGCAGCTATAAATCAAGACTAATAAAATACCACTTTGAAGTGCTGCCACAGTGATTCAATGAGATAAAGGGCATGAGAGATTCTGGTACGTGATTCCTTAAGAAACATTTGCCCATTTCCTGCCTCTCCCAGCTGGCAGGATACACTTTTAAATACCAAAGATTCAGACAGATTAGGGTTCAAACTGGGCACCCATCCTCTCCTGGCCATGTGATTTGGGGTGTCACTTAACCCTTTCTGAACCTCAACAATCCTCATCTGGAAAATGGAGCTGATGACAGAGCAGACCTCATGGGGTGAGAATCAAGGGAGAAAGACGAGGTGGTATTGGATAAATGTCATCTGTATTTTTTAAAAAGCAGTAACAAGCTGGCAGAACTCCAGAGAAGGGCTGATCCTGAGCGCACTGCCCAGATGGTACCTTTGATGAACCAGGAATTTCATTAAACAGCCTGAATATACCCCCGAAGATCCTTTATTCAGTATCCACTTGTGCCAGGCACTGTGCTACGCTCCACCCATGAACTGACCCAAGAGCTTTGCTATGATTCTTTCACTGAACCCTGGCAACAACCCTGGAACTAGGTCCAGGTGTCAGCTCCGTTTTACAGGCAAGGAAACTGAGGCTCAGAGAGAAGTGAGTTCTTCAAGATCGCACAGGGAGGGCGGGGCGGAGGAAGAGTTTAAACCCAGGCCAGTCCACAGCACCCCTGCCACTGCCCACCTCCAGCTCTTGGTCACTCCACTGTATCACTTTCTGCCACGTTTCTATTCATTAAAGGCTCATTATCCACTACTCTGTGTCGGCTGCTGAGTGACCTGACACTGGCATGAGGCGGCACAGTCGTGACATCCTTACCCAACCCCTCTGCTGTTTAGAAATGATTCAATACGGAGGAGATTTGAGGGAAACCTCTGGGATTCTTTTTATAGCTACTTCCTTCCCAGTACAGCTTGCAGCGCCGCTGCCGGAGGTGAACGTGGGTCAGGGTTCTCAAAAAGACCCAAATCCCACAAAGCAGCTGGCCTGAGACCTGGGCAGATATGCCCCACACCCCACCCCAAGCAGAGTCGAAGCAAATCCCTGAATTCCTGGAGCCTCCCGCCAGCCCCCGCCCTGCTCCCTGCCCCCAGAGCGCAGGTCTGGTGGGATCTTCCAACCTCCTATAGCTGGTGTCAGGAGACCAAGCCGTTCTTTGTCATGTTAATGAATCATGTTAACAGGGTGTTTTAACAGAAACATTCATCACCTTTTGTGCAACAAGGCTTTCCTTTTTTGTTCGACTTAAATGGTTAAGTAGGTAATAAACGCCTATCAGCTCCACCACTACAGGCTGGTAATCCCTCCAAACCATAAATCATCCCCAAGATTATTATTGTCCTGATAAATCAGCACTTGGAGGAAACTGGTAGGTCAGGGTTGGGGGCTGTCTGTCCAAAGGAGCAAGGAAGAAAAGCCGGGTTTTCTCTGAGACGTTGATCTGCTGACCAGTGCGGGTCTGGGAAAAGGAGGCCCCAGCTCCCCCGCCCACTGAGGCTGCGATGCCAGCCCAGCGATGGTCACGTCTCTCTCCCTGCAAAGCCCGCCCCCTTCTGTCAGCTACCAAAGGCCCTACAATGTGCCAGGCACTTTGCTAGGCCTGAGACAACAGAGAGAAGGAACCAGATGGCACGCTCGTCTGCCAGAACGAATGGTCTCCGGGGGAGCTGGCAAGGATGCCCAGTGACCCAACGCCACTTAACCATGCACGGCTGGCACCAGTAAGGAGCTGGGCAGGGGCCCAGCTCAGGGCTCCTCCTTGAGGCGGTGACGTTCATCTAAGAGGCTGGGTGGCTCTGATACACTGCCGTGGCCAGTCTGCGACCTGTTTCCTGGAACTCCCTTCTCTGCGGTGCCTGGGTAGGGGGTTGCACTCACTTCCTAGAGCTGCTATAACAAAGCACCCAAAACGTAGATGGCTTAAAATGACAGGAATTTATTCTCTCGAAATTCTGGAGGCTAGAAGTCCAAAATCAAGGTATCAAATTAGGGCCAAAGCCTTTAGGGGAGGATCCTTCCTGGCCTCTCCCAGCTTCTGGCGGCTCCGGTGTTCTGGGCTTACGGCTGCACCCCTCCGATCTCTGCCTGCATCTCTACGTCGTCTTCCTTCCATGTATCTGTGTCCACCTTGCCCTCTCCCTTCAAGGACACCAGTCCTACTGGATTGGGAGCCCACCCTACTCTAACAGGACTTCAACTTATCACCGCAACTAATTACCCAATAGGATCTGCATCGACCCCATCTCCAAGTGAGGTCACACGCTGAGACCCTGGGGGTTAGGACTTCAGCCTATCTTCTGGGGCGGACACAGTTCGACCCATAACAGGGGGCTGCCACTGCCCCCCCTTCTCCTGGCTCTTCCTGCAGGTCCTCCAGCTCCCGGGCCAGGCGTGTGTTCAGCTCCTTGGTGAAGGTCCTGGCCGTAGCAAGACACCCCCATCACCATGGTCAGAGGGGACAAGAACCAACACAGGTTCCGGTCCGTCCTCGTGGGCTCCAGCTCATGCCTGTGGGTTCTGGCAGGTTCCTCCCCCACTGAACATCCATTGTCCTGGTCTCACTGTCTGCCCTGCAGATGCCAAGTGCCAGCCTCTGCCTGTGCCCCCTCGGACGCCCCTCTCTGCTTCTGTGCTCTCCTCCTGCAGCTGCTCCTGCTGCGTCACAGGCCCAGGGAGCCCAAGACACCTGGCTGTTGAGGTCCCAGCGGCCCTTAGCCGACGACCGAAAGTCCAGCCCCTGCCTCCAGGTAGGCTGAGCTCCGAGTGTCACTCACACTCTGGACAGAACTCCCACCAGGCAGGGTCCTGAGCTTGGCATTGGGCACGCCTGACAACCCCCCATGCTTGGCGTCTGCCCGCCCCGTCCAGCTGCCCTGGACACACATCCTCAGGAAGTCCCGGGCACGTGAATCTGCGTCTCAGCGTCTGCTTCAAGGGGACTCAGCCTAAGGCAGAGACATTTAGCAAAATGGTTTCAAACAGCAGGTTACAGGTCAAACTGACTGTGTTAAAGGTTTGAGAAGCCAAAACTAGAAGGATCAATGAGCCAACGAGTGTGTGTTTTGAGCCATTTCTCCATCGGGCCATGCTCTGTATCAGTGGGGGCCACACGGGGCTGGAGGACGGACAAAGGAGAGACGCTGACCCACAGGTCCGATAGGTCCAGTCACACAGGTTGCCCTGCCCTGGGGACGGGAAATCAAGCCCAGTAGGACGGAGGAAAGGGTGCCTTTTCTTGCTGACATTTTGTTTTGGAAGTAATTTTAGACTTGCAGCAAAGTTGCAAACACAGTACAGAGGGTTCGGCGTGCCCCTCACCCTGCTTCCCCTACTGCTAACATCCCACCTAATCGTGGTACAGGGCCGTCTCATACAAATTCACACAAGGGTCCCCCTGGCTGGCAGGGACACTCTGCCCAGAGGGAGGGGTCACTCAAGGAAATTGCTGTTGCAGGAGGGGGTAAACCTACCCTGTCCCTGGGGCTGGGGTGAGGGGTGGTATTCTGGGAAGACAGACCAGCTTGTTCAAAGGTTCAGAGGAGAAAACATACGGTCAGTTGGGTGCAGCTGGAGGCTGGGGTGTGAGCGGAGGTGCGGGGATGCTCCAGGCGGAAGGACTGTCAGCCCCAGGTCCACCATACTGAGCAATCTGGACTTGATCTTAGATAGGGGGACACCTGGCGGTCTCTCAGGGCATCACCCACACCCCAGAGCTTGCTGTCTTCACTCCAAGACAGAAAGAAACAAAGAAAGTGGGCAGGTGAAGATGTGCCAAAGAGGAGATACAAAGAATCCACTGAGAAGCTGGGTACACAGGACCCGTTGCATGCGGTGGGGTCACATCCTAGCTGGGGCAGCCATGGGCCTGCCTGACCAGTGCAGGAGTGACCCCGCCACCCTGAGGGCTTTGCCAGTCCCCTTGGGACCCAAGCCATCCCCCCTCTCTTCCAAGCCATCCCCAGGCCTGGCACCTTCCTCCATCCGTCCACCCTCTCCAGTTAACTCTACCCCAACCTCCTCCCCGCGAGTGGCCGGGAAACAGCCTTGCCGTCTTCCTCCTGGAATTCCTGAGGGCAGCTCTGGCTCCACCCGTCAGCCTTGGGCTATCTTCCCTCAGAAATAAGTCTGTCTCCTCTCTGATAAGCCCTCGGGGGAGGTTTGGGCATCCAGGAGGCAAGGTGCTGATCTAATTAGCTGAGTAAAGCAATTGACACTCAGGTGTGAGCGACTTAGTGGCCTCACCCAGATGTGTATGCCTGGGGGCCCCAGAGGAGTCAAGACCACTGTGTGCTCGCTGCTCGCTGCTGCTGCGGTGGGACAGCGGATGGGGAGGGGCCCGGAGGTGGCCACCCCAGGAGTGCTTGAAACTCCCACAAAGGACTCACGTGGTTGTTTCTGGAAGTGGGAGGTCACTCCCATCTACAACCTTTGCAGGGGTTCTCTGCCCCCACCCCATGCTCCTAACCCTGGGAAGAGTCTTGCCTTTTCATTCAGGAAACTCTGCCCAGCTCTGCGCCCAAATCACTCCCAGCCGCCCCCAAAGACCTCCAAAGGCACTGTCACTGCCATAACCAACGACTCAAATCCACCAACGACGTGTGCAGGGAATGACTAGGGAGAGGGGTCCCCTGGGGGGTCCAGGAAACCCTTGGGTGGCCATGGACGTCTTAAGACCATTTACACATACATTTTCTTTAATTTGGAAATGAAACAGGTGTCACCATCCTCACTCTCCTTGAGCCAGCCGGTGACCCCCAGCGACCACTGTTGTTCCCCCATGGGGTGCTTTTGAAGACTGCAGTGGGATGATACGTAGAGCACCGACGAAGCTCTGGGTAAATGGGAGCTCTGGTTCTCAGTTCCTGACAGCAGGGCATACTTGGAAACGATCTTTCTGGAGGTCAGTATCGGAATACAGATAAAATTTTTAAAAATTATTTATTTATTTTTATTTATTTATTTGGCTGCATTGCGTCTTCGTTCCTACCTGCAGGCTTTCTCTAGTTGCAGCGGGCGGGGGCTACTCTTCGTTGCGGTGCGCAGGCTTCTCATTGCAGTGGCTTCTCTTGTTTCGAAGCATGGTCTCTAGGTGCACGGGTTTCAGTAGTTGCGGCACGCGGGCTCAGTAGTTGTGGCTCACGGGCTCTAGAGCGCAGGCTCAGTAGTTGTGGTGCATGGGCTTATTTGCTCTGCGGCATGTGGGATCTTCCCGGACCAGGGCTTGAACCCGTGTCCCCTGCACCGGCAGGCAGATTCTTAACAACCACACCACCAGGGAAGTCCCTAGATCAAAATTTAAAACACAGTTCTTACTAGCTATGATCTCACATACACTTAACCTCTCTGTGATTCAGTTTCCACACCTGGAAACGGGACTAATAGTGACTGTTTTAAAGATGGCTGTGAGGATTAAATTAATTAATAAACGGAAAGCACCTTAGACAATGCCTGGGCCCTAGTAAGTGCTTGATTAATATTATCATGGTTATTTGACCTAGTGATTCTACTTTTCCGATTCTAATTCCAATTTTCAGTTTTATGATTCCTCAAGTGCCTCACAATACATGCACGAGGCTGTGTGTTGCAGCAGTATTTGTAACAGCAAAGGGTCAGCAACCACCTAAACAGCTACCCATAGGGGAGGGAACAATATACTACAGATCATCCAGACAACAGAGTCTTTGCAGCTGTTAAAAAAGAATGTCTGGGGCTTCCCTGGTGGCGCAGCGGTTGAGAGTCTGCCTGCCGATGCAGGGGACACGGGTTCGTGCCCCGGTCCGGGAAGATCCCACATGCCGCGGAGCGGTTGGGCCCGTGAGCCATGGCCGCTGAGCCTGCGTGTCCGGAGCCTGTGCTCCACAATGGGAGAGGCCACGACAGTGAGAGGCCCGCGTACCGCAAAAAAAAAAAAAAAAAAAAAAAAAAAAGAATGTCTTGATTTAGACTGATGTCCCTAAAGTTAAAAAAAGGAGGTGATGAAATAATATGCAGAGTGTTATCTCATTTTTGTTTAAAAAATATTGTCGGGATATGCAAAAAAAATTCTAAGAGAATTTTCACAGAATGCTGATTTCTGGGGAAAGGGATTTACTTTGACATTCATGTTTCAATATTTTTACGATAAGACTATATGGTTTTTATAATCTAAAATTAGTAATATAATAATAAAGAGACATTGAAATGCAGATGGCCGTCATTGCCCTCCTCAGAGGAAGCAGAGGCTGAGCTTCTAGGAGGTGGTGGGAACAGACCAGGCAAGAGCCTGGCTCTGGAAAGGGGGAGAGCCGGGCTTCAGGGGTCAAATTCCACTGCAGTGACCTGGAAAGGGCTGTCGCATATTTTGCAAAAGGAACGTCAGCTTATCAAGTGTGACTTTGACCTCGGAGATCCGAGGGCCAGCCCAGGAGACACTTGCTATTCAGAGGTGCAGGAATGGGACATGCAGTGCCCTGTGTCAGCCAGCTCTGGCCACCTAGAGAGACCTCCGGGCTGCTCAGACCAGGGAGACCCTGGGCTCAGAACTGGCAGACCAGGTTCCTCCACTTTGGGATGTGGCTGCTTCAGGGTGGGAGAGGAAAGAGCAGACAGCGGGACCGAGGGCCAAGGTGGTCACAATCCTCCTTTCCTTCCCTCTCCCTCGGACATTCCTTCCCCTGCAACCATTCAGAATCCACTAGACGGCACAGAGCTGTCCAGGTCATAGGCATAACTAGAGTGAGAGTCACTGTGGGCTTTCTGTGGGCAAGCACTGTGTGCTAAGCACTTTTTAAGGCTCATTTTATTTCCTCTCCTGAACAAGTCTGTGGGTTAGGTTATTATCTCCCTTTACACAGTCAAGAACCTGAGGCTCAGAGACTTGAATGATTTATCCCAAACCACAGACATTGTAAACTGCGGAATTTACAAATTTGTAATGTGCACATCTATTTGTACATATTACAATTTTGACTACTTGTAAAAGCTGGAATTTAAACTCATATGTTGAAACCATCACACTCACACACACACACACACACACACACAAACATGATGAATAAACCAACCAATATCCAAGAATGTCATTGCTGAAAAGTTCTCTAGAGATTCATTTCATTGTCTGACAAATATCGATCGAGCATCTTCTACATACAACGCACTGCTCACCTGTTCTAGTCTTGAGATGCCTGCTAGTACTGTGAACAGTCCCTGACTCCTAAAAGGACTTCATCCACTGTTTTTGAATGAATGAAGGAGTGAAGGAGTGAATGAACAAACGTGAATGACAACTTTTACATATACTTTTAACATTGAAAAGCTACCCTAAAATTCCTGGGTCAAAAATCTGGTAGATGTACCCTCTGGATGAGAAGGGAAGGAGACAGACTTGTCCTAGAAGGCTATGACAACACATGGTTCAAAAATCTAAATGAATGAATAAAATAACTCTGCACTCTCGTCCTATAACACCTCAGTCTATGAAACTTTAGCATTTATCTAAAAACTTTTCACAATAACTTTTAAAATTGGGCTGTCTTATACTAATGTCTGCGAGCAGGACAGGTAATGAGGAAAAGCAAGTTTAGTAAATGTTAGTGGTGGAACTTAGGCCACGGGGATACAGGCATTTGCTATCCACTTTTCTATAAAATCTATAAGATGTCAGCGGAAGTTGCTGGCTTGGGCGTCAGGAGTTTGAAACCTCTGAAGAGGACCAGATGCCCTGGAAGCTACCCTTCCGCCCCTGCCCCCACCCCTCCTCCCCAAGGAGACTAAGGCTGGGATAATACGCCATGCTGGCAAGGCTCCCATATACGTTGCTGGTGGTACAATTCCTCTGGAAGGTCATCTGGGAGTATCCATCAAAATTCCAAGTTCACGTGCCCAGCCATGCCACTTCTAGAAACGAATCCTAGAGACCTACCCTTGCACAGGAGCAAGACCATTTTTGTACATGGTTATTAAATGCAGTTCTCTTTCTAGCAGCCAAAGATCAATCACAATCTAAATATATCCAACAAGGGGGGCTAGTTATGACACATCCGCAAAGTGAATTTCTTCATGTATTAAAATCAAGAGCTCGGGCTTCCCTGGTGGCGCAGCGGTTGAGAGTCCGCCTGCCGATGCAGGGGACACGGGGTCGTGCCCCGGTCCGGGAGGATCCCACATGCCGCGGAGCGGCTGGGCCCGTGAGCCACGGCCGCTGAGCCTGCGCGTCCGGAGCCTGTGCTCCGCAACGGGAGAGGCCACAACAGTGAGAGGCCCGCGTACCGCAAAAAAGAAAAAAAAAAAAAATCAAGTGTGGGTGAGAATATGGAGCAACTGGAAAGCTCATGCACTGCTGGCCTGAAAGCACAGTAGGTTGTACATTTTGGAAAACTTTGGGCAGCAACTCCTAACACTAAGCACATCCCTGCCCCACGCCGGGACTCAGCCACTCTCCCCGCGGCACGTGCAGGAGCGTGTGTGTCTACCCCCACAAAAGATAAGCACAGGACTGCCTAAAGCAGCTTTGTTCCTAAGAGCCGAGAACTGGAAGCAACCCAAATGTCCATCAGAAATAGAATGGATAAATTACGGCTTGTTCACACAGTAGAATACTACACGGCAATAAAAAATAAACCAGTACACAACACCTATGAATCCCACAGACATTATGCCGAGAAACAGGAGCCAGACACAGAAGAGAACGTGCTGTGCGAATCTATTTCCATAAAGTCCCAAAACTAATCTATGGTGAGAGTGCTGGGGGGACGAGGAGAGGTACTGCTGGGGAAGAGGTCTGAGGAAGCACCGTAGGGGGATGGAAATGGTCCATATACATGGAAAAATGGATCAAGCTGTGTACTAACAACGCGTGTAGTTAATATAAAAGTTGTAACTCAACTGAAATGAAAATCCCTCAGAACAGTTTGGCGGTTCCTCAAAAAGTTAAACATAGAGCTACCATATGACCCAGTGATTCCATTCCTAGGTATGTACACAAAATAATTGAAAACACATTCAGTTCTGGACCCAAACACTGGACACTAGTGTTCAGAGCAGCACTATTCACGATAGCCCAAAGGTGGAAACAACCCAAATGTCTATCAACTGATGGATGGATGAACAAATCGTGGAATAGCCGTACAATGGAATATTATTCGGCCACAAACAGGAATGAAGTTCTGATACCTACTACAACAGGGATGAACCTGGAGAATAACATGCTGAGTGAGGGAAGCCAGACACAAAAGATCACATGTTGTATGATTCCAATTAAGTGAAATATCCAGAACTGGCAAATCTGTAGACACAGAAAGTAGAGCTGTGGCTGCCAGAGGCTGGGGCGAGAAGGGAGACGGGGAGTGAGCGCCTAATGGGTGTGGGGTTTCTATCTGGAGTGACGACATGTTCTGGAACTAAACAGTGGTGACGGATGCACAGCACTGTGACTATGTTAAAGGCCACTGAATTGTTCACTTTAAAATAGTTACTTATGTTACATGAATTTCATCTCAATTTTTTAAAAAGTAAACAAGCAAAAAAACTATGTAAAAAAAAAAAATCTCTCCGGAACATACACTGGTGAAGACCCCATTTGCTGCATCTCCGGAGTCCAGTACAGCCAGATTTTCCCCTGGGGATGGACAAGACAGACACTACATTGTCCAGAGAGCCCCAGCTCACTAGAGGCCCTGGCCTTAGGGCCCATGCTGTATGAAAGCTCCTCGTCTTCAGCCACGAGGGGCACGAGCACTGAGGGGACACATGGGAGACGCAGCCGGCGGGCAGTGCGTCACAGCCGCTGCGTGTGGTCTCCTCTGGAGCCTACAGATCCCAGCTCTGCAGCTCTAGCTGGGTGATCAAGGGCAAGGTCCTTCCTTAGTCTCTCTAAGCCTCTTTCTCCCCTTCTGTAAAATGGGAGTAAGAACAACATTTACCTCACTGAGTCCAGGAGAATGCAGTGGGCTAGAACAAGTAAGGCACTTGCAATGGATTGGCCCATCCTGAGCTTGCAATAAATGGACCCAGGCTATGTTAGTCAGCATCAATGCCGCTCAGTGCTAAAGTTCCTGCTGGAACTCTTGTGAGGTGCACTTCTTTCCACCGGAGTTGCTGAGAGCACTGGATCTAAGCCTGGGGCTTCTGACCACCGTCTTTCTTAGAGACCATCTGCCTAGAAAAGGAGACAACACAGGCAGAAGCACTGCTGGAGCACCCGGACACAGCCTTGCCTGAAGCCATCGACTCTGCACTTTTATGTTACGTGAGCCGATATTTCTTTTTCTGTTAAGCTGGTTTGATTAGGTTTTCTGTCACTTGCAACCTAGAAAGTCCTGCTGATCCTGAGGCAGAACACACAGAATGGCTTTTGGAGTTGCTTCGGTGCCACACCTCCGTCATTTGCCCTGGGAGTTCCGTAGCCGGCTGCCAGTGGACACTCCTGCCCAACAGGCTCGGGCTCCTCCGGGAGCCTTGGGGCAAATCATCAAGGCCACCCAACCTCACTCCTTTACACCTGAAACCCTTTCTTCCCCTGATCCTCCTGTCCCCTCATTTCTCCTCCCTCTTCCCCTTCTCAGAGACTGTCTTCTTTCCTGCTTTCCTAAGAGGATGAATTAAGGACCAATTAAGGCTGAGTGTGGAATTTGGAATCATCCACCCCAGACAGCAGAGATCAAGCATCAGGTAATCTCTGCTGAGATGACTTAACCTCTCTGAGACTTGCTTTGCTTCTCTGTAAAACGGGGATAACACTTCCTATTCATGAGTCTTATAAACACGCCGTGCGCACCGTATGGCCCATAGGAAGTACTCATCCACGTTGACGACGATTATGAACCCTTACCTCCTCTACCCAGTCCTTGGCCCATTAACGCCCATTGCCATCGGTGACCTTGAGGACTAAAGAGGAGACCAAGCCCCTGGCCATCTCCCGGGTGGTCTCCATGAAATCATCTGCAGACACTGTTAGCTGATGACTTAACTCTTCAAACGAGGTCCACCCCAGTGAAATGCCTGCCTGCTCAGCCAGGTTTTAAGAATATAAATACCACCATCGGCAAGATTCAAAGCCCAGGGCCGGGTAATGACTACCCCTCTTGGGCCTTAGTCTAAGGCAGGTTCCAGCCTGCTATGCAGGGCCTGGAGCTTCTCTTAGGTGAGGCTGTAGCAAACAGCCTCGCCTTGCATGGAGCATTTCACCTCTGCTTAAGGAATAAGAAGCACGTGGGAACTCTGCTGCCGGCCGTCTCAGTCCCCAGGCTCAGCACTCTTACAGCAGAAATGGAACAGTCTATGTATGAATGGACATTAGCTAGAGAGGCTAGGAAACCCATAACTGAACTTAGCCTGTGAACGAATTGGAACAGTATGCCCACCCTACACCATCACTGGGGATGCTCCTGGGCTGTGATATTATTACTGGAGACTTTTCCATTCACAGAGCACTCTTCAAACATCCTGCTACTTGTGTAAGATGCTTACCATCACATGATGCTGAGGTCACACCCCAAGCGCCCTTGCATAACTGGGATTCTCTCGAAATGACACAGATCAGTCCAAGGCATTCTGGAAGTCATGGAATATAGTTTTGTGAGCTGGGTGTAGGCTTTGGAGCCAGTCCCTCTGTAAGGATTGGGAACTGAGTGGTGAAAATGAAGTACATTGCCTGCATTTGACTTTTTTGAGCGCAGTGCAGTGCAGAGCAGAGTTTTTTATACCGCTGTCTCCTCCTCTACCCTACACTGCAAACCCCTGAGGGGCAGGGTGGGTCTCGTTTGGCTTTGTCTGCTAACAAGCTGGCTTAGTTTCCTGTTCTGCTAAATGGGGATCCTAGCGGTTCCTGTTTAGTAGGGCTGCTGTGAGGATGAGTGACGCTGCCTTTGCTGAGCCTGTATCCCGCGCAGGGCACCTTTCTAAGTGTGTTACAGGCATGACCTCATCTAATCTGGGCAACATCCCAATGAGACAGGTACTAGTGGCATCCCCAGATAAGAGGGATTTACAGATGAGGAAACTGACGCGGCGGGGGGCCTGAACACCTTGCCTGAGGTCACAGACCTAGCAAGTGCTGGGGCCAGAACTGAACCCAGGCATTTGGACAGTGGAGCCCAGCTTTCCGACCACCGGCCCCACCGATCCCTGGTTCGACACGATGATGGATGTGAAACACATACACGGCACGGCATCTGCACCCGGCCGTCCATAAACTGTGCATCTGATTGTGATTCATGCCCTCCACAGGACTCCACACACATTGTGGGACATCCGCTAGTCAATATTTAGTGAATGGACTAACGCAATTGGTCATGAAATACTGGTTGAGCTCGTGCCATGCCCAGGGTACTATTCTAGACACAGGGAATGGAGACGTGCGAGGCCCCTGACCTCCTGATGCTTCCATTCCAGTGGGAGAGGACAGGCAGTGGCCTTAGAGTCAGCTAGAGTATCAGATATAGTATAACGTCAGAGGTGATGTGAAGCAGCCCAAAGGGAAAGAGATAGACAGGAGCTGAAGGGGAAACAATTCATAGTTTGTTTGAAAATGTGGAATTTTAGAACCAGAGGGGCAGTGAGGAAAGTCCCAGAGGGGATGTATTTGCGACTCTGTAATGCTTTGGTCAAAGTAAATGCCACCACATCGCAGTGAAAGTTATACCAGGGGTTTTGAAATGGCAACAGAGCGGGATGGTTGATGAGGTCGACCTGGGGGTGGACTCGTTACACACACACCCCTGCCCACCCCGGCTTTCAGAGCCGACGGCACAGTGTGAAGACAGGACCAGGCAGCCCCCAGCAGATGGCATCCATGCACGCCTCCCCTGCCGCCCGAGCTGACCTGGGAAGGGGCCTCCCGAATCCTGTATTTTGCCTTCTTTTGAGTGAGTGGCCCAAAGCTCAACGCAGTCTCAATCAGGACGTCCTTCATCTGTGACCAGTACATAAGAACCAAGACCACCGCGATGGAATTTCAACGGGGTAAATAAAATGTAGATGCTAAACCCTGAGTTGCAGCAGCTGGACGAGTGAGAGGCCAGTGGAGACGGGGATTCACAGGTGCAGGACAGTATGGCCAGCTTTCCTGGGTGCAAAGCACGCAAAACGGGGTGGGTAGATTTGCAGAACACTGGACAAGGAGAAAAAGAACTCAGGTCTGTGTGCAATTGTCCTCCAACACCAAGTCTTGGGCCGCACAAGCGGCATCCCGAGGAGGCTGTGACCTGCAGGCTTCAGCCTCCCAGCTGCTCTCGCCTCTGAGACCCCCCGGGAGCTCGGTGGTGACCTCATTAGCATCCAGTCCTGTGCTCCGGAGGGGATCCGCTGTGCAGGGTCCAGGTTGAAGCCAGCCAAGAAATCCTTGAAGAGAGCCAGGGACAGAATTTAAAGCCAACAGAAACAGCAGTTTCTGACCCAGGGTTCCCCACGGTCTGTGGAATTCCATGAAGGAGGTGATGTTAAGATGGTCAAGGAAGACCACCGGGGCCCCTACCCCAGATCAGCACCTTGCTGTCCCTGTCTTGGGCTGATCAGACCCCCAAAGAGGGTAGGGGCCACCATGTCATGCCATGTCCCAGCAATGGAGCTCTTGCAAGCTGACACGGAGAGTGGCCTCAGAAGAAGGGGAGAAATGACAGAAACATGGGAGGAAAGCCCAAAGTTATCACAATTATCAAAACTCTCCCAGTCAAGTTGGATTTGGAGTGCAAATAACAGGCCCCACTTCGCAGGCCCAGCCCGGCAGACGAAGTGTCAGCTGTGGTGACACATCGTGTTTGTCCTCTGCCTCTGGCAGCTGAGTACTGGCTTGCTTGGCCATCCGCAGAAGAAATCCATCTTGACAAGAACATTCTAATTCTATTAGGAGGCGTCTGAGCCAGGCATTTTTGGCCCTTCCCTGCCTCTCTGGGGAGCACGTCAGGACCAGCCATAACACAGGCAGGGGAAGAGAAAGGACCGGAGGCCCTGAGCTGGGATCTACAGGAGCCGAGAGGCACTTCATTCTGCAGGGTTTATTGATCGCACAAAAGTGCTTCCACCTGGGACGGGAACCAGCAGGGCTCCTGTCCCGGGACAACCAGTCCAGCACTGTGGACAAGCTCTGGAGTTTGGGAGACAGGCCTGGATTCAAGTCTCAGCTCCACCACTTTCTTGCTGGGAGCCTCAGCCTCAGTTGAGGCCCTGAGGCCTCTCTGAGCCTCAGTTTCCTGATCTGTAAAATGAACATCATAATAGCACCAACCACAAATGATCTTCAGGAGGACTCGGTGAGATCGCGCTCATCAAACACTCACCAGAGCTTTAAACGCTGTATGTGCTCCCCGAGTGCCTCTGAGGCCCTGTTAGCTTAACTGCGGTTGCCACAGTGAAGGGCTTCTGTGTTCCAGCGACTGTAGGGCTGCCCTTTGTCCGGTGCTCTCAGGCACCAGGGACCGTGCTAAGTGTTTTACAAACATCGTTACCTCACTAATTTTCCCAGCAAACCTATGACACTGGGACCATTGTTGCATCAGTCAGAACAGTTCTGATAGCAGGTCACAGGTCAGCCGATTAAAAGCAGAGAGAACAAGGGGGAAGGTGGGTTTTCTCCCAGCACTCGATGTCTGCTGGCAGGCTGTACCAGGTGGGATTGGTGTCCCCATGAACTCTCCGAGGACCAGGCTCTTTCCATCTTCCTGCTCCCCCATCAACTGCAGACTGGCTTCTTCCCTCATGGTCACGGAATGCTGCTGCAGCTCCAGGTGTCACAGGCAGATGTGACAATACTCTGACGAGCGGCATTTGCCCTGTCCGTCTCTACTAGGAAGGGAAGCCTTTGCCCTAAACTGAAGGCACGCAGGCCGCCAGTGTCGTCTGCCAGGACTGGGGCAGAGCCCTCCACTGAGCCCCACCGTTCACTAGCAAGGAATTAGCCCGACTGTTCATCTCCCGTAGTGGGAGGTGGGCTTTGCCAGCAAGGAGAAGAACTTGGGCGAGGGAGACGGTTGATAGCGTCTTCTCAAATGTTCCCCATCCTTGACCAGGAGAGGCGAGGTGCAGAAAGATGAAGCTGGGTGTCTGACATCACACTGCTGGCAGGTGGTGACTCCAGACCCACAGCCTGGCCACTAGTCTTCCTGACCTTTCCGACCTACAGCATTTAAGAAATCCTTCGCTACCCAAAGTCATGTGCTTTCTTTTTTGAAGTTTTGTTTTTCATACATAGGTCTTTTTTTTTTTTTTTTTGATGTGGACCACTTTTAAAGTCTTTATTGAATCTCTTACAATATTGCTTCTGTTTTATGTTTTGGTTTTTTAGCCCCAAGGCATGTGGGAGCTTAGGTCCCTGACCAGGGATCAAACCCGCACCCCCTGCATTGGAAGTCTTAACCACTGGACCGCAGGGAATTCCCACACATAGGTAAACCACTTTGAAGTGAATTTTGAGTATGATACACAGTAGGAATCAAAAAAAGAAATTTGACGTGGAAAAATGGTTGTCATAGCAACTAGTTTTTAAAGTAGCCCATCCTTTACCCTTATCTTCAAGGTCACCTGAGTCATGGAACAAGTCTCCACTCATCTATTTATCCACCACTGTTGCAACATCAGCTTCTCTCAATAACTAGAGCTTTGTAACAAGCCTTATGTCTGGTAAGTTAAATCGGCCCAACTTCTTCTTCCAATTTATCTAAATTATTCTTGCCCTTTGTTTCTCCATACAGTTTTAGAATTGATTTGTTAAGTCCATTGAGAATGCAAATTCCAAAAAGAATTATTGGAATTTCATGGGATCTAGGTTAATTTGGACACATTCTTCTTTTTATAATACTGAGTCTTACATCCACAAATATGGCATATGTCTCCATTGATTCTGGTCTTCTTTCATGACCTTAAACAATGTTTTATAATTTTCCCTGTAAAGGTTTCATCAATATTTTCTTAGTTATATTTCAAAAACCCACACTGGAGTGAAAAGGATCTTAGATGAGAGACCGAGTAGGCGGCCGGGTCTGCGTATAAGATTCTATGTAAGTGCTCCCAAAACTAGGAGCTGTAGGAACAGGAAGTGGCAAGAGACGGGGTGGGCAGGGGAGTGAGGAAGACTTACAGGGGAGATTGTCCCCAGGAATGGACAACACCGACCAGAGGAGGGAGGTGGCATTCTGCATGAGGATGAAGGATCATGTGGGAGACTGCAGGTGATGGCTGGAGCGAAATAAACAGGTGAGATTGCCAAGTTCTATGGAGGCAAAGCTGATGTTACAGTTAACAAACTCCAGGATCTTGAAGGGGGTCAGAATATAACCTTTAGCCAACACAGACAGACTTTTGATCAAAGTGATGGAAATGGACAAAAAGATGAAAAGATGTGACCAGAGTTTTGAACACGTGCTTATACTGACCTACATTTTCATCACAATTGTAAGATGATGATAATAATAATAACAGTAGTAGTAATAATGACAGTTAATTTTTACTGATCACTTTCTATGTGCTAGGCCCCATTCTATGCTCTTTACTTATGAATGTTTGTATTAATGAATGAATGAGTGAAATGTGTTGATTCATTTAATCCTCCTAACAACCTATGAGGCAGATACTTTACCATCCTCCTCTTAAAGACAGAGAAAGCGAGGTCCAGAGAGACTGATAATTTGCCCAAGGTCACACAGCTAATAAGTGGCAGAACTCAAGTGTGAACCCGGGAACTCTGGCCACAGATCATATGCTATTAGCCACTACAAAAACCAAGGTGAATTGTGCCTGCAGCTGGGAAGTTGGGCTGCTCTCAGGGAGGTCCTGGCTCCTGGTCCTGACTGCGGACCCATGAACCAGTCCTTTGATAGAGACGCCAAACCAACTCCCCATCAAATGCGGTAGAAATAGAAGCCACTGGTCATTGGATGCCCTGTGATTTGGGGACAATCACCTGAGAGGTTCCCCAACCACAGATTTGGTGCCTGCTCCCCTCTGCCTGCCCCCCTGTTATTTTCTTCCCAGAATTTACCTTGTCTAGACAACATGCTAATGAGTTACCTGAGAAGGTCTGGATGGCTGGTAGTGTCTCTTAATGAAACCCATTTGCTCGATAGAACGGCTGGCATTGGCAAATGAACCTGAGTGACAGGACCGGGCAGGGATGCCGAGTGGCACTGGGCACTCCACATAGTGGAGTTCAAGGGTTGTCCAGCCACCAGCACCACCTCCACATGCAGGGCTAAGAAAACAGTTTTCAAGCACGTGGGTATGGTTTTCAAGGCAGGTAGAAGAAAGAGGCGCACGAGGTAGAAAGGGTACAGCCTCATCTGCTGCTACCTCCACAGTGAGGGCTAGGGGACAACTCCCACTAAAGCCACCAAATAAGGCAGCACTAAACTTTGTGTAAAGACAGGTGGGCTAAGAAGCGGCACAGGGCAAGTGAAGAGAAATGAGTGATGCCCTCACGGCAGACTGTAATCAAACCTACAAGACCCATTTACTCTATATTCAGCAGCAAAACGAGTTCCAAAAAGCACCAGGAACAAGGATTTCTGCTTTAAGAACCCCAAACTCTTTGAAGCCAAGTCTGGGAAGGCGGGAGACAAAGTCTCAGAAATACAAAGATCCTTTGCTGACTGTGATTACATGAGACTCACGTCTCCTTCCCTTTTTCCTACAGACAAAATAATCCCTATCTTATAAAATGGTTCAAACATTTCAGACATATATAATACAGAAGATGGAAGTCCCCCAAAATACAATGTACTAAAGTGGGATAATGGGACACAGCTGGCCTTTTCACCCAACGGGTAGCCAGGCAGTATGCACTTTGTTCCTGTTATCAGCTTATAGAGTCTTCCACTGTGTATACGGAAAGCATTGCATCAATCTTGCACTGGAGAATATCTGAGTGTTTGCAAGTTTTTTGCATTTCCAAACAGTGAGGCAATGAAAAACACTGCCGATTTTTATAGACACCGAATGTTTTAGCAGAGAAATCTGATACCACCAGAGGCCTTCGAAGTAACGACTGGTTCCATTTATTGAGCACTTACTGTGTGTGTCCTAATAGTGAGAATGCATTTTATCCTCACAACCCTCTGAGACAGGTATGATGGTTACCCCCACGTGACAGCTGAGCAAACTGAGGCTCAGAGAGGCTAAAATGCTCAGAGTCAGAGGGCTAGGAAGGGGTGAGGCTAGAGACTGAAACCCTGCATGCACTTCACGCGTATGATTATTGCAACCATGCGGCCACGCGGGTGTGACAGAGGGTAAGGAAGGGGTGGGGGGTGCGAGATGGAGCCCAAGGTGAGGTGAGGCACTGACGGGGGCAGAAGTACAAGCACGTGTGGGAAGAAAACATGAAAATTACTCTACTCTTCTGAGCTGGAAAGATAGAACTGCCCCTGCAAAGCAATAAGGCAACGTCCTGCATTATATCTCTATCACGGGGCTTCGGAAAGTCGGGTGAGGGAAGCCGGTCCAGCTGACTGCCGAGGGGCTGCAGGTGGAAATAAACGCATCTTTCTCGATGCCCTGGTTGCACAGGTCGGCTGGGAAGTGGGACAGCAGTGAGGTCTCCAGCCTCCACGTCTGGATGACTGGGGCCAAAGTCCCACTGTCCCTTCGAGAGTAGCAGCACCCTGGAAAGTCCTAGCACTGCCTCAGTTTCCCCCTCTGCTCAGTGGGGATTTGAACACTTGCTCTTGTGATTTTTTTGAGCATGAAATAAGATGTGCCTCCCTGGTACCCACTAATCCGTGATACTTCTGTTTCTTTTTAGCCACTGTCACTCTATCTTCTGCACGTGCGCCCAGCCCCCGTCCCCGCACGCGATGGACACTGAGTTGCTATGCCTGGATGTTGTGAACCTGCTCCCTGCTCATAAGCAGCTGGGCCCAGCAGTACGTCTCAGATCAAGAGGCTGGCTCTGCCCACCAACTGGCTGTGTGACCTTCGGCAAGTGTCTCAACCTCTCTGAGCTTCAGTTTCTTGTATGGAAACTGGCAGTCATAATAGACCCACATCCCCCATAGGACTGAAATGAGGATCGCACGAGTTAATGCATGAACAGTGCCAGGCACATGGTAAGCACCTTAGACATTAACAATTTGTGTTACTACTAATCCACTTAAATAAAATGTATTTGAGAACCTTTTGTATACCAGTCAGTGTTCTAAGTGCTGCAGGTACAGCAGTGAACAAAACCAGACAAACCCTGCCCTTACGGAGCTTAGATTCTAGGGGAAGACGCAAACAACTAAATATAATATAATGTCAGGTAGGGAGCAGTGCAGGGAAGGGCATTAAAGCAGGGTGGGGTGAGCAGATGTAGGGTGATTAAGAAAAGGGGTAACATTGCGCTGTTCACTGAAAGTTTCTGCTTCTCCTTCTGGACACTTGTCACTGGCTTTGGCCACGAAACGTGAATGGAAGTGATCGGTGTTACTACCTGGTGGGACTGCAAAGCCACTGTGTGATTCTCCACACTCCCGTCCCGTGGCCACTGTGACCATGAAAATATAAGTAGAGACGGAGCCTCAGTCAGCCTGGGCCTCTAAGTGACCACCAGAGCCCTCAAGGGATGACACCAGACATGCAGTGTGTGTGAGAGATGAGCACTGGCTGTGCCTGAACTTGGAGAATTGGGGCCTGTTTGTTACTGCAGCAAACTGAGCCTGATCTAAAAGTCCTTAAGGGGGCACTTGAGCAGAAGCCTAGGAGCAGAAGCCTAGAAGCAAGCCACAGAACGATGTGTGATGTGTGGGGAGTGCTGCAGGCAATGGGAACAGCAGGTGCAAAGGCCCAGAGACAGGAGTGGACGGGTGGACTTCAGGAACAGCACAGAGGCTGGTGTGGCTGGACCAGCCCCAGCAGGGTCCGTGTGGCAGGGGAGAGGGGGCCTGATGATGTCCTTGTGGTCACTGTAAGGCCAAGCACAATGATTATTGGTGTCTGGGGAGGGGAGGCTCTCCAAACCAACCAGCACACCTGTCCTCCCTGACCTGTTTCCAATCCTGCCTTTCAAAAGTCACAAGGAGGGCTTCCCTGGTGGCGCAGTGGTTAAGAATCTGCCTGCCAATGCAGGGGACATGGGTTCGAGCCCTGGTCCGGGAAGATCCCACGTGCCGTGGAGCAACTAAGCCCGTGAGCCACAACTACTGAGCCTGTGCTCTAGAGCCCGCGAGCCATAACTACTGAGCCTGTGTGCCACAACTACTGAAGCCCGCACGCCTAAAGCCTGTGCTCCACAAGAGAAGCCACCGCAATGAGAAACCCGCGCACCGCAACAGAGAGTAGCCCCCGCTCGCTGCAACTAGAGAAAGCCTGTGCGCAGCAACGAAGACCCAATGCAGCCAAAAATAAATAAGTAAATTAAAAAAAAAAAAGTCACAAGAAGAAGATGCAGCCCTTGGTGCCCATCCCGACCCTCCATGCAGGCAATGGGTTGGAGCATCCTGTTGGACCCTCCCCCAGCCCAGGGGCTCTCCTCCCTGGCCAGGGACCTTCCAGCTGGCCTCACATTTGGCTGTGGGTCCTCATCTGTTTGGGGCTTGGACAGACTTTCTGAGCTGCTCCTCTCAGCACCTGTCTGTTTGTGACAGTGACTCTCTATGGCATGAGCCTCCCAGGGCTGCTCCGTTGGTCCAAGCCTCTGTTCAGCTGAGTTTCTTTCTCTGGTTATTTCTCCAGTGAACAACCGGGGCAGAGGCAGGGTTCTGTGGTATTCCCACGACTCCCAATACCTGTACCAAGACCTAACAGGATGCAGAGATAACGAGGGGAGGAATGAGCGCGCTGTGATCTGAGCAGAGCACGTGTGAGGTTCTGGAATCTCCATGCAGAAGCTGCATCCTTGCTGCAGGCGCCCACAGTGCCCACGGCACCCAGAGGCACGGACGGAGCTGGCTGCTCTAGTGGACATCTGCCGGCTTTGCCCCCCAGCATCCAGACCCTTCTCTGCTGCTCACGGCACCCCAGCAAGCACCTAAAAGACCCCAAAGGACTACCCCTTCCTTTCTCAGTTCAGGCCTACAGCCCTGTGCTCCCCTCCCCTCCCCTGTGCTCCACGTCCTAGAACAGGTACATGGCAGAGGCCTGACCACTGAATTTCTTGTACCCACCCCACCCCCAGCCTTTGTGACTGGCTCTGCGGTGGTCATGTGACCCAAGCTAGGCCAATGCTATCATCCCAGGACTCTTAGGGGAACCATACAGGAAAGATGGGATCACTCTGTTTGGGATAACATGGCAGGATGTGAGCTCACAGCTGCTGCTAACCATACCAGCCACCACGTGGGAAGAGCCTGCCTGAGAATGAAGACAGCAGAAGAAAGCAAAGTGGAGGGATGGAAAGATGCAGATTTCTGAAAGTAGTCAATAATATTTGAGCTCCTGCATCCAGCTAAGCCTGAAGTCCCTGGACTTTGGGGTTAGGTAGTTTGTGTTGCTTTCCTGTCACTCTCCATCAATAGCGCCTCAACTGATTCACACATCAGTAGACGGACGTCAGGCACTGGGGTGTGGTGGTGGAAGGAACACTGCGCAGGATGGAAAATGAGAGGAGACAAGCGTGGGAGCAGTGGGCAAGGAGGGCTGAGAGCTTCATGCTTGTGGTGGTTCTCTGTGTCCCTCAGCACAGATGCCAAAGTCCTCACCACCGCCTACACAGCCCTGTGGCATCTGGCCCGTCGTTACCTGTCGGGCCCCATCTCCTCTTTCGCCCCACTCGCGTCCTCCGTTCCAGCCACACGGCCTCTGTATCCATTTTGTCTGCTGTGTAACAAATCACCCCCAAAGTTAGCAGCTTAGAATAACACCAACTTATTAGCTCACAGTTCTGGAGGTTGGAAGTCCAGCAGGTCTAACTGGGCCCTTCACCCAGGCAGAAGTCAAGGTGTTGGCCAGCTGTGCTCTTGTCTGGAGCTGAGGGTTCTCCTCTGAGCTCCTGCTGGTAACTGTCAGAACTCCGTTCCTGTGGTTGTAGGACTGCAGTCCCCACCTCCTTCACAGTTTTCAGCTGGGGGCAGCTCTCAGGTCCTAGAGGCCACCTTGCATGTGCCTCCCTCCACCTTCAGCAAGCAACAGCACACGGCATCTTTCCTGTGCTTCAGTCCCCCTTGATTTCGCTGCCAGAGCCAGAGAGAGCTCTCTGCTCTTAAAGGGCTCAACTGATTAGACCTGACCTACCTGGCTCATCTCTGCATCTCAAGGTTAACTGACTTGGGACTTCAATTACCAATGCAAAGTCCCTTTACAGCAGTAGCTGGATTCATGTTTGGTCGAATGACCACAGGCTGGAATCTTGGGGGGCTGCCTTTAGAATTCTGCTGACCACAGCTTCCTTGTTCCTCAAACATCCCAACCAAGCCCCCCCGCCCCCGCAAAGACTCGCACTTGCTGTTCTCTCCTCCAAGAAAGCTCTCCCTGCAGGTGGCCACGTGGTCCACCCCTCACTTCATTCAGGTCCCCGTACAAACGCCACCTCCTTCAGAAGCCTTCCCAACCTCCCATCAGAGTCATCACCCCCGTCACTCTGCAGCCTCTTAACCCTGCTTCGTTTTTCTCCCTAGAGCTGAAGTGCTCTCACAGATTTATTTGCTCTGTCTCCCCCGCTGGACTCTAAGCCCTGGGGACAGGGACTTTACTTTGTTTGCAGCATCTGGCACAGAGCAGATGCTCAGTAAATGTTTGTTGAATGAAAAAGAAGAGCATGTTTCTTCAATTTCTTAATGGTCTTAAGTAGTCGCCCCGAGGTCATTCTCATGTTCGTCTGCCAGTCCTGGCTCCACGGGAAGCAGAGTTAAGCTACGGCTGAGAGCCCAGGCAGCAGAGCCAGACTGCCTGCCTCCATGTCATAAGGGCCGCCCCCCACTTCATCTGTGACACAGGGAGAATTTTTGTACCTGCCTCACAGGGTGTCTGTAGGTGCTAAACGAAAGAGTCCAGGTGAGGTGCCTGGCACCCACATTAAAACCCTAAAGTGGCACAGCTTCCTACCCTCAGACAGGCAAAAAATAAAGAATGCTGACACGATCAAGGGTTGGCAAGGATGTGTGTGCAGGGGCTTCCACTGAGACTGCACGGCAATGCAATCACTTCGAGATTAAAAGAAAAAAAAAAGTCACAAGGAGAAGATGCAGCCCTTGGTGCCCATCCCATTCCACCAGAATCTAGTGGAAGTGAAGAGAAGGAGCCTGTCCTATTCCTCCTGGGAGGCAAGCACAGGACTCCTGGTAATGACACTGTTTGCAATCACATCTACCAATATATAATGCTTATACCGATATGATCTGACCGGCACACTCACAGATGCTGCTAGCAAGAATACAGCTGCAGTTGATGGCCAGACATGAGAGTAAGAACGTTACATACATAATCTCATTTCATCTGTATCTCCATTTTACAGATGAGAAAATGGAGGCTCAGAGAAGTGTAAATTACTTGGTCAAGGCCACACACGGCTGGGGAGTGGCAAAGTTCTGACCCACGCCCTAGATGGTGGATAGGGTGGGGAGGGGAGGAGAGGCAGCGGGTGGAAGGAAAACAGCAGAGAAGACAAAATGACAGCATCAACACACCACAAAGAGCACTCTCTTCTGCCAAATGCTAAACAGAGCTACCACACGACCCAGCCATTTCACTCCCAGGTACACACCCAAAAGAAAGGAAAACACACACCCACACAGTGTTCATCCACAGGAATGTTCACAGCAGCATTAGTCATAAAAGTGGAAATGATGTAAGTCCCTCAACTAATAAATGAATAAATAAAATGTGGCATGTCCACACAGTGGAATACTATTTGGCCATAAAAAGGGATGCAGCACAGATACATGCCACAATGTGGGTGAACCTTGAAAACATTCTTCTGACTGAAAGCGGTCAGTCACAAAAGGGCACACAGTGTATGATTCCATTTACATGAATTCTCCAGAACAGGAAGATCTATAAAGACAGCAAGTAGATCAGTGGTTGTAGGGGCTGGGGGAGGGGAGAATGAGAAATGACTGCTATCAGGGGCAGGGTTTCTTTAGAGAGGGACAAAAATATTCCAAAATCAGATTGTGATGATGGTTGCACACTCTGGGAATATACTATAAAAACCATTGAATTGTATCCTTTAAGAGGGTGAATTTGGGGGCTTCCCTGGTGGCACAGTGGTTAAGAATCCACCTGCTAGTGCAGGGGACACGGGTTCTATCCCTGCTCTGGGAAGATCCCACATGCTGCAGAGCAACTAAGCCCCATGCGCCACAACTACTGAGCCTGCGCTCTAGAGCCCGCGAGCCACAACTACTGAGCCCACGTGCCACAACTACTGAAGCCCGCGCGCCTAGAGCCCGTGCTCTGCAACAAGAGAAGCCACCGTAATGAGAAGCCAGTGCACTGCAACGAAGAGTAGCCCCTGCTCACCGCAACTAGAGAAAGCCCGCGCGCAGCAACGAACACCCAATGCAGCCTAAAATAAAATAATAAATAAAATAAATAAATTTATAAAAAAAGAAAAAAGAAGAAAGTGAATTGTATGATATGTGAATTATATTTCAATAAAGCTGTTTTCAAAATATGTTCTAAGGGGCTCTGGTTTTCTGAGCGTTCACGGGGAAAGGTTATGAAAAAATAAGCTCAGCAAATGCAGGTTGAACAAGCTTAGTAAGGTTTTTAATGCAGGACTTCTCAGAGCCTTCAATTCATAGATATGCACAGGGACACTCCTAAGAGGAACATGTCCTAATAATAGATAATGTTTATTGCGTTTTCACAATGGGCCAGACACACTAACTCATTTACACATATTAACTAATTGAATTCTTATGCTAACCCTATGAGGTAGTTACTAATATTACCCTCGTTTCACGCATGAAGAAACTGAGACCCAGAGAGGCTGAGAATCTTGCCCAAGATTACACAGGCAGCAAGTGACAATGTCCACAACTGAACCCAACGAGCTTTGCTCTGAGATTCATGCTGGACTGTATCTCTCGATGTAGTATACAGCATTTCCAAGACATGTTTGACCACGGCTTACTTTAATAAAAAGAATTCCGAAATATCTGCCTTCTCTCCAGCTTCAAGGTCAGCACCCTGGTCCAGGAGCACATCCTCCTGAGCAAGTGCAGTTCCTTTCCCAGCCCCCCAGGGGCCTCCTGCTACCTGTGCACCAAGGTTTCTCAACAGCGGCACTGTTAACCTTTGGGACTGGCTCACTCTGTGCCGGGTTGGGGGCTGCCCTGCGCCTTGTAAGGGGCTTCACAGCATCCTTGGCCTCTCCCTGCTAGATGTCAATAGCACCTTCTCCCCACGTTTGACAGCCAAAAACATCTCCCAACATTGCCAGATGCTGACAGGGACAAATTGCCCAGGTCGGAATTGCTGCCTTAGAAGAAAGTCCCAATTCCTCACTGTGGCTGAGAAGCTCCTGATGGTCTGGCCTTGCCCACCTCCTCGCCTACCACCTTCCGGTACCCACACCCCACAGCAACGGGCGCCTGCTCTCTGATCTTCTGACTCTCCAAGCGCGGCCCCTCCTCAGGCTCTTCGCATGTGTTCTTCCCTCCGTCCTTCTTTCTCATTATTCAGGTTTTCTCTGTCCACCTTCTTTGCTGTTTTCTACCCAGTCACTCACTCCCTTAATACTCGGATTTGTTTTCCCTGTAACACACCATTATTTAATTTATGATATGTATTTAGTTTCTTCCTTATAATCTGTTCTCCCCACCAAAATACCAGCAACGTGTGTGCGGACGCCTGGTGATCTTGTTTGTTGACTCTCCGGTGCCAAGAAGAGCCTGGGTACCCGGCAGCCGCTTGCCTCTGAGTGCCGGATGAATCATGACCCTGTCGACAGGTAAATCGGGAAGCCCTCCTGGCGTGCGCCTGGGCACGGTCAAGACTGGCGACTGGAGGGGAAAACACCTGAGGAGTTTTATCAGTTTTATCACCGTGGCTGTGGGCATGGAACACGCTTCTGGTCTTTTGTAAAAGGTCTCTTTCTTTCAAAATCGGTTGCCAAGAGGTCTTTAAAACGGAAAACACACAAAAAGGAAAAAACAGCAGAAAAGGAAGACGAGGATTACTTTAAAATTTTTAAAGTCTTCTTAAATGAAAGCAAGTCTCTGCTTAGTGTCGGCTGATTTTCCACACAAAGCAGGGACTAGACATTGGAACGGGAATGGAAAGCAGTGGTGGGGTGTCTCTAGGTCACACCTTCAGCAGTTCCGACAACAGGGGCTGGGTGGAGGAAAGCGATGAGCAGTCCACTTGGGGTGTGAGGAGGAAGGAAATACAAGGCAGACAGGATGAGTCAGCCTGGGCTGGGGCCACCCTGAGCACCAGCAGGCAGAGAGAGAGCCGGCTTGAGGAACCTTCCTGGCACATCCACAGGATACCTCTATGCACTGGAAGGAACTGCAGCTTCTAAAGCTCTCCCCAGATTTCCTCCTCCGGGGTGGTCTTCCGTGAAGGGATTTTGAACTTTGCAAGGATTTTGCTGCGCACAACTAAGCCTCCTGAGCTTGGCTTCTCCTTCTGTTAATGAGAGGCTCAGGCTTGCTTGGAATGTCTCGACCTGGAAACCCCTGCCATAGTGGCCCTGGGAGGTTGGATTGGAGGCCCTAAATATCTCCACCCACCTATTAAATATTTTTATTAAAAAAAAATCAGGGGCTTCCCTAGTGGCGCAGTGGTTGAGAGTCCGCCAGCCGATGCAGGGGACACGGGTTCATGCCCCGGTCCGGGAAGATCCCACATGCCGCAGAGCGGCTGGGCCCGTGAGCCGTGGCCACTGAGCCTGTGCATCCAGAGCCTGGGCTCCCCAACGGGAGAGGCTATAACAGTGAGAGGCCCGCGTACCGCAAAAAAGAAAAAAAAAGAAATCAAACCAGAAACAGTCAAGTCCCCAAGTCTAACCACCAATTTACAGGAACTACCAGGGATAGAAAAACATGTTAAATGACACCACAGGGATGCAACCCACAAACTCTCAATTGCACAAAGCTCTCTGGGACAAACGACTAGCTGTCTCCAACAAATAAACTGCAAGGAAGGAAAAGAGGGAATCCTGTGGAATTAAGGAGTCTTAAGAGACACATCAACCAACAGCCATGTATGCACGCACCTTGCTTGCATTTTGACAAGAACCAACTGTGAAAAAAATTCATGAAACGACTGGGGAAATTTCAACAGTGATGGGATATTCAGTGATATTAAAGGATGATTGTGAATGCAAGTTTTGGTATGATAATGGGATCATGGTTATTTTTTAAAGAATCCTTATTTTTTAGAGATATTTGTTCAAATACTTGTAGAAGAAATAATATGATGCCTGGGATTTGTTTCTAAATAATCTGGAATGAGGTGGGGGAAGGGGAGGATGTAGATGGAAAAAGTCTGGCTGTTTGGCCAATCCTGGCCGCTGCTGTCAGGTCTGTGGTAGTGGATTACACACCCCCTCCCTAAAAACAAACAAACATGACTTCATCAATCAGGTGACCTACAAGCTTACAAATACTTTGGTCCTCTTACTAGAATTCAGTTTAACTTTCTTTATTGCTCTGCTTTACATCATACATCCAGGTATATAATTCCTGGCTATGAAAAATGGGTGAATTCATTCATCAGTACTAAATTACCTTGACTTGGAGGCAATATCATATAGTGGCTGAGAGTAGAGAAACTATTCCTGTCCGTGCTTTGTCATTTGCATCTCTAGGAAACCCGGTAAATATACTTCTCGGAGCCTCAACTTTCTCTCCTGTAAAATGGGAGGGAGTAAGTGAAATGTTGCATGAGGAGCACTTGGCCCAGTGTATGACTGTCAGAAAACTGCAGTGACTATTATGACCAGTGGCAGCAATACCAGAAGAACGCAGAGTAGGGTCTATTCATATAATAAAAAAATTATGCTTCTTCAGGCATCTGTAGAAAGATGACTGGGATGAAATACTACAAAGAGATTACAGAGAGATAATCCCACAGGGAGTCATTCATTCATTCAACAAACACAACTGAGTGAGTACCTTCCGTGTGCCAGGCACAGGAGAACTGGGGCCACTGCCTGAGCTCAGCCCCTGCTCTCCTGGGAAGAGAAAGGAGGGCATGTCGAGACAAGGGGAAAACAGGGGTCAAGACTTAGGGGCAGTGCAGGGAGAGGTCCAGACCAGATCTGAAGGACACAGGAGAATTAGCCAGGTTGGATCTAGGGAGGGAGGGCGGAGAGGTGGGAGAGAAAAAAGGACAAAGCATTCCAAGCTGTTAAGGGAAGAGCAAGTGCAAAGGCCCTCAGGGCAAGAAGGACTAATTCCAGGCTCAGAAGGATCACAGAGTCCCAAGCAGGACAAATGGAGGTGGGGTAGCGCGTGGCTGCAGCTGGGCGAGGGTTTCTTTCATTTTTACTTCATACCTTCTGAATTAAGTAAATATTTTATGGAAGTATGTGTCATTCTTATAATTTTTTAAAAGTTAATAAAACATGTACAAAACACCTGATAAAGCCCCAAGAAGTAAAGAAATTATGATAGCATTTTCTCTACTCTTTTCCTCTCAAGAATTCTACAACATGTTAAAATTCATTCACATTTGCTTAAAAAAAAAAAAACACTTAAAAAAAAATCTCACAAGCACAGCATCCTCTCCCGTCTGGTTTGCTGGAAGGGCCGCCCCATCCTTCCCCACCTCCTTTCCCTTTTTTGGTGTCTTAGACATGGAAACGATAATTGCACCTAATTTCAACGATGCTCTTTCCAACCCTCATGGAGGCTCTGGCCCTCAAACAAGTTTCTAAGTGACAGGCTGAGCTTGGAGGAAAGACCCACTAATAAGGTTTGGGGAAAAGCTTTTGATTTTCCCAACGGAATGCAGTTTTAACACAATCTGGGGAGTCCCCCCACACCCTGTCCCTGTGTGAGCACAGCCGGCCAGTAGGAAGAAAGAACTTGGTACTGGGACTGCCCTGCCAAGTGGTATCTGCAAGTTTCCCCTGCAATCTGTTGCTAGGGGTGGAATCTGTTTTTCTGGTTTCCTCTCAGCCCGGGGCTAGGCTTCACTTTGATGTGAAGGAGGTGCACGGTGTACATGCGAGTTACCTGAGTGGAGGTGGAGACCTGAGGGCAAGGCTGCAGCTGCCTGGGAGGAGGGCTAAGGCCTCCCCCTTTGGTCTGCGCAGTGGGAACCCCAGCGAGGCCCTTTCAAGTCTGCACCTTGCAGTTTCTCCCCACAGGAAGGCCAGCTTTATTATGGGTTTGTTCCCTTCACTGTTTTGAACCCCTCCCTGGGCCCCCGCCCAGCTCAGGACCTTGCATTTCATGTCAGGTCTAGTGAGGCCGCTGGCTCCTGGCTGAGTGTAGCACTACGTGATACAGAAGGGTCTGCCCTCCTGAGAGACAGAGATCAGTGGTCAGATGGTTTCTGTCCCAGGAGAGAGGTGCCTCCCAGCAGACAAGCCTCAATGGTGTCATTGACTCAGCCTCTCCCTTCAAAGGCCTTTTATTTGTTTATTTCTCACGGAGAACCCACCTGCTGCAATGCCTTCATCTGAAAGATGAAAAAGCTGAGGCCCGAGGGGTAATTCCACCACCAAAGAAACCCCCGCAAAATTATGATGCATTCCCGGGCAGACCCTCAGTGGTGCCTCATAATCTAGCGGTAAGAGCTCCGCTGGGGAGTCAAGGTTTACCTTCCAGCTCCGTCGCCGACCACAATGCAATCTTGCCCAAACTGCTCAGCCTCTCCAAGCCTCAGTTTCTTCACCTGTGAAATGGGGAGAATAATTTTTACAGCTTAGGGTTGTTGATTTAAGTCACCCCGCCAATTTAATTATGTAAGTGTTCACCTATTTCTCCTCAATTCCCCCCTCCCCCTAGACTGTGAGTCCCCTAAAGGCAAGGACTCTGGCCACCTTGCTCACAGACGTGATCTCAATAACTACAACTGCCTAGTGCAGGGTAGGCGGTGAGGAAGTATTTGTGTTGATAATAACGAAGGCCCTCAGCGCCGGGCTCAGCACAGACACTCATCATTATGAACAGAGGGAGTTTGTTATTTATGATGGGAAAGCAGGTTTTGTTTCAACGCTATCAAATCACCAGGAACTGAGGGAACAAAACAGCTCTCTGGAGAGGGCCTGATGTCAGGTGGCTCTTCTGGGGCAAAGCCCCCAGGACCCCATCCATGAAGGACCTGCCAACACAGGCTTCAGAGCCACCTTGCTCCAGGGCCTCTCCCCGCTGTCCTCTCTCTCAAAGAAATTGTCCCCCAGAGGCAGGACTCCTTCCCCGGGGCTTCAGAATTCCTATCTTCTGCTCTAGAAGACAGCAGGGGTAAAGGCTCAAATCACCAAACCTGCAAGGGCAGGGTTGCTAGGTTAAAATACTGGACAACTAGTTAAATTCGAATTTCGGATGAACAATGAAATAACTTTTTAGTAAAAGTATGTCCCAAAGATTGCATGGAACCTGGTTATCCTTAAAAAAAGTATTCACTGTTTATCTGAAATTCAATTGTAACTGAGGGTCCTGTATTATAATTTGCTAAATCGGACAAGCCAACAAAGTGATGGAGCTGGGATGTTAACCCAGGCCTGCCTGAGCTTGTGGACCTCACTTTCTCCTCTCCTGCAAAATCCCCATGATCATATTAGGAAACTCTTGGCGTGGTTATGAGAATTAAAAGAGAGAGGCTGAGTGAAATGGGCTTTTAAGCCCTCAACTACTTCATAAATGTTGGCAAGGGCAGGAATTTTGTTTGCCTGGATCCTGAGATGAACCCAGTGCCTAGAGCTGTAACTGACACACAGTTGGACAGCCACGACTATTTGTTTCAGTGAAAAATCGCTGGTACTACTTTCCATAAATAGCCAAAAAAAAAAAAAAAAAAGACGTAAAACCATTTCAACGGGCTTCCCTGGTGGCGCAGTGGTGGAGAGTCCGCCTGCTCATGCGGGGGACATGGGTTCGTGCTCTGGTGTGGGAAGATCCCACACGCCGCGGAGCAGCTGGGCTCGTGAGCCATGGCCGCTGTGCCTGCGCGTCCGGAGCCTGTGCTCCGCAACGGGAGAGGCCGCAGCGGTGAGAAAAAAAAAAAAACATTTCCAGGTCCCAAATCTAGGTCCCACATTCCAAGCATACCCTTCTGGCCCGTTATGCTGGTCCCCATTCCTGCCAGACGGCGCCCAGGCAACAGTCCCTCTCTCTCCCTCCCAGGTAGGATTGCGCCTGAGAGAGCCCCGAGCACGCATGCCTCACTCAATGGAGGTGCTATGCGCATGCGTTGGTCCAGGTCCGCCTGGGGAGGGGTGAGGAGTGCACATGCGCAGTCAGCCCTCTCCGGAAAGCGCGGGAAAGGAGCTCCGTCTTTTCCTGGAAGTGCTCTGTGGGTGCGGGGAAGGGCGCTATCCGGCCAAGTCAAGTTCCTGCTTTTGGACTCTTTCACTGCCAGGCGGTCCTCATGGCCTTTGCACCCAGAGGTCCTGAGGCCTCGTTCTTCCAGGTTTTGGACCAGCACAGGGCTTCCCTGCTGGCCGCCCTGAGGAAAGGCGGTGGGGAGCCCGCTGGCGGGGGGACGCGCCTGGCCACTAGGTATGAGGGCGCCTTCTGGGGCGCAGACACCGGGACTTGGCGCAAAGCTTCCTCGGTGCAGCCGGGCTTGAGGTGTTCTGTGGGGAAATGCTGGGCCCCCTTCCCGTCTCCCACTGTGGCGGCCACAGGGTGAAGCCTGTTGGGCCCGCCAACCCTGAACCCCGAGAAAGGCCCTTGTTTAGCGACCCCCTTTCTCTGCTGTTAACTTATTTTGAACTCAGAAAGCCTGGTGACAGACCCCCCTCCCCCCATGTCTTCTAGAATGTTCCCCCTCTAGAACGGTCCAGGAGCATCTCCACAGCTGGGTTCACGAGTTTCTTGAAATCCTAACAGTTTGGGGGAGTTTAGGGCACAGTTTGGCCTTGTGTTTGTTTAAAAAAAAAAAAAGTGTAAAAATTTAACTTTAGAAGTTTTCAGGCTTTTTTTTTTTTGGAAGAGGGGAAAATCAGTGTTGTGAGTTCTCAATAAGTGTGTTTTATCAAAATGAACAAGGAAGTCAACACATTTTAAATGGTTTCTAGTGAGACAATGGGGTTTTTGACTTCGAAGTGAAGAGAATGTACACTTCTTGAAATCGATTAGAGCAGTTAGAGGTTAGCTCAGAGTGCGGTGCTGATAACATCAGTTACGGGATCTCCAGCTGCCCAGCTTAGAGTTAACTACGAAATTATGTTTACATTATTCACCACTTTTACTTGAAATGCTCTGTTGTTCTGCTTCCTTGATCTGCTTTTCCCATTTATCAGCAAACTTCTTCACTTAAACAAATTACTGCCTTTTACTTTTAAGCCCAAACCAACTACCAAAAAACCAAAAAGCCGGAAAAACCCACAAAAATTTTTTTACAATAGGATTTAGTTTAAGGGAGAATTGAGAGTAAAGGAAAGAAAGGGATGGAAGTCCCTTTTTACATTTCAGATGTAAATCTGGTTGTTTTAAAGTTGGTCATAATGTTATCGTGACTTTTTTTTTCCAGGCTGGAAAAATGAGATATTTGAATCAGGTTTTGCATCCTGTTATTAGAAAATATGGAATGTTTTAAAATTTATTTTCTGATACATGCATTTTCCATGAAAACGCTGATGTTTCTGTGGAAATTAGAACACTACATTTTGTGCATTTTCTAGATTTAATATGAGTTCCCTTCCTAGGCAATATTCTTACGGTGTTTATAACAGAATAACATTTTTTGAAGCTGATGGCTTGTGAAATTAAAAGTCAGCTGACAGAAAACTGGGCTAAGTCTTAATAATTTTCTGTGGTGTAGTAGTTGCCAAGTCCCTTTATGGTAGTGATTAAACTTTTTTCTTTTTGTGTCACTAAAATTCAAAAGGGCTGATTTATGGCATGAGATCAATTAAGGTAACGTGCTACAGCACGAAGTTTTTCTTTTGAAATATTTTCGCTTTGCATTTTGGGGAAATTAAAGCAAGTATTACATCAATTTTAATTAAAAGATTTATCAGTAGTATTTCAAGTCAATGATTTTGTATTTAAAGTAGGTTGATACGAAGAGTAGATAAAAATATATTTATAAATTGCCTAGTCATTAATTTAAAAGGGAGATATTACTTCAATTGGTAATTGAGAAGTAAAATTACAAGCAAATGAAATTTCTCTGTAATTCACCACTATAAATACAGTTGTGGTTTTAATGCATTACTGTTCTAAAAATTTAGTGGGAGAGAATATTATTGACATGTATCACCTAGTCTTAAAAAACAACCAATGAAACTAAAAATTACTTTAATATTGACCTGGGGAAATGTTACATACTGTAAAGGTCTAATTTAGAATTAAGACTGAATCATGGTGTATTTATTGTTTCAGTTCTGAGGTTCTTGCAGCTATAGAAAATGTTATCCAAGACATAATCACAAGCTTGGCAAGAAATGAAGCACCTGCATTCACAATAGACAACAGATCAAGCTGGGAAAATATAAAGTGGGCATTTTGCATTTTTTACTTTTAAATGCAGTATCTATGTCATTATTTGAGTTTGAGTTCGAGTTCTAGTTGGATTTAATTCTTTTTATTGCCTTTACCTTGCCAAAAAGATCTAAGGAAGTTTACAAAATACATACCATACAGGCAGGTTTTATAAAGTAGAAGTAGGTGTGAAAGATAAGGCAAAGGGAAAACAATGCTAGGAACAAAAAGTGGAGCACCGAAAGGGGTTAGAATTCAAAATGCATATGATAAAGTCTCACAGTCCTGCTAAAAATAGGCTCCAGACTTGGATCTAAGCTTTCTAGCACTCAAAAGGGGGAAATAACACCAGTGGAATTCTCATCTATACTGCAAAAGCCAACCACTTGCTCAGGGGAGCTACAACCAGTCCTGATACTGAGACCAAAATAAACGTATCCTGAACATAGAGCATATTTTGATGGCTCTTGCCCCTAGCACATCTCCCCCTGCTAAGTCCTGTGTCCAAGAGGGTAAGATCAGCAAACAGCTTTATCAAAGTCCTGGAACCTAGTCACATAGTTTGTTGCTTTCAGATCGTCAGCCTGTAGACACTTACCACGTAATAATGAAAAACACTACAAGAATAGTCTTCACTAAGAGTTACAGAAACAGAATTAAAGTAATTTTAAGGCTCTTTAGGCACTAAGTATTCTTTTATGATCAATGTAATTAATGTAACTGTAAAGTTTTGAATCATTTTGCAAGCTGGATCTTGAAGCAACTGTCACCTGGCCTATTTGCCTGGTGCCTTCTGCCACCTTTAGGACAGGCTTGGCAGTTCAATTTAACAGCCTAGTATAAATTGTTATTTCATTTACTGTAACTTTGGGGGTAAATTAAACAAAACATTTCAAAACTTATTATTAAATTGAGTAAAATTATTAAGTAAACCAATGAATTAAATAAACCAATCAAGAAAATGAGCAAAATGCTAATAAAACTGTGAAATATTTGGTAATAGTTCACATACCCTAAATATCTTCCTGGGAAAGAAATACATACACACACACACACATCATAATTAAAGGTATTTAATTCATGTATTTTACACACTAGCTTTTAGTGCCTCTGTATGTTGCAAAGCTAATTACCTAATTACCACCTGGAATTATCTAAGCTTATAAACGAGATTATCATAATATAATATATCAGTGCTTACATTGAGAAGAAACGGGGATTTAAATGATGTTCGGAAGAGGACATTGAGTGTATATTGTTTGGTGTTCAAAAGTTAATTCTTTTTTATTCTATTCCCTTGCTTTAAACAAAATGACAGGTTTGAAGATTCTGTGGGTCTTCACATGGTATCTCATTGTACCACAAGAAAAATCAAAAGTGATTCACCAAAATCAGTTAAAACTTTTGGTAAATTAATCTTTCTTAGCTTTCTGTAGTAAAATAAATAATTTTGGTTACCTTCTGGGTTATAGTCTTTCCTAGCTAAATAATTTTACTTGTTCTTTAATAGGCCACCCTGTACTCGAAATAAATTTATAGAATTTTGCATTGTTAATAACCATGGAAGTATTATTGCAAAAGAAATTTTCAAGATGCATGATTCAGTGGAAAAGTATTCTCTCAATTTTGCTGTACATAGAGCAATTAATTTTATCTGATTCGTCAGGCAATTATTATTCTGTACTTAACACTTCTATTTTGGGAAGATAAATGTTGTAATATTGTGGAAAGTAACTGAGGACAGTTAAAATCCCTGATAGCAGTATGTTTTGAATTTGTAAGAAAGATGATGAGTAACTTGTTTATTGCATCTTATTTTCCAGCGCTAATTCTTAAAATATTGTCCATGATTTATAAATTAGTACAGAGCAACACTTACGCAACCAAGCGGTAAGTACATTGTGCTCATAAATTACTCTTTAGAATGCAGTGTGAGATTGAGTGGCATTAACTTTCATTATATGTTTTGAAAAGTTACATAAAACTAGGCTATGGGTCGTAAACTACTTCGCTAACATGTTGCCTTCATCCAGTTAAAGCTTTCTTCAATTAATACTCCAATACTTATATTCAAAGATTAATTAAACATATGTTTAATTAAATATTTTAATTAATTAAAATATATATTTTTAATTAAAATATGTTTAATTAAAATATATATTTTTAAATTTTTCATAGAGACATATATTACACCGACAGCCAACTCTTTGGTAACCAGACTGTTGTGGACAATATTATCAATGATATTTCCTGTATGTTAAAAGTGCCGAGGAGAAGTCTGCATATAGTAAGTAGCATTTAATACAAAACATTTTAAGACAAAACATACAAAAGTTGTAATAGAAGAATAAATGTAATCTGTGCCTTCTTTCCATATTTTTGATACTACGTTTTTCTCACTATGAATTTAAATAATCTATTCTCATTGTATTCCCTTGGATAAATGAACCAAGACAGATGAATTATCAAATATTTTTCATTTCTAAATGCTCTTACACATTTTCTCCTTTATTTCTTAAATTCCAGTCTGGGCCAAAATACATATAATTAAGAGGTGAACATGAGAAGGGACTTAGAGGCATAAAGTAAACTCAAGAGAGAGGTTTCAGATATGTCTATTATTTTTTCAGTTATCTACATCAAAAGGTTTAATTGCTGGCGATTTAAGGTATATCGAGGAAGACGGCACCAAGGTGAATTGTGCATGTGCAACAGTAAGCATCATTAATGTTTTCACGTGTTTTAACTCCATTTCAGATCGTTTGTTTTTGAAATGCATTTTATTTACTGCCTTGTTACGTAGTTTGGAGCTTAAGATTTTAGAATAAAATCGATGAATATGTATATGCTGTACTGGGTTGTACATTACATAGTTTCAAAACATGCCACTTGCCAAATGTCATATTGAAAGAAACAAACGTACACATTCCTTTTTAAAATGCACTGTTGTTTTCAGGTAGAGTGTGACCTGACCATTTTAGCATGGTTATTTATGTAATCTTCATGAAATTCTCTGGTTCTGAAATTAATGTGTGTTACTAAACTATTTGTTAGGCTTGGTACGTAGAAAGCCCCCAGTACTAAACTAGCACAGAAGTTTGGAAAGGGCCAGCTCACCATTTTGGAAAGAGGAGAATGACACCTAGGAGATCCTGCATAAGGAAGTCTTTCCTTCATCTGTTTCTGCTTTTTAAGCCACATATCTATAAAATTTCCAAGAAATTCTCACCTTCTGGGAAGTAGTTTAGGTCATATGTCAGTTTTCTTACTGAACAGTAAATCTGTGTCCTGCTGTGTTTTTACTGAGGCATAGACCTCTGATAACAGGTGTATTTTTTTAATGAAAATATAGGATTTTTGTGATAAATTTTTAAATGTCGTTAAACTTGCTATTTATTTAAAATAAAAACTGTCTTGTTTTGTTAACTTAGGCTGTTGCTGTGCCATCTAATATTCAAGGAATTCAGAGTATCCTTTGGGAAAACTATTTAAACGTCTAGAATGTTCATTCATCCATGACTTTGATAAATCAAGCCTTCATAATGTGTAACCAACAAGCCAAACCCTGTAGTGGTCAAGATGGGCACACCATGGTCCCTTTTTAAAGATCCTTTTAGGAGCTCACCATCTAGTAGGAGAGACAGATATCTAAATACTGTGTGTGAATAGATATCTGTTTACCTTCAAATATAACCGTTATTTAGTTAGTGGTTAAATTGAAATACGCATGCCTTAAATTTATCAGCCTTAACTTCACAGATTTAATTACAGATGCAAAATTTCTATTAATTGTAGAAAAAGATGCGACATTTCAGCGGCTCCTAGATGACAGTTTTTGCACCAAAATGTCTCCGTGCATCATGGTTACGGTACATTATCTACCTTTACCACAATTCCAAAACTAACACACTACATCGGTGATCGGTAAGAGGGGTTTATAACATCATCCATAAGCTTGGACAGCATTCCGTTATCAATATGATGCATCCTTTGGGATTATAGAACAAGAATTTCCAAGGTGTTTATTTAACCATCCTCAAATCTGACTGAAATCAAATAACGCCCCCCAGGAGGCATCCTGATATAGTGTAAATATCACGTGCTTACAAAAGTGGATTGGTGAGAAAGGAAGTGACGGATTAGTGCGGCAGCGTCGTCAGTTAGACGAAGAACATCATAACGGGATTTGGGGAGCCTGTCCAGAGGCTCTCAGGTGGTTGCCTGGGTGGAAGGATGCCAGGGGAATGATTAAGGAGAAAGGGCTTAAGCAAAGGGCATTTCCAAGGCAAATCCAAAAGGACGTGGTGACCACGGGATGAGGGGAAGGAGTCAAAATGACTCTGGTGTGTGGAACTTCACCATGATGTCACCGTCGATACTACAGGACAACTGGCGGGAAGGCTCAGCTCTTCGCGGCAGAAAGATGTTGCATGTAGTTTTAGAAATATGAATTTGAGACGATAGCAGGAAATCCTAGTGGCCTCTGCCCAGTTTGAAGTGAGGGGAGAACAGTTGAGATGGAAAATGCAGGCTGAGAGCTCATAAGTAATAAAGGCGCTACCTGAACCCCTGAAGTGATCTCTCAGCGGGGGTGTCCTGTGGCTCACGCTTTGGTCCAGTCCTCCTCCGCTTTCACACCTCCCTGGTGAGAGTGCATGCTTGCTGGGCTGATAGGAAGCCAAGCCACTACCGACAGAGAAAGCTGCCCGGGCCCCGGCCTCTGTTCAGCTGTTGGCATTTGAATCACGGCTGGTACTGGCGCATCAGAGACGCAAGTAAAGCTCGGCTCTCTGTCACATTTCTTTTTCTACCTTGTCTTTCCTCTTGTAGGCTGCCTCCTAGTCCTTGCCTACCTACGCGTTGGTGCTAGCGTGGTGTCCACTGATAATTGCTGTCCTTGCTATGGTGAAACACGCACGAGCACCTGGCCTGCAGTAGCTGTCTCTACAGAGGGGAGCTGAGAACCGAGGGCCAGGCTAGGAAGGAGCCTTCGGTACTCCTCTGTGGTGTCCTCTACCACATACATGTGTAGTCGTTCCCAAAGGAAAAAATTCAAATATACTAGCATTCACTAAGTGCTCATGGTGTGCCAGGAGCTCTGCCGGGCACTGGATACAGTAAGGGTTCCCATTTTAGTGCTGTTTTTCACATATCAACGTGTAAAGTCTCTCCAACCTTGTGAGGTAGGTATTATTATCATCCCCATTTTAACAATAGGACAATGGGACCCAGGAAGGTATTTTACCACAATCTTAAGGCTGGTCAAAACTAGGACTGGGTTTTAGGCAGTTCAGCTCCACGTCACTCTAGTCCCATAACTGTGTGGCAGGCATATTTATCCCAATTTTATAAATAAAACCACGGCCTAAAGACACCAAGAAACCAACCCAACTTTACCCGCTAATGATTGGCGGAGAGGGAGTTCAAACTCAGAGCGCTCGCGTGGAAAGCCCATTCTTCTCTCTGCCTGCTTTCTTCTCTGCTCCATGTTTCATTTGGTTTTCTGCTTTTTTCTCCTAACACTGTTGTAAAGCTCTTTCAATTACTTTTCCACATAATTATTGTTTTAATGACTTCATAATACTCTTCCGCTGCTTAGGTTTATTAAATTCTGAATGTAAGCCAGGTACTCTTTTAAATGCTTTATAATTGTTAAATAATTGAATTCCTATAGTAATTTTATAAGGTGTTAAGAAGCCCCAACTTCAGAGAGTCTTCGTGACTCAGGTTCATGCTGCTGAGAAGTGGCAGAGCCAGATGCCAGCCCAGGCTGTCTGGCCCCAAAGCTGGTGCATATCACCACTGTGCTCTGCTGCCTCTCCATGTCCCTGTTGTGAGATAGTTTGGCTATTTATCATAGTTTCTGTCCTGTCAAATAACCCTGCAGTGGACATCTTTATGTATGTCAGATTTTTCTTATCTCTGTTTCTGCTGAAATATTTCCTTAGGATTATTTTCTAGGACTGGGATAATTGTCAAAGGTATGAAGTTATGTGGGCTTTTTCACCCTGTTGTATATAGTGTACATTTTTTCACAGTCAAAACCAGTCTTCCATCACCTGAAATTTAAGGTGAGGGGATCTAACTTTTAAGTTATTAACAAAATAGGAATATAGTTTTATCAGTTCCATTCTACTAAATGATTTCAATACTTGCTTTTAGGGAAAGGGAGTACCTGATCTGAACACAAGACTTTTAGTCAAGAAGCTGTGGGATACATTTCACATTCCTATTTTCACTCTTGTAGATGCTGATCCACATGGTAATTGATTGTTGGACTATTTGAAACAATAGTCATGATAAATCATGTCTGTAGTTGTCTTTTTCTGCTCATAGAACACTTTCATAAAATATTCTGGGACTTCCCTGACCATCCAGTGGTTAAGGCTCTGCACTTGCACTTCAGTGGGCACAGGTTCAATCCCTGATTGGGGAGCTAAGATCCCACATGCCGTGCAGCGTGGCTGAAAAAAAAAAATTAAAAGAATATGATTATTAGATTAAAATGAGTGACTAATCATTTGGGGCAACTTATCGCTGTTTTTACTGTATTAAACTGAACCATAAATTTTCCATTGGTAATGTCCACAAAAATAAAAATTGCAGATGTTAGGTATAATTATCTAGCCTATAGTATGCAAGAAGACTAATTTTAAAGTTAACTTTCTTTTAACAGGCATAGAAATAATGTGTATCTATAAGTATGGATCTATGGTAAGTATAGAAAAATATTTTTCCTTTTTCACTATTGAGATATTTTATATTCACTGAAGTGATTTCTGCATTTACTTATCAACCCCTAGTAAGCTAAGGGCCCCCAAAATGTACCAGGGAAGCTACTGTCCTAAGTCTAGGGCCAGTCTATTTCAGACCTGTGATTCCAGCTTCCAACATGACCAGTGTGACTGCAGATGACAGAGTGGGATTACCTGTGGGCAAGAGGCATTAATTATCCTCCACTTTCTTGGCCTGCTGAAGTAACTGTGGGCCCTCAGCATAGCAACACTGATCACCAGTTATACCCTGAAAATATAGAGCCTTGAATTCTGACTTTTCCAATTCCAACCATAAGGAGAAATGAGAAGATCACCAAACCTCACCACTGGAGACTGCAACTACCACACATCAATGGTTGTCAAAAATGTGGTCCTGGACATCAGCATCACCTGGGAACTTGTTAGAAATGCAAATCTCAATCCCCATCCAGACCTCCTGAGTCTGGATTTCCAAGGGTGGGCACTCCAAGTGATTCTGACACATGGTGAAGTTTGGGAACCATTGGTGTACACCTTGAGTGTCCTGATGTACATGTTTATAGCAGATGAAAAGGATGGTGGAGCAAGGTGTTAAGGTATGGAATCAACGAACCACAGTAAATGCAGGTCAGAGGGGTCATCTGTAGTTTTACTTTATAGAAAACCAATACAGAAATACTACAGAGCAGTTTTAAAACCTCCACTGAAAGTCAAGTTTGGCTAAGCCCCTGGTGATTTTCTTAACTTCTGTGGCCTCTGGGGGTGTGAAGTCTTCAGTACTGGTCCTTCCTAATAAGTTAAAAAATTGGCTGCAAAAACACGTATGCTAGTTCTCTGCATACCTTAGCTAATACACTTCTGCTCTCTATTTTAGGCTATGTCTTTTGAAGCCCATAATCTCACAGTTCCAGCTATTAGATGGCTTGGTCTCCTCCCTTCTGATATCAAAAGGTTAGGCGGTTAGCAGAAGTAGGATATTTTAAATGATGATTCATTGTAATATGTAACACTCAGCCTAAAAAGTCACTACCAGGGAAAGCACTTAACGGTTTTTACTTACCGTGTTCCCAATGACTTGGGATTATATAATTATGAATTACATTTATCCATGTTTCTGTTTCAGCTGCTAAAATACTTAAATATATTTGGTTAATTGAACCTTTAGCTAGCTAGAAGACATTTTTTGTTTTACCTTTATGGTTAAAGTGTTTAGTAATTTTGTTTATACTTAGACAGTATGAAGACATTGAATCTAGTTAAATGGTAATCATGACAACACCATTTGCCGTATGAATTAACTTTATCATAGATTTAAAATTTTAACTTCATTTAAAAATCTCATTTTAAGATTAAAGTTGGGAACTCTAAATTTTGTCATTTTTATTATCTATATGTTCATTATAGAAAAAGTATCATTAAGTAACAAGATAAAAGTCACCTACAGATGAACAGCTTTACCCCTGTTGATTATTTGCCGTGCCTTGCCATAGCTTCTTCCAAAAGAATGGAGTCATACTCTATTTTGTAGTCTGCTTTTCTCACATAACACAATGTGATCGCTTTTCCTTATCAATAAATACATTCCTAAGACCTCATTTGAATGTCTTCTGCTGAGTTCCAACTCTGAGTGTGTTTATTCAGTCAGCCCCTTCCAGCTGAAAGTTTGGGTGGTTTCCACGTCTCTGTTCCAGTGGATAGTGCTTTGATGGACCATCTTGTAACTAAATCTTTGCCCCGTATCCTTAATTAGTCCCATAGGCCGAATTCCCAGAATTGCTGGGTCAAAGGGTATGCACATTTTTAAGGCTTTGACTGCCCTCCGGATAGGTTAATTATTTTGTTTTCCCTGGAGAGTAAGAGCCCATCTGTCCTTCAGCATGAGACGTTATCACTTTATTCATCTCTGCTATTGTGATATTTTAAAATATTTTATCGTTTTAATTAGCCAGTGAGAATGAAATTAAACATTTATTGGATTTCTTTAAGCGGTGAGCAAACCGTGGTAACAGGTGCTTATTTTATAAATATGGAATAGGAACAGGTTTTGGGTAATCACTGCTTCTAACAAAATGAGGGCACCAGAGAAAACATTCCGTTTTCGATTTTTGAATGTTTTCGCTCTAGTGAATCAAAGTTTTGTCAATTTAGTGTGTATGTCATGGTCAGAAGCCCTTGGGGGTCGTCTGTTCGTAGGAATATCATTTCTAACACAACCTTAGGACAGAGGATCTGATTACTGAGGTGGAAAACTTGAAGAAACTCTAGCTGCATCTCATAAATTCCAGCAGTGCCCTCAAAAGCCACTCTAAATAAATGTACAATCAAAGAAAAAAGTATGATAGCAACACAAACATGGCTTCAAGGGAAACCCTCGCGGCCTCCCTTTCAATCAGATTGTCATCCTATTCAGGAGCTGCCGCTGGCAAATGGTCATAATTATGGGGACATTGAAGAAGACTGTTTGAAACTGGAGCTCTCCTGAGAAATCCAGGATTTGTGACTTCAAAAAGCAGTTCACAACATAAATCCTGGACCTCTCATGTTCTATTTTTAAAACACATACCAAGATAAAATTACAATCTACTTTTTAAAAGTGTAAAACTAAATAGATGTGTGTATGTCTGTGTGCATGCATGAATGCATAAGTGAAAATTGATAGACTAACTTCTTCGGCCCAGAAAATTCTCAATGAATTACAGAGAATTAAGTATTCAGTGGAACCCAAAATCCCACAGTGGATCTTGCTGCTGGCCACACATACTGGCGCTCACTGCTTCAAAACTGTGGTGCTCTGGGGGCTGCCTTGGTGTTGATACACATGATGTTAGTGTTCTCGGCATTTGTTTTATAACCAATGTCTGTCTTCCTGTCATCGTCCTGTGAGTGTGGCATGAAAGAAAACAACAACTTAAAACAGACTTCTGCTATGATCTTGAACATTTGCTGGTCTAAGACATGCCAGATCCCCCAAATTCTGTATTTAAAAGTGGATCTGTACTAATTTTCACATCTGTTATTTCTAAGTCTCTTGAAATAGTATGATAAATAAAAATGAAATATATGTGACCTTAAAGTTACAGGAGCACTTTGTTTTTACTGATTTCTTTCATCTATTTTTTTCCAGATTAAATATACCTAAAGGTACTTTAATTCCACTGACTAAACAGGACCAAATGAAACTTGACAGTGTCCTGAAGAGACCTTATATTACTTGCCAACCATTTTGGAGAAAAGAAGTATGTTTCTTTCTAAAATTCAAATGTATGTTTTATTGCCTTTTACTTTAGCAGTGGCTATTTACATAATATTTTGGAACTATCCTTCTTGAATTTTTTTTTTTTTTGCGGTAAGTGGGCCTCTCACTGCTATGGCCTCTCCCGCTGCGGAGCACATGCTCCGGACGCGCAGGCCCAGCAGCCATGGCTCACGGGCCCAGCGGCTCCGCGGCATGTGGGATCCTCCCGGACCGGGGCGCGAACCCGTGTCCCCTGCATCGGCAGGCGGACTCCCAACCACTGCGCCACCAGGGAAGCCCCTTCTTGAATTTTTATATAACCAACAACTAACGTGTGTGTTGTTCAGCAGTAAATGGTTGTAGAAACATTGAATTGTGAATGCTAATAGATAAGATCAGCTGGGTGGAGCTGATCTAGTTTATCCTCATCATAGTTATATACCCATTGTCTATGGCTGTATCATAATTCATGGGGGAAAAAAGGAGAGAAGGAAATTATAAAGATCCCAGACCATTCCTAATTATTGAAGGAATCCATACTAATATTTTTAGCTGTAGCAGCTCCAGAATATTCCGGCTGACCTAAAGGTTATTGCCGATGGCTTTGGAGGATAAAACAAATCTAGATTTACCAGTTTGAGTTGACAGAACTGTAGCAAAGGACTCTGGTATGATTATATTTTACTTTTATTGACAGATGGAAATAATGGCAGACTCTAAAATGAAGGCAGAAATTCAAGCTTTGACCTTCCTATCATCAGATTATCTTTCCAGAGTGTACTTACCCAACAAATTAAAATTTGGAGGATGGATATAAAAATATATCAGAATATATCTTGTGATTGCAAGAGGCTTTTCATTAGTTTTGTTTTCAGCAGTGGATGCTGTTGTGGAAAGAACATATGGTCTTAATAAAATAATTTCCGTCAATTGTATTTTTTGTCCAAAAAATGCTGCACTCTAATTTTCTTCAGAAGGCTTTATTTTATCCTTCTCTGTAGAGACTAATTTCTATCCTATGTTCTAAAGTAAATCATAAAAGAATGTATGTTATTTTGACTTTTAAATTTTGTTTGAAAAAAATGTTTACACATGTCATCAAAGTCTGCAGAAATATTCTATTTACTTTCTACAATACAAGTAATGTTAAGGCATGGAGTATCTTATTAGTAACAAAAATAATAATAACCTAACTTTGAGAGGTTGCAAATGAATGATAGTGTCCAGCAGTTTCTTCTTAGTTATATTTTCCTTTGTCTTCATAGTATAAGGGTCATACCTCATTCATTTACTGTGAAATTAGTAATGTTTATTATGAATAAATATTTGGATTGATGTAGTCTTCAGTGCTTTGTTTTGATTTTGAGCATACTTTTTTTTTTAATAATATACTTATTTGAAAAATTTCCTCAGGGTTGTATCAGTTCTCACCCAAATTCAAGTCACCTGAATTCTTCTCTAGTCTAGGTTTAGAGAACAAAGAACTTGTTTTAAGATTAACAGAAACCTCAGGTTTTAATAAGGCCTTTCTATAACAGTAAAGATGTGATCTTTTCCTCTCATAAACTTATCTTAATTTTTCCAGAGATGAGTTTTATGATTTTATTCTGTACTTTCAATAAAGTTTTAACTGCACTGGAAAGTTTATTGTAATTGTAAGCAAGATTATGTATTTATAAGAGAAGTAAAGAAATGTTGGGTTAGTTTTTTATTGAGATAAATAATAATAATAGATGTTTCTGAGAACTTGTATATGCCAATCACTGCTTACACGTTATCTTATTTAATTCTCCCGAGAAGAGCCTTGTCAGGTCAGTAGTTACACTTAGAGTTTACAGGTGAGAACACTGAGGATGTTGCTTGTCCAAAGCCACACAGCCAGATGTAGGGGAATGGGGACAGTAACACTATCTACCTCAAGAGCAGGGCCGGGTGCAGGATATTTGGGGCCCAGTGCAAAAGGTAAGCGTAGGGTCCCTTGTTCAAGAGTTACTAAGAATTTCAAGATGACAGCAGCTGAGAATTAAACCGAGCATGGGGCCCTTCTCAGCCTGGTGCCCAGTGTGACTGCACAGGTAGCACAGCCAGGAAGCCAGCCCTGATCAAGAGGTAAATAAGGTCAAATATAATAATGAAAGAAAATACTTGTATAGCCCTTATTGTGTGCCAGGTATTTTTCTAGGTGCTTTATGAACATTAATTTCATTTTCACAGAAACCCTATGAGCTAGGTACCTTTCTTATCATCCCCATTTTACAGATGAAGAAACAAACATGCAGAGAGGTTAAGTAACTTTCCCAAGGTCACATAACTATCAAGCAGTGGAGGTGGGTCCTAATCCCAGAGACTCTGACTCCAGAGTTCATGCTGTAATCGCGATACTGGTACATGTAAAGTGCTTCACGTTTGGCCGGGCAGGCACACCACTCAGGAAGGGTCTACAATTTCTATTGTTGGCGAGGTGTCAAATCAAGGCTCCCTGATATCAAGCCTGTGATGTCAAGCTTGTTATGTTATATTCTCTAGTCACATCAGAACCAGGTATTTCATTCTGAGAACATTTCGGTAACTGTTAATTTGACTTACTTGCGAGACTATTGAAAATTCTAAAAACATTTTATAAATCTCAAGTTTTTCTTTGAATTTATGCCATACTCCCTCCCTTAACAGCTAATAATCATTGAATTTTGACAAGTTTTGCAAAGGAGAAAAATACTAACTTAGAAATATATGGTTAAGCCACAAAATGTCTGGGTTAGGATATACTGTCAAAATGGGAAGGAATAAAAAATTCTATAATAGTCATTAAAATTTGAAAATAAATTTGAAGAAGGCTTGCAGATACATTCAGTTTGGATAATTCATTTCAAGTTTATATTTGGAAATTTACTTAAAATAATTTTCATTTATTTGGGAAATGAAAATGGGAGGAGAGCAAAATGCACTGAGTTTGGCTTTGCTCCCTGTCTTTATCAGATGCAGCTGAAAAGTTAATGTTAGTAGCTATTTGGGACCCAGCTAGAATTCTCATTCTTAAGATTTGTTTCTAAAGAGTATTACTGTAAAATAGGCAGCTGTTTAAAATGGCAACTGACAACAGACATCCCCTCTACCATGTGTATTTATTATTTATTTGTTTATTTTTTATAGCTCACTTATTAGATTCAACACATAAAATAGTCAACTATAAAAGTTTCTAAATTCTTAATCTTATTTTCTGAATTTATCATGGACAGCTAACAATTTGAGGACTACACTGACTCCATTAGCTACACTTGGAGCAGCTCTATGCTATGTCACTTTTTTTTTGGGCGGTACGTGGGCCTCTCACTGCTGTGGCCTCTCCCATTGCGGAGCACAGGCTCAGGAAGCGCAGGCTCAGCGGCCATGGCTCACGGAGCATGTGGGATCCTCCCGGACCAGGGCACGAACCCGTGCCCCCTGCATCGGCAGGCGGACTCTCAACCACTGCGCCACCAGGGAAGCCCTATGTCGCATTTTGAGCCATTTCTTGAAGGAGCTTTCTAAGAAGTCTCTCATAATGAGTTTTAACCTATATAGATCTCTCCCTTCCTCTGAATCTCTCTTTCGGCTACGTTGGGTCTTCATTGCTGCACGCGGGCTTTCTCTAGTTGCAACAATCGGGGGCTACTCTTTGTTTCGGTGCTCGGGCTTCTCACTGCGGTGGCTTCTCTTGTTGAGGAGCATGGGCTCTAGGCGCGTGGGCTCAGTAGTTGCGGCTCGCGGGCTTAGTTGCTCTGTGGCACGTGGGATCTTCCTGGACCAGGGCTCGAACCTGTGTCCCCTGCATTGGCAGGCGGATTCTTAACCACTGTGCCACCAGGGAAGTCCCTGAATCTCTTTAGCATCTGCTAGTGTTAGAGGGTCTCCTGCAGAGGCGGGGGGTGGCTGTGTCTCACCGTGAGGACAAGGACACTGGCAGCAGAAGTTCTGGGAAGTACTCCTCGGCGTGAGCCCTCCCAGAGTCCGCCATTAGCCCCACCAAAGAGCCCGGGTAGGCTCCAGTCTCTACCATCTGTATTTATTTTTAATATTTCCATAATTTTAATCAAGAAAGAACATTTGGATTGGAGTCTGTTTATAATTAAAGTGAATAAAAACTGGTGCAACGAAAAGATGTTCAGAGAATCTTGGTTTTTTCCTTAAGGGTTCATAATCACCCTCGTAAAATAAAAGCTCTCGTAATATCTCCAGGTTTCTGGGAAATTTAACCGTCATCATTGATGATGCTGATTGATTTCAGAAGTCATGATTTCATGAAAAAAGAAACCCATATCGCACTTTCTACAAAATAGGCAAAAAACACTCCAGGATTTCTATCTATAACTTCCCTTAATGAATGTCTCAGTTGAACTGTTTGATGTAGATACCTGTTCAGTGGTGCTGAAAAGAATAGATGCTGTCAAAGCTAAGCCACAAGTACATGTATACTAAACAGTATTTTCAACAGGATGTTTTTGTAGTGAACTACTGAGAAACATTACATTTGTTTGGACTTCTGTTCACCATTTAAAGGTTATGTATCCCAAGAAAATCTTGTAAAAACAAGCCAAGGTCTCCCTCTGCTGGCAGAAGCTCTATGTTCTCTCAAATCCTTCCACTGTTTTGGATGGACATTTATTTAAAATATATTCGTCCCAAGAGGGAGGGGATAGGGGGATAATGTATGCATATGGCTGATTCACTTTGTTGTACAACAGAAACTAACACAGTATTGTGAAGCAATTATACTCCAATAAAGATCTATTAAAATATATGTATTCAAGTCCTTGTTTTCAGGAATGGGGTGGAAGAGTCTGGGACACAACAAGAGGTTGGGAAAACCATGAGGATTTCTGTGTGAGACTGAACACTTGTAGACAGGAGCCCATTTTGTATTGTCATCTTTGGATGCCCCCAATTCCTTGTAAAGCTACACTTAATGTGTGCTTCGTTGCAACCAAGCTATTTACAAAACCTTAAGACAACATATTAGGACTTTTTAATTAAAATAACAGAATTAAAGATCACTTCAAATGAAAAGGAACTGATACTAAAATTACAAACATTCAGTTTCTATTTACCTAGAAATGGAATATAAACTGTGTAGTCATTCATAAATACTCCCTTGTGTAAAAAACTGCAGAAGGGTATACTAATGTGAATAATAGCCATGACCAAAATTTAATTTTACTTTTTATTTTTAAAAATTTTCACCTAGACTTTTGGCTTAATAATCATACCCATGGATACAGATGGTTTTGATCCTCCTTTTTGTTTCTGAGGGAAAAAGTGAGGTGAAGCCACAGACTGCCATCTCTAAAGTCACATTTTGAGGGGCAGACTGCTTGCATCCCAATTGCACTTCTACTCACTGCCTCTGTAGCTGGGAGAAGTTACAACCTGGCCTTCATTTCATCAACTGTAAAATGGGGATAATAGTGATAATACCTAACCTATAGTGTCATTGTGAGAACAAGTGTGGGTTTGAAATAACACTCTTTAGAAAGAGTCAGGGAGTGTTACTGTTATATTTGGGTACACATGCTGCTACCATTGTTCCACTGATGGAATATGCAAAACCAGCTTGTCGATTACATACCCCTAAACAACAGAAAGATTTTTTTTTAAGCATGCTGAATAACCAGTATTGTACATAACAGAGGCTTCTGGAAGATTCCTTGGGCATGGAAAATATAATTCGACAAATATTAAACACCAAAATATGTAAGACTGTGCTTGGTGCTATATACATGGGCTTAAGACACAAAGTTTAAAATCTAGGAAGCTAGACAAGGCAAATACACCCACAATCTTATGAGAGAATATGATAAGCACTGAGAGAGCTTTGAGAGGGCTTTGAGAGTTGAGAGATGCTATGAGATGATCCATTTGGTAAAGAAATTACAGGAGATGGAGTATCCAGTGCTTAAAGGAGCTATTACTATTATCATCATTATTTAGACGAGAGGTTCTGAACCTTGCCTGCATTTTAGAATCACTCGGAGAGCTTTTAAAAAATATTAATTCCCTCGTTCCACCCCAGAACAACTAAATCAGAATCTCTGAGGGTGAGGCATCAGTTTTTTTTTAAAGTTTCCCCACGTGATTCTAAACACCTCATCTAGATCCTCGGTGCTCAACTGCGGTCCGTGGCCTGGCAACCTCAGCAGGGAGTTTGCTAGAAATGTAGGTTCTCAGGCCCACACTGGACCTTCTGAAACTGCATTTTATAACAAGGTCCCGCGGATCCTCAGCCTCCCTGAAGATGTCAAGGCTTTTGGTACGCAGCCCACGGTGAGTAGTAAAGGAAAAGGGTCAGTGTATGTACCACAACCTCAGGAGATCCCTTCCTCTGTTTTTCCTTCAGACATTCTTAAAGGAGGAAAAAGCAACCAGCTGAAATATTCGGAGTTGGCACGTGTGCGTCATAACAGCCCCTTAATATTCCTATGGAACCTTACACTTAGTAAAAGGCCTTCATATGTGTTACTTTTACTTGAACCTAATTAAGAATAGCCCTGGAAGTTAGGCATTATTATCCCCATTTCACAGCTGGAAACTGAAGTCCAAAGAGACCAGTTGGCTCAAGATACCCCAGTCGCAAATAGGGAGACCAGGGCAAGAAACCAGGTAGCGTCCCATCAGCTTCTCGAAGGTTGGCCTTAAGAACTGGCGGCAATCGTAATTTTGCTAGACTTGTCATTCACAAGAGAAAATTGTTAACTAACTTTCACCAGCCGGGGCCGCCGATTTATCAGAGCAGTCGCTCCGCAGCTGCGTCGGGTACACCAACTTTCGACCAATCCGCAAACTGCTGGCACGAGGACTTCTTCTTGGCGTCAATAGTGCTTCTGCGCATGTGCAATTCCCTTCAGGGAGGAGGAGCCTTTTCCTTCCTTTCCCTGCCTTCCGGACAACACAGGAAGTGGCTCGGAGACGCATGCGCAATGTCTCCGCGGTAATTAGGGCTGTTTCCTCAACCGGCGTGAGAAGACCTCAGGCTCCCGGGATTCTTGTTCCTGCCACCTGGCTACCGCCTCCTCCGCGCCCGAGCGGGGTCGCAGGCTCCCGAGCTCTGTCCGCTCCCCGCCGCCGGCTTCCCTCCGCGGCGCGACTCTCAGGTAGGCCTCGTGCCGCTTCCCCGCGTTCCCCGCCGCCATGGCGCCGCAGAGGCCTGGTCCTCCCGGGCGAGTGCGGCCCGCCGCGAGGTGCTGGGGCACGAGCAGGACTGTTGGCGAACTCCATTAGTGGCCCCTGGGAGGGACGTCAGAGCTGCAAGGGGCCTTACGGGTCACCTCCGGTCTAACCCCCTCGTATTTCTCGTGGGGAAACCGAGGCACCGGGAAGGGCCACAGAGTGGATGGCAGCCTCTGTTGCCTCTCCCCTTCCTCGTCACACGTCTGGCTTCTCATCAGACACAAGCCGCCACCTCGTTGACCTTCCCGGACCGTTCTTCTGCGGAAGGCCATCCCTCTTCAGTCTCCCCCATGGTAACCGGTTTCATCTCCTTTGTTGCGTTTATCCCTCTCTGAAACTGGTTCTTTGTTTCTGTTTCCTCCGCCAAGTAGTCCAGTATCCATGTGCACACACTGTGCCCTGGCAAGTATCTGTGAAGCGCCAGGCGCTGTGCTGAGGGCCAGGTGTGTTTTGGGGGAGCGTCCAGGTTGCTCTTTGCCGTGGTGGAGCTGGCACTCTCCTGGGGAGGCGACTGACTGCCAACAAGTTCCAGATGGGGACAGGTGCTGTGAAGAAGACGGAGATGCGATGGAGGATCCAGTGTGTTACATTAGGAAGGCAGGGAAGCCTCTGGGAGGGGCCTTCCTTTAAGAAGATGCTTTTAACAGCTTTACTGAATGTCACTTACAATAATCCGTTTAAAGTGTACATTTTGATGATTTGGGGAAGTTTCATAAAGTCGTGTAAACATCATCACAGTGCGGTTTTAGACCGTTTCCATCACCCTCAAAAGTTCGCAGGAGGCCCCTGTTGAAGTGGGACCTGAAGATTCACACTGAGACAGCTGGGGGTTTGGGGGAGGGCGGATCACCCCAGGCTGGAGGAACAGCTGGTAGGAATGCTCCAGGGCTGGGAGGAGCTTGCATTGTTCAGGGGCAGAGAGGAAGCCATCAGAGCTGGGGTGCAACCAGGAGGGAAGGAGCACGCGCTTCGGTAGGCTGGAGACGTATGCTTGTCTTCCTAACTTCTAGAGGGTTTTCGGTGTCCTGCACAACATGTGGCCCACGTAGGCTGATTAATGCTCGATGGCCCTTGTTCTTCTCCCTTAGTTCGTCCCTAATGGCAGAAATGCTCTCTCCCAACTTGATGGTTGAAGAGAGGAAGGGACAGGCGTTTCAGGCACTCTGTGCAACCTCACTTGGTTTTCGTAACTCTGTGAAGTGGATTTCAGGGTCTGTTTTTACAGATGAAAAAATGAAGGCTAAATGATGTGCCCAAATCATATATGTAGTTCCTGGACTTGACTGCAGAAGCCCTTCATTCCTTTGTGTGCTTGTGCAGTTGACTGGTGTTTCAAATACATCTCAGACATTTGAGGCAGAGGTGGTCATCGAGCACCACGGCCTCGCACAGGTTGCTTTCTGAGATACTAATGCTTTTATAGACCTAGTAGGTCTACACTTGATTATTTTTCATAAAGCTCGGGAAATTCAAATATCTCGCCAGAATTCCTCACAGTTTTCCCATTCTATGTTGTCTTCTTAAGAGATGCTACTGTTGTTATCTCCTGTCACATGAGCTGTATGTTATTGGGTTAGTCACTTTTGTCACTCAGCTGCTAGCCTCCTTTGAGAGAGGTTGCTGATATGGTAGGCTTCTGGGTGTAAAAATTTACTAACCAATGACAGAATTGAAAATGTGGCATCAGTGTATGTGAGGCGTCAGAGTTATAATACATAGACTTTCTCCTTGGAAGGAAAAAAGAGAAAGTTGTTTATGACCCACTATGCACTAGACATTGTGCTTTCTACATAGATAATCTGATTTGATCCTCAGAACAGCCCTGGAGAAGCTGTTAATATTCTCTATGTTTGCAGAATAGGGAAAATGAGGCTTGGTGAGAGTAGGGTCCCAGCTCTGGTGAGTGGCAGAGGCATGGTTCTAACCCAGGTGGGCCTACTAGACTGTGGTGCCCAGGAGAAAACTCAAAGTGGGGAGATTCTTGCTGGGCAAATGTCCAAAACATAATGCCAAACCTTTTGCTACTTAAGCAGACCAAAATGGATGACTTTTTTTTAATTTTTATTTTTTTGCGGTACGCGGGCCTCTCACTGTTGTGGCCTCTCCCGTTGCGGAGCACAGGCTCCTGACGCGCAGGCTCAGCGGCCACGGCTCACGGGCCCAGCCGCTCCACGGCATGTGAGATCTTCCCGGACCAGGGCACGAACCCGTGTCCCCTGCATCGGCAGGCGGACTCTCAACCACTGCGCCACCAGGGAAGCCCTGGATTACTTTTTTTAAACTCCTACGATCGCTGCCAGGGTTGGTTGTTTTTCTAAGTAACTTCATGCAGAGATATTGACCTAATCCAGAGTGCGGAAATTAGTACAAAGACAGTGAACTGTCACTAAGCGGGAAGCTGGAAGAATGGGGCCTTCTGCTGGTTTCCAGTTGTGTTCCTGGTGCTCAGCAGCGTGTCTCTAACTGTGTAAAAAGAAATGAGCGAATTTATATTTTACCTGGTGACTGAAAAATACTCTGCTGTAATGTGTCAATATTGGTGAATTAATTGTGACAAAGTTAAGAAGGAAACTGGATGTGGGGTGTATGGGAACTCTTCTTTTTTAAAAAAAATTTTTATTTAATTAATTTATTTTTGGCTGCATTGGGTCTTTGTTGCTGTGTGCGGGCTTTCTCAAGTTGTGGCATGCGGGGGCTACTCTTCGTTGCAGTGTGCAGGCTTCTCATTGCGGTGGCTTCTCTTGTTGCGGAGCACGGACTCTAGGCACGAGGGCTCAGCAGTTGTGGCACGTGGGCTCTAGAGCGCAGGCTCAGTAGTTGTGGCGCACGGGCTTAGTTGCTCCGCAGCATGTGGGATCTTCCCGGACCAGGGATCGAACCCGTGTCCCCTGCATTGGCAGGCGGCTTCTTAACCACTGAGCAGCCGGGGAAGCCCAGGGAACTCTTCTGTCTTAAGAATTTTCCATTAAAAACTATTCTAAAATAGAAAGTTTATTTTTAAAAAGCACTCTGCTTATCGCATATTTAGACCTCTTCAGGAGAGAGAAGCCTGACATCAAGCCATTTATTTATTTACGCTCTATTTCCCTTCCATAACTTAATTATCTTTATCTTGCCTCTCAGTGATGTTTATTACTTAAGAGAGGACCTGTCCTTAACTTTTCCCATTATTTTTTAGGGCCAAGATGAGCCTGTTTGGAGCAGCCTCCGGGTTTGGCACTGGGGGAGCCAGCATGTTTGGCAGCGCCGCCGCAGATAATCACAACCCTATGAAGGTACCGCCTAAGGCTTCATGGGTTTGTAGAGACACTGCAGGGGGCCCCACGCTTGTGACAGCGAGAGAAACCCAGATGGCTTGGGAGCCTCCTTTGGGGGTGAAAACTCTGATGTTTTGTCCAGGCTGCTTTCTCAAATACTGGAGCAGAGAAACTGTGTGTCCCCTGGACGAGTGTCCTATTCCCCCTGACATTCCTGATCACTGGAATCACTCGAGATGCCTGTTAAAATTGCATGTTCCTAGGGCCCAGCCCACAACTGTTGACTCAGAATTTCTGTGGCGGAGGGAGGCAGGTGATGCTGTGATTGGGCAAGAGTGACCGGGTGGGCCGTCGTCTGGGAAATATGGTTGTGGGCCTGCCTTTGAGAGTGCTGCTTGTACTCCAGCAGCACCAGTGCTTTCACTGGTTTAGTTACACTCCCCCTTTTTATCAAAGTAAGAAAGGTCTAATTCACTTAGCTCTTGACACAAGGGAAGGCCACCATGAGGTGCTAGTGAGAAAGAAGGCAGTTTTGAATTGAATTGTGACGATGTATACATTTTAACACGGACTTTTTCCACCCCAGGATATTGAAGTAACATCCTCTCCTGATGATAGCATTGGTTGTCTATCTTTTAGCCCGCCAGCCTTGCCGGGGAACTTCCTTATTGCAGGGTCGTGGGCTAACGATGTAAGTGCTCCTTAAACGTTTGCGTGTTCTCTCTGGCATATCTCTTTGTATCGGCACAGTTAGTGTTAGCTGTTTTGTTGTTTTTTTTTTTTTTTTTTGCTCCAAGTGAGTGAAGCAGAGAGTTCAGGCTTATTCATGGCTTTTTTTAAGCACCGAGTTTAGAGTGTAAACCCGTCTGAATGGCAGGCATCCCTTGTTGTGCCGATTTTTGTTAAGAAAGCAGGATCATATGCGGCATTCAAAAATTCCTACTCTAGTTCAGTATCTTGAAGTATATTCCCAGGTCTGTAGTATTCATTGAAAATAAAAGTTGTCCATGACGGTATGTACAAATTTCCCTTCTAGGCATCCTGCAAATGTTCTTCAGGCATATGTTAAAGTTTTTTCACCTTTAGATATAGCATAAATCCTGCACAGACACTATACTTACCAAAAAGAAATCATAGCATATGAAAAGAAAGATAAAAACTCTGGTGGAAAAATAGGCGAAGGGTGTTTAGAGGCACTTCACAAAGGAGTGCAAGTGGCCTGCTGGAGTAATCTTGAAACATTCAACCGCATTCCTAATCGGATAAACACATAGTGGCTTTGCCACTCTCTTAGATATGGGACCTGGGCCAGTTATCTTAGTTAAGCCTCGTGTCCTGTTTCATGAGATGGAGATGACAGTAAGTTCACAGAGCTTTAGCTGTTGTAGAGATTAATTCAGATAGCGCATGTAAAGTACATCATGGGAAATCTTCAAGTCCCGAAATAGTTGAGACACAGGGTACAGACTTAAGGATTTCAGATAAATATCCTCCAGAAGAGCTGTACCAACTTACACATCTGCCAGTAGTACAAGTCTCAGCTTATCCGTGCTGGCGCCAAGTATTATTCATTTTATGTTTGTTCATTTGATCGGAAAAAAGTGTCTATAATGTAAATTTATGTTTATCTGATTATGGCTTGGAGCAAAGGGCTTAAAATGCATATAATGTATCATTAATTGGCTGTTTGTGTTAATTTGTTTTATTATTATAGGTTCGATGCTGGGAAGTTCAAGACAGTGGACAGACTATTCCAAAAGCCCAACAGATGCACACTGGGCCTGTGCTAGATGTCTGCTGGAGTGATGTAAGTTTCATTCAGTTTTTTCATGTTTTCAGAGTGTATATAAATGTATATGTTTTTATATAACCTGAAACACAAATAGCAAGTATGTGTACACGTTGTAGAAGTGCTGTTTCTGAATTTAAATATAGTGATTTATTGATACTCATAATGTAGTCAGTTAACTTTAGTCATGTTAACTTTAATCTCTCTGAAAGCTTTTCTTGCATTAAAAAATCCATTAATTTATTGACATATTTCCTTGAGCAAGGGACTAGACAATTTTTTAAAGCCTTTCCTACCTCTACATGTGCCATGAGCTTATGTTGTTTTAAAATTAGAAATTACTGTCCCAGAAAATAAGTCCTAGGGAAAGAATCAATCCTTTTCCATTATTAAACTTCTGAAATAGTTTGTTTTTTTGGAAGTCTTTTTCCTCCCAAATCCTGAACATCAGCAATGTAAGTAAATGTGTTCAAGTTTATTCAGCTCTGAGCTCTTCTTTATTTTTCTTTTTGGGGGAGTGGGTGGGTGATTGGGGGGTTTAATGAAGGTACCATTTACAAGGAAACCAGCAGGGATGGTGAAGTCACACAGCAAGAGCTGCAGCTGTGGAGGACTCACCCCTCCCTACAGGAGGAGCCCAGGATTGACATCCCAGCCTTTCTCTCCTCCCTTCTGCTGACGGCGGAACCCTGCAGAAGTGAGAAAACAAAGGGGCCTGACTGAGAGTCTGGGGCAGCTGTGCGGAGGAAGCTAAGCCTCAAGGTCCCTCCTCAGGCTCATGCAAATATTTTTTATTAGATGCGATTTGCAAACAGTAAAATTGAACCTTTCTAGTGTATGATTCTGTGAGTGTTGAGAAATGCATAGAGTTGTGGTCAAAATATAGAAGAGATCCATCAGCCCAAGGATATCCTCCTGCCCTTTGTAGTCAAATCCTCCTCAGCCCCCAGTCCCTGGAAACCACTGATGTGTTTTCTGTCCCTGTGGTTCTGCCTTTACTAGAATGTCATAAACAGAAGCCCTTTGAATCGGGCTGTTTTGAGCACACTGCATTTGAGGTCCATCCAGGTTGTTGTATCTGGCAGTAGTTTGTCTTCCTTATTGCTGAGTAGTAATCCATGGTATGGATGTATCACTCTGGTCACCATCCACCAGCTGAGGACATTTGGGTTGTTTCCCATTTTGGGTCATTACGAATAATGCTGCTATAAACATTTGTATATTGGATTTTCTGTGAATACAAGTTTTCATTCCTCTTGCATTAATATCTAATAGTGGGCTTGCTGGGTCATATGTAATATATGTTTACCTTTATGAGAAATAGCAAACTACTCACACCGTACATTTGTGTGATCTTAGCTTTCAAATAGGAAATGATTCTACTATTTATAAACATTTTGAGATGGTTAAGGAGCCAGAGTTGCTCCCATTTTAATCATTAGCTCTGACAGCCTTCTCTAAAGCATTTTTGTTACCTGTAAAATGTATTTCTGACATGTCTGATTGGGTTATTATGAGACTAATAATAGTTTTAATTTACCTGTAGAAAAATAGCAACTTGAATAGATTTTAAATATTTCTAATTTATTTTGCCTGTCTTTCTTTACTGATCAGTTAACAGATCAGAATTGTAAGTTTCTTATCAAGTATGGTAAGAAATAGAATTAACTGACACCGGAATTCTGTTGCTCCGATGGTACTGAGCAGGCTGTTGGCTTTTACAAAGACGTGTACCGTCTATTTCCTTTCTCCATCACCATTAGAGTTGTGCGCCATCTAGTGGAGGCATCGAGACGTAGACATGAAGAGTTCCTATTCAGTGAGCTGAGTTCTGAGAGAGGCAGGATGCGCTGTGCTGGGTAGACAGAACCCAGAAGGCAGCTATAAAGTTTGGGAAGGGGGCTGTGAATGCTCCACAGAAGAGGCAAGAATTGAGCTGAATCTTAAAAGTAAACCATCTGCTTATATAGCTTTAGAGCATTGTCTCATCCATTCCAGGCCTGGGCTCAAATTTCGGCTGTATCTCCACTTTTTGACTTTGCCAAGTTATTTAATCTCTGTGAGTATGTTTTTTCACTTATAAGATGACGATAATAATAGTTTTACAACAGGTAATAACATTATTTAGTTCAAATAATTGTCTGGCACCTATTGTATGCTAAGCACTTGGGATATAGTGGAAGTCAAAGTAGGCGAGGTAGGCAGATCCTGTGCTTATGGAACTCATGATCTCTTAAGACCGACAGAGAGGAACAGAAGGATTTCAGGTAGTGGAAATCAGTGACAGCTAGATTCAGCCCCGTAAAGACTAGCGGGGCACCTGTGGGAAGCGGTTAAGAGACTTGTTTGAGGGAATATAGGGGGTGAAAGGCTGAGCCCAGACTTGGACCTTCCTGGCTCCAGAGCCTACGCACTTAACAGCCTCCCTCACAGGGGCTTACAGGAATAGGAGCTAGCCTGGGAGAGAAGGGCAGGTGTGGAAAGGCACAGAAGCACAGAAGAGCCACAGTTAACGCTTGAGGCATAAAAGCCAAAACTTGGTGAGGGTGATTCTCTGGCAGTCTGAGGACGGTCAGTCTGGCCACAGCAGGTGGACCTGAGAGGAGCTGAGTCGAGAGCACTTGGGAATCTCGTTTCTGTGCCCCAGCCGTTAGGTAGACTGGCCTCTGTCTCAGTATGTCCACTGCAGCCTGGCATCCTGCAGCTGGTAGGACTGGCGTTTTATGAGATTAAGGGGCCAGTGTTTCACTCAGCCTCGGGGCATCCCTCTCCATACATTATCGTCTTTCCAAGGGTTTGTGGAGTTGCCCTCACAGCTTCATTAATAGGGAAGAAGGTTTTCTCTCTTCTTTCACATGGGGAACTGGCGACTGCAAATGGGAAGAAGTTTTTGCTAGGGGAAGATAGTGGTAAATCTTTGAGCTGTGGAACCAGAAGTGAAGTACTGTAGGGCAGGGGTCAGCAAATTGTGGCCCATGGGCCAGATCTGACCCATTACCAATTTTTGTGAATAAACTTTTCTTGAAACACAGCCACATCATTCATTTACATAATGTGTATGGCTGCTTTCAAGCTACAACAGCAGAGTTAAGGAGTTGCAACAGAGACCTTTTGACCTGCGAAGACTAAAATATTTACTATATGGCCCTTTAAGAAAAAAAATTTGTTGACAGCTGGTCTAGAATTTTCAACTCAGTACTTTTTGTTTTTAAATTACCTTGTGCTTCATGTTGACTAACCTACTTTATGAGTTCTGTGTGTGAGTATTTTAAAACCACTATACAGTGACTGCCAATTTTTTAAGCTATTCTGTAGTTTACATTGGACCAGTGACTATCATAAATTAGTGTAGTTTTATTGCATGCACTTTCGAATGCTATGAGATACTGAGCTGAAAAATAATCATGATTGTACATGTGGTACAGAGCGGGAATGGGGGGTAGAAAGAGATACAGTAAATGTGGCAAAGTGTTTACAATTGGTGAATCTAGGTGATAGGTTTATGGGTATTCATTGTATTATTCTTGCAACTTTTGTGAAGGCTTGAAATGGATGAAAATAAGAAAAAAATTTTGAAGTGGCCCCTGGTAGGTAATACACATCGATACAGGATGTACAAAGGCTGTTCTTGGAGGACATGCCAGTGGCTATGGCTGCCTCTGAGCGGCGAGCTGGGGTCAGGAGAGACTTTGTTTTCACTCTGTAATTCTAAATGCTGTTCAAGTTTTTTTAACCTTTTTACATATTATCTCTTAGAAAAAATTAACAATTAAAAAGAGCAGAAAATGTGTTTTGTATATGATACTGTAGCTTGCAATACTCTGGCCCCCAAATAATTGGAAGAATTAAAATTGCAAAATAAAACCTGCCTCGGTATGTTCAGTCTGATACCTAGATATTCATATAGACGTTTTATTTTTCTTAGAATGTCAGATTTTTTTCTATTTTATTTTAGGATGGGAGCAAAGTATTTACGGCGTCATGTGATAAAACTGCCAAAATGTGGGACCTCAACAGCAACCAGGCGATACAGATAGCACAGGTAGTAAACGCTCACCCTCTGCAGGAAGGCTGGGCAGGGCTGGCGCCCAGGGTTGCGATGATCCCTTAATTACAACAGTTCTCTATTATAGGAAAGATGCAGTTTGACCATTCCAAATCAATTAGATTTAAATATACCAGAAACCTCTGTAGCACAAAAATGACACCAATCTTGTACACATTCTCGTTTTATCTAGTGTTTCATAAATTGTTCTGTCATGGGTCTTCCATAGCGTGTGGATGGGGAGGGCATAATAAGGAGCTAGTGACATTAAAACCTGTAAATGGTACAGCTCATCCTCAGCATTCTGACACCCGTGTGCGGCTTGCCTTGTACCAACTGCATTTGGTCACACATTCATTCGACAAGTCTGTATTGAATGAATGCCTGTGATACTCCAGGCACTGTCCTTAGGAGTAGAGATAGCGCAGTGAGTAAGAGGGACCCTTCCACACGCCAGGAGCTTTTACGGTCTGCTCGGGACAGCAGGCAGCTTCTGTGAGAAGACTGCTAAGAAAAGCAGAAATGAGGAAGATGAGAGAGCCTGGAACCAGAGGGTCTGGCCTGGTGAGGAAGAGCCTCTTGACACTGAGACATTTTCAGGAAGGTGTTGCGTACCGTGAGGTTGCAGTACTGTGTGTAGAAGCATCTCCTCCGTCTCTTAATGCGTGTCATCTAAGTGATACAACTGTGGTGGAGTTCCCTGTGAGTTACTCCTGAATATCTCCCCCTTTCACTCTCACATGCTAGTTAATTATGGTTAAAGTCAAATTAAATTTTGTTAGAATGGAAGGTAGATACATGCTCTTGATGTTACATTGAATGTTTTGGTCATGGGGAAGAGCTGAACTATCCTTTGGTTTCTGTTTGATGTGACCTCAGTATTTAAGGTTCCTTCTCTTTGAATTTCCAGAACCAAAGCTGTGTAGCATATTATTACATTCACCTTGGTGTATTTTGGTTTTATCTTGAAAGCACGATGCTCCTGTTAAAACTATACACTGGATCAAAGCACCAAACTACAGCTGTGTGATGACCGGGAGCTGGGATAAGACTTTGAAGGTATAATATACTGTTGAGGGACTGCATGGCCTGACCAAGATTGGCGTTTATTTTATTTTATTTTTTTAAAATTAATTAATTAATTTTATTTTTGGCTGCATTGGGCCTTCGTTGCTGCGCGGGGGCTACTCTTCGTTGCGGTACGTGGGCTTCTCATTGCGGTGGCTTCTTTTGTGGCGGACCACGGGCTTCAGTAGTCGTGGCACACAAGCTCAGTAGTTGTGGCTCGCGGGTCTGGCGCTCAGGCTCAGTAGTTGTGGCGTACGGGCTTAGTTGCTCCGTGGCATGTGGGATCTTCCTGGACCAGGGATTGAACCAGTGTCCCCTGCATTGGCAGGTGGATTCTTAACCACTGCGCCACCAGGGAAGCCCGACATTTATTCTTGCACTATTTGGACTTTAGCTCTGAATGGTCACTTACTGGGTTTTTGTGGGTTTTTTTTTTTTTTGTCTTTTAGTTTTGGGATACACGATCATCAAATCCTATGATGGTTTTACAACTCCCTGAAAGGTGTTACTGTGCTGACATGGTAAGGAATTTTTAACTTAATGATAATTATTTCCTTTAAAAAAAAAAAAAGGCACTTCTTACCTTATGATATCTTGCAATCAGAGGGTAACGTAAAAACCCTTCAAACTTTAGGAATAGATGTGGGATGTAGTTTGGATTGCCTCAGTCATCTTAAATCTGTAGATTTTTGTGCTGCATATGTTCCAGAATTACAGAAAACTAGATGTCGCATTTTTTTAGTCACTTGTATGAACATACGCAGATAGCCACATGCCATGCTGTCCCCAGAATGACATGCACTGTGTGGCTGTAGGAAGACTGGCAGTAACTTTGTGGTGTGGTGCTAGAGCTTTGGTGACTGTCTCTGAGTGAGCCGGATTGAAAGTAAAGAACTTCTCTGTTGGTTTAGCAATAAGTTGAAGTTTTATACCAACTGCCCCAGTAATTCCACTTTTAGGAATTTATCATGAGAAAAGTAAAGATGCAAATGTTTTTTGTTTTCTATAATATAGTAAAACATGGGAAGTGACCCAGTGGGCCAACAAGACAGACATGGTTAAGTGAACCCTGTTGTGGGTTCATTTGAGGGAATGTTAGATACGTGGCCACTGCTAGTGTTCTCTGGAAAATGTGTGGGGCGGTGCTCACTAAACATGCTTTGAGTGAAGGATCAGCATTATACAGAAACATGCATATACACACCTGTATAATGTTCAGGAAAAAAGACGGGGGTTAACATACCATAATGCTAACAACAGTTACCATTTGATGGGGTGAGAGAGGTGATGTTCATTTCTTCTCTATTTCTCAGTACATTTTCTAAATGTATACTTTGTAGTTTTAAAAAATGAGTCTTTTAAAAAGATATGAATGTTCTACTTTCAAATACGATTTCTCTAGGTTACCTTGAAATGTGATAATATCATTGAACTGTTAAGCTTGAAAAAAAATTCAGGCTTACTTTTTGCGACTCTAAAAAAAATTGATCTAATACTTTGGTATAAAAAAGAGTACAGTCCACTTTAAGCATGTCCCTGCTTTCCCCTGTTTCCCAGATATATCCTATGGCTGTGGTGGCAACTGCAGAGAGGGGACTGATTGTCTATCAGTTAGAGAATCAACCTTCTGAATTCAGGAGGATAGAATCTCCACTGAAACATCAGGTGAGTCACAAGTCAAATCAAGAAGCTCATGTTTAGCACTTGTCGCAGGCAATCTGGCCATGTGGCCACATATGGAAATCGTTGTACTTTCCGACATTCAAAAGGGGGTGAATTTAAACACAAATATTTAGTGAGTAAATACCGTCTTCTGCAAACATCCCCCGGGTGCGCTGCATGTTGCTGAATGGGTGCACACCTCGGTGGATCGGTTCCATTGTGAATCCACAGCTTCCGTCTTTAGCTTGGTCTTCACCTGCCACGGATTCTTAGATCTCCTTCACTCTCTTCAGTCCCCTGGACACTCCCTCCGAGAACATAGAAGCTGATGGTTGGGAACTTCCCCATCTTCCTCCTGCTGCATTTAGAACTCTGGCTACACCTGCATCTTCCCTGCCTTTTCCCAGCTGTTAGGTGAGCCTTCTCAGGAGCCTTAGGTTGTCAACCACCTGCCTCTCTCCTGTATCTCATCTCCCCTCTTCTTGTACTTCATTGGCACTGAACCAGGCTCAAGTCCAATCCTAGGAAACAAGCTTCTTCTGACCCCCACATCCTCTGCCACCTCCGTCCCTTTTTCCCTTTGAAGTCAAGTAAGTGTCTTACGTGAGCTTTCTTGGTTCCCTTACATCCCGTTCATCTCTCACCGTCCTTTGAGGCTTCTGCCCCCGTTACTCCGCTGAAACTGTTTCTGGCATGGCCAGTGATGGCTTTCTAATCAGTAGCTCCAGTGGGTACTCATCAACCCTCATCTTACCGTGGCAGCAGCATTCACTGCTGTTCTTATCACATATTCTTAAACCTCTCCTTGGTTTCTGTAATGCCAGCCTCTTGCGTCCTGCCTCTCTGGTTGCTGCTTTGTCTTCCTTGCTGCTTCTTGCTGCATGTTGAGGTTCCCCAGGCATCTGCCCTTGGCCACTGCCTCCTCTACATCTGCCGGCCGTTGCTGTTGCTTAGGTACGCCTTATGGGCTGGAGACTTGGATCCCCAGCAGGCCTTGCCTCTGTGCTCCTGACAAGGACACCCACAGTCTGGCAGCTCCTTTGCATCCTCCTCATGTCTCAGCCCCAGAGCATCCCATGCCAAACCCAGGACCACTTTCTGCAGATCATGTTACCTCTTCTCAGGATCCTCCCTGCTCATTCTCCCCAGGCTATATATAGAGAGATACGTGTGTGTGTCTTATATATACATACGTGTAGATTGTACTCATCTTGTTTTTTTGACCAGAGCATAGACTCAGTGAGAGCAGGGATTTTGTGTTTGTTGCTGCCTCATTCCTGGCACCTGCAGCCAGGCCTGAATAGAAGGCATTCTGTGTGTGCCGAGTGAGCAGTCTTTACCTGCCCCTCCCCACCACCCCAGCCTGCTCTTCCCTGTGTGCTCTGCACCTCCGCCCCTTAGCTGTCTAAGCCAGAAATCAGGAGTCGTCCTTGATTCACTCTCCCTCCTCTCCTCCTCTCCCATGTCATCAACCACCAAGCTCACTTCTACCCTGTATGTGGTTTCAGATCTGTTCATTTCTCTCCTTCCCTGCGTCCACATTTAATGCACCTCTTCTTGATTGACAATAAGAATGTGGATCTGTGTTCCTTTACCCCTGGAGGCTGGGCCGTGGGCTGTTTCTGTGGGATCTTCTGTGGAGTCCAGGAAACCCTCCTTTGGGCCCTCAAACTCAGCGTTGGATCGAGTGTAGTGTCTGGCTTTGCATAGCTTATTCACGGTTTAGAAATTTCTGGCCGCGTCCACTGTATGCTTGACCCTTGGTCCCCCGTGCTCCACAGGCAGGCACTACTTCCCTTTTCCAGTTGGGGACGCAGAGGCTCTGGAACGTTGGGTGACTTGCTGGAGGGCACTCACCTAGTCAGTGGTGGGCTGTGAATCAAAGTGACATGTTCTCCCAACCCACCAGGGGGCCAGCACCAGAAAAGGACCTGGTGGGGCTCTGAGGGCCGCGTGCCCTGCTGCAGTGACAGCAAGGCCTTCAGGGTGGCAGAATAGGACCTGGCGGGGCTCTGAGGGCCGCGTGCCACGCTGCAGTGACAGCAGGGCCTTTAGGGTAGCAGAGGGAGAACGGTGCCTGGATGGAAGCACTTGGTCCGAGGTTTATTCATAAAATCATGTGGCTGAGTAAAAGGAAAATAACGCTCACTGGAGGAGTAGAAATTATCTTCTTTACCGTATTTGAGAAATACTGTTTCTGGTTCTTTCAAAACCCGAAAATGGGGTAAAAGCTGTGTACAGTCACGTTAGTTATGGAATGTTACAGCTTCCATTGTGATGATATACTTTTTCCCCCAACTGTAGCATCGCTGTGTGGCTATTTTTAAAGACAAACAGAACAAGCCGACAGGTTTTGCCCTGGGAAGCATTGAGGGGAGAGTTGCCATTCACTACATCAACCCCCCGAATCCGTAAGTGAGGCCTGATCAGCTTGAAGATTTTCACTTGAGGCTTTTTTTTAAAAAGGAAAACTAAGTTGGGCCTTTGTTTTTCAGTGCCAAAGATAACTTCACCTTTAAATGTCATCGATCTAACGGAACCAACACTTCAGCTCCTCAGGACATTTACGCGGTACGTTTTTAGAAACTGTAACCCTGAGAATGTGTCTAGAAACTAGACTTGGAGGTGGGTAGCTGAGTCATTATGGGGTCAGAAAAGATCACTGTCATTGTGTGTGTTCGCGTGCAGAGATAAATGGCTTACGTGAGAGGTTTCAGTTTTCTGTTTTTATGAACATATTGACCGTCTTCGTTCTCTCTGTTTCTGAATGCAGGCTTAGGAGTTTTGGGGAGCGACTTCCACCTGTATGAGTGCTGGTAGACAGTTGATACACTTAGCTAAAACTGAGAAATTGCTGTTTGCTGAAAAAGAAAAAGGCATTTTCCTGAGGTTCGCTCCTTGGTGTCACTAGCTTACATACTTATTAACCTCTGCTGACTCGTGTTTTGAACAAGAGACGAGATTCAGTCCTGGGCTGCCGATTGGTTCAGGAAGTGGGGCTAGTTTCTCTTGTCATCAGCGGGCCGCCAGCTCTACTGAACTGACGGTCTGTTCCATTTTGTGTCCTGACTGAACCAGGAAGTCTGCATTGGCGAGAACCTGATTTCTCCTCCCTCCTCTGCCTCTGCTTCTCATTGTACATATCCATCATTTGTAGGTGAATGGAATTGCGTTCCATCCTGTTCATGGCACCCTTGCAACTGTGGGGTCTGATGGTAGATTCAGCTTTTGGGACAAAGATGCCAGAACAAAACTAAAAACTTCGGAACAGTTAGATCAACCGATATCGGCTTGCTGCTTCAATCACAATGGAAACATATTTGCATATGCTTCCAGCTACGACTGGTCAAAGGTGAGAATTCCCAAACCTGCGTTGGGCCCCTTCAGGCAGCAGAGCCAGGCTCTGGAGTCGGAAGGCCTGGGCTTCAGTCGCAAGGCCTCCATTCCATAGACACGCTGTGTGTCTGCAAATGGCATGTCACCGTCACCTGACTGCAAAGGGAACAACAGCAGGGCCTCCCTCCCATCCTTTCTCTGAGAACGTGCCCACGTCAAGTGTTTGGTCACTGTAAACCCAGCGGCTGCCACTCGGGGGGTCCAGTCATCCAGTGATGCCAGGGGTGGTTGGGCGAGAGTGAAGAGGGCTCAGCAAGGCCGTGGGGCTTCCACCAGAGGCATTGGCTCTTTGCTTGTTTGCTGTGTGGGGAGGAGGGAAGTTAGGGACTGGCAGGGTCCTGGCTGTGTTTTGGAGTCATCCCAGTGTGATGGTAAAGAGAGCAGACCTGGGTACTTGGGCTCCATAGCCGTGGTGTCTTTCTTGTTCACATCCACAACGTGTCTGTCTTCCCTGGCCCTGCCCCCCTCCCTTCCCCGAGACACACACAGCACACATCTCTCTCTGTCTCTCTGTCTCTCTGTCTCTCTCTGTCTCTCTCTGTCTCTCTCTCTCTCTCTCTCTCTCTCTCCCCCCCCCTCCCCTCCCCCTCCCCTCCCCTCCCCCTCCCCTCCCCTCCCCCTCCCTTCCCCCTCCCCTCCCCTCCCCCTCCCCTCCCCCTCCCTTCCCCCTCCCCTCCCCCTCCCCTCCCCCTCCCTTCCCCCTCCCCTCCCCTTCCCCCTCCCCCTCCCCCCTTCGTTCTTCTCTACCTGTCCCCTGTCTCGTTCCCCCGTCTGTAGGCACACACTTCGGCTCTTCTAACACAAGTGTTAAGAAGCCTGGTTTCCCTTCTGTTAAACTTGTCCAGAGTGGTGACCCCCTGCCCTCTTTGTTCCCCCACCTTTGTCTCCTCCTCAGTTTCCTGGACTGTAGTCAGGTTCTTGCTGCCTTTCTTCTTGTCCAGTCCAGAAGCTTCCTTGCTGTCTGTGCTGGGCACCGGTCCATCCCTTCCTCTTTCCTTCACAAAGCCCTCCCCTTGGTTTCTCTGAGCTTTCCGTTGTCTGTTGTCTTCCTACTCCTGTCTGCTCCTTGCCATCTCTGGTGGCTTCTGCTCTCTGCCCACCTCTTGTACGCAGGCCTTTTTCTGTGGTTCTCCTTCGGGTCCTCGAGGCGCGTCTGCATTCACGAAGCAGCAGCTCTTCCAGCCTAAGCAGGTGACTCTTCCATGTCTAACTTGGCTCCTGACCTCGCTCCCCACTTCTTCCAGTGTTCCAGTCCCAACGGGATGTCCGCCCCTGGCTACCCCCTAAGCACCTTAACCTAGGAGATCAAAATCCGGTGGATTCCGCCCCCGCTGTACCCTCCCGCTTGCTGCTTCTCCTGTGTTCGTTCCTCTTTGAGGCAGACACCTCCTGGGCAGTGGGGTGTCGGTCTTGGAGTCGCCTTGGGTTCTCTTTCTCAGAAGAGCTGGGCAGTCACGGAGCTCTGTCCACTTCACCTGCGGTACACCTTGCCCGCTCAGCGCAGTGTTGTGATGCCTGCTCAGGCCTGTGGGAGGCGCACTCTCTCTGAGCGTTTGCTTATGTGAGCCGCATAGCTGCCTTTTTTTCCAGCAACTTTACTGAGTTGTAATTGAAAGGCAGTAAATTGCACACATTTAAAGTGTAGCTTGATCAGTTTCAGCATCTGTGTATATACCCAGGAAACCTTCGCCACAGTCAAGATAACATACACTTGTGTCTCCCCCAGAAGTCTCTGTGTCCTTGTAATCCTTTCCTTCATGCACACAGTGATCTGCTTTTTGTCATTATAGGGGATTTGCGTTTTTCTAGAATTTTATATAGGCGGCCTCATGTACTGTGTACTCTTTTTTGCTCTTGTGTCACTAGTTTGTTTTTACTGAGTAGTATTTCATGGTGTCTGGATGTATCACAGTTTGTTTATCCATTCACCTGTGGAAGCCACGCACTCAGTTTTGCAAAGTGTGTGCTTTTTTGGTTCTGCCTGGCTGGGGTTGGACCCAGATTGTGGCCTGAGGCCTCAGTTTCCCTGTGGGCCTCTTCGATGGATCTCCGCTTCTTCACCTGCTCAGCCTGCAGCCACATTAAAACTCCATGTTTAACTCACATCACACTCATGGCTCTGTGTGTTTCAGGCGTTGAAAAAATAATTGTAAATTGTAAGCAGTGTAAAATCAAAGCTCATCGCTTTGAATGCCACTCAGAATTAATTCATCTGAGCAATTAATGTCAACCGTGGAACACTTAAATTATAATCTTTTAACTTAAAGTTGCTTACGAATTTTCCATTGTTCTTAGTTGAAGGACAGTTATCCCCACATAGGATTAATATTATTAGCTTGTTGCTTGAGCGTAACTGTTCTGAAAAGCTGCACTTTGTGTATTACGATGAGACTTAATGGTCATTGGGTGAGCAGAACTTCTAGAACTATCTTGGCGTAACTGTCAAGGAGTGAGAATAAAGCATATCGTTGCACTGCAGGCGGCAGAACGCACCCAGAGGCGCTTCCCACCTCCCTGTTCCAGGCCTTTGGTTACCTCGGGTTTCCACTCATCTGTCTTACCCACACCACTCTGCTGTCTTCCTGAAACATAAGTCCTGTCATTGTCACTTAGCTTTGTGGCTGCCATTCCTTTTCCCTGTGGGACAGTTTTCACAGGCCTCAGCTTGTTCACAGCCCTTTCTAGCCTGGCCTGAGCTGGGTGCTTCCGACTCCCCCAGTGTCACACAGCCCCGCTTCCTCCTCAGCACAGGCGCAAGCAGACACGCTGACACCTGCACTTCACCTCCCTCCGCGTCTGGGATGGCGCATCCTGGGACTTGCCCTGCTCCCTGTGACGTCACAGACCAGAAGTCTCCTGTGCTGAGAAACCTCCAGCTCATCCTCCGCCATCCTCCCTTCCCCAGGCTGTGCTCACTGAGGGGGAGTCATCTTGGCATTAAAGCGGTGGAAGGTTGACAAAAGTCTCAGTGCTGAAAAGACAAATATGTAGAAGATCATCCTTCTAAGGGGCACATTGAAGACATTTCCACCAAGTCCTTAACCTTTACTCTGAGGATTAAAGTTTTTGTTTAACATTTGACTTTTATTTCTCTCCATTTACCTGTTTTATTCCTCCAGAGAGATTACACATCATGCATGGAGCACAGGACTTGGCATGTTAAAAGTGCCCACAAAATGCTAACCGGATTTTTAATCAATTTTTAAGGTACTGTTTTTCTTCCCCTTTAGGGACATGAATTTTATAACCCCCAAAAGAAAAATTACATTTTCCTACGTAACGCAGCCGAAGAGCTAAAGCCCAGGAATAAGAAGTAGTGACTGGAGACTTGTGGGTTGTCCAGAGTTGTCTTCTCTCCACTCTGCCTCATCTCTGTACGAATTTGGGTCCCAGCTTTCAGTGGGTTGTCAGCCATGGATATGGATTTCAACCCCTGAAGAAAACGATGTCATTGTTCAGCAGTCAGGAGCCTGGCGGCCACGGTGACTGTCCATCTCTCCATTCCACTGCCGGTTACAGGTTTTGTCTGTAACTCTAAGATCTTAGATTCATGTGGGCAACTGCCAGGTATTTTGCAGTGCTTCATTCAGCAGTGTATGTATTAGAGAACATTGGGAAACATTCTACGAGCCCTGTACTGTATTTTGTAATAAAATATTTAGAAGATTGTCTACTAAGCTCCCTTTGTCCGTCTCTCCCCTTGCCCACCCCGTAAGCTCTGAAGTGGTTGCCCTGCTCAGCATCATCATTGGGTTTTGATTTGTGATTGCAGATGCCCTGTGGGAAATGCAGAAATTTTGCCCCTTTGGAGAGAGGAACCCCTGAGCTGGGAGTATTTCTGCTGTGTGGATTCTCTAGCAGCAGTCTCTCCAAGCATTGGTGGGCAGAGTTTGAATGTGTTTTTCTTTTGCTTCCTTCATTCCTGTCTTGGACATTCCAGTGCTTTTCAGTTCTGCAGGGCAGATGTCCTGGTGACTGGAACAGGGGTGTTCGTGTTCTGAGTGACAGGCCTTTGTGGGCAAAGCCCAAGTGGGTGATGCATGTGTGGCCTTCAAGTTAGAACCCAGGTACCCTGCCTGGGAAGTACTTGGAGCTGGTGCCCCCAGTAGCCATAGGTTTGAGGTGTTGCTTTTTTATTTCATGTAGTTCAAAATTCCTGATTGGTAAGTATCTGAAACGAGAGTCTGTTGTGTTTTTGCCCTGCAATCCCGAATGCTTTTTCTGCTTTACTCTTCGGGGCTGGTGTGTAAATTAACTTCCTGAGTGTGGAGCTCTGGTATTGATAATACTGTAAGACATGTTTGCCTACTCTTAAAAGACAAAATAAAGTTTTCTACTGAAAGACATTGCCAGCACTCAATGGTTTAAATTCTTTGGTAGTCAGATCACAGATGAATTCAGACCATTAACTCTCTAGTTCTTTTGGTCTGAAAAGTTTTGTTTTGGGTTGGTTGTTTTTTTCTTTTATTTTTTTGAGAGAGAGGGAAAGGCAAGTGCACTAGAAAAGTCTTAATATTCAGGTTAACTGTTTACAGCTAACTTTTTCCTTCCCTTTATGAATCAGCCCTGCAGCTCTGCGATCTGTGTGTATCGGCAGACGGCGAGTAGGAAAGATTGCCATGAGGAGAGCCAAGCTCTAGCCAAGCTCAGGCTATTTCAGTAGCCAACGTTCGTTGGAGGTGAGAATAGATGGATCACTTTTAGTTTAGCCACAGTTATTTTTTTTTTTGCGGTATGCGGGCCTCTCCCGTTGCGGAGCACAGGCTCCGGACGCGCAAGCTCAGCGGCCATGACTCACGGGCCCAGCCACTCCGCGGCATGTGGGATCTTCCCGGACCGGGGCACAAACCCATGTCCCCTGCATCGGCAGGCGGACTCTCAACCACTGCGCCACTAGGGAAGCCCTAGCCGCAGTTTTGTTACTCTTTTTACAAGCTAGTGGCTGGCTATGGTTGAAAATGACCACAAAATAGTGAGTCTTAAGTCATGAGCCTTTTAGAGTATTCTTTTCCAAGACTGGGCCTTGTCACATCACCAAGGGGATAGTTTTTCTAATTGGCAAATTTAAAACATTTGCTTAAGTCCAGGGTTGGACTTGGGGCTGCCAGAAACCAGGAGTAAAGTAAGCTCCTTGCTGGGAGACAGGCTCAGTTCTCTGTCGGCCTAGAACCCAGAACATAAAAGTCTGCTGTATTTTTTCTAATGATGAACCTGTAAATATTTGTTGAGGTCATTAAACTTAAGATACTTGTTCTCATGTTTCCTAAAAGGTATGCGAAGTCTGAGGAACTCTCCAACTTTAGCATCCTCATCCCTGCAGGCACCAGTACTGTATGTTGCATACAGCAGGTGCTCAATAGGTAGTCGTAAATTTGATGGCATCTTCTAGTTTGGAAAGATACAAGTGTAATCTTGACTGTGCTTTAATAAGTGTCAAGTCATACTGCCATTAAAAATTTACACCCAGTTAAAAATAGAGTTCCTGCTTTTGCTGAAGGTGGAATATGTAAACCTCATGGAGAAGACAAGTTTTGTTTTCACTTATTTTTTTCCAACATTTTTAAGGAAAACTTTCAAACATACAGAGGAGTTGGAGATTTGTAGTGGCCGTATATCTACCACCTAGATTCTACAGTTAACATTTTGTTTCCATTCAATTTTCCACTTGGTTTTATTAGGTTTCTTCTCATCCCTATTTATAACATAACTTTCTTGATTAATTGTGGACATGATCATATTAAGATGCTGCTCAGGACCTCCATGGCGGTCCAGTGGTTAAGACTCCGCGCTTCCATTGCAGGGGGCGTGGGTTTGATCCTTGGTCAGGGAACTGAGATCCTGCGTGCCTCATGGTGCAGCCAAAAAAAAAAAAGATGCTGGACAAGGTGTCCTTACGGTTTTTCCCAAGCCTGAGTACAGGGAGGAGCACCTCTCTGATCCTGTTACGTTTAGTCTGACCCCAGGTTCAGAGGGGCAGATCCTGGAAATGGCAGGGCACTGTGGTTCTCCGTGTGTGAGCGCAGGTCTGCAGGCCCGCGTCTGAGCCTGCCTGGGAGAATCCCGCTCAGGCAGGGGGGCCTTCCGAACCCTCCCTGCCCAGGGCTGCTTTACGGGTGGCTTCATCTGTCACCAGCCCTGGACAAGAGGATGCAGGGGTTGGGTTGGGTGGAACTATGTGTGTGCCCGACTCCCTGCAGTGAGGAATTGCAGTCCTTCCAGAGAAGTGGCAGTTCCAGCAGGGGAGGAGCTCCTCAGAGGCGGAGCCCTGCGCTGGACAGCGGGTGTCAGTGCAGCTTCCCAGGCAGGCTGAGCCACTGCTTCCACTGGTATTTACTGATTTTTCTTTAAATCGATCCACTTCTTGAAAACATAGTTACCTTTCAAAAATAAATTTGTTGCCGCCATAAATTTAGAGAAAAAATTTCAGGATATGGAAAACTAATATCTCTTGCCCAAGGTATTGTAGAAAGTAACCATAAAAAATAATACAGTGAAAATAAAGCAATGAAAATGAGACAGGAAATAATACAATGGAAGTTAAAACGTACACCTGAAAGTCGTCTTCAAGGTACAAACATACCTCGCTGGAAAATTCTGTAAAGGTGACATTATTCCATGTGTTCTAGGCTACTTGGTAGAGTGGAGGGATACTTTTTTTTATTCAAAACTTGAGTTTCCTTTTAAGGACGGGCTCTGTAAGAAATGAACCTGGAATGCATATAGGAACATCTAAGCCAGCATTTTCCAAATTAAATCATGACTCATTCATAGGTGGTACAATGACTGTAGTTGTAGCATTTTTTTAAATGGAGCCACAAAAGTTGACAGAACCCATTCCAGTACGTTGCATACAGTAATGGCAAGTATTGTGCTACCATTACATGTGTATATATGAATCTATGTATGTATGTATGATATATTTTAATATCGGAGATGGGCATTTTTCTCTGTCCCTGTTAATTTTTATATGGTTTAGGGTGAGTTCTTGAGGTTCAATAATAACCTCAAGTAGTATTGCATGAGTACCAGTCGTAAGTATGTCCTTGCCTTCTCCCCAAAATGGGAGGGGTAGTTACATCAATTCTAATGTGACATTTGAAATGGCTGTACAACGTTATAGTTAAGAACATGCACTCAGAGTTGGATTGCCTGTCTTCACATCTGCGCTCTGTCACTTACCAACTCGGCGACCTTGAGCATGTGATTAAACTTCTCTGAGCCTCAGTGACCTCATCTGTAAAATAGGAGACGTTAAAAGTAGCTACCGCAGAAGGTGGGTGTGAGTAAAGAGCTAGTGCATGCCACGGGCTTCTGTGGCTGGCACGTAATAAATGCTCCAATGTCAGCTGCTGCTATTGTAACTTCATGGGGGGATGGCATCGGTGGGAAGTTTCCTATCCCACGGAGTCTGCTGGAACGAAAACGTCCCTAAGGATTGTCGCAGGGGGAGGCTGTTTCAGTGTGGCCAGCAGATGGCGCCAGTGACGCCAGTGGCAGTATTGGGGACAAGGTTCTGTATTCAGTTTCACCGGCTTCAGCTGATTAAAAGAAGTGGCATGTTTACTCTCCGTTTGCTGCTGTCAGTAAGCTTGTCAAATAGTTGGAAAGTGGAGTCAAAGATTATTTATCCTGCTAGAAGACTATTCTTTAAAATAATACACTTTTATCTTTAGAAGATGGATGGCCTCCTTAGGAAATGCTGAAGGGGACAATTTTTCAGTGGTCAGATTCCTGACTTTTCTACTTAAAATTTAATGCCCCCATTGGTTTCCTCCTGGGACATTGAAGCCTTGTTGTGTGGGGTGCAGGGGGTTCTGAGCACCTGCTCACCCTTTAGCATCCCTGCCCTGGTTTGGGAAGGAAAGATTCGGAAAATCTCCATCCCAGATGGGCATTGGAGGCAAACAGGCCATTTTACAATGAGTTTTAGTAACTTTGGGTGCTCTAGGCCTCTGCGTGACTAGTCAGAATTGAGATGTACAACGTACACAGAAGATTTCAAACAAAAAGAAGAATGTAAATATCTCATTAACTTCTATCAATTATATGTTGAAATAATATTCTGGATGATAAAATTAATTTCACCTGATCATACTTCTGTACCTGTAGCTCCTAGAAATGCAGATCTACTGCTCGCAGTGTATTTCCCTGGGACGTTGGGGCTCCAGGCCCTCTGACTTTTTGTAGGTTTCCCCACTCATCACATCATATGTTAAAATACACCCACATCCCTCCTTAAATACACATTCTTGCTGCAAATTTTCTGAAAATTTTTGTTTCATGTGTTACTTCTGAAATTATTTGGCAGTCTTTAATTCACACTTGGCAATGATTTCTTAATGATCACCTTGAATACCAGGAAATTTCTCATACATGTTTTCTGACAAATTTTTGGAACACTAAACCGTTGATAGTATTACATTTGTAGACACAATGAAATGTTAATTTGGGGTTGTTTTTATATTTTGAAGCCAATTTCCTCTCTCTCTCTCTCTTCCCCCCCCCCCCCCCCAACCCCTCTCTCCTCCCACCCCCAGACACTTTTGTAGGCCCTTGAACAAGCTGTATAGCCCCAGTCATTGCGTCCACAGTGCCCGGTGGGAAATCTCTCGCGGCTGCAGTGTTTGGGAAAGGCAGTTTCAACACAAGTGTCCTATTTCCTTGAGAGGTGCTGGGTTGATAGCCAGAGACTGCCACCGTTTCATAGCTCTGCAGGATGTCCTGCTAAGTGAGGTTACCCGGATTTCACAGATCTTGTTCAGCAGAAGGTGGGAGAAGGTGGCAAAACCATGCGGCTGCGGTTTTGAGAGTTTTTCATCACAACAGGTGTTATGTCACCAAAAGGCAAATGGAAGCAGAGTGAGTAATGTTGTAGCCTTTTGTATGTAAGTCTATTGTAAATTTTGCATTGATGTATGTTGGGAAATATTCTTTAAGGTGAGGGCCATTTCCAAAGCAAATAAGAAAAACCTGTTACACACTTGCTGAAATAATAAGTCAGCCCCTAAAAAGCAACGGGTGTGCATTCTTTTGGTTTTTTCCCCCAGGCGTGGGGCAGAGGCAGTGATGGGGAGAGGAACTGGACACAGTACTAAGAAGAAACTGTCAATCTCCAGCATCCCATGGATCCAAATCAGCACCACCCTTCGGGTCATCATGGCCACTGGCAGTGCCGGGTCACCCCCGCACCTTCAGTTTCTCTTCCCCGTCACTGGTCAGCAGTGAAGGTCTCTCCCTCTGCTTTTGAGTCTTGAATTTAGATGTGGCCGGGAGCCCCTGGGTACAGTGTCAGCACTGCTCCAGGTGAGTTTATGGGCGTTGGTCACTCACCAGATTTCACAAGGCTGCCTGGGGACTGGGAGGGGCTGGCCGATGCTCCCTGTGACCCGGGCTTCCGGCCAGGACTCGCTGCTTGCAGTGGAGTCGGACCCCGCTTCCTCCTGACCCTGGGCGCCTCCTCGGCCACCATACCTGCCATCGTTTCCACTCCCTCACAGATCTTGCTGACTCCTGGGTTGGCCCTTAAAACAGAAGTGCAATGGAGACCCATTCTTTTCTGAGAGTGGGAGGTACCCGCTGTTCTCAGATCAGTGCGTGTCTCCTGGCGCCAGGGCCCAGGGGCGCCCCCAAGGCTCTTCAGCTCTCGGACTTCATGTGACGTGAGCCTGTTCCTTGGCCGCATCGGTGGGACTCCGCAGGGAGGGCCCTTGACCAGTGCGGAAGGCCCCGAGCGTGATTCTGGTTAACAACTCAGTCGCCTGCAGATGCAAAGGAGGTATTTGTCATGGGCTGAGCTGTGCCCCCTCATTGTATCTTGAAGTCCTAACTCCCCAGTACCTCAGAATGTGACTGGATTTGGAGAAAGGGCCCGAATCCAATACGACTGGTGTCCTTAAAAGAAGAGATCGGGACGCAGACGCCACAGAGGAAAGACCATGTGATGACACAGGGAGAAGACGGCCATCTGCAAGCCGTCTTGCAGAGAGAGAGGCCTCGCAAAAGCCAGCCTGCCCACGCCTTGACCTTGGGCTTCTGGCCTCCGGAACTGTGAGGAAATGAATTTTGGTGGCGCTTTGGCCCAGCACCCTGAGCTAAGTGTGCCCAGGGAGCCATGTGAATTTCAGCTGTGTGACAAGGTGTCCCCCTTGGAATAGAGCCCATGTTCATGTTGCACCTACAGGAACCTTCACACACGCTCCTGGGCTCCCAGAGCTGCCAGGCTGCGTCTGCCGGGGCAGGGTCTCCCACCAGCGCTCACTGGGAAAGACCCCTGCCAGCAGGGAGGCGCCCTCCCCCCCCCTGCAGGGACAGGCTGGCCCTCGTCCCCAGTGTTGGTTCTCGAGGACCACTCTCAGCCTGGGGATTAGCCACACACCATCCTGGGGAAGGGGCTTCTGCTGGCAGGACAGGCTTCCCAGCACCCAAAGCTAAGACACTTGTAGCCTTCCGGGTGGGGTGGGGCTGACTGCGTTTAGTCCACACTTTCACACCAGCAGCGGCCGCTCTTCTAAGGCCGACAGAGGTGGTGTCCAAGGTGTGCACTGACACACCATCCTCAGTCCCCAAGGCGTCCCCTGCTTCCCACGCCACCCCACACGGTAAGAGGGGCTTTGCAGGTGTGACCAAGGCCCTGGGCCTCGAGATGGGGAAATTATGCTGGATTATCCAGTGGCCCAGTGGAGTTGAAAGGGTCTTTAAAGTGGAAGAGGTGGGTAGAAGGGAGAGAGCGTCAGAGAGATGCTGTGGGAGAGACACGACTCTGAATGTGGAGGAGGAGGCCACGAGCTAGGGGTGCAGGCGGCTTCTAGAAGCCAGAAAAGGCAAGCAAACGGATTCCCTCCTGGAGCCGCCAGAAGGACCACCCCTGCCTACACCTTGACTTAAGCCCCGTGAGACCCATTCTGGGCTCTGACCTCCAGAACTGTAAGAGAAGAGATGTCTGCTGCTTTAAGCCATAAAGTGTGGGCACTCTGTGACAGCAACAACGGGAGCTAATGCAAAGGGGTCCCCTGGGACCCAGAGATCCCATATGTAGACTTCGGGGTCCATGAAATGGAAGGGGGAAGTGTTCATGTTCAGCAACCAGTGTCAGACTGAGGCACAAAGGAGCCACAAACTTGGCCGGGGCCCCACCACCAGCAGCAGCTGTGACCCAGCCACGAGGCTGTAGCGCACCGTGTCTCTGATATCCTGACACAGCCGTCTTGCTCATCAGGCCTTCACAACTACAGACTCACTAGCTGGATCTTATTGCTCAATGCACTAGTAAGGGAGCACATGCTTGCTTTTCACTGTTGTAATAGCTGTATTTTAGTATGATTGTTTTCCTAGGCATTTTATTAAGTGTCTAAGGCCATCCGTCTGAGGAGGGTCCTTCAGTCTCAGCAGACTGCCCAGGGCTCCGTGGCCTACACAGAGCTGTGGGCCCCTGGGAGGGGACATGACTTGAGGAGGCTGGGCCCTTTGGCTCTGGTTTGGAGAGCAGGGAAGGCATCTTGAACAAAGGGATCTGGGACTCTGCCCCAGGGCACTGGGGAGACACCAAAGCAGCACACGTGGGAGGGCTGCCAGGGTCCCTGGAAACTGATGCATGCCTGGTGAAAAAACCCAAACTACAGGAGTTCGCATTGACCAAGCTCCCATTCGGTATGAGGATGAGCTCAGCACCCTGTGTATGATCTCACTTCAGCCTCACCGAAGCCCTAGGAGGAAGTCACTGTCGTTATGCCCATTTTACAGATGAGAAAACTGAGGCCCAGAGAGGTGTTGGCTAGCAAGCACGTGATGCGTGCAGGACACAAGTGTGGCCTGCCCTCTGCCTGAAAAGAACGGGGAGGGACTTCACTACCTGACGGTGATGATCAGAGAGGAGCCCAGGGGTCAGGTTACTCTCGGAAGCGGAAACAGCAGAGCCCAATCCATGCCCGGCTGGCGCGCAAAAGTCTCTCGCGCTTCCTCTTTTGGTTCGCTGTGTCGGTTGTTTTATTTCAAGGCTCCTCGGGCCTCCGCCGGTTTGGGTGGAGGTGGGTGCAGGTGGCCCCAGCTGCAGCCCAGGTCTGCGATGCAGAGGGGGCTGCCCAGGCTTGACTCCACAGGAACACTGCGTCGCGTGCATCTCGGTTAAGATAAACAGGCTTTGGGGATCCCTCCACGTTCCCAGTCTCAGTCTTCTGGAATGCGTTCATTCACGCATTTGTTCCTTCACTCAGCACATCTTTACTGAGTGCTTTCCATTTGCGAGGCCCTGGGTACACGTCAGTGCACAAAGCAGCCAGCAGCCCGTCCTCCTGGAGCTGGCCTCTCGTGGGGAGGCGGTCCGCACAGAAACAAACAGATGTATAAAGCAGGGTCGGGCAGGGACACGAGCTTTTGAGGGGTGCTGGAGGAGAGGCCTGGATGGAGTCCGAGTCCCAGGCCCTGAGAGCATCCAGTCAGCGACAGCAGATCCAAACACCAGGTCAGCTGCCTTCCAAGACGGGCTGGGAACTGAGAACCTGCGTCGTTCCTGGGGCTGCGGCCAGATGCCGCCTCTGAGATGCAGGTGGGGATGGACAGTGGGGTCTCAGCCTGGCTACTCGCTGAGTGAAAGGTCCAGACTCAGGAGACAGCCAGGAGGGGGGGCAGGGAAGGTGGGCGCGGGTTCCATTCCCAGCGGGGGTTGGGAGGGAAGGATGGGACCGGACATAAACTGGGGATGTTTTAAGTGAAAGGATCCTTAGTTGAACCCCCACTTTTCCCAGCTGAGCAGCTGAAGCCCAGAAAGGTACAGGGGTGCTTCCCAGTCCCCGGGGAGTCCCAGGACCGTCACGTGGCTCTGAAGCCCGTTCCAAACCATGAGTTTGACAGCCGTGATTCCACCCGCTCAGGGCTGTGGCTTCCTCTCCCCTCCGGCCGTGCTAGTCTTCCGGGGCTGCTGCAGCATCTGACCACGAACTGGAAGACTTAAGACAACAGACATTTACTCGCTCACAGCTCTGGAGGCCAGAAGGCCGAAGTCAAGGTGTCAGCAGGGCCGAGCTCCCCGAGAAGGCGCTAAGAGGGAAGACTGTCCCCTGTATGCCTTTCGGTGCTGTGGCTTCCGGGGTCGCCAGCAATCACGGCGCTCCTCGGCTTGAAGGCGCATCCCTCCAACCTCTGTCTCTGTTGTCACAAGGCCTCCTCCTTGCATGTCTGTGTCTTCACGTGGCCTTCTGATAAGGACAAACGTCATTGGATTAGGCCCCATACTGCTCCAATATGACCTCATCTTAAATGGATGGTAGTACAAATAAGGTCACATTCACGGGTACCAGAGACTTGAATATATTCTTGGGGGACACAATCCAACCCGTAGCAAATGCCCACATCCAGGCACAGTCTCAGAGTAGGGTCCTGAGTCCAGGCTCCCCTCGTGGAGACAGTGACAAAGCCTGTAAACCATCTCCTGAGTGAGCTGTGTCAGGCGGGGGTAGGCAGTGGGCAGGGGGACGGGGCTTTATCCACTTGCCACATTCAGAGCTGTGAGCCTGGGAAAGTGTCCTCAGGGGAGGAGAGGCAGCACGTGTGCTGGGCAGCAGCGGACAGACCCTCACCCCGAGCAGCCTGGCCTAAATCGTCACTCCTGTGTCTTTCCATTTGGCTTCCCAACCCCCCTTCCCTTCTGCTGGTGATGCAGGGACCTAAGGGGACAGAGGATGAATGAGTCAATGATTCAAACCTGGCTGTCCTCTTCTTGAGACACCGATGTTCCCCCTGTCCCCTTCCTGGCTGGGCCCGAGTGCAAGGTGCATGCAGTGAGCCCACCCACCCGGGGGCTGACCAATGTCCCGCCCGTGTCCTGCTCTGTCCCCTTGTAATGAAGGGCTTGGAACTTTAGAGAGAGGAGCATCGGCCCAAAGGCCCAAAGCGTTGGGACCAAGATCAACCTCTGGGCTGACCTCCCAACCCACCATGTGATGGACACCAAAGGAAGCAGGGACAAATGACCCCTGTCCAGCCATGCTGGCCCCTTCAGTAGAAATTATCAAACTGCATCTGCTTCATTTGGGAACGCTTTCAGTTGTCATCATGGAAAACCCAACTACAGTGGCTTAAACATGTTGGGATCTATTCTTCTTACCCAACAAGGAGCCTGGTTGTTGGCCTTGGTTTAGCCCAAGTTTTCTCAGTTTCAGCACTGCTGACATTTTGGGCTGGATAATTCTTTCTTGTGGGTGCTGTCCTGTGCAGTATAGAATATTTAGCAGCTTCCCTGGCCCCCACATTCTAGATGCCAGTAGCGTTCCTCCCTCAAGCTGTGACCACCAAAAATGTCTCCAGACATTTGCCAAATGTCCCCTGGGTTTAGCGGTATCAGGACTGGTGTCTGTGAGTCGCTTGCACTTTGCCTCAAGGTCGTAAGTCAGCTGCCACAGCTCCGAACATCCCAACCATGTCAGAGCAGAAATAACAATAAGGGGCTGGTACCAGATACCATTGTTTCTTTGAGCAGAAGGCTGGAAGCCAAACAGATTTCTTCTTGGTTCTCACTTCACTCGACCTCTCTGAGGTCTCACCTGCCCAGCCCTCAAAGCAGGGAGACAAGGCCTTCTCTAAAGGCTGTGGGAGGACAAAATGGGATCATGGATTGGCCATTTACTGCTCTGGGGGGCCTGGGGGGAGTCACTCTGAGCTTCAGTTCCCTCCCTCTTAAAACTGGGCTAATAGTACCTACCTGAGAAAAAAAGGTGTTTTGAGGTTAAATCACCTAATTACATGTGTCACCCAGTTCAGGGCTGGGCTCAAAACAGGAACTAAAACAACTGACCTTTATTATTATCAGTGGTGTGGGAGGATTAACCACTAAAAGTGCCCGGCACTCAAAGGTTATTCCGTTAGTGATGGTGGCTGGATCTCCCGCCTCTAAGCTTTTGCACTGTTACCTGTGCTGTTCCCTATGCGCCAATGGCTCTGGCTCTCACCACTTGCTCTCACCAATTCCCAGAGGCCTTACCGGACTCTAAAGAACACCTGTCACGTTTCTTTGCTCCCATCTCAGGACCCGCCTGGAAAAATTTTCTCCCATCTCAGGACCCGCCTGGAAAAATTTAAATGTAAATATAATATTCATTCATTCATTTTCTCTCTATTCCTCCTAGAATGTAAGCTCGTGTGTGTGTGCGTGTGGGTGTGCGTGTGTGTGTGGGTGTGTGTGTATTGGGGATGGGGTACGTTATTAGTTTCCTACTTGCAGTCTTCCCGGGGTCTAGAACCCTGGCCTGGCACCTAATGGATCATTAATAAGAATGTGTTGGGTGAATAGCTAATTCTCAGGCAGAAGTTGGTGACACGTGGGCACGTGGGGCCACCCGACGGGCGGAGAGATTGGTGACGCAGAAACTTAAGGGCCAGAGAATGAACACGTGAAAGAATCGTAGCGGGCACATCCGCCTTTTAAGAGACTGACGCCCCCTGCCCTCTTCCGGGCCGGGTGGGAGCGCGAGATGCACGCAACGAGCCTGCCCATCCCGGGGCGTTTCCCTTTTCTGACCCCGTGTCCCCGTCCCGGGCGCCAACCGCCAGGCTCGAGACCCTTCGGACCCCGCAGCGCCAGCACGTGCTCTGCAAACGCCCGCCGGCCGGCGCGCAGCCGCACTCCCCGCGGCGCCCCTCCCTGCGCGGTCGTTCCGCCGGGAGGGGCGAGGGTGGGCGGGGCGGGGCGGGGCGGGGCCGGTCCGGGCGGCTCTGGGACTTGTAGGCCTGGAGTCTCGCCGCCCGCGCCCCGCCTGCCCCCGCCCCTAGAAGCCCTGTCTGTCACGGAAGGGGAAACTGAGGCCAGCTGATGGGACCCAGTGTGCCCAAGATGGAGCGGCCGCACGGTGACCGCCTTCCCTGGCCCAAAAAGTGGAGGTCACACTTTCGCAAAGTTTTCCAAGGGCGCGCTGAGTGTCCCTTGTCTGGTCGAGAGCTCTCCTCGGCTTCTTCCTTCCATCGTGCATTCACTCAACAAACATTTCCCGGGGGCCCTCTGCTTGCCAGGCCGCACAGCTTGAGCAAACCATCCAAGGGCCCACCTCGCAGGGGAGAGAGACCTTAAACCCATGAATAGGTAACCAGGGCTTGGGGAGGTGAAAGTACACGGAAGGAAAAGAAGAGCAGAATAAAGGGCGAGCGATGAGGTCCAGCCCCGAGGCAGGAGTGGGCCTGGGGATTTGGAGGAAACTGGGAGCGACAAGACCAGGAAGAAATGAGGGGAGACTGAAAAGTGTGTCCCCGGAGTACTCGGGGTTCCATTCCCAGCGTGAGGGGGCTGGGGCGGGGGTTTGGGGGGAAGGAAGGTTCAGACCAATGGTTGCCGGGTGGCGCGCGGGGTCAGGGCGTCCAGGGGCTTGAGGCACAGCTGGTCTGGGCCTGGAATCAAACGCAGCCTGACAGAGAAGGTGCCTGATAAACACCTGAAAGACTAGTGAACGCTTCGCCTGCCTCCCTGTACCCCTCAGTCCGGCAGGAGCTGGGGTCACCAGGAGCGACCCCACTCAGAGCAGTGGTAACTTAAAAAAAAAAAGCACAACCTAAAAGTTAAGAATTATGTTTTACTTGGCGGACTTTCTGCGGACTCGAACCCTTGAAGCAGCTCTCAGGGACTGCTCCAAAGAGGTCAGGGAGGAGCCAGGATATAGAGGAGTTTTTGCAACAAAAACCAAAACGTGGGAACATCAAAAGATCACTGTTAGTTAAAGAAAAACCAGACATCTCAAGTTAGCGAATTTAGCGCTTTTCTACGTATGCGAAGATGCAAGAGTCTGGGCTCATTGAAATCATTCCTTTGATGTGCACCTTAACCATCTAGGGCCAGTATCCTGTTTTGTTCCACTCCGAATCCCCTCAGGGTACACAGTTGGGGGTGGCTGCAGTGGCTGATGGCCGCAACATCTTTTGTTTACTGACATGGCCCGTGACATTTTTCGCCCACAGCAGAGTCCTGACTGCACAGGACATCACAATGCTGGTGCCTGGACATGTGGAGGGTTTGAGATCCTCAGGGCCTGGCTCTGCACGGCCGTGTGACCCACTGGTTGGGGGGGATGCTGGTGCCAGGGCCTCGGGTTCAGTGCTCTTGTCAGACATGAAATTCCTAATAACTTTGGACAAGATGCCCTGACAATTCTGTAGCGGGTCCTGCTACAGAGACCCAGGGGTGGGCCTGTTTCTAGGGCTGGGGAAGGGAACAGAGGGAACAGGGCCACCCTCTGCTTGTTTTCCCCCAAGGATGGCCCATAGAGATGGAGGGATCCTTGGCACAGGGATGGACTTTTGAGGAGGCCAGAACTACTTCCCCTGTCCAGTCACCTTCTCAGAGGGGCCTCCGGGACCACTCCGGCCACTCCTGGACGGCAGCACCCTGATTTATTTCTTAATGGACAGTACATTGTATATTTACCTGTTTGTCTTGTTCATAGAAGCTTTGTGGGGTAGAGTGTGTTGCGTGCATTTCTGCATCCCCCACGCCCTGATAAATATTCGTCGAACGAATTATATTTACATATAAAAACAAAGGCTGTTTCACCTTTAATATGAGTTCCTGTACCGTAAGCTGCGCTGGGGAAACGATTCAGACTCACTAAACATGGTCTGAATCGTTTACGTCTCATTCGCTAGACGGTGCGCTCCTCGAGAGCAGGGGCCAGGAACCCAGTGAGCACGTATTGGTGCCCCCAAAACACCCGGATGCGCTCCCTACCCTTGTGCTCGCCCTACCCCTGGGCTTCAGCAGGGCACGTGGGGCGTGGCGTGGCGGGGCCGGACTACGCCTCCCGGCGGCCCCCGCGCGCCCGGGCGGGGATGAGGGGGCGGGGCAGGACGCCAGGGGCGGGGCCTGGGCGGCCGGGGGCGGGGCCGACTACAAAGCCCGGGTGGGCGACGGGGCGCAGAGTTCCCGCAGCGCCGGCACGAAGGCGACGCAGCGCAGTGCCGCGCGTAGAGCGGGAGCGACCCGCGAGTGGACGGGCCCGGCGGCTGGGCCGGCGCCCCTGCTGCCCCGCTCGCTCCCTGCCGCCCCCAATGAGCGCAGCCTCACGCGGCCCGGGTCCGTAGGCGGCGGGGCGCCCCCCATGCTGCTGCAGCCCGCGCCGTGCGCCCCGAGCGCGGGCTTCCCGCGGCCCCCGGCCGCCCTCGGCGCCATGCACGGCTCGCAGAAGGACACCACGTTCACCAAGATCTTCGTGGGCGGCCTGCCCTACCACACCACCGACGCCTCGCTCAGGAAGTACTTCGAGGGCTTCGGGGACATCGAGGAGGCAGTGGTCATCACCGACCGCCAGACGGGGAAGTCCCGCGGCTACGGCTTCGTAAGTGGCCCCGCGGCCGGGCGCTCCCCTCCCCGCACTTATCGCGGCCGGGCCGCTGAGTCAGCCGGCGGGCGCACGCCAGCCCCGGGCGCCTCCCGCCGGCTCGGCACCTGCTGCCCCCTCTCGGGCTCCAGCCGGTCCTGCCCCCGCCCCCCAGGCCCCGTCTCCCTGCCCCCTCCCCACGCCCGGTTTAAAGGGAGAGCCGCTGTGTTCAGTTAGGTCTCCGAAGTTTGTGGAGAGGTTCTCGGCACTTCCTGGAGCAACAAGCGAGCGAGGAGCCGGGCTTCAGCCCCGGGCGCTCTGGAGCTCTGAAGCAACCCCATTTTATTTTCCAGCAGCTCCCTCAGACACCCCAAACAACCTAAGTAAAAATGGGCCTGAAGACACCTCTTCTACTTCCTTTCTAACTAGGGTGTTCCTAAACCCCTCCCTTGAGGAGGTTTGTCGTCCCCACTGGCCGGGACCCCTGCCTCCCTTCAGGGTGGCCGTGTCTTCCCTGGTGGTTGTTTCCGTCCTTGAGGGCAGTGTTTCCTAGCACTTGAACTCGGGGGAGGAGCCGGGGCCCAGGGGCAGCTTTGGGAGGGCCCCAGGCTGGGGTCAGAGGGGACTGGGCTGGACGCCTTGGGTAATGGGCACCCGGGGCGGGGGGAAACGAGGGCCCCGTGCCAGGGCTCTAGACTCCTCTTTCCGTTCCCCCCGCCGGCAAGGGAAGCCCCTGATGCGTCTGTGCTCCTCCAGGTGACCATGGCTGACCGGGCGGCGGCTGAGAGGGCTTGCAAAGACCCTAACCCCAACATCGACGGCCGCAAGGCCAACGTGAACCTGGCCTATCTGGGCGCCAAGCCGCGGAGCCTTCAGACGGGTGAGAGCCCTGTTCTCCTTCCCTGGTACTTCTGGTTGCTATATTCAGCGTTGGTATCTGTCGGGTGAAAAGGCACCCGCCCGCCCCCCCGCTCCCCCCCCCTCCAGGGGTGGCAGTCGGCTGTCATGTGCTCCCAGAGAGCCATCTCATAGCAGTCATCTCCCAGCTTGGAAGCTGAACCCCTTCCTCTGGCTGTGTGTGCCGGTGGGACAGGGCGAGGAGGGCGCGTCACCCGGTTGTCAGCTGTCCTCACCGGAGGGAGGAAGTTGGTCCCTGGGGCTGGAGGTTGGGAGGACCGACACCCAGAGGCTGCCGCCTCTCGGGTCCCTCGGCCTCCTTCGCCTGAGAGTTTCGGGGTTCATGTGGAGGTGGCCTGGGAGGGGAAAGGAAGCTGATTAACGCGTTGGGTTAGAGGTGGGTGATTGTGAGGTGCTTTCCTGTGTCAGGCCGGGCCCCTAACTGGTCCCTCGTTTTAGGCTTTGCCATCGGCGTGCAGCAGCTGCACCCCACCTTGATCCAGCGGACTTACGGGTGAGTGGACAGGGCTGGCTGGGATGGGGGCGGTAAACAGGCCTTGGAAGCCAGGCCAGGGGCTGTGAGCTTCCTGGGTCTTCTGGTGCAGGTGCCCATCGGTCTGAGGGAGCCTCTTACCCTGGGACCGCCGACCCCACGGTGGTCGGTTGCACTGTCTGCAGCTACCTTTCTGCGTCTGAGAACTGACCTTTGCTCCAGCCTTTCAGAAGCGTGATTGTGTTTTGGGAGTGGGAGGGAGACAAGCTGGGAGAAGGGGGAGAAGGCAGGTTGCGTTTCTCTGTCCCCCAGAAAAGGCCGCACCACAGAGACATGGGAGCATGAGCTCTGGAGCCTGTGGCCTGGGTTCAGATCCCGGTTTCTCCTCGCTGGGTGCGTGATCTCCGCTCACGCAGCCACCAGTGCCTCAGTTTCCTCACCTGTGATATGGGATGGTGACAGCACCTCTGAGTTCTGTGGGTGGAGGCCTGGCATGGGCCCCATGCAGGTTAGGTAAGTATGCTGGAAGGGTTTGCCGACTAGGAAGCAGGCCAGGCTCTTTGAGGGTGCCCCTCTGACCTGCTCCAGTGCCCGACAGATGGCGGCAGCAGGTCACTGCCAACCGGTCCAATGTTTGCGAAGCTGCAACAGGTGAGCCCGGATCAGGGCCAGATGTCCCCACCCGAGTGGGCCCGGCCTGTGGACGTTTCGTCTGATGTGCTTTAGAGCAGTGTGTCCCAGTCTCCTCCATCCGAAAAGGGCCTTCGTCGTTGTTTTTCTTTGTTTTTTTTTTTTAAACGTCTAATGAGGTCTAGCAGGTGCTTGGGAAAGGACAGAAACTTTAGGGGCACAAAGGAGCCTGCCATGCCGGCTGACTTCCCAGCCCTGTGATTGATGCCGGCTGTGTGCCCCAGTGCAGGGAGTGTGCTGATGGGGATGGGGGTTTGTTCTGGGGGGCAGGTATAGAACAGGCAGCCCCTTCTAGAATGTTAGAACTTCTTAAGCTATCAGAGACTGAATCCCAGACCCTGCGTTTTGTGCTGAAAGTTGCAAGTGTGTGTGTGTGTGTGTGTGTGTGTGAGCGTGTGTGTGAGCGTGTGTGTACCTGCCCCAGAGGCTTGGTTTAAGGGGCCACCTGGCTCACTGGGGCAGCGTGAACCGGGCACTGGAGCAGGTTGGGAGCTGGGCTTGGGTGGCCTGGGCAGGTCACCCATGATTCGGGGCTGCTTACCTGACAGGCAGCCTCTGTGGCAGCACAGTGGCCCCCACGTGAACTGGAGGAAGTGTGTGAGCCCAGGTCCCGGTCTGTTCTCCTGAGAGGAAGCCTGGAGGGCGGCAGGGAACAGGGGGTTCTGGTTTCCTTCTCGCCCTGGGGTCTGCTTCACCTGTGTCTGCAGCCATCTTGGAAGGTGTTTGGGGACACCCCTGTCTTCCTGTCATCACCCAGGTTCTTCCTGTTTGGGTTCAGGCCGTACGAGGAGGGTGTTCCTCACTTTCCACAGCCCTGGCTCTGTTCCCCAGGGCGGGGGCTGGGCCAGGGGCTGGCACGGAGATCCGGGCGTGAGCCCCGAGCATGTGCGGCTCTTTCCTGCTTGAGATGCGACCGTAGCTTCCCGCCCGAGCCTGGGCTCCCTTTTGATCTGTCACAACTGCCTCTGGGACTTGGTGAGCATCAGCACTTGGCCCCTGGAGCCTGCAGACCTGGGTTCAAACGCTGACCTTGTCACTTACCAGTTGGTCCATCTTGGCAAGAGATGTTCTCTTCTGAGCCTTCACTTTCCTCATGCGGAAAATGGGAATAATAACCACCTGAGGCAGTGCTGGCGCATGGGGCCAGGGGCTCCGTGCCTGTCTGCATTCTCCTGCCCTCACGGCAGCTCTCTAAGGTTGGGACCGATATTACTCTTGCTTCTTAGGTGGGGAAACTGTGGCAAAGAAAGGTTAAGAAGGTTAACAACCTGTCCAGGGTGGCTGAAGTGACAGGATTTGAACCCACGCGGGCTGGCTCTGGAACGCGTGCTCTCAACCGCTGCTCTCTGGGGCGGGCGAGTGGGAAGGGTGCTCCGACCGTTTCCCTCGTGGTCCTCAGAGCACCACCCATGGCAGGGTGGTCAGGCGTCGGTCACCGATTTTACTGCCATGTGCTCCCGACTGCAGGCGACAGTGTTTTGTAAGTGAATCTGCTGGCTGGCCATTTAATACCTGTGACGATGAAGAGGCTTCTGGCCCTATTTGTTGGTTACCAGGGGGGTGGAGACCCAAACAGGGACAAGGATCAGAGGGACAGTCCAGCTCTGCATTTCCAGCGGCCGGTGGACCGCAGCCTCTCAGAGCTGTGCCGCCTCCCGCCAGGCCTCGCTGAGACCCCAGGGGGCAGGAAGGGTGCCGGGCCGGGCTTTTGGGGTCAGCTGTCTCCTCCCAGCGCCCGCCCGCCTGGCTGGAGAGTTGGGCCGTCAGCGTCCCTTTTGATTTTGCAAACAACGGGCCTGGGCTCGGCTGGGCCTGACTCAGCGGTCGGTGGTGGTGGCTCTGGGTTGGCAGCAAGGCCCGGGCAGCCCAGAGTTTGCAAACCCGTTAACCCTCTCCTGCCCCGCGGAACTTTCCCCGACTTTCTGGCCCCGATCGTGTGTCTGGGACAGCTCTAAAGATTCCACAGCTTGCTTCTGGGCAAGGCCGCTGCGGAATCCTCATCTGGCTGGGTCGTAAATGTCAGCGTGGAAAGAGTTGCCAAAGAACTTCTACACTCGCTGCTTTTTGCTTGGATTCCCTGCCCACAGTTTTTCGTTTCTTCAAGAACGGGATTTTTCAGGACCTGACGCGACCGGGACACTTCCGTCATGTTACCTACGTGGGGCCGAGGGTTAGAGTTAGGGTTAGGGTTTGGAGAAGGCTTCTTTGGCAGGTGGCAGGTGGCTCGATCCCGGCGGGGGGGACTGCGGCCATAGACCCCCCCAGCCGACCGGCCCTTTGCTGATGGGGTGGGACAGTCAGCAGACTGCAGGCACAGGTCCAGGCAGAGTGTTGGGTCTGGCTTGGAAGGGGCCTCCCAGTGTCAGGGCTGTCTGTCCAGGCCTGGGCCTGAGGCTTGTAGGAGCTGAGGTTTGTCCCAGGCCTGGCTGCACTGGGAGCCTCTCCTTGGGTTATTTTTGAAGGGCCAACTGCTTCTCCGGGCTCAGCTCCCCACCCCAGCTTCTTAAGGGTGCCTTGTTGTGGGCTCCACAGCCGTCCACCGCAAGCCGCCCCCCTCAGTGCCGGGTTGGGGCCAGTCTCTAGGTCCCAGATGGCAGGACAGGGTCCCGGGGCTGCTGGGTGTCAGGCAGGCCTCGTGCTGGAGCAAGGCCCCGGGCGCAAGGCCAGGCCCAGCCCCTTCTCTCTGGGCTCATCTCCCCGTCTGCGGGGTGGGGACTGTGTCGGTGCCACCTCTCAGGGCCGACTGGGGATGGGACCCTCTCCCCGGCATGTGCACACGCTGTTCTTCCTAGAGTTTCAGGGCCCCTACACCCTCTGTGTGAAGGGCCCCAGTGCCCAGATGGAGACCTGCTGCCCTTACTGTGACCAGGCTGTGGGTGTGTGCCTGCCCAGGGGGTCTGAGCAGAGTGTCTGGGTCCCCAGGGCGGGAGAGGGGCCAGAGAGTGACAGGAAGATGTCACGGAGCACAGTGGGCTGGGCAGAAGGCCGAGAGCTGTTCCCAGAATCCTTCATTCATCCAGTATTTGTTGAGTGCCTGCTGGATACTTTGAATAAAAAAGGTGTGGTTGGTTCTCCATCTCGCTTTCTGGCGGGGAAGCCAGGCCATTAGACATCCACGTGGGCACCTGAGGGCCGAGGTGGTGACGGGGACAGCTGAACAGGGCAGCTGGCCGGCGGAGGGCCTCGTGGCCTGGGACAGGCATGTGTCGAGATTGTAACGGTGGGTGGGTGATTGTGCGTGTGATACAGAATCGTGGACTTACACCCGAGGACGCCCCCGAACTGGTGGAATCCGAGCCAGGCCCGGAGCCGAGCTCAGAGCGACGGTCCGGCGTGCGCCTCCTGGGTTTGGTAGCATGTTGGGTTATGAGACGTCACCTCTGGGGACCCCACGGGAGGGCCCTTGGGGCCTCTCTCTGCCGTGTTTGTGCTTTCCGGAGAGTCTCTCGTGATTTCATGATACGAAGTAAATAAAGCCGGGGGGAGTCGCAGCACCTGAACAGGGGGCCCGCGCCTTGGAGGTGTGGCAGGAAGTGAGGTCAGAGCCGGAGGGTATGGGGGCAGAGAGGAAGCTGGTGCCCTCACGGGTGGCATCACGTGGCTTGTTTTTACTTTCAGGGTGTCTGGGGTGGCCCTGCCCCTCCCCAGCCCGTCGCTTCCTGTTTGGCACTCGCTGGAGCGAGGAGTGGGCCGGCGCGTGGCCCTCCCTGGCGGGCGGCCCGCGCACACCTGTTGTTTGTCCCCGTCTGCTGTAACAGACACTGGCCTCAGGGGCGGTTCTTGGGCTGCTCTCCAAGGATGAGCTCTTCGCCGGCCCCAGTGGCCCTGGCAGGAGGGGCCCCCGTACCGAGGCCTCGTCAGGAAGCCTCTGGTCGGAGGGAGAGGCCTGACCACTCGCAGGCTGATGTGGGCGTCTCACTTGGCCTCACGGGTGTGTCCCAGAGCAGGGACCCGGGTGGGGGGCGCCCAAGTGGGCCGGGCCGCCCCTTCTCACTGCAGCGGGAGGAGGCTGTGTAAGGAGCCTGGAAGCCCCGCGACTTGTCCGTGTGACCCTTTGTTCTCACGACGAGTTTTCGTCCTTGAGCCTCAGTTTCCCCATCTGCCATGTGGACGTGATGCGTGCCCTGCAGCGTGCTGACGGGGGGCGGGGTGCATCTGGATCATTCTCCTGACCCCTCCCACGTGGCTGAAAGGAGGAAGCTGTGCTTTCGTTCAGCCAGTTTGTGGCAGGTTGGGGACTTCGTGGAGATGGAGGGAGCCCTGGCCCTGCTCGTGATTACGGAGCTGCCTTTGGCAGAGCGGTGGCGGCTCGGGTGGCGACAGGCGCTCTGCGGGGAGAGGGGCAGCTGGGCAGGGGAGGCTGGTATGAGTGGTGGGAGATTGGCGGGGTCAGAGGCCCAGCAGGGTGGCCTCAGCTCACGTCGGGCCTCGGTGGCCCAGGGGAGCATTTGGATTTGCCTGAGTGCTGGGGGGCCGCTGTGGGCCCTGAGCAGATGAGGGCCAGGTCACTTGTGTCTTATAGCGTCTCTTCAGCTGCTGGGTAGGCCTGAACCACCGAGGCCAGGGTCTGGGCGCCACTAGGGGACCTCGCAGTGATCCAGTCCACGCGCGAGGCCGTGGTGGCCGCCCGGGAGTCAGGAGCTGTGGGATTCTGAGCACATTTAAAGAACGTGTGAAAGAAAGTCTGAGAAGATTCCAGAACTTTGGGCCTGAGCTAATGGTGGGTCAGTTGGCCTTGGCAGTGAGGGGAGGCTGCAGTTTGGGGGGAAGAGCGGGCGTCTGGGTTTGGACAGGTTCCGGTGGAGATGCCGGGCGGGGGTCTGGCACTGCCCCGTGGGAGATGTGTTTTACCTGCTTTGTGGTCCGACGGCCCCAGGGAACCTGGGTGTCCCCCCTCCGGAGAGCCCTGGGAGGCCCCTCCCCGGCCTGAGGATCCTGAGTTGTGCCCCAGCGGCCGCCAGCTTCTCCGAGCCCTCAGGCCGAACCTCCAGAGAGCAGAGAAAGTGAAATGGGCTCATTTGCCTTTTTTCTTTCTATTTTGGGGATAGCTGTGCATTCACAAAATGAGTGCTTGGGGCTGCAGCTGATGCCTTTCCGCTGACAGTTTTGCTCTGAGTGTGTGGGTGGCGTGCCCGTCTGTCTCCCGGGCGCCGGCTCCCTCGGCCCCCTCACCTGCCCCAGCGTCCCCGGACGCTCCTGCGCAGACCTCAAGACCTCTGCCTTCAGGGCTCCAGGGGAGGCTCTGTTGGACTCTGTAGCACCCTCAGTTTACCCATGGGGAAACGCGGCCAGAGAGGGCCGATAGACTTGGACAGGCACGGCCAGGACCCAGGCTCGGTCCTCGCCCGCGGCCCTGGTCTCCATCGGCCGAGGCAGCTGGCTGGCTCCTGGCTGTGTGCCGCTTGCGCTGGGTGCGTGGGTCTGGGCAGAGGTCTCGGCCATCACCCTTTCAGCAGGGGGTGCTCAGCCTGAGCGTGTACCCCCCCAGGATGGTCTGGCCTTTTTTTTTTTTTTTTTTTTTTGTGGTGGTATGCGGGCCTCTCACTGTTGTGGCCTCTCCCGTAGCGGAGCGCAGGCTCAGTGGCCATGGCTCATGGGCCCAGCCGCTCCGCGGCATGTGGGATCTTCCCAGACTGGGGCTCGAGCCCGCATCCCCCGCATCGGCAGGCAGACTCTCAACCACTGCGCCACCAGGGAAGCTCTGGTCTGGCCTTTTGAACCTGGCTGGCTGCAGCCCTCTTCCCAATCTGGGGGTTTGGGGGTTTGCTTTGCCCAGGCCCTGGGCATCGGGTCAACTGACCTTTAGGTTCTGACCCCAAACCTGACCGTCCTGCTAGCTGGTTTGCTTTTCCCTCCAGGGCCCCGGGCTACCTTCCATGGGGCTGGGCTGGGTGGGGGCTGATCTTGCCCTCCCTCAGGCTCGAGGAGGGGGTCTCTGGGGTGTGGAGAGGGGGCAGTCCCGGCCCCTGGGTCAAGGCCGAGGCTGGCAGGTGAAGAGCCAGACTTGAACTGAGGCTGCGGGTTCTGCTTCCCCAGGGTCCCCGGCTGTGCCAGCCGGGCTACTTCCTCTGCCTCCCCAGGGCCGTGACTCCCGGCCCAGGAAGCGGCAGCAGCCCCGGAGGGGCCCCTTTGCCACTGGGTGCCCGCAGGGCCCTTGGCATTTGGCAGGGGTTGGCTAGGCACTTGGGACCCAGCCGTCCAGGCCAGGTTCCCGCCCTCGTGGGGCTTACATTCTCGTGGGGAAGACAGCGGCACAGAAGATGGATGACAGGGTAGTCTGGGGTTGTAAGAAGGAAGTAAGGCTGGTGGGGGGCGTGGTCGGGGAAGGCCTCCGAGGAGGTGAGGTTTGAGCTGTGGGAAGGAGCCTGCCAGCAGCGGGAGCAGCAGGTGCAAAGGCCCTGTGCTCGGAGAAGCAGGTGCAGTCTGGGGGACAGAAAGGAGCTCTGGGAGGCCGGAGTGGGGACAGTGGGCTGGAGGTAAGCTGGGGAGGTAGGCTGAGGGAGGCCCTGGGGGGTGGGGAGCAGTCAGGGTTTGGCTCTGGGCAAAGGGGAGGCCCCTGTGGGGACGTGCCTGAGTGGCATGGTTTCCCGGACTGTTTTTAAGATGACTCCTGGCCGCAGAGTAGGGGGCTGCACAGCAGGCCTGCCAGGTCTGGGTGGCATGCAGGCTTGCTGCTGGGGGATGGGGGGGAACGGGGGGATTTGGGGGACTGGGGGTGCGGTGGGGTGGACGTGGGCAGGGGAGTCCCCGAGGACAGAGCGTGCCAGGCCTGTGCCCTTTTCAGAGGCCTGCAGAGCAAGCACACGGAGACCGGCAGCACCCTGACCTTTCTGGGGAGTAGGTGGGGCGCTGAGGAACCCGCTGGACGCGCACCCTGTTCCCCGGTGCCAGGCGCGTGAGACCTCCCCCGTTGTGGTGTGTGGGCCTGGGAAGGGGGCGCAGGGGCTGTGCTCAGATGGGGCCAGCCGGTGGTTTGGCTGGGGTTTCCTTTTCATCGAAGAGTCCAGTGGGTTCCCGTCGAGGGGCGGTGTGTGTGCACCAGCTCAGTCCCTTGGTCCCTGCCTGGCCTCTTCCTAGCCCTCTGCATGGGTGTCAGTGGTCGTGACAATGGTATTTGCCTTTTTCTTTGCAGTTTACAGCAGGGTCTCGACCTTACCGTGATGCTGGAGGGTTCTTTGTGGTCGGTGGGGGGGGGGGGGCGGGGGGCATCCTGTGCACTGTTGGTGGTGTCCCTGGCCTCCACCCGCTGGCTGCCACTGGCACCCCCCAACCCCCAGTGTGACACCAGGAATGTCCCAGACGCAGCTGAGTGTTCCCTGGGGGCAGAGCCGCCGTGGCTGAGAAATGCTGTTCTGGTGGAGGGTCTCGGTTCTCAAGCCCTGACGTCAGCCTCTGCCAGACCCGTTTTACAGATGGGAAAACTGAGACTCACAGAAGCTCTGTAACTTCAGCGCAGAGCTGAGGGCCCCGGTCCCCTTCCTGGGGGTGGAGGGGGAGCTTCGCAGCTTCCTCCCACCTTGACTCAGCAGTGCTTAACCCAGTGGCAGAACCCACGCCAGCCGTTGTCTCCCTGGCCGTGTGACTGCTAGTGCCTCGGCCTCTCTGAGCCTTGGTTTCCCTCTCTGGGAAATAGGGTAACAGCAGCACCTATTTTATGGCTGTGAAATGCTTCATAAGTCATCTTGGGCTTTTCCCAAACAGAGTGGGGAGCGGGGAGAAGGTGCTTGAGGGAAACAGGTGAACAAATACAGACACGCAGTGTCCCCGCAGGCCAGGAAGCAAGGGAGTCCCCCTTCCTGTCACCCTGAAGCTTATTCGCCTGCACCGTGTCTGAGCATCCCCCAGCAGGGCAGCTCTGTGGTGGCCAGAGCAGAGCTTAGTCCTGACGACGCTGAGTGTCAGAAACCTGGTAAACGTGACAGCTGCCTTGGCCAGCAGCCTTGAGGCAGGTGTGGCCAGAAACCTGTCATTTCAGAGCCCCGGGTCCTTCTGCCGTGGGGACAGTGTGTGCCCGGTCCAGGTAGTGGTTCTGCGGTGTCAGTGTGTATCCGAATCTCCGGGGGTCTGTCAGATGCAGGTTCCCGGCCCCCATCTGACTTGGCAGTCTGCGGGGATCCACGTTTTTAGTAAATGCTGTGTGAAGCAGTGGTGCGCCTGCCCGTGTTGGGAGAAGTTCTGGGCTCAAAGCTTCCGTAGCTGCCCACTAAGGAATGTTCTAGGGTTCCGGGAGCCGCGTGGGGCTCACGTGGTGGGGGCATTGATGATGCCCAGGACAGCACAGTGGGCACCGCACCAAGACGCGCTCCATCGTGTCTGCACTGGCTCCTTTTCAGAGAGACATCCGGGCGGCCGGGGCCCCTTTCCTTTCTCGGAGGGGTCTGTGCCCACCGGCTGTTGGTCAGCACCGCGTGTCCAGCCCCTCCCGTGGCCCGGCCCTGGGCGAGGCACCACCTGCTCATGTGAGGTCCAGTGGGGGAGATGGGCCAGGAGCTCAGGCTCTGAGCGCTGCCGCCTCCTCCGAGAAGCCTCTCCCGACCGCTCCCAGCTCTGGCTCACGGGTTGGTGTGTTCGTTGCCTCTGGAATCCAAGCGCTGAGAGGCCAGGGGCTGGGTCGTCTGCTCACGGCTGCCTCCTCGCCCAGAGCACACGCGCAGGCACGTGAGAAGGCTGGTTGCAGCCTGGGAGGCCAAGGCGGGATTCGAACCCAGGCCCTGCTCTGTTCAGGGCTCTTGTTCCCACCAGGGAGGCAGGAGGGGGTGGGCAGCAGAAACTCCTAATAGGGCAGAGAGGGAGAGTGGGAGCCATGGCCTGGGCGCAGGGTTCCGGGCCAAAGCTGCCTGGCTTCCTGACAAGCAGCAGTGTGTGGCCTTGGCGACCATAGGAGTGCTGCCACCCAGGAGGGCAGATGACGGGGAGGCGGGGGCCCGGTGTAGGCACTCCCTGGCCGGGGGAAGCTGGGGCCCCTCCGGGACAGGCCAGGTGTGCCCAGGCTCTCACCCCCAGGGGTTTGCTGCTGGATCCATGGGGCTGTGGTGCCCGTCGCCACCCCAGCTCTTTCCTCGCTGGGTCGTTCACCCCTCGCTCAGGATTTGCCCCTTGTATTTGTGCGTTTGTTGTGGTAAGGCACGCGTAATCTCAAATCTGCTGGTCTAGGGCATGAAATATATTCACACAGTCGTGCGGTCATCACCACTGTCTGATTCAGAACTTTGTCGTCGCCCGGAGGGAGGCCCGTAGCACTCACTCCCCTCCCCTGCTTTCCGAAGCCCCTGCAGTGTAACCACTTTCTTCCTGGGTTTGCTTTTCTGGAGATGTCACGTGAAGGGAATCATTCAATCTGTGGCCTTCTGTGTCTGGCCTCTTTTGCTCAGCATCGTGTCCTCGAGGTCCATCCACACAGTGGCGTGTGTCAGTGTGTTATTCTTTTTTATGGTGGAATCCTCCTCCTCGGCGTGGGTACGCGGCAGGCTGGAGATCCATTCATCAGTGCATGGGTGCTGGATGGGTGCTTGCTTTTCCTTTTTGGCTCTTGTGAGTGGTGCTTCTCATTCCCCTTTGTGCCTGTGAATCCATTTGCCTTTTAGAGATGCTCGGACCCACATGCAACCCTGACACAGCCTCCTTCCAGGCCTTTTCTTTGCGTTCAGAACATTGCCCCACATAAAGTTGCCCTCAGTCAGCTCTTGGACCCATAAAAATGGCAGCTCCATGCAATTCCACCTCACCCGTCCTCAGCACGGATATAAATACACATGTGATTTTTTTTAGCATGAACATTATCACCATTCAGTATAAATATCACAGTTTTGCATAAACAGTATCTCTGTTCTGCGGCTTGGCTTTCTCTCCCGGCAGCGTGGAGGGGAGCGGCTTGGGGCTGAGCGTGGACCTTGTCCTGCTGCCACGTGGGGCGGTCTGGGGACACTGGACGCTGCTCCGTCCCTGTGGACGACACTCGGGTTTCTCTGCTTTTTCGCTGTTCCCAGGGGTGCCGCCGGGACCCACTGAGGCCCTGTGCTTATTCGGGAGGGAGGGCTGCTGGATGCCGAGGGGCCTGGCGGGGGCAGGGAGCCCAGCTTCCAGGGCCCAGCTTTCTGTCCACTTGCTCTCCCAGAGCTGCCCCAGTTTCTGCCCCTGCCAGGCCTGCGGGAGCACCGGGAGGGGACGGTTCCCTTTTTCTTTCAAAGCAGCTTCTCTTCGGAATGGAAAGGGGGGGGGCAGGCCAGGGGTCCGGGGCCTGTCTCACAGGCGTGGAGGGACGCTGGGGCGGACCCCAGGTGTGTAACCACGTCAGCCCCATCCCGTGTGACTTGTGCGGGCCCGAGAGGAGGAGGAGGGGCTGATGCTGGAGGCCACGGCGTCTGCCCCGCCGAGGCTGCCGTGGGGCCCGGCGCTGGCTGCAGAGTGGGCACCTGCTGGTACTGCCTTCCCGACCCTCAGGTTCTCTGTCTGCGGCGTGTTGGGTTGCCCCTACAGTGGAGGGCTGCATGCACGGAGCCCACGGTGGGCATCCTGCAGGGAGGGACGAGTGCGGGGTGCAGCTCTCAGCTCCCAGGCTGATGCCCAGGGGGCCTTGGGCGAGGCACCTCCAAGACCAGTTTTTCTGTTGTAAAATGAGATGGTTACCTGAAGGCCAACCTGGGGGAAGTTTCAGCCAGTTACTGCGCGTGAGGCGTGGCCGCCGGCCTGCTGGGCCTTGTCCCTGAGGCTCTGGCCATCATCTTTTTTTCGCAGCACCGTCATTGCGGTTGTGCAGTTACGCCTGTACTACATCGTTGTCTCCGTTCACTCAGCAAGTGAGCCCCTGCCTGCGCCAGGGCCTGTGTTGTCAGTTCATGGGTGGCTGACGTTGTAGTCAGGGCAGACAGATGTGGTGAACAAGTAAACTGTGCAGGGTGTCACTGCAGGGGGTGGCACATGCTGGGAAGATGAACCCAGGGAAGTGGGGGGACAGGACTGGCTTCATGGACATGTGACCTGGGTGGTCACACAGGGACCTGTGCTCAGAAGGGCTTGTGCTGGATTTGATGCTGAAATTGTTCATCATTTTTAAACTCCCCACCCCTGCCCCCAAATCATGTTGTGTTGCTCCTGTGAGGGATGTGTGGTGTTTGGGGTGTAGGGTGGGATGGGGGAGGCTGCCTGGAGGGGTTCACGGAGGAGACATTTGAGTGCAGACTTGAAAAAGGGAGGTGGGAGCCCTGTGGGTCTCTGGGGAAAGTGCTGTGCAGGTTGTGGGCACGGCCAGTGCAAAGGCCCTGTGGTAGGAGCACCATTATTGTTGTAATTGCACCCATTTTACAGATGAGGAAGTAGAGATGCTGGAGGGGGGACACGGCATCACCCAGCTCTTCCGGCACCTGCACTCCACCCGAGCCAGCTGTGTTGCCCCGCTCTGTCGCCCGACCCTGACCCTGACCCTCTCTGCTTGGCCCCACAGGCTGACCCCCCACTACATCTACCCACAAGCCATCGTCCAGCCCAGCGTGGTGATCCCAGCGGCCCCAGTCCCGTCACTGTCCTCGCCCTACATTGAGTACACACCGGCCAGCCCGGCCTACGCCCAGTACCCACCGGCCACCTACGACCAGTACCCGTATGCCGCCTCGCCCGCCACAGCCGCCAGCTTTGTGAGCTATGGCTACCCGGCCGCCGTGCCCCAGGCCCTCTCAGCCGCGGCCCCCGCGGGCACTGCCTTCGTGCAGTACCAGCCTCAGCAGCTGCAGCCCGACAGGATGCAGTGAGGGCCGTTTCTGCCCCTGCAACTGCGGCACCATCACCACGCGCTGGGCGAGTGCCAGCCGAGCCCAGGGGTGCACACCGCACCTGTGCCTCGGGAGACCCTGCGGGACCCCGCCTGCAACCCGGGTGGCCCAGAGACCACTTCTCTTTACACCCAGGACCGTCGCGCCTTGAGGGAGGACTTTGAGAGAAAAGAGTGACCGAGAGCCATTTGAAGATCAGCCTGAATGTCGTGCACGCACTGTCCCCATCCTCCCGCACCCCTGGAGCCCATGGGTGGTCCCCCCAGCATCCTGTGGGGCCTTCTAGACCCTCCACAGACCCCAGCGGCCCTCTGGGGTGAGCAGAGACTTTGTCCCGCTCAGAGAGGCCTTGCTCCAGGGAAGCCCAGGATCGCGACGTGTGTGAACTGTTGTTGCTCTGTCTGCACAGCTGTGAACCGTGCACGGGGCGGATCACCGGCCCCCTGAATTCCCATTTTCTAAATGCTGGCCCCGGGGCGCTCCGCCTCCCCCCGGCCCCCAGACACCCAGGTGCGGCAGGGCCACCAGTGACCAGCGACGGGGCAGCTGGCCGTGGTCCTTTACGTCGAAGCACTGCGACTTTTTTTTCTTATCATCATTGTTTTGCTACTAAGATGATTCAGAATTTCAGTCTATTTTTTCAGCAGAGACTCTCACCACCAAGAATCCAAAACCTGTTTTTGACTTTGAAAGACTCGCTTTTTTCGATGGCTCTACACCCGAGGAGCCAGTGATAGTATTTCTGTGATAAGGTGTCTGCTGGCCCGGGTGCCCGAGCCCCTCAGAGGGTGGGCGTCTCCAGACAGTAAGTTGTCTTAAGCTTGTCCCCCTCCCCGCGGCTGTGACGGGGTTGCGGGCCGAGGGGCTGGACCGCAGCGTCCTGGCCGGCAGGGTGGAGGCTCAGAGTGCCCCCCGCGGTGTCGCCTGCTGTGTTTGTACCAGCCCAAGCGGCTGCGGGATTGAGCTGAGACACATCTGCTTGCCTTGGGGGTTCGGGGACGGGGGAGGTGACAGTTCCCACAGCCCGCGATGGGGCTCCTGGAGGGGGAGGGGAGAGTGAGATGAGGGGACAGGCCCGAGGGGGTTGGGGCGTGCGGGCCGCTCCTGCAGACCTACCTCAGGGAAGTGGGAGGCCTCGGGGCTGCTGCACACGGGCAGGCGCTTCCCTGCACGCCAGGGCAGAGTCAAGGCCCAGAAAGCAAAGTAGCTCAGATTCTAATAATATTTTTATTAGAATGTTCTGATTATAAAAATAAAACTTGTTTTCTTTAAAGAAAAAGTGGGTCTGTAGTTTTTCCCTCGAAGTGGGCGCCTCTGAGCCCCATAGCCACCGGGCTCAGTCTCTGATGTGCTCAGAGCAGGGCCCTGGGGGCAGAGGCTGGGCGGCTCCACCAGAGCCTGGTGGAGCAGGGGGCGGCTCCTTGGAGAAGGCAGGGCACTGCTGGCAGAACCCGGGCAGGAGCTGCTGAGAAGGCATAGGAGCAGGTGTCCAGGCCCCCTGCCCTCAGGTTGCTGGCAGCCGGGCGCGGCGCAAGTCAGGAAGGGACGTCTGGGTGTGCGGGAGAGGGGCTCCATCCCGGGCTGGTCCCAGCCTCTCCCACCATCCAGCTGGAGCCCCGACTCAGCACTGAGGGAATCATGGGGGCCTCCTGGAGGGGGTGTGAAGGCTGGAGAGGAGGTTCATTCACTCATTGCCTCACTTTCTCCCTCATTCATTCATTCTAAGAAGTGGCGTGTGCCAGGTCACATGCAAAGCACTGGGGATAGTCATAAAACACAGTCCTGCCCACTGGGTTTATAACGTACTGGGGGCACACAGCAAGCATGCAGACTAGTGGGGGAGATGCAGCGAAGGCAGACGGGGCAATTTCATATACTGGTCAGGACGTATCACCGGGGGTGACGGAGAATGAGCGGGTTCTAGGCAGGAGGAACAGCAGGTGCAAAGGCCCTGGGACAAGGAGGCCAGTGTGGCTGGAGAGGCACAGTGAGGGGAAAGTCAGTGGGAGGTGAGCTTCGGAGGTGATGGGGATGGGGCGGCAGCAGAGACCCGGTGGGCGGATGTGCTGTGAACGCAGTCTGGGGGGCGGGGGTAGCAATGCACAGACACGGCCTGGCCAGCGCAGCACAGTGCGGTCGACGCCACGGGGGAGGGGAGGACTGCACAGGGGCGAGGGGCCATCGAGGGGGCTCCTGGTGATCTGGGGCAGTGGAGTGGGCGCTCCTGGTGGGGAGGCCAGTGTGGGCAGAGCTCGGAGGTTGCGGCTTGGCCTCCTTTGGGATGGTCGCTCTCCAGACACCAGGCTTGTCCTCCCCGCGACCACCGCCCCAATCCTGCAGAGCGGAGCTCGGCCTCACAACGCAACATGTGCATCTGTCCCGCCTCCCACGTTCACCTACCACGCACAGCGGGTGAGCCGGGCTCCCTCCGGTCACTCTGAACCCCTCCCTCACCCTCACAGCCGACTCCTGCTAAGCCTGTCTCACATCTGCCCCCCTCCTCCCCTCCTTGCCCCCTCCCCTGTTTCCAGCCCCAGTCCAGGACCACCCCCTCTCTCCTGGACCCTTGCAGTGGCCCCTTCACGGCTTCTGCCCCATCCTTCTTCAGTCCACACTCCACATGCAGGTAGAGGGTCCTGCTGAACATGCAGCTAGAGGGTCACGGCTCCTCCAGCTCCCCTCTGGCTCCCCATCATCCTTGAGGAAAAAGCCAAAGCTGTCACTGTGGTCTGTGAGGCCCCTGCCCACACTGGGCACAGCTCACCCACCACAGGACCTTTGCACCTGCTGTTGAATCCTCCAGCTTTTACCTGCCGGCCTCCTTCAGCTCTCAACACGGAAGTGTCTTTGTCCCAGCGGCCTTCTCCGACCCCAGTCTCGGTCCAGGCAGTTGAACTGTGTCTCCCTTCATCTGCGTCCTCACCTGTCTCTGTCCCACCCCCTTTAGAACACCGATGCCGGGGGGCAGGGGCTGTCTGCCTTGTGTCCCCCACACCTAGTGCTGTGCCAGGCACAGCAGCGAAGCTGAGGCCTGCCAGCACTCAGAACTTGATTGTGGCGGGGACACCAGCGGGAGTTTTGGGACCATCCATCCCAGCTGGAGTGTGCTGGGCAGATCTGAGGCTGGGGCCAGGGAAAGGGGGGCGGGCAGAGGTCAGAGCTGCTGCAGGGAATGGGGCGGAGGAGATGCATGGGGAGCACAGCACCTGCACGGAGCTGGGCAGCTGGGTCTGACCCCAGAGTCCAGTGACAACTCCACATGGTCAGCCCTTGGCTGTGAAGTGAGATGGGTCACCCCGATTCGGGAGGTGGCTGGGGGTGACCGGGAGCCACCTTCTTTGTCCTAGCGTCCCTGTGGGATCTCCTCGGGCCTTTTCCAATCCCTTTGATTCTGAGATTTGCAAATTCCCCCTTTCTGTAGTCCAGGCCTGCAGCCTCTGCCCAGGGAAGGGTCAGGGTTCCTGGGGTCAAGTCAGGTGGGATCCTGCCAGGCAGGGTCCCCTTTTCTTACCTGGAACCGCTGATGCCCCTCCCTGCCTGCCCCTGCCACCTGCCCATCTCCCTCCGGCTGGGTCTTAGTTTGCAAACACTGGCAAGGGGTCAGGGAGGTCAACATGGGGCTCCCAGCTCAGAGGAGACATTGCTGCAGCTGATAAGGGCTGTGGGGCCATGGAGAGAGTTGCAGGTGCTGCCAGGGTTATCGGGAGGGCCACTTGCGGCCAGCCCGTTTCCTGTCACTATCGGCCAGTTGCAGCCTCTGGGACAGACTTCGAGGACTCAAAAACATCTTCCTGGAGCCCGGGATTGAGGGCTCTGGACGGTGGCAAACCCAGGAGGGACAGAGCTTGCAGAGTCAGGGCACTGAGTGCAGAGCAGGGGCGAGCTGAGGGCGGCAGGGCCGAGGTCTGTGCCCGCGGGGGATGTGGTGACTATGATTATACATGATGATGGTGAGCACTGCTGGCAACGTCCGCGGTGCAGACGCGGCTCAGGCGCTGTGCAAGCGCTTTTCACGGACGGTTGGTGACCCACGAGGTAAACGCTCAGAGTGGCCCCCTTGCACAGATAGGGAAACTGAGACACGGGAGTGGGGCCGCCACTGCCCAGGCCCCTGAGGAGTGGCGGTGGGAGGTGCTCTGCCGTGGAGCTGAAGGGCGTGGGCCTGACCCGCGGCCCTGGTCCCCCCAGGCCAGCAGGGTGAGCTCGGCCAGGCCTCCAACTCCCTGAGCCTCGCTGGGAATGGGGCCATGACCGTCCTCTGAGGCCGGGGCTCTGTCCCTTCTCCGCTGCGTCCCCAGCAGACAGTGTAGTGAGAGTGGCCCCAGTGATTGGTTCAGGGATAGGCATATGACCCAGTCTGGGTCAGTGAGTCAGTCCTCCTGGATTTCTGCTAGCACTCCTGGGGGAAGGAAGCTGTCTTTCTGCTGGGGAAGCCAATCTGGGAGCAGATAAGCCTGGAGCTGCTGGGGTGAGGGGTAGGGTGTGTGTGGGGGTGGGGTTGGGAGGTGGGACTATTTGTGCTCATGGAGGGACTGTCTGAGAAGGAAGCCAGAACTAGGGAAAGTAGAGCTGAGGAGTGAAGATAGGGTCTTAGTGACATCTTTGGGGCCCCTTGATCCAGCTATGCCTGAGTTAGACACTGGACTTTTCCATTACAAGAGCTAATAAATTTCCTTTTTCACTTAAGCCTATTTAATTTTTTTTTTCTGTTCCTTGCAATCAAGACTCCGGATATATACAATCTCAAAGGGGCTGCATTACTTAAAAAATTAGGCTGAGTGACATACAATTAAAAAAATCAAAATAACTGGTTTTTAGCAAGTTACAAGTTTTTTTTTTCCCTCATGTAAAAGAAGTCTGAAGCAGAAGGTCCAGTGTTTAAATGAGAGCTCCAGTCATCAGAATCAGGTTCCTTCTAACTTCCCATGGCACTATTTTAGTGCATGGTTTACTTTCTCAAGACCATCTCGTAGAACAAGATGGCTGCCAGAACTCCAGCCATCGCGTCTGAGTTCCAGGCAGCAGAAGGAAGCAGGAGGAAAGTGAAGGAATACCTCAAGCTGGGAATTTCCAAGGAGACTTCTCAGAAATTGCACATTCCTCTTCCATTTCACTGGCCAGAACTTAGGCACATGGCCACACCTAACTGTTGGGGGGGGTAATGCAGGGGTTTAGCTGAGCATATAGCTGGAGTATAGAAAGCCTTTGGTTACTAAGGAGGAAGGTGGGAATGTCCATCATGCAGTTTCTGTCTCAGACTCTCGCAGCACTTAGCTGTGAGTGCAGGATACTAATGTCTCATTCAAAGGGGCTTTGTGGAGACTGTTACTGACTCAGTCTCTCTTTCGACCTTCACACCAGCGAGGTGAGCTGGGTCTGTCATCATTATGTCCATTTCCCACATGGAGAAATCGGGGCTCAGAGTGCTCACAGAATTTGCCTGGGGTCACCTGGCTCCCCAGGGGCAGTTCTGAGATGGCAGCTGAAGCTTCTCCCTCATGGTGTGTTCAGGTCTGGCGAACAGTCATCACGGGGCATGTCACCCTTGCGCAGGACTTGCAGCCCGAGGTGCTTTCACATTTAGGGTCCTCGAGTGGGGTGCTGGGTCTGCTGCTGCCAGGGGGGAACCGCGTGATGTTTTCCGGTGTACTGGCTCTTCTCCTCCTGGTCAGAACCCTCCCACAAGGAGTGGGCTAATAGTCCCATTTTACAGAGGGGAAGACTGGGGCTCAGAGGGGCTACGTGGCTGAACGTAGCTGGTCCAGGCTTGGGTTTGTCTGTCTGACTCCAAAGCCTGTGTTGTTGGCTCTGTGGCCTCCGGGAGCTTGAGGTGGAACATCTTGGCCTGGGCTCCCACCCCTCCTCTCCGCCCTGCACGCCGCCTCCAGGCAAGCAGACCCCATCGGGCCAACATGGTGCAGTGCCAAGGGCCGGATGTTTGGGCACCTCTGGCTCTGTCTCTGGGCAATAACTGGGTCGTGGTTACATCACCTGCACATGGGGTAATCCCCACAGTCGCCCTCCCTGGGCCACCACTGGGATGAAAGGGGGTGACTTAGGCAAAGTGCTCAGTGATAGCCCGCTGTGGGGTGGGCGCCCAGCTCCTGGAGCCCCCAACCCCCATGCCAGTGGGAAAGCTGAGCAAGCAGTGGAGGGTGGAGGTGAGAAAACCACCCTAATTCCTGTGAAAGTCGCCGGCTGCCTCTCAGAGTCCCGCCTGTGGATGAAGGACCCCGTGTTTCCAGTCAAATGAGGCAGCTCCCACCTTGTGTTACCCTCAGCTCTGGAACTAAGGCTGTCCTCAGAGTCCCAGAACTCATGAAAACTGACATTCATTAAATACTTCCTATGTCTGTTCTTTCTCTGAACCCTCCCAGCAACCCGTGGGAGGTTGACTGTGCCCAGCTCCCAGATGGGAAAACCAAGGCTGGGGAGATTCAGCTGCTTGCCCAAGGCTAGAGGGCTGGTGTGGCTGAGCCAGGATTTGTACACAAGAATCCTGAATCAGGAGGGCACATGCTGCCCTTCCCAGAGGGCTGGGCTCTGGCCTCCCCATCCCCGCCCCATTCTCCTCTCCTTCGTCACCGCCCCCCCCCCAGCATGTCCCTGCCCTGACTGCTGAGTCACACTTGTGCTTGTCCCCAGAGATGTAAACCCCGAACCAGACTCCCCCTAGGTTTGGGGACCATCCAGATACAGCGAGAGTAACAGGGGCAGCTGTCCGGTGTGCCCTGGGGCTGGGTGTCTGCACAGGGCATGGTGTGGGGTGGGCACCTGGCCCTCCAGATACCTCCTGGGCCTCCTGCTGGGGCTGATAAGTGCACGGCCTTGCTTATCAGCCCTGTCTGCTCACCCCAAGCCTTGTGTACACATCGGGGTGCCCAGCAGCCTGGAGATCAAGGATGGGGCAACCCCACCCCCTGAAGCCCAGCCCACCAGACATCTGAACCTGGTGCACTAAAGGCAACCCAAGAGTTCCTGGTGCCTCCTGCTGGCTTCTTGGCCCCGTGATAGGGATATCTTTAGGGAAATTAAAGTTTTTTAAAAAATAAATTATAACATTAGAACTGTTGGGGAAAAATTCCAAAATAAAGGAAATTTATTAAAATAATCTACACATGTGTATAAAAACGGGAGGAAGGAAATAGACTAGATGTTAATGGTACTAGGACTACAGGAGAGTTTTACTTTTTTCTTAACACGGTTCTGTACGATTTACAACTGAGCAAGAAAAATTGGAGAATGAAGTTTGGCACTTGGTTGACGTTACATCTGTGTGCACGTACCCCGAATACTAACAGGGTGGGGTGCCCGCCGGCTTGCCTGTGTTGCTCTTCTGCATGTCTCTGATGAGCCAGAGCTGGGTGGGGTCCACAGCTGTCCTTGCCTCCACCCGCCTCTTGCCTATGGGGACCCACTCGATCTCCTAAAAAGGTAACTCAGAGCACGCTGTTCCCTGGCATAGAAGCCCCTGTGGCTCCCCACTGGCTTGGAAGGAAACCTCAGTTCCTTGCCATGGCTCAACTGGCCCTGCCACCTCTCACATGCCTTTCTCAAGAGCCACTCTCCCGCCAGGTGTCCTGTGCCAGGTCCTTTCTGTCCCTCAGCCTGGGTCCAAAAGTCACCAAGTCTCAGCTCAGATGTCATCCCCGCTCCCCACCTGCTAGACGCCTTCCCAGACCTTCTTGTCGAAGCTCTTGCCTCTACCCTGCCCCCCATCCTTGTTCTCTCTGATTTTTCTTTTGGGGCAGTGGTCTCTCTTTCTGTCGCCATCATCTGGGACAAGAGCCTGGACCTGGCCTCAGAGCGTCATTGGAATGAGGCTGGGCGGCCTCTTGCTCCCCCCTCTTCCTACTTGGGGCTGACCGGGTCCTCTGGGCTGCGTTCTCCCGACAACCCCACTCCTGCCTGACCCGAGGCCTCCCACCATCCCTGCCCACCAGTGCTCAGCACGCCCGGGACTGCCCACCCCTGTGCGGCGTGGACCTGGGCTCTGTCCCGCTGGCATACACGAGCTCTCCTGACCCAGGGAGAGGCGAGCATCGCAGGAGTCTGCTTGGGCCCAGGATGAGGGAAGGACTTGTGGAAAAGGCCATAATCCTGAGTCTGGAGCTGTGGTTTCATGGGTCTCCAGGGTCACAGGGGGTGTGGGACCGCCGTGTTCCTCCTCGTGGGGAAGGAAGGACAGAGAATCCTGCACTTCCTGAGCGCCTAGCTTCTGCCAGGCCCTGCGCCCGCCACTCAGCTGTGTCAGCTCCCAGCAACCCCGTGCAAGATGCATGTACACTGTCCCCATTTTGCAGATGCAGAAACTGAGGCTGAAAGTAGTTAGGGAGCTGGCAGAGCTGGGGCCCAAACCCCGGAGGGTCTGACACCAAAGCCCGCCCCCCCAACCTGCTGCCGGCTTCTCCTCTGGAGGGAATGGCAACATGAAATACGGTGCAGCCGTGAAGAAGTACATTTATGACATGGAGAGATGTTCACGGAGCACTGTGGAAAGGAGACAGAAGCTTCTCTGGCAACACTGGGCCCACAGTCCCGCATAGCAATGATTAAACACGTGCTTTCCCCCTTTTCCACAGTCCCCACCAGTCCTTATTGTGCCTCTCACCAAGCTCTGGTGGGCATTTTAGTTTGCCAGCTAGGAGCCATGGGAGAGAGACAAGGGCGGGGAGAAAGCAGGGGCCACATCAGATACACATATGTTTTATCCACCTCGATGTCTAACTAGAGGACATTCATGTGGTTAAGCCTTGATGGATGGATGGAGGGAGGGAGGGGTAAATGAATGAATGGAAGAAAGTATGGACAGAGAGAGAGAGAGTGAGAGAAGGAGGGATGGAGAGAGAGAAGGAAGGAAGGACTGATGGATGGAGGGCTGGGTGGAGGGGTAGAGAGATGGAGAGACATGGATGAAGGGATGGATGGATGGAGTGACGGATGAAGGGTGGATGGAAGGATGAATGGTAGGTTAGATAAACTGCTACCCCCCATCCCCACTCCAGCAAAGTCAGCACAAGGGTCCAGTGCAAGGGTTTGGAATCAGACAGGCTTGAGTTTGGATTTGAGTTTCTTTCCTTACAAGCTATGTGACCCTGGGTGAGTCACTCACCCTCTCTGATCCTCAGTTTTCTCATCAGTGCCTCCTAGGACACCAGTGGAAAAAGCAGTGAGGGCCAGGTTTGAGGGAGGAGCTCGAGGAGTGCCAGCCCTTTATTACAGTCAGTGCTTCTGTCCTGCTCGGCCCTGAGAAAACGGGTCGGTTCCTGGGGAGACTTGGCATTTCCCCCTCCAGTTCTGAGGATCTTGGGATCTCGCTGGATCACTGCCAATGCTGATAGCACCCTTCGCTCACTGGCTCTAACCTCAGCTGGACGGATATAACCCACCCAATACACAAACAGTCTGCTGTGAACAGGGCGAGGGTCCTTGCAGCACCCCCCCGACCCTGACCCCAGTCCTGGCTGCACCACAGAACCTGCCTCCACAGGGCTTCCCAAAACAATACTGCATGGGCCCCACCGGGACCAGCTGAAGCCCAGTCTCTGGGAGGAGGGCCTGGGCATGGGTATTTTTTAAAGAGCATCTAGATGGTTCTAAAGTGAAGCTTGGCCTAAGAACCACTGTGTCTAGTACCTTTCAATTTTTTATATGTTTCCCCCTGTCCGTTTTTCCTTTGTTTTTCTCTCTCGTTTCTTCAGAGGTCAAAAAGGACTCTGCCTTCCGTAGCTGGAGAAAGAATTCAAATTTGTTTCCTTTTTAGGGTTTTGATAGTTCACTTTAAAAAATATTTTTTTGGGAATCCCCTTGGAGTACAGCTGGTTAGAGCGGGAGAGACGGGAGCCCATCTCTTTCCTTCATGTGGCTCTAAGACCCTCCATGAGTATAGCGTGGGCTTTTATCGTAACTTAGACTGGTTTGAAAGGACAATGCTAAATGCAATCAAAGCCAAAAAGTGAGATGCCAGTTCACAGCCCCTAGGATGGCTAGAAGGAAAGGCCAGGAAAGAGCCCATGTTGGCGGGGTGGGAGGGGTTGGAACTCTCACCCTGTGGCGGGAATGTGAACGGAGGACAGGCTGGCAGTTTTCAAATGATTCAATGTGGAGTTACCATATGACCCAGACATTGCCCGCCTGGGTATATACCAAGACAAATAAAGACATACGCCCACGCAAAACCTTGTCCATGGGTGTTCTAGCAGCCCTATTCACAGTAGCCCCAAAGTGGAAACCACCTCAGTGTCCACCATTGAAAAATGGATAAACAAAGTATGGTATCCCATCCAAAGAATATTACTTGGTCATAAAGGGAACCGATGAAAAGGGAATGAAATTCTTTTTTTTTTTAATTAATTTTCATTGGAGAATGTTTGATTTACAATGTTGTGTTAGTTTCAGGTGTACAGCGAAGTGAATCAGTTATACGTATACATATATCTATTCTTTTTTTTAGATTCTATTCCCATATAGGTCATTACACGGTACTGAGTAGAGCTCCCTATGCTATCCAGTGAGTTCTTATTACCTATTTTAGGGTGTACATGTCAATCCCATCTCCCAGTTTATTCCTCCCCCGCTTTCCCCCTTGGTAACCACAAGTTTGTTTTCTACATATGAAATTCGGATACATGCTACAACTCAGGTGAACCTTGAAAACAGGATGACAACTGGCAGAAGACAGTCACAGAAGACCGCATCTTGTATGACTCCATTCATATGAAATGTCTAGGATGGGCAAATCCATAGAGATAGAAAGTACGTCCGTGCTTGCAGGGGCTGGGGGGCGGGGGTGGCCTGTCCCATACGAGGCACACCTCACCAGGCAGGTCTTAGGAAAACAGCAAGGCAGTGGCTCTGAAACAATGAGAAAAGACAATGAAAGCATATTCCAGAAGAGCAATGGACGTCACCGCGGGAAAAGGCAGAACTCTGGGCCCTCCCCACACTTCTTTATCGTTGAATATCACTTCTATTTTGAATGATGCATGCGATGGGCACCCAGTCCTTCTTGATGTTTGTACCCAGGGTATCGGCTTGGCTGGAGCCGTGGGGCAAAGGCTGCGACCAGGGCCAGGCCCAGCCCAAGTAGGGAGTCGTCCCTGTGCTGGGCTGTGTCTCTAGGACACAAGGGGAGGGGAGGTTCTGGGCTTAACCAATCTGGGGAGGAGACCCAGACCTCTCTGAGGCCTGCACCCCCACTCGCCTGACCCTGGGCCTCCACCTCTATGGTCTGAGGGTGGACGTGGGGGCATCAGGTATAACCTGGGGGGCAGGGGCTCTGATGAAAGGGGCATTCATGGACTTCAGGGCGGGTTGAGGGGTGCTGTCTGACGAATGGATTTTACTTTCTACTCTATACGTATCTTTGTTTGAATGTGGTACCACATTCACGTATTGCTTCTGTGATTATAAAAAACAAGAAGAGTGAAAAGAAGTACAATCTCAGAGTAAAACATTGGATGGCTACAGAGTTCAGTAACGTACAAAGGAATATTCCCTCCAATCCCAGATAACATTTGTGTTTGTTTCTCCAGATTTCTCTGTAGCAAGGCAGTGACAGTCATAAATATTTTTAAATGAGACCTCCCTATTTTTCAATGTGCTTGTCCACTGACCTTGGTAGCTCACAGCCCCCTTGTCGTTTCTGCATTCCGTGAACTCTGCTAACTTGTATTAGCGCCTACCGTGCACAGACTCTCTTCTAGGCCCTGCGGAGACAGCAGGGAATAACGCAGACAAATCCCCAGTTTACTGGGAGAAGCGGGCAATAGACAAGGAAACAGGTAACTAAGATCGTTACGGAATCAGCAGGAGCTGGGGAGGAAATTAGCTGGTGATCACAGGACCTTTGCACGAGCTGTTCCTGCTGCCTGTGCCCTTCCCGCAGATGTTCACGCAGTGCCCATCCTTGGCCGACTCCTTGCCATCTTCCCACTCTGCACTCTGCTTGCCTGCCTCCTCTGGAGAACTTATCAGGGTTTGTACTTCTCAGTGCATTTTATTTGCTCATTTAATATCTGTCTCCCATCCTGGACTGTAAGCTGGGAGGGGCAGGAGCAGGCCAGAGACATCCATGCTGGTACTCAGCCTCTGCGCCCAACGCCAGGCACATAGAAAGGGGCTTCTAATACGTGCTGGCCATGTGAATGCTAAATAATTTAAATTAAATGATCTTCTAAGTTGAGGAGAGGCAATCTGAGGCAGTGGGGAGTGCATCTTCAGGAGAGGATGCATGGGGGCGTGGGTACCCTGCCTGTGGGCTCTGGACCCAGCCAGGACCTGACCTGGGAAGGGCCAGCAGAGTCCAGGCCCGGGAAAAGGAGGGATCGCCTGGTCTGGGTGTGAGGAATTAGCAGAAGTGAGCAGCCGTACACCTCCCTCCCCACCCAAGTCTTCTGGGAAGGATCAGGGATGCCTGCGGGAGTGTGGGAGGTGGACGCCTCCCGTGGGCTCCTCTGGGGATAGGCTCGGTCTCTTCTGAGGGCTGCATGATTCAGTTTTGACCATATTTGCCTCAGAGCCAAGTGGCCACCCCGCGGGGCCATGGTATAAATATCGGTTTGTTTACTCTGTGTCCCAGTTGAGCATGGTTCTGAGGAACGCAAGGCTTCCCTGTTGTTTAGCCCGTGAGTTTGGAAAGCGGGCCCTGGGGGTGGGAGTTGTCCAGAGGTTCTGAGTCACATTCGCTGGGGCGGCTTGGGGTTCCTCGGCCCAGGCCACCCTGCGCGGTGCTCATCTCCAGAAAGTAAAACAGGCAAATTCTCGGTGTGATCTCAAGCCCCCTGGTGTGGCGGCTTCTGTGGCCCTCTGCCCTCTAACTGGGCCCGAGTGTCCCCCTGGGAACTAGCTGTTCCCTACATCTGTCCCCGAGGCTCAGGTGGCTCCACCCCTGACCCCGTTGAGATGGGCATGTGACCCAGACCTGGCCAGAAAGAATGTCGCATGCCACTGGCCTTAGTGACTGACTCGGGGGTAGGCACATGGTCCAGCTACAGGCAGTGAGAGTCAGTGAGACTTATGATGGGACAGCTGGGAGAGGCAGGCCCCCTGCCTGTGGATTTAACCTGGGGGATGGGAGCCTGGAGCTGCCAGGGTGACCCATGGAGCCTGAGCATGAACCAGCTTAGGAGGCAGCAGAGAAATTAAATCCCGAGGACAGTGTTTAAACTGCTGGATCCAGCCATTCCTGAAGTCAGGCTGAGAGAGCCTGTCAATTCTCTTTTTTCATTAAACCAGTGTATTCGTTTTCTATCAAATCGTCACAAACTTAATGGCTTAAAACAACACATAATAGATGATTATGTCCTACTTTTGTGGGTCAGAACTCCAGATACAGCATGACCCAGCTTGGCCTTCAGCTTGGGGTGGCAGAAGTCAGGGTGCCTGCAGAGCTGTGATCTTTACTGGGGGCTCTGGGGAAGAATCCTCTTCCAGCCTCATTCAGTTTGCTGGCTGAATTCAGTTCCTTGTGGCTGTGGGACTGTGGTCCTCATTTCCTGCTAGCTGACAGCAGGGGTAGGTCTTTTCTTCTAGAGGCTGCCCACATTCCTTCTCGTGTTTTCCCCATGGCTCCCTTCAGCCACGGTGGGTCAAGTCCCTCCTAGTGTTCAAATCTCTCCAACTTCCTCTTCTGCTGCTCCTCTCTGCCTCCTGCTAGAGAAAGTTCTCTGCTTTTAATGACTTATGTGATTAGATTGACCCCACCTGGATAACCCAGGATACGCTCCCTCTTTTTTTTTTTTTTTTTAACTTTTGGCTGCACTGGGTCTTCGTTGCCGGGCGTAGGTTTTTCTCTAGTTGCGGTGAGCGGGGGTTACTCTTCTTTGCGGTGCGCGGGCTTCTCATTGTGGTGGCTTCCCTTGTTGCGGAGCACAGGCTCTAGGCGCACAGGCTCAGTAGTTGTGGCGCACGGGCTTAGTTGCTCCGCGGCATGTGGGATCTTCCCAGACCAGGGCTCGAACCTGTGTCGCCTGCATTGGCAGGCGGATTCCTAACCACTGTGCCACCAGGGAAGCCCTACTCTCCCTCTTTTAGGATCTATAACCTTAATCACACCTGCAAAGTCCCTTTTGCCATGTAACAATATATTCAAACTTCATATAGTCCCAATTTCCCGGGATTAGGACACAAATGTCTTGGAGGGAGGGGCGTTATCCCACCCACCACAGCAGTCTGACTTGGGCTTTCTGTCATTTGCAAAGAAAAGAATCCTGAATGATTCGCCCTCCTTCTGGAGAATGATTAGTTGGACATGACTGGATTATGCAGCTGAATTTCTGACTTCAGGAACGGCTGGATCCAGCAGCTCAAGCACTGTTAAAAGGATCCAAGTTCTCTTTATTTCTCAGCCTATGTTGGTTTCATGCTCAGAGTCCATGGCCCCTGGCTCCCAACCTCTGGGTTATTCCATTGGAAAGAAAATGTGTCTCCTTCCCGCTGGTCCCTAACCTTAGCCAAGCCCGTCACAAAATCAACCTCCTTTATCTTGAAGGGCAGTCTAAGTTTCTGCTCTAAAATCCCCCACGTCGGTTAGATTCTGGCTCTCCCTTTGACTAGGCTCAGAACCACTGAATGTTTTCCCCCAAGTGGCAGCACATTGTGCCCCAAAGATTCTTATTTTGTTCCTTATACAAATGTCCAAGCTTATTCTCTGTGCTAGGCACTGGAGGTGCAACAGTAAAAAAAAAAAAAAGTGGGTGTGGCTACTGCCCTGACAAGGGCATAAGCAAAAAAAAAAAAAAAAAAAAAAAATCACTGCCTTACAAATTTGTGAAGGAAACAAGCAGGTGAGGTAATGGAGAAGAACCGGGAGAGTCCAGGTGAGAGGCGGGTCCAGCAAAAGTCACTGGAGGGCTTCCCTGTTGGCGCAGTGGTTAAGAATCTGCCTGCCACTGCAAGGGACATGGGTTCGAGCCCTGGCCCGGGAAGATCCCACATGCTGCAGAGCAACTAAGCCCGTGCGCCACAACTACTGAGCCTGAGCTCTAGAGCCTGCAAGCCACAACTACTGAGCCCATGTGCCACAACTACTGAAGCCTGCACGCCTAGAGCCCGTGCTCTGCAACAAGAAAAGCTACCACAATGAGAAGCCCGCGCACTGCAACGAAGACCCAACACAGCCAAAAATAAATAAATAAATACATTTATAAAAAAAAAAAGTCACTGGAGAAAAGTCATGGAAGGGGGCAAGACGGTAGAGCGTTCCAGAGACGGTCACAGCCTGTGCAAACGTCCTGAGGTCGGGTGCGCTGGGCCAGGTTGAGGAACTGCGGGGAGGCCAGGAGGGCAAGAGTGTGGTCGGGGGAAGGCGGTTGAGGCTGGCAGAGTGTAGAGGGAACTGGGTGGGGATGAAATGCATTAACCTACCCCCAAGTCCTATAAAACAGAAACTGGCTTGGCTTTGGACTAGCAGCTTCCGGGGGGGTGGGAGCACCCCGTGACATCTTCCTCCCCTCCCCGGGGCACCCCTCCCCTCCCCCAGCACCTCCGCCTGTGCAGTGACGGAGCCAGAGACCATCGCCAGCACAGACTTCCGCCCCTGCTTCCGCCGGCCTCTCAGAATAGCGTTTGGCACCTCACTGAGGTTTCCACCTGCCGCCCTGGCCCTGCAGGCTGTCTCCACCCGCCCTTCCTCTAAGAGCAGGGGAAGCACTATTGTTCCTCGGGTGGTTGACTTAGTGAGAAAGGGGAACAGACAGGTCCAGCCCCAGGGGGTGTGCCCAGCATCCCCGCCCCCTTTGCCCCCTGCCTGGTAGTTTCTCCCACCTCCAGATGCCAGTAGTCACGTTCCTGCTCCTAAGAGCGGTGGCATTTTTATTCAGGATAATTGCACAGCTTCCATTCACCAGTGTATCGACTGGGAATTGTGGGGCGAGGGGGGCGGTTTGTGGGATGGGAAAGTCCCTCCCATCCCCCACCCGGTTCTCTTCCCTCCAGGCATCCAGGGCCTCCAGTTTCAACACATTGTATTTTATGCTTCTGTGTGTCTGTTTCCACGTCAGCACGCGCCATCCGCTCTGTGAGGCCCTTGTTCCTTTCCCTTAAATACATCTTGAAGATTCCCCGCTGAGCCCACACTGAGCTTGCTATCGCCTGGTTGTCGGCTGCCTAGTATTCCACGTGTGAGTGGGCGTGCTCTACTGCCCGCCCCCTGGGATGGAGGTGGAAGTCGTTTCCAGCCTTTTGCTCATTCAGGCAGAGGTAGAACGAATCACCTTGAGCAGAGTTGCTGGTGCACCTGCCGTTGTCCGGTGCGTGCACACCTGCTGTGTGCCGGGATTTCACCTGCAGGGTCCTTCTCAGCCCTCACACGGCACTGCCGGGAGGTCACACCAGAGGAGGTAACTATTCAGGGCCACGCTTTTAAAGTTCATGTCCCAAACTCAGTGGCCTGGCTAGAACTTGACCCCTGAAATGGGGTCACTGTTCTTTCTGGGGCATCTGAAGAGGGATCACATATGCCCCAAACCAAGCTTGGAGATCATCGTGGGGTCTTCCTGTTTTTCTTTTCCTGCTTTGTCCTCACCATGCCTGCTGCCCCCTTGCCCCTGGAAAAGGCTGCCTGGTGCCCTTATCCCCAGACGCCGGTGCCAGGCCCGGGTCCCTGCCTTGCAGGTGCCTGCAGAGCTCCGCCCTGTGAGCCGACCTAGTGCCCTGGGGTGGGGGCTTCATTACAACTCCACCAGCACCAACCCCGTCCTCCCAAAGAAATAAATACATTCTGTCTCCTTATTGTACTTATTGAACAACTACCAGATACAAAGCCCTAGTGAGGAAGACAAAAAATTCGTAAGTCATCATTGGAATAATTATTTAATTTCAGTCTGATAAATACTACAGTGAAGTGCCAAGCCCTCCCAGGTGTTCCTCTGCCTCAGGGCCTTTGCACATGCTCTTCCCTTTGCCTGGACCACTCATCTTCCAGGTATCCACACGGCTCACTTCTTACCTTGTTGCATTCAAACTCATAGCCCCCTACTCACCATGCTCCCTCTCTCTTGCCTGTTCATTTTTCTCTGTAGCTCTTATCATGCCTCAAACCTACTTTTACTTTATGTATCACTTATTATTGCTTATTCATCTATTACCTGTACCCCTGGTGGACTGTCAGTCCATAACGGCAGGCATTCTTGTTTGCCTTGTTCACTGCTCTATCCGAGGTGCCTAGAAAAGTGCCTGATACACAGTAGCTTCTCAGTAAATATTGTTGAATGAATGAATGACCTAACAGGGGATGTGACCTACTTAACTCTTCGGGGACCAGGAAGGACGGTGTCAGGGGATGTTTTCCTACCACTGGGGACAGACCCAGGTTTCATGGGGCCTGAAGTTTATACAATTTGGGGCACTGTCTTTAAGAAAAAGAGTATATAGTTACATGTACAGAGTAAGGGCCAGAGATTGAAAAAAAGACTGGCATTGACGAAGGGAAAGACATTCCAGGCAGAGGGAGCAGCCTGTGAAAAAGCCAAGTGTGGCCAAGAGCCAGGGAAGAAGGAGGGAAGGTGTGTGTGGCCACAGCATTGCCAGGGACCCCTGAGGGGCTGGAGATCCAGTGGGGGCCAGCTTGGAAGTGACAGGGTGTGACATGCGGGGCCCTGGTTTCTGCGGGATCCCGGGAGAAAGCCCGAAGAGGACCTCCGGGTCCTGCAGGACGGAGCCCGCCAGCTGAAGGCATTCCCACTCACTCTACCGGCCAAGCAGGGGGTGGCCCAGCCCTTATACCCCATTCCACCCCAATCAGCCTCCAGGAATGCATTTCCTGGCCTTGGGGTCCCTGCTCACCCCTACCCCACCCAGAGAGGTCCCCCGAGGCTGTCTGGGGAGGCTCCACTCTGCCTCCCCCCCAACCCCCCGCCCCCCCCCCCCCCACGCCTGGCTCTGCTCAGAATAAAAGCTTGGGGCCCTGGCTGGGGACCCTGTGCTCTGACCCGAAGCCTCTGCCAGCCATTTGCATCACAAATGAGGCTGGGTCAGGCTGTTGGGCCCTGGCCAGCCTGCCTGGTGCTGCCCTCGGTGACTTAAGGACACAAGCCACCATCCAGCTGCTGCACATTCTGCTCCCTCCCCCTGCTGCCTAGATTGTACCCCTGGGGGAGGATGCCCGGTCCCCGGTCCCCAGCGGGCCTGGGATCCTCCCGACCAGCCAGCCCTCCCACCAGCTGGGAAGAACAATTATGGCTGACAAACTGAGCTCCTGTCCTGTCTCTGAATGTCGGAGGTGGGGCGGGGAGGGTAGGGGGGCTCAGCATGTGACGTTCTGGCCTGTAGCTCTCACAGCAGCCCACTCTACAGAGGAGGAGACTGAGGCTCAGAGAGGGTGAGCAACTTGCCCAAGGCTGCTCAGCTAATAGCCGGCAGAGCTGGGACTTGAATCCATGCCATTCTGCTCTAGAAGCTGTTCTGTGAACAGGGGCCATCCCCTTGAGGGTCATCTGTGTTTGTCCACCGTATGCAGTGGGCCCTCATAGCTGCTGGATGAATAAACGGTCATCTGAGCTTTAGCCTTTCTCCCCAGCATGGTCGGGGTGAGTAGGTGGGCCACTTCTCTTTCTAGACTCTGAGCCCGCGAGGTCAGGGCGCTGCCCATGCCTGTTTGTGGTCCTGGTATACAGCAGGCACTTAATCATTGTTTCTGGAATAAATAATGGAATAAATCAACACACAGACTCTTTCTGAGCCTGGGTTGTGCTTTTCTGCTGCAGGTTCCTTTCAAGGAAGAGGTGGGTTGTACCCAGCTCAGGGTCCCCAGGGCTGAGCATGCGGCTTGGTCCTGGAAAGTTCTCAGAGGTTCAGCCATGACTTATTCTCCACAAGCCTCGCGCCGGGCTGGCTGGGGCTCCTGCCCCAGATCCTGGGGGCCTGACCTGGGGAGGAATTCAGGGCTCCCTCTAAGCGAGCCTGGGCACAGGGAGGCCCCTGTCTCTGTCCCCTGCCTCTCCCTAGCTCGGCCCTGGAGTTCTGTCCTGCCCCAGGGCCTTTGCTCCTGCTGCCCTCCTGCCTGGCCCTCTCCCAGCAGCTCTTCCAGGGCTGGCTGCTTCGTCACCTCCTCAGAGAGGTCCCTGTCTAGCTGCAGCCCTTAGATATTTGCTATCCTCACCCCGTCTGTCTCCAGAGCTCTGTGGATGCCTTATCATTCCTCTGGGGTTTTGCCGGTGTCTCCTTTAGAATGAAAGAGGGAGAAAGATGCACACACCACATAGAGCAAAACAGAACGAGAAGGGAGAAGATAGAGGGAGAGAGTCAGATGGAGAGAGAGACAGGGAGAGACTGATGGAGAGAAGGGAGAAAATAGAGGGAGAGTCAGATGGAGAGAGAGACACGGAGAGACTGATGGAGAGAAGGGAGAAGATAGAGGGAGAGAGTCAGATGGAGAGAGAGACACGGAGAGACTGATGGAGAGAAGGGAGAAGATAGAGGGAGAGAGTCAGATGGAGAGAGAGACAGGGAGAGACTGATGGAGAGAAGGGAGAAAATAGAGGGAGAGTCAGATGGAGAGAGAGACACGGAGAGACTGATGGAGAGAAGGGAGAAGATAGAGGGAGAGAGTCAGATGGAGAGAGAGACAGGGAGAGACTGATGGAGAGAAGGGAGAAAATAGAGGGAGAGTCAGATGGAGAGAGAGACACGGAGAGACTGATGGAGAGAAGGGAGAAGATAGAGGGAGAGAGTCAGATGGAGAGAGAGACACGGAGAGACTGATGGAGAGAAGGGAGAAGATAGAGGGAGAGAGTCAGATGGAGAGAGAGACAGGGAGAGACTGATGGAGAGAAGGGAGAAAATAGAGGGAGAGTCAGATGGAGAGAGAGACACGGAGAGACTGATGGAGAGAAGGGAGAAGATAGAGGGAGAGAGTCAGATGGAGAGAGAGACACGGAGAGACTGATGGAGAGAAGGGAGAAGATGGAGAGAGTCAGATGGAGAGAGAGACAGGGAGAGACTGATGGAGAAAAGGGAGAAGATAGAGGGAGAGAGTCAGATGGAGAGAGAGACAGGGAGAGACTGATGGAGAGAAGGGAGAAGATAGAGGGAGAGAGTCAGATGGAGAGAGAGACAAGGAGAGACTGATGGAGAGAAGGGAGAAAATAGAGGGAGAGTCAGATGGAGAGAGAGACAGGGAGAGACTGATGGAGAGAAGGGAGAAGATAGAGGGAGAGAGTCAGATGGAGAGAGAGACACGGAGAGACTGATGGAGAGAAGGGAGAAAATAGAGGGAGAGTCAGATGGAGAGAGAGACAGCGAGAGACTGATGGAGAGAAGGGAGAAGATAGAGGGAGAGAGTCAGATGGAGAGAGAGACAGGGAGAGACTGATGGAGAGAAGGGAGAAGATAGAGGGAGAGAGTCAGATGGAGAGAGAGACAGGGAGAGACTGATGGAGAGAAGGGAGAAGATAGAGGGAGAGAGTCAGATGGAGAGAGACACAGGGAGAAGCTGATGGAGAGAAGGGAGAAAATAGAGGAGAGAGTCAGATGGAGAGAGAGACAGGGAGAGACTGATGTAGAGAAGGGAGAAAATAGAGGGAGAGAGTCAGATGGAGAGACAGACAGGGAGAGACTGATGGAGAGAAACACAGAAATAGAAACGAATGTGAGAGAGAGACAGCAACTCAGAGGCAGAGACACAAAGAGAAACCGAAAGGAAACAGGACCAGCGTCCTGGAGAGAAATGGAGCCGGGGCAAGAGGGAGGGCACAAGAGAAAGTACTGTGCGGTGGACAAAAAGGGATATGGGGGCCCTGGGCTTCCTTCTGGGGTGATGGGAAGGTTCTGGAATTAGATCGTGGTGACGGTTGCACAACTCTGTGTATATGAAAAGCCACATAATTGTACGCTTTACAAGGTTGCATTTTATGGAACATGAATTTTGTCTCATTTGAAAACATGAGAGGACATCAGAGAAACCCAAATTGAAGTACGATCTACAAAACACCTGATACTCTGCAAATCCAGCAAGATCAGGAAGGACAAGGAAAGAGCGAGGACCATCCCTGGGCCTGCAGGAGACCAGATGACTAAATTCAATGCAGGACCCGGGACAGAGGAAGGACACTGGGGGAAAATGCGAATCAGGTCCGCAGTTTAGTTAATGGTACTGCATCAAAGTGAATTTCTTGGTTCGGATCATTGTACTATTATGTAAGAGATTAATATTAGGGGAAGCAAGGTGAAGGGGACGTGGGGACTATCTTTGCACCTTTTCTCTAAGTCTAAAATTATTTCAAAATTAAAAAGTTAAAACAAACAAAGGAGACAGAAACAACTAGAGAGCAGCCCTGGGACAGAGGAACTGCCTGTGCTCCTGACCCCGAGGAGACCACCAGTCAAGGCCCCTTCGGGATAAAGCCCTGGGCTGGTGGGGGGGCCTGGTGTCTAGTCCTCTGCCCATTACTGACAAAGAGGCTGCTGATGCCCCGGAGCAGGCTCTAGTTCCAGCTGAGGTACTTCCATGCCCGAGGCTGCAGACCCTGAGGCTCACCAGCAGAGGCTGCTGACAATTCGTGACTCTCCTGTTGTTCATTTAATGGTTTCAGCAGCATTTGGGGCAGCCCCGGGTGCTCCCCTGCACCCATGACCATGCCTATTGATGTCCCTCTGTTCCACCTTCCCTCCGCCCCTGCTACCCCAACACACAGCCCTTGGTGCCTGCCAGCTGACTCCCGCAAGGCTCCTGGCATCCTGGGAAAAAACGCCACAGATCCTGCTTTCCTGCGAAAATAGCCAAGTGGCAGCCCCATGCTGGGGTTGGGGATCACTTCATGTGGGTCCCCACACAGGACAGGCCGGCCCCCCGTGTTGACCTCTGGGTTCCTGGAAGGAAAATGCTCATTTTTATTTCCCTAGAACCCATTCCTGGACCAGGCATGTAGTAGGTGCCCAACACTTGTGTGTCTCCCAGACACCTTACTCCCAGGACCTCAGCCAAAGGCAGCTCTTTCCTCATCCAATGCTTTCAAGCTTTCGAAAGTGGTGAAATCTACCTTTTAAAAATGAAAATATTCAGAGGATAATAAGCCCCTACTACCACTACCCAGAATTAAACATGACACAATGAGACACGAAGATTTTGTCACATTTGTCACTAATCCTTTTTCTTTTAAAGAAATAAAATGTTACAGATACAGCTCAGCTTTGCTGTAACTCCCATCACCCTCCCCCCACAGCCAACCTCAGTGGGAGCGAGAGCTGCAGCCTCATGCCCAGGTTTCTACCTACATGTTTATGGTGATGGTCAATTTTCCGTATTGCTCTGTGTGCACCGTTTAAGCAGCTTGCTCGTGAACAGTCTCCTACAGCGTGCAGAGCTCTGATTTTGTGTGTTCCAATCAAATACACGTTGAGGTGCCCTCCTTTTAAGGAGTCGTTCCCCACCCCCTCCCCGACCCCTGCATCTGCCCCAGCTCATGCATCTGCAGCCCTGGCAGCCACACAGGGCTCGGAAGGGCCCCACGCCAGGCTTAATGCTCTGCTGTCTCCGTCTTGAAATTCTTAGTAACTTTTGCACGAGGGGCCCGCATTTTCATTTTGACTGGAGCCCACTAACCGTGTTGATGTTCTGACAACGTGGAACACCTAACCGAGCCCCCGTCCTGGCACAGGCCCTGGCCCAGGCTGGCCGGCAGCACAGACCACCTCAGCACATCCTCCAAAGGCTCTGTGAAAGGCGCGGTTCCCGTCAACCCCATTCTGCAGATGGGGGTACTGAGGCTCAGAGAGCTCCTGACTTGGGAGCCCACGCCCTGAAACAGAAGACCCACTTTGAAGATTGAATCTGCTCCAGACCCCTTTCTTTCCTTTTTTTTTTTTTTTTTTTTTGCGGTACGCGGGCCTCTCACTGTTGTGGCCTCTCCCGTTGAGGAGCACAGGCTCCGGACGCGCAGGCTCAGTGGCCATGGCTCATGGGCCCAGCCGCTCCGCGGCATGTGGGATCTTCCCGGACCGGGGCACGAACCCACGTCCTCTGCATCGGCAGGCGGACTCTCAACCACTGCGCCACCAGGGAAGCGCCAGACCCTTTTCTTTTAAAACCAGGGTCCTGAGAGTTGAAGGCTTCCTCGGCGGACCTGGCCCCTGGGCCACAGAGCCGGTTCCCCGCCATCCCCGCGGCCACGAGCCAGAGCCGCCTGGCTTGTCTGTGCTGCCCCGGCCCCGAGGCTGAATTCATTTCACCACACTTCCTCTCCCCGTGGGGACTGTCTCAATGTGGGGTGAACCAACCCGGGGGTTAATCAGAGCGCCACTTCCTCTTCCCAGAGACGACCTCTCACAGCCTGCCTTCTATAATTAGACCCCGGCCTGCCTTCCCCGGCTGGGCGTGGTTGGGCCTGAGGCTGCTTCCGGCTCTACAGAGGGGTTTCCACGCCGCTTCCCAAGAACCCCAGGAGCCTGTGGGGCAGGGGGCGTGTGCGGGGGATGCTCAGGCCGCGAGGCCTGGGATGGGGCCTCCTCCGGCTTCCTGGCGGGCCCTCGCCGCCACTACCCCTGCCGTCATGCGGGTGGACCAGATCCATTTCTAGGATCTGGGAGACGGGTTTTGCCACAGTCTAGAGCAGCGGTTTTCCACTGGGGGGCCGTCGGGCAATGTCTGGAGGCATTTTCGGTTGTCACAGCTGGGGAGGGAATTGCTCCTGGAATCTAGGGGGAAGAGGCCAGGGAAGCTGCCACACAGCCCGGGGTGGCCGGCTCCACCACAGAGAAAGGCCCGGCCCCAAATGTCAACGGTGCTGAGTTTGGAGGAGGACGTAGTTTTGACCATGAGGACAGCGGAGGAGAGGAGGTGGCTGGGATTCGAGGTATATTCTGAAGGTAGAGCGGACAGGACAGGGTGACGTCTGATCGTGGCAAGTACCATTGTTGAGAAGGAGCGCGATGGGGACGCCCGAGAGGGAAGGTGATAACAGCTTGTGGGAGGAGGTGACAGTGAGCAGAGGCTTGAATGATGAGGGGCCTTCCTGGAAGATCTCTGGGAGAGCTGTAGGGAGAGGAAGCCAGGTGCCAGGGCAGGTGGGAAAGGATTCTGAATCTGGGTGAGGAAGTGAGAGGAAGCCAGGAAGGAAGGCGGGGGTCACACCCTGCAGAGGCTTATGGGCCAAGAAGTAGGAGTTTCACTGGCAGCCTCTGAATGCAAAGGTTCTGGGAGCACAGGACGGGGGTCTGGAGACTGGATTTCAGCTTGAATTGGGTACTCACTGGCCAGGTGACTTTGGAAAAATTACTCTTTGGGGCTCCAGTTTCTTCTCTGTCAAAATAGGGGCAATGCTACCATCTGGTCCCCCCAGGAGGCTTCTGTACAGTCAGTGAGGTGCTGACACAGGACACAGGATGGGGAGGTGACTCCCCATTCTAATCTGAGTGTTTAAGAGTGACCCACAAGAGCTGTAAGCTCGAGTCCCAAGTGTGGCTGACCTCCAAGATCCAGGCCAGGGTCCAACCAGCTCGGGCATCATTGCAAAGTGGACGGGCGTCCACAGGACTCTTGGAGAGCCATCTTCAACAGCGACCCCATGTGGTGGTAAGACGCCATGACTGCAGTGAAGTTTAGTGGGGAACAGGCCTCGCACCCACCTGTGGGTTGAAGACCCTTCAAGGTGCGGGAGGACCCGAGAAGGAGGTTCTGGGCATCTTGTTAATACAGCGCCTGGAAGCCTGAGTGATTAAGGAACAAAGAGATATAGTCATCCCAATATCATAACTTGGAGGAATTTATTCTCATGTCCTTAGTTTGGAAGGAAAGTCTCCTGACACTCGGGGACTCCGGGAGGGCTGGGGGTGAGCAGGGGTGGTCACGGGGGCAGGAATGGTGCCTGTGACACTCCTGCCTCAGTGGGCTGGCCTGTTTCTCCAAGAATGCAATCAGTTCCTCTGGTCCCTCCTTGCTTTCTCTCCAGCCCGGGTGCCTGCAGTCCCATCCCAGGGAAGGAGTTCCTCAGTTGGGGAAGCTCTGAAGACACTCAGGTGAAGGGACGGCAGGAGATGGGGTGGCTGGGGGCGGAGGCTCTCACCGCCTTTTCAGGCTGCAACCTCTCCCATCTCCCTTCCTGCTCAGAAGACATTTCCCATGTGGACCCGCCAAAGGATGTCACAGAAACCATCCGAGAAACATTCCAACGGGGTGAACAAATCATTTGTCCCCGAGAAAATATAGACAGTTGTTACATGGAAGAAGGCGCAGCCTTGCAGGCAAAGAAAGAAAAAATGCCAACAAAAGCCCCACTGCGCGCTGATGCAGTTAGAAAACAATTTGAAAATGATAAAGCCCAGGGCTGGCAGGGATGCGGGGAAAGCAACACATCAGCTTTGCTATAAATTGATTCCGATTTTTTTTTCTTTCTTTTTTGGCTGCGTCGTGCAGCACGACGTGTGGGATCTTAGTTCCCCAACCAGGGGTTAAACCCGTGCCCCCTGCATTGGAAGCGCAAAGTCTTAACCACTGGACCGCCAGGGAAGTCCCCAGATTCAGATTTTGAAGATCGATCTGTCTGCATGAAATAAACACTGAGAAACTGCACATACCCTCTCACCCAGCATTTTGTCTTTTGGCAAAGTGTGGCCTTATTTAGGAGTGGGAAATGGAAAAAACAAAAGCCCCACCCCCCAGATGCCCTGTGTTAACTTCTGTGGAGTTAACTCTGTGGAGTACTCACGGTATTTGAAACGCTGAACACGTGTTACCTCTTTAACCTTACAGCTGCTCGGCGAGGTGTGTGTTTTCTGAGCTCTCATTTCAGAGATGACGACCTGAAGGCCCCTGGAGTCCAGCCCTCCCGCCGCGGTCACGCGGGTGGTAAGTGGCAGAGCTGAGGTTTGAACCCAGGCTGCCCCACCGGAAACTTGGGGGGCGGTCCTCACCCCACACTACTATCGCTCTGTACTGTGAAAGGAGAGTCGTCCACCAAAGAGACGCTGCTGCAGCTATGTGTGTGTGCGCTGTCACCAGGAGGCGACCAGAGGCAAAAGAGCTCCTTTCTGCTCCCTTCTGGTGGTGAATGCATGCCTGCTGCCCAGCAGGCATGCCCTGGCCTGTGGTTCTGGAATGCGGGTGAGCCGCTACCCCAGAGACCTGCTGTTGGTGGCCGGTGTTGGTGGGCCCGGCCCAGGCCACAGACCCAGCTGGCACACACGCTCTGTGTTTGTCCAAGGAATCACGCCAACGCCCTTCGTGCCGCCTTGATGGGAGTTGAGCAGTTGAACCGATGCCCAGAACCCTCATGTCTCCCGCTCGGGCAGAAATGCCGGTGGCCTCGCGGCTGGAAGGATAGTGACAGCTCCAGGCACCTGCAGCTTCAAGGAAGGCGTGACATTTTGGAGATGCTCTTGGCACAGGCCAGAGCTTGGATCCTCTCCCTCCCAAGAAGGGGATAGGAGGGGACACGTCCCTGTGGCATGTCCGAGGCTGGTGTGAGTGTTGACGTGCTGCGAACCCTCAGGGAGCAGCGGCTCGTGCTCCTGGGGTCTCCTCTCCCCATCTCTAAAGAGCAGGGTTGGCCCATGTGAGTTTGTTGAAAATATGGGGCCCAGGCTGCCACGGCCGCGGGACGCTGTGCGTGGGGCAGATGTGGGGCACGGGCGAGAAGGCCATCCCTTTGCAACAGTTTTTCTGTCCTTCTCAGTTCAGCTTGGTGCTCCCGTGTCTTGACGGCCGGCCACCCCCTGCCTGGCCCCCTCTTTAGTAGGCCTCAGGCTCAGAGCCAGGGGCAGGCAACAGCATTTTCATAACATGATTTGTCTTCACCGTGCTCGCTTTCGGAGTTACCTTCTATGAGTGGCAAGTGGTACTGGTTTTCTGTCTACATTGGTGACAGAGAATTTCCTTGTAAGATAAACTGAAGTAAAGCTAAAAGGCGAGTCATCCTAAATAAAAACGTGAGGCAAATGGTAGGTCAGATGGATGTGCTCAGTCATAGAGGTGACCCCTGAAAGCCTGAAGTCTGGGGCCCAAAGCTAAGGGCCCTCCGTGGTCCTCCCTGACGACATGGCCCTGGACGGTGTGGGTCTTGCCAGCCTCTCCCCTCCTGGCTCGTCAGTCCTCTGTGTCTAGGTGGCCAGTTCTTTTTTTTTTTTCAGCCGTGCCACGCGGCATGCGGGATCTTAGTTCCCCGACCAGGGATCAAACCCGTGCCTTGAGCAGTGAAAGCGCAGAGTCCTAACCGCTGGACCGCCGGGGAAGTCCCAGTGGCCAGTTCTCGAGTCTCTGGGACCTTTGGCCTCCCCTTCCCTTCCTCCTCTCTCTTCTTCCCTCCTTCTCCGTCCTGCCAAGTCAAGGCCAGGAAGGATCGCAGTGCAACCCCCTGCCATTGCCATGTTGGTCTGAGGGCTTCCGTATGGGGAGGGTGGCTGGGCTGCCCTGGGTGCTGGCTTTCCCTTCCCCAACTATTTCTCTCCGCCTTCGTTAGGCCAGTGCACCAGTTCTTACCTTGCCTGCTCATTAGAGAGGCTTCACAGGGTGAGGTGCAGCTTAGAGGACAAAGCGTCACGTTTAATACTGATGACAAGAGCTCACGGTCACTGAGCAGTTAACTGCATGCAGGGCACTGTGCTAAGAACTCCTTAGGTATTAGCTCATTGGATCCTCACCATAATCCTGACGTCATCTTTGATCCCTCCCCCCTTATTCCCCATCCCCTGTCTCCCGCTGCACCCAGTCCATCAGTGAGCGCTACTGACTCTGGAAAACATCTCCAGAATCTGACCTCCCCACCTTGCCTGCTCCCACACTGGGCCAAGCCCCGTCACCTCTTGTCTGCATGATTGCCTTCTCTTGGTTGCCCACAGGCAGTGAGTCAAATCCTTTAAAAAGTCAGGTGTGGTTCTGTCCTTACTCCGCTTGAAACCCTGCAGCGGCTCCTCAGCCCCTGCACAACCGGAGCCCGGCCCGCCTCTCCTTCCCCACCTCCTGCTTCACTATGCTGCAGCCACTCCAGACCTGAGCTCGCCGCAGGACCTTTGCACTGGCTGTTCCCGCAGCCCAAAATGCCCTCCCCACAGTATCTGCCCAATATCTGCACGACTTGCTCCTTCACTTCATTCAGGCTCTGCTCAAGTGTCCCCCTCCTTGAACAGCCCGCTGTGCCCCCTTATCAAAGGGGACCCCCCTTCACTCTCTATTCCCTCCCCCGACATATTTATATATATATATAAATATATATATAAATATATATTCATATATAAAAATATATATTTATATATATAAATATATATATAAATATATATAAGCAAATATATATTTGTTTATATATATATTTATATATATAAACAAATATATTTATATATAAACAAATATATATATATATATATATTTGTTTGTGTCCCCCCACCTAGAATATAAGCTGTAGGCAGGGATTTTTGTCTGTTTTGTTCTCTGCTGTACCTTCAACATCTAGAACAGTGTCTGGCATAGTGTAGACGCCTAATACAAATTTGTGGTATAAATGACCAGCCCTAGGAGGTGGGCGCCATTGTTATCCCTACTTTGTAGGTGGAAAACAGGCCCAGAAAGGTACAGCCACTTGCCCAGGGTCGCAGGGATCTACAGGGAGGGATTCCCCAGAGCCCTTGCACTCCACCCCTGTGGAGTGCTGCCTCCTGTACCAGGTAAGGGTCTGAAGCAGACGTTTCTAGGCTCAAATCCTTGCTGTACAGTTACCAGCTGTGTGCCCCAGGGTGGCTGTCTCACCCTCTCTGGGCTTTGCTCCTTGCCTGCACAGAGTTCACAGCCCTTCCTTCCAAGGGTGCCCCAAGCCTTCCAGGAGTGATAATTGGCACAGCTCTTAACACAGGGCCTGGCATCCAGCAAGCCTCTGGCGATTGTCCCTCTCCCATTTATAGATGAGGCAACTGAGGCCCGGAAGATGCCCAAGATCACAGAGCCTCTGGATTCAAAGGCAGGCCTGTGTGACTCTGGGTCTTTGCCTGGGGGACGAGCTCTCCCCGTTTGGCCAGTTCCCGGGCCTGCTCCTGCCATCCGCGTCCCTGGCGACAGCCCCGCCCTCCCTTTGTTCTGCTGTCGCTGGCTGTCCGCAGCAGGTGGCGTTGCCCTGGCGCCAGGGGGAGGCTGAGGCAGCCACACACAGGTTGCTATTTGCTTTCCTCTCCACGGCCTTTCCTGGCCTGGGCGGAGGTGGGCGTGAGCTCAGGTGTGCAGGTGCGGAGGATTTGCGGTCCGCTCCTCCCCGTCTGAGCTCCTGGTGGTGCCTGGAGGCCTTGACTGGGCCACCTGCAGGGTGAGTGACCAACTGTCCTGGTCTGCCCAGGACAGAGGGGTTTCCCAGGAAGCAGGACTTGCAGTGCTAAAACCAGGAGCGTCCTGGTGGCCCACCCTGTGGGGTGGTGCGGTGGGCTGGATGGCACGTGGGGAGGAGACGGGATCAGCTACCCCGAGTACACTGCTCTGCACCCCTCTGGCCCTGCTGCCTGCGGGGTTCTGTACGGGGCCTGGCTTTGGCGTCAGGCAGAGCTGAGTGAGGAATCCCTGTCCCCTCCCATAACAATCACTTGGGCAAGTCATTTCAGCTCTTGGAGGCTCAGTTGCCTCGTTTGTAGAACGGGGATAAGATTCCACTCTCCTCACAGGGGTGCCGAGGAATCAAATAAGAAAACAGTCATAAGCATTTAGCAGAATGTGGACATCTGATGCAGGAGAGCATGTCTGATTATATTATTAGATGCCTGCTTAAAACCCAGCTTCCCAGCACTCTTAGAATAAAGCCACGGACCTTTGAAGCTCCTGTGATCTGCCTCTGTGACCTCTGGCTGCATCTCTTGCTCTTCTCTGCTCACTCTGCTCTAGTCACGCTGGTCTCCTGGCTGACCTAGACCTAACCCGCCCTTTCGCTGCCTCAGGGCCTTTGCATGTGCTGTTTTCTTTGCTTGCAGTACCAGACTCCCCCACACCTACCCCCTTCCTGGGACTGGCTTCTTCTCATCTTTGGGCCTTGGTTTAAAAGTCATCTGCACAGAGAGCCCTTCCCTTTCTACCAAATTTGAAGGGATATTTATCTTCTTGGGAACAGAATGTTTCTTAGATGGTTCACGGCTGCTGCCTTAGGCCCTAGGATGATGCCTTGCCCAGAGCAGAGCTCAGGACACGTTTGTCAAGAGGATGAAGAAATGAATGTTGGCCTGTGAAGGTCCCCAGCAGGCTGGAGAAAGAACCCAGAATCTTAAATGTCTTTCCTTCTCCAAGCCTCGGTTTCCTCATCTGTCCACAGGGGTGAGAGGGGCATCCAGCTCCTTGGGGTTTGTGAGGCATGGATGGGGGTACAAAGATGGACCAGTCTGGACTTCCCTGGCGGTGCAGTGGTTAAGAATCTGCCTGCCAATGCAGGGGACACGGGTTCGATCCCTGGGCCAGGAAGATCCCACATGCCTCGGAGCAACTAAGCCCGTGCGCTACAACTACAGAGCCTGCGCTCTATAGCCCGTGAGCCACAACTACTGAGCCCATGTGCCTAGAGCCTGTGCTCCGCAACAAGAGATGCCACTGCAATGAGTAGCCCGCGCACTGCAACAAGAGTAGCCCCTGCTCACCGCAACTAGAGGAAGCCCATGCGCAGCAACGAAGACCCAGTGCAGCCAAAAATAAATAAATAAAATTTATTAAAAGAAAAAGAAAAGATGGACCAGTCCTTTCACCGTGGCCGCACATAGTGGGACTCAGGGACTGGCGGCCCTGCCCACGGGGACCTCACAGGCACCTCCACACCCACCCTCTCCCTGCGTCCTCAGCGGCACCACCACACACACTACACACAGAGCAGAAAACTGAGTCCCAGAAGGAGTCGTCCCTGTCTGGTCGCCCCGAGCTGGGCAGCCTCCTCCCGAACGTGGCTGCCTGGCCCGGCCTCGCCTCCCTGGCCCGGCCTCGCCTCCCTCCTGCCTGCGAGGACTGGGCAGGCAGCTGACGCGTCACATGCTCTCGGCTCCCCGCAGAGACTCCAGCACGCCGTCAAAGCTGTCAAACAATGTCCCTGCCAGGTTTTTACAAGAATCCAAGGCCTCACTGCCCAATGCCAAACACCTCTTAAGACAATAGCTCCGGGGCCCGCGGGCCCATCCCGAGCGCACCGCCTCTGCTCGGCCACATATAGGCAAAAGCCTCCCTCTCCCATCACCGGACGGGCATCTGAGGGCGGCTGCCCCAGCCTTGGCCCGACCCCTGGCATCTTGCACCTCCAGGTCCACCAGCCTCTGGCCCAGGGGCCGGGTGAGGAGGCCAGGTGGGGCGGCGCGGGCCGCCAGGCGGGGCAGACACAGGGCCGGTTCAGGGGCCTCCCAGTGTCCTGTCCTCTCGCAGCCCGAGTGGCTGGCAGCACAGGCTCTTCTTACCAAATAAGGCCTGGGCCGCAGTGCCTGGACAGGCTCAAACTCCTGCAGAGCGGCGGGCGGCCCGCTGCCGGGTCACCTCTTCCTCCTTGAGCACAGAGCCAGCTGGCCCTGCAGAGTGCTGTCCCCGAGGTTCAGGGAGCCCCACCTCAAGAAGCCCGGGGGGACTGGTCAGCATCCCCGGGAGAGGCGTCCGTTGAGCACCGTTGGCATGTTCCATATGGAACCTTTGGAAAGCTCCGTTTAGAATCTGAGATAAGTCAAGGTGCAGAAAGATCCCGGCGCTCCTGCTGTGGCCCCTGGAGCCCAAACTAGGCCACAGGGGTGAACTGCCCCCACCAAGTGCACACGCCTGCACCTGCTCCCACGCCCCCAGGGCTGTTCTGCTGTTGGGTGTGATCTGTGGGTCACCAGTTACACCCGTCAGCTCCTTCCCAGTGCCTGGTCCGTGCTATCAAAGGGCAAGGCTGGCCAAGGGGCGAGGTCAGGCGCACAGGGTCTCTAGGGAAAACTGAGGACCCCTGGGCACTGACCTGTCCCCAACCTGTGCCTGTAGTGGGGAGGGGGCGTGAGCACAGGATGAACTGGGAGGACCCCGTCCCTATGAACCAGCCTGAGCCGCACCTGGGGGAGAGCGTCCTGCAGGTGGGGACTGGGAAGAGGGAGGGGCAAGCCCGCCGTGGGTGACGGGGGCGTCGGGGGCTTGTCACGTCTCAGGAGCCACTGTGGGGCGTGGAGCTCCCCCGTCTGCCTGCCTGGGTTCCAGAAAGCAGCTTCACTTCTTGGAACCTAAGTTTTGCCATCATTTTTTTTTTTTTTTAACATCTTTACTGGAGTATAATTGCTCTGCATGCCATCCTTAAAATGGGTATAATACAGACTCTACCGTAAGGGTGGCTGCAGGAATTCAGCGGGATAAGGTGTGTGGAGGGGCTTTGGAGAGAGCTGTCTGAGGATTAAGTGGGATGCTGGGTGACGGAGGGGATCCCTCCTTTCCTGGGAGATAGGGGGAGACAGGGGCCCTCCCTCTGTTCCCGATGCCACCCCTGCCCAGTTTTTCACTGCCGTCCCTGCTTTCTCAATAGCCTAGGGGAGCTGGGGTGGCATTCTGAGGTCTCCTGAGCCACTCCCAGAGCAGAAAGCATGCGGCTGGGGGTGACACGATGTTCACGTGTGAACACGCATGAGTGTGTTTGAACGTGTGGGGCCCCCATGAGCTGCCATGAGCACAGCTGTGTGATCGTGAATGCATGCTGGAGTGTGGGCGCTCGGACCCCTGGCCTGGGCACGAAGGTGCGGTTTCCGCTGATTTCCACTTCTGAAACCTTTTCATGAGGTCTGGGAATCTCTGGGTGATGCGGCCCCTCTCCTGGGATTGCTTATGGAATTAGGGGCCCAGTGTAACATGAAAATGTACAACCCCTTGTTCAAACAGCATCGAGACTTCCAAGGTGGCAGCAGCACAGCGTTGAACCAAGCGTGGGGCCTTTCGGAGCGTGCTGACCCCGTGTGACTGCCTCGGCCCTGTCCCCTCCCTCTCCCTGGCAGCGTGAGCGTGTGCGAGCTGGGCTGGGCTGTGGTCACGCGATCAGCAGGAAGGGTCTTTAACGTCTGTAAAAGTGACCTCGCAACCCCCAGTCATGGAAGCAGCCAGGAGCCAGGTCGGGACATGGAGCCCCTGATAAAAGCAGCTGTTCTCCGTAAGTCCAGGTGAGCTTTGTTCCCTTGGACCAGAGGCCAGCGAGTGTGTGCAGCTCCTGCTTTTAGCCAGCCTGGCGGGACGCTGTGGGTGAGGCTGTCTGTGAACGGGACACCCATCAGGGGACCGGGATTGGCTCAGCTGGGTGGGCAGCAGGGGCAGAGCTGGTGAGCCCTGGAGGCAGAGGCCAGGGCCAAGGGGCAGGATGTCATGAGAGCCCAGAGCCCCTCCCTGGCACGAGAACCGGACGCTGCCATCTGGGTGCTTCTCCAAGGGTCTTGGGGCTGCCCTGACGGCTGCCACTTGACACCGGCCCTAGGGTTACACTCTGCTGGAAAAGTGTGTTTCCCCACCTCTCTGCAAAGTTGTCTGTGATCTCCAGAAACCACCCACCCAGTGCTCGAACGTGCCAACTGGGAACCTCGGGGATTCTGCCCAGAACCTTCCAGGTCCTCCCTCCTGAGCTCTGAGGTCCCTCAGGGAGGGGACCGGGCTTAGCTTGTTCGCTGGGGTCTCCCAGAGCCCGGCACAGCGCTGCGTGGGAGGGACGAAGAGACTTTGCGTGGAGGGGAGCACACAGGCCCCTTCGTAGCCCACGCCATCAGAGCCAGGAGCTGGTGTTCATCAGAATCCTCCTCTGAGGCTGGGGTCACAGCGAAGGTGCTATCTAGTCCTTTGACATTTTATTTTAATGGAAAGCCTGATGATTCACGTGCATTGGCTTATTTTTTGATGTAGAGAAAAGTCTTCTCTCCAAGGGTCTGAGGGGTCTGCCGACAGCTCACGTCTTTCTTGCATAAACCACACGCCTAAGTCATCTGCTTTTTGCAGTTTCTTTAAAGTGGAGAAAGAAGGAATATGTTCACAGAGACAACCAACCAGAGAGGTTCTGGGCAGACTTCAGTGCTCTAAAGTAAACTTGTCCTTTCAGTTAATTAATCAACAGAGATTTATTTGGCATGACTGCACGCTGGAGCTGGCCGCTAGATGCTGAGAAATCAGAGGAAAAATGAGCTGAGGGACATTCTGCCTGAGTGCAGCAAGGTTGGTTTTCTGTTTTATAAATTCAGAAACCAAGGCTCAGAGAGGTTGTGTGAGTTACCTAAGGCCACACAGCATGTGCATGGCAGGCTCTGGCCTGCAAGGAAGCTGAGTGCAGAAGTTGGCTAGAAGAGATGGGAAAACAGGGTATCATTTGGTGGTTAAGATTCAGGCTTTTGTGCCAGTGGAGTTGGGTTCACATTCTGCCTCTGGGACCTTGGGCAGGACCTTTCCCTTCCAAACCTGGGTTCCCTCATCCTCTGAGGGTTGTACTTTTCTACGGGCCAGCTGACCTTTTGGAGCCTGTTTCTCACCTGTAAGATGGGGACAGCAAGAGTACCACTTCAGCCACTCAGCAGATATTTACTGAGAACCTACTACGTACCACGCACCATTCTAGGAGGTGGGATGCAGCCGTGAACCAAGCAGCCCCCACAAGTCATTGTGAGAGTTGATGGGGGATGTGGGCTGCGTGCCCGGCCCCAGCTCCCTCTTCAAGCCAGAGATGGGGCACGTCCGGGCAACAGGGCTGCACTGCAGGTGGACTTTGGCCAAACCGATCCCCAGCTCTGAGATTCCATCATCTGTCCGCAGCCTGCCGGGCCAGGTCAGGAGACCTAGGGAAGCAGGGAGAGGACTGGGGGCCAGAAGAGGGGGAAGGACTGGGGAGAGGAGTCGGGAAGCGGGGTTGTCACCATCGTCGCCCTTCTCTGGGGTAGAAGCGAGTTGACGGGCATGTCTCTCCGTCAGCTCTTCACTGCCCTGTCCTGTGGACCCGCAGGACCACCCAGTGGGGCAGGGGCCCCAGTTGACAGATGAGGAAACTGAGGCACAGGGGGTGGTCACTTGCTTAGCATCACCCAGCTCGTGGTGTGGAGTCGGGGTAGTGTCCCTCCGCAGCCCGGTTTTTAAATTATAAGGTATTGAGAGAGGAGACGGATGGGGAGAGGATGGGAGAGAGAAAGAGACTTGACTACGGGAAGACGATGCCCCGCTTCGGGGGGCTTTCTGGACCCCCCTCGCTTGCCCTCCAGCCGTGCCTCTCTGAGGGGCTCAGCCTCAGGCCAGCTCCTGGGCAAGCTTTGGTGCCTGGACCCGTGGAAGCTGTTACTCTTCTCTGAAGACGGTGCCCCCTCTTCAGGGTTGGGTTTTCCTTCCCAGCCAGGGACCTGGCATCTCTGGAAGCCTGGGAGGCTATTTTAAAACCTTACAGCTGGTTTTTATCGAGGCTGCTGATACGTACGTGTGGAAACCTGGGGTTCGTTCTGCCAACACTGAGCGAACTTTGCAAATGAGCGGGGTGGTGCTGGTCAGAGCGGAGGCTTGGCGGGGGGCGTGCAAGGCTGCAGCCAGTGTTCTGTCCCCATCGGGACTCTGGGAGGAACGGGTCACCCACCGGGTCTCCATGCGACCCCGAGCAAGTCCCTTCCCACCTCTGGTCCCCAGTCTCCCAGCAATGAAGACGGGGCAGCCAGGAATGGTTGCGCATGCCTGGCCTGCTCTCGTCTTTCATGGGGGAAAGCGAGGTTCAGAGAGGGGCTGCTGCCGGCCCAGGTCACCCAGGAGTACCCAGAAGACGTAGAGTTTGAAGCCAGCTCTGGTCTGACTGTAGACCGCAGCCGCTCCGCTCCTTCGCATGGCTCCCAGGCCCACTTCACCCTCGCAGCGAGGAAATGCTTATAGTCCCATCTCACAGAGGAGGAAACTGGGGTGCAGAGTGCAGTGACGTCCCCAGGGGTCTGCCCTCCAGTCACTTGTACCGGGTTTCCTCCTGCTTCTGTTCCCTCTGTCTCCCCTCTCACTCCAAGCGCTGCTTCTTCAGGAGACCTTCTCTGACCTCCAAACTAGACTCCACGCTCCTTTGGGGCGCTTACTGTATAGTTTTTCTATTTGCTGCTGTAACCCATCACCACAAACGTAGTGGCCGAAAACGACAGCCTTTATTAGTGCAGTTTGCGTGGGTCAGAAGCTCAGTGGGCCCCACCTGCTCGCTGTTTTGGGGTCTCCCAAGGTGGTGACAGGCTGCACTCCTTTCTGGAGGCCCTGGGGAGCGCCTGTTTCCTGCTCATTTGGGTCGCTGGCAGAATTCAGAGGCTTGGCTCGTGGCCCCCTCCTCCAGCAGCCTCCAGGCCAAGTCTTTCTCCTCTGCCGTCTCTCTGATTCTCTCCTTCAGTTCTCTTCCACTTTTTCTCTTGAGGTGTGATTGACATATAACAATATATATCTGTATATGTTATCTTCCACTTTTTTTTTTTTTTTTTTTTTGCGGTACGCGGACCTCTCACTGTTGTGGCCTCTCCCGTTGCGGAGCACAGGCTCCGGACGCGCAGGCTCAGCGGCCATGGCTCACGGGCCCAGCCGCTCCGGGGCACATGGAATCCTCCCGGACTGGGGCACGAACCCGTGTCCCCTGCATCGGCAGGCGGACTCTCAACCACTGCGCCACCAGGGAAGCCCTATCTTCCACTTTTAAGGCTCTTTGTGATTACATTGGACCTGGATAATCCAGGATAATCCTTCATCTCAAGCTCAGCTGTTTATTTTTTAATTAATTAGTTTATTTATTTTTGGCTGTGCCTTGCAGCTTGTGGGATCTCAGTTCCCTGACCAGGGATCGAACCTGTGCCCTTGGCAGTGAAAGCGTGGAGTCCTAACCAATGGACCACCAGGGAATTCCCAAGATCAGCTATTTAGATAAATAAATCATGGGGATGTACTGTACAGCACGGTGACTATACTTCATAATACCATATTGCATATTTAAAAGTTGCTGAGAGGGTAGATTAACTTGAAGTCCTCACCAGCAGAAAAAAAAAAAAAGGAAAACATTTTGTGACTGTGCATGGGGATGGATGCTAGCTATTGTGGTGATCATTTCTCAATGTACACAAATATTGAATCCTTATGTTGTACACCTGAAACGAATATAATGTGTGTCAATTATACCTCAGTTAAAAATTAACTAATAAAAAATTTTAAAAGATTTTCTCAATGTAACCTGAAATAGAAAATGAAGTGAGTAGAAATTTAAAAGAATATGTTTATTTTGTTTATTTGGTTGCACCAGGTCTTGGTTGTGGCAGGTGTGCTCCTTAGTTGTGGCCGGTGGGCTCCTTAGTTGTGGTAGGCGGGCTCCTTAGTTGTGGCAGGTGGGCTCCTTAGTTGCAGCAGGCAGGCTTGTTAGTTGAGGCATGCGAACTCTCAGTTGCGGCATGCATGTGGGATCTAGTTCCCTGACCAGGGATCGAACCCGGGCCCCCTGCATTGGGAGCACGGAGAGTTAACCACTGCACCACCAGGGAAGTCCCTAAAATGAGTAGAAGTTTCTCAAAAAATCTTTAACTTGTTCCCTTAAAAGTGGGTCCTTCTAATTTGCCTAGATGTTTTCATTCATTTTCTAATTTCTCATATATTTCTGTTTCCTGCCTAAGTGACTCCACAGTTTTAAGAGCTTCCAGTCTGTGCACATGAAATTGTCACACATCCCAACTGTACCTAACGTTTAAAATTAAGGGAAAAAATCTAGTATGGTATGTGAAACAAAAAAAGGTCAGCTGTTTAGTAACCTCAATTCCATCTGCAGCCTTAACTGCCCTTTGCCACGTAACCTAACAAATTTACAGAATCTGGGATCGGGGTTGGACAAGGTTGGGGGACCACTATTTTCCTCCCATAGTTACCTTATTGGCCTTTTGCATCACACACATTTATCAAATTTGTTGTTATATATTCACTTGTTAGATTCTTGGTTTTCTGTCTCCCTCCCAAGACCGTTAGAGGGTTAGAGGTATTGAGTACAAATTCCCTGGACAAACAGAAGAAACTCCATGTTGTTATATATCAACAAAGAGGGTTGGTTGCTCAGTTTCTCCCCTGCCCCCAACAGGGCTGCTGTGTCCAGTCGCACAAGTTGTGGACTGCACAACTCCAGGGCTCGGCTCACACCTTAAGACTCTGTGATCCTTGCGGTTGCGTGGGGTCCAGCCTTTAGGCTCGTGGGCCATGGCTCTGCCTCTGAACCTGGAGCCTGTGTTCTTAACCCTGGCTGCCTTTGGAGTCATCTGAAGGGCTTTTAAAATCCTGATGCCCAGGCCACACCCCAGACCAGTTGCCTTGGAATCTCTGGAGTGGACCCTGGCATCTGCATTTCCCAGGTGACTCCAAGGTTGGGCTGAGGTGCGAGCCTCCCTCCTGAAGGGTCAGAGAAAGAGTTACGTAACGCAGAGGGCGGGAAGCCCACTCAGCTAACTTTGCGTAACTGAGGCCCAGCAGCTGCTGGTGACACATGTGCTTTCCTCTCCCACGGGCCCCATTTCCTCACTCTGTGTGGCTGTGGCCCAGCTCCTGGGTTTCCTGTGGCCAATTAGCCGACCTACACGGGCGGCTGCCCTCATGGCCTCAGGGACGATTTCGGATCTGCCAACATTCGGCTGTCCGTGGACATGGGCCGCTCTTGTCCATCAGCACTGCTCCATCAGGGGTGGTGATGTCTCTCCTGGGTGACCAACTGGCTGCAGAGAGGGGCAGGGAGGCTTGGGGCCGGGCAGAGGGGGAGCAGATTCTCTCAGGGAGCCCATGAGGGCTCTTGCTTGGATGTCACTTGAAGGTTGCGAGATCCTAAGTTCCACTTGGCCGCGGTCGATTTGCTGGCCCGTTAGTCGGGAATTATTTCCTCGGAGGGCGCCAAGCACAGCTTCCGAAGTCTGGGCGGCTCACTTTTGGGGCCAGGTGATGAAGTGTACTGGCAGCCGGAGTGAGACAGGGCATCACGGTCTGTTGGGGTAATGTGCTGTCAACGCTTTGTTTCCAGGACACTTCTGCTCTGCCGGGCGCCTTGGGACCCAGTGGGAGGGGGAAGGAGGGGGTGGATTGGGGGAGCCCGGGGTGGGAGCCAGCAAGAGATGGGACTGTGGCCAGCACATCTCACCATTTCCCAGGAGTACTCGTGGCCCTGCCCCCGCCAGTGGAAGGCTGGGACACATGTCCGGGCCTGGCAGGTGTCTGCCTTTCTCCAGGGTCACCCAGAGCCTCACAGCCCCGGGCCTGGTGGCCCTCTGCCCTCGGCACTCAGCTCCTTGCCCTCCCCAAAGGCTTGTGTTTCTTTGGCCTGTTGGCTGGGGGCCTGGACACTTCTGTTTCCTGCTCAGTGAAGTTGGCGGTGCGGGTGGGGAGACTCAGGGTCAGTTCAGGGCAGGAAAGTGGAGGACCAGGGCTCCTCCCTGGCAACCCCCCAGAGGTGAGGCATCACGTGGTACACCGACCCCCTTGACGCTAGCACAGCCCCTCCACCCGTGGCCCTGGGGCGTTACCGTGCTAACAGTCTGCTGTGCCCTCTGCTCTGGCTTGGCCACGCCCCAGATGGGGCCAGTCAGACGCTGCAGCTTGCCCCAAGAAAGGGTGGAGGTTCTTGATAGAAGACCACCCTTCTCGGTGGTGCTGCAAGTTTGTTTCCATGATAATACCTGTCAAAGCTTGCTGGGCACCGGCTAGGGACCGTTCTCAACCTGGGTACGAATGAGTTCATTTAATCCTCAGAAAGCCTTGGGAGCCAGGTAAACTCTTGTACCCATTTTGTAGATAAGAAGACCGAGGCACGGAGAGCTCAGCTGACAGGGCCGCACACTCTTGGGAGCAGTGCTAGCGCGGGGACACAGCCTGAGCGCCTCGGCTCTGGGAAGAAGCCTGCTGACCCTGAGTTTGCTCGTGCTTTGGGAGGGGATTCTCGGCCCGGCCAGCCGCAGAGGTCACGGGGAGCGCTTCGGCCGCTCAAGGGGAACCGGAAATTTGGAAACCACATTCTTATCTGCTCCCCACAAGAGCTGCAGCTCGGCAGGGCTCCTGAGCAGCGAAAGTCGGCTGGTTCTTCATTCACTTGCTTGTTCGTTCATTCGTTCGTTCACTCGCTCATTCATTTGTTCAACCAATGTCGAGGCAGGCCTTCTCCTGCGCTGGGTTCTCCGCCAGCCTGGGTCAGGCCATGCTTCCTCTCCTGGAGTTCCATGTCCGAAGGGGAGACTGATAAGAAGTCAGCAAGCACGTGGTGTCCGTGCTGTGGCAGGTGGAAGGGCTAGAAAGACCATTAAAGTGGGTTATTAGAGACTGGAGGCTGATGGGATGGGTGCAAAGAGGTGGTCAGGAAGGCCTCTGCGGAGGTGACATTTGAGCAGAGACCTGAACGAAGAGAAGGGGTGAGCCAGGCAGAGGAGAGGTGTGTTAGTCTTCAAAGCTGTGGAACAAAGTACCGTAAACTTAGCGGCTGAAAGAGCACTCGGGGTGTCCGCGGGTCAGGATTCGGCACGTTTTAGCCGAGCTCTGTGCTCAGGGTCTGACGAGGCTGCAGCCATGGAGCCGGCTGGCCTGCGTTCTCATCTGAAGGCTCATCTTCAAGCTCCCTCAAGTTGTTGGCTAACTCAGAACTGAGATGCCTTTGTCCCACTAGCTGTTGGCTGGGAGCTGCTCTCAGTTTCTGAGGGACCTGGGAGCTCCCAGGTCCTTACCATGTGACCTCCTCCTTCGGCCCTCTCACACTTTCAAGCTCTGATTTCAGACGGTCCGGGTCCCTTTTAAGAGCTCACCTGATTAGATCAGGTCCACCCTAGGTAATCTCCCTTTCGAGAAACTCCAAGTCAACTAGTTAGTAACTTCCTCCTGGGATGGATATTCCGTCCCATTCACAGTGCTGCCCACGTTCAAGGGCAGGGAATTAGGCCGGGTGCCTGCACCAGGGAGACAGTGCTCTGCCACCCGCAAGGGATGTGGGCTCTGCTGTGTTGCCCGGGGAGACAAGAGCGCTGTCTGGAAGGACTCCTGGCCAAACTGCCTTAGAAAGAAATGTCAGTGAGAGGCACAGGCTCCATTCCAAAGCATTCCTTTGGACAGCTTTGGGAGTTTCTCCAAGTCCTGGACACTGTGTTTGAGAGCCAAGTGTGGAGCCTGCTCCTGCGTGGCTGTATCCTTCCCAACAGAGAGAGACGGGATACTGCTCAGGGCTCTCTCTGTCACGAGTGACACAAAACCTGCCTCAACTGACTTAAGAAAAATAATTTTTATGTAACTGAAATGGTCTGGCTTCAGGCACAGCTGGATCCAGGAGATCAAATGCTGTCCTCGGGACTTGATTTCTCTCCATCTCTGGCTCTGTCTTCCCTTCCAGTCAGCTCCTGGCAGCTCAAGATTTACAGCCGCCCACCTCCCCTTCCAATAGAAACGCAGATTATTTCTTTCCAACGGTTTCACAGAATTAACTCAGACTGGGTTGTTCTGGGGCATGTTCCTATCGGTGAATCAGTCGCCGAGGCCTAGAGGATGGACTAAGCGGATGAGCCAGGCCCGAGTCACACGTCCACCCTTGGACCCTGGGAATGGGGTTCCCCTGCCCAAACCATAGGGAATCCAGTGGGGCAGAGAGGGTCCTGTAAGAAAATTCTAAGTGCTGTTTCCAGAAGATGTGGGGATGCATACCGGGGCATGGGAGGGGGGGACAGAGAGCGATGTCAGAGACCATAGCTGTCTCTGCATTTGATGAGACAAAACCAGGGGGGAGAGGTGTGAACACCCACGTCCCACACCAGCCAGGGGCAAGAAGCCAACTGAGGGGAAATTCTAAAGCCACTGCATGCGTCTGTGTGAGTCAGTGGGCGCTCCCTGAGGTGGGTGGATGGAGGGAAGAACTCAGGGGGCAAAGGGGATACAGCCATCCCCGGGGGAGAGGGGGACTTCTGGGAAGGGGAGGAGGCGTGGCCAATTCCCTGCTGTGATGGCGGGGGGTAGATAGCAGGAACACCCGGGGGCACTGTCTCCTTGGGCCACGTGGCGAGGTCTGACCCATCTCAGGGGCTCCAGCTCCGGCCCAGCAGAGGCTGCAGATCTGCCTCCTTCAGGTGGCCATGTGGGCTTCGACGATGGGTGCATCAGGGCAACGTGTGGGGAGAGTGCAGCCAGTACCTGGAATGTTCCACCTGGGGAGGGACCCTGGCTTTTCATGATACCTGGGACACTGGGGCAGTATGGGCAATCAAATTTGTGAGGCCCAGTGCAAAGTGAAGATGAAGACCTTTGTTTAAAAACTTAAGAGTTTCAAGACAGCAGAGTATCAAACCGAGCACAGGCCCTTCTGAGCTCGGGGCTGCGCGCCTCCCTGGCCGTGCCCGCGTGTGAAGCTGCCCTGCAGTGGGGGAGGAGCCCAGCACTTCCCTCCAAAAATCAAGTTTTATTTGACTTAGAAGAATTGAGTCAAGTGATGCCTCCTGCTTCCACTGCGGCATGCTTCTCCCCACCAGGCACTCCGCCCGGAGTCGCGTCCTCTCTGGGCTGCGGTAGGAAGAAAGACGGACTCTGCTCACCTGTGCCAGAGGGGAGAGATGCCCTTGCTGGGCTCAAAGCCTCATTTCAAAGGTAGAAGAATGTGAATGTGATTCAAATCTGGGTTAAATACTGCTTTTGCCATTGATCAGCTGTGTGACCCCGGAGAGACAGTTCCTCTCTGACCCTCAGGCTCTTTCTCTGCAGGATGTAGGTTCTGATAGCGACAGGTTGGTTGAGCCCGCACGGAGCAGCGTAGGGGGTGGCCACGTCGCTGGGCTCTGAGGTTTCTCCGTGTCTATTGGGAGAACTTGTGCAGGGTGTGGGGCATGCTTGCTGGGGGGCGCTGCCCGTCTGCAATCACCCCGGAGTCGGGACACCCTGAGAACGGGGCCTGGCCTCTGTCTGCGGCCACCTCTGCTGGCACTGCCTCGCGGTGGGGTGAGGTGAGGTAATCCCCCGTCGTGCACTCCCAGGTTCCTCCTGTGGCTCGGCCTCCCCGCACGCCCCCGCCCCGCCGCAGGGCCCTGGCTGTTCTGCAGGGTCACCAATGCCAGGGTCCTCTGTTTTGTTCTGAGGGGCCCACCTCCTTCCCTCCCTCTGTGCGTCCCCATCTGAAGGCCTCCAGCAGGTCCCGGGTCCTCAGGCAGGAGCATCTCCACGAGTCTGCAGGCTGAAGGTCTGCTCTGGCTGCCAGTGGCCAGAGGCATCCCAGGGATGTCCTGAGAAGGTCGTCCCTGTGCTCCGTAGTCCCATCAGATGCTGGCTCCATCCTGCAGTGTGCCTGGGGGAGGAGGAACTCAAAGTGCCCACCCACTGCCGGCAATGGAGCAGGCGTCCCCTGTGTGTGAGGTGATTTTCTTCCAAGACCACGGGAACCAGAGCAAAGCCATTTCTGGCATCGCGGCAGATGTCCGGCAGCCGCTGGCTGACGGCCTCTGATTGGCTTATCTCCTGGAGCTGCATGGTGACACTTTGACTTTTCCCAGAGTCCCCTCCCCTCCTCCCATTGCCCCTCTTGATAATGGCGTGGGCCACTCTGACCTCTAGATCGATTTGCACTTTGACCACTGGGGAGCTATTGGGGGAGGTGGGAGCAGGGGTGGCCAGGCTGCTTGGGTCAAGGCATCTGTTAACAGCGGTCTCCACATTTCGCTCTCTGAAGGCTGAGAGACCCCTGAGCAAAGGCTGGCTTCAGGAGCGTGTGACCTGGGTAGTCACACAGGTGCTCGAACCCTAAAGGACCCCACGCTTGGTTCAGTGCTCTGCTCTCACTGTTGGGAAATTCTCAATACGTTTTGAACAAGGGCCGGGCCCCGAATTTCCTTTTCTCGCTGGGCCCTGCCCTTGGATTATGGGGCTGGCCGGGGCCCTGAGGTTGCCCCCCCCGCCACCGTGGGAAGAGCCCCTGTTTCTCGCAAACATTCTCCAATGTCTGCTTCCTCCTGAGAGCTATCTCATTGATGTGGCCCTGCTGGGGGCGGTTCATTCATTCTGGTTCAGGGGCCCCCTCAGAGCTGCTCCGCTGCACCCCATTTTTGATCCTCCAGCTTTTTCTTTAATTTTCGACCTTTTTCCGGCCATAGATTCATCGAGTCTGAGCCGGTGCCAGGCTGACCTCTCTTGCTGCGGCATCTCACTTAGTCCTCACAACACCCCCAGGGGATGGAAACGATCGTCAGTCTAGTTTACAGAGGCCGGGAGACATGCAACAGGCTGAGACGGCCCTGAATCCAGGCTGCAGAGCCCAGACCCTTAGCAGCCGTTTCCTGCCCACAAAGGGCAGAGGTCTCTGCTACAGAGGTCGGAGGAGAGACGAGCGTGTCCTGGGTCCACATCCTCCGCCCCTTGGCAATCTCCCTTCCCCAGGGCTTGCTCTGTGCTGGGGACGGTGCAAGACTTTGAGGTGCTCGGGATCCATGGCTGCATCATTGGGCTGGGGTTGGCCACCCGTGGGACCCATCTGGGGGCCACGTCTTGTTAGTACCGGGAGCCAGCCTGGACCTCGCCTGGGCTGGCAGAGTGGCCTCCCTGGGGACACGAGGCCCCGGCCAAGCCAGGGTTCCCAGGGCTGGGTTCTACGGAGTTTTTTAAAGCCATTTCCTGGGCTACAAAGAGGAGGGAGGGTGCCAACTGAGTGCCTGGCTGAAGTGTGAGACCCAAACGTCCTGGAGCCCGGTCGTGGAGCCTCCTCGAGTTTCTGCCCCGGCCCGACACGGCATCTGGAGTGAAACAGGCCCAGGAACCTCTCCTTAGTGTCCCTTATGAGGGGAGAAGCTCTGAGCAGAACTCTCCGGACTGTATGTGCCCACCAGTGTCCCAGGGTTTCCTTACAGTCCACGTTCTGGTGGTGTTAATGCTGCTGGTCTAGGGAGAGAGAGAGAGAGAAGGAAAGAAAGTGGAAAAGGGAAAAAAGAAAGAGAGGTGGAGAGGGAGGGAGAGAGAGAGGAAGGAAGGGAAGGAGGGAGGGAGGGAGGAAGGAGGGGAAGAAGGGGGCATGTACTCTGTGGGAGAGAAGCCCCAGGGGGTGGGGGTGATGCTGTGTGGTAGTGACTGGTACAGGTTTTGCCACTGGAGTCCTAGGACCGAATCCCAACCCCATCACTGATGGCTGGGACTCAGGGCCTCAGTTTCCTCCTCTTGAGAATGGGCTAATGACAGTTCCTGCTTGGTGGGCTGGGGTTAGGAGGCAGAGGGCCTGGTTCCCGGCAGAAGCTCCGACTATGTGGGTTTTACGGTCATATTTGAAGTATGACCAAGTGTGGATCTTTCCAGAGACCCCGCCCTGATTTAGGGCTCCTCTGCAAAGATGGGTTTATCATCGGGCATTGGAAGATTCTTTTAAAAGAACTGAAGGCGGGGAAAATCACATATCATGTTTTAGCTACTGGGGAGTGGGTTTGCGGTAGAAGATTGGAAAGGAAACTTGAATTTTGGGCTTTGTATTCTTTTGTATGTATAAGCTCCCTGGGGCCCCTTGAGAACTTCAAGGGGTGCCCTTGAACTCTGAAGAAAAGTTGCAAAGATAGCACAGTGTTTGCATACGTCCCTCACTCAGTTTGAATTTCCCGTAACGCTGTCATTCTACGTGACCGGGGCTCTTCATCAACCCCGGTACATCATCACTCACCCAAGGCTAGACTTGATTTCGAGCCCACAGCGTGTCCGCGTCAGGATCGCATCCAGGATGTACTTTGCATTTAGCACTCATGTTTCTTAGCCGTCTGGTCTGCGACAGTTTCTCCATTGTTCCTCGTTTTCGGTGATCTTGGCCATTTTGGGGAGTAGAGCTCAGGTGTTTTGTGAGATGACCTGCGATCTGGGTCTGCCTGATGTTTTCCTCGTGGTTAGACCAGGGTTTGGCGTTTCTGGGAAGAAAACCACAGAGGTGAACTACCCTTCCTGTCACATCCTACCACGGGCTACATGATATCCACATGGCATTGCTTTTACTTGTTAACCATCCTGGAAAACTAATAATACTACATCTTTCCACCCAAAGTGTGGAGGTGTGTACATCTGTCTCTCAGAGCTGTGGAGGTCTCCACAGCAAAGTCATCTCCAAGGGTCACTCTGAGGGACGGCAACAGGGACCAGTCATGGGAGCGGTCGTTGGGGACTTCAACCCCATCTGTCGTATTTTCATGTTTACAAGCTATTTGCTTTTTCTATGAAATGGTAATTGAATGTGTGAGTAGCCCCAGGAGCTTACTCACTGCACAGAACCAAACACATGCATGTATACACATACATACACATGTACACACACAGTTACACAAATACACACACGCACACACACACACACACATACACACAAGTGCAAGCACACTGGGGAATCTGAATAAAATGGGTGGCTCGTAGCCACGTCAGCATCCAGGTTGTGATGTTACACTATAGTTTTGCAAGGTGTTAGCACCAGGGCAAACTAAGTCAAGGTACATAGGATCTCTTTGAATTATTTCTTACCCCTGCATGGGGATCAATTATCTAAAAATTAAAAGCTTAATTTAAAATAAATGCTCCAAATGCTCCTGCTTGTCTCCAGAATTAAATCCAAGCCCCTCCGTGCTCTGGCCCCGCCCACCCCAGCACACACCTGAGTTCCCACCTGTGGTCCACACACCCCTTTCCCCTGGGCTGTTTCAGGCCCTCCTACCTCGGCGTCCTCCCACCTCAAGGCCTTTGCACGTGCGGTTCCCACGCCTGGATGGCTCCCCTGTCCGCAGGTCCACTTCCCCCGGGTCCGTCCTAGTTGTCCTTAAAGTTTCATTTCAAGTGTCACTTCCTCTGGGAAGGGTCTCCCTCCCAACAGTGTCTGTCAGCTCCGCCTGTCCCACCCTGCAGCAGCCCGCGCCTCTCCCTCAATGCTCCCATGGCGTGATCGTGTGGATGTGTGATTATTGGCTTACTGTCCACCTTCCCTCTAGACAGTGAGGTCATGCGAGCCCCAGGGCTAAGTAGGCCCTCAGCAAATTCTTGCGGATGAATGAATGGATGAATAAACGAATGAAAATAGCCTTTGCTCCTCAGTTAGTCTGAAACAGGGCCAGAATTTTAATCCTGGTAGTGGAGATGCCAAACTTTCCACCGGAATAAAACTTGTGTTTTTCTTCCGGCCGCTTCTGGTGCGCCCTACCTTGGATGACATGCCTGTTTGATTTGGGGAGGTTAGGGGCTCATGGGAAGGAATTCTGAAGGACTTTGTCTCCCACGGGGCTCTGGAAGGCCAGCAAGGCATTAAGAAATATCTTTCATCAAACTTTAATTCAGCCCTGAGAGCGGATTTAATCTCTGCAAGATAAGCTTATTCCAGGAGTGCAAACAGATGCCGTCTGTGGAGCGCCTGCCTCCACTCTGCTCCGAGAAGCAGGCCTGGATCTGCTCGGACACAGGTTCAGCCCAGGAGTGTGAGGAAAAAGGCTTCAGACGTGGATTTTCTCTTGGAAGCCTCTCAACCAAAGTTTTGGGAGGTGTTTGAGGATGTCCTTTTGAGACCAGGCTCCAGGCAGGATGAAATGCCCCCGGGGGTCAGCCAACCTCACCTGGGCTCAGAGGCTGTCACTCTGATTCTCTGGCTTCCGGTCATCCTCCCTCCAGCCATCCCAGCCTCGGTTTCCCCATCTGTAAAATGACCAGATGCTCGGCTTTCAAACTTGTATGCGTGTAGGTGTGCAACGTTTTCCTCCCATAAAACGTCTCAAAAGGGTAGTGAATGTGTCATTGCAAGCTCCCTCCCTCCCCGCCCCCCTTACTTGGTGGTGAAGGAACCCCCAGGCAATGACTTCAACCGACACAGCTGCAGCTTCACAGCCAACTCACTGTTTTCTCCGGATCTCATGTTTTCATATACAAAACAGTGCCTGCAAATGAGACCATGCCCGGGAAGCCCTCCCTTGCGCGTTTAGCATCTGGTACACGGGAAGGGCTTAGTAGCGGGTTGAGGGTGGCTCCCAAAAGCTATGTACACCTGGAGCCTGTGACCTTACTGGGAAAAGGATCTTTGCAGATGGAATTAAGTTAAGGATCTCAAAATGAAGTCGTCCTAGATCAGGGTGGACCCCAAGTCCAATGACGAGTGTCCTTAGAAGAGGAGGGGACACACAGGGAGAAGCCATGTGACGATGGAGACAGAGACTGGAGCAAGGCAGCCACAAGCCCAGGACCCCTGGGGCCACCAGAAGAGGCCAGGAGAGGACCCTACCCCAGAGCCTGCGGAGGGACAGAGGCTCTGCCGATGGCGTGACTTTGGACTCTCGCCTCCAGAACTGCGAGAGAATAAATTTCTGTTGTTTCAAGCCAGCCGGTTCATGCTGCATTGTTGCATCAGACACAGGAAAACGAATACAGATGCCGTAAATGGCTGTGAGGATAATTAATCTTCCACCTTCTCGTCCAACCAGAGCTCACATCCCCGTCTCAGTTTGGGTTGTGCGCGGATTCCCTGCGCTGCGGGGAACATCGTGCGTTTGTGGGTGTCCCCTTCCCCACGCCTTCCCGGGCTGCTCCCTGGAGGGTGTGTCGCCCACCTCTCTACCTCTCTTGCTACATGATTTTTAGGAAACTTCTCTGACATCCTGCCATCTGACTTGGCCAATTTCCTTGCTGAAATCAGACCTCAGCACGACACTGAACCCCCAGCAGGCTGACTTCCTGGAGGCTGCACCTCCCCAACAGGCCCAGGTGGATGCGCGGGGAGAAGGCTCCGCTGTGTTGTCCTGGGGAAGCGATTCCTTCCAATTCCAAGAAACCCTAAGTCCTGGGGACTTCCCTAAGGAGGGCCTCCGACTCTCACAGGCTGAGGAACTGGAGGGTGCAGGAGAATGTTTCGCACCTTTTGAGGGGATATGGATAAAAGTGAACCATCAGGGGAGAGGCCAGTGGGGTAGAAGGCATTTGTTTTGGAGCAGGATGGAGCTGGCCACGAATCCCTCTCCACCTGTATTAGCTGTTGACCAAAGTGCAAGTTACACCACCTCTCGGAGCCTAGCCTTACTCTATTCAGCCGCGAAAGGAGATAATAATGGTGCTGACAGCACAGATCAAGGAGATGAGGCTGATGTTCTACAGAACAGCCTGGGCCGGTGCCCCTGGAGTTGTGCGACCCAGTGCTGTGGACCCAGAGGGAAGGCATCCCAAGACGGTGCACCTTAAGACGTGTCAGCCCTGTGTGACTTAAGGAGACGCCCCCTGGGGCCACCTCTGGGGAAGTTTGGGGGATAATCACCCAGACCAGGCCCCCAGCAGGAACCTGCTGCTTCCAATCCAGAGAACAACTTGTCAGGCCTGTCTCCACCCCACATGCGGTCCCTGCGGTTCTTGAAACTCAGAACGTCTGAAGCTGAAATTTCCGAGGTTGGCCACCACGGGCTCCTTGTCTCCTGGTGCCCAGTGCCAAATCCTCTGCTGTGTATTTTCAGTTTGTTTTCCTGCATCCTGGCCACCCTGGTCTGTATCTCCCTCCCTCCAGGCCTGGACCATCAGAAGCACGTGTTCTCACCTCTGAAACGGCACGTGGTGTTCATGGCAAAGGAGACTGTGCTGGGGAAGTCCTTCCCTAACACTGAGACTCTGGCATGTGGGCCGGTTGCTGCCGGAGTGGTGACTGCTCTCCACTGTGATCTACGCTGGCCTGGGACTTCCCCTCCCTCCTGGTCACGGAGAGAAGGACCTCCGTTGCCGATGTGTGGACACGCTGAGCTCCGGCTGCCCCCCTGCGCGTGGCTGTCTGCGTCCTGCCTGCTGGGAGGACTCCTTCCGCTAAGCCTTGCCCTCTGAGGGCTCCCTCACCCGAATGTCTTTCTGGATTGTCTGAGCCCTTCTTTATTCCTTCAGACCCGTTTCGAGAGTCACCTGCGATGACCCAGCTCAGCCCCACGAAGGTTTCCCCGGATTTTCTTGGCCTCCGTGCCCTGGATGTGAACTTGACTTTGCTTTCTAGCTGACAATAATGAGTATTTTTCAGCTCTCTGAAAAGCTTCTGCCTATATTATCTCATTTAATTCCTGCACTATCCCTGCCAGTTTGGGTGGTGTGAGCCTCACTGGCCCCATTTCACAGGGAGGAAACTGAGGCCCCAGAGCTCAGACTGCTGCCCAAAGCCACACAGCCAGAAGGGGGCAGAAGTGGGGTGTAGACTCAGGGCAATGTCACATCTGAGCCCCTGTTGGTTCCATCCGGGGGCACAGAGCCCTTCTGGAATCCTTCTAGCCGGGCTGGGGCTAGGGTGAGGCGAGTGAGGCATGGCCCTGCTCACAGAAAACGCTGTCATCAAGATACACACGATGCCAAAGTAAAAAGTATCGATGCCAAAACCATCCGTGATGCACAAAAGACGAAAATGTTTAACCCAGGCTGCAGCCCTGCACTGGCACCATCCCGCCTTATTTGCCTCACCTTAAACCCGGCACTGGCGCCAATAAACATGACTTCCACAAACAGACGGCGGCCTGGGGACCGGAGTTTACCAATTTGAATTTTCAAACTGAAGACTTCACGTATGTGCTGCCTCTGACAGCCACCTAATTTTTATTATGTAAACTTTCCAGCATGCGGAGAAGGTGAAAGAACGTAGTACCGCAGATCCTGTGGTGTGTGCCGTTTTTATCTCTGCTCTGGACCATAAGCACCTCAAGGCCACGGGCAGCCCCGGAGGCCCTCGAGCGCAAGGGTTCGTGCACTTCATACAAGGGCCGCATCTCGGGCCCACCCCAGACATGCTGCCTCAGATCCGCACCCAGCGAGCCTCCCGGGGCAGCCCTGGGCACAGTCAGGCTTTGCGGTCAGACACACCAGAGTTCAAATCCTCGTCCTGGCACTTCAATTCGACAGTGAGCGTCAAGTGCTGGGGGTTCTGCTGAGTCCTTTGCAGGCATCATCTCAGTCTCCATAATAACCCAGAGGCTTTTTCAGCCAGTGACTTTGTCCCCCAGAAGACACTTGGTGATGTCTGGAGACATTTTGCTTGTCACTGCCGGGAGGGGCTGCTACCGGCATCCCGTGAGTAGAGGCCAGGGATGCTGCAAGGCCCCCCCAGCACAGGACAGCCCCACAGCACAGAATGATGCAGCCCAAACGGCCGTGGTGCCAAGGCTGAGAAACCCTGCCTAGGGAGCCAGTGACTATCGTTCTCTCTGTTTTGCAGAGAAAGAAACTGAGGCTTAAGAAGGGGAGTGTTTCAAAGCCACCACCCAAGTGGTAGGTGGGGGGCCATGACAGCCCCCCAGGAGGGTTGCTGTAGCAACGGGAGAGCTCGTCCAGGCAACTGACTTTTTACAAAGCACCTCCTCTGGGTTAAGTGCTGGAATCACAGTCAGCCTTCGATCAGTGCTGCCGCGGATCAAACCAGACGCTCATAATGTTTGCTGAACACTCAGGAGCTGCATCGTGGCCGTTACCCGTTAGACTCCGAAGAGTCCAGCTCTGACGTCATTCCCGTTTTGTATTTTCATTTGGACACAGGGAGGTCCTTGTGGGGGGTTGCTTGTGCTTCCCACTTCCTGACCCCAAGTTCCAGGTCTTGGTGCAGAGTTGAGCTGCCCTGGGGGGCCCCCAGAGCCCTGGGGTTCATGCTGGGCAGCAGCCCGATGCGGCCCATCTGGGGAGCAGATGTGCTATTTACAAACCTCCACCCGAGGCCATGAGAGGTGACGGAGGGATCCCACTTCTTGGGGCTCTGGTTCCCAGTAACATGCCTGGTGGGTCCAGCAATATTCAGGACCTACTTCTGCTAAAAACTGATGCCTTGTTTATCCGAAATTCAAATTTAACCGGGCGTCCTGTGTTTTATCTGCACCCCTACTTCCTGGACCACCCCCCTCTCTCCACTTCCCTCCTCTATTATTTTATGTAAACTTTTTATTGAGGTGTAAAATATACAAACAGAAAAGTGGACAAATCTTAACCGACCAGATGCACGGATCTTCACAAAGGGAACACACGAGGGTAACCAGCAATCGCATCTGGAAAGACGACGTGACCCCAGAAGCTTCCTCGTGGCCCTCTGGTCCCACTGTCCCACCCTGGGGTTAGCCCACTGTCCTTATTTGCAGCTCCACACATCACAGACTCTTCCTGTCTTCGAATGATCTAAGCGTGGAAGCACACAGCGTGTTCTCCTGGTCTGGCCTCCTTCTCACGTGGAGATGCAGCCCTGTGGCTGGTGCCTCATCTGTCCTCAGCGACTGGGAATATGCCACCATCAGATACACGACCCTTTGTTTGCCCCTTCCCTGTTGATGGGCATTTGGATTATCTCTAGTTTGGGGCTCTTATAAGTAAAGCTGCTAAGAACGTTCTCGCACAATCTTGCTTCAGGCGTCACCCTCGCCCTCCACATCCATCCCCAGTTCACGTATCAGCACGTGGTTGATCTGTCTGGCCGTCTCCCCTTTGGCTGGAAGCCCCAAGGGGGCTGGGCTGGCCTCTCACTCTAGCACCCAGCCCCTAGCACATTGGCTGCACATGGTAGGTGCTTAGTATGGACTTGGGGGATGAAAGAACATCTGCTCCCTCTCTCCCCGGGCATCTCGGGTCAGGGCTGTCCTGGGAGCTGCGTCCATCACGAGCTAAGGTGGGGCACAGAACTTGGATTTGCATGTGCACTTTGACTGTGGACCCAGACAACTGCCATGCAAATGTTGGGGAAATGGGCCCCTGAGGCTCCGGCAGAAGAGATGGAGGAAGCGGCTTCCCCTGCAGCCTGCCGGCCGATGTCCTATTTTTACCTTCCACGGGCTGCCTGGACTCGGCAGATGTCGCCGGTGGTAACATTCCTGGGCTTCTCGAATGCTTCCAGGCACCCCGAGTGCAGCGGCTCAGAGCTGGATGATAAAGGCCGATAAGGATTCCAAGCCCAGCACCGGCCTGGCCCTGGAGCTCCTCAGACCTGTGCTGTCAGAGTCCTGTAGAGGAGCCCAGTCCTAGCTATTCTGGGTCCTGGAAAGCCTTGGGGGGACACACTGCTCTGAGGAGAACCAAGAAGGAACCCAGAGCAGCCGGGACGGGAGATGCAGGCCCACAGGCAAATCCAGCTGCAGACGGCATTTTCCAGCCAATGCGATTGTTTCTGAAAATTGCAAATTAGCTCCTAATATGTGAGAATCAGGAGGAACGTTCACGTGAAGATGCGGTTCCTGCCTTTCTCTAATCACCCATTTTGCACCTGCCTGACCCAGGGGGCATTTGAATTGTGGCCCTGGGGTGACTTGGTCCTGTGGGGGTGGGATTGGGGGTTCAGCTGAACCTCTCATTTTACACATGAGAACTCTGGCTGCGCAGAGGTTTGCAGCTCAGGTGTGAGGTCCCTTTAGAAATCCTGTCGCCTCCCAGCTGAAAAGTTCTCCCTTCTGTTTAAACACCTCTCCTTGCAAATTAACTCAGTCTCTCAAAGTCTCTCTTTTTCTCTGTTAAAAAATATTAAAAGCAAATTTAAGGGCATTTTTATAAAGGGGAGCACTGTAAAACGCCCCCCAGGCTCAGCTGCCTTTGAATATGCAAATATTCCCTTCCTGTGGCGCCACCAGAGCCTCAAAGCACCAGGATGAATAACAGGTCTGGTCAAAGTGGCTGCCCGATCGGCTGCTGTCACTGTCCTAAGATGCACACATGGGCAGCGGCTATTTTCCGAGGGGGTCCCCAGCATTGGTGACCATGTCCTGGGTTCTCCGTCTTCTTTCTCCCACTGGCGAGCCTCAGTTTCCCCATCTGTGAAATGGGCATGGCGACCTGCCTCACAGGTGGTTGCGTGGATCCAGGAGATGATGTGGTGGTGGGTTGGGCTCAGGGCTGGGGTAGGCAAGCCCACCCCCCCAGGTGGCATCCTCAGCTCGGCACCCCTCCCGCTCACTGTTCAGGCTGTTTTGACGTTGCCTTGCTCTCCTGCAATTGCAGGCAGTCCTGCACCCACAGCCTTCCTTCTCTTTTCTTTCCTTCCTTCCTCCGCCCTCTCCCCCTCCTTTCTTCGCTCCTTAGGTGAGGTTCTTGGGAGGCACGTAGAGTGACTTTTTGTGGTAGGCCTGGCTTCAAGGTCAAGTAGCCTTGTCGGGGCCAGGCTGAGTGTAAGGACAAAGAGCTTGGGGGTGGGGATCTCTGGGGGGGGGTGGGGGCTGAAGATCCCTGAACCAGCCCCCCAACATCTGCCAGACTCTGGCCTGGCCTCCCCTCTGGACACGGAGTCTCTTTGCATATGCAAAGGAGCCATGAGCCTCCCCAGGCCAGGGCAGCACCATTCCTGCCACCTGCTCTGGAAGGGGAGGCTGCGGCCACTGAGTCCTTCCAAGGAGCTGAGTTAGGGACCCTCCATTAAGGGGAGGAGGGGAGCCCGTACCCCGTGGGGTGGTGGAGCGAGCCGCTGCTGGCTTTCCCTCCAGCTCTGCTTCCTCTCTCCTCTCTGTCCCTCTGTCTCTGTGTGTGTGTGTGTGTGTGTGTCTCTCTCTCTCCGCTTCCCCTCTGCCTCTCCTCCTCCCTCCCCTCCCCACCTTGTTCCTCACCCTGACCCCTTCTGGGGGGACCTGACAGCCCAGGCTGTTCTTTCCAAAGGATGCCTCCACGTGGAGAAACATCAGGATTTACTCCGGAGAACACGAGATGCAACACGAGTGGAAGCCCTCCGGCCTCCTCTGCTGCCCAGCAAGCGGCTGGAACTCTCTGCGCCCCCTTCCTTCCCCCACAGGCTGTGGGACGGGGGCGGGTGGGGGTTAGGGTTATAGTGATGATGCTAATTAACTTGCAGGAGGGGCCAACCTAGCCTTCAGCAGAGACAAGATGACACCTGGAGAGCCCAAGTTTGAATCCTGGCTTAGAATCCCACTGGCTGAACTTGGCCTAGCTATTCAGCCTTCTTGAGCCTCTTTGTCTGTAAAGTCAGGGTGGTCATTCTACCAACCACAGGGTGCTGTTGTGATGAGGGCATCATGGGTATTGCCACTCCCACCCCAGGGCCTTTGCACATGCTGTTCCCCCTGCCTGGCATCCCTCTCTCACACAACTCACTCCTTCTTTGTTCAAATGTCAAATTCTTGGGCCATCTTTTGAAAAAAACACATGAAATCCATCCTTCCCTCCCTAGCACTCCCTACCCCATCCTTGCTGTATTTTTCTCCACAGCACAGACCACCCTCTGCCCACCAGGCATCATACTTCTTTCTTTACTTCTTGGACTGTAAGCTCTGCCAAGGGAGAGGGTCTCAGTCTGTTTTCTCCCCAGCACGTGGTGTTCTGCACACACCAGGTGCTCTGTAAATACTTGTGGACACGATCGGCACATTGAATGAATGGCTTGCTTCTTTCTCATCGTGAGTAACGAAAACACACTCTGATCCTGCATCTGAGTTACCAGGACATTCAGATGTCAGCACCCCTCTCAGGCAGCAAAGGAGCAACGCGGAGGTCTCCCATCTCTGGAATGGAAAGCAGAGAGGACGCTGATCACTCAGAAAGCAGCCAGGAGGGGCTCCAGGGGGCGTGAGAATAGAAGAAACGGAGGCTAGTTTGCCAGGCACTGGTCTGAGGAGCCCACCCCAGCCACTGCGAAGGATTGCCTGAGTGCTGGAAGCTTCCGGAAGGGTCTGCTCCACAGCCCTTGACTTCAGATCTCAATCTTTTTTCTCTGAGTCGCTGAGCAGATTCTGAGGTTGCCTGAGATCTGACCCTCAGCGAGCATCTGAGAATGCCTTAGTTCTTGGCCCTCGCCATGGCTGGCGTCCCCGGAGAGCTTCAGCAATACCAAGCTGGGTCCTGCCCCAGAGGGTCTGGTCTAGATGCAGCTGGGACACTAGGATTCCCTAGGGGATTCTACTGCACGGCCACACTTGAGGATCCCCGTGTTAACGGATCTTTGTGAATGGGAATAACGTTAACTATTGTTTATCTAACATCTTCTTCATACTGGGTGTTTTTTGGGCAAATGTCACAAAACTGGGCTCCCTCCAGGGGCCAGGCAGGCCATTGTAGGAAGCGGACTGAGAGGCGATAGGGAGTGGTGGGGACTGTGGTGAACTGGGGAACCATGGCCTGTCCTAAAGGGGCAGCGAAACTCAATGCAGATGGTGGCCAGTGTCCTGGGAAGCAGGCCCAGTGGGCGAGGGCTTCTGATGAGTCAAGAGAAACAGGAACTCTGAATTTTAGTGGGAAATTAGCTCATTTTAAAACACCAGCAATTGGGCTTCCCTGGTGGTGCAGTGGTTGAGAGTCCACCTGCCGATGCAGGGGACACGGGTTCGTGCCCCGGTCTGGGAAGATCCCACATGCCGTGGAGCGGCTAGGCCTGGGAGCCATGGCCGCTGAGCCTGCGCGTCCGGAGCCTGTGCTCCGCAACGGGAGAGGCCACAACAGTGAGAGGCCCGCGTAACACAAAAAAATAAAAAAAAAATTAAAAAAAAAATTAAAAAAAAAACAAAAAAACCCCACGAGCAATTAATTCATATTAAACGCGGGGGTTGTGTGGAGTGAGTAGTCATGTCCATTGGTTGGATGTGGCCAGTTTGAGATCTTGGCTTCATGTCTATTATCGCTTTTCTTCACTGCAGTATCCATGGGGGTTAGACATTATTGCTCTTTTTAGAGAAGAGGCAAGAGATTCCGAGAGGTGGGGTCATTTACTCAGGGTTGCCGTGGTAGGCAGAAAAACGGCCCCCCAAAGATGTCCCCGCCCTAATCCCTATAACCTGTGACGTCCCCTTATGTGGCAGGAAATTAAAGTTGCAGATGGAATTAATGTTGCTAATCAGCTAACTTTAAAAGAGGGAGATTGTCCTAGATTATCCAGGTGGGCCAATGTCATCACAAGGTCATTTAAATGTGGAAGACAGAGGCAGGAGAGTCAGTGTCAGAGTGAGAAAACCAAGACCGGCCTTTCCTGGCTTTGAAGATGGAAGAGGCCATGAGCCAGGGGGTTTGGGCAGCCTCCAGACGCTGGAAGAGGCAAGCAAATGGATTCTCCCCTAGCGCCTCGCGCAGAGTCTCACTGCCCAGGTTGCAATCCTGGCTCCATCTTTGAGCTGTGTGACCTGGGGCATGTTTCTTAACTTCTTCTGAGCCTTGCTTTCTGCATTTTCAAAAGGTGAATAATGATGGCATTTCCCCTAAGGGATGGTTGTGAAGATGAGGTGGGATAATCAGTGTACACCCCTTGCACTAGGACTAGCCCATCGCCCATGGGCTTCTGATTACTATTATTACTGTTACGGGACAACGCTTAAAGCTCTGCGCTCACACTCCAGCTGTGGGCTCGGTGGGCACCCTGCATCAGCTGTGGGCTTCATTTGGGCCACGTGTGTGCACGGTGGCCGGGGGTAGAGGGTGGGTGCAGGGAAGTTGAGGGGGGCACTAGTGTCTCCCAGGCTTGCATTTCCTGTGAATAAAAGTTCTAAAAACCAGCAACCTCCATCCTCTTTCCGTTGAACTCTCTGCTTTTCACAGTCCACCTGAGATGGCTTCGACCTCAGATTTCCACACCCCCTCAGCGCTGCGGATGCCTATTCACGGCTTTCTCCAAAATTCTAGAGTTGCTTCTAAAGGGCAGGTGCCGTCTAGCATCACCCCACATCACCCTCAAACCCCCTGCAGCCACGTGGGATCGTCCTCAGGCTATAGACGTTATTAACATAATAACAGTAACAGAAAACATTCGCTTGGTGCGAAGCACCAGGTCTCTGCCAAACACATTTCCCTGTATTGTCTCATTTCACGATCTCAAGAGTCCAAGCGGTGGCCTGTCCTACAGAGAGGGAAACTGAGGCACAGAGAGGTTTAGTAACCTATCTCTTGGACGAGGAGATGAAGCTCAGGGGCAGTAACTAGTTTGTAATCCCTTACAAATGGGAGGTGGGAGCTGGAATCCTAGGCCAGGCTGGTCTTACTCAGAGCCTACGCTCACTCTTCCGTCATCTGATTAAACAATACTTCCAGATTTTTAATTTCCCCCCAAATACCACCTTCCTCACAGACACCAGGTGAGCACGTTTGGAGGCGGGAGAGCTGAAGAGAAACTCAGCTTCTATTGGCTACTCCAATAGACGTCCTTGCAAAAGCATGTGGCTTTGCGAAGAGAAACTTTAGTCATAAAGATAGATGTTTCACCGTCTAAGTCAGATCACCCCACGCTGTGAACTGTGCTACTTAGAAATATTGTTCATTATTAGATTGCTGGTGCCATGTGGTAAGGAATTTAAATCCCCCATCAAGTAAATGAATTGCTATTAGTTTGAAAGAATGGTGTTGGGTTTCCACTTCTTTCTAAATAAAGCCTCAGGAAGACAAAAGGACAGGTGGAAGTTACAGGTTAACCTTTTGTGTGCTTGTAAAATTCAGGATGTATGCAAATGAACACAAACGTGGTAATATGGATATTAACCTAAACTCACTGCAGATGGCCACTTTTATTTTTTACTTCTTTTTTTTTGAATTATAGTCGGTTTATAATATTGTCTTAGTTTCAGGTGAAGCGTGACACTTTTAAACTCATTTATTTGAATCAAAAATACTTAAAAAGGGGCTTCCCTGGTGGCGCAGTGGTTGAGAGTCCGCCTGCCGATGCAGGGGACGCGGGTTCGTGCCCCGGTTGGGGAAGATCCCACGTCCCGCGGAGCGGCTGGGCCCGTGAGCCATGGCCGCTGAGCCTGTGCGTCCGGAGCCTGTGCTCCGCAACGGGAGAGGCCACAGCAGTGAGAGGCCCGCGTACGGCAAAAAACCCAAAAAAACAAACAAACTTAAAAAGAACTTTTCAACACTGCTTTGGTAAATGGAAAACACCATCACTTGCCAGAAACAGTAATAATTATCATCATTATTATTAGTGACATTTTGAGCATTTCCTCTGTGGCAGGAACCGCCAGAACGCTTTACAAACTGTGTGACACATTCATCTTCACTGATGTAACTCTATGAGGCTGGTACCATTATTCCCATTTTACAGATGAGGAAACTGAGGTTTCCTTCTTTCAGTCTGTTTGAAATAGGGGTCTCTGGTGAGGACATGAAACTGACTTGAATTCATCTTTTGAATGCACCTGAATCACCATGTTCCCCTCTCCTCTCCCCTTATTTCACCCAGCTCCTATTCTTCTTGAAAAGTTTAGAAACTTGGTCCAGCACCCCGACCCACACCTGAAGCCTAGGCTGGTGAATGCCCTTTCCCTTCTCCCACTGCGGCTCTGAAGCACCCACCACATGCACCCTCTCCACTACCAGACAGAGCTCATGGAGGGCAGAGACAGAATCCCCCCACCCCATCCCCAGCACGCGGCACACAGTAGGTGCTCAGTAAACAGTTGTTGAATAGATGAATGAGTGAATGAGTGAAGCAAATGCTGGAAGCAAATTCAAAGTCCAGCACAGCTGAGGTTCCCCGCCCACAGGCACCTGGACGATCGAGGTGGTCCCTGTCTTTGGTTTTGGTGGTGACCTGTCTATTTTAAGGTGCTGCTACTCTGAACCTCCTTTTCTCATCTGCAAGATGAGGGACAGTAGAAAGGGGGTCACCCTGCATCTCCCTCGGGGAGCTGTTGTAAGGATTAAATGAGTTCATATTTAGATTAGAACAGAGCCCGGCACAGAGCAAATGCTCAAAAGTGTTAATAACAACAACATTAGGTACTATCGTGATGTACATTATCTAGTTATCTATATATCATAACTATTTATGACAAGCGATCTTGGTTTTCCATTTATTGTAGTTGTGAAGTTTTATTTAAAAATAAATGTATTTGATTTTTAAAAAGTGAGTTGGAAATAAGTAAGTATCTGTGCAGCGGTACCCAGATATGGCCCCAATCCTGAGTTGGTACTGAATGACAGGTTAACATAACCATCGGGGGGGCGGGGAGGTGACTCAGTTGGGCACAGCTTCTAGAATATGTACCCTGGTCACCTGGAGACAGGCACCACTGTGGCCTGGGGCGTGGGTTTCAGAGTAGAGAGGCTGAGGCTCTTTGGAGAAGCCTGGAGATGCTTTGCCAAGGACCTCAGATGTGCTGCCGCCCTGGGCGTCCCCATTTTGCCTTCTCTGAATGTGCAGCCTCCACCCCAGGCCCGGGCTGGTATTTTTAGCACACAGGCACCCTGCACAGCCTCATACACTCTGACCAAATTTAGAAATCACAAGAGGTCTTTGCACTTCCACGCCCTTGGTAGGAGTAATGAATGAAAAGCTCCCCTTCCCCCCACCAGTCCAGCTAGAGCCCACCCTAACGTACGCTGGGGTCTGTCTACCGACTGGTGAGATGCCCAAAATTTATCTCACAGTGAGAGAAAGCAAGTTGCAGAATCACATGTGTGTCTGGGTCTACTTCTGCAAAAAACAAAACAACCCCCCATGTGTATGTGTGTCTGGGACTGCATAGCCCAGAGAGGGGCATGGGGCAGGCTGCTAACAATGGGAATTGGGGGGTAGGGTGGCTTGGGGTGTGGAGTTGGAGGCTGGGGAGATGAGTAACTCTGTCCCTTATATTTATATAAGCAAAGCTTTACATTTACTATTTACAGTTAGCTGAAGGTTTCTGAGGCTCTGTGTGATGCTCCCTCACTGTTTCTGACAACTGGACATCCACTGCCCATTCCCTAATGCAGGGGTCCCCAACCCCAGGCCGGTACCGGTCCATGGCCTGTTAGGAAACGGGCCGCACAGCAGGAGGTGAGCGGCGGGTGAACGAAGCTTCATCTGTATTTACAGCCGCTCCCCATTGCTCGCGTTACCGCCTGAGCTCTGCCTCCTGTCAGATCAGCAGCGGCATTAGATTCTCGAAGGAGCGTGAACCCTACCGTGAACTGCGCATGTGAGGGATCGAGGTTGTACGCTCCCTAGGAGAATCTAATGCCTGATCATCTGAAGTGGAGCTGGGGAGCGGCTGCAAATACAGATTATTAGCAGAGAGGTTTGACTGCACAGAGACCATAAGAAATCAGTTGCTTGCAGACTCATATCAAAACCCTATCAGTGAATGGCAAGTGAAAACAAGCTCAGGGCTCCCACTGATTCTGCATGATGGTGAGCTGTATAATTATTTCATTATATATGACAATGTAATAATAATAGCAATAAAGTGCACAATAAACGTAATGTGCTTGAATCATTCTGAAACCACCGCCCACCCCGGTCCGTGGAAAAACTGTTTTCCACGAAACTGGTCCCTGGGGCCAAAAAGGTTGGGGACCACTGCCCTAATGCTCTCAGATGTGCCAGGGACACTACTGCTCCCTGCTCTGGTCCACTGGGTGCTGACTCCACCCCCAGTTCCAGGGAGGGGCGTGGCCAAGGCTGGCCAATCAGAGCACTGCATGGCCCTGGTTCTTCAGGGCTAGGTCTCACAGCTAGCAGAGAGGTTACTGCAGACATTGTTAAAAACGGAGAACCCAAGACCCTCTGCTTAAGAGCTACTCTGGAAGCTCTGTCACACCAACGAATTCATTCCCGTTGGCCAAGCTTGTCTGAGGTTCGTCTGAGGTTCTTCTGAGAAAAACTGAAAGGATAAATAGACGAACCCACAATTATGGTTGAAGACCTCAACACTCTTCTCTAAGTTATTGAAAGAACAAACAGACAGAAAACCAGTAAAGATATAAAAGACCTGGATGGCACTATCAACAATGTGACCTAAGTGACATTTTAGAACACGCCACTCAGCAACAGGATACACAGTTTTCTCAGGTGCACATGGAACAGTCACCAAGAGAGACCATATTCTGGGCCACCAAACAAACCCTAACAAATTTAAGAGAAATGATAGCACACAAAGTTCATGCTCTGACCGTAATGTAATAAATCTAGAGTTCACAAACCAAAAGGTATACGGAAAATTCCCAAATATTTAAAAACTAAATGCACTTCTAAACAACCCATGGGTCAAAGTGGAAATCTCAAGGGAAAGTAGGAAATATTCTGAACTAAAAATAAAAATATAACATATCAAGATTTGTAAAATGCAACTAAAGCAGTGTTGGGAGGGAATTTTATAACATCAAGTGCGTATGTGAGAAAATAAGAAACATCTCAAATGAATTATCCAAACTTCTACCTTAAGAAACTAGAAAAAGAATGGCAAATTTAACCTGAAGGGATGAAATTATAAAGATAAGAGCAGAAACCAATGAAATTAAAATCAGGAAAAATGAGGGAGAAAATTAATGAAACAAAAAGCTGGCTACTTGAATCAAGACCAACAAAACGGATAAACCTCTAGCTGGACTGACCATGACAAAAACAGAGAAGACAGAAATTAGCAGTATTGAGAATGAAAGAGAGAACATTGCTATAGACTCTACAGACATGAGAAGGATAATATAGGAATGTTCTGAACAACTTTACGTCCTAAAATTTGACAACTTAGGTGAAATGGACAAACGCCTGAAAGACATGGACTACCAAAGCCCACTCAAGAAGGAATAGTTAACCTGAATGATCCCATAGCTATTAAAGACATGGAATCCACAGTTAAAACTTTCTAACAAAGCAAACTCCAGACAAGGTGGCTTCACTGGTAAATACTACCATTCAAGGAAGAAATAATCCTAATTCTATACAAACTCTTCTAGAAAACTGAAGAGGAGGGAACACTTCCCAACTCATTTCTTGAGGCTAGCATTACCCTAAAACCAAAGATATTACAAGAAAACGACAGACCAGTATTGCTAGTGTACGTAAATAAAAGAATCTTCGGCAAAATGTTATCAAGTCAAATCCAGCAAAATATAAAATAGAGAATACATCATGACCAAGTGAAGTTCATCCTGGAATGCAAGGCTGTTCAACGTTGGAAAATCAGTCAGTGTAATCTATAATATTGGCAGATACATTAAAAAGCATATCATCATCTTAATTAATGTAGAAAAAGCATTTGGCAGAATTCAGTACTCATTCATGATTAATTCTCAGCAAACTGGTCATAGAAAGAAATGTCCTCAGTGCAGTAAAGGGCATCTGCAAAACACCTACAGCTAACATCTTACTTAATGGCAAAAGGCTCAGTGTAAATTGAGTTCCCTGTAAATTGGAAACTAGGCAAAGATGTCTACTCTCACTACTCCTATTCAAAATCATACTGGAGGCCCTAGCTAGAGCAATATGGCAAGAAAATGAAAACATAGATTGGAGAGGGGAAAAAATAAAATTGTCTCTATTTGCAGACGGCATGATTGCCTATGTAGAAAATACCAAGGCATCTACAAACAAATTGGCAGAACTAATAACAAGTGAGTTTAGTAAGGTTGCAGGATACAACATACAAAACTATGTTTTTGTCAACATACAAAACTCAACTGTATTTGTCTACGCTAGCAATGAACATTAGGAAACTGAAATTCTAACAACAGTACCATTTACAATAGTACCAAAACAAGAAAAACCTCATGAAAAACTCAGGGTAAGTTCTAACATCTGTGCAAGGTCTGTACAGTGAAGTCTACAAAACAAGGATGAACAAAATCGAAAACCTAAATAAGTGGAGAGATATATTGTGTTCATGGATTGGAAGACTCAACATTGTTAAAATGATAAATTCTTCCCAAACAGATCTGTAAATTCATCCCCTCCAAAATGTACTTTTGTCCAACAACATGTACAAATCTGTACTTCTTTTGTGCAAATCAACAAATGGATTTGTAAATGCATATGGCGAGGCAACAGATCTAGAATAACCAAAACAATTTTGGGAAAGAAGTACAATGTTGGAGGACTCACATTTTCTCATTTCGATGCTTACTATAAAGCCACAGTAATCAAGACAGTGTGGTACTGATGAAAGCCTGGATCAGTGGAACAGAATGGATTCCAGAAATAGATCCCACGTGTGGCCAATTTACTTTCAACGCAGCTGCAAAGGGAATTCAATGGACAAAGGATGGTTTTTTCCACAAATGGTGCTGGAACAATTGGTCATCCATATGTGAAAAAGAAACCTTGATCCACGCCTTGTATCATATACAAAATTTGACTCAAAATGGATCCTTGACTTTCACGCAAAACATAAAATTACGAAACTTCTAGAAGTAAACCTAGAAAAAAGTCTTTGTGACCTTGCGTTATGCAAAGATGTCTTAGCTAGGACGCTAAAAGAATGATTCACCACCAAAAAAAGGATAAATTAGACATCGCCAAAAATTAAAAAAAAAATCTGCCCTTTGAGAAACACCACTAAGAGAATGAAAAGAGAAAACAGAGAGAAAATACTTGCAAAATATATGTCTGGTAAAGAACTTGTGTCCAGAATCTATAAATAACTCTCAACCCAATTTAAAAAATGGTTAAAAGATTTGACCAGATATTTCATCAGGGAAGATATGCAGATGGCAAGTAAGCTCATGGAAAGACTTTCAAACTCACTAGATATCAGTGAAATGCAAACTAAAACCACAATGAGATGTCACTACACACCTACTAGGACAGCTCAAAACAAAACAAGACAGCCCCCTGACAATACCAAGTGAAGGCGAGGATGTGGGCAACTTGACCACTCATACCTGCCTGGTGGGAATACAGGTGTGTCCACTTTGGGAACTGGTTTGGTAGTTTCTTATCAAGTTAAACAACTTCTGTCTTATGACCTAGAGATCTGCCCTCAAGAGAAATGAAAATACATATTTGCGCAAAACCTGTACACAAATGTTTGTAAGAGCTTTATTCACAATCCGCCCAAAGTGGGAACAACTCAAATGTCCCTGACCTGGCGAACAGACAGGTGGACTGTCGAACAGCTATACAGTGGAATATTGTCCCCCAGTAGAAAGAAATGAGCAAATGACCCAGGAAACAGCAAGGCTGAATCTCAAAGTCATTACATTGAATAGAAGAAGCCAGACTCGGGCTTCCCCGGTGGCGCAGTGGTTGAGAGTCCGCCTGCCGATGCAGGGGACGCGGGTTCGTGCCCCGGTCCGGGAAGATCCCACATGCCGCGGAGCGGCTGGGCCCGTGAGCCATGGCCGCTGAGCCTGCGCGTCCGGAGCCTGTGCTCCGCAACGGGAGAGGCCACAGCGGCGAGAGGCCCGCGTACCGCAAAAAAAAAAAAAAAAGAAGCAGCAGCCAGACTGAAATATATAGTGTATTTGATTGGAAACATATGATTGCATCTACATGACATTCTGGAAATGACAACTGGAGGGTCATAAAGAAACCAGTGGCTGCCACGGATTGGGAGCCGGGGAGCAACAAGGGAGCACAGTGGGATTTGGGGCCGTGGTTACACGGCCATTCGTTTGTCAAAACTCAGAATTGTACACTTAAAAGGGGGAATTTCACTCTATGTAACTTATACCTCAAAAACGAAAACTATGTAAAAAAATGTAGTGTTGGAAAATAGCACTAAGAAGAATTCTAATATCCAATTCACTTAGATAAAAAGTTGTGATTAGTAAATGAATTTCTATTTGGCCAACATTTAAAGGCCCCATATTCCCATGACTGATTTCTGATCCTTCATGAAATTTTTTAAGAACAAAATTTTTAAAAATGTGAGCAAGTATCTACCTGTACACATGCATCCATCCGTCCTGACATTATCCCACCTGTTGCAGTAAATGGTAAGGATAATTTTTAAGAAGATCCAGCTGTTCTTATTCTGAAACGGGTCTGTGTTATCCAAAGTGGACTCTTAGCCTGACACAGGACACATGCGAAGTTTGCAAAGTCAGACAAATGCATTTTCAAACGTTCGTGCTCTACGTGACACATTTACCGGCAGCCTGATAGTAACTGCCGTACCGTTGGCAGGTCCCGGATCTTCCTGCCATCTCCCTCCCCTTGCCATGGGTCACGCGCTGCCACCGTGAAACAGCTGTCCCAGGCCACCTGAGCGTGCGATCTCGGTGCCAAACCACGGAGGAGGCCCCGCAAATTCCAGAACACAGCTCACATGTCGCTTCCAGAGGCTCTGTCTTCTTCCGTTCCCTGTGGGTCAAAAACCAGTTGACAGGACACCTGAGAGCTGCTGAGTTGCTCTTTGGGGTAGAACCACCCAGAGTGAAGTGCTTAGCTCCTGGTATTAAAAGCATCTTCACTTTTCCAGACATTGGTGAAAACAGGGAAGAAACCCAGCCTGGAGGGCAGACGATGCCGAGGTGGCGTTGCCACAATACTGCCTGATTCTCCGGTGCCGCTTGGAGCTGCTAATTCCGTGGACTGGGGTGTCCAGTTCACAAGCCCCTGGACAGTCCCAACGCCCAGAGAGATTTCTGAAGCTCCATGGTCAAGGGCCTTGGAGGAGCTGGGATTCCACCCCCGCCCCCGTGACGGGAGCAGGTGACGGTCAGGTGTGTTGTGTGGTGGGACACAGAGCCACGCTTCAGGAGGGGCCTCACGCTGGCCGAGGCCAGTGGGGGACCAGGTGACCAGTGCAGTGAGAAGTACACGCCCAAGCGACAGGTGACGCTGCTCTGAGCAGGACCCAGGCCCTCTGCAGAGACAGGCTGCCACTGGAGCAGAAGCCCCCCAGAGAACTGGGGTGTTGCCTGCAGACACAGGCTTCAGTCCAGGTGGGGCTGTCCCGCTGTCCGCACTGCCCACCTGCAGCTCCAGCCACGCCATCCATCCCTGAAAACACCCCTCCCCACCCCGTCCAGCAAGGGTGCCAGGCTCCCTCTGTGGCTCGCTGTTCTTCCCACGTCCTGAAACACTACTTCCATTTCGTGCTGGGGCTTCCGAGGGAATTCAGGAATCAGAGGTAACATGGGTTCTCGCATACGGTACTGAATAGCCACAGCTTTGGGATCACATTCTAAAATCCAGGCGCACAAAGTTGAAAAAGAGTGGTCAACAATTGCGGCCGCTTCTAGGGAGACGGTCATGCCGGGTGACACTTCAGTCTCCAGGGCTTGTCCCAGCAGAAAATGTTCCAGGGATTTCACTGCTAAGTTGGGCACATCCATTAATAAAATTTCAACTTCCTCTAGCTCCTTCGAAAGACTCCTACTTTCAAATATGAGCTTTTTTATTTAGGGAGTTGGCATCAGGCTTGCTAATGACACTCTGTGGCCAGGACAGAAAAAGCCTAGTTGTTCCTATAGTCCATTTAAAATTGATTTTTGACACCTGGGGCAGCTGTACTTAAACCCTTCTACACCAGCAGCAAACCTTGGGCGTGCCTGTGTAGTGAAACTCTTTTTTCTGCTTAAGATAAATGATTTAACTGACAACATATTTTTATGTTGTTGAAAAATCCTAGGATCCTTTTTTTTCTGTGTGTGGTATGCAGGCCTCTCACTGTTGTGTGGCCTCTCCCGTTGCGGAGCACAGGCTCCGGACGCGCAGGCTCAGCGGCCATGGCTCACGGGCCCAGCCGCTCCGCGGCACGTGGGATCTTCCCAGACCGGGGCACGAACCCGTGTCCCCTGCAACAGCAGGCGGACTGTCAACCACTGCGCCACCAGGGAAGCCCCCTAGGATCCCTTTTAGAATTATTTTGTCAGCATTCACCGACGATTTCAATGCCATAAGCATGTTACTCTCATTTGTAGGGGGTAAAGCGGTTCTCATGCTTTGAAATACTAGATGAGCTTCTCTCCAGAAATTCATTTAACGTTTTCAAATGGCCATTAAGTGAAAGGGCTACCTCGGAAAAGGTTAAACACAGCTTTTCCAATCAAGTTACTGACCGATGCTGATTGATTTAAAGTAATTCATTGTCTGGCGTGCTGTTTTCTGTTATTACTTTCCTGACACTTATAGTTCAGGCCTTGGGATACAATTATAATAATTATCTGGATGAGTCTTTTAATCGGCGACCTTTGGACTCTTCAACCAACTGTCACACTTCATTAACAGGAAATGACATCACGTGCCGGCGGTCGTCTGGCTGCTTCTCTGAGGAATATTCCACCATGAGAACTATTTGTAGTCTTCCTATATGGTCTCCCGTGGCTGGCTCCCAGCCATGGTGGCTCAGTTAAGAGGTATTTTTTCCTTTACTGCATTTTTTTTGTCTCAACAAGCATGGTGAGCATCCCGTATAGTACTTACCTGCAACTGCTCAGAAAAACAAGCACGTATGTCCTTTGACATCCTAAACTGTGCATACTATAAAAGACAATGATTTATGGAAATGAGGCTCATCATGGCAGCCACGCCTTGGAAATGAGACAGAAGCTACTCAAGTGGCGCCGTAAACGAGGCTGCCCCTTAACATCTGTTTTATCTGATACTCAATTAAAAATAAACTGCAATAAAAAAACTGGGGAAATGCAGAAACAGTTGGTTTGATAAGCCAAAGGTCCTAAGGCTGTTCATTGAACATGTTTAAGTATAAATAACACTGCCCACTAAAGACGGATCGTCATACAGGATACATCCCCAGGGGCTGTTCAGTAAGATTATCAACGGTTAGCCGTTGCATGCGTAACATTTATACTGGAAATAATACCTGGAGAATAAGAAATTCCTGCCATTTTCACAAGGCTGTCGAACTTCATAATGTAAGCTGCTTGAGGGCCATCAGGACTTAACCCCCCTTGTGGTCCCAACCCTTTCAGTGACTGATCTCAAACAACAGAGGCAACAGTCATGCCTCAGGTGTGTTTCAAAAGCATCCTTTATATAGTAGAACTGTTGTCAAAACAATGTTGTAATTTGAACACCCTTGCCCCAAAAAAGAGGCATTAAATTGTGCAAGAAGTGTCCATTCTAGAATAATTTCCTGCTGGATTCGCAGAACTATGTCGAAGGCGGTGTCTCTCTGGGCATCCTGACCCCGGGGCCACGAGTGTCTTCTCTTCCAGGTCCTGGAAAAGCCCTTTTCTCACTGAGCAACCTCAAGGGCCAGAAACCCTCCTGTTAAAGACACAGCTTTTTACTCACTTTTCTGTGTTGTACGAAAGTGATCAAATGAATCGCCAAGACTGTTATGACTTGCGTTTGTTAACTGTCTCCAAGGTCTGGCGTCCGTCTCCGTGTTTGACAAGAAAGAAACCACTGCCCTCTTGTGGAGACTGGTGTCATTGCTCCTGTCACAGAAGTCAAAGGTATCAGGAATTTCTCCTTCGATCCAGGCGTCAGTGGGAATCTGGGCACATAACGGAATCAAAGCCCAGCATCTGAACTTAATTCTACCTAATAGCTTATCCAGATGTTATACATGCAAAACACTGAAAATTACCTATGAAAGACTGTTTCTGGGGAGTTTTTGATGGTGTCTACATACCAACTGGGCTTACATTTTCAAACCGTGTTTCTTATGTTATCTGTTCTTTTTAAATTAAAAAACTTACATGCTAGTAAAATACATGACATGAAGTTTAGCATCTTAACCATTTTCAGCGTACAGTTCAGTAGTGTTAAGTACATTCACTTTGCAACCAATCTCTGGAATCCTTTTCGTCTTCCCAACTGAAACTCTGTCCTCATTAGACAATAATTCCCCCTCCCCCACCCCTCGGCCCCTGGCAGCCACCATTCTCTTTTCTGTCTCTATGAACTTGACTCCTCTAGGGAGCTCACATAAGTGGAATCATACAATATTTGTCCTTTTGGGGCTGGCTTATTTCACTTAGCAGAATATCCTCAAGGTTCATCCATGCTGTAGCAGGTGTCAAAATTTCCTTCCTTTTTAATGATATTCCATTGTATGGACAGACCACATTTTGTTTATCCATTTATCTATCTATGGACATCTGAGTTACTTCCACCTTTTGGTTATTGTGAATACTGCTTCTATGAACATGGGTGTACAAATATCTCTTCAAGACCCTGCTTTCAATTCTTTTGGGTCTATCCCCATATTGCTGAATCATGTGGTGATTCTATTTTTAATTTTTTGAGGAGCCACCATAGTGTTTCCATAGAATCTGCACCATTTTACATGTCTACCAACAATGCGCAAGGGTTCCAGTTTCTCCACATCCCCACCAGGCAAAAGAAGACGTGTTTTTAGAACCATCATTCACATATAACAAAGAAAGGCAATTTTAAGTCATTTTATTTTATTGAGTTTTGCAAAAACCTCTTTAAACAACAGTCAAAGAATAAGAAACTACTGCAAAAGTTCAAATAGGCCCAATTATAGCATACAACAGACCATGGGGTTAGTCTTATTATGTGATTTCAATTAATTCACTGTCATAAAATGAATATACTGCCTTTCCTGCTGGGAAATTGCTTCCATATGTTCACCTGACATGGGGCTTCTGAACTTGGGGTATTTTAACACCAGATCAGCATTTTAAGAATTTGAATTTAGTCAACTAGATGGGAGAAATTCTTTCACAATGCATACATACATCAAATTGTATATCAAATCATCACAAGGTACACTTTACAGTTTTATTTGTCAATTATATCGCAATAAGGCTGAAAAAAAAAGAATTTGAACTTAGGACCTATCAATGATTTTAAAATATGGGGTGGAGGGGAGTTCCCAGCAAAAGCAGCTGCTGAGCTAAAAAAAGAAGAAAAATACGACTCAGTATAAAGATAGATACTAGTTAACTTTAAGTACTAAAGAGGCATTTCATGTGCTGCTCGAATGTGGGAAAACCTCTTTGGCGTGGCCAAAAAATACTCATTATAGGTGCTCTAAAAAAGTACCAGTTCTCTGCAAGTACACATTTTCATCATCAGATTTTTCTGTTTCTTCTCACTCGGCCAATTATTTAAAAAATATAAACAAAGGCGTTTTAGCAAAACAGAAGGGTGACAAACTGATACACTAATAAGCTATAACGGAATGTAACGGGGGGACTTCACACCTGCCAAAGAAAATTAAGAAAGAAACAAAATCTCAAAGCGAGCCCTGCTGATCTGCCCCAGTAAAAACAATTGCTCATCACTTTCCGGTCTAATGTGAGGTTTCTCTTTTTCTACTCAGTTTTTTAAAATACCATTAGGACCCTTTGCATTGAATTTAGAACTAATTAAAAGTATTATGGTAGCTTTAAATTTTATGGATAACTCATTTGTATAAAAAAGGACATAAAATTAGTCTTTTATGTTTAAAACTCGTAATATCAGAAATATCACGGGTGTGTACAATCCAACCTGCAGTTCCCCAGCTTCGCCTGTCTGGTGAAGCACTAAGTGGTCTACGTCACCATGGAAATGACTATTATCCAAAAATCACTGCTCATTCAGTGGGGGTCACCCTGCCGGTATCAAGTGAATGAATTCATAGGTCTGAGGTTTCATCCTCCAATTCAGGATTGGGGCCCTTTATCAAATACCTGCAGTGTTTCTGAAATACCCAACTGAAAACAGGCAACCAATTCTAGGCACTACCACAAGCTCTGCAAAAACTGTGACCATCCGTTGTCATGAATTTAATTGTTTCAAAGACAGTGCTAAACCCTCGTAACGCGCGTTGAGAACGACACGTTGTCGCACCGAACCTGGACTCCCCATCAGTTCTCCATCATGGCCAGGATCATCTCACAGGTCATGTCTTCATCCGGGTCCTCGCCTCCAGCCATGGCTTCTCCGAAGTCGATGGGAACCAGCCCCCCCGGGTACTGCTCTCCGCTCACCAGGGAGGCCTCCTCAGCAGCGGCTTCTTGGGGAAAAGGCACAGCGTTGGCAAATTTAAAATAAAGCAGCCGCGAAATCAGAATTGATAAAAACGCTGCGATTGTATTTTGGAAACAATGACTGAATTTTTAGCGCAGCATTTTACAAAACAATACTTCCATTTATGGGACAGTACAAATACCCTGATCTCAACTGTTTAAGGCAGGGCTTCTCAACCCCAGCTTTAAGGCAGGGCTTCTCCACCTCAGCTCTGCAGACATTTAGGGCCGGAGGGTTCCCTGCTGTGGGAACCTGTCCTGCGCACCGTTAGGCGGTGAGCAGCCTCCCTGGCCTTGACCCGCGGGGTGCCAGAAGCACCCTCCCCCAGCTGTGGCAGCCAGAAATGCCACCAGACACAGGCACCTGCGCCCCGCGGGGCAAAACCACCCCCCGCTGAGAACCGCGGCTTGAGGTGAATGCAGATCCTGTGAGTTACTGGCCGGACGGCTTACACAAGTCTTGTCCTGGTGCCCACGGAATGACACTGATGACATGAAAAAGGCCAGCGGCTCTCGGGACACCTGTCCCATCAGCTAATCAACATACCCCGAGTCACCTCCGGGCCAAGCGTCCTGCTAGGTACACGCCATGAGCCACACTCAGATCCGTGACCATCCCTGCCCTCCTTCCAGCAGCTTCTAAACAGTCAGCCCAACTTTGGGAGTCTCAAAACAGAGGCTCACATCCACATCCAACCCCATACCCATTTTCCAAATTCCTCCGAGAAAACCCGTGGAAAGTCACTGACGAGGCACCGGGAATGAGAGACAGAGAGCCCCGCGCAGAAGGCGGCTTTTTATCGCACGTGACTTCAAACTTGTTGCAACATAGTTTTGCTTACGGTTCCTTGAAGCATTTGGGAGGGGGGAGGGGGGAGAGGAATAAGACTCAGGCCTTGTGTACGAAGATGAACACAAGAGTCGCGGAACAGGTGCCGTCTGACAGTAACTTGCAGAAATCTACCGAGGACCTGGTGGGGGACACGCTGACCCACTAACACAGCAAAAGTAGAAATGAAACGATGACCTGGAGGATGTAGGTTCAAAAAAGACCCTGAAGTGCAAATCAAGTCCTGTTTCTGGCTAATACAAGTCAGGTTACTTGTCTCAATTCACACTTTGCTTTGAATACGCAGCTGACCCTCTTCGATACGCAAAACGTTTTAATATATCCAGTCTTTCCATCCCCGATTTTTAAAACTGCAAGAGCTTTGCCCTTTCTGCCCTTCTGACTCACGAACAGTCAACGCCAGCCGTGTCTCCAGGGCCCTTCCCAGAGCTCGTCGACAGAACGGTCCTGTTTCAAAGACTAGTGTGAGTAAATGGGGGAGAAGGCGCACGTGGGGACCTACTCTTCACCACTAAAAAAATTTTTTTCTGTTCTTTCAATGTCAACGTCCAGAAAGCACGTTGGGGAGAGGTCAGCTCAGGATTAATGAGGGTGAGGTGCTGCCCCGCAACTGCGGAGGCCGGTGCCCAGGCTGGAAGCCCACAGGCTTGAACAATGGAGGGGCCGACGGGGCAGGGGAGAGGGGAGTCCATGGGAACAAGAGGGAGCAGAGTGGAGCTGGGAGTCCTGCCGGTGTATTTATTTTTTCTCAAGACACAAGTATATTTGAGGCTGTCGAGAAGGATCTGGCTGAACCGGAAGAGCTGGCCGCTGGGGAGGGAGAAGAGAAACGTGGAGGGGTGAGCAGGTGGGAGAGGTGCCACGGGGTGTCCACGGGAGCCCGGGGCGGGCTGTGGCCTCTGCCATCCAGTTCTCCACTGGCGGACGGCACGAAGGCCTGCGGTGTGGGGCTGCACTCAGGATAAAAGGGACCACGTGTGAGCTCTTGGTGGGACATGGTAACTCCTGCAGGAGATAAAACAGGTGCTCCAGAGACGGGCCGTGGGTGCGATTCTGGATGGTTGTAACTGAGCTGGGCAGCTGTGCACCAACTGAGGGCCCCTAGGTCCTGCCAGGTCACCCACCCTCCTGGACCTGGCTCCCGCGATGCCTCCAGGGTTTGAGCTTTGCCAGGTGGGTGAGACGTGGAAAAAGAACCAGGGAGTTTGGCATGTGGACAGTTACTGAAATGAGGGACGCTGCACAGAGGGGAAAGGGACGGACTGCAGGACGCCCTGTTAAACGTGAGTTTCCGATAAACACTGAGTCATTGCTTAGCATAAGTTTATCCCAGATAGTGTGTGGGATATACTCAGACGACAAAGTTATTCATCGTTTATCTGAAATTCAAATTTAACTGGGCGTGTCCTCCACTTGATCTGACAACCCTTGGAGGAAGGAAGAGGCTTCCAGCTCTCCGTGGGAACATTCACAAGTCCAGGATTGGGGCTGGAATCAAAATCTAGGGAATTTAAAGGATGAGGATGCCATGCAAACATTTTCCATGTGTTTTTGCTGAAGGTTGCCTTGGTTTCCAGTCATACTCTAAGTCTAAGATTCTCATACGAAAGGAACAGAACAGCTGCACAGGAGCTAGGGCCTCCCCCTCGTGGAGCAGAACCTTCCACAGGGCCGACAGTACACGGACAACCCCTGTGTTAACCTGGGGACTCACATCTGCTCCCTGAGGCTGGAGGGAAAAGACTGACACCTGGAGTGGGTTGAATGGCAGCCCCGCAAAAGACACGTCCACATCCCAACCCCCAAACTGAGACTGAGACTTTATTTGGAAGAAGGGTCTTTGAAGATGTAATGAAGGCCCTCGAGATGAGATCATCCTGGATCTTCCAGGCAGGCCCTAAAGCCAACGACACGTGTCTGTATGAGACAGAAAAGGTGAGACGCAGATACAGGGGATGCGCCCACGGGCAGACAGAGGCAGAGACGGGGTGATGCAGCCACAGGCCCGGGGCGCCTGGGCCACCGGAGGCCGGAAGAGGCAAGGAAGGGTGCCCCCCCCCGCCCCAGAGCGTGCAGATGGAGCGTAGCCCTGCTGATGGCCTTGATTTAAGGCTTCTGCCTCCAGACCTACAAGCAAATCAATTCCCGTTCTAAGCCACCCAGCATGTGGTCATTTGCCGCGGCAGCCCCAGGAGATGGACACAGGCCCATAGCTCCACCAGGCACAGGGACGGTCCACCAGCACGACCAGGGACAGCGGGGGCATGTGCAGCGTCATCGCCTGGCTCTCACGTCCCGCCAGGACCCCACGTGACGGGGGGCGTGGACCCACCGGGGTCCCCAGGCTCACTTCCTCTGCGCATCCTCCCACTTCACCAACCCGCCCGTCGGGGCAGCAGCAGCAGCAGCAATGGCTGCTGGGAACAGGCGCCTGCTGGGGTCGGACACTTAGGGTTTCTGGATGCGTCCCCTGCACAGTAACGCTCAGCACCCAGGGAAACGTAGAACCAGAAAACCACCGTCAAAATAAAACCTGATTCATTTAACACGAGGTACCGTCTTCCTTGGCTGTCTCTTTTGGGTTGGTCGGCTTCCTCATTTTTGTTCGTCTTCCTTTTTCCGAGGTGGTTGGCTTCTCTTGCCTGGAGCCACACTTTTTCAAGTGTCTCTGCATGTTATTCTGCCGGAGAAAGGAGAGCACAGAGAAAGCCAGCATCACTGGGAATGGCGTGGAAAACCCACGGCTAAGGAGACGGGAAGCGGGGAGGAACGCGCGCCTTGGGTAATCTTGTACAAAAAAGATGGTTTTTTTTAGAGGTGACCCTTTTCCGTTGTGTTTCGGTCTAGCCGAAACCCAGCTTATTTTTAAATATTTTTAAAGTCAGGGACGTCAATGAGAAGACAAAATTCATTTTCCTAGACTGCTTCTACTGAAGTGAGGTTTGAAAAATTCAATATACCCTCGATTTTATAAAAATCAGCACTATACCATGGGCATTTTACTGCCCTACCAGCTTCCCTCCAGACCCACTATGCATGGAGGTATTAAGACTGTACAACATTTGGAATTAAAAAGGCAGCTCAGAGCTTTCCTATCGAACCTAGTAATGATATATTTTTGTCTGTGAACACGCAGGATGGTTTAAAATAAGTGAGAACACTTACACTAAGTCCATATGCTAAAGTAAGATACTGGCGGCATGTCATTAAATATGCTGACTATATAAAATGTGACCCCTAGTTTCCACTGAGACTTCAGTGTGGTGGTCGGGGCTGTCCTGGTGCGTCGGGGGAAAGAGGAAGGATCCGTATGTAAGGGGAGGGGGATGGTATTTAAATTGCTTCCATTTTATGCTTATCCATACGGGTTGGCAAACTGCTTTTGAGCTACAACGGCAGACTTGAGTAGTTGGGGCAGAAACTGGTCTGTGAAGATGAAAATATTTACTCTGGCCCTTTACAGAAAAAAGCGTGCCAATCCCTGGTTTATAGGATGACGAAGTATATAAAACCAAGCCTTTTGGAGTCAAGGATTCCTTTGTGAATATGATAAAAAGCAAGGCTCCTTCCCCAGCAACAGGCATGTGTATCTCCACGCACAGTCTCCCGACGACTTCACAAAGTTCATGGTTAAGAACTCCTGACACAAGTTTGGATGAGCAAACAAAACAAACAAAAACACATCCAGCCTTTACAAAGTAAGTGGGGTAAGATTTTAAGTAAACCTATGGACATTTACGGCCCAGGGGGCAAAGTAATAACACAAACCTCTGTGTCAGGGAACTGTTTCTCAAGAGAGGAGGTGCCCAGTATTCTGAATCCAGAGCAGGGGATCCTTACTGGGGAGGAGAGGGGTGGCCCTGTGACATTCTGGTCTAGAGATACCCTGGGACCACTGTGGGCTAAAGAATGGAAGTTTGTGAATCCTATGCTTTTTAAAAATTAAATTGCATTTGAGTATCCAGATATACTTTCATTTATTTGTCTATTTTTAAACACAATTTTTAAAGAGCAGTTTTAGGTTCACAGCAAAATTGAGAGGGAGGTAGATTTTCTTCCCTACAAATCCTCTGCTGTCTGCCTATTCTTTCTTCCCCCAAACCCCAACCCCAAGCGACCGCTGGTCCTCTTACTGTCTCCAGTCTTGCCTTTTCCAGAGCGCCACAGAGTTGAAACCATACAGTGTAGAGCCTTTTCCGACTGGCTTCTTTCACTTAATGCACATTTAAAGTTCCTCCATGTCTTTTTTTTTTAAGATTTTTTTGATGTGGACCTTTTTTATTTTTGCTCTTTCTAAAATATTAATTTAAATGTTTATTTTCTCTTTTACATTTTGTATTATAAACTCATTTAAAGCTACAACTTTACAAATATTGACAAGCTAATTCTAAAATTCAAATGGAAACGCAAAGGACTCGAATAGCTGTAGTTTTTGGTTGCATCCCATTAGTTTGGACACGTGCTATTCATAAGTTGTAAATATAATCTTAATTCTATTCTTGATTTCTCCTTTAGTCCTAATGATGTTATAAAAGAGAGATTTTATATATTCAAATTGCGCTCAATAATATTCCACCGTCTGGATGCACCACAGTTCGTTTATCCATCCACCTACTCAAGGGAGTCTTGGTTGTTTCCAAGTTTGGGCAATTATGAGTAAAGCTGCTATAACACCTGTGTGTAGGTTTTTGTGTGGACATAAGCTTTCAGCTCTTTTGGGTAAATACCAAAGAGCATGACTGTGGAATTGTGGGGTATGAGTATGTTTAGTTTCGTAAGAAAGTTCCAAACTGTCTTCCAAACTGGCTGCCCCATTTTACGCTGCAACCAGCAATGAAGAAGAATTTCTGTTGTCCCACCTCCTCGCTGGCGTTTGGTGTTGTCTGTATTCCGGATTTCGGCCATTCCAATAGGTGTGTCGTGGTATCTCATTGTTTTAATTTGCATTTCCCTGATGACATATGATGGGGAACAATTTTTCATATGCTTATTTGCCATCAGTATATCTTCTTTGGTGAGGTGTCAAAGTCCTTAGCCCATTTTTTAACTGGGTTGTTTTCTTATTGTTGAGGTTTAAGTGTTTTTTTTTTTGCGGTACGCGGGCCTCTCACTGCTGTGGCCTCTGCCGTTGCGGAGCACAGGCTCCGGACGCGCAGGCTCAGCGGCCATGGCTCACGGGCCCAGCCGCTCCGCAGCATGTGGGATCTTCCCGGACCGGGGCACGAACCCGTGTCCCCTGCATCGGCAGGCTGACTCTCAACCACTGTGCCACCAGGGAAGCCCTGCCTACTTTTTTTGTTAGCGCCCTTAGCATATGAATCGTAGTTGTTTTAAGTTCCTGGTCTGATAACTCCAACATCCCTGCCATTCCTGATGCTTGCTCTGTCTCTTCAAATTGTGTTTTTTGCTGTTTGGCACGCCTTGGAATTTTTCTTTTTTTTGCATAAAAGGAGCTGCTGTAAATAAGCCTTTAGTAATGTGATGGCGTGGGGTGCGTTCTCCAGCCTGTGTTGAGGGCTCAGCCTTTCCGTGAGCCTGTGCCTCTGGGCTGTGGTTTCTCAGTTTCTTTTTTCTCCCCTCTTGGGTGGGACAGAATGTCTAGAATGGGATGGACTTGGGTATTTCCCTTCCCCAGGTCAGTTAGGCTCTGATAAAACCCCAGCAGATTAGGTACTGGTTAACTAGTCTACCCCTAGAACAGGCCTCGGTAAGAAGAATGGTTCCTTTTCCACTCCCCCTGCAGGAAGCAGAAGGAGATTTTTTTGTTTTTGTTTTTTAGATATTCGCTGTGGGACCCTTGTTGAACTCCTGGTGGTAAAGCTCACAATATTGTGGGGATCCCCCTATGACTGGATCCCCCTGCACCTTTCAACACTCAGTTGTCCACGCCGAGCCTCCAGCAATTCATCAGTGACAGCTCTGGTTCTCCTACACCGGCACTGGCTTCCACAGCAGTTCCTGCTTCTAAGTCTCTGCTCAGGTAAGAGGGGACTCCCTGCATTCACCTGTCTGTGTCTCCAAGCTCGGGGGCAGGTTCGCCCTGTGGCCTTGCCTCTTTTACGGATCCTAAAGAGTTGTTGATTTTTCACTCTATTCAGTTTTTTACTTGTTAGGATGAAGTAGTGACTTCCAAGTTCCTTACACATGGAACCAGAAACGGGAAATCCCTTTCTTTTATTTCTTATAAACAGCTTTATTGAGATATAATTCCCATGCCATAAAATCCACCTGTTTAAAATGTATAATTCAAGGTTTTTAGTTCATTCACAGAATTGTGCAACTATCCACCACAATCAATTTTAGAACATTTCAAAAAGAAATCCTATACCGTAAACACTCTGCATTCCCCCTCCTTCCAGCTCCAGGCAGCCACTAATCTACTTTCTGTCTCTATGAACTTGCCTGTTCTGGACATTTCATCAAGATGGATCATATAATATGTAGCCTTCTGTGTCTGGCTTTTTTCGAGGTTCACCCACGTTATATAGCATGTATCAGTGTTTCACTTCTTTTTGTGGTTGAATAATATTCCAGTGTATGGGCGGGCCACGTTTTATCTGTTCGTTAGTTGATGGACATTTGGGTAGTTTCCAGTTTTTGGCTATTATGAATAATGCTGCTGTGAACATTTGTGTACAGGTTTTTGTGTGGCCATATGTTTCAACTCTTTGGGATACATGCCTAGGAGTGGAATTGCCGGGTCACATGGTAACTCTATGTTTAACTTTTTGAGGAACTGCCGGACTGTTTTACAAGGTGACTTCACCGTTTAAAAATCCCACCAGCAATGTATAACAGGTTCAGTTTTCCCACATCTTTTATTATCTGCCTTCTTTGATCACAGCCATTCTAATGGCTCGTCCTAGGGGTATCTCACTGTGATTTTGATTTGCATTTCCTTAGTGACGAATGTTTTCATGTGCCTATCGGCCATCTGTATATTTTCTTCGGAGAAATGTCTACTTAGATCCTTTGCCTGTTTTTAATAGGGTATTTAACTTTTTATTATAGTGTTGTAAACATTCTTTCTATATTCTAGATGCAAGTCCCAATGTGCTTTCTTGAATGGAAGGAGAAGTTTCAAAACTTCTGACTTCATGCTGAAGGATCCTGTGAGGCTGACTTACTCTTTACTCTGCTTTCTTGTTTCTCACACCAAAGGGCAGCTTCTTTACAATTATAACTCAGTATGAATGACACTGTTTTTGGAGCACTGCCACCGCTTCTGTTTGAAATTTTCAACTAATAGCATTAACACTCCAGAACTGTCCCACACACTACCCAAAAAACACAACTACCCTACCATCTTCCTCTAAGAGAAAAGATAGTTTCTTCCATAAAAATAGTCAAGTTCAGATAATTTTAAACTTTTATAAAGTACACACATCATCTAGGGATCTAGCTAATCATCTGTGGTGGCTTTAAATGTCCACAAATTCTTTGGCGCTCTTTCTTTCAAAAGGGACTTTACCCCTCACCCCTTGAATATGGGCTGAATTATATGCTGCATTTCTAATGAACAGAAAAGTAGGGTCGTGTCACTTCTAAGATTAGGGGACACTGTGGCTTCCTCCTTGCTCTCTCTCGCTCTGGTCACGAGGACACTCGAGCAGCCCAATGGAGAGGTCCACGGAGCGAGGAACTGAAGCCTCCTGCCAACAGCCATGTTGAGCACGCCGTCTTAGAAGCGGTACCTCCAGCTCCAGTCACGCCATCCAATGACTGCAGCCCCTGACAACATCCTGACGGCAACTCACGGGAGACCCAGAGGCAGAACCACCCAGCTGAGCCACTCCCAACTTCCCAACCCACAGAAAATGAGAGGGAACAAATGTTGGTTGTCTTAAGCCACTACGTCTCGAGGTAATTCGTTATGCAATTGATAACTAATACGACGCCTAAAAAAATAAAACTGAAGAGTAAATGTATTTCTGAGCACAGTACCGAGAGCCCTATTCTAAGAATATCTACAAAACATATTAAAAACTGCATTCTCTGCCTAAATCTAATCCACAGGGACAATTTTTAACATGTTACCCTAAAAGCAGGGGTTCTTGGTAGATTGTCCGGGAGCCTGAGAACTCCCTAAAGCCATTCGCAAGATTCTGTCTGCAGGAGTGTCTTTTTTCACGGAAGGGAAACCACATGTTTCTAAGATTTTCAAGAGTTTTGTGACTCCAGAAAACGAATAACCACTTTCTTAAGGCATGACAGATGCTACCTTAAATCCTGGCAAGTTTCTATAATCAGGATAAAACTGCCCAAGTGTGACACCGTGCCTGGGGACACAGGGATCTTCTCAAGGAGGATTTATTGGGACTTGAGGGAGCTTACCAAGCGGGTAAAGCCTTTGCCACACCTGGGGCATTTGTAAACAGTCGGGACGAAAGTTGTATCATGGTATTTCTTGAAGTGCACGTTTAGAAGTTGCTTCTGTGGGAAACGTCTATTGCAGGGGAGGCAGGCAAACGGCTTCTCTCCAGTGTGGGTGCGTATGTGAACTGTCATATGACGTTCCTAGAAGGGAAGGAAAACAAATGGCTGAGCTACTGACAGGGATTCTTTAGCATCAGACGTTATTTATTGTATACCTTTTTTTTTTTTCCTCCCCAAAGATGTGTGCATTTTTAAGAAAAAACAAAGCAAACGCATTCTTGACACAGCACTGCCGTGGAAGTAGCGCGGTCTGGCCTCTAGGAAACAAGCTTACACGGTCCCTGCCATCAGGTTACCAAGTTCTCAGGATTAATCCCAGCTGGTCCTACGGTCCCAGGAGGGATGGAGTAGAACATACCTTGGGGAGTGAAACCGTCATCCATTTCCCCTCCAAAAGAGCTTATGTATTTGCAGCCCTATTTCTATAATTATTTGCCATGATCTGAGTTTACAAAGGGCAGATGGAACCTGCAAACTTGAAAATCTATTGTTAGAGTTCCAACTCAGCAGACTTTTGGGGTCTGAAGGACATTAAGCATCTAAACATTTTCCCGGCTACTTCCTGATAGTGTTACAAATCTTCATATCGATTTAAAGGCATAGTGGGGGACTTCCCCAGTGGCACAGTGCTTAAGAATCCACCTGCCAACGCAGGGGACATGGGTTCGAGCCCTGGTCCGGGAGGATCCCACATGCCGCGGAGCAACTAAGCCTGTGAGCTACAGCTACTGAGCCTGCGTTCTAGAGCCCGAGAGCCAAAACTACTGAGCCCATGTGCCACAACTACTGAAGCCCGCATGCCTAGAGCCCATGCTCCGCAACGAGAAGCCACCGCAATGAGAAGCCCACACACTGCAACAAAGAGTAGCCCCCGCTCACTGCAACTAGAGAAAGCCCATGCGCAGCAATGAAGACCCAACGCAGCCAAAAGTAAATAAATTTAATAAATTCCTTTTTTTAAAAAAAAAGAAGCATTTGGGTGAAAATAATTGTTCTTGGCAAAGAAATCGCCAAAAATTTTAACTAAGATTTATATGAGTAAATCATTTGGGGCATCAGGACAAGAATATAGAGAGAGCCAAGCAAAAGTACACATTTTATTTGTTTTACTTAAAATGGCATGATTATTCAGATGGAATATACGACCACTTCTGCATTACTGTTAATGCCCTAACTGATGGCTTTCCTTGCAATCTTTCTCTCACGAACATACACCTCCCCGCCACGCACCTTTCACCTCATCCCTCTCTCCCAGGTAAGCATCACCTGGTCTCCTGCTGGGAGTCGTGGTCCAACCTGGGAGGGCTGCTCTCCAGGACCAAAGCGGCTCAGTGCACCCAGCAGTGCTCTGGCCTCATCCCTGGCCTCCAGGTACCCCTGTCTGCTCTCTGCTCCCCAAACACCTGGGGCTCTATCCTCCCTGGGACCACCTCCCAAGTCTCATCCATCTTCCGGGAAGCTCTCTTAGCTGATTTACACAAATTTGAGCCTGAGACATCCAAACAGTCCAAACCTCAAAATCTACGAGAAAAACTCACTCTCCTTTATTCAAAGCATATGCTATTTCTAGCCCACACTTTGAAACACAATAAGAACTGACCTCCACCTTTGGTGACCAGTGGCAAGATATTCACAGTAGCACAAAATGCTTCAAAACCGCTGTTCGGTTCTTCAGCTTTTGGTCTTAGGACCCATTATACTCATAAAAAATCATGGCCAACTCCAAGGAGCTTTTGTTTATGGGGATGATATCTATTAATATTGACTGTATTCGAAATCAATTGAGAAATTAAAAATATAAAAAATATTTATCAATTCATTGAAAAATAACAAATCAACTATGTTAACATACCTCTGTAAATGTCTGTTATCTATTTTTTAATTTTTATTTATTTTTTGCGGTACGCGGGCCTCTCACTGTTGTGGCCTCTCCCGTTGCGGAGCACAGGCTCCGGACGCGCAGGCTCAGCGGCCATGGCTCACGGGCCCAGCCGCTCCGCGGCATGTGGGATCCTCCCGGACCGGGACACGAACCCGTGTCCTCTGCATCAGCAGGCGGACTCTCAACCACTGCGCCACCAAGGAAGCCCTATTATCTATTTTTTTAAAACAAAAACGCTAATGTCTCGCCTCATATATAAGATGGCGCTATTTGGGACATACCTGTATACAAAAGTACTTGCTGTTTACCTGAAATGCAAATTTAACTGGTCATTATCTATTTTTATTTCTAAGTCTGGCAACCTTATTCAAAGGAAATAGCTTCTGCCTTCGGTCTGCAGGGGTGTGTTCTTGTGGCCGAAATAGATGAAGAACATCTGCTCTCCCAGATACGTAGCTGGGAAAGGGAGCAGAATTTTTATAGTTTTTCTCAAATAATTGTGGGTATTCTTCTCTATTACACCAACATTCAACAAGTGGTGATTTCTTAAAAGTTGGTTAAAATGTGGGGCCTGAAACCACACCAGTGAACTTTTTGTACTTTGTTATGTTAAAATGTGTTGATCTTTTTATACTTTCAATGGATCTTTAACCCATGCGTGATTTTGTAAATAACAGGTGGGTCATTTGGAAAACATCAGAAGCTCTGAGTTATAAAGAGTTTCTAGGTGTTGAGTACATACTATTAAAAATGCTTTCTTAAAATCACTTCAGTCTCATTTGAAAAGTCTTAAGTATTAGAAAGCTGCCAGGTTCACGCTGATGGATGTAAGTTTTCCAAGTGGGAACTGCTTTCTTGGCAACCCATTTTCCTTGACGTGGCAGGATCACTACATTTGCTTTCAAGAGCACGTCTACAAAATACCCAATAATGGAATAAGTAGAGTTTGTCGTCTGTTCTTTCAAGAAAAAATAGTGATTCACGAAAAGGTGGCTAGTTGAGCTGGCAACTCAAAAGTCCCACCGATGCCTCCTCCAGATGACCACCGTGCTTTGGAGGACAGCGGAGGTGCTTTATGCCAACTTCGTAGTTCATCACGCAGACTATTAAAAAGAGCATTCAGGGTCAATCAAGATGGAATAAAGTGAATAACTTTCACGGCTTTGTCAAGGACATTCTTAAGTAGACTGCCCTTCCTTTTTGCTGCCAGGGCACGAAGAACAAGAACACAGTGGTCCTGCTTGGTGTGGCCGCACTGACTCACGTTAAAGCAGCTCCACTGTTCTTGCACCATCAGTGCCAATGTCACCTAGTGAAAAGGGCGAATAGTGTGTTGGCATTACAACTAGTTAATAACAGTGATCTTGATCTTATGATCCTGATCGGTTTCAAGGACCTCTAGGGGTCTGTGAGCCACACTTTAAGAACGCTTGCTTTCAACTCTCGGCTCCTCCCCCAAGTGCCTGAAACACAGTACCTGCTTGCAGGCGTAGCTGCAGTGTTCACACTTGAACCTCTTCTCGTTTTTGTGAGTTTTCTGGTGCTGAATGAGAGCATAGCGCTCGTGGAAGACAGCAGAACAGTAGCGGCACTTCATCTCTGCAGCTTCGTACGTATGCAGCTTGAGCAAATGGACGCCTAAAAGAGTAACCGAACATCACGTGGGAGAATAGGGTTACGTTCCGTGAGGCCGATTTCCCCCTACGCTCCAAATAGGGTTTCTCACCCTTGCTACTACAGGCAGACCTCGGAGATATTGCGGGCTCCGTTCCAGACCATCACAATAAAGTGAATCACACGGATTTCCTTGTTTCCCACTGCGTATAAAATTTATGTTTATGCTATACCGTAGTCTATTCAGTGTGCACTAGCACTATGTCTAAAAAACAATGTACATACTTTAAAAATACTGCTAAAAAAGGCTGATCGTCATCTGAGCCTTCAGCAAGTGATAATCTTTTTGCTGGTGGAGGGTTTGAAATATTGCGAGATTTACCAAAATGTGACACGGAGACCAGAAGTGAGCAAATGCTGTCGGAAAGATGGTGCCCACACACTTGCTCAACGCAGGGTTGCCACAAACCTTCAATCTGTAAAATACGCGGCAGCTGAGAGGCACGAGAAAGCAAAGTGCAATAAAACGAGGTCTGCCTATATTAACGCTTGAGGCTGGCTCATGCCTTCCTGGGTGGGTGTCCTGTTCTCAGCAGCAACCCTGGCCTCTACCCTCTAGTGCCAGTAGCATCCCTTCCTCCCCGCTTGTGACAACCAAAGTGCCTGCAGACACTGCCAAGTGTCTCCTGGGAGGTAAAACCAGTCTCAGCTAAAACACTGCTGCTCTAACTGCACGGCACGCTGACGCCTCATCTTAATAATCGTTCACGTAGAGCCAAGCGTTACCTAAGCTAGGGCACGTCGGACCTGGCGTGTTCATTTAACAAGCACTTGGAGAACCCTACGGTGTGGGCGGACTTTGAGGATAATGTTAAGATGGTTCTACATAACGAAGATATAACTTCTGTATTCTGGCTTAAAATAGAAGCCCCGACGTTCTGTTAGAGGCCAGTGCTCTGTTTTTCCCTACGTCGTACTCGAGAGGCGCGCTCTAGGATAATTTCGGCTCAACTAAGTCCAAAGCGTGGTGGCTTTGTGGTCCTTTGTGTAAGACGTCTCTGCACCTCATATGTGCCGACTCGGTCATTTAAAGAGCTTGGTGTCTCATATAGTGACAGGAAGGAAGACTTAGTTTGTGTACAAAGCATCTTACGGGTATATGGAGGCATAGGGAGTGCGCCACCGACCTGGGTGGGACATGACCTGTATTTCTTTGCCGTGGTGTCGGTAATGTCCTTTCTTGGCAACTGGCTCAAGACTCCTGTGCCCTACGGGGTCTCACTGGGCTGTGTTTTGCAACTGACAAAGGATCTGGACGCAAAGTTAAGACTTCATGAAACACCTTTACCCTTTCAGAAATGTTTGCAAATGTTTGTGCCTCTCATATCCAGAATTTCTCTGGGCAAACCAGGGACTCTATTTCTGCCGACATATTCTGAGTGTCACAGTGTTATGTGTTTTAGAAAGAAGAAAATGAGAGACCAGGAACCCCGAAACAAAGGAGAGGGGCTGGTTCACTCACCGTCACCTCCACCACCGCCCCCGGCTAAGTAGGGCCGGTTTCCTCTGCAGGCGAGATACAATCCCAGCTCCCAGTCTGGCACTCGGACCTGCTCAAGGTGCCTCGTACTGTTAGGGGGGTTCACCTTGTCACAGGACGGATTTCACGTCACATGAAGCGGGCTCTTTTACTGAGGCAAGTTCCTTATGGAAAGAACCATGTCGCGCTTCCACCCTCGGTTCCCAGAATTGCTTAGGGTCACAGCAAGGGTTTAAGAAAAATTTGCTGAGTGTCACGGGAGAGATCATTTAATAGAGAGTCAGAACCTGAAATCAGGCCACCTCCTGGCACCTGGTCACGAGACTCTGGGGCAGTTCGCTTTTTGTCCCTTATCCGCTTCGTCATCTGTAAAAACAGGCCCACTATGGAATAAAATAATATCTGGGGAAGCCGTTTAGGAGCTCAAATGCCCGTGAGAGCTCATCTGTGTACCTGAACCGGGCCCGGGCCAGACTCTGAAACTGCACTTACGAGATCTAGCCACAAGATGGCATCACAGCACGTCCGGAAAACAAACACACACACACCCAGGAGCAGCACCTGAATCCCGCTGCCTCCCTGGAATCAGGCCCAGGGCTCCACAGGCTTCCCGAAGAGCCGGCCCACGGGGCAGCTAAAGGAAGTTCTCTAAGCCAGACACTCACGCAGGTCGCTCTTCCTTGCAGTGACGGTGTCACAATGCGGGCACTGGTACTTGGGGACGTTCTCGCCATGCTTCTGCAGGACGTGTATCTTCATGGTCCCGCTCTGGGTGAAGCGTGCGTGGCAGATGTGGCATTCGTAGGGCCTCTCACCTGGGACACGGATGACAGCAGTGACCCTCCGCCGAGGGGCTTCACCCCGAAACCCCTGGTGCTCCCCAAAGGACACCTGGGGCTGAAAGCCTTTCTTTCCCCCCCAAGACTCCCTTTGCAACTCCTTTCTCATACGTTTAACCCCCAACTAGGGCCAGGTCCCTAAATCAAGCCCGGACAACGTGATGTCCAGCTGTGTGGACAGCAGCCCAGATGGGCGACTCTCCTAACATCTGGCGGTACTCACAGTTCAAGACCCACACCTAGTTCCTACCCTTGGTGTAAAGAACCCAGAAGCACACATAATCACAGTCCTTATACAACAAAATATAAAGACGGTGCTTTACGGAATCAGTACGCTTTGTTTTTTGTTTTGCCTTAACGTTGAAGGATGAATTAAGGCGCCGACTTTGAAAAACCTGGAAAACCTATGGGAGCAAATAGTTGACGGTGTTTACTCTTCACAGTGGGGTCACCACGGGGTATCTACGTGCTGTGTTTACGTGTTGAATTACGCTCCCTCAACGCTAAATAAATGCAGAGGCAACATCCCCGTGTCAAAACTTCGCTTTGACGTTCGACCTCTAGTTCTGCACCGAAGATAACTTTGCCAAGGTCACTTGTAAGAAGGAAACTACGCTTTACTTATTTGGCCTTAAGCGTGAGAAACTTTTACCGGAATGCGTCCTCATGTGCCGTTTCACCTTGCAGGCGTCTTTGCCGGCGTAGCTGCAGAGATGGCACTGAAAGGGGCGCTCGCCCGTGTGCGAACGGATGTGGCGCTTCAACTTACTTGCCTGATAAACAAATGAAAGATATTTATTGCAGCAGAAACTCCAAACTTGTGGCGTCCTCGATAAACCAGCGTTGTAAAAGATATCTAAACGAGTCCGATCTTAACAGCAGAGCCTACCTCCCACCCCGGAGAAAACCTGCTAAAGCCACTGCTGCTTCCTTTCTGCGGCGGATGACGCTCTGCATTTGATGTGTGACCCTCGGGCAACAATGAACAGGACGTTCAAGAGACTCTCACCTCAGCTTCACTTTACAAAGGAAAATGGAAATCTAGCTGCTCCCTGGCATCCACAATCTTATTTTCATTTCTAAGGCAACGGCCTCTCAATAGCTGCAAAGTTTATATCATGCTGCGGAAGTGCAGAGGCCAGAAAATTGTTTGCTTGAGTAACAGAGAAACTTGAAAACATGAGTTCTTGAATGGACCGACATCTGTCGGAGGTACTTCACAGTTCCAAGCTCTGTGGACCCTAAACGGCCCAGGGACGGAGGAACACCTTCCTTGCCATTAAGAATAGATTCTACGCGGGGACTTCCCTCGTGGCGCAGGGGTTACGAATCCGCCTGCCAATGCAGGGGACACAGGTTTGAGCCCTGGTCCGGGAAGATCCCACATGGTGCGGAGCGACTAAGCCCGTGCGCCACAACTACTGAGCCTGTGCTCTAGAGCCCACGAGCCACAGCTACTGAGCCCGCGTGCCACATCTACTGAGCCCGTGTGCTGCAGCTACTGAAGCCTACACGCCTAGAGCCCGTGCTCCGCAACAAGGGAAGCCACCGCAATGAGAAGCCCGCGCACCGGAACGAAGAGAAGCCCCCGCTCGCCGCAACTAGAGAAAGTCCAGCACAGCAATGAAGACCCAATGAAGCCAAAAATAAACAAATAAATACATTTATATATAAAAAATAAGAATAGGTTCTACGCGGTAGCAGTTTGTAAGAACTTTTAAGTAGAAGAAAATACCTTCTAATTTGATTAATTACATATCATAGGCAATTAGTTAAAAGGCAAACATGCCCATTTTATCATGTTTTGGGCCTATTGTAGTGACCTTCTAGGACTGTTCTTATTCTGTATTCACTTCTTTCAGGCTCTTTTCTACCTTTAGCAGAAACAGAGGTAATGAACCATGCTTGGGCTACAGACGTGAGAAAGCCCTCAGCAGCCTGTCTGTGATCTCAGGAAGGCTCCACTTGGCCTGGTTCCCTAATGTGCAGCAAAAGTACCCAGAAGCCTAAAGAACATTCAAGAACAAAGGAAGACTCGGAATGGAAAACAAGACCCAAAGCAAAAAATTTAGCTTAGATTTTTAGAAGAAAAAAAGATAGCTTTGAGTGTATCAGAAAGCAAAACAAAAGGAATTTAAAAAACTGTAGCATGAGAGGTTTGAAAAGCGGAGTGGTGTGCATGATCAAAGAAGGCTGTGTGTAAACCTTCTCTGGACGGCTTTGAAAGGTAGGAGGAGGAGGGAGGGGAGTTCAGAAGTTGGGGTACTCTGCATCCCAGCTTCACACATTCCTGCTGGCATATGTGTAAAGGGGTGGTGTCAGGGTGGGGGGCTTTGGCCACTCCCCCTTAGAGCAGACCAGCATGCTAGGACTTGGAAGATGCAAAACACAGGGTGAGGGCAGAAACAGAGGGTCCATATGTTGAGGTCGACCCTGGAGAAGGGTCTCAGCGAACGTGGGAAATTTGTGCTGAGAACTGGCAGGACACCAACCACACGTCTATTCTAGGCGTAGGATTCTCAGATGGCTTTGTTCTTTGAAACCCTCATTTTGTGTTTTCAGCATACAGTTTCAACCTTTAACTCAGATGACAAATAATTTTTGAAAATAGTCATAGCAAAAAAAAAAAAAATTTTTTTTTTGGAATCAAATTCTGCCCTGTCTGTGAAATTAGGAGTTTCATCACTGCTGTATTTAAACTTTAGCCCTCCCCTTTAACTCAGTTCAATTCAAGCGTATCGTCCTTTCCCAATGGGGCTCAAAATCAGGACCCAGCATGCGCTCTGCTAGATAGTGGAGTTCTTAAAGATTAATTGTACAAAAGTGACACTCAAAAGTAAATATAGGGCTTCCCTGGGGGCGCAGTGGTTGGGAGTCCGCCTGCCGATGCAGGGCACACGGGTTCGTGCCCCGCTCTGGGAGGATCCCACATGCCGCGGAGCAGCTGGGCCCGTGAGCTATGGCCGCTGAGCCTGCGCGTCCGGAGCCTGTGCTCCGCAACGGGAGAGGCCGCAACAGTGAGAGGCCCGCGTACCGCAAAAAAAAAAAAAAAAAAAAAAAGTAAATATACCGTTCTGTTGTTTCACTGAGGGTGTGCTAAATCTGCTGGAAGGTATAAAGAAACTGATCTAGTTGAAATGAACATGACTTATAACTGAAGATTTAACAAATTGGCCTCTGTCATTAAGAGTGGAAATGGCCACGTTTAAACCTTTTTTTTTTTTTTTTTTTTTTTTGCTGTACGCGGGCCTCTCCCTGTTGTGGCCTCTCCCGCTGCGGAGCACAGGCTCCCGGACACGCAGGCTCAGTGGCCGTGGCTCACGGGCCCAGCCGCTCCGCGGCACGTGGGATCCTCCCAGACCGGATCACGAACCCGCGTCCCCTGCATCAGCAGGCGGACTCTCAACCACTGCGCCACCAGGGAAGCCCCGCCATGTTTAAATCTTTAAGCACATTGCTTTGTATCAAATCAGGTGCCACTGAGGAAAGCTCAAAACTCTCAGCGAACATTCAGATTGGGTCTCTGTTCTGTCAGAGCAAATACACTTTGATTTTGTGGAACGAGTCCTACAGAGAATGCAGGGTAGAACTTTTGAACAAATATGAGAATTATTTCTCCAGGACCATATGTTATTTGTAATTTGTACAGCTCTGCATACTGCTTTCCCTAGTCAGTAATCAAAGAAATCACATTTAAAAAATTAAATTTAGGAAACAAAATGAGTATTGTTTCCTGCAGAGATGTTACGAGAGATTCTACTGGTAGTTTGACTTACATGACTGTTACAGCAGCTTCTTAATACAACACTACGAAACTTGAAGAGTGAACTTACCTCTACGCTAGCGTACTTGCACATGGAACATTTAAAGGGCTTCTCGTGAGTGTGTTTATAACGTCTGTGTCGGGCACGTTCTCCACTGGTGACAAATGCCATGTCACAGTCACCACACTTGTAGGGCCTGGTTCCTGTAAGATCACATCGTTTATTCTTTCAAGCAAGATTTAGCCACACTTTTCCTAGGGAATCATAACTTATTAATGACACCCAGTCTCAAAATGCTTTAAAAGTTAAGAGGCTCTTTAAACCACAAAGGCCCCGGAAAGATATGAGAAAAATCTTGGGAACATCCAACGTTTTTAACTAAAATTGAAGAAAAAAGACAAAATTAAAGTCTAAAAAACTGCATTATTTTAATATACAAACAGATGGATTTGCATTCTTACCTAAGCCTCAACACACATCATTCAAGGTAAACGTCCCTCTCAGCTGTTTACCTGTATGGGTGTTGATATGATTCCGAAGGACAGTAACAGTACGGAAAGCTTTCAGGCAAAGGTGACATGTATAAGGCTTTTCATTGGTGTGAGTTTTCATATGACGATTCAAACTCGAAATTCTAGAAGAGGTGAACGTGCAGATGTCACAGTGGAAGGTTCGTTTTCCTTCTGTAGGAGGGAGAGACAACATTTATGTATTTGTACAAACCTTTCTTTAGGTGTTCAAGTTCCACTTAAATACAAAGTAACTACACACATCCTTTTCTCACCTAATGTGGTAACTGAACAAAAGGTGCTCCATGCAAATGGTAAGCAAAAGAAAGCTGGGTGGCTATACTAATGGACAAGACAGACTTCGACAAAAATTGTTACAAGAGACAAATAAGAACATAACGCAATGATAAAAGGGTCAAACCATCATGAAGATATAACAATTATAAACATACGTGAACCTAATAACAGATCCCCAAAATACTTGAAGCAAAAACTGAAAGAACTGAAAGTAGGAAGAGATGGTTCAATAACAGTTGGAGACTTCGATGCCCCACTTTCAACAATGAAGAGAACCAGACAGAATATCACCAAGGAAACAGAAGACTTAAACAACATTATAAACGAACTGGACAGAAGAAACAGCTATAGAACACTCCACTCAACAACAGGAGAACATACATTCTTCTCAGGTACATAAGGCACCTTCTTCAGGAAAGACCATATGGTAAATCAGAAAACAAGTGTCAATTAATTTTAAAAGACAGAAATAATTTGCTCTCTGACCATTATGGAATGAAGTCAGAAATCAATAAAAGAAGGAAATTTGGAATATTCACAAATATATAGAAGTTAAACAACATACTCCTAAAGGACCAATGGGTCAAAGAAGAAATCACAAAGAAACTGTAAAATGCTTTGAGATGAATAAAAGTGAAAACATGGCATACCAAGCTTACAGGATATAGCTAAAGTGCTCAGAAGGAAACTTTTAATTGTAAACACATTAAAAAAGAAAAAATATTTCAGATCAATAACCTAACTTTACATCTTAAGGAACTAGAAAAATAAGAGAAGTCTAAACTCAAAGCTAGCAGAAGGAAGAAATAATAAGGATTAGAGTGAAGATAAATGAGATAGAAAATAAGAAAACAGCAGAGAGGACCAATGAAACGAAAGTTGGTTCTTTTAAAAGATCAACATTGACACTTTCTCTAGACTTGTAACTAAAAAAAAAAAAAGATAAGTCAAATAACTAAAATCAAGAAGCAAAGTGTACTACCAACCGTACAGAAATAAAAAGGACTATAAGAGAATACACAGATGTGTGCCAATAAACTAGAAAACCTATACAAAATGGAAAATTCCTAGAAACACACAAACTACCAAAACTGACTCAAGAAGAAATAGAAAATCCAAATAGCCCTACAATCAATAAAGAGATTGAGTCATTAATCAAAAAAGTTCAACAAAGAAACCCCCAGGGCCAGATGGCATCATTGGAGAATACCACCAGACTTAAAGAATTAACAGCAATCTAAAACTCTTAAAAAACATCTAAACTCTAAACTCTAACATCTAAAACTCTTAAAAAAAAAAGAGAGACGAGTAGGAAACACTTCCCAACTCATTTCATGAGGCCAGTATTACTCTGATACTGAAAAAAAAAGACACCAAAACAAAACTATAGACCAATATCCCTTATGAATACCGATGCAAAAATCTTCAACATACTAGCAAACCAAATCCAGTAGCATATTTAAAAGATTGTGCACCTTGACTAGGTGGAATTTATCACAGTAATGGAAGAGAGGTTGAACAGATGGAAATCAATCAATGTAATACACCAAACTGACAAAAGAAAGGGAGAAAAAGCCCTACGTGATCATCTCAATAGGTACAGAAAAAGCACTTCACAAATTCCAACACCCTTTCATGACGAAACACTCAACAAACTTGGAATAGAAGGTTTTGGGGTTGAGTTGTGTTCCCCAAAAAGATCCGTTGCAGTCCTAATGGCAAACATCCATGAATGTGACCTTACTTGCACACAGGGTCTCTGAAGACAATTTCAGATGATCATACTGGACTAGGACGGGTCCTAATCCAATACGACTGGTATCCTTATAAGAAGAGAACAGAGACACAGAAAGAGACACACGGAGAACTTTATGTGACAACAGAGGCAGAGACTTGGAGGGATGCACCTACAAGCCAAGGATGCCGTGGTTGCTGCATCAGCAGAAGCTAAGAGAAAGGCATGGAACATATTCTCTTTTAGAGCCTTCCAACAGAGCATGGTTGTATCAACACTGATTTCAGACTTCCAGCTTCCAGAGCTGTGACAGAATATGTTCATGGTTTTTTTTTTGTTTTTTTTTTAAGATGTTGGGGGTAGGAGTTTATTAATTAATTAATTTTATTTTTGCTGTATTGGGTCTTCGTTTCTGTGCGAGGGCTTTCTCTAGTTGTGGCAAGCAGGGGCCGCTCTTCATCGCGGTGCGCGGGCCTCTCAGTATCGCGGCCTCTCTTGTTGCGGAGCACAGGCTCCAGACGCGCAGGCTCTGTAGTTGTGGCTCGCGGGCGTAGTTGCTCCGCGGCATGTGGGATCTTCCCAGACCAGGGCTCGAACCCGTGTCCCCTGCATTAGCAGGCAGACTCTCAACCACTGCGCCACCAGGGAAGCCCTGTTTATGTTGTTTTAAGCCACCCAGTTTGTGGCATTTTGTTATGGCAGCCCTGGGAAGCTAATACAGGTACCAATTTAAAAATGGGCAAAGGATTTGAATAGACATTTTCGAAGAAGACACACCAATAGCCAATAACACGTGAAAAGATACTCAACATCATTAGTCATTAGGGAAATGCAAATGAAAACCATAATGGGACACCCCTTCACACTCACTAGGATGGCTGTAATTTTTTTAAATGGAGAATAGTGAGAATGTGGAGAAAGTGGAACCCTCCTACATTGCTGGTGGGAATGTAAATTGGTGCAGCTCTGCAGCTCCTCAAATAGTGAAACATAGAGTGTCCAGCAATTCCACTCCTCGGTATACACCCAAAAGAACTGAAAACAGGTGTGCAAACAAAAACTTGTCCATGAATATTCATAGCAGCACCATGGACAACAGCTAAAAGGTAAAAACAGCCTAAATCTGGATCAACAGATCACTGGATAAACAGAACATGGTGTGTATCCACACAATGGAATGTTATTCAGGGGTGAAGGGGTGAAGTACCGACACATGCTACGACGACGTGGATGAGCCTTGAAAACGTTATGGTATGTGAAGGGATCCAGACACAAAAGGCCATGTGCTACCTGGGTATGATTCCATTGAAATGAAATGCCCAGAAGCGACTGTTTGATGGGTACACTTTTCTTTTTAGGGTGATAAAAATATTCTGGAATTAGACAGTGGTGACGCTTGCACAGAATTGTGAATATATTAAAAAACCTGAAAATGAGCTAGGAGCTGGGAATTTGGGGGTACAATCTCTTGATTTAAATATATGAGAAGCTAATATATAGCAAAGGTTACGAATGCAACCAGCTACTGAAGCCAGAGGCAATCAGCCTAAATGAATAACGTTAACCACACGTAAGAAGAAGGGACAGTGGTGGCAGTGTGGCTTTCTAAACTGAGTCTCTTTCTAACCCTGACTAGCTGTTGCTAGAAGGAGGAAACAGCCGAGGGTGGCCAGATATGACTTTTTATAAATGAGCTAAAAGTTGAGACTTCAAGGGTGGACTCTCTTGATTTAAATAAGGGAGAAAAACTAATACTTTAAAAAAAGCTGAACAAATACTTTTCGAGGGTCAGAGTCATCCTCTTTCCTGGCCTCACCTAAACATCCCCTCCCCTTAAAGGGAGCCTCTGCTGCCCTCTGGGCATCACTCCTTCCTTCTCCAGGGCCTGAAGCACTTGCTCTGGTCTCCGTCAGACCCCCTAACCCCCCGGGGATGCAAACTAGGGAGCAGATGGGGCCCAAATTTCTATTTATGTGCACGGCCCTTTTCGGGAGCCTCTGTACTATGCTTTCAAAACATCTGCGCACAAGATGCAAAACTCTTTTGGATTTGACTCACAATACAGAACGTTAGCTCAAAACTTCTCCCATTTCCTGACATGCTGAAAGCGACTAAGGCAACCACTTCAAACTTCAACTACCATCCCCTTCCCCTGAAGAGAATCAGCAGCCCTGTTGTTTGAAGAGTCTCTTACAAAGGAACTGGCCTACCCTTTGTCTTTTTTTGACTTTCTGTAGCGTTGGCTTCTTCAACACGTGCTTGACCCAGCGCAGGTTTCTCAATATTTAAGGGTGAAATTGTCAGAACAATTTCAACTCTTCCTTCATCTCCTGGTCTCACTTCCAGAAGAAGAAACTGCCCTTCTGTTTCTTCACTGGATCCACCTTCAGCCAGCAGCCGTTCCTCTTCCTGACCTTTCTCAAGCTAATACACAAAAACAGGTATTCAAACAAGTACAGTACTAGTAATTACAGCCTGATTCAACTCTTTGCTTTGATGAAACCACAGAATCCATAGAGAAAAACACAAATTAAAGAAGCACAGAAGATTGTCCATTGCAACCAAAATGCTTCAACTGTAATTACTAAGCATCGAGGGTCTCGGTGGTGAAACAGAACACAATTTAAAGACTCGATGCGTCTCATCGTATTCTAATTAGTGTAACTTTTTAAACTCTTCAAAAACAACATGAGGGCCCCCAAGATTTTCCTGGGAAATATTTTTACTGTATTTAATTTTAAATTGCAAATTTTAAACTGCTTGTCCATACATAATACTGCATGAAGGGTAACTCTAAAAAACAGTTTTCTGGCTTCCTCCCCTGCCCCCCATTTTATTAAAACTAGTTGTACCTTTCTAGATCCAGAGCTTTCTGCCAGGCTCACTGCACACTTACTGTCTTCACTGGCCCCGGTCACATTCTCCTCCAGAACATGAAACTGCATCACCTCCACCTCCTGCAGCAGGTACACCTCCTCCTGGATGCTAATGGTGACACACTGGTGCGGGCTCTGCTGGGACCCCTCCCCAAGCCACACCAGTGACTGCAGCCCACTACCAGCCTGCTGCACCGTCCCCTGCACCTCTTCCTGGTGCTGTGGTGCCAAGTTCTGCAGCTCTGCATCTTCGGAGGTCAAGTGCACCATCTGCAGGGTCAGGATGTGCTTCTCGCCCTCCTCCGGGATGGCCAGCAGGAGCTCCAGCTCGTCCCCTGGGATCTTGGCCTGGAGGGCCCCGTGGGTGCTCTCGGCCTCTAACTCTTCAGAGCTTGGGTGTTCCCTCGCTCTGCACACCCCTTCTTCTTCCTCCTCCAGGGCTTTTTCTGTTATCAACTCTGGTTCTTTGCTTTTGGTGAACTGCTCCGGAGGGACAGAGATCTCGGTCCCTGCCATTGTGACTTGGTCTGTCAGAGAAAGAGCAAGCCGTGTGGGTGGGCACAGTGGGTTCGGCCTAGCAGGCTTTGGGGCTGCTCAAGGCCTGACAAGGTTCCAGCCTCAAAAGGCTTTGGGGCTTACACGGCTCAGGACTAAGTTAACTCAGCCTAGGCCTACAAGGGGCTGGACTAAGTAGGACTGAGACTAAAGCAGGTGTTTGTCCAGAAGATTCTAGAACCAACAGATGTGGGCCTGGGCAGGCTTTCAACAAATGCACATTCCAGGCCTGGAACGCTTGACCCTGTGCAGGCTTCCAGCAAATGCGCATTCTAGGCCTAGAAGGGAGGCCTGGACAAGCTTCCCACCAGGGCACAATTCCAGACTCAGCACCCTTTGAGCCACGGAGGCTTTTTGCCTCGAGCCTCTACCCACGCACCCTCGGCCATGCAGACCTCAGGTCTAGCATGAGCCTCTCCTGGTCTGGGGCACCTCCCCCCTCCTGGCTCCACCCTGGCCGACCCCCTCCTCGCCACCCACCGGAACCTTTCCTGCCCACACCCACGCGGAGCAGCCCCGGCTCTGGAGGAGGCTGCAGTCTGGCCCCCGGGGGTGGTCCCTCACCCGGGAGGCGTGGCATCGGCGCCCGGCCGGCCCAGTACCGGTGGGCTCCACCTCGTGCCGCGTGCTGCAGGCCGCCGCCTGCTGCCGCAGACAGCTGCCTGGGCTCGAGGGTCAAGAATGGCAGTACGCAGGCGCAGGGCAGGAACGTGGCCGCGTGCAAGGGGCGGGGCCGGGGGAGGGGTTGATGGGGCATGCGGAATCTGGAGGAGGGGACGTGAGAGCTGCAGGGGGCGCTGCAGGTAGTGCTGAGAGACCGTGGCGGGGTGGGGATGGATGAGGGGGGGAGTGGAGGGGAGGGGGCGCTGAGACCTGGGGGGAGGTGGTGAGGGGGGAGGGGAGGGGGACCTGCAGGGGGCGCTGAGACCTGGGGGGAGGTGGTGGTGGGGAGGGGAGGGGGACCTGCAGGGGGCGCTGAGACCTGGGGGGAGGTGGTGGTGGGGAGGGGAGGGGGACCTGCAGGGGGCGCCGAGACGTGGAGGGAGGTGGATGAGGGGGGGATGGGAGGGGGACCTGCAGGGGGCGCTGAGACCTGCGGGGAGGTGGTGAGTGGGGGGAGTGCAGGGGAGGAGAGAACCAACTGAAAGGGGTTTTGAGAGATGGAGTGTGTGGAAGGGGGAGGAGGGAACCCGCTGGAGGCTACGGAGAGATGGCGGAGGAGAGGAAGAGCGGGAGTAGAGGGAGGGAGGGGGGAACACAGCGGGCGTGATGGAAAACAGGATTGAGCCCAGGACATGGCCAGGGGGTGAGAAATGGCGGTCAGTGGAGTAAAAGACGTTGAGGCGCGAAGGGCGGGCTGTGGAGGAGATATGAGGAGGCCAGAAGGAAGACACGTCTATAGGTGGAAGCAAGAGGGAGCGAGAAGGCGAGACGCTGGGAGGGGGCTGGACCCCGTACAGTTTCACATCCTTCCCGGCTCTTTAGACAGTCTAAAGTGCTTTCCAGAAGCTCTCCTGTAAGGCAGCTGGAGGGCAAGGGAAAGTGAGGGAGAAACAGAGAAGGGGGTGGGCGGAGAGGTGAAACTCAGAAGGAGCTGTGAACCCAGCACCTGTCCTTGAATTGTTCCTTGTAAAGGGGTTACTTTCTCTTGTACGAATTTCATCTCAATAAGTTCTCTTTAATGGAGAATAATGGTTTTGATGGTCTCCACAAGGAGTTGGTTCTCCAGCGAGATACAGAATAAATACAAGTTTGGGGCCAACGGAGGATTAAAATCATTTGCAGTTCACTGATGTTTTTAAGGCATGGTTTACACTATTCCAGGAAATTTCATTCTGTTTTATTTTTACTTCTTAATTTTTTTCAAAATTTTAATGAAAATTTAATGTTTGCTGATTGTGTATAAATATATTTGGATGCCTGGAAACAAAAAATAACTCAAAGAAGAAAGCATTCTTGAGGACAGGATTGGGGTGGGCCTCCAGAACCTCTGGGGAGGAATGGCCTGTCATCTGGCCTGCCTTTATCTGAGCCCATCTTCCAACAAACCGGTGACGGGTTTTTCTCCCATCCATAGCCAGAGAATCGTTGATGTCCATCAAAGTGCTTCCTGTATGTCTGCCCATTCGTTCTCCACAGCCCCTTCTGGTAGCTCTGTATTTAATTTCACATTATCGTGCAGAGTACCTATGCAATTTTTTTTCATTTTTGATAGTACAAAGGATAGAACTGAGTTCACTTTTAAAAGAAACTCATTTGAAACTAACACAGCACTGTAAACCAACTATACTCCAATAAAAAAACAAAAAAACAAAAACTCATGTACCAACAGTAATGGGCTTGTTGGTTAAAATCTTGGATGGCTAGTCTTAACGTTGTGTCTGGGTTTCTATTACAGTATGTGTGCTCTATGGGTGAAGATAAATATTTGAAGGTCACTGGGAAAAGACTGTGTTATAATAACTTCTTTTAAATCATTTAAATGAGTTTTTCTGCTTGAGCAATCACGACCTATTTAGCGCCTTCTCGGGTAATTTTGCATTATTGCCCTCACACTCATGAAGCTAGAAAGTTTTAACAGGATTTATATAATAAATTCATGTTTAGAAATTTCAACTACGGATTAAAAACACATTTTTTAAAGGAGAGGAGGGACATAGAAAGGGGAAACCGAGGTAGACTTGGAGGGAAAAGTAGGGGCTTAAAGAGGAGAGAGTCGGGGGGAGGGGCGAGCAGGGGGAGAGCGTCCTTGAAAGGGAGAGTAGGGTGACGTGGGTGAAGCACTCAAAGGAGGTAGAGCAGAGCAGACAAACCTGCAGTTTTCCAAACTTTGGTTCTGATGTGGAAAGTTCCAGCAAAGATTGCATCTGTTTCCTTTCCTCTTTGCAGGCACCCCTGGGACTCCCTGGCAAACCTGGACTCCCTGGCAAACCTCCCACCGAAGGATGTGTCACCTTGGAGCCTCTGCGGAGCCTTCTTTCAGAAGGTGGAGGTAGGAGGGACACCCCAGAAGGTTGTCTTCCTTTGAGAGTCTCCAGGCAGCCCTGCTGACTGGGGGAGGGGGAGGAGACTGCACACGTGCAGGACCCGCGAGGCGGCGGGTGTCGAGGCAGCCTTCCTGGGCCAGGCTGCTACCCGGGCCGTGTCAGTGACTGGGTTCAAAAGGTGGGCAGTATTTGGAGCCCACCGGTAGGCCAGACACGATCTCAAGACAGCAGGCTTGGCTGGCAGCCTCTGGAAGAATCCAGACTGTCGAAGCGTCATTTCGGCAGGGCTGGCTTCTTTGCGGATGCAGGTGACTGTCACCTGTCCATTCCTTATTCTCTGTGGGATCTGAACTGACCCTTCCTTTCCGATTCCATAAGCCTCCCTGCGTTCTTGGTTAATATAATATTCGGGGGGAGACACTTCCAGAAAGAGATGCTGGATTTCTGTAAAAGGCCCGTGGAGCGCAGGAGACTAGCAAAGTAAGAGATGTGACCTATGTCAGCCCAGGTGCGTGGAGCAGTTTCTACCAGTTACACTCTCCAGCCCTGTTTATTAGGGGCGTTGAGGTAAAGCGCGAGGCAGGTTGCTTGCATGTAGTCTAGAATGAAAAGAGCAATCAACTCGTGGGCCTGCAGCCGTCTTGTCAAAAGCCTAAACTCCTCAGATTCGCTTCAGTTGCCTCCTTTACCCCTTCCCGGTCCCTGCTCCATCCAGACCCATCTCCTGACGACCTCAAGTGGCCACACAGGGTGTAAGCTGAGCCGTGTGTCTGTCCTAATACCCAGAGCTGTGCGCCTGGCTTGGCTTTGCTGTCGTAGGTGTCCCTGAGAGCACTGATGGGTACGGCGTAGCCCTGCCGAGACCTGGCATCCTGTCCCGGAGGGATATGCTGCTGCATCTCCTAAAGATGCTGCGGTTGGCACCGGCCGGCCTCAGGCTCCTCCAGCACCTTTGGTGTAGTTGTTGGTCGCTTGCCTCCTTCAGGTGACGGGGATGCTCACCACACCTTTTGCCCGGTATGTCAAGGGACTTGTGTGTGGCTGTCAGCTGCTTGCTGGATGGGCTCCTGGGAGAGGCCACAGAGGCCTGTAGCATTGTGGGCGGTACTGTTCCTTGGCCCTCCACATCATCAGCTTTTGACCGGCCAGCGTGGCTCCAAGGAAAGAAGGGTCCCGGCCAAGTGTATGGCGCTTACCACGTCAGATGGAACAAGGGTAGGAGGCCACGTTAACACTTGGTTGCAGAAAGCAAATGTTCGAGTACCTCTACTCGGCTCTCTTGGCCACAAGTTCTACCTCCAAGGTCTGCTTTTGACCCAGGAGGCATGGATGACGGGGGCAGCGGGGGGAGCAGACGTAATGTATAATCCTATTCAGAAATGTAATACATTTACCCAGAGATATATACATGATCAATATAAAAATATTTTGAAACAAAAATATAATAAGTGCATGTGTTGCAGGACGGCATTGAATGAGGCAGGCCGGCAAGTGCTGACGACATCTTTAAAATTTATTCTCAGTCTGCTCACTGCTTCCAGAGTGAGTGTCGTGAGCCTTGCCACCTAATGAGTCCCTGGCCCCCTAACTTGAGTGCAAAATCGTTATAAGGCACGTGGTACGCACTTAAATAGTTGAGCTTCCCAAGTGAAAAAGGAGTTTGGTGGTGAAATGCTATGTGAAGTTTGGAATTGTCAGAGAATCTGCGGCAAGGGGTCTTTGTCAGTAGTTTGCATCCAGTGTGCCTAGGACAGGGAGGGTCCTCGGCAGTGTTCTGTGGAATTGCTGGAAGCTGGTGTCCATAGCCCTTCCCCATTCTATTTTTCTTGCCTCTTTAGCATCCAGGAAGGGTGAATTTGGTTTTTATATCCTGGAATCTTACCTAAATAAACGTCAGAGTGGTTTTCTCCTGTTGCCCTGAAGCGATATTTACCTGAACAATTGAGAGACATCTCTGACCGCTTCATTTTAAGAAGCCTTCCTGAAACTTTTTACTTTCTTCAACAGTTGTTCATTCATGCCGTAGGTGTTTATAATTAACTCAGCTAACTCCATCGTTGGGAAATGGGGTACTCAGAGGACCTTTCTGAAAGATGATGTGTCGCCCCAGAATTTCCAAACTCCACACTGGATGGGCCACTTCCCAAGACGGGCGGTGGGCCTGCTTTAAGGTAAAGAGCATTTAACCCATGATAGGTTAGGAGGAAGCCCTGGTACTAACTAAGGTACGTTCGTACTGCCTCAGCTGCGTGTGTCACTATAATCAGTTCACTGCTAAGGAAGAGGAGATGGAAAGTTAATTTCTACTTTGTCAAATATTAGAATTTAAGAGTAAATACCACGTTCTTCTTCTGCATGGTTGGGTGTTTCTGTGTTTATTTGCTTATATTGCACTGAAGCCTGACTAGCAAGTGGTAGTACATTATTACTTAATCCGCTGTGACAGTGATAAGGTTGGCCCCTCCGTGTGTCATAGAGATAATTCATGCCCAAAGAGTACATAACAGCCTAGCTCTTTTGCTGAAATGTGATTGCTGTCATTCTGGCTTCAACCGGTGGGTTGCCAAGGAGCGTCCACTTTCGAACCTGCCAGTTAACCTGTCGGGCAAACAATGTTTTTATATGGATCATTACCCTTTGACCTTTGGTATGAACACAGACCGAATGTACTTTTATTTAATGAGCAATTCAGCATTGCTTGTGGACTTGGCCACAGGGTGAAGAGTTTGGGGACAAAGGAGGCACAGGGGAAAATTCTTAAAACCATGTGGGATGTTTATGAGAAGGGAAGAGGCAGGATACAAGCATGGGAATTTGACTATTAAGCAAAAGTGCAGTAGGTGTTCTGGAACTCTCCAGAAGTTTATCATTATAACCTCTACCTTGTCCTGCTTCTACATGAAGAAACGTTTGGGAAATAAGTAGATAACTAAATAGTAAAAGCTTTATTACATTAAGTCTGATTAGCTGGAGTCCAAAAACAAGCATCTTGGGGGGAAAAAACCTGGAAATGTGTACTCCAGCCCATGAATGGTAGTTCACCTGGGGGCTGGGGTACTGAAGAAGCCGATGGGAAAGACTGTTTTATTCTGTGCATAATTTCTTTAGATAGTACCTAAAACGAGTGTGAAAGAAAAGGTGATCTACTTTTTTGTTGTTGGGAAAAAAAACCCTGGAGGATCAAAAATCTGAAATAAATGCTGAGGGTTTATGGACTGTGCTCCGTTTGTCTCTACAGCCCAAGCTTCTAACTGCTGTTCAGCATCCAGAGGAAGCATAACTTAGCAGTAAAAGTGGTGCACAGCTTCTCTGCTGTGTGGCCTTCGACTGCTTACTCACCCTCTCTGAGTCTCTATTTTCTCATCTGTAACTTGAGCCTAATAATAGTGCATTCCTAATTTTATTATTATGGGGAATAAATGAAATAATCCGTATCAAGTGCTGAAAAATAACACAGAGCTTGGGATACAGTAAATACAAAATAAATGTTAGTTATTTTATTAGTATTTTTCACCAATTTATGCAACAGTTGTTATTTATAATAGAATATTTAGGTTGTTGGAATTTTGCAAGTCTTTATCTATCTATCTATCTATTTATTTATTTATTTTTGGCTGCATTGGGTCTTCGTTGCTGCGTGCAGGCTTCCTCTAGTTGCGGTGAGCTGGGGCTACTCTTCGTTGCAGTGTGCGGGCTTCTCATTGCGGTGGCTTCTCTTGTTGTGGAGCACGGGCTCTAGGCGCGTGGGCTTCAGTAGTTGTGGCACATGGGCTCTAGAGCACAGGTTCAGTCGTTGTGGCGCACGGGCTTAGTTGCTCCGCGGCATGTGGGATCTTCCTGGACCAGGGATCGAACCCCTGTCCCCTGCATTGGCAGGCGGATTCTTAACCACTTCGCCACCAGGGAAGTCCCTCTGCAAGCCTTTTAAACTTCACTTTTTAGATTTCTTATGCTAGTTCTAAAATTAAATCTGCCTTAAAAAAAATGACATCCCTAAATCTTCTGGCACAGAACAGATAAAGAGGGATTATTTTACATTTTTATATTTCTCCAGTAGGTTTAGCATCAGAAAAAGGTCTAAATTCAGTGGCATGGTTAGATCATACCTAATTAGATGCTAATTAGAGGCTGGTAATTCTACTCTCAAATCTAAGAGGACTGATGCCCTGTGCTGTCCAGTGCCGAGGACAGCTTGGGATGGCCTAGCTTTTGCGGGAGCTGTTGCATTCTTGCTCTTGTCAAGGTCAATGCTAACCACACTGATGGGTCCCTGCTCAGCTCCCAGTGCTCTGACCACCCCTCCAATCCTCCCCTGCCCATCCCCCAACACAGGCCACTAGGATCTCGCCTCCGCTCAAAACACCACCCCGCCCCACACAGAGCCCTCCAGATGCCAGGAGAGCTGGTGACCCCCGCCCCCCAGACTTCAGGCGACCACCTCTCTCCCACCTGCTCTCGTCACACAGCCCCTTACTGCCTCTCACACCCCAAGCAGGCTGTCCCTCAGGGACTTTGCGCTTTGAAGGGTGGCAGAATGCCACCCCAAATACCCCACTTTCGCATAAGGATTATTTTGAGCTAAAGGCACTTGGAAAAGAGCAGATGCAAGAAGGGCCTCCTGACTTCTCCTTTTCTTTCTGAAAGCGGGAGATGAAACCCCCCCGTGAATGGTGCCCTCCCGGTACCAGGAAGAAAGAAACAGTCTTGTCACCAGAGGTGGGGCGTGGAGGCCGAGAGAAGTCCGAACAAGCAGACTTGTTAAAATAATTCCTATTTTCCTTTAGTCTCCCCATGTATTGTTACTTTTCCGTAGTTTCCTGTCTCTGCTCAGCTCGGTAGATAAACACCCAGACCTGACCCGTTCACTGGGTCTTTGTTCCCTTGGGGGGCGCCCATGTCCGTGGAACAATCTGTGTGTGCTTCTCCTGGTAATCTGTCTTAGATCAATTTAATTCTCAGGCCCAGCTGGAGACTCTAAGAGGACAGAGGAAAAGTTTTGCCTCCCCTAAAGTTTGATCTCTGTTCCACCATCCCTTCTCTGAGGCCTTCCTGACCTTCCTGTTTATTTATTATTTTTTTGTTTTGTTTTGTTTTTTGAATTTTATTTATTCATTTTTTATACAGCAGGTTCTTATTACTTATCTATTTTATACATATTAGTGTATACGTGTCAATTCCAGTCTCCCAGTTCATCCCACCACCACCACCCCTGACCTCCCTGTTTAAAACGGACCCCCCAGTGTCCTTTGTCAGCTTCCTGTTCCCTAGCATTTAAAAGTAGTTGGCATGTCCTCCAAAACTTGAAGGCTCATGGTGTGCTCATAACAAATGTCACTAAAATGCATGCTCCCCCAGGGCCAAGATCGTCCTGTGTTTTCTTCTGCTGTCTGTTCCTTCCTGGTACTAGATCAGGCTTGCCCCTTGCAATGCACTCAACAAATACCTGTTGAATGAATGGACCTGAGTGAATAGCTGTGCTATCATTTTATGCAATAATCTTACCTGGTTCTGAGAGCCAAGCGTTCAAAGTCAATGCCTAGTGGGTTCCGTTTACCTTTTAAGGTTAGTTGTCTGTATCCTTGTAACGTCACACACGTCTAATGCTGCTTTAACTTCTCCATTTGGAGGATTTAGAAAGGCTGCCTGCCGTAATACAGCAGTAGGAAATAGAAGCCCCGAACGGAAGCTGAGAGTCTGTTCATGGTTTACCACTTACGCCCAAAGTACCTCTGGCTTTTCGTTGACACATGTTCGAAAATATATGTTCTACAGAATTAACATTAAGAATCATTACTTTGGAAAGGGGAAGAGATGGTTTTCACTTGGAACAAGGGCTGCATTTAGGGTGACAGAGGACTCAGAAGAGTCTCCGTGTGTGGGACACCTGCCGAGATGCAGGGCAAACGGTCTTCTCTTCAATTTGGGGTCGTCAGGGCTGCACGTCAGCCAAATATTTGTGAATGGATGGATGGAAGGAAGGAAGGAAAAGGGAAGGAAGGGGGAAGGAAGGGAGGAAGGAAGGGGCTTGAAGAGCAGACTAGAAGCCCCGATGAATGCGTGGGAGGCTGGCGGATAGACCAGGTTTCCCAAAGACTGCTGTTCAGGCCAGATGCCCCTCCGGCCAGGCCGCCCAAGGGGAGACACATTGTCTGAAGCAGCTGGCCTCCTCACATCTCTGGAGAGCATGACTGTCATGAAGTGGAAAATCCCCTTGATAAGTTGCCTGCAGGTGGAAGAGGTTCCCGGCCAACACCCTCAACGAGATAAAGAAACTGCTCTGTATCAGACGTGGAGAATTCGCCTCTATTGTGTTCGCCTTTTCTTGTCTGTTTGTTTTCGAAGATGGGGGGCGTGCAAGGAAGAGAGCAGAGAGGACGGAAAGAGGGACGGCCAAACAATACAGCTGACCCTTGAGCAACGTGGGGGTTGGGGCACTGACCCTCTGCAGGGTCGAAAGTTCTGGTATAACGTACAGTCGGCTGTACATAACGTACCTCAGGGGTCCCCTGCATCCACGTCTAGGGATTCAACCACGGTGGACAGTGCAGCACTGTTGTATTTACTACTGAAAACACCCGCCTGTCAGTGGACCCACACAGTTCCAATCTGTGTTGTTCAAGGGTCACCTGTACCGCGAAATGGCTAAGGTGTTGCTTCGAGGTGCATCTTACGAAGCTGCAGGTGGCGCTTCTCTCTCCCAGCCGTCCGTGAGCTCTCCCGCACACACAGGGGCCTCGGTTTGGGGGCGGTGTGTGTGGTGTGTGTGTGATGTTTGTGTACATATAGAAACCAAGCGGCGGGCTGGCTTCCACGTGGGCACGTGCGCAGTGCAGGCCAGCGTGGGTCGGGGGAACGGTCCACAGGTGAAATTAACCCAGAACTGGGGTTTGGACGCAGAGGCCACCATGAGGATGTTGGTTTTGAAAATAATTATAGATTGACGGGAGGTTGTCAAACAAGAGCGTACGGGGGGGTCCCTTTACCCAGTCCCCTGCAGTGGTTACATCTGAGGTGCCTGCAGTGCAGTATCAAAACCAGGAAGCAGACATGGGTACAATCCGCAGAGTTTATTTAGACTTTCACAGTTTGACGTGCACTCCTCTGTGTGTGTGCATGTGTAGTTCTATCACACGTGTAGATTTGTGTAGCCGCCACCACAATCAGGATAGCAAGTACCATCAGCCCGGGATGCCTCCAGCTACCCCTCTGTGGGCACACGCACCCTCCTCCCCTACCCCATCCCTATGACCGTAAGAATTTAAGCCCCTTGCGAATTGGCAGGAATCTTGGGAAGGATGTTGTCTTTTTCCACAAGGCTGGCATGGGAGGCTCATGCTTATCTTATCTAGACATTACGGGGCCGTGTTGGCTCCTGTACCGTAGCCCTAGAACTATGCTGATGTGACAAAGTGCCTCTGACTTCCATCCTGAAGAGCTCACACTCCAAAGTCCTCTCATTCCCAAAGTCTGTGTGTGGACAGCCTCTGACGAAGCGGGTGGGGATGGCGTCTGAGAGCTAAACGTTGTGAGCTGGGTCCTCGAGGGCCAGGGGTGTCCACGGAGAGCGGGGAGAAAGCCTCCTGGGGTCCGGAAGCATCGGGGCCCTGCGTTACCAGATTCGTTTCCTCTGCAGCCCCGGAAGCGTACCCAGTATCCTGTGACAGTAGCGATCACTTCCATGAAGCATCCTGAAGTGCCTCTGTTATGGATAAAGGATCCATTTTAAAATCTAGAACACAGGCGGCAAAGCCATTTGCCTTTAGGGCCCAGGCACGTCGGTGACTCTGGCGGCGGGAGATGGGTAGGTGTCCTCTCCCGAGGGAGACAGCGCTCCGAGCACCGCTCAGCCACAGCCACAAAGAGACGGATGCCGAGCGTCTTGTTTTTCTAGACAAGCCAGGGCCTGAGTGTGCAACTAAAGTCCTCTGAGTGTTAAACGGTGGCAACTAATTCAAAGAAGTTTTCAGTCCTCTTGTCAACCAAACAGAACGGATGCAGGAACCAGATTGGCCCAAAGCCAAGGGGGCTATTTTCCCATCGGTTCCCATTACTTAGTCACAGAAGGAGGGACGGGGTGGTTGGCACCGTGGGTCATTCTGAGAGTACTTGTGAGCGCTTTAGGAGCTTACGACGTCATTGTTTTTCTCGAAAGAGAGCCCTGGAAGTGATAATAATTAACCTTTGTAGAGCGCTGTCAGGCTCACCACACCCACGGCGGTGCAGGCGTTCCCGATTCACCTCCTGGTACGACGGGTACGTGGATGTTTGCCTGAGGTCACGGGGCCCGGGAGTCCAGGCACGGCCTGAGCATCTGAACCACAGGTGTGCACGAAATCAGGGTGGACTGGGGGCACCCCAGGGCTCTTGCTACAGCCCCCAAGTGCGTGACAATTACTGCAACGGGGCTAACCAGAGAAAAGTGACTTTTCCCAACTTGGGAGGGGAAGCTGGTGGTGTTGGACCTATTGCTGCTTCTTGAGGGCCTTTCATATGGGTTTAGACTATATTGACTTTAGACTGTGTTCAGAAGCTAACCCCCTTCCCTCCGCATCGCTCCCCGGTTTTTCTCACCACCATCAAAGACGGCTCTCACCGTCCTCCCCGATGCACGCACGCGCACACACATACGCTTGCTCCCTGCGTGTGTTTTCACTTGCCTGTCTCTTCACTGGTCCAACTCTGAAGCAGCCCTCAAGACTCCTTCAAATCTGCCTTTTCCTGTGTCTGCCTGGGCCACACAGGCCCCCTCTGAGCGCCCCCTCCTTCTTCCCTGTTCTCAGGGCTCCCAGGAGGTGGAGGAGGGCAGGGCCGGTTCCTGCAGGGCTGTGTGGATGGTCCGAGGTCAGGAGTTGGACTCTACTTGGGTTCCATAGGAACCCACTGGAAGGGTTTGCCCCTGGGAGTGACGCAACCCAATTTATATTTTAGAAAGTTCTCTCCTTTCCTTATCTCTCGTCTCACAGCTCCTTGCACCCTCAGGTGCCTAGATTCATGCTTTCGACTTCATAATGGTAACTGTGATTTTTGCTGGTGGGAAGGTCTGCTGCATTTCCACTGACTTGGCAGGAGAAAGATGCTAAAGGTGTCATTCTGGTGAGGGTGACGGGTGAATGGCCAGGTGATGGAGGCAAGCTGCCCCCGGCGTCTTGACTTCTCAGGGAGCAGAAATGATTTTCTTACGGCCAGAAAGGTCACAAACGTGACCAGCTCATCCCCATGTCTCTCCCTTGAAAGACACGTCTGTTATTACAGCCGAAACATTTTTCTCATCAGGTTGCTGTTTGTGGAGATGCTCACTTGGGAACTGTTTAGTCTTGATTGTTCTAAACAGCCTGGGCTGGAGAGTAAGGGAATCAGTCTTCGGTTGGTCGAGCTTGGACACTTGATCTAGAAGGAGCCCGAGATGTTCTTTCCGGATTGCAACCCTTTGCCCCGGCCTGCGTGCCCGCCTGGTCCAGCTCCTGCCAGCGGCCTCTGGGCCGTCACACCACCTCCTTCTCTGCCCCACTGTTTCTGCGCTGCAGCCTCCCTGGCCTCAGCTTTCCTTTTAAATGCCAAAGGCATGCCCATTTTGGGGGGTCTCCTCCCTCAGACATAAAAATGGCAACTCCTTCTCAACGGAAGTGTACTTTCCCCAGCGTAACTGCTGTCTAGAATACTCCTCCGCAGCACATGATTTCTGTCACCGTCACGTGTTTTATTAGCTCTTTCATCTCAATTCTTGTTTATGAGTTTGCCTGTTTATTGTTTGTTTCCCCTTATTTTGCCTGTTTGTTTCCCCTAGTTTGCCTGTTTATTGTTTGTTTCCTGCTCTCCAGGAGAGCAGGGCTACCTTGGTCCCCTCTGTCCCACAGAGCCGTGAACAGCGCCTGGCATTCATCTGCTGAGCGAACTTGAAGAGTCCAAATGTCAATGTCCTTTTTTTTAAAAAAAAAACAACTTTATAAATCTATTAGGTTTTTTTTTTTTTTAATTTCAAATATAAGACTTCCCTGGTGGTACAGTGGTTAAGAATCTGCCTGCCAATGCAGGAGACACGGGTTCGATCCCTGGGCTGGGAAGATCCCACATGCCGCGGAGCAACTAAGCCTGTGCGCCACAACTACGGAGCCTGTGCTCTGGAGTCCACGAGCCACAACTACTGAGCCCTCGTGCCTCAACTACTGAAGCCCGTGCGCCTAGAGCCCGTGCTCTGCAACGAGAGAAGCCACCGCAACGAGAAGCCCGCGCACCGCAACGAAGACCCAACGCAGCCAAAAATAACTAACTAAATAATTTTAAAAATTGAAGTATGGTTGATATAATGCACTTTTAAGTCTTGAGTTCCTGCAGTGGACAGAGTGAAGGCACTGCTGGTGGTCTTGACCTTGACAACGGCAGACACAGCATTCGTAACTCCCCAAATTCAGTCTTCTCGTTAACCCTGTGCAAGCGTTGAGCTCTTGCAAACGAACTCTCCAAGACATGGAGCATTCCAGAGAATGGAGGTGCAGGGCTCCGGAGTGGACATGTACCAACACCCCTTATCCTACTGTTTGCTTTGGCACCGTATGCCCGCTTGCTTTCTGAGAATTTCCTCTGGCTTCTTTCCAGCAATCCGTCAGGAAGTTATAGACTAAGCACCCTTCAGCAGTTAGACTAGACTTCAGTTGTTTTTTGAAAGATGAATTTAGAGGTAATTTCCCAATTACCAGCAGTCGTCACATGAACTGAGACAAAAGACCGCTGAATCTTTACTTTGGTACAGACCAGCCCTCACTCCAGCAGGAACCGGTTGTTGTGTCTTAGTGATGAATGCAGGGAAACAGCAGCTTAAAAACCAATTAGCTTTGCTGTGCAAAAGCTTTTAAGTCTCATTAGGTCCCATTTGTTTATTTTTGTTTTTATTTCCATTTCTCTAGGAGGTGGGTCAAAAAGTATCTTGCTGTGATTTATGTCAAAACATATGTCATATGTTTTCCTCTAAGAGTTTGATAGTGTCTGGCCTTACATTTAGGCCTTTAATCCATTTTGAGTTTATTTTTGTGTATGGTGTTAGGGAGTGTTCTAATTTCATACTTTTACATGTACCTGTCCAGTTTTCCCAGCCCCACTTATTGAAGAGGCTGTCTTTTCTCCACTGTATATTCTTGCCTCCTTTATCAAAGATAAGGTAACCATATGTGTGTGGGTTTATCTCTGGGCTTTCTATCCTGTTCCATTGATCTGTATTTCTGTTTTTGTGCCAGTACCATACTGTCTTGATTACTGTAGCTTTGTAGTATAGTCTGAAGTCAGGAAGCCTGATTCCTCCAGCTCCATTTTTCGTTCTCAAGATTGCTTTGGCTATTTGGGGTCTTTTGTGTTTCCATACAAATTGTGAAATTTTTGTTCTAGGTCTGTGAAAAATGCCAGTGGTAGTTTGATAGGGATTGCATTGAATCTGTAGATTGCTTTGGGTAGTAGAGTCATTTTCACAATGTTGATTCTTCCAATGTAAGAACATGGTATATCTCTCCATCTATTTGTATCATCTTTAATTTCTTTCATCAGTGTCTAAGAGAAAAACAAATACCATATGCTAACACATATATATGGAATCTAAGAAAAAAAAAAAAGGTCATGAAGTACCTGGGGGTAAGACGGGAATAAAGACACAGACCTACCAGAGCATGGACTTGAGGATATGGGGAGGGGGAAGGATAAGCTGTGACAAAGTGAGGGTGGCATGTACGTATATACACTACCAAACGTAAAATAGACAGCTAGTGGGAAGCAGCCGCATAGCACAGGGAGATCAGCTAGGTGGTTTGTGACCACCTAGAGGAGTGGGATAGGGAGGGAGACACAAGAGGGAAGACATATGGGAACATATGTATATGTATAACTGATTCACTTTGTTATAAAGCAGAAACTAACACACCGTTGTAAAGCAATTATACTCCAATAAAGGTGCTAAAAAAATAAATAAATAAAAAGAATTCCATAACCAAAACAACAACAACAACAAAAAACCAAAAACCAATTAGCTTTCTGCTTCTTTGCTAATGAGGGGACAGTGCCGGGCAGAGTTTGGCTGCTTGAGAATGGAGTTCAAACAGGGCCAGCCGTGGAAGTCAAGCTAGCAGAACTGATGAAAGGAACACACTTCAAGGACGTCTGTGTTCTTAGCAATACCAAAATATTCATCTTCATTGGATGAAACGCTTCTGAGTCCGCATTGTCAGTATAGACGTTAAGGATGTAATAGCTATTGATGCCTATTCTAGATAATAATGCCTAAAGATATCACTGGGGCATTTTTCATGGGAGCTTTACTCTGCAAGTGGAAGTTTTTCTGCATGGTTGCTATCTGCAAAGATGTCAGACTTATACACGCTAATATTTGTAAGGTGGCATTGATATTATTTTTTCCTGCAGTTGTTTGTGTGGCATTGTGCTTTGTTAACGAGTGCATTGTGTCATGGGTTGATGTCACAGGGCGATCGGTGGCACAGGGGGACGGGGGGTCACCTTGAGGCTGTTGCTTGGGCTCAGGGTCTGATTTGCCTCCATGAAGGTCTAGACATTTGATTCTGTCGGGACTCCGCAGTGGTCTCGGAAGGCACTGGCATATCAATCAGTGCCAATTTCTTAATTTACGACAAAACACGACCTTTCTAGAAAGATAGGCCCCAACTCTACCATCCAGGCTTCCTCATTCCTTGCGGCTACTGTGATGAGAGAGAACTGTGGTTGGTGGAAAGACAGACTGGGGCAGAGTCCCAGCTCCGCTAGTGACCTCCAGCAAGACCCGACCTTTCTGAGCTTCAGTTTCCTCATTTGTAAGACAGCCACCCTGCCTCCTACTCACAGGGCAGTTGGGAAGATTAAAGGAAAATATGTATGTAAACTTCTGGGTCTAAAAAGAAGCACTGAATGATTTAAATGAGACAGGCAAACGCAGTGGTTAAGCATATAGACTTCAGAGTCAATGAGGGGATTTCTCTTACAGCTGTCATACCCTGAAATACGCTGCTGCTTTTTTCTGAGATTCAGTCTTCTCATCTGCTAACTGGGATCCGAAAGTTATCTACTGCATAGGCTTGTTGTTGCATTGAGCGAGATACTGAATGGTGATCACGGTGCCTGGACATGGCAAGGGCTCCAGTGAATGGAACTCACCACTGTCATTAGGAATCTTAGTAGTTTGGGTGGCGGAGATCATAGCAGCGATTGTGGCACCGCCAGCAGCCACAGCAAAACAAGCCAGGAGGTGAAGATCGCTTGATGAGCACAAAATCGAATGAAGAGGTGGACGGTCACGGGCAGAGCTTCTCTGCCCTGACGTTTATTGGTGTTTCAGGCGGAGATTCTCTGCTGTAGGGCTGTCCTGTGCATTCCCTGGTACTGAACTGCATCTCTGGCTTCTCCCTCCAGATGCCAATAGCACCACCCGGTTGTGACAACCAAAGATGCCTCTGGACACTGACCCATGTCCCCAGGGAGAGGGCAGAATCGCCCCACTTGAGGAGCTCTAGTCTAAGGGACAACTTCACCCAGACCAAGGAGAAGCCCACGGTCCTCCATAAGTTACTCCATTGTCCACACCCGTACGGAGGCCTCCCTGCCCGATATTGTGCTCTGATCCTCCCTTTTCTAATCTACTCTATCTTTTGCCTGTTTGATGACAAATGTCGAACGACTACTCTGAACCAAGTATCTGGGGGATAATCTACAGGGGAGCAAGGCTCAGCCTCTCCCTCGGGGACGCTCCCTCACACAGACCTTCCACCTTGAGCCCTTCCGTCCGCACACTGCTGCTCACGTGGTCTGGGGCCTTGACCCCAGGTTTCTGAAGCTCCCTGCAGCCTGGAGCCTCCCCTGGCCCCTCGGAGACCAACCTTCTTTGCACAGAATTACCTCTTTGGAGAGCTTATCTTTTTCCTTGTGCGGTTGCCCACGATATTTACTAGCATTACGATCTTGGGGATGAGAATTAACCCCTCTGGACCTCAGGTTCCTGTGCAAAATGAGGGCGACGATAGGTTCCCCAAGTGGTACCCTGCACGCAGGTGAACCGAGATTCCCGGGCCTCTCGCCTCTTCTCTGTCTTTTCTAATGATAACTTCATTCTCAATTGTACCTCGCCCTGCCTCTTGATACTTACCACAAAGTGGTTTTTGAGGACAGAGCTTAACTTACCGTGTCAAAGCTTCAGTTATTTTTTTTTCTATTATTCCAGTGCCTACATTGGTCTGCGTTACTATCCAATTTCAAATGTTCCTTACCAGTGGAACTCAGTGGTTCGTAAATTGCTATATCATGGCCAGAACAGTTTGCCCCACTGTAGTTTGAACTAATCTCTGAGAAGGCCTGGCTGAATGCGTAAACGCACAAATAATTTTCCAACTAAAAAAAAAAAAAAGAGGTACTTTATTCCTTTCAAACCAAGCAAGAACCGGGCTAGAAAACTATGACTGAAGAAAATTCTTTAGGGAACTATTAAGTAAACATCAAGAATGACTGGGAACTTCATTTCGTAAGGTCTCTGTTGCTTATTGGTTTTGTGAGCCTATGCAGCGCCCGCCAGGAGATAAGTGCATATATAATCCCCGCTGTGCTTGCTGTGTTGGGTAACAGCTTGAGCCCTTAAGTAGCTTCAGCAGTCGCCAGAAATCCTCTTGGCACTGTTCATTTGCTTAGCAAAGGCTTTCTTTAAAGATCTTAGAAGGTAAACTTCAACCCGGCCTCTGTCAGAATTCCTATTAGAGGTACACAATTGATGAGGTTTACTTAGCTCCTTTCCATTTTTGCTGTACTTACCAGGGTGACGGTTCCATATTTCCGAGATACCTAATGTTCATGTCATGACACTGGTCTTATAGCTGCTTCACATAATTTAATTTGGGGCACCCAATTTTACCTATTGATTTTTCAAAGGGAAGTAAATAATTTTAAAAGGAAATTTTCATTCCTGTTCACCCGCACTAGCTCCCTGTCTCTGTCTAAGAAGTTGAATCATTGCCATGAGGTCTCCTGGAAAGCTTGCAGGGCTGGACGTCAACAGAACTGGGCCAGATTTGGATTTTGTCTCTAATGCACTACGTTCATTTCTTCAATATGCAGTGTCAGTATTTTGGAATAATCTTCGATTTTCCTACCTCTCAGAATTGTGAAGATTGAATTTGGGAAAGAAGGAAAGCAGAAAGGTTTCATACAAAAATCTGTGCACAGGGTCTGTCAGATCTGCAAAATGAAAATGGATGGGTTGGCATACCAGAATTCTAAAAAGATTTTTTTTTTTTTTTTGCGGTACGCGGGCCTCTCACTGTTGTGGCCTCTCCCGTTGCGGAGCACAGGCTCCGGACGTGCAGGCTCAGCGGCCATGGCTCATGGGCCCAGCCGCTCAGCGGCATGTGGGATCTTCCCGGACCGGGGCACGAACCCGTGTCCCCTGCGTCGGCAGGCGGACTCTCAACCACTGCGCCACCAGGGAAGCCCTAAAAAGATCTTTAAGAGAGAGTGTACAGGAAGCGAGCCGTGGAGGAAAGCAGAAATGTCACAAGGGACATTTCACAAAACACATTGTGGTTTAGAGATAAGGTCAGGTTTCAGGCAGGAGAGGCAGCGCCTGCTACAGAGGATGGGGGGTCAGCCCAGCGATATTTGGTCTCTAGTTTATGCCATGACTTAGGGCCAGACAGGCAAGATTAGGAGAAAGGTGGGCCATCACAGCCACCAAGGAAGTTTATATAGTATCGTTACAAGGGAAAAGAGAACAGCCAGCTACATTATCCATAGTAGCCCCCAAATGGAAACAACCCAGATGTCCATCAGCAGAGGTCTGGATAAACAAAAGGTGGCATAAACACACAATGGAATACTATTCAGCCATGAAAAGGAAGGAAGTACTGATACATGCTTGAAAATATGATGCTAAGTGAAAGCAGCTCCGAAAGGCCTACATCTCGTATGATTCCATTTATAGGAAATTTACAGAATAGGCAAATCAGTAGAGATGGAAAGTGGATGGGTGGTTCCCAAGGGGTTAGGAGTTGGGAATGGGGAGTAGTGAGTGGTTTCTTTTTGGGGTGATGGAATGTTTTAAAAGTGATTGGGACGATGGTTGCACAATTCTGTGAATATAGTAAAGCCCACTGAATTGTATACTTTTAAAGGATGAATTACTTTAGGGTGTGTGAATTGTATGTTACAGGGAGAGAGAGACAGAGAGAGAGAGGGAGAGAATTAGGAGGTTATGATCAGAAGAACTTGAAATAGGATTTTTAAAAATCGTTATTTCTGTTAATAAAAGTGATGCCTCCAGGTGCTGAGTTGCTGGAAAGAGTTTGGGTTTTGGAGTTCGGAGACCTGCCTCTAGGCCTCGGGCAAGTCTCGTAAACTTTCAGGGCCTTAGTTTCCTCATCTAAGCCTCAGGGAGTTAGATAAAATGATCCATGTGTTCCTTTCCAGCTGTAAATACCCTGCGATTTCCAAGATTCTCTTCCTGTCTTCTTTCTTGCCAAGTCCCAGAAAATTCGACCCGACATCTCCTGGCCGGCACTGACGTGAAGAGCGCTTATGGTGTTAACTAACTTCGGATGTTCTACATATTGGGTTTCCTTTGAACGGGGCGTCCTTGAAGCAGAAAGTTCCTAATTCTTCTTAAATCGTCCCGTACGATTCTAAAACTACTTAGAAACGCCATGCATGGATCATGGGAATTGTGACCCTTGACCTACATTTATGTAACCTTCTGGTTACACAATCAGGCAAGGTGGGGTTAGAAAAAGGAATGTCCTTTGTCTCGAGTCCGATACCTGCCCATGGGACCAATTTATCACCTGATTTTCTTTCTTGATTCCTGTTTATCTCTCCTGACCTTATTCAAAGCGACTTGAAAACATTAAGTACAGCTCTCGATTTGGTTAAACTTATGGCTCTAAGTGAAAAAACAAGACTGTCAACTTGGAGCTGTAGATAAGGCCGTTTTCCGGGGACGGCAGGCTTTACCTGCAACTGACATCTGAAAGTTAAAGGTGGAGGGGGCTGGTGGGGGGGAAGGAAAGAAAGGCAAAGGAGTTATGTTACCGTCGGTAAAGGTTAGAAATGAATCACAAGATCAGGGTAGGAAACCGAGTAATAAAATAAGTGCATAATAGTGGGTTGCCAGGCAGACAGTGGGCTAATACTGAAGTGACAGTTGAATACAGCTGAGGGGCTCAGCGAGGGAAGAGTGGGCGAGATGGAAAAACAAACGAAGAAATCCTAAAAGCCAACACAGAGGGGAAGAGCAGTCTGTCACTTTGTCTTAGGAGAAATTAAGAAGCCTGACAAATTATAAGTGTACTTTCCCTGGGAAACATGATCAGACAATCTGAGATTGGCGCTCCTGGCGGGGTGGTGCGTGGCACGGTGGGGTCCTGTGGGTTGACCTCTCTGACTCGGCACAGGGACGGTCGGGACTTGATGAAGTTTGCAGGTGTCAGTGAGGCGCCAGAGTGGGAGCAGGGTGACGTTTGGGGGTTTCGCTGGATCTCCTTGATTCTTCTGTTCAGAAAGAGAATAGCAGACAAAGGTAAAGACATGTAACGTTACCGGGGGCCCGTGTACCCATCCGTGGGCTGCCATGCATTCCGGCCTTTGATTTTCCCCATGACCCTGTGCAGTTAGAACTATTCTTATCCCCCTGTTCCAGACGAGGACCCTGCGGCAGCTTTGCTCAGTCGCACACAGCAAGGACCCTGTGCTTCTAACCTCCCTGACGTCTGTGTCCCTCCCCGGCGTCCTCTGGAGCCACGGCGTCAACGGTTAGACGTTCCTCTCCCAGGCAGGGCCGGAAGGAGGGCTTTTCAGGGACCACCTAGACTTGGATGACATGGGTTTCACTTGTCCTGTCACCATAGAGGAAATGGACAGGGCCATTCTGAACATTTGCTCTCCTTTGCAGTTGGTTGTCTTCTTCTTCTCTCCAGTGGCAATGGCTTCGCCAGGCTCTCGGAATAACACCTTGGCAAGAGTGTGCCTCGGTGTGTCTCGGGAACAAGCTGCACGGAAACCCTCCACACTCCACACCGGCCTCTGCCCAGCCAACCTGCGGAGCCGGCCGCGGCCTGCGCTTCAGGCGGGCCTCAGGTGTACGGGGCAGCTCAGCTCAGCGTTCAGACGAGGATGGGGTCTTGGAAGGCTGGGGCTCCTCCCCCTGTCTCTCTCCAGCCCACGCAGAGTCAGGCAACCACTCTCAGCCACCGTGGACCTCTGCAGACTAAGAAGGGATTCAGTCTCATTCTAGAAGGTTCTCTCCCGTTCTCAAATGTTATGACCAAATGAAGAAAGAAAGGCTGACTTTGAAATCAATGCCTCGACAGGGCAAGGGGGAGAAAGTTTCTAGTGGACGGCCCAGGCCTAGCTAATGTTCCGTGAAGGTAGTGGAAGGCATCATTTGTTTTCAGAGTGTAATTTTATTGTATCTTAATGCAACGAAGGTAAGATAAATTCCCTATTATTTTATAATAACCCTATCATTTTTATAATACCATACTATTATAATAACCATTTCACTGCAAGTGACGAGTATGTAATTGCATTTCTTATATATTAGTATATTATAATTTACCACCACAAACTTGGCTCTTTTTTCCCCTTAAGTTTTTATATTTTCGCTATTGAAAAGCTTCTAAAGATTTTCTGAAGTGGCTCATTCAGGCTTATACTGCAGACTTTCTGCTACAGATCTTCTGCCATCATCTCTCTTTGCAGATGGTAAACTACTCTGAAAGGTTTAATGAATAAATGAATAAATGAATAATGACCAGAGCAAGGTCCGGGTAACGCAGTGCGTGTTTGGGGTGCCTGGCTGACATTTTGCGAATGGTGACGATCTTATGATAAAAGATGAACTTAAGCCCCTCCCCCATCCCAGCTCTCCTCCCTGACTCCTAAGAGTTTTCCCTGGCGTGGTTATGTAAATGTTCAGAGCATGAGGGAAATTATGACCTAATTTCAAAAACAAATGAATCACCAGCATAAAGGGCGCTTCTGCCTCACGCTTTTATGTCTACGGTGACTCATGACGGTGCTGCGTTTGCAAAGAGATGGAGTTTGGAACATGTTTGCATGCCTGCCGGAGGTCATTGCGTTCCTCCCTTTAGCCGTGTGGATGCAGGATGCCTATCCCCCGCCCACTGCCCTCCACCAAGAACTCAGATGTGCAGAGATTCCCGACAGGGCCCCGGGGTGTCGGGACAGGACAGGGGTGCGGGCCCGTCCGGCACTTGGCAGGACGTGGCGCGTCCCTGGTCCCCATGCAGTAAATACCATTCATGCTTCCGTCGTTCTGTGACAACCCCACGAGCCCCGCACGTTTCCAAGGGCAGCCCGGTGGCCAGGGGTGGCGAGGGTCCTGCCCCCGGCGGAGAATGCGGTTGAGACGGTGAGGTTCTGCTAAGCGCTCGTAGATGCTGTGTGCACGGGCACCCAAATGCTCGTCTGCGTCTCCTCTGTGGAACACGTGGCCAACTTAACATCGATCATCTAATTTAGTGCTGCCCTTATTTATTCCTGGCAAGACACTTGTTTGAGGTTTTCGTATTTTGTTTACTCAAAGAATTCTTGTACAAATAGGCTCTGAGGTCTCAGGAAAGGAGAGAGGTAAAGTACTTCATACAAATCAAACCCGGAGGCTTCTTGATCTGCTTGGAAGTCCAAACAAGATGTAACAGTGGCAGAAGTGGGAGGCCCAGGCGAGGCCCCCAGGGCTCCCCCTGTTGCATCGAGGGGGACATTTACTTCTGACTGACTTTTCCGTAGCCCAGTGTTACGACTCCAAACTCCCATCCTTAAACCCAATGTTGTAACCCGGAAGTAGATGGCTCTCAGAGCTGGGCTCATCTTAACCAAGCTCACGAGACTGTTGTTCAAAACAAGAACACCGGGCTTCCCTGGTGGCGCAGCGGTTGAGGGTCCGCCTGCCGATGCAGGGGACACGGGCTCGTGCCCCGGTCCGGGAGGATCCCACGTGCCGTGGAGCGGCTGGGCCCGTGAGCCATGGCCGCTGAGCCTGCGCGTCCGGAGCCTGTGCTCCACAACGGGAGAGGCCACAACAGTGAGAGGCCCGCGAACTGCAAAAAAAAAAAAAAACAAGAGCACCAACATGCTGACCTGCAGTGAGACCAGAGCTGTGCTGGGACTGAACTCCTGGCATCTGTGACCTGCAAGGCCTTCAGAAACCAAATCATTGTCTCATGGTGCTCAAGACTATAGAACTCAAGCAAAGAGGTCAGTTAGGTTAAACGGAGTTTACCTTCTCATGCAGCAAGTAGCCCTGAGCATCTACCATGGTCAAGGCTGGGACACAGTCCCGACCAAGGCTGACAAGGTGTTTGTCCGGCACGGAGCTCATCACATTTGAATCAGGGAACCTGAAGTTTAACCCACAGATAGATAAAGACACTAATGTCAAAGAGTAATAAATGCCAGGAAGGAAACACACCTGGGGACAGTGTGCTGGGGGTTGCTTGGAAAGGCTGAGCCCCAAGTGACAGGGAGGCCCAGCCACCCACAAGCCAGGGGCAGTGCTCCAGGCAGAAGGAAGAGCATGTGCAAAGGCCCTGAGGTAGGAACAAAGGTGGCTCAAGGACGTGACCAAGTTTAACTCACAAAAAGGAAGCTGATTTTGGAGTTCTGAGGGCGGACCACAATCTGATACAGAGGGTTGGGTAAGCAGATGGAGCAGGTTACAAAAAAACAATGCACTGACATTTCTGGGATTCTTCTGGTTGCTGTGTGGACCGTCCCACACCCGTCTCACCCCTCACATCAGTTAGCACAATGTCTGGCCTCGTGAGTTGCGCTCCAGTATGTGTCAGTAAATGTCCCAGGCACTGCAGAAAGGGACGGAGCAGCATGGGCCAACCCCAAACAAATAAATGCCTTTCTGTTAAAACGTGAGTGCCTGCAGCCAGAGATAGTAAAGGCCATTTCCCCGAGATGACCTGTCCACGCCACGATGTACCGTGGAGACTTAGATTTCATCTCTGACTTAGACTTTTTTTTTTTTTTTTTTGCGGTAAGCGGGTCTTTCACTGTTGTGGCCTCTCCTGTTGCGGAGCACAGGCTCCGGACGCGCAGGCTCAGCGGCCATGGCTTACGGGCCCAGCCGCTCTGCGGCATGTGGGATCTTCCCGGACCGGGGCACAAACCCGCGTCCCCTGCATCGGCAGGCGGACTCTCAACCACTGCGCCACCAGGGAAGTCCTAGACTTTTTTTTTTTTAAAGGAAAAACATATGTCATATACAACTTTTTTTTGACATGACAATACCTGTAATAATTAGATACATAAAGAACAATGAAACAGCAAGCGTTTCTAAGTATATTTTGAGCGGTTATTATCTACCATCAGTGCCTTTCAAATGTCACTTTGTCGAGGGTTCCTCTGTCGCAAAGCAGGAAACTTTCTCGCTGTTCTTCTTTAAAGTAGTTGGGAGTGTTTTAAATCTCTGTGTCGAACTATGCAAGTCACTGCAAAGTTAAAGTGCTCCAAACCTTTATTTTGAAAAGCCCAAATGGTGCCCATCAAATCAGCGGGAACATTCCCTTTTCAGAATTTAGCACGTGCTTCTGGAAATGTCAGATGTGCTCTCATTTAAATAATGTGACATCTCACAAGAAGACATCTGATGAGCATTGCATTCAGTTGTTAAAAGTACAACAAAGAAAGTCCAAGAAGTTCCCCCACCCCCTGCTGAAATTTATCATTAATAATTCACATGAGCTACTTTGTGTGGACGCCTACTGAATGTGGTTGAATTTCTCTTTCTCTCTCTGCAAATGGAGGCTGTGAAGGACTCATTTGAACTGAAGGGACACCTGAAATTTTCACCTGAAAGGAAGAAAGATGAAGCATTACAGTTACTCAGCTAGGCTTCACGCACTCAAAACGTATGCAAAAATGTCTAAACACAGAAGTGCTTGAGATACATCTTCAAATACAGATATTTTAAAAACGTGTAGTGACCCCCAACACGGGAACTTTTCACTTACCACCATGGGCCAACTCACAGAAAATCCAAGCTCGCTTGTTTGCGACTCATCACGTTTTTTACGGGTGTGCACAGGGTTCAGAATGCTTGTGCGTCTCTTGTGACTTTGAACCTGGAAGTTGTAGTTTGCTGAACAGAAGTAAACACGAGCCCCCGAAGGACTGGTCCATGGCTACCGTCTTGTTCCCAAGATGCCACAGGCCCAGGAAGACAAACGTTGGCCTGAATACAGCTTGGGTTGGTGCAGTGGGTCAATGGGAGGGGTACCAGGGAGCTGTTTCTGGGCCTGGTATTCACCCTTTTCCTTTTCCTTTTCCTCTGCTCCCCACCCTTGGTCAAAAATATGGAGGCTCGACTCGAATGAATAGCTCAGGGAGCAAAAGGCCGACCTCAGTGCCAGGTGAAGTTTTGAGACAGGTGGCTCACCCTTGCCCATGGACTAGCCCCTGGCACCCAGAGCATCAGGGGCCAACAGCCTTCCCAGTGCCGAATGAGATCAGGGATGGGAAACAATTAAGAAAACTTTGCTAGCATAGCCCCCTAGCCTAGGAAACGGCTCTCTGAAGGAGACACTGTCCTCTCTCGGAGGAAGTCGAGGCAGGTCGGCCTGAGTCACCGTGCATCTTTGTGGTGCAGCCGGTGACACAGAGTGCACTGGGGAGGGGAAGTGTAATGGGCTGCCATGCTTCCTCTCGCCAGGCTTAAATTAATTTCTTCATATGTTCTCGTTCGTTAACAGTGATGGATAGAGTGAAGATATTATTAATAAAAATTAGGTAACCAGCCTGGGAATGGACTTTTGTTCGTGCCTCAGCACTTAGCAAAGGGCAAGTGTAAAAAGGATATTTTCAGCAGCTTGTGATTGGAACGAGTCGGGCCAGGTGGAAGACGATTCCAGCCATTTATCAAAGCTGTCAGGACGCGTCTCCCACCAGAAGTGTTTACCAATATTCACAATGCGCTCCTGCGTGCTGCTCATAGGAGCCCGGTCGGCCGTAACTCAGGACTTTGAAAACGACTCGGGTTATTTAGTGCCCCTATTTGATCGAATATGCGTCCGTCCTGTGGTTCCTGATGCTCCTAATTATGAGAAGGCACTGTGGAACTTCTGGAAAGGTAAACAGCTGCTCAGAAAGGCTGCTCAGAAAAACGCCTGCCTGGCTATAGCTTCGAATGAGCCCAGGCAGAGCGTGCTCCGGGGAGCGGATGATGCCGGGGAAACGGCAGCATCAGGAGTGAAAAATGAGCTGGTTATTCCACACACGTGATAACATAAATCTGACTCAAGGAACTGAGAGAGAAGAGTAGACAGGAGAGCATATGGAAGAAGTTAAATAAAAACCCGAGGGGGCACTGCCGTTGCTCCACGGGGGGGCGGATGCATTGATGGGGTGTACTTATTGCCTGCGCCCTGTACTTGGTGCTTAGTCACTGTCGCCGAGGGGGGCTCTGCGCCACTGTGTGTAGAAGTTGTCTTCCAGCTGCGTTTATTTAGCGGTTGTTTGCTGTGTGCCTACTGTGTGCCAGGCATGGTTTAAGGTGCAGAGTTTGCTGAAAGGATTGAGAACACAGACTCCTAGAAGTCAGGAATTTGGCGTTTGCTTTTTTGTCCCTTCATAAGCCCACAAGGATGTTTATTTGGGTTACCAAGTATGACCGGGGCTACCCTCTGATGTAAGTTCTGTAATAATCCTCACTTGACAGATGAGGGAACTGAGGAAGCATAGAAAGGGTATGACTTGAGGAGGGCCACATGGTCCAGATACGAACGGGAGCCTCGGCCTCCGGCGTCCATGCTGTCGGCTATGACACTGCTCTGCCCCCAAAAGGACACCATAGGCCCCGCCTGCAGATTGAAATACTGAACCAATCCCTGTTTCCGATCACCGGAATGGTCAAAGAGGGGCCACTGCTCAGTGAGGTTGGCCCACGTCTGTACATATAGAAGCTGGTGTCTGAAAGCCCGGACTTCTCATGGCCTTCCAACCCTGGAGCAGTGGGCCCTGCCGCTTGGAGAGAGGACCCACAGGGGCTTGTGTGCGGAGGCCAGCCCCTGAGACAGACGTCCGTGCCCTAGACCCTGCTGGTCCTGGCCAGGTCAGCCCCCAACAAGGCAGAGAAGGATTGAGAAAGAGGCCTGTTGCGTCACACCTTCCTTGCACCAAGCCAGGGAAAGAAAACTTGCCTAACCTCGGCTTTCGGCAGAGCTGCAGGATGGAGTTCTGCCTGACTGAAAATTAAAGAATGCCAGAGACATAAGCAGGGCAGAGGTCTCCCCAGCCCCTGCGTCCCATTTTCCCGGCTGAAACACCAACGAATCTTCCCCATCTGTGTTGGCCTGTGATTCTAGGTACCCACGACAGATTTCTCACCCCCTTGCCAATTTTATCTTTTCTTGAAATATCCGAAACACCAAAATGAAAGTTTCTTTCCACGTTTACCATTTATTTTACTTGGTTGCCTCTTCCAAGCAGCACAGACTAGTTTAGGCAAAGGGGCTCGTGGGCTGGCATCTTTTTCCATCAGACTCTGTGGTCATTGTTCAAACAGGGTTTTCTGCGTGTGGGTAGAAGGGCTCTGACTTGGTACTAGGATACGAGAGCAGCATCCTGAGGGGCCTCCGTTTCCTCTGTATTTCAATTTGCAAGTATTTTAGGGTATTACGGCTAAGTTAGATGCCCCAGTCCCTGATGAGACATGCTGGCTGGACCCCGATCCTGGGGGATGTGTCCCGAGTACCAGTGCTGTGAATCCCACCTCCCACCCTTGGGAGAGGAGCTGAGAGCGTGAGATTTACTGAGTTTTAGGAATTATCCCCAGCACGGATCGGAAAAGACATTTTTGTTCTGAGCCGCAACACTGCAGGCATGAGGAAGAACTTGCTTCGTTACCAGGGAGCTCTAGGAAAGAGAGCGTTCAGTTCCCGAGCGATTATCGTTATTTCCGATAGAGTTAACTGCTCTGCAAAGTGGATCCATTTTCTCGCTGCAAGATAAGTGCGTTGGATTGTTTTTTTTGGTAACTATGCAATTAGTTCTTTTTGCCCCGTGCTTTGCCTGATGGTGCTGTCTTTTCTCTGTGAGTGTGCTTGGAACGGTGTTTGGCGGTGAATCTGTTCTCACTCTGCTGCACACGCTCTGGGAAAATGGACTTGCTTACCCCGTAGCACCTGAAATCGAGGGCACTGTGAGTCGGAAGGACCGGCTCAGTTTAGAGATAAAGAAACTGAGACCGTAGAGGGTAAGGGACCGATCCAGGGACGCTCAGTAACGATGGCACAAGCATTTTCAAAGACCTCCTGGAGCCACACCACCCAGCTAACGCCCTCCACACTGCAAGTCATGTGAAAACACACAGGAGTAGAAAACTGGTGGGGGACGGGTGGGTGTGCTGGAGACCCGCCTGCCTCCTAGAGTGGCCTTCAGGTGAGCGCCCCTCCCCCACACACAACATACCTGCTCCCACACTGGGCCATTGTCCCACATCTTGCACATAAAAGACGGCACTACATAATCTTTTTTTGGTTTTTTAACTGAGGTGAAATTCATAGCATGAAATCAACCATTTTGGAATGGAATGGAAAAAAAAAAGGTCATGAAGAACCTAGGGGCAGGACAGGAATAAAGACGCAGACATAGAGAATGGACTTGAGGACGCGGGGAGGGGGAAGGGTAAGCTGGGACGAAGCGAGAGAGTGGCATGGACGTATATACACCACCAAATATAAAATAGCTAGCTAGTGGGAAGCAGCCGCATAGCACAGGGAGATCAGCTCGGTGCTTTGTGACCACCTAGAGGGGTGGGATAGGGAGGGTGGGAGGGAGACGAAAGAGGGAAGAGATATGGGGATATATGTATAGGTAAAGCTGATTCACTTTGTTATACAGCAGCAACGAACACACCATTGTAAAGCAATTACACCCCAATAAAGATGTTAAAAAAAAATAAGCCGTTTTAAAGTGTAAAATTCAGTGGCATTTCGTACGTTCACAATGTGATGCAACCACCACCTCTATCCGGTTCCAGAACTTTCATCACCCCTGAGGGAGACCCCCAACCCATTAAGCTGGATTCACATCACCTTTTAAGGACCCTTTCAATTATATGATTCTGTGGCTTTAAAATAGGAACGCAACTCATTCAACTCTGTAGAAAACAAACACACGAACAAACAACAACAAGAAAAACCCTCCACGCTTCAGAGACTTTTAAGATTTCCCCATAAAAGTAGAACATCTAAATATTTGTCCCTAACAAACACAGCCGGGGTGGGTGACTGGGATTGCCAGGGGCAGGTGGTGCTGCACAGATCATTACACGACTGAACAGTGTTCTCCTGCCGTTGGAAACTTCCACGCCTGGGCCAGTTGGTGCCCACGGAGTCGCATCCCTGGCAATGGACACCCAGAGGTGATTTGCGCACATGCTTTTGGCTTCAGGACAAGATATGGGACTTACATTGTTGGTTTCTTATCACCTTCTGGAAAACTGCTGTCCCTTTGATCTTTACCAGGAAAGGGGCATGCTGACCTACGAATTCAGATTCCTGAACTGAGGGGCATTTTTGTGGTCATTCCCTGGGTGTCATGAGCCTCTGCATCACCCCCATTGATGGTGGGGTGGAGTGGGGAGGTCTCGGGCTTGCAGTTGACAGCCCTTGCTTGGGAAAATGGCTTATTTGCCCTCTCTGGGTCTCAGCAGTTCCACCCCTCCAATGAAAGAATTGGTTGTGAGTGGTGAATTTCCAGTGTTTTCTGAAACTCCTTGTTCAAACAGAGATCCGATGTGGCAGTCTAATATAATACTCACCACGGGTGAAGTCAGAGATGCTGCGGGTGAGGAAGGCTCTGAGCACATCCCACCTGGCCATTCCCCCTTCCTTCTCCGGGAGGCTCAGAGGGGTGCCCCCAAATCCCTCAGAGCACAGGATGGAAACCACAGATCCTGGCTGTACAGGAACTGCAAGCACTGGTGTTGATGGTCTCTGGAATTTTTATTTTATTGGCCTCAAGGTAACCATTGACCAATGGATGTCAACCAAACTGTCCTCAGAATCCTCTGGGAGACGCCACCCAAGTGCATGGCTTTGTTTTCCATTGCTTATCTGGAATGGAGCTATTCCTCGCCCCTCGCCTCAACTGCTCATTCGTCCTGGCCCTGCCCTGGTGTCCATGTTGCCTTCCTGATGGCTCCATCCACGCAGGCATCCCGTAGGCTTTTCAAAGTCTTTCTCCCTCACTCCTCAGGACCCTGGGGACAGCTAGCTGCAGCTTAGGACAACAGAAAATGTGTATGTGACCTCAGGAAGGCGTAGGGAAGATGATACCTTTAGGTTTGAAACTATTTTTTTTTTAGTGTCTGGTCCTTCTCCTTTCAGCAAAGAGGTTTCGTATGTGGACTCAACTCTTTAGATGTTTCTGCAAAAGAAGAGCAACTTTGTACATTAGGACATATGTGCTTAAGTGGCCCCAGGAAAGCTGGGGCTGGGGGTCCCTGCTGTGCTTGCAAATGCAGAAACGACAAATGCAACTCACAGGGTGGGCTGGCCAGAGGTGGCCCCCCACCCTCCCCAGCCACCTGGGAGTGTGTTGAAAAATCCATGAGGGGGTTTGACTGAAGGTCCTCAGGGATTCCAGCAGCAGGGTGACAGTAGAGCTGCCCTTGCAGGTCCCTGTGGAAACCAATGGCTGGTACTCAGTTCTGAGACTTATACAACTAAGCCCGTGGGTAAATGGGGAAGACGCAGTGTCACTGGTCAGCCCTTTGAAGACATTGCTCAGTGAGTCCCCTTTGGAGCAGGGAGTCTTCAAGGACAGGGGCAGACTGGAGCCCTAAGACATCATCAACAGAGGGATTAGGGAACTTTGCCTGTGAGTCCTCAAAACCCTAGCTTCTCTCTGTATCACTCTTTTCTTCTAGAGAACTCAGTACTTTTAGGTAAATCTGGGTCCAATGTTTACTTTTAACATTTTGACAAGGGACACTTGCAAAGGAATAGTACCATCCCTCCATCATGTACATGTGCGTAAGGGGACGGTTGGATGACTCACTGCTCCTACATTTTAACTGAACCAACTTGTTCTCTCCAGGAGACTCAGAATGTAAAAACCTTGTAAGTGTTGGTAGCATGTAGAACTGCGCGTAAATTCTAGTTTCTCCTTTTTGTTTTTAATCTAGGTACTCTTCAAGGGAATCTAACCTATTGTTATGGAGCAAGGGCTCCTGTGCCTATGGTATAGAAAGCCAAACTCTGACAGCGGGTGTTTGCAGCAAAGTCAGGGTTTATCTGCAGGGCTCCAGGCAAGGAGATGGGAGACAAACCTCAGATCCACTCCGTCTTGGTCTTTGAGTCGGGGGTGTTTTAAAGGGGAGGAACAAAGAAATGGGATTAATCATTGTCTTGTGACATTTCTGTGACATTTCTTAATCGTAGTTTCAGGGCTCAGGGTTCTCTGATATGTGACTCTCTGGCCAGGTGGCCCATGGCTCGGGGGGCTGTGAGCTCACACCGCCCTAGAGCAACAACCCGCGTTTGTAAGTTAGCGATGAGATCTAGAGCAGCGGCTTCCGTGCGTTAGTGATGTTATGACATCAGTGTTCTCGGTCATCTAATGCTGGTTGATTAGTGTTCAGTTAGCAGAGCGTGGAGTTCAGAGGTGACGAGAAAGGGATTGAGGTCAGAGAGCAAGGGAACAGTTTTGGATAGAGCGATTAACCATAAACTCAGTAAGGGGACTCGGTTCTGGGGGGACTTGGTTTAACTATTACAGTTTTTACTGGCAAAATGGGAATCTCTACCCACTCGGGGAGATCAGCCATACTGGTGTAAACGTGTGTCCTGTGTATGTACGCTTGTGCCTTTGAATGGCTAATTTCACGGATGTCAGATGCTGAGGAAGTGTCCCCAGTGACGGAGCATCACATTGTGGTTGAAATTAGCCAGGACACTCCCTTCTGTGTGGCTGATAGCATCATTAAGAATGAATTCCAGCGACCATCTAGGCAAATGACTTTAAACACAGACATCTCCTGTCGTACTTATACTGAAAGATTCGGCTGGCTGAATTAAAAAGCTGGGTGAATGAAACCTAGCGATGGGCTGATAGTTTGGGTGGAAGTTGGTGACACGAGCACACCCAGCGCGGCAGTGGAAGCAAAGCCCCGTAGGATGGTCCTCCAAGTACTCCCGGTCTGAGATTGTCGTTCCCGACGCCTTGTGACGGTCACGGCGCCTTGCAGACACAGTCACGGAGCCATCTCAGCTCACCCTCCACGGGGGAGGCGGGCAACTCCCCACCGCCCTCCTCCAGGGAGGGGGCGCCCACTCAGCTGTGGAGCTGGCTGAGGGGGGCGGTGTCGGGCCTTGGCCCCGTTCTCCCGACTTCTCACCTAGTGTTCTCGACACTGGCCAGCAGCTCCATAGGTCATTAAATTCGACTGACGTTCTGATGGCTTGCAAAGCAGATTCTTTGCAGCTGTTATAAAGGTCTCATTGCTCAAGTGTAATCTAGCAAAACCAGCCCCCTCCACTCCCCGGACGCTAAGATTTGCAAGGGCGACAAAAAGTGTATAGTCGACTCCAGAAATAACTGCACCCAGCCGGAACTCCTCGGACAATACATGGAAGGTTCCAGAAGGGGCAAAGGTTCCTCACAAGGGGCAGTCCGGTGTGCCGCTCCGGAGCCCAGCGGCTCCTGTTCCAACCCTCCCTCTGCCACCCACCAGCCCTGCATTGGGGAGTAGCCGCTGGGCCCCCTGTGCCTCAGTGTCCTTGTCTGTACAGACTGTTCGTGGGCGCCACCTCAGATGGTGGCAAGGAGTTAAGTCGATACAAAGAGCTTACAACAGTGCTCTGCACTTATTCATTCAGCGCCTACCGTGTGCCAGGAACTGTGCATACAAAACAGGGAGAAAATAGGCAGAAATCCCTGCCCTCGCGGAGTTTCTTTCTATTTGGAGTGAGGGCAGGGGGCGCACCATGGACACTCTATAAGGTTAATCACCCCTAATTAGGTCAGACAATTGCCAACAGCCGCACACCATCCCGTTGCATTTGGGGGTGTTCTTCCCGTTGGCCTTTGACTGTGGGGTGATACCTCACCACTGTCTCGTTCTACCAACCAGCAGCGGTCCGTACACAAGACGTACTGCCAAAAGCCCTGAGGTCCCCCCAAGCCGGTGCTCTGTCCCACCTGCCTGTCAGAGGGAGGGCCTGTGTTTTGCATCAGCAGGGGACTGGGTCAGAGTTTCGTCAATCAGCAGTTGTGTAAGGCTTTGCTATGGCTGGGCCAGGGGCCGGAGGCCTCCAGCACTCATTAACAACTATCTGTTCAATGATTATCTCCCTGGGGGTTATTGTGGTGAGCCGGTCCAAAGCATAACTGACCGTGGCCGTGATCCAAAGACCAGCCCCTGACGTCAGAGATGAGCCTCCTTGGGTGTGGCTGAGGGGCTGGACCTCTGTCCTTCATGGAATTTAAAGCCAGGAAGTTCTGCCCCCAAACACCAGACAGGGCCTTCTTCCCACTGGGAACGCACACTCACCCGCGGGAAGAGCCTTGAAAGAGACCTTTGGGTCCCTGATCCGGATCGTCCAAAGAGAAGAAAGGTAGGTAGAGTTGTTCGTTTATGTCTCTCACAAACTGCAGTGCTAACAGGAACTGGCTTTCTTTTCTCCTCCCAGCCCCGACTGTCTGGCGAGGTGCAACCCGGACAAGGCGCGTGGAGTTGGGGGGCCTCCGTGGTTGTTTTTGTTCAGGAAGCCTGTGCTTTTTCTATGGCAGGAAACTTGGCGCCCGTGCCCCTCAGCCCAGCCCCGCAGAGATGCCTCCCCAGCTCTCAGGTGGTCTCAGCTGCTCAGCCAGAGTTGTCCAGGGCACCCTGGACAGCCTGCCCCAGGCCGTGAGAGAGTTCGTGGAGAGCAACGCCAAGCTGTGCTGGCCCGACCAGATCCACATCTGCGACGGCTCTGAGGATGAGAACCGGCAGCTGCTGGGCCGCATGGAGGAGGAGGGTGTGATCAAGAGGCTGAGGAAGTATGACAACTGGTGAGCACAGCCTCGGGCCCTTCCGCGCCGCCCAGGGTGCAGGTGGGGAAGTGGTGGAGGAGGGCCTTGGGCAGGGCCGGGCCGGGGCTGTGTGGTTTGCAGACTCTTGAAAAGCTTAGGAAAAGAGCCAGAACCACAGAAACTTAATTTTATGACGTTCGCAGAGCAGCCCAAGTCGTCAAAGAGGGGGCGCATGCGAACGCTGTCTGCAAACTAGGTCCCCGATCCAAAGGAAGGTCGAACAGTCCCTGTCCTAACAGACTAGCTCCTGGTCTGGTGTGTGTCTCCCTGACTGTGTCCCCGGCGGCACGGCTGTGTCCACATTGCCGGAGCCTCGCTAGCGCGCTGGGCACCGGCCAGGTGTGGGAAGAAAGTGATGATGAACAACTGGTCCCTTCGTGAATGGCGCGGGGCTGAGGGCGTCCAGGGCGCAGGTGCCGTGCAGAGAAGCAGCGCTTCCTCTCCAGTCCTCACCTGTGTAGTTTTGCTTTTTGCAGCTGGTTGGCTCTCACTGACCCCAGGGATGTGGCCAGAATTGAAAGCAAGACGGTCATCATTACTCAAGAGCAAAGAGATACGGTGCCCATCCCCAAAACCGGCCTCAGCCAGCTGGGTCGCTGGATGTCCGAGGAGGATTTTGAGAAAGCGTTCAATGCCCGATTTCCAGGGTGCATGAAAGGTGAGTGAAACGTTTATTTGAGCAAAATGTCAGCAAACCTTTTATTATTGCGTCTGCCCTGATGTTACTCGTCAGAGAACCTTTTCTTATTGCGTCTGCCCTAATGTTACTCGTCATAGAAACTCCCCCGGCCCCAGAGAGCCTTACATTCCACATGTGAACTTGGCCGCATATTGAAAATGTACGTCTCAGTTCTGGTTTTATAGACTGTCTTATGCGACCAGGAAAACGCTTTCTACACATGTGGACTTAAGATAGCTTGGTGGAACCCAATTGCACATTTATGAAAACTCTTTGATTTTGGAGTTCTGGCCACTTTTCAGTGGACTCTGCTAACTCGGGGGCACTGGTGGCAAGCAAGGCGTGATGTTGTCAGAGGCGGAATCTTGAGAAGGGTCCACCGAGGGAAACAGTGGTGGTTGTTTGTGAGTCCGGGGTCATTTCTCACCGCTTCCCACTCACCGGCCCCGCAGGTCGCACCATGTACGTCATCCCATTCAGCATGGGGCCCCTGGGCTCGCCTCTGTCCAGGATCGGCATTGAGCTGACGGATTCGCCCTACGTGGTGGCCAGCATGCGCATCATGACGCGAATGGGCACGCCCGTCCTGGAAGTGCTGGGGGACGGGGAGTTTGTCAAATGCCTCCATTCCGTGGGGTGCCCTTTGCCTTTACAAAGTAAGCATATTGTTTCAAAATCAAAAGCTAGAACTGAAAAAAAACAAACAGCAAAAAGCAAGCTTCGCCTTAAACCCAGGCGGGGACGGTGCACACTGATGTGGGCGTGTCCTCCCGTGCAGAGCCTTTGGTTAACAACTGGGCCTGCAACCCGGAGATGACACTCATCGCCCACCTGCCCGACCGCAGAGAAATCATCTCCTTCGGGAGTGGGTACGGCGGGAACTCGCTCCTTGGGAAGAAGTGCTTTGCTCTCAGGATGGCCAGCCGGCTGGCCAAGGAGGAGGGGTGGCTGGCAGAGCACATGCTGGTAAGAAGCAGGAAATTCTAACTGCGCACTGTAGAGGGTCGGGCAGAGGAGGGGAAGTGGCGAACCCCTACCGCTTCAGAGTTCCGACCGTGCTCCAAGGACAGGTCTAGAAATTCCATCAGTAACGATGATGGAGACACCCTCCCAGACTAAAGCGTGCACCTCTGGGGCAGAAAGGAACGAAGTGCTTAAGGAGAAATCTTGCCTCCGACAGATTCTGGGCATAACCAACCCCAAGGGCCAGAAGAAGTACTTCGCGGCTGCCTTTCCCAGCGCCTGCGGGAAGACCAACCTGGCCATGATGAACCCCACCCTCCCAGGGTGGAAAGTAGAGTGTGTGGGGGATGACATCGCCTGGATGAAATTTGACCAACAAGGTGACTCTTTTAGGCCCAAGTGTTGATGATAATAATTGAACCTAAGTGAAGTTTTGGCTTTCAGAACGTACCAAATTCTCTTAAATCCACAGTGTTTGGATTTTTAATTCAGTTATTTCAGTTCTTGCCAAAGCTCAGACAGATGTATTCCATCAGCATTCTTTAATCTCATATCAAATCTGGATTGAAATGGGACCCTATATTGCTGTTTGTTTGTATAATAAATTGATTAAAATAGCTTGCTGGGGGACTTCCCTGGCGGTCCAATGGTTAAGACTTCACCTTCCAGTGCAAGGGGTACAGGTTCGATCCCTGGTTGAAGAGCTAAGATCCCACATGCCTTCGGGCCAAAAACCCAAAATATAAAACAGAAGCAATATTGTAACAAATTCAATAAAGACTAAAAAAAAAAAAAAAAGCTTGGTGGGAAACTGGTGTGGAAGAAAGAATCAGAGTTGACTGATAATGCTGGGATGAAAAAAGAGAAATAGATTCTAGGCAGGAGGATAAAAATAAAAGACTTGAGAATTTGGTACAGAAATTAGCCTGGCGAGATATAAGAATATATATTATGCTTTGCTTGGTATTTACTTCTACTACCTGGTTTAAACTTTCCAGGTAACTTGCGGGCCATCAACCCAGAGAACGGGTTTTTTGGTGTCGCTCCTGGAACCTCTGTGAAGACAAACCCCAATGCCATCAAGACCATCCAGAAGAACACCATCTTCACCAACGTGGCCGAGACCAGCGATGGGGGTGTTTACTGGGAAGGCATTGACCAGCCACTGGCCCCGGGCATCAAGCTCATTTCCTGGAAGGGCAAGGAGTGGGACCCCAAGGATGGTAAGCGCCCCCCGCCCCCCCTGGGAGACCTGGGGCCCCAGCCCATGGGCGTATGTGTCGGGCCAGACGCTCAGGGCCTCTCCTCTCTTGCTGCTGTAGGGGAGCCTTGCGCCCACCCCAACTCGCGGTTCTGCACCCCTGCCAGCCAGTGCCCCATCATTGACCCTGACTGGGAGTCTCCGGATGGCGTGCCCATCGAGGCCATCATCTTCGGGGGGCGCCGACCTGTTGGTGAGGCTCCCCTGCATTCGGGCTGGGGACCAGAGGACGTGGCGCACTCTCCCCTGTGACGTGACCTTGTCGGAGGGTGTCAGGGATGCAGAGCTTCCTTTCCCAGACGGCAGGGCAATGAGCAAGCCCCAGGCTAGAACGTAATTTCTGGCCACCTAGAACTTCTGGATCCTTGGTCCTGTGATGCCGCCCCCAGATTGACTTCGGCTGCGTGGCCTCCTGCTGTAACTTGACGTGGCGGCACCTGCCCTTAGCTCTGGGGATGCAGAATTAGCTCAGTTAGAAAGACAACACACAGCTGTGTCTTTCCATTTGTGAGCTGGCATCGCCGGCCGAGGGGTCTGGGTGTCAAGGCCTGTAAAGAACGTTCCTTTCTCCTGCTAAAGGTGTCCCTCTGGTCTATGAGGCCCTCAGCTGGCAGCATGGCGTGTTTGTGGGTGCGGCCATGAGATCGGAGGCCACGGCAGCGGCAGAACACAAGGGTGAGTCCGGCCAGAATCTGGAGCCGCTGAGAAGGGAGATGGACTGCTCTGTCTCTGTGGCTCTCTGTCTCTGTCTCTGTCTCTGTGTCTCTGTGCCTCTTTGCCTCTGTGTCTCTCTCTCTCTCTGTGCCTCTCTGTCTCTGCATGCCTGTCTTTGTCTCTCTCTGGCTCTGTTTCTCTATCTCTGTCTCTGTGTTCCCTCTCTGTCTCTGTCTCCCTGTGTCTCTCTCTGTGTAGAGAGGTAGAGAAAGCCAAGTGGCCATGTCAACAGTAAACGTGCCAACAGCGTCCTCTGAGGCATCATTTACCAACAGAGCCCCTCTGTTAACAGGCAAAGTCATCATGCACGACCCCTTCGCCATGCGGCCCTTCTTCGGCTACAACTTCGGCCAGTACCTGGCGCACTGGCTCAGCATGGCCCAGCGCCCCGAGGCCAAGCTGCCCAAGATCTTCCACGTCAACTGGTTCCGGAAGGACAAGGCCGGCAGGTTCCTCTGGCCGGGCTTCGGCGAGAACTCCAGGGTGCTGGAGTGGATGTTCAACCGCGTTGGCGGGGAAGGGGGCGCCAAGCTCACGCCCATCGGCTACATCCCGGACGAGGACGCCCTGGACCTTCAGGGCCTGGGGGACGTCAGCGTGAAGGAGCTCTTCCACATCTCCAAGGAGTTCTGGGAGGAGGAGGTGGAAGACATCCAGAAGTACCTGGAGGGGCAGGTGAACGCCGACCTCCCCCACGAGATCGAGAGCGAGGTCCTGGCCCTGAAGCAAAGAATCAGCCAGATGTAGTCACACCCCAGACCTCACCTGGTCCTCCGCCTCCAATCCGTACAGTGCAAGCGAGAGAGCGAGAGAGCGAGAGCGAGAGAGAGAGAGAGAGAGAGAGAGAGAGAGAGAGAGAGAGAGGGATGGGGCTTCCTGAGTTCTCACTGCTTGCAGCACCGCAATGACCGCACCCAGAGGCCGATTGAAAGACACCCCTTAATTTTTCTGATAAGACCACAGCAGAGTAAGGCTAGTCACTAACGAGGCTGTGGAGGGAAATCTCGGCAGCTCCAGAGTCCACTATGCGATGCACCTTTGTTCAGCTTAGGGACCTCAGGCTCAGAGTCTTTTTTGTTCCTTGTCTTCCGCTGTATCAGTAGCCGGAATGCACACAAGAAGATACTTGAGCTGTATATATGTGTGTGTGTGTGTGTGTCTGTGTACTGTTGTCTAAAGCACATTTAATAACTCTGGAAAAATCTCGGGCAAGATTACCTACTAGTAGTTGCTAGAAAGCGACGTTGCTTTGTTATTAATGTGTGTGTTTAAATTATTTTTATATACCGTAGTTCCTTACCTCTACATGATTTCAACGTTTTCCCTTAACACTTCTTGGAACAAGAATCACAAAATAAACTTTTATAGAAAAGGTGGATTTGTTCGCTGTGTTTTTCTTATTTGAACCACCACAAACAGGGAACTCTGATGACGCCCTTTGTGATGGAATCCCCTGCAAAGAATCCCCTAACCCCTGACGGAGGGGTTAGGTGGGGTTGGAGGGGGCAGGACAGAGCCAGGTGGGGAGGTGTGAGCAGAGAGAATGCTACCCAGAGGTGACACGGTGCCACACTTTGGATTTTCTGAGTTAACCACTGGTTAGTGCCTAGAAGCCACTAGTTAGTGTCCTTGAACAATTCCACAAACCTTTCAGTGGTGGATCCTGTGTAACTGGAACGGGAACGTTTAAAATGTGCTTTTTGACAAAACCTTGGGTCTCGGCTTTCCACAAGAATTCTGTCGTGGCTAACTTCACAGGTTTTTGTCAATCAATACTTCTTTTGAGCAATGCTTTTCTCCACCGTCATCCATAGGGGAAGAGAGTAGAGAGAAAAAGGTCCTTCGGAAGAAATAGCAAAAGGGCTCTCCAGGCATTGACGGAGCGCCTTCTGTATACAGAGTGTCGTGCCACTGGTGGGCTCACAGTGGGCTGCCTCAAGCCCTCCGCTGGTCCCTCTGTTCCAGATGTTCGTTTATCAGGTCCTCCGGGCAACCCGAACGAACCACACACTGGACGGGGCCTCGCATTCTGTGGACGCACAGGGCCTTCTCTGGTTGCCGGTCTCCTTTCTGGGCCGGCTCTCCTGCTCAGCACACCCCAGCCGTGCGTGTTCTCAGGGGGGTCAGGACGCCTTGGCTTTGTTCGCTGCCACAGCTCACAGACTCGCCGGTTCCCCAAAAGTCCTCTGCGCCTCGCAGGCACCATGTGGAAGGTCAAGCTGAGACCCCCCTATCTTATAGGTGGGGAAACCGAGGTCAGACGGGTCCGTCGGGGAGCCAGAGTTTCCTTCTCCTTTAAGGCGTTGAGAGCTGCCGGGGCTCTGCCCGCAAAGTGTCAAGTTCTGATAGCAAAACCACTGACGGGAAAAACCATTTAACTCAATTAAACGCTATCTGCTGTATTAATTTAAATCAGTGGCTTTCAGACCTGTTTTTCCTTTTCACTGCAGAACACTCGCTTGACATGTACTCTGACTCAGAAACCCAGCAGCGAAGGGAGACACGACAGGAGGCTGGGTGGGTGTCGGGACCCGGGCCCCCTGGCTTCCTTTCTTCCACCCCCTGAGGCAGTTCCTTGGACCCCTGAGAGGCACTTCCAGGATATAGCGTGGGCACCATTTTTAAAATGCATGCTCCCGGCCCCGGCTTCCTGTTCCAGGCCCTCGGTAGGCTTCATCCCTTTTCGAGTAAAGCCAGCCATCTCAGAATTCCCTGTGCACAGCATCACTCACCCAGCCAGCAGACTTTTATATGACCATGTTGCCACCTGGCCCAGGAAGCCTGGAGGACAGCCTGGAGGAGGTGCCTTAAACAGAGTAAGAGTTTTCAGGGAACCAAAAGGACTCAGCACTCACCATTGGCGCCTAAGTCAGTTTCCGAAAACAGTGCCCACTGTGTTCCACCTCGGGGTCCTAGTTTCTGTGCTGGGCCCTGTGGCCACAATCATCAGGACGCTATGACCTTGATGGCTGACATTATAGTGTTCTGCCTGAGCCCGAGCCAGGCGGGAAGGCAGGTAAGGCCAAGGCCGTGTGCAGGTGGTCAGGCTGAGGCCCTGAGAGTGGCCCATTGGTCGGGTGGGATGGGAGTGAGAATGAAAACTCAGCCCCCCAGGTCCTGGTCAGCCCTCCCCACAGTACACACGAGTCCAAATCAACACAGGGACTGACGTTCTCTACTGGAATCCAGTGTAGGAGCTGCCCCCTGACCTCCATGGGTTCCCGGAGCCCTGCTGGGGTCTGGGTTAAAGACCAGAACACAGTAGGTACATAGCACATATTGAACCAGGACAACAGACCTGTCCCTATGTTCACCCGAGGTTCTGGGGGAGAATCCAGGGTAGCGGGGCAGGTGAGGGGGCGGTGCCGGGGGCTCTGGGAGTCGGGAATTGCAGGGCCCTGTCCCCTTCCTCCCTCTCTGCTTTGGCCCAGCCTAACCCAGAGTCCCCAGTCTGCCCCTGCTCTCGCCCCCCCGGGTGCCACACAGCACGTTCCTTCCCGAGCTTTAAGGCCACAGGCGGGGCCCTGGAGGCTCCTGGACCTGCTCCCCTGCCAGAGCGGTGACCTCACCTCTTCTTTGTCCTCACTGCCAGCAGTTGCAGCAACAAGGGACCGGGTTCCATCATCTGTGGGAAAGGGCGGGCTGCCTCATCCCTCCCTCCTGCACTCCTTCCTGTCCCCAGGGGTAGTAAATACTGGTGACCTTGACACAGCCCAGCTCTGCCTCTGGCCAGCAGCGTTGCCTGACATGACACCCTGATCGATGCCCTGACACGACAAGACCTCTGCTGGAGTCCAAGGAGTATAAAGCGAAACAGCCCAGCTCAGCACAGGTGCTGGGGCCCAGAGGGTCTGGGTGTGAGTCCCACGCTACCTCTTCACAGCAGTGTGGCTTCAGGTGACCGCACAAAACTCTGAACCTCAGTTTCCTCAACTGTGAAATGGCCTCCACTCCAATCAGGGCTGACATTCGATACGGTGGGGTTGGAGGTGAGGAGCTGAAATCACCCCACACAGGCTGATGGGGAGCTGCTGCCCCAGCGCTCTGACTGCCCCTGGCTCACCCACCCCCAGTCTTCCCTCAGGACCCCCAGACCTCCGCACACAGCTGAGGGGCTCCCAAATCTGGGCTCAGGGTCCCCTCTGGGTGGTCATTGCTCCCACTGGCTTTTCAATATTTTGAACATCACTCCTGTCCTAGCCCCGCCTCAATGCTTTTACACCACACAAATCCCCCAACTCAGAACTTTGCTGCAAACCATGGAGCTTGGCCGGTGGAGAGGAAACCCTCTAACTGAGAAAACCCTGAGTCCTCTGACCTCCCTGCAATGGACTGAGATCAAGCTTCCTCCAGGGGGAAAACCGGGGCCCTGAGATGGAGGCAAGTTTCAGAGGGAGTGATATTAAAAATGTGACTTTTTCCTGCTTTTCTGAAGCTTTCCTTGAGTCTTTCTTGCACAGAAAGCTGAACAGAGTGGGACCCTTGGGAGATGCTCCACGCGGGCTCTTGTTAAGTATCACCTCCCGGGACCACAGCACGGTGACAAGGACATTGACGCAGGCAGGGTGGCTGCGGTTCTGATTATTACAGAGCTGCTCCCACGCACGATGTTCTCTCTACCATCTGCCCCCCCCCTCCACCCCAGAGCCCAGAGGTTTCTTTGATGCCACAGAGCCGGGATTCAGGGCTGATACGGAGGAACGACAGACGTCACTGGTCCACAGTCACATCCGGGGTGGGGCCCAGAACACACGTCTGGCTGACAGCTGCCACATCTTTGCGCTGATGCTTGCTCCTGGGGGCTGGCTTGTCTGCCACCTGCTCGGCGCCGGGAGGCCCCCTGGTAGCTCGGTCTGTAAATGTGTGAATGCACACCAGACATGCCAGCCCCAAAGGCAGACCCTTTCTCCAGGCGAAGACATTTTCAGCAAAATATGCTGTGAATATTTGCTCAGCCCAGGAAAATGACTTTAACTGCGTAATTAAACTCGATGTAGATGCTGCTTCCGGACGGAATGACTGGGGAGAAGTTGAGACCTCAGCTGTCCCTCTGCGTTTGCTGAATAGAGGGAGGGACTGCTTGTTTGCAGAGACTTTGCCCTGGTCCCTGTCTTTCCTCCGAGCGATGAGGGTGTTGAGAAAAGTCAGGGAGGATGGAGGAAGGGGCTTGGTGGCTGCTGGAGAGAGGAGGGAGAGGAAAATTCCCCAAATCAGAGAACCAACAGCAAAGGGACCCCGCCTCTCCGACGGGATTTGCGCTGTGTGTTCCAAATGTTCTAAGGCACATCCCACCTTCCCCGGGTAACTGGTCACTTGAGCAAACGATCAGTACCCTGAAATGGGGGAAACGCACTAGATTGAATGAAGCAGAAAAGGTTGCATCTCAATCATTAATTAAACGCAGCATTCCTCACTAAGGTGACCACATAAATACACCCCTAAGTGGAAGAAGCTAGCCACAGAAGACACATGCATTGCGTGGTCCCAGTGATATGAAATGTCCGGAATAGGCAAATCCACAGAGATAGAAAGTACATTTGTGGTTTCTGGGGGTCAGGGGTCAGAGGCCTTGGGGAGAGATTGCTAACGGGTGCAGAGTTTCTGATGAAAATGTTCTCAAATTAGATTGTGGTGAAGGTTGAACAATCCTGTGAATGTATTCAAAGCCACTAAATTGTGTATCGTAAGTGGGTGAATTTTATGGCAAGTGAATTAAAGCTCCATAGAGTGATGTGAAAAAAAGAATAAATACAATAAAAACAAGAGTCTGTCTTAACTTGCATTAGAAACCGGTTGTCCGCCAAAGGCTCTGAGTTGGAGGGCTGCGTTCGCCTTGTCAAAAAGGGAGATGAGGGGGTAGAGGGAGGCGGCAGGGGCAGAGGCAGCTCACTGGGACGCTCTCCCGGAGAGTATCAGGAAGACTCAGGGAAAATGGCAAAGGGACGGACTTGTTCATTATGGGGTTCAATGCCATTTAATGCGCACCTGTGACCCTCTTCCAATGATCCTGAGCACTATAAAAAGCATCTCTGCCCCTGGCAGAGGAGGAACAGGCCAGAAGCCTGCAGGAGTCATGGAGACCAGCGGGTGGCAGAGCTGAGGCCTCAGAGTCCGGGTGTCGAGGGGCCTTCAGCAGAGGGAAAAATCCCAGAGTCAGGAGTCCATGGGCCCCAACCCAGCTCTGACGGTGGATCAGGAAATTTGCACAGTGGAAGAGAGGGCTCATGTCACCTCACAGGGGAGGGTCGAGATGCAGGTGCCCGGGACCCAGAGGCACCAGCCATGGCAGGAGGGCCCTCTCCCCTCCCTGGGAGCAGAAGCCTGTGGAATGGACTCCAGGTCAGGAAACGAGGATCCTGGGCAGCCAAGCGGCAGCCTTCTCCCCGAGGCTCAGTTTCCCCAGCCTCGCCCCCGGGAAGTCTCTCCCCCTCCAACCTGCCCTGACGTCAGAGCCGGAGGCCTTTTTGGCGGGACCCTTAGAACTGGGATTGAGTGAGCCCAGGCCCAGGTGTGGGGAGAGGGACAAGATGGAGAGCGCGACTTCATGGACAGGAAGGCACGCTCTACCCACGGATAGCTCTGCTGGGCTCATGCAGCATGCCCGCAGTCCCACCCCTGGGCGCCCCCCGCTCCCTGTCTCTCCCGCTGCCCCTCACGTATGGCTCAATTCTTCCAGTGCCAGGACCCGGGGAAGACAGGGGGGAACAGGAGGTTCAGACTCAAGGGCGCACCCCCAGTCCCCTAGCCCCTCCATCCGGGCTCAAAGCCTGGCTGCCCTGCAGGCCACAGAGGAAGGACAGAAACTGACATCCTGCTGCTGGTTTTGTCTTCAGGGCACGAAGCTTAGCCGGTGGGGTATTCAGCCCTTAGCATCTGCTGGGGAGGGAGGGGACACGCTCTGTGGCCCAGGGGCAGTTCCGGGACCGTATCAGCCGCAGGAGAGCCAGCATCTGGAAGACCTTGGCTGTCCCTTAAGTGCCAGACCCTGGAGGCTTCAAGGCTACTTTTCGGATCTGGGTGAGGACAGCTCCCTGTGCCCAGCGGGGACCCCCGGCTCGCGGTGAAATTCTCTGCCAGGGCCGAGGCTCTTGAATGTGGGGGAGTGGGCACCCCAGGAGACTGGTTTGGCCCAGTTGGGGCATCCTGGACTGAGCAGAGCCCCTGGAGTTGCCATTATCCCCCTGTCCCATGGTCCCCCACCCCACCCCCCGCAGTTAATACAACACTCTGCCCTCCAAGGTCGACTCCGGTCTGGCCTCAGTGGGCACGGAGGCTTCAGCTGTCTGAAGCCTGGGCGAGGGCTTCGTCACCATGAAGAGCAGAGACCAGGGAGCCAGAGGCCCGGGTGATTCATGTGGCAGCTGCCCCCCGTTATGTAAAGCGGAGCTCAGAGCTGGTAGCCGATGGGAGATGAAATTTACATTTTGAATTAACTGGGATCATCAGATTGCTTCCTCTCGACCCAGGGAAATTAAACAGAAAGTTGGAGGGAGCTGTGGGCTGGAGAGGTAGGGGCCCAGCCAAGCGTGCCAGACTAGCTGCTTCTTTTTATTTTTTTCAACAGGCTGCAAGCAAAAGGGGACAAGAGGACACTGCCTGTGGCAAAGTCAGCCTGGGAGAGAGAAGGAGCTGGAAAGTTGAGCTAATCTTTCTCTCTTTCTCCTCCGGCAGAAACACAATAAATCTGCGTGGCAGAATTAAATTCTGACCTGTCCGATTTCCTCCATCTCTTCCTCTCCTAATAATGGTTATTTATTGAGCTCTTATTATGAGCCTGGCACTTAGCTAAACACTTCAGAGATAAGGCAGAAGTGAATCTGTCCCCCTCCAGCCCCCCACACCCCTTTCTTTAATTTCCTAGTGGGGAGGGAGTCTGAGGGAAGAAGTAAAGAGACAGTTTCATTAACAACACAAAGCTCAGTGACTTCTGTTAGGAAGTTTTGTTTGTTTTTCGGATGCTCCACTGGGGACCAGAGGCCCGAAGACCCCCTCCGACAATGGAGGACACTGAAACCCACCACCCTCCTTCCTGATCACTGCGAAGGGCACCCCCTGGGGTTGTGCAGTGTAACCTTCTCCCAGGCGCCCAGGCGAGAGTCTGCAAGACTGTCGCAAGTCAGAACAGACCTTGCAGGCTGGGATGAAGCCTCGGTGGGCAAACAGGTGTCTGCACCTTCCTGGGCCTCTGAGTGCATCTGTGATCAACGTCTATCGAGGTTTATCCTCCCTGGAAAGGAGGTCCTAACTTGGTGTGGGAGAGGCCCGCTGGCACTCAACCCCACTGCCCCTGCCCCCCGACAACTCCACGGGGTGGCCCTTTATCTACAGGGTCTTCCTGGCTTCACAGACAGATCGAGCCCTGAGAACAGGTTATAACTCAAGTGGCCTTGAACTGGTCTGATGCAACCTCGGGTCCTTCATGACTGAACCCAGACAGTCAGAGGTTCATCCTCCTGGAACCATGCATGTTGGTTCTCGTCGGGAGGCGTGTGACCCAGGGCCCCTCTGACGTGTGGGTTACAGTCACTGCACAAACACGGGGGCAACGCCTGAACCCTGGGGTCTGGGCTGGTTGCAACAGGACCAACTTTTCCTGCCGCTGAGAGTGAGGGAACGGGTGCTGACGGGTGAAACACCAGTGCTGTCGCCAGCCAGCCGTGCCTCCCTCGGATGGCAGGTCTCCAAGATCAATCCGTCACCTTCCAGTGAATAGTTATTGAACACCCTCTGACGGCCTGGCGCTTAGAGGCGGCCCAGGCGCTTAGATGAGATGACCGGGACTGTCCTTCCGATGAATTCGTCCCGCAGGAGCCCTTGTCCTTTTCCCAGGGTCACTGAAAAACTTCAAGCCTCAAGTTATCCGGAGCATTATTTCCTGTGGAAAGGAATTTACAGGTTCACTTTCTGCTCCCGTTCAGAATTTCCGGATCACATCCCCTCCTGGCCCACACCCCCGACTTTGTGACTCTGCCTGGACAGCGGGATGCACCTCCCTCCCTCCCTTCCTTCCATTGATCCAGCCCTACCTTCCATTTAATTATCCACTCCTGTATCCTCCATCTCCATCTCCACACATCTTCCATCCACACACCCATCCAATGGACCATTCACTCAGGTGCTCATCTAACCTCCACGGGGTCCATCAGCCGTAAATTCTGCATTCACCCCCAAGCCACCCTTCTGTCTTCTCACCCAGGTCACACAGCTACCAAGCTGGGAGAGCCAGAATCTGAAGCAGCTCGGCCTGGTTTTCCCCTATCATGTGCCCCCAGGACACAATAACTGCTCATCTGGACAGAGCAGAAGAGCTGAGTGCTCCCCGAGGTGGAGACAGGTTGCTACAAAGGTTTCAAAAAAAGGGGAGGGGGGTCAGGAAGGCTCTTTAGAGGAAGCAGCCTTTGAACAGTGTTCGTAAACGGCTGTCAGACTTGGAAAGCCAAGATCTACAGGGCAAAGTAAAGGAATTCCAGGTGGAGCAAGGGACGTGAGCCAGGATCAGGGCGGACGGGTGGAGGGTGAAGAGAGGGGGGATGCTGTGTAGGTGGCTGGAGATTGGATGGATGGAGTGCGGCTTTGGGCAAAGTGAAGGGTGTGGATAGCGGAGAGTGGGAAAGGGAAAGCAGGCCCCCGTGCCGGTGCACACCACAGAAATCCAGGCCACGGCTCCAGCTGGGGTTCAGTTTGTTGGCACAGGGAGATAGGAAGCCTGCTGTTAATGCGGAGCACCCAGTGGGAGAAACCCGAACCAGGGGTAGACGCTGGAATCGTGCACCGTCCCCTTTGGAGGTGCTGCTGGGCACTGTCCTTCTCAACCTGGGGAGATGGGCCCAGGTTGTCAGTGAGTGCAGCCCCAGGCCATCCAGCCGTGCCCGGGGCGGGGGCCTCTCCATCCAGCGCTCATGGAGGAACTCAACAGGGATTTGGAACAACCTGAGCCAGAAAACAGGCTGCTCTCAGGAGCCTGGCTGCCCGCAGCTCCGAAAATGACACCTCGGTGGGATTTCGTAATGGCCTTTGCAGTCCCTGCTTTTCCACCAAGAAGAAAGTGGCAGAAGAAACCGAGCAACGTTCCAGGGTCTTGCCTCTGGCGGGGGAGGAATCTACATCTTTTATGGCTTCCGACACAAGTGCTAGCCTGCGGTTATGCTGAGGGGGCGAATTAGACGCGAAGGGGCTTTTAAAACCCGGAGGATCTTGGGTTTAAAAATTTGGTTGCCAGGGAAACTCCTTCTCCGATACTTCCTCGCCACCACGTTATAAATTAAAGCCCCTAACTGAAGGGTAATTAAGGTGATTGGTGGTACTGCTGCAGACAGAGGATGTGGCAAGGCGGCTGGGGAGAAGGGGCCCCCAACATTTTAGGACACCCCCCCCCCGGCCCTGGGGAAGCTGGACCCATTACCAGCCTGGGGGTTTGAAGGCATCTCTGGAAGAGAATGCAAAAGCCAGTGAACGTGTTCTGTGAAAGGCCAAGCAAGCGATTGCTGAAAGGAAACCTGAAATGTCAGGCTGCTCCCCTGTTGGCATCGAATAGGTGAAAAGCTTCATGAGTCAGTTAATGAGCAGATTGTGAAGGCTGCAGTGTTCCGGCCCCTGTGGCTGTGTCCATGTATGTGGTACCAGCCAGGAGCTGAAGTAATTGTTATCTCCACCTTCTGCAGGGAGGCCATTTAGGTTTTCGTTTGTGGTCCTGGCCATCCAGCAATGCGTCTGCCCATTCATCTCTCTCTCCATCTGTTCATTCATCTAGTTATCCATCGGAACATCCATCCACCCATCAAGCCAGCCATCCACCTGTGTATTTGTTCATCTACCTATCCATCTATCTGTTTACCTGTCCACCCACTTTCCGTTCACCTAGGCCTCCCTCACCACACACACACACACACACACACACACACACACACACACAGAGTTGGATGGATAAATGCATGGATATATGGATGGATGGATGGATGGATGGATGGATGGTGAATGAGTGCATATCCACTCTTCTATCCATCTACCTCCATTTACCTATCTAGGGATCCACTTGCTTATACATTCACCCGTCCATCCATTCATCCTCTCATCCACCCACCCATCTAGTTAGTAAACATCTACTGAGCACTCGTGGTCCAATAACAATAGCTTCTCCTTACTGAGCGCGTGCAGCGTGCTGGGCACTTGCCAGGCGTTCTCTCTTTAGTTCCTCCGCTCACTGCTAGGCTTGGTTGTTATCATTATCCACATTCTATAGATGAGGCACTAGAAGAGTTCTTATGGCTAGCAAGGGTGGGAGTTGGATTTTTTTTTTTTTTTTTTTTTGCGGTACGCGGGTCTCTCACTGTTGTGGCCTCTCCCGTTGCGGAGCACAGGCTCCGGACGCGCAGGCTCAGCAGCCATGGCTCACGGGCCCAGCCGCTCAGCGGCATGTGGGATCTTCCCGGACCGGGGCACGAACCCGTGTCCCCTGCATCGGCAGGTGGACTCTCAACCACTGTGCCACCAGGGAAGCCCCTGGGAGTTGGATTTTAACTCTTCTCTCCACCCTGGGAGCAAATCCCCAGAGACGGGGGCTGTGGGTTTGGCGTCATCCATCCACCCGTGTTTCAGCCCTAAGAGCAAGACTTGAAGGAGGATGGGGACAGAGAGGGTGAGGGCATCAGGGGAAAAACCATATCCAGAGCTTCAGGGGCCAGAGGCTCTCAGAGCCCCGGGTCAAGCTTTCCTGGCTCTGACTCCTTGCCCAGGGGCTGGGCATACACACACTTGCCCCCCATTTCTGGCCATTTCCCTTCCCGCAGGGTCAATACTGCCAGCGTGGTCAGGCAGCTGGTGCCAAGGTGAAAAGTCCAGGGGTCAGAAACCTTAGCAGCTGAGGACAAGCCCCCTGGAAAGTGTTCCCAGTAGCTGAGACCTTTCCTCCAGTGAGCTCTGCCCCCTTTCAGGGGATGCCCAGTAGGCAAACTGGTACCCTCAGCTTTGGCCTCTGCCTCCCCTTTTCCCTCCTTCCCTCCTTCCAAGGTATTCCGTCCCCAGAAACAGTTTGATAGTTGGTGGACTCCTCAACCGCCTGACTCTTGACACACGGGGAGGGGGTTCTGGTCCAGAGCAGAGGAAGGGGCAGGGGAGGGCATGCTTGTCGAGCGGCCCCCCAGCCCAGCACTGTGCTGGCGGCCCCCGGTGCCTCGTAGTTAACCCTCCGCCACCTCGATGTGGGACTAGACAGAAGCCCGGAGGACCCAAGCCTTGGGGAGGTGGGCACTGGAAGGGCACTGGAAGGGCCCTTGGGCAGGGCACTGGAAGGGCTGGCGGTCCTCTGCGGGCAGCAGGTCACAGCCCCGGAGAGGTTCCCTCATCACAGAGACTGCTGGGAGCTGGCACGTAGGGAGGGGCGCCCGCAGTGTGTCCTCGGGCACAGATATCACGAGCTTTTTGTGATCCAAAGGGAAACGAGTGTTTGTTGAGTGACCCACTGAGGAGCAGGGCGCCCTGCTCGGTGCCCAGCACGCTGCCAGAGGTCGGGAGGACAGTGAACTGACACTCCCGCGGGCTCGTGCGGGTCAGTGGACGCACTGGCCACAGGTGGCTTCTCCAAGCCCCTAGCCAACCCTCTGAGGGAACCATGGCCCCAACGTCCAGCTTTCGGGGCTGGGGGGCTGGTGCCAGGCAACTTACCAAGGTCACCGGATGCTGAGGGGCAGAGCGGCTTTGAACCCTGACGTGTCTGGGTCGGGGAGGCTGCGCCCACCACTCTGCCTCGCAGCCGTCTGAGGACCAGGACGGAGCCAGGCACGGCTTTCTTCCAATGCTTTTGCAGATGTTACTAACGTCTTCCTGGTTGGCGAAGGTTCGCTCAACCCCGGGAACATTTGCCAAGTGTTCTCCCCATGGCAGGTGCTGGGGATCCCGGCTGAGCCAGACTGGCTAAGGCGTCGGGTAGCAGCTTCATGGCCAGGGGTCCCGCCCAGGAGTCAGCTCTGCAAACACTTGGGGGCTGCTTCCTGAACCAGGGCTAAGCCTGTGACCTTTGCTTCTTCCTGGATAAAAATCATCACATCTACTCCCTATGGACAGGGGCCGGGTGTCCCACCTGGAGCCCCCCGAAAGTCCCGGAGGGAAACGCTGCCTTGATTCCCACTCTGTTTATGAGAAAGCCGAGGGGAGTTTGCTGTGAGGACCGCCACCTCTCCCGTTCTGTGAGCATCTCCAAGTCCAATAGTAGCGAGCGTCCTGCATTCCCGTGAGCTCACTCACCTGCCCGCCCCCTCCCAGGTGAGCAGACAGAGGGGATGCCCAGCCCCTGTCTGTCTCTGCAGGTGGGGAAACTGAGGCTGGGAGCTGGGATGGGGCTGATGTGAGGGCGCCCGAGTTTCCCTTCCCCGCTGCAGACAGGCTGAGAGAGTCATCCAAGGGCGCCCGAGCCGCCGCGGCATGACGGCAGCAGTGTTTTGACTTCTGGTCAGGTCCCTCTCCCATCACGATGCGCCACGCGAGGGGAGGGAGGCGTGAGGGCCGCCGGGGGCCTCTTTAATTCATGAGTTACTGGCAGCAGCACAATCTCGGGGGAAGATTGGTGACCGGCTGCAGGTATTGGTGGGCGGATTCATAAAGCTGTCGGCGGCGGCGGCCGTAAATCAGATGAATATTCAAGATTCCGCCTCGGGAGCAATTCTCGGGCTCTGGCAATAACACGATGGAAGCAGGAAGGCAGGCGCGGTGGCCTCAGGAGCCCTCGGCGCCGGAACGAGGCGCTTTCCACCTGCACAGAACTTCTGCTTCTGTCTGGGGAACTTGGGCAGCTTGAAAGAGAGAGGAGGGGGGTCATGGACCCCAAACCCCACTGCAGACCCCGTTTCATGGATCCTTTTCACTCAAGCATGTTTTACATGCAGCAAAACCCACAGTCTTAAGTGGGAAGTGGGATGAGTTTGGACCCCTGGGTGTAACCACCACCCGGATCAAGATCTAGAGCATTCCATCTTCACCCCCAAAAGTTCCCTAGTGCCCTTTCCTATTAATCCCCACCTCCCCAAGCCCCAGGGAACCACTGATCCTTCTATCACTAGAGACAGGGTTCGCCTTATCCGTGGTAGACAGAGACCGGGGTGGACCTGGGTTCATCCTCTGTGTGCCGTTTTGGGTTCTGCCTGTTTTGCCCAGCGTCCTCAAGGGGCTGTGCTACCAGCAGGTCACCCTTCTGCTCAGCTGCGTGGTCCTCCTCTGCTGGAGGCGACGACCACAGCTGGCTGAGCCGTTCCCCTCGGCACGGCTGCCTGGTCTGCTTCTGGTTCTGCCTGTTTAGGGTAAGGCTGCTGTGAGCGCCTGACCTGGTCTTTCTCTTAGGTGGAGCGGATGCACAGCTAACTTTTTCAGGAACCATCAAGCAGACTTCCAAGTGGACGAGCGGTCCGAGCGCTGCCTCGGCACCCTGGCCAACACTCGGTGTGGTCTGCCGTTTCTATCACCTCCCCTAGATGTGTGGTGGCATCTGGCGTGGGACTCCCCTTTGTTTAATCCACAAAGTCTCTGCTGGTCCTACAGGAGGGCAGCATCTCAGGCCACTGTCCCACCTGTTAAGCAGGTCCAGTCCCACCCCAGGGCCTTTTCACTGGCTGCTCCTTCTGCCTGGAGAATGGTAGGGACGAGGGTCCTTCCTTGGAGATGTCTGTGTTTTCTTCTCTCTCACCCCTGCGTCCTCTGTAGCTGCCCCATCCTGGGGGTCCCACAGGCTCACTCGGGGCGGGGACGGGGGACAGCCCTGAGGGTGCAGAGGCTGCAGAGAGGCCCCTGCTGCCCTCCCGTCTGCCAGCCCCATCTGTTAGTAAACATGTGTCCAGGGAGAAGTCGCCACTGTGTTCTGTAGCGGGGAGCTTGCTTGCTGTGGGTGAGGTCACTGCGGGTGGTGTCGTCGTGAACAACCCCATCTGACAGACCAGGAAACTGAGGTTTCCATGGTGCCCACGCGCCCTGTGTCTCTAGCCCATGGAATCTGGCTTTCCTTTGGGGAGGAGACCTGAGCAGTTTGGGCTGGCTTTAGGCAGAGACTAGACTTGATGAAACGCTTCCCCCTTGGGATTCACGGCCTCCCAGTAGGGCAAAAGGAAAGCCCTTGCCTTTCCTCTCCGGAGGCCATTTCCCCACCTCCCAATTCTCATGAGATGAACTCCTCTGCTGACTCTGGGCTCTATTGCTTCCCTGGTATCAGTCAGCACCATAGGCGAATGTTCTATGGATTGGGAACTTTACATGTTAATACCTGAAAGACCTCCTCCACCCCCCGGCTCATCCCCACGTGTCTGGGGACCCCTGGTCACCCTGGTATAAGGCCAGCTTCTAGGTCTCAACAAAACCCCGGATGAGAGCCTCCAGGAGTGGGGAAACTCAAAGCAAACTTTGTCCACAGAAACTGCCCCACCCTAGTTAGCTCTGTCTTGTCTCCCCAGAGCTGAGAGCACTAACAGCCCTAGTCCTTAAAGAAAGGGAGCTGGGACATCCCTGGCGGTCCCGTGGTTAAGACTGCGCACTTCCAATGCACAGGGCACAGGTTCCGTCCCTGGTTGGGGAAGTTCTGCATGTTTCTCGGTGTGACCAAAACAAATAAACAAACACCGGAAAAAAAAAAAAAGAAAGAAAGGAAACTGTCCCCAGGTTATCTCTGGAGGATCCTGCAGCAGCTGTGATTTCTATTTACCGTTATCAGTGCCATCCATCAACCCCTCAAATCAACTCCCCCCAAAGGCAGACGCCCCAGATTTCCCCCATGGAGATAAAGGTTTCTTGTTCTAGACTCTCAGAGTCCAAGAAGGGCCCTCAGCAGCACAGTCACGTCTGCTGGCAGACATGTGCGTCATGGAAAACTTGGAGGCTGCCGATTCGGCCGCCCCTGCTGCAGCGCGTCAAGTCCCTGAACGCTTGAAAAACAACATAATGTATTCCTGTCGGCAGCTCTGAGCAAAAGCTCATTTCGTGTCTTGTGTTTCCATTTCCTGAGGATTAATAAGTGTGGAGAGGGACTCGGGCTTCGTGCCGAATATTTATTTAGTCAATATACACACCAATTTAGCAAATTAGAGATTGCAAGCCATTTCTAAGCAATGCTGCAAAAATAATAGCTGTACTTTAGATTTGTAATGGATTTGGGTGTGTATGGGGGTGGCGACTACGTGCCTGACACTTCATAAGCACAAAGTTGAGCTCTCCTTAAACTTCCGTGAATATCAGAGCCATCGTGGGTGTTTGTAAGAAAGCAGACGTTTGAACCCCATTGTCTGGGGGACAAGGAAGGGGTCTGGGGTGGGGATTCTGAAACACATGTGGAGAAGACAGAGAGTGGGCTTTGGGTGAAGGGACCCTGCCTTTAGACCCTGACTCTGCTCCTTCCAGCTGGGCGACTGCAGAGGGCGGGGTTTCTCGGGCTCGGCACTGTTGACTTGTGGGGTCTATGATTCTCTGTCCTGGGGACTCTTCTGGGCATTGCAGGACGTTTCTGGCAGCATCCCTGGCCTCCATCCACTGAATGCCATTCGCAGCAGCCCCCTCCCCCGTCGTGACCATCAGAAACGTCTCCAGACATTGACACATGTCCCCTGGGGTGCAAAATCCACCCTCCTACCCATCTGAGAACTACTGGTCTAGAGCCAGGTTCTTCAGTCTCCGTAAGCCTCCATTTCTTCACGGAGACCCCCACCGTGCGAATAAGATTCCACCCCACTAACCAGTGAGAGAGTGGCTACCGTTCACTTTGCAGAGGACAGAAAACGGGCTCAGAGAGGTACTGGGACTTGCCCAGGGGTGCACAGCGGGCACGTGGCTGAGCGGAGGCATGTAAGCCTCTCCTGCTTCTTGGAATGGTCAGTAGCTCCATCCAAATGTCTCCTCCCCAGCAAGGCTCACTCTGTGTCCCTCGGCTCGGGCAGGTTTTCACCCCCTCTCTCCCCACTGCTCTTTCTCTTTCACCTCCTCTCTCCCCAGTCCCCATTCTCTTCGTAGGGCTTTGCCCATAGCCACCAGTTCATGCGTGTGTTGGCCTGATTCTCTTCTGTCCCCCTGCTCTGGAATGTGGGTTCCATCAGTCAGCAAGCAGGGCTTTCTTCATGTTGTCCCCTGCTGTTTCATCAGCACATACTAGATGAATCAAAGAACAACAGAATGGCAGAACTGCTGGGCAATTGCTTGTGCAGTCAAGCGCTGGCCAATGAGTTATAAGTGGAAGTCTTATGTGTGGCATTCTGGGAGGTGTTTGTATCAGGAGCGAGCAAGGTCTCCCTCACCTCTTTCTTTTAACTGATGGCTAGAATGCAGACATGATGGCTGGAGCACAAGCAGCCATCTTGGACTATGAAGTAGGAGCTCTGTGTTGAGGATGGAGGGGCAACAAGGCAGAAAGGACCTGGGCTTTGCTGACTGCTGCGAGTGACCTTACCCACTCCAGACGTTCTTCCTCTGAGCCTCTTTTACATGAAGGTAAATAATCTGTTGCATTTAAGTTACTCTTACCTTGGTTTCTTGGTTCTATGTGCCACACTGAATCCTAACCCACGTTCTGGGCTTTTGGGAGTGCCTAGGATGGAGGAGGAAGCAGATGTTGTTCATTCTGTCCAGGTTGTCCAGGTTGTTCTCAGACCTATGGGGCTCATGGGTCCCTTCAGCTAGAAGGAGTCCCACCTAGACTGTCAAGGTCAGTGCTCCCAGCTGCCAAGGTGGGAGGGGTGTTGGTGGTCCCACAAGAAAAGTGAAGCAAGAGGGTCAGAGGAAAGATGCAGGAGGGAGAAATGGGCTGGGATTCAAACCTTGCAGTGCCAGCTCAGGAACGCATGTTCCTTAGACGACATTGCTGGTTCTCTGACTCTCAGCCAGGTACTTCTAGTCATTCATTCATTCATTCCTTCACTTGTTCAGTGAAGGCCATTCTTTGTTTGCTAGAGTCTGGAGACAGGATGGTAAACACGACTGCTTCTGGAATCCAGGGTGAAACAGACTAGCTGGGGGAGACAGACTGTGAACCAGTAAGCAGGGAACTGGACGAGGAGATTCTGGAGTAGGTGTGCTAGGCTGGGAGCGCAAGGGGAGGAGAAATTGAGAGGGCCGGTGGGGCTGGCCTTACAGGAGAGATAGGAAGGCGCTCCCTGAGCAGGGATGGTGTTGACACACGAGGAAGTGGGAAGAGAGGCCTGTGAGAGCTGGGGATGATGCTCGGGGCAGAGGACACAGCCAGCGCAAGGGCTCTCGGGAGTGCACAGCCAGCGCAAGGGCTCTCAGGAGTGTCAGGGAGCAGGAAACCGGCCGGGGGGCTGGCATGGGCCAGCCAGCCTTGAAGGCGATTCGGATGGGGCTCAGGTCATGGGGAGAGTTAGGAAAGGAGCTGGAGCTCCACCAGCTCTTCCTCAGTGCTCTGCCTGCCTTGCTGGGATTTTCGGGAGGTCCCCACGTGCCCCTGGCTCTCTCCCAGTGGTGAGCATGACTCACTGGGCGGGGGGCTTTCTGGGACCACTGGAGTTGCTCTTCCAGCTGTGGGGCAGGCTGCTCACACTGCCTCACACCCACACTGGGGGCAGCTGTCAACTCGCGGCTGCTCCCCGTTGTTGGATAAACACCCCATCTCCCTCACCTCCCGGAGGGAGCAGCCTCGATCTCAAGGTTACCAATGGCATGTCCTGCACTGGCTCCCAGGGCTCCCCTGAAGGGCCGGGTCCAAGCTGCCCAGGGGGATAACCCACCCTGTCCAGGCCCCTACACTGCCTGCCTCCCGCTTCCGGTGTCCCTTCCCCACCCCTCCCTCAGGGCTTCCGGGATCACTCTCATCTTCGTCTCCAGTCTGCCCTTGGGAGAACCCGACCCAGACACAGTATGAGCTCTTTCCTTCCTCACAACAACCCTGGAAAGAAGATACTGTTATTGCTCCCATTTTGCAGAGAAGAAAACTGAACCGAAGCACAGAGAGGTTAAGTCGTTTGATCAAGGACACACAGGAAGCGGCAGAGCCAGGACTTGAAACCACACAGGGTGTGTATTAACACCCTACCCTGTGGCGTAGTTGACGCGTGGTTCTGATTTCGGTTTGGAGGCAGGATAAGGCCCCGAGCAGACCACCGTTCTCCTCCTGGGGTCTCTCAGCACCCGCAGCAGCAGAGTGGCCCTCGGGAACTCATTACCGAGGCTGACTTGGGAGCCCCACTCCTGATCTGCTGAATCAGAAACTCGGGGTGGGCCCAGGATCTCCCCCCAGGAGACTCTGGCCCACACTCACTCACGTCTGAGAGCCACCAGCGTAGACGGCGGTGTAGATGTGACCTGACATACAGTTTGAAAATCTTCCTCTGGCTGCCATGTGGGAGAAAGGTGGGAAGCAGCAGAGGGCTTTCCATCCTAGGGAGGAGAGTCTTCAGGGGAGAGAGGAGGGTGGAAAGAACCTGTCAGAGTCAGGCTACATTTAGGGCTGAGCCACAGACCTGGAGATGGATGGGCTGGTGGGGGGCGCGGACAAGAAGAGCCAAAGATGCCCCCTAGGTTTCTGGCTTCAGCTAGGGCGTGGGCATAGGTGCCAGGGTAGAGGACACCGGGGGTGAACCTGGCTGTGCCCCACTCAGGAAAGAAAAAACCAATAGCTGTGTTCCACAATTGCATTCAAAGCTTTAAAAGAATGGTTGTCCAGCCAAACATGGAGCCCTCCAAGGATGGCCACACCCTGGCAGTACCAAGGTACGAAGAGGGCTTTGGCTGGGACACCAGTGGGCTCACCGTGAATTTCCACGTCGGAGAGCAGAGCTATCCCCACACTAGAACCAACTTAAAAACCAGATGATCACTTTAAAAAGCGTTGAAAAATAATTCCATTGTTTGCACGTGGTATTCAGATGCTCAGGAAACCGATGTTTGATATGGCCCGAGGACGCTCGCGCAAGATGGAGAGGTGGGGAGAAAGGAACGTGTTTAGGACTTACAGAAATCTGGAATGAAGTGCAGAGCTGTGAGGACAGACCGATGGCAGAGGAAGGAGCAGAGGTGGGAAGGACCGTGTTTGGGGACCAGCTGGCCAGCTGGCTCCCTGAGCTCAGGAGAAGATGCCTGGGGATGGGCTGGGGAGAAGCCTGTCAGGCTGGGGAGGGACATATGGGTTCACTGAACGTAGGAGCTCAGGAATGGCAAGTAGAGAATGAAAACAGATGCTTATCTCTGGAAGAGGCTTTGATTGTATGTAATCTGATCCAGCGCATATTAATTGAGCACCCACCACGTGCAGGAACTTTGCACATGTGAAGACACAATGGAGAACCGGACAGATGTGGCCCTGTCCCCATGGAGCACATGCTCTGGTGGGCCGGCCCAGGGGTCATCGTACAAGGTCATCGTTGAGCAATGACTCCCTGGGAGCAGGTTGGGGGCGCATCAGGGGCCTCTTCTCTCCTCTAGGGCAGCTGGGGTGCATCTCAAGCAAAGGGGACTGAACGGTCCACCTTGTGGTTTCTTCTGGAAGGAGGAGACACACCTTCTTGCTGCCATAAGGAACCTGTTTGTCTCCCATCTTTCTCCATCCTGAAAGAGGCTTCTCAGTTTGGGACTGACTCTGGGACAGACAGAGGGCAGAAGGCCCCCAGGCCACCTCCCCCTTGGATGTCCTCGTGCCTGTGTCCTGTGTTCAGAGTGTAGAAGGTGACAGGGTTTAGCCTCCATTTTTGGCCCGAGCAGGTCTGCGCCAGCCCCAACGTGCTCCGCTGAACACGAGGCCTTTGCAGCATGACTGCACCTCCTTAGAAGGAGCTGTAGGGGCGCTTCTATGGTCCAAACACATCTTTGGAAAAGAGGTTTCATCCCCAGACCAGTTAGTCTGTCCTGAGATTTCTCGCAATCACAAACACGCTGTCTCTGAGAGGGGCTCTAATAAATATGAGTTTCTCCAGTTGGTCACGTTTCCACGGGTGTTCTAGTGCACAGGCAGCCGGAGCTCAGAGGTGCTTCTAGACTCGCTCACTCCTTAATTGGTTTCTAACTTAATCCTTAATCCTGCAGCATTTTCTCGCCTGGTGTCCCTTCTTCATGCTATGCACTGGGGCACATACACAAAGCCACAGACTCATGCAGTTTAGGACAGGAAGGGACCTTTAACGAATAACCAGCACATGGAAGGCGCTGTGAGCCAGACGCTGTGCTGATGCTTGACCAGGTCTTAACTCACTTACCCACCCACCCTCATTGTCAAACGGCTGCCTTAGGGAACTGTCCGGTTCACCCTCCCACCCAGGCAAGCCACCTCAGGACCACGGGCAACGGGACGCACATCCCAGCTTGGTTTCTTCCAGGGATGGGGAACTCCCTCCTCTCTCCCAAGCAGCTGCAGAATGGCTATGCCCAACAGTGCCAGCAGCCACGAGCCCACTCTAGTCCTCAAGGGCTTCGAGTCTACGTCCCAGAAAACACTCCTGTGATTAAAAACAACCCTTAATGAGCCCAGATGTTCCTCCTTCTATCCTGCTATCCTGATGTGGATGGCTCTGCCCTTGCTTACCTAACCCAGTACCTGAAACAGACCTGGTCTTCCAAGGAAGCTTCTGGGGTTTAGCCTGCAGCATCCCTGGTGTCACTCCACATTCTGCAGGGAGTAAGAAGAAGCAAGAAGGGCACCTATCCCAGCGGGCTTGGACCCTTGGGCTGGCTCTACGGATGCTGGCATATCCTCGGGGGTGCCGGGGCTGGGGAGCAGTTAAGCGAAGCATATGGTTCACCTCGGGAATAGTGACAAAGCCGGCCACGCTCGGCACTCTCTGTGTGCCAGGAGTGTTCCAGCCTCTTAGAAGGACTGACCCATGTGCTCTTCTTAGCAGCCTGGGGAGGTGTGGGCCACCCTCCCCACACCTGTACTCACGGGGCCTGGTGCCTTCTAAGTGCTTGAGAAGTGCAGACTGCTATTAGTCCCATTCAACAGATGAGGACACTGAGGCCAGAAAGCGTGATTTATGATCAACCCTCCTGAGCCCTGGGCTGAACCCTGGATATTAACCCTGGACACTAACCCAGACATTTCAAGGGATCAGTTCAAGGACATGAATGATGAAAGTGAGGATGATTCTGGGGGCTGTGGCCCCAGAGGTGCTTTCTGAGGACCCCCCACTAAGAGGGGCTATCGTCCTCATTATGGATGGGGACAGTATGACCAGGGAGACTAGACCTGCCTGAGGCCACACAGGGAGGCAGGATTTGAACTCAAGTCTCTCGAAGAGCAGAGCTCCAGTAATTACCAACCACACAGTACTTCCCTACTGCTTCCTCCTCATGGGCAGCAAAGGCTGGCTCCACCCTAAGTCAGTACCCTTTACACTGACGCCCTGTGACATGCCTAGAGGTGGCTGTAGTGCAGGCAGCCTCTGCAGGAGGGGCAGGGCTGCCAGTGGTGGCCGGGGGAGTCATGGACTCAGATCCTGCAAGGCTGCTCTCCAGCTGTGTGACCCGTGGTCAGTGGCCTACCCACTCTGATCTCGGCTCTCTGAATTGGATTACTGTGCCCATTTTGCAGAGAACAAAACCATGGCTGGGGTTGAGCCCAGCCAGTGAGGCTCCCAGTCTGCCCTGGTTCCTCCCCACCGCCCTGTCCTACCCCTGGGGTGCTGGGAGGAGGAATTGGGGCAACTCTCACACCACTCCTCGCCCAGCTTGGCACACAACAGGCCTGGCCCATCCCGACCCTGCACGGCTGCGTTCTGGGCTGCGGCTGTGGCCCTGGGGGGAGAGCTGCAGCTCAGAGGAGGGCTGCCCAGGGCAGAGGGATGGGCTGGGGGAGCTGCCCTGCATGAGTCCCCAGCTGGCCTGCGGGGTGCCTGGGCTCAGAGCCTGCGAGTGAGCAGCCCCCTCCCCAGGAATGCCTCCAAGTTCAAAACCAGTCAAGGAGCAAACCAGGACAGAGCTGCCTCGTGCACTTGAGGTCACCAGTCCCCCTCCTCCCTCCTTGGATGCCACCAGCTCTGGCAGGCGGGGGGAAGTCCAGCCGGTGTCCCCTGCACTGACCCCTGCCCTACCAGGACAGGGCTTGGCAGGACCTGGCTTTTCGTTACCAAAGTCCTGAGCAGTGGGGGCAGTGAACCCAAACCAATGTCTCAGAGAGCTCAGGAGTTTCCAGCCAGAGATCCGGCCCAAGCCGGCTCTGTGAAGCATTCCCTGTCCATCAGAGAGCCCGCCTGGATGGATTTTCCAGGCCCCAGCATCACGCCCGGCCACGATCGTTCCAGTGGGGTGTTTTGTGAGCACCCGAGAAAGGGGGAGGTTTGGGGTCTGTGGGGAAGGCCTGAGCTTCCGTGGCTGGGGTCACACCACCTCACGGTCCTTCCAGAGCCAAGATGCGGTGGGATGAGATCAGATGAGAAACGGGGTCTGGTGCACAGGAGCTGGGCAGCCCCAGAGACGCCCCCTTCCCGTCACAGCCTATCAAGAGGGGCAGGGTCTTCCTGGAGCCCTGGGGACCACTGCTTATTCACTGAACACCGAAGGAGCACCTGGTGGCGGGAGACTCCAGATGTGGACACGAATATGAAAATAAAATCTCGGTAAAAGGATGATGCGATTGAAAAGGAAATGTTCACATGTATTGAGCTTTTGCTACACATCAGGCACGGTTCTGGGCGCTCAACACCTGCCTGGCTCACACCGGCCCCGCTGGGTGGGGAAATCATCCTTAGCTCCACACGGGGGAAGGGGGGCGCCGCTGAAGCTCAGCGGGGTCAGCCCCCTACCCAGGGTCCCACGTGGGAAACGGTAGAGCAGGTGAGCTCTGAGCCCCTCGGCCACCTGTGAGCCAGGTGTGGGACAGGCCTGGGATGGAGATGGAGAGAGACACTTCCCCCTTGGGGACCCGCGGCCAGTGGCCAGTTCCCCATGAGGTGGTCCGGTGGGAGGCGCCGCTGGGAACTCACACAGATCCTGAGGGCAGGACCAAGACCCACTCACATCAGCTGGAGGGTACAGTGAGGGGCTCTGCCGGGAGGGGACCCGAGCAGCAGGTGGAATGTGCCCCATGAGGGCCGGGCAGGGAGCTGGACCTCCCTCCGCACTCTGCTGTGTCTGGGAACATACACAGCCTCTGCTGCCCCAGGCTCACTTCGGCCCAACACAGCTGTCTCCAATGGAGACCCGCGGCTGAGTGCCAATCCCAGGGCCACCCGTGGCACCAAGACGGCACCTCTGTGGGGACAGTGACAGGAACCTCCTGCCTGGAAGAGGGACGCCCAAGCTGAGCCACATGAAGAAGGAGGAAGGGCGTCCCGTGAGAGGGAATGGCTTCGTCCGGTGGCTCTGAGGCCAGGGTGAGGCCGACACGCGTGGGGAACCAGATGCAGCAGCTGGGGGTGGCGGGCTGAGCTGGGGGAGGGGCGGGGAGCAGGGAGAAGAGGTGGAGGGGGTGGAGGGTCTGGCCGGCCCAAGGGCCAAGTTCAAGGAGGCAATGGGGAGCCATGGAGGGTTGCAGCGGGAGAGCAGCAGAACCGGAGAGGCATTTCCCAAGTCTCCCGGATGCTGCGTGGAGAATGGGCGGAGGGGTGAGAAGGGAGGGCAGTGGGGAGGCTCCTGCAGTGTCCCTAGAAGAGTCCTGGTCCTGCAGTGTCCCTAGAAAGACGGTCCCAGCCAGAGTGGCTTTGGAAGTGGGGATTCTGGTGGGTTTGAGGGCTCTAACGAGTGAGTGTTGTCGGGACCATCCGCGGGGAGACTTCTCAAGGGAGACGATCTGCGGGGTCCTGGGGGGGATGTGATGCGCAGGATGGGGGACGCCCAGAGCCCCCTGGCCAGGCCCTTGCCTGCTCCTGGGGTGCTGGGAGGGCCGAGACCCAGGGTGCCGGGTCCTGTTCCTCGAGGACTTCTGTCTCACCCAGGAGGAGGTGGAACAACCTCAGAGCTGCTGGAAAGGCCGGGAAGGCGTGGCTCAGCCCTACCCTTCTCCATCCCTCACAGGGTGAGGGCAGGCTGGAGCGGGGACACAGTTGGGCAGAGGAGTGGAGGCACACTCGGGGTGCAGGTGGGGGGCTGGGATGGCGGTTTGGGGCCGAGGGCAGAGAGGAGGGGCTTGGTCTGGGCCTTGAATGCCAGCAAAGGAGAGGCTGGGTTAGGAGTGCGAGGGGTGGCCCCCGCCTCAGGTGGAAAATCTCTGGACCGTTTTCACCACGTCCAGCCCCTGGCAGTTCCCTTAGATGTCCCCTGTCCAAAGCCAGAATCAGCCAGAAACATCAATGCTTAAGCCAGGGACTCTGACGGAGACATCGGCCACGACGTCAGCACTGGGCGCGAGCCCTGGGTCTCCGTAACCACCCCAGCCTGGAGCGAGGTCCCAGCCTGGAGCGAGGTCCCAGCCGCCATGGGATTCAGCCCCACACGCCTGACTGTGCGTGTGGGTGCTCGGCGGCTGGAGCCCGAAGGGAAGTGGGCGCAGAGACTGTGGGGTTCCCAAGGCACCCGATCTTCCTGGAGCCTGACTGGGGCCCCCAAGGAATCCGAGGTGCAGCCCCGCCGTGATGGCTTCATCGGGGGGTCACAGACTCCCCACACAGGGGCGAGGGCACAGGGCCGTCTGGGAACGTGGACCGGGATGCGGGAGGGGGCAGGACCATGTGGGACCGCGCACAGTGTCAGGGCCGTGGTCTTCAGGAGCTCACTGTCCAGCGGAGGGAACAGCTGCTGAGTCCCTCTCTTCCATCCCGGGCGGAGGTCGGATGGATGAGGGACCCTGTTACAGGCGAGGGAAGAGCCTCGGAGGGTCACCAGCACCCTCGCCTCTCTGCCTTAGCGTCATACGGGGCCGCGAGGAAGAGCCCGCTCTCTGCTTCTGGACTGACTTTCCCTTCTTCAATAAACAAACAGCTCTCACTTCTCTGTGTCAGGCCTGTCCGGGCGCATCAGGTGTCTGGGATCCCTGGACCCACACAGCAGCCTGCGAGGTTGGTGCAGGGGGGAAACCGGCCACAGAGAGGCTGTGCGCTTGCCCACAGCTGCCCAGCCTGGGAGAGGGTTTGAACTGCCGGGGCAGCTCTGGGGCAAAGCCCCTGCCCTTGGCTCAAGCTGGAGAAGGAGGCCTCAGTTTATCCTGCTGCCCTGGGTCCTGGCAGAGGGCAGGGGGCAGGAGCTGCTTATTCTGGGTTCTGGACCCCTGAAGACGTGAGTTACCGAGTCCAGCCAACCACAGCTCGCGTCAGCTCCCAGGGAGGAGGCTGCTGAATGCTGATTCCCGGGGCCACACTCACCCTACACCTCTTGGTTGGGAGCTCCGGAACCAGCACTTCTATGGAGTCCACACTGGGATCTGAGGATGGTCGATACAGGCCGGGCCCCGGGTGGGGCTGCCCCTGGAGAAAACAGCAAATGCCTTGGGTGGAACCCCTAGAAACCCATAAAGTGTGGGGTGGAGTTTATAGGACAGAGAAATAAATATTGACTTAGGGAACAACCCAGGAAGGCTTCCTGGTGGAGTTGGAGGTTGGGTGGGACCTTAACAGTTGAGTTTAGTGGGCAGAGTTGAAGGAGGGCATCCAGGCGGCTGGAAAGGGGGACCCTACACTGGAGTAGTAAGGTCTGGGGAGCCCATGAGGGAGGCGGTGTAGGGAGTGAAGCCTAGTGGTGAGGCCATATCTTGAAAGGCCCTGAAGGGTAGGCTAATCGTCCAGGTTTCCAGCCGTACTGGACATCAGTCACCTGCGGGAGTTCATTCATTCATTTATGAAATACATACACATTGTGTCCCTACTCGAAAGCCAGGCATAGTTCTTGAAACTGAGGGGACAGCGGACAAGCTGACAGACAAGATCTCTGCCCTGGTGGGGTGAAAGTGTTGTCCAGGGAGAGAGACTGAAATGAAAGGAACAGGGAAGTAAAACGATGGCCGATTGCTCTGGGTGCTTAAATGGAAATTGCTCAGTGGGTGTGACAGAGAGGGCCTGGGTGACAGGGAGGGGGCCTCTCTGGAGAGGGGACCCTCTAAGACCTGGAAGATGAGCCAGCCGGAAGAGACAGAGAAAGGAAGCCAGAGGGAGTGTGTGTGCAAAGTCCCTGAGGCAGGAGGATTGCAGTAAATTCGAGACTGGTGAGATTGGGGCTAGGGAGGGAGACAGGAGGACATCTGGAGATGAAGCCAAGGGGCGGGCAGGGCCAGGTCTGTCCTCCACCCCAGGTTGGGAGGGATTCTGAGCAGTGAGCTCACCACAGACGGTTTTCAGCAGAGAAGAGTCTGATGAGATTTACATGAAATGCAGTTTCCGGGGCCCCACCCAGACCTGCTGGCCTGAATTCTCATCGGTGGGGGGCTGGGAGGCCACCTGTGCAGACACATGGACTTTGCTGGACCATAAGATGTCATGTGGTAGGAGGGGATGGTGAGCGGGAGACAGAGACACAGAGACAGAGAGAGGAAATCAGACAGAAGGATGCAGAGAGACGGGCGGAGAGAGACAAGAGCTCTTAGGGCTCTAGGCGCACCTAGGAGATGATACCTACAAGAATGAGGGGGTCGGAGAGGGCTGGGAAGGGGCCAGAGAAGATGGGGCCCCCTGAGGAACTGAACACAAAGGCACCCAAAGGTCACCTTGAGGACACACACCTCTGGGCAGACGGGATACACGTGCAGGGTTGTCACCCTTGCTCTGCAGAAGAACTGCCCAGCTTGGGGGTGGCGGGTCCACAGAGATGAGGTGGAGATCTTAGAGTCTGAGCTCTGGACCTCAGGAATCAGTCCTCACCCTAGGCGTCCCGGCTTAGCTGAGGCAGAGAAGTGGATCCCATGACCCCCTGTCTCACTGCTCAGTTAATTCCAAACTTGGGCTCGTTTTGCAGAAAAAAGATCGGGGGTGCCACCTGGTGGCCAGAGCCGTGGCCATGGCCCGCGTCAGGGCCCACAGTGTCCGGGGGCCCAGGAGTCTATGACAGATGCTTATAGTTAAGCAATTAATGCACGTGCCCTGCAGGTAAAGTCGAAAACCCAGACAAAGTCAAAAGAAACTGACCACCTGGGATTTCAGCCAGAGAGAGCCTTTCTTCACATGTACACCGACTTCCTTCAATCCCTTTTCCATGCATCCAGACATTTTTTAACCCAAAAAGTGCATCACACCCCACACAGAGCTCTGGGGCCTGCTGGGATTGTCCCTATGCGCCACCAGATGCCGGATCTCTTTCCGTGTCGCTGAAGATTCTTTCACAACATAACTTGAGCAGCTGCACACGCCCTCTGGGTGTGGCCAGGGCGGGACTCAGGCTGGCTGAGCGCTGTAGGTTGGATTTATTGGAGCAAAGTGAGCTTTCCAGAGTTTTTTGGTTTTGTTGTTGCTTCCCTTGAGGAAGATTGAAACTTCAAAGCCCTCGGCTCTGTGATGAGAAGGGGGTTTTGACAAACCCACATTCGGATACAACCCTCATGGCTCTGGGGACCAGGCCCACCCAGCCTCCCAGCGGCGCTCTGAGTTACCCCACGACCCACCCCAGGCTCCTCGCAGAGTCGGAGGGTCCTGACGCACAATGGGACCAGTCTGGGCCAGTCAGACCTGGATTTGATCTTGCCTTCCTGGGCCTCAGTTTCCTCATCTATGCAATGGGCAAAATCTGTTTGTCCATTTCGTAGAGCTGTTGTGAGTGTTAAACAGCCTCCGTCTGTGTGGAGGGACAGTTCCTAGGCCTGTGTTCAAATGTAGATTCATGGGCTGTGGGTCGGGCAAACCCTGGGACGGCCCAGCCTGTCCTCTTCCTCTGCAGAGGGCTCGGATACCTCCTACCCCTGAGTGACAGATGTCATTAAGTCACAGCAGGTTACACTCACTGTTTGCTGTCGCTGTGGCCGTGGCCTTGTGGGGAACCGTGAGCACAGGGATGACAGCAGCCACTTCCACGGCTGTCCACGGCACGCTCGCTGCGTGCTAGGCACTGCCACGGATTCTCTGTTAACCCCCCGCTTTGCAGATGGGGAACCGAGGCTCAGGGAGACTGCACAACGGTTCCAGGGCCAAGCCTCTGCTAAGAGTCTGAGCCCTGACGGGGCCCAGGCCTGGCTGCCCCTCGCTGGGCAGGAGGAGGTGATGCTGCCCAGTGGCCCCGAGGTGTGATGTGTGTGTGTGTGTGTGTGTGTGTGTGTGTGATGTGTGTGTGATGTGTGTGTGTGAGTCGTGTGTGTGTGTGATGTGTGTGTGATGTGTGTGTGTGATGTATGTATGTGTGTGTGATGTGTGTGTGAGTGCTGTGTGTGTCATGTGTGTGAGTGATGTGTGTGTCGTGTGTGTGTGAGTGATGTGTGTGTGTCATGTGTATGTGTGTGTGTGTGATGGTGGGAGGGGGCTGCCCTGTCAGGAGGTCCCCCCTCTGTCCCGGACACTGAGCTGTGTGTGTGCTGGTGGGTCAGGCGGCTGAGGTCACAGCCCAGAGGGAGAAGCCGCTGCCTGCTGGGCCTGAGCAGGGCTCACTAGGGGCGGTTCAGCTTCTGACCATCCTATCCAAACTGATGTCAGATTAAAATTAGGGAGTCAGGGAGGGAAGATGGGGTCTGGGGGGGGCAACATGGCAGGGGGGCGGCCTTTGAGATGTGGGCAGCTCGGGAGGCCGTGTGGCGAAGGGCACACTTACCAACAGCACTGACACAGGGACTCCTGGTTCCTATGAGCCAGACACTGATTTCATCCTGCAAACCATCTTGAGAGGGAGGGGCTGTGATTATCCCATTTTACACATGTGGAAACTGAGGCACAGGCAGACTAGGTATCTGCCCAAGGTCACACAGCAGGAAATGGTGGGACTGAACTTCTAACTGGGGTGGCCCTGAGCTTGCTCTCTTCAGTCCTACACTGTCGCAGAGACCCGGGGGCATCCACCTGCGTGGTGGGCCTGCGTGAGGACAGGGGGCCTGACTGCGCTCAGATGGGGTCCTGTTCCACTCACCAACGGGGCCCCACCCCCATATGCCCTCCCAGACCAAGGTGTTGCCCAAACATGATGTGGGCCTTCCACGCAGGAAGGTTTTCTTTTACATCCAAGGGGGTTATCTTATCCCACTTTGTCCCCTGGATTCAACCCTGGCTGTATGACCTTAGGCAAGTAGCTTAACCTCTCTGTGCCTCAGTATTTTCACCATGTGAAATGGGTTGAGAATCCCTTTCTTCACAGGCTGGATGGAAGGATGAAGTGACTGAGTACAGGTGGGAGTTCCACAAACGTCAGGGCTCAGGGCTGCAGGCAAGGTCCCTGGGACTCCTGCAGGAGCTGGTCTGGGGTCTTCTGGGGGTGGGTCCCAGCTTACAGGGGGGTTCCTCTTGAGGGAAGAAAATCAGCTCTTGTGGGGGCTGGGTTTCTGACTTTGGGGTGCTGGCATCCGTGGGAGGGGAGGGCAGTGCAGAGACTTGACCTGGGGTCTGTGCATAGGCTTAGGGTGCAACGCAGAGCCCCAGAACCCTAGGGGAAATGCCGTAGGTCTGGCCACTTTGGTGGGAGGGAATGGTCCCATCCTGCCTGGCCCCAGACTGGGACCCTGGAAGTTCACAAGCCCTGCCTGGTGAGGGGCCATATCCAGCCAGCAGGTGGCGCTCGGACCAAAGCCGTGACAGGCTGAGCCCCGAATCCTCCACTGCTGGCTCTCAGGCTGAGGTCGTCTGGGACCTGGGACCTGGGACCTGGCTGGGACCTGGCTTGGGGCTCCTCTCCCCACAGACGCTCTCCTGCCACAGAGACCAGCCAGAAAGTGGTGCTGGGTGGGGGGTTTCTGGGGTCCCAGCTACGGCTGTGGTCCATTGGTGCCCTGGGTGTGTCCACCCGGAGCCAGGCAGGGACATCTCAGCCCCCAAGGGGCTCTTTGGGATCATGGAGGAGCTTTAAAAAATACTGCTTCCCAGGCCCCGCTCCCAGAGACTGTCGTCAATCGATCTGGGCTGGACCGGGACTCAGCATTTGTTAGACGCTCTGAGGGCTGAGAATCACTGTGTGAAATACCCTTCCATCCTCCCGAGGAACTCCATGGAGAGGGTGCTGTCCTTATCTCTGCCCATCTCACAGAGGAGGAAACTGAGGCTCAGGGGTGATGGGACTTACCTGAGGTTATGCTCAGGTTACACCTAGGGCTGCAATGCTAAGCCCCACTCATTCTTTTATCTCCAGGATATTAATAATAATAACATCACCGATGCAGGGTTTCTCAACCTGGCACTGCTGACATTGGGGTCCTGACAATTCTTTGCTGTGGGGCGGTGCTGCCTAGCGGAGGGGGAGGTGGAATACAGTCCCACCCCCACCCCACAATGATGGCCAAGCCCTGATCCCCAGAAGCTATGAGTATGTCACCTTACGTAGTGAACCAGGCTTTGTGGTTGTGATTACGGATTTGAGGGGAGATTATCCTAGATTGGCGGGGTAGGCGGAGAGTAATCACAAGGGTTCTTAGAAGAGGGAGGAAAGAGGAGGGGGTGGAGGGGAGATTGGAAGATGTGATCCTGCTCAATCTGGGGACAGAGGAAGGGGCCACGAGCTGGGAAATCAGGTGCCTCTGGAAGCTGGAAAAGGCAAGGGAGCAATTCTCTGCTGAACCTCCGGAGGAACCAGCTCTGCCCACACCTTGATTTTAGCCTGCTGAGCTCGTGTGGGACTTCCGACCTCCAGGACTGGAAGATGCTAAGTTTATGTTGTTTTAAACCACTCATGTGCTGCAATTTGTTACAGGAGCAACAGGAGACTACTTCCCCTGCCCCGTGACAACCAAGTCTCCAGACATGCCACTTGTCCCCAGGATGGGAGGATGCGGGTAGAATGGGCCCCAATGGGGAACCACTGAACTACTTATTCTTTACTGAGTTCTTCCCACGTGCGGTCCAGCCTTCGGAGGCCCCCATACCGTCCAGCACTCTCGCACACCTGAGTTGTGTGCCCTTAATCGCCTCCCCGGCCCATTCTGCAGATGAAATGGCTGAGGCTCAGATCCTTTAAATGGGCAGTGAGGGATGGGGGTCACACAGATAGGACAGTGAAACGGATTCCCCTTTAGAATCTCGCAGCCTCCTTCCCAGACTCTGCGTCCCTGCACCCTCATGCCTCCCACCAGTGGGCGGAGCTGGGTCTGTCTCCCCGCGGAGATGCCAGGCCTTTCGGGGGCTCTGCAGCCCAGGTAAGGGGCAGCCCGGCCCTCACGCCCACTGTCTGACACCCCTGATCTCTGGGTTTTGTGGCCTTTTCCCAGCTGGGCCGCTTCTCCAGCAGCTGGTGGAGATTCAGCTGAAGGAGGCAAAGGCCATAGGGTCTCAGGTTGGGGTGGGAAAGAGAATGTGCAAGTGGGTCAAAAAACGTGGGCCAGGCAGTGAGAGCCAGGATGCCTTCACCTCCCCCACCATGGAGGTGAGCACATTTGACTCCACATTAGCCAATCAGAGCACTCCATTCTCCCTGATTGGTTCAAGGATCAGCATGTGATCCATGCTCAACCAATCAGAATCCTCCCTGGGACATTCTACCTGTTGTGTTTGGCTTGAAGAATTCTCTTTCTGCTGGGGTTGCTAAGCTGACAAGATGTAAGTCTTGGGTGGCTGGCAGCCATCTGGAAAGAGTCTCTCAGAGAGATGGAGAGAAAAGGCCTGAAAATACTGCTTGAGCCCCTGGATCCAGCCATTCCTGAAGCTAGTTATCTCTTGATTTCCCAGTTGCATGAGTAAATAGATTCCCCTTTTAGGTTTCTGTCATTTGCAGCCCAAATGCTCCTGGATTTCTCCCTAGACTATTTTTCTTGCTCTAAGCCTCTAATCTTGGCTGTCTGCTAAAGCCCCACAGGTGAGGAGTCCTGTCTAAGCTTACTCTGAGAGGAGCAGAGAAGCTGGGATAAGAAAACAGAATTGCAGGGTGTGGAGAAAAGGGAGCCCTCTTGCACTGTTGGTGGGAATGTAAATTGGTGCAGCCACTGTGGAGAACAGTATGGAGGTTCCTTAAGACACTAAAAATAGAGCTACCATATGATCCAGCAAACCCACTCCTGGGTATATACCTGGAGAAAACCATAATTCAAAAAGATACATGCACCCCAATGTTCATTGCAGCACTATTTACAATAGCCAGGACTTGGAAACAGCTTAAATGTCCATCAACAAAGGAATGGATAAAGAAGATGTGGGACATATATACAATGGAATATTACTCAGCCATTTAAAAAAAACCTGAAATAATGCCATTTACAGCAACATGGATGGATCTAGAGATTGTCATAGAGTGAAGTAAGTCAGACAGAGAAAGACAAATATCATATGATATTGCTTATATGTGGAATCTAAAAAGGTATACATGAACTTATCTACAAAACAGAAATAGAGTTACAGGTGTAGAAAACAAACTTGTGGTTTCCACGGGGTAAGAGGGGGGAATGGATAAATTGGGAGATTGGAATTGACATATACACACTACTATATATAAGATACATAACTAATAAGGACCTACTGTACAGCACAGGGAACTCTACTCAATATTCTTTAATGGCCTATATGGGAAAAGAATCTAAAAAAGAGTGGAGATATATATGTATATATATAAACGGATTCATTTTGCTGTATACCTGAAACTAACACAACATTGTAAATCAACTATACGCCAATAAAAATTTTTTTACAAAGAAAAAGAAAATAGAATTGCATTTGTGACCAGGTCATGGTGCTTTTGGAAAATCACTTCCAACTCTTGTAGCAAATTCCTCCTCCCCCATCCCCACCCCGACCCCATCCAACTCCAGGGATGGCAAGTTCTGTGCGCACAGGTATCATTGCAGAAAGGGGGGACGGTGGATGAGCTAGTGAGAGCAAAGTATTGGGGGGTGGATGGACTTAATCATTCTTTGCTTTTAATGGTAGCTAGTTCATTTCTTTCCTGAAGAGACCAGCTTTGACCTTCACCTCCGGCCCCTATTAACAGCCAGCAATGCTTTGTCAGCGAGTTTATGACAAATTAATTATACAGAGAGGGGAAATCCCGCAGGAAAATTGAGTGTTCTGGCTTGGGCTGCAGGTGGGAGCTGAGGCTGAGTTCTGAGATGCATTTTGATGGCCCACTTATACGGGGCTGGTTAGCCACAGACCTCAGGCAAACTTTGAGGCAAGCAGTTAGTTTTCAGCTCACCCCAGAGGGCAGACAATGCCCGAAGCAACGAGTCAAACCTGATTTCCAGCCCCTTACACCGTGTGGCACGTCTGCGAACTGGATATCCCAGGCAGGAGGGATCTGGGGGCCCCAGGTCACGGTGGTGGCCGAGATGCCTTTGCCCCCTGTAGGCTGGGCCATTCCGGCCCATTGGACAAAAGCCTTCCTTCCCTGTAATGAACCCAACTTCCTTGTTGCATGGACTTGCCCAGTTCCTCCTGGAATATTTGCGCAGGTGGAGCCGTGCTTGTCCAGAGCTCATCATCAAGTCCAAACTCCTCTCCAGCCAAACTCCCACCTGCATTTTCTTTGCATTGGGCTTTCTAGCAACACCCAAACTGCTGTGCTGCTATAAGTCCTCTTGTTCTGACCATCATGCCTTTGGCCAGGCCGAGCCCCTGCCTAGAACACCATTCCCCGTCCAACCTCCTCCCTCTGCCAGATGTTGAAGAATGAGCCCTAGAGCTTTCTCCTTCCCCGGGGAGCCTCCTGGGCGCTCCGGACAGTGTCTGCATCGGTGCTCTGCACTCCTTTAATTCCCCATGATGGTTCCTGCTCAGGGCTCACTGCCCACGTCCCAGGCTGCCTCTCCCGCTGGCTGTGAACCGCTCCCCAAGGGCAGGGCTTGGTCTTCCTCTCTCTGTAGCCCGACGGCATGGTACTCAGGAGGTGGTCAGTGGAGGGGCCGGTCCAGCGTGCACCGGAGGTTCAAGAGTGAAAAGACAGGGCCTCTGTACCTAGTGAATTCGCTGGCCAGCGCTTGGGGAGATACAGCCGACTTCTGAGGTTCTTACCCGTCTGGTGGTATCCCTTTTCTGGCAACTTTAGAGAATGACCCATCCCTAGCCCTCAAGGCCGAGGTAGGAAGGTTCTAGAAAGGTCAGGTAGTTAAGTGGTCAGGTGGCCAAGATAGGCCTTGAGGAAGTCAGGTCCTGAGTGAAGGGCAGAGAATGGGTGGTCCTGATGGACGGCAGGCCCGGGAAGGTGACCCCCTGGCAGGCTGCTCCTGCCACCAGCAGCCCTGCCCTTGCCCCACGCCGGGCCCAGCCCAAATGCAGAGGCAGGCTGGCCACGTGTCAGGAGGCGAGAAGGTCAAAAACGACAATGACGGCAGCAGAGAGCTCACTGGCTCCCAGGCCCTTCCTGCAGGAGTCCGCCTACAGGCTGCTTGCACTGAGTTCCACCCTCCGGGGACACTGGCTCTGCGATTCTGTCACTCAGCAGGTGTCTTCCGCACTTCTGGGACCCCTGCGTTTTGAGCGTCATAGCCGCTAGCTCTTCTGAGATGAGCGTCTCAGCGTTGACGGGGGCAGCCTGACTGCTGCCGGGAGGGACCTCGCTTCTGGATCCTGCAGCTCCGGAGGGAGGGTCTAGGGAAGAGATGGGGCCCCAGGAACACGTGAGCCGCCTCCCCTCGAATTACCGAATAGCCAAGTCGATTTGCTTCACCGGGACTGAGGCTGCTGCCCCGGACACAGGCTTCCCCTGTGGGTGACCTTGTGTCCCCATCTCCGAGGCCCCATCCTTTCTCCCCTCTACCGTTGTTCCCGCTTCCTCAGCCCCCTTTGCTTTCCCCCGATTGTCTTCAGCCAGACTTTTAAATCGTGCCCCACATCAAGTTGCCCCTGGTTGAACCCTCCAGGCCTCGCCAGGTCACTTCAGATAAGATCCGGACCTTTCTTCTGGGCTTCCCGGCACAGAGAGACCTGGCCTTGCCCACCGGATCTACTCCCTTCCGCTCCCTGGGCTCGTGTGTGTGTGATTCTGGACGTCACCCTTCTTCCCACCACGGGGCCTTTGCACTTGCTGTTCCCTCCACTGGCAATGCTGTTCCCACATCTGTGCTTGGCCAGCTTCTCCTTCCCCACACGCCTGGGCTTAGATGTCACCTCCTCCTGGAGCCTCTCTGGCGGCCTGGCTAAGGCAGCTCCTCTCCGTCACGGCGCTGCCCAGCCACCGCCCCAGCTTTTATAGTTTTTTATAGTGTTGGTCTTCACAGCCTCAAAAGGCTTGGTTTGTGACTGTCTCTAGTCCCTGTACTGGACTCTGGCCCCTGTGAGTGGGTAGCGTTTGTCTGTTTGTGCCCTTAGCTGTATCTCCGGGGGAGGGAGCGTTTGAGGGCAGGAGTGGGGCCTGAGCAGGTGCATGAATGAATGAACGACTTCTTCCTAATAATTGAAACGGGGAAGAAGCGTAAGGTGGCTACCGCATTATTTGGGGGGAAGAATCGGTGAAGTGGGTGACTAAGAATCGAGGAGGGATCATGTTCCAGAAGTTTCCAGGGAGGCCCAGCTTCACGGGCATGTGGCCCGGGCAGTCACACAGGCCCGTTCAGAGGGGCCTGTGCTCAGTTTACTGCTCTGCTGTCTTTGTCTTGAAATTCTTGCTAGGTTTTGAACAAGGAGCCTTGCTTTTACTGGTTGCTCTGGGCACCGCAAGTCACGTCACTGGTCCGGTCCAGGTGTCCCAGCAGTGAGGGGAGCGTATCCAGTCCTCACTCCAACTCGGGAGCCACAGGCTAGTCTAACCACCCTCATTTTACAGACGGGGAAACAGGCTCCAAGTTGGGTGGTGGGTTAGGTGGACCCCACACGTTCTACCCTAGAGCCCCCGCTCCTGCTACGACCCTCTCCTGTCTCCCAGACTCCAGAAATGGGAGGCTCGTGACTGTTGAATAAATGAATGAATGAGAGAGGGAAAGAGGACACACGGGGTGTCCCAGGCTCACCTGTGCTCCCTCCTGGCTCGCCAGCCCTTGCGACTCCTCTGGGATCAGCTGCCCCTGGGTTGACAGTCATCTTGTTGTTGTTGCCTACGGTGGTCTCCTCCAGGAAGCACGAGCGGATGTGGACTCTCTGGGCCACGCCCCCTTCGGAGTGAGGTCCTGGTTCGGGGATTTGAATTTTGATGGAAGCTTCCGGGCCTGTACCCAGGACAGAGACTGCAGGTCAGCCAAAGAGAGAGATGCCGGGGGGGGGGGGGGGGGGGCGGGAGGGGAGGTGGACGGTGAGAGCAGCTGGACGGTGGGCCTGACCCCCAGCCTGGTTCTCAGGTCCTCCACGGCTGTCCTCCTGGAACCTCCCCTCAGTGGCCCATGCCGTGCTCTGTCACTGGTGGACGCGTGGCCTCACACGGCGTATCTGCGCATGTCTTTCACCTGCTGGGGCTGCCGGCTCCCTCGGCCCCGGCTCTGCCAGCTTGGGTGCCCCTCCTCCTGCAGCCCAGCCCAGCTGAACTGGTCCTCTGGGCCTCCCCTGGGACTCAACCCCTCCCCCTGCTGCCTCCTGCTTCCTGTCTCTCTGCTGCCTGCTTCCTGGCAGCTCTGGAACACCCTCTCCATCTTCGGTTAGAATCTCCCTGTGGCCCCCCAGTCCGGCCCCCAGCCGCAGCTGTTTCGCTCCTGCCTCTCCCGGCCAAACGTCAGGAAAGAGCTGCCCGTGCTCTGTCTCCCCTCCTTCCACTCTCCGTGCCCCTTCTGTCCCCTCAGGTCACCACTGACCCCTTGTTGCTGGACCCTACAGCCCTCCCTTGATCTCACCGGCCTCGCCTCCTCTGGAAACCCGTCCCCTGGCGTCCCTGGTTCTCCTTCTCTCTCTCAGGCCTCTCTGCTGTGCTCCCACACCCCAGCCTGTCTCTCGATGACCAGTGCCAGGGAGGACGCGGCCTGGGAGCTCTGGTCACTTGTGACAGCGCCTAGGTGGCTCCTTAAATGCATGTCCAGTTCCAGTCCAGCCATCTCCTCTGTTCCCGCTTCAGCTGGCCCAGGAAATGACCCCTGCCCATTGTACAGATGAGGAAACTGAGGTTTCCTGAGGGGGGTAGTAGGGAATGGGAACCCAGGTGCTAACTCTAAAAGAGCCCCCCGCTCTACAGCCTCCTGGTGGGAGGGAAAGAATTTCCCATCATGCCTCTCTCCCCACAAGGACCGGCTCAAGTTCCATCTAGCCAGGAGCCGAATGCAGTGGGCTGGGGGTGGGGTGGCAGCCTGTTCTCCAGTTACCTGGGGGGCTGCCACAGGCGCTGTGGGCAGGGCCCTTGGCTGGGTTGCTGTGAAGACTCGTCTCGTTGCCGTGTCCCATCTGTACATGTCTGAGCACAGACTTCTCCATCCGGATGTCCTGGGGCCCCCAGGATCCAGCCAGGGGGCCCTGAGTTGAGGGATCAGTGGGTGCCATTGGAGGGAGGTAGAGGGGAGCCGAGGAGCCTGGCAGGGGACACAGAAACGTGACCCCTGACCCCCCCCTCTGACCTCCCCCTACCCCCTACCCGCCCCCCCCCCCCCCACACACACACACACACTAAGTCCTGGCCGGACAGAGGAGACAGGCTTCGGGATTCTTTCTGGACCCCATCAGACTGGGAGTGATTACTTCAGGGTCTGGACTGGAAAGCAGGTGGGCCGGCAGAACAGGTAGCGTGGGGCTCCGGGGTTTTTACCACTGGTGCCTGGGGCGTCACTGGGGCACTGAAAACCCAGACAATGGGCATATCCACTGCTTCCTAGCTGTTCTCAGTCCTCTGGGCCCGTCAGGAGAAAGTCTCCTTTGGGGTTAACTTGCTGTTGGCATGGGGCCCTCAGAGCTTCTGACATTGTTCTATTTTGTCAGCATTTATTTTTGATGGTAACCTTGGTAGTTTTCAAGGTAATGCTGTGAAAGTTTACTTTAAAATTAACTTGAGTAGAATAAAAAGTAAACCATTTAACAACATGGCGTAAAGAATCAGCCATGGGCGTGGCCAAAATGAGGGAGGTGGAGCTCAGAGGACCAAAGCTGGGGAAAGGTTGATCTAGATTCTAGAATCAAGTTCCTCATTTCACAGTTGGGGAAACTGAGGCCTGCAGCAGGGAAGGGCTCTCTCGAGGTCCCAGGGAGCGTTCCAACTTTGGGGCCCGCGCTCTCACTCACGTCCCATGGCTGGACTGATGGGTGGCCCTGGCCCCTCTGCCCACAGTGCCCGCCGTGCAGCAGGCACTCATTTGCTTACTGTATCTCACCAAAGCTCGGATACACCCATACGAAGCATCCCAGTTTCTGAGATGTGAACACATGGGAAAAAAGAGTGTCTCGGGACACACAGAATGCTCAACGACCCCTTGTGACATCCTAGAGAGGAAGAGCGAACTGAGTTGTTTCTTGTGGGAAAATATTGGGTCCCGATGAAAATGAGGCAAAAGATGTCGGCAGGAAGGGGAAGCAGGAGAGGTTTGATCCAGGCACAAGCAGGGACATCCTTATTCCTGAGAAAGCCAGGAAGGACCTTGGAGATCTGAAAGCTGCCCTTCCTCCCTGGAAGGTTGAATGCCCCCCCACTCCCTGCCCCCACCCAGATGGAGCAGATGCCCCGACAGGTCCCTTCTCCTGGACATTTCAGAGGACTCACCTTTTTCCCCAGAGGCCATTTGTCCCACTATGATATTCCTGTGTCCAATCTGGATGGCTTTGGAGTTCTCAATGGAAATGTGGCTGTTTGGTCCATTCTGACTGATCATGTTGATTGGATTTTGCTGGTAAATGACTGGGGTGGACTGATTTGTAGAACCTTCTGCAAAGTAACATTCCACTCAATCCCTTTGTATCTCTCTAGGAGTCAGAAGTTCCAAATACTAGTTGGCAGTATCAGAATCTCCTGGGGAGCTGGTTAAAACACAGATTCCCAGGCCCACCCTGGGGCTCTGAGTCAGCAGGTCCAAGGTGTGCCCCAGGAAGTGGAGTGTTTACCAAACACTGCAGGTATCACAGACGAGCCTTGCTTGGACTTTGTCCCGCAGGCCACCCTACCCCTGTGTCCTCTGCCACCCTGGGAGGATGGCAGATGCCTTGATGCTTGCCCACCCTCTGTACCTCTCACTGCGAGGAAACCACAGCCCTAACCATTGCTTCCAGGGTCCTCTCTTCCTTCAGGGAAGGATGCAAGGTGGCCGTCCACAGGCTGTTTCTGGCCATGGGATAAACTTTGCTTGACTCACAAGGCATTTTTAAGAATTTGGATTTGTCACCAGTGTTTTAACATCCAGCCTAGGAGGCTGAGACCCTCCTTGGGTACCATAAGTAGGGGTGTCAGCCCCACGTGGGCTCCACACACGGGGCCACATTCCCACCTTCGGGAGCCCTCGGCTCCTGTGCCTTTGTGAGCCCCTACATCCATAAAAAATATTTAAAATTACATTTTATGACTGCGTTGGGATATAGACAAATATAATATCGGCTAGAGTCATTATTAGCTATTCATTGTTACTATAATACTCATTTTTTCTTCTGATTTTAAGAGAAACTAGAGCATTTTTGTGACCCCCTAAAAGCACCGTGGGCTCTAGGCCTGGTACCTGCTGCATGTAATGGATAAGTCGGTTCTGGGACTCTACCCTGTGGGTATCTGAGCTCAGCCTAGCCTATTCCTTCAGCAGCCTTAAAACTCCAAGTTGGGCAAAGTGCTTACAGAAGACTGTTAGCAAACTCAGGCTGAGACCTGCGCCCAGGACTGATACAGTCAGGGGCGGGCCACACCTCTAGGAAGCCCTCCCTGGTTATTCCTGCCAGCATGCCCCTCCCTCCTGGAACCCTCCTCCAGGGACGGGTCAGCAAGAGCACAGCAAGCTTCTGACGAGGTGGGGCAGGCAAAGAGCTTAGCAGGAGCCCAGCAAGGACCAGGTGTTGGGTGTTATACCCTCTGCCCCGTCCAGGTGTGGGCAGCAGGTAAAGGGCCTACCTGGTCGATAAATAGCCCAAGTGTTTGATTTCTGGTCTAAGTCCAGGAGGTGCTTGTTCCTCATCGCGTACAAGTCTGGGTTGACTTCCTTTGCTGTCTTCATTCCCAGGGCCTGGGCAATGATCAGGGCTCTATGGGGCCCATGGGCTTCCAGAAACCGGAAGATCTCTTCCTCTGGGAGGCAGAACAGCAAGTAGTTAAGGAGGACCCCGGAGGCCGAATCCACTCCCCTGCTTACCCGCTGTGTGACCTGGGACAGACACAGCCTCTGTGCCCATTTTCCTCATCTGTAAAATGGGCATAATTATAATGGACCACAGAGGTTGTTCTGGGGGTTGGGGATGTTCGTCAAGGGCTCTGAACAGTGCCTGGCACGTCCTAGGTGCACAGCAATTGCCAAGTACCCATCACATGGTTTCTCAGCCGTTTAGCTTCTCTCACCGAAAGACAGAGTCTTGCCTCTGAACACTTTGTGGGGACCTGTTAGTGGGTGGGCCGTGGGCCCTGAACACTTGTAACTTCTCGAGTGGCCAAGGAGAGTTTGGGGTCAGAGGAAACAAGAGCTGAAAGGAAACAAGATGCTTACGCCGCTGACTGAGCTCAGGACCAGGCTTCCGGGGAATTGCAGCTGCACCTTTCTGGGGCCTCTCTGCTGGGAGGAAAGACGGTCAGGGGTCAGCCGAGCGGGAGAGGGGATGGGGACCCTACCAGACAGAGGTGGGCTGCTCTGCAGAAGCCCCTAGCGCATGGACGCTCCAAACTCGGAAGGAAATTAGCTTCAAAGCCCGCCCCACTCCCTTCCAGCTGTGTGGCTTGGGGTTGGGGGGAAGACCATCTACTCCCTCTGTGGTTGTGTGCGGGCTAGAGGACCCCCGGGCACCGCACCAGAACTAGAAAAGTGGATCTCGTGCGATGCTACGGCTCTTCTATTATTATCATATCATTACCGCCATCATCATCATTATTAATGTTTTGCTGAGCACCTACTACATACTGGCACTAGGCTCAGCCGTTTGCATCAAATCCTCTCACAACCCTACAAAGCAGCCCTACTGTTACCTCCACTGGCCAGAGAAAGAAATCAAGATGCAGTGAGGGTACATCATGTGTCCCTGAGGGCAGGGCCTCTATTTGAACCCAGGCCCAAATCTGGGCCAGGCCGTTGCCAGGACTGCTCGTGCTGGGTCCAACACCCGCCCCCTCCAACTGCCCCTGTCCCGGGGTGGCAGGTTACCCAGCTCTGCAGGAACCACTTCTTCGGTCCCACCATTGGCCAAGCTCCACGTCGCGGGGCCTACGAGCAGGACTGCCTTGGACTCCTTCTGCATCTTGTAGAGGACCTGGTTGAGTTTCTTCCTGGGCACTTGGCATTTCATTACCAGCTGGGCAGTCTTCACAGGGGAGCCAGAGTCCCTCAGCACCTCCAAAATCCTCTGCTCAATGTCTGGGGGAGGGAGACAGGGGCAGAGACAGAACTGAGTCCCCACAACTACCCAGCCTGGGCTGGTGGCCCTCCAGGAGAGGGATCCAGGGCAGAGGCAGGCACAGAGGTCTGAGCAGACATCCACCAGCATCTCTGTACAGGGAGGGGCACGTGGGCTGCTCAGAAATGACCTTGGCTGGACAGCCTGGTGGCCAGAGGCGGTGCCAGGCCTTCCGAGCGTCCCCCACCTGAGTGAGTGCTGGAGGGCAGGTGGGAACGCTCAGCTCTCAGACGTCCTCAGAGAGAGGGGAGTGGAGGCGGCAGGATGCTGGAGGGTGGGGCAGAGCACAGGAAGGGGGGAGGGGGGAGTGAGGCCCAGCCCGGTGTCCTCCATCCCCCATCCTTCTCCTCCCGGTGGAATCTGCCCGTCCTCTTGGGCTCACAATCCACTCGGGCGATGTCACTATTCATCCCCACCAGGAACCCAACGGCCGCTCAGAAATGGATCTTTCGCCCTGATGCCCAATCCCAGAGTCCTAGCAACACTGTCCCTGGCTGCCTCAAATCCTCTCTTCTCCTTTCGCTGCCTCTACCTTCTACTCCTTGTCACCACCATCTCCCGGATGACAGCAACGCCACCAACTCGTGGTTCTGCCAGCCTCGTCTTCACCCGCCCTCAGCTTCCCTTCAAGGGCCAACCTGTCTGCATTCCCTTCAGACGCACTCACCCCTGGGCCTTTGCACATGCTCTTCCCTCTGTTAGGAGCAATGTTCCCTCCCTCCACCTGTCCAACGGATACTCCTCCTCAGGTCTTGCTCAGACTCCATCGTTGGGAGGCTGTCCTGGATGCCCTGAGCGGGTGGGGTGCTGGGTGTGTGTGGGTCCCCTGCAGAGTGTCCCCAAGGATCCCCTGCTGGGATTGCCAGGTTCAGTGTAGTGGCTCAGTGTCTAGCATGGGGCCGGGCACACAGTAGGGTCTCAGGAAATAGCATTTGAATGAAGGAGTGACTGAGTGAAAAAGTGAGCGTACACTGCTGGGTAGGTGTTTGCCCAGATGACCTGGGCGAGGGATGAGTAGCTCTCCGGGGCCTCTGTTTCCCGCCCCCCCTGAGTTAATGGTCCTAAGCAGGGTGCCTCGAGGCTCAACGAGGAACTTTCCAAATGGCCCCAAATGGCCCCTACTCCTCCCAGACAGGCTCCCGTAAACCCAAGCCAGCTGCCCTGTGGGGAGTGAGAGAACTGGTCAGACACGGGGCCTGCAGCGCCAGGGGCTGGGGAGAGGAAATGTCTGCCCCGAGAACCCTGAGGAAAATGCAAAGCAGGGCCCTTCTTGGGAAGACCTAGGTCCCCTTCCAGGGCAGCAACCCAATCCTTTACCTTCTGGGTTTTTCCTGGATTCCTAGTGGGCGGCACTAGCGGGGGAAGGGACAACCCATTTGCCAACTCTGCGCTGGGCACCGTGGCCTTGCCCTTATGGTCGGAATGTTTGCGTCCTTCTGGGCGCAGGTGATGTGCAATTAGAACACGTGGGGTCACCCACCCCTTCACCCACCAAACTACCCCTCAACTGGGATACCCGTCCAACCCACTGTGGCTTTGCCTAGTTTTAAAAAGAGTTTTGGTTCTTAAAAAACCTGCCCCTGGGGGAGCCTCTTCCTCCCCCTCCAGTGCCCTGACCTCAAAGGGGAAATGGGGTCCATGGCGGGGCTGGCGTCACCTGCTGAGTCTTCAGTCTGGTGAAACGGATGAAGTGTAAGTGACACGTCAGTTAAAAGGAAAATCTGCCGGGGGGCAAGTTAAATTCAGTTACCGGGTGCCCCTGACATGTCTCGTTGGGGAAGTGCAACAGGAGCTTGGGAACCAGCCTGGGGTCCTGGGTCACACCCAGTCGGCACCCCTCCCCAGCACACCCTATTTTCCTGGTTTTGAGCCCCAGCTCTGCCACCTACTAGCTATGTGACCTCTCTGGGCCTCAGTTTCTCTATCTGTGAAATGGTGATAATAGCAGCTACTTCAGAGATTGTGGTGAGGATTAAATAGCTAACAATCACAAAACAAAGACAAACAGGGCTTTCCTGGTGGTGCAGTGGTTGAGAGTCCACCTGCCAATGCAGGGGACATGGGTTCGTGCCCCGGTCCGGGAAGATCCCACATGCCGCAGAGTGGCTGGGCCCGTGAGCCATGGCCGCCGAGCCTGCGCATCCGGAGCCTGTGCTCCGCAGCGGGAGAGGCCACAACAGTGAGAGGCCCGCGTACCGCAAAAAAAAAAAAAAAAAAAAAAGGCAAACAAAAAGCGTCCCAGCCCACAGCCCTCACGCTTTCAGTGGGGACCCTAGAAAAAGCACTGCTCAGTAACAGTTAACTTGCATCATGTGCTTCCAGGAATAGAGTGCTATCCGAGGAATGAATGCAGCAGGAGGAAAACCACATACATGCACTTGCCCCTCTTAGCAGACAACTTCTGTCCTTCCTCAAAATGAGTGTGAAGACGGGTGTTAAGGCCCCAGGCTCTGCCGTGGTCCCCTGAGTCATTTCACCTGCAAGCCTCAGTGATCTCACTCGTAAGATGGAAACCTCATCGGGCCTGCGGGTTATTGCAAAATGCACACAAAGCATGTTGCAAGAGGCCTGGGCAGAGCAAGGCTCTGAACCTGATGCCGTGCCCTCTGTCCCTCTTTCTTACTACCGTTGTGCTTTCAGATACTGTCCTCTCGTGACTCTAATCTGGACCAAGAAAAGGAACCAGAGAAAAGGTGCAAGTCCCACCCGGGCACTCCCACTGTTCCTTAGAAGTAAGAACGTACCTGCGTCTCCTGGGCTGGCAGGGGCCTCGGCCATGCTGGCAGCTGCGAGCCCAGGCGACTTGAGGGCAGCGGCAGGCTCCCCGACCCCGTGGCCTGGAGAAGGTGGGTCCGGTCGAGGCTGGGTGTGCTTTTGTGGTCCTGGCGGTGCTTTGCCAGCTGTGGAGCTATTCCAGCTTCACCCAGCCAGCTGTCAGCTGTTCACACCCCCCGGAAACAGATGCCTAGTCAGCCCAAGCTGATCAGATTCCGGAGAAAAAGAAAATGAAACTTCTGTGTATGGCTTTTGAAGGAAACAAAACCGAAAATGAAATTGATAAGTGAGACACAGTTAGGCCTCCAGCTAGATGCTAGCAGGGAACAGCTGAGCTGGGCAAGACCAGCGCTTCCTCTGGGGCCAGGGGACTTCCCACCGCTGCCCACCCTGAGCCCCACACTCAGGCCAAGACACCTGGGTGGGTGGATGGGTGGGTGCCTGCGTTTGTGCATATCAGAACAACAACCCTCTTTAATGAGTACTTACTATGTGCTTTCCAATCTCGTGTGCCCCTGAATCATCTACAGGGTAGGGGCTAGTACTGGCCTCTTTTCTTAGGAAACTGAAGCTTGGGTCAGTGAGGCCACTAGTCCAAGGCCACAGAGATGCTTGGGTTCTAACTCAGCCCCACCATTTACTGTCTGTGGCGCCTTGAGCAAGTTATTTAACCTATTTATGCCTCAGTTTTCTCATCTATGAAATGGGCTAATACAAGTAGCAACCTCAGGAGGTGGTAGTGAGGACTAAAAGGGTTAATTCATGCCTTCTACAGCCATGAACACAGCTGGACACCCACTTACCTGCTTCTGGAAGAAGGATGCATCGCTTTTGTAAATTCTCAAAGGGGCCATTGACACCCCCCCTGCCCCAAGCAGTTCAGAGCCACTGTTCTGGTCCAGGTAACAGAACGGTAAACTGAGGCCTACAGAGGTGAACGGCTTTGTGTGAGGCAGCCCAGAGTGTCAAGAACTCAACCCTGGAAGTCCCTGGGCCTGGGATCCCAGCTGCAGAAGCTGGGGAGGGGGCCAGGCCCAGGCTCCCAGGGGTCCCCATCCCTAGCATTTCTGCAAAGGGAGGAGCTCAGGAGCAAGGATAGCCATGGAAGGGGCCCCGGAGACTTGACTCAAAGCTGTCCTTGCAGAGCAAGCAGGAAAAATCCTGATGCCCAGTCCACACGCAGACCACTTAAACCCCAATCTCGGGAGGCAGGGCCGAGAGTCCCAGGTGACTTCATTCCAACCAAAGGGGGAGTGTTGGACAACTCAATAAAAACAGGAAGCCACGATGATGCTTTTGTTCCTTTTTTCATGTAAAACCAAAGAAACGTGTATCTCTATGTAAACTGACAGTCTTAATGTTAAATGCGAAGTAATTGGAGGTGTTGAGGGAGATTGTGGGGCGCCCTCCGGGCTCTTGCTGAGCCCCTGCGGGAGGCTGGGAGGCGCCGTGCCTGGACCAGCCACTAGATGGCGCCCGCTCACCAGCCTGCGTCCCGGCTTCCCTCGTCCGGTCCCTCTGATTTAGGGAGGCCTCTCACCCCGTCCCCCACCCTAGAAAAACCCAAACTCCATCTGGCTGTACCCCAGCTTCTCCCCACTCCCCATGCCTCTCCTACACAGGCTCCTTGGCTCCTTCCCTGCGTGCTGCTGACCCCTTAGTATGGACACCCCGACCTAGGCCTTGACTAGGGTGCCTGGTGGGCTTGCAGGTCCGGCTGAGGAACTCAAGCTTGATTTGAGGGTCAACTTTGCTTCTGGCCCGTGTCTGTCTGGACATGTTTGGATGGCCCTTTCCGGTGCCCCTGTGTCCCCATCACCCCCTCCCTAGCTCTGTGTCACTACCTCCCTGAGCCTTGGTTTCTTTAATTATAAAACAAAGATAATAGATAAGAAAAAGCATGTTTATCTGACCTTTAGTTGGTGTTCACAAAATTTGCATCATTTAGAAAATGTGATGTGGTGGAGCTCCATAACTCCATAATATAACTTCTAGACATTGGGGGGGGGGGGAAAGCAAGAGAGAAAGAGAAAGAAAAAACAATTTAATGTGGGTGGGCTCCATCTTCCATAGCATTTTGTGGCAATTTGGAATTCATGGAAGCCATGTACCTGCTGTGAGCATCTCACCACACTGAGTGGGGCTCTCGCTTTTAAAGTTTTAATTAGCTTGCATTTCCTCTTCTCAATTTAAGAGACTTTCCAGGTAATTTTGACCATGAGGTTTGTCTTCAACTGCAATATCTGTGGCTTAAACGATACAGAAACTTGTGTCTCTCTCCTACAACAGTCTGGTAGGCAGTCCAGGTGTGGTGTGGCACACCATAGTGTTGAGACCCAGGCCCCTTCTATCTTGTTGCTCTGCCATATGTGGCCTTATGTTCTAAGACGGCTGCTCAAGCTCCAGCCATCACAACTGCATTACTTACAGCAGGAAGGAGGCAAGGGAAGAAGAGTAGGTACCGCTCCTTTAAGAAAACTCACAAGTTGCACAGACATTCCCCTGACATCCGTCAGTCCCATGGCCCAGCAAGGGAGACTAGGAAAGATCGTTATTCTGGGCCACCAGGCACCTAGCTAAAATTAAGGGATCGACTAACTTCCAAATAGGTGACAACAGATATCAGAGGATACTTAGCTGTCCCTGCCATTGCAAGGCTCTGTTTTCCCCCCAAGAAAGGAACGAGGAAACCTCCTCTATGCCTTGAAGTATATCTGTTCTCCAGAGCTTATGTATTGAGCAGGTCCGAGGCTGAGTTCAAAGGTAGTTCCCACACTCTCAGAGACTCCCGTCCAGCATGCAAGACAAAAGGGGAGAGGAAGGGAGACAGGGACTCTGGTGACCCCCGACTCTGCCTGGGAAGGACCTCAAAGCCCACAGGAGTTCCAAGATGGCGCTACTGCCTGCTGGGGCCCAGATCCCTTTTTGTCTTGGAAAGCACACTCCTTTTTCATGGCTTGTGTTTTTCTGGAAACTATTAGAACTCTCCGCCCAAACCAGATGATAATTACATGTTACTGATCTCTAGTCTTTAAATTTCTCTCTGTCTCTCTTTTAAAAGAGAGATATTTTTACTGCACATTGTGTTGGCAAAACCCAGTCTCCTTTCTACCCGGCAGCCTGGATGTTACGATCAGGGTTCCTCTGTGAATTCACCTCGGGGGGAGGGAGTGGAAAGGTCTGAAGGCACCAAGCGGGGACAATAATGTGTCTTTGGCCAGGGGCAAAGGGCAGAGAGCCAGAGGTGGCCAGAGACAGGGACTGAACGAGATCACAAGAGCTACCAGCGGAGGGCGAGGGACAAAGACCCAACCAGGGGCTGCAGCGGGCAGCGGGTTCTCAGTGCAGCCCCCCAAGGCATCTGCCTGGGCTCCATTCACTGACCTTCAAGGCAGAGCTCAGTGAGCCTCCTTGGGTCATCACGTCGGAGAGACCTGGGGTTCTGATCCCCGGGCCCCGATCTCGTACCTCTGCGCCTGGAGCCGGTCACTACCCTTTCTGAGCCTCCATTTCTCCTTTTGTAAAAGGGGATCACAGCAGCCCCACCCTGGGCTTGTGGCAAAGCTAATCCGAGATCTTGCTCCGGAAGGTCCCAGCAGAGCACCGCGCACGTAGCATGTGCTCAATAAACAGGAGCTACCGTATCTTCATGGTATGACCCACCTGTCCCTCTCTGAGTGACAAGCAGTCCCATTTACTCATCTGGTCTTGCACCAACTCATTCCTTGTGCCTCCTTTATCCCAGGCGAAGTGCTGGAGCCAGTGGGGGGCGGGGTGGGGTGAGGGCGCTGCAGGGAGAAAGCCCCGACCCCCTCCTAGTTCCTGGCTCTACTTCCCACGTCGGCTGCAGAAAAGGCCACACTACCCAATCGAGGGATTGACGGGTGACTCAGGCCAAGTCCTGGGTCCCCTCCCCCAACTCCCAGCAGTGCTGGCTGGTAAAGGGGAGCTGGGCAGGGGTCACATGAGTCAGGGAGCTGGCCAGGGGCCAGGGCATTGAAGGCCGTGATTGAAACTTGTGATCTTCCCTCGGGGCAAAGGAAGAGTTCCTGGAAGATTTTCACCCAAGGTGGGCTGGGGATTGGGAGAGACCGCCAGGGGTGCCAGAGAGCGTTGGCAGGAGGTTGACGGGGGAGAGGGGCTGCGGCCACAAGGAGGCTGTGTGGAGTCCAGGGGAGGGACCTGTGGCCAGCATCAGGCTGCTTTCACACCCTTCCTTCCCCCACTAACTCTATTTAGAAGTCCTTCCCCACATCCCCCAAAATAGATTGAAATGAATTCACAACTAACTTTTATTTTTATAATCAAAAGACTTTTTGATAATGCTGCTTCCAAAATTCTTTGCCTACAAGAAATTCATTTAATTACAATTGGCCACAATTCCTCCACCGAGGGTCCAGTATTCTTGGGAATTCTTGCACAATGAAGAGATCTCACCTATAAATTTGTTTCAAATATAATGAAAAATATAACGTTTCAAATATAACGAAAAATTTTTGATGACCAAATGGAACAGCTAATGAACTTGACATAATGTTACGTCTTCTAGATGTTTAATTAAACATGTATTGATTCTGATTTTGCCAGGTTTTCCCCCCATATTTTGGAGTTCATTTTCAAAAGCTCTCGAAGCATCTGTAGGCCTGAGGTGCTAAGACTTCTACACCTAGAAGATAAAACGGGGAAAGGCAGAGAGACAGATCGCGAGGGCCAGGATTCCTGGTCTTTTGGGGATCGTGGCCCAAGGTGAGTTGTGGCCAGGGTATTGTCAAGTATGGGGTAGAAGATGGGGCACCAGCAGAATACTTTTATGAGTTAATTCGTAACTTCTTTTAGTTTTAAATGGGTAACGCACTCTAAAATTTGACCCGAAAATGTTTCTTAAAAGACTTATCAACTGGATAGCAACTGATTTATTTAGAGCTTACTATTTCTAGTGCTTTACATTCTTTTATTCAATTCTTCCAGCAATCCGACAAGTAATATTAAATCTGCATTTTAATATTAAATCTGATAAGAAAACTGAGGTACAGAAAGATTACTAAGTAACCTGGGCAAGATCACGTGGCCAGTGGGTGAAATTGATGGAGTTGAGACCCAGGCTATCGAGCTCTAGAAGCCAAGCTCTTCGCAATTATTTCTATTGTTATGAACAGGTACGTGTCATCCTGCCACAGGATAAGGAGCAACGCTTTCTATGCTGGACAGCTTAGTGCTGCCTGCTGTGACTTATCAGATCTAGCAGGAAAAAGGTTGGTATTTTATTCTTTTTTCTAAAGTTTCTTTGACTGAGTGTGCCTGTCTCAGTCAGCTTAGCTGCCATAACAAAATACCATAGGCCAAGCGGCTTAAACAACAAATATGTATCTCTCAGTTCTGGAGGCTGGAAGTCCAAGGTCATTGGAAGATTTGGTGTCTGGTGAGATCTACCTCCTGGTTCTTAGATAACCGTCTTCTCTCTGTGTCCTCAGATGGTGGGGGTGAGGGGGAGTGAGCTGTCTCCTGACTCTTATAAGGGCACTAATCCCATCATGGGGGATCCACCCTCATGACCTCATTTAATCCTAATCACCTCCCAAAGGCCCCACCTCCTAACACTGTCTCATGGTGGGGTAGGGTTTCAACACTGAATTTGCTGGCAGGGGGACCCAAATATTCAGTTCCTAACAGTGTCCCTATGAGCACAGCCCTGTCCTAAGTCCTCGGAGACACAGAAACCTAAGTTAGTAGAAAAGAGTCCAATGTTTAAAATTTTTGTTCTCATTAACAATTTTTATATTGATTGATTGAAATGATATTTTGGCTATATTGGGTTAAAAACAAGACTTGGTGACTGTATGTCCACACCTGAGCGGACACACAGGACCCCCTCCATACCTTCCTCACAGGGAGCTCTTCTCTCTAAGGTGCTCTGATCTCTCGCTGTACCCACCACCACTTTAGAGTTTGTAGTCTGAGGCTGGGTGCCCCAGAAGCACACTCTGAGGCACAGAGTTGAGTGCAAGGAGTTATTTAGGAGGTGATGCTAGGAAACCCTGGGAAGGTGGTGGGGACCTGGGACAGGGGAAGGATGGGCTAATCGAGGGCTTCGCCGTCAAGCAAGCCCCCTGGGGGCACCTGGGGTTCAGTGCCACAGGGAGCGCTAGGAATGCTGGGAGCATGGGGAACATCTTCTCAGGGCTCCCCACCGAGGTTGAGGGAGCTGGGGTGCTTACCCTCCACTCCCATCCCTGAAGGAGGCTGCTCCCAACTGTGTCAGCCTGCCTGGCCAGCCTGTCTGGCCTGCAGCATGGTGGGCAGCTGGACCCACATGAAAGAAATGGAGAAGGCCAAGGAGGTATGATGGGGTTACTGATGGCTTTTGCTGCAGTTCTCTGCACAAGTAACTCCTCTTGGCACTGAGGCCCCAAGGGTTAACTAGCTGGAGAGGGACAAGGGGTGGATTTGAATCCAGATCAAATGATCACAGAGCTGGGCCCTGAGTCCATCCTTTGCAGCTTCCCCTGCATTTGCCCACAACTGTAAAGAGCAGGCAGAAGTCTAACTCCATGAATTTTAAAAATTCATTTTTACGTTTGCTCACTCAATCAAGTTAGATGCTTTTAAAGGCAAATTTAATTATTTTGAGCTCAATAAAAGCCTTTTAATAAGCTGAACATCATGGTTTCAGTGTTTTGCTTTCAGGGTTATCAGTCATGGCAAGGAGGGGCCACAAAGGAGAGGGGAGAGTGGGGGTGGGGGCGTGGGGCAGCGGGGAGGGGCAGATCATGCCAGCCCCCACACACGGGCATGAACACACACGTACTCACACACGCACACGCACGGGTGGATATTTATTTTAAACTTTTATTTGCACATTTAAACCCATCATTTATTCCAAATCGTTTAATTGTGAAGCTTTTATAATATTTTGTTTTATTTTTAGAAACAGTTCTTTTACTTCGAGACAACTGTACAACGTGTTAAAGAAAATGCGATGCTGATTTGGCACAGACTTCCTGTGTGTTCTGTCTCCCCCGTTTGGCTCACACATCCTTCCTCACTCTGAACGTTCCATCTATGCCCGCGACTGAGACAGGAAGCCAGACACACATGCTGAAATAATTTCAACAAATATCAACTTTAAACCAACTTGAAGTAGTCAAAATGGCAGGGCTGGTTCAGGCACCGCGGCCTTCCCCAGCTCGGTGCAAAGGAGGCAGCACAGGCTACACATGGCAAAAGTGTTGCTGTGTTTATAGAAAGTTTTCTGTTTTCATTATTAAGGCCTTTACTTGTCCAGTGTAATGACACCTGCTGCTTTTGGCTGTCCAGCACCCAGCCCCCTTCTTCTGGCATGATCACTCCAATTTTCCTTTGGTGAGCCACCTCACCCCCTTCTCAATCCACATGGATGGGAGGAAGCTGACCCCACCTCTAGGTCCAGAGCAGGGCATGAGACTCAAACCAGGCCAACCAGAGCACTCTCTTCTTTTGGCTGTAGTGCTTGGCTCAGGGATGGGCACATGACCTGAGCCAGCCAATGGGATTCTATTCTGGGACTCGTGATAGAAGATTGAGAGCTAATTTCTTCCCACTTGACTTAGAGCTGTCAGGAAATGCACCTGGAGAAAAGGTGGTGGGAGAGGAGGATCTACTTGAAAGGGAAATCGGTAGAGGTGGCAGTTTGATGGAGACAGACACCTTCCTAACATCATGGTGTGCACATCTGGACCTGGAGGGCATGTGATCTAGCCCAGCTCCCAACCAGTTGCAAGAGTCAGTGATTCCCTCTTCTGCTGAATTCAGTCTCAGTTGTTTTGGGTCATTTATTATATAAAGAATTAACAAGAACATACACTTTTATCAGACAGAAGACTAAAATACTGGATGAATTGATTCAAGGCTACTTGGTGGATATCTAGGAATGGAAAGCATTTTTGAGGGAGGATAGAGAGGGAGAGAATCCTTTTGCCATATGCTTGGCATGTGGCCTCTGCTTTTTCACCCTCAGTTTGAACCACTGTGTTCTGTAAAAACATTAATATTAGGAGCTTCTTTCTTTTATCCTGATGAAATAATATCACCTGTGTACTGAGACGTATGCCTGGGCTGTTCATCACAAGATAGTTTATAAACGTGAAGGAATTATAAACAACCTAGATGTCCAACCAAAGGGGACTAGTTAAGTAAATTAGGAAATCTGTACAATAGAATTCTCTGAAGCTATGAAAAAAATGCCATATAGAACTGTATTTATGGATAAAGAAAAGTGTTTATAGTATATTAAGGAAAGATGTTTATAAAGCTAGAGGATGATTCCATTTTTAAACATATGTGATTACCTATAACATAGAAAAATGCCTAGAGAGAGTACGGATTATCTCTTAGCAATACATAGCTGATTGGTTTTCTATATTTTCTACAATATAATTTGTATTCTATAATTTTCTACATTTTCTACAATAAATGTGGATTACCTGTGTATCTTGTCTGCTGGGGCTGCCATAACAAAATACCACAGAAGATGGGGAGCTGGGGGCTTAAAGAACAGAAACTAATTTTGTCACACTTCTGGAGGCTGGAAGTCTGAGAGCAGTATACCAACCTGGTTGGGTTCTGGTGGGAACTCTCTTCTTGACTTACACATGGCTGATTTCCAACTGTGTCCTCTGATGGTTGAGAGAGAGAAAGAGAGAGAGAAAGAGGGAGAGAGAGCATGGGGTGGGGGCTTGGGAGAGTTCTCTGGTATCTCTTCTTCTAAGGGCACTAATCCCATCATGGGGGCCCCACCCTCATGATCTCACCTAAGCCTAATTACCTCTCAAAGGCCCCATCTCCAAATACCAACACATTGGGGGTTAGAGATTCAACACATGAATTTGGGGGACGCAATTCAGTCCATAGCACAGTGTAATAAAAAATAATATCAAAACTCAGTTCTTTATATTGAATGGGACTTTGCGTGCAATGAACAATATCCACATAGTCACAACAATGTAAATGGCATTTACTGAATTTCAGTTTTAGGATCAACTCACAGATAAAGCACAGAGGACTGAATTATGCTATGGGCAGAATAGAAATGTCACTCATCTTGATAAGTTGGAAGTAAAAATGGAGAGAACACAGGTAGAAAGGAAGTGAAAGGAGGTTGGGAAGAGGGGGTGAGCTGAAGACCAGCCAGGCCAGGGGTACAGTCTCCTCAACTTGCCAGGTGGGGAGTCCAGAAACACTGTCCTCATAGAAGGAACACAAAACAGAGGTGTAGATAACAGTACTTGAAGTCATAAAGACAATCATAAAAGGAACCCAAGTAAGAACATTTCTTTATTGGGAAGTAGGGAGGCGTGTCAATGTGCTAAATATTTGTCTGTCGAAGCAGGAAGTCAGTAAGTAACGTCTTGACTTTGGGAAACCGCAAGCTAGAGGTAGAAGATTATTGTTTTGGAGATGAAGTAGTCATTCTCAGAAGGAAGAGGTATAAGAACGGTTGTTGCCTCCAAGGACTGGGCTGTGGGTTTGGAAAAGATGGGGCAGGAGGCTGTTGCTTTGGACCTGCTGTTTTACTTTGATAAGAATGTAAAATATACACAATAAAAAAACAAAAAACAAAAAAACAACCACATCCCCGCCTGTTACAGACTATAAGGGACAGTGTCCTGCTGATCTCAGTGGGCCTCTCAGCAAGAACCATGGGGCAGGACTCACCTCCCAGGCCTGTTTCCCGGAAGAAAACAGGACTCAGGTTGGTAAAACAATCCATGTTTGCAGGACCTTGAAGGGAGGGGAGGTGGAACAGGTGAAGCCCAGGGGAGTTTTTCAGGACAGTGAATCTCTTGTGTATGATACTGCAATGGTGGATACATGACACTATGCATTTGTCAAAACTTTACAACACAAGGGATGAACCTTGGTGTATGTAAATTAAAAAACATTTAGGAGGTCAGAGGATCCCTGGATGGAAGGCAGAATGTGACAAGACACTGTAACTGTCTTACAAACATGTGTCACTGCCTCAGGGAAAGGGGTTGGGGGAAAGGGTGCTGACCTAAGTATCTTTGGAAATGTATGACCCTTGATATGATGTGATGAGAAGGGCACATTACCTCTGGGTTCTTCCTCCCCAAAACCCGTCATCCCAGTCTAAACTATGAGAAAAACCTCAGACATATTCCAATACAGGGACATCCTACAAAATAAATACCTGACCAGGACTCCCAACTCTCAAGGTCATCACAAACAAGGAAAGTCTGAGGAACTGTCAGAGCCCAGAGAAGCCTCAGGAGTTGTGATGACTAAATGTCATGTGGTGTCCTAGGTGGGGTCCTGGACCAGGAAAAGGATGTTAGGGAAAAGCTAAGGAAATCTGAATAAAGTTTAGACTTTAGTTAATGATAATATATCAACATTGATTAATTAATTGTAACAAATATATCACCCTGGTATAAGATGTTAATAATGGGTGAAACTGGGTGTATGGAAAGCCCACTATTTTCTCAATTTTTCCATAAACATACAAGTGTTCTAAAAATAAAGCTTATTTTTTAAGATTTATTTTTTTTTAAAAAAGATACAAAGAAGAATGGGATTCTTTTCTATCTTTGGTTGTGATGCCTGGAGCTGCAGCAGCCATCTTGTAGCCACGTGGGGTTCTAAAGCAGAGATCAGAAAACTTTTCTGTAATGGGCCAAATGTAAATATTTTAGGCTTTGTGGACCATTTCGTCTCTGTCGCAACTAAACTTTATCGTTATTGCACAAAAGCAGCCATAGATGATGTGTAACTAAGCTGGTGGGGCTCTGTGCCAATAAAACTTTATTTACAAAACCAGACAGCTGGGGATTTGGTCCACGGGTCATAGGAGAGTAGAGAAGGCACTGGCTCTGGGTGATGGGGATGGTGGGTGATGGGGGAGACCAGTTGGCCTGTTGATTTTTAGGTAACTGCTGAGGTCCTGGCCTCACAAAGAGCTACCTAAGGCTGCCCCCCGCTACTCCATCTCAATGTCAGACCTGCGGGAGGCCAGTCAGGGGCTCTTCCCATCACCTGCAGCACACACCAGCCTGGAGGCTGCGGAGGGAGGACGGGGTCTTTCCTGTCATCCTGTGTCCCTGGTACGGGCGTACAGAGGATGTGAAATACCTGCTTATCAGATAGGCTCTAAAGGAAACTTACGCCCTTCTCTTGGTCGCATGATTATCTTCCTGGTGTTTCTAACCGCGCTGGGCTTCTCCGTGCCCCCACTCCCACCCAGCCAGGGGCTCAGCCTCCCCTCCAGGGCATGGTTTTGCCAGGCTGCGCAGGTGCCCTGCTGAGTGCCCTCGCGGCCTCTGCTCACGCGAGCGCCTGGTTCGGTCTCTGCTGTCCTCGTCTTCCTTCCTCACATCCTTGAGCTCCAAATCCAGCCTTCACAGACCTCTCCCAGCTCCTGACAGCACACTCTCCTTGCCCTCACCATACTGGGCAGTGGTCCCAGGCTGCGAGTCTGTCTCTAGAACCAGAAGGTGAGTTCTTTGAGGTCAGGGTTGGGTCTGATGCGCCAGCATCCCTCAGCAGGGCTCAGAAAACGTGGGGGGAGTGAGTGCAAAGTGAGGCCTCCCGAAAGGAGATGCCACCTTCACTCAGAATTTGGCGTTGTGCTTGGAGCCTAGTAGATGCTCAGTGAGTATTAGCCGTAGCGACGTCAGTTGTTAGCCTGGACCCACATGGCGACTTCTGCTCGAGCTAAACTCAAAGTGGGGCAGGGGTGTCAGCTCTTTGGTTAGAACCGCAACTCCCCTCTCCAGTGGGGAAAAGCTCTGTTCCGACCGACCCCACCACCTGGGGAGGTGATGCTGTCTGTGTGCTCAGCCCGGGACATGCAAACTCACCCAGAATCTTCGAGGGACATTCAGGTATAGGGAAACTGTCCCAGGGAGCCTGTGGCTAATGAGAGTGGCTAATATTTGTGTCTGCCAGGCACCCTTTGGCATCATTGAATCAGACACCACCTCACAGGCACTGCTGTCAACCCATTCTACAGACCAGGTGACTGAGGGTCAGCAAGGGGAGTGACCGCCAGTAAGAGGCACTCGGGTTCTGGAGCCAGGCCAGGGCAGAGCACCGCGGTCCCTGCTCTCACCAGCCAAGAGCAATGAGCTCTTTTGGTGTCTCCCCAGTTCTCTGTAATCTTTTCACCAGAGAGGGAAACAGGTAAGGCAGACGTGTGTCCGGTTCTGCCCCAATCACAGGGCTCTATGGCCCAGAAGATTACAAGACCTGGAATGAGGCCAAACAATGTCCATCCCTGGGGGTCAGCTCTGTTTTGACTTGAAAAAAAAAATCCTTGACCAGACATGAAAAATGGTTCAATTTAGAGAAATAAACAAGAATTTCTGTAGTGGGCACTGTGAGTGTCCCACCCAGACCCTCGGGATCCCATTCCCTGCTTCCATGTGGGTCGCTGCTAGGGGCTGGCATCCGGGGATGTTTTCAGCGGGCCACCCTGGGGCCTGGGGGAGTCCTCTCTGCCCCACTCTCAGGCAGGAAGAGCCAGGAGCATCTGAGAGCCTGCCTCTCCCGGGTGCAGTCTGCATCCCAGAGCTTCCCAGACTCCCTGCGGATCAGCCTGAGGCTGGGACTTGGCCTAAAACAGTCCCCCTCGCACTTCTCCTCCCTCTGGCCTTTTCCCAGCTCCCTTCACTGTCTCCCCTGGGAGCAGAACTTTGATACATCCCTTCACACAAGTCCACGTCTCTGGAAGAGCCCCATTTAAGACAGTTTCTTTCTCGCAGCCCTTACCAGAGCTTTCATCACGCCACGGTGGCTGATATCCCAAGAGGGGGGAAAAGTAGGCAGTATTTTGCAAACTCTTTTACCCCAATGTCACCCAACGCACCCCCTGCCCGTGCAAGTGTTTTCACTGGGCTCCCTGAACGCTGCCTGAATGAAAACAGAGAGGTTGATGGAATCGCTCAAGGCCACACAGCAGCTCCGAGGGATTGCTTCCTTCCCACTAAAGGCATCCAAGTGTTGGTGCCGAGGGCGGTGGGGTGGTAGAGGGAAAGCAATGCAGCCCAAGAAAGCGAAAGAGCCTCGTTCCAAAGAATTGTAAAATTTATTGTATAAGTATTGCAGCTTTTCAGAATGTCATCATTGCCACTAATGATTATTGATACACAACAAGCGATTTCATCAGGCCTGTGGACTGGCATCCAAATACAGAGTCTTACGCAGCAGCAACGCGGGCGCCGCACCCAGCGTGCCACGGAGAGTTTACATACGTGTAACTTGAACAGAACTTGGGAAACAGGGCTGCGAAAGAGAGCGGTTCCAATGCCAAGGGAGCAACGTGAAAGCGTCACCATCAGCACAACCACCATGGAACCAGGCAGGCAAATGAGAACGCAGCAGGTCCTTCTGAGCTCTATAGTACAGCAGAATTTGAAGCGCAGTTTCCGGAAAACCAAACAAAACGGAACATTTTCTCTCCTTTGTCATCAGCATGTTCTACGGATCTGGAAGCTTGGTGTTGCACGTAGAAAAGAAAATTCTCTGAAAAGTACAATTCACAGAGCAGACAGAAAAGGACTGGGAAGGGTTCGGTCCTCGCCCCGCCCCGGTGTTTGCTAGCCGTGGGGAGGCGTCGCTCTCAGCTCCTGGCAAAGACACGGGGACGTGGACGGCTCTTAGCGCACTTTGCTAAGTCCGTCTGTGTGGACCTGGGCTTGGCGGGGGAAAGAGTTTTCCTCCGGAGGAAATGTGATGATTGACAAGCGGGGAAACAATGAGAGGCTTAGAGAAAGCCAAGCTCTGCCACCTTCTCTGAGCCCAGCCTGGTCCCCCTCCAACCGGCCACTGCCAAGGGCCACCCCCAACCCCACCAACTTTCTACTGAAAAAAGGGGGCCTCCCGAGGGATGCGCAAAGGCTTTTCAAAGGTAAGGACACGACAGCTAACACCTAGTGGAAGGAGTGTACCCTCAGGGCTCTGGGTCCAGCAGGGAAACCAAGAGGTCTGCAGAAACACACCCCATGGTTTTCTTGGGAGGTGCCCTGGCCTTGACGAGCTGCTCCACCATGAACTTCTGCAACTGTCATCCGCTAGGCACGGAGCCCAGGGACAAGGCGGCGGCCTTGAGGCCTGGACCGCCATCCTGGGGCGTAATGGGGGCGTGGGGAGGGTGCTCTGCCCTCAAGCCAGCTGAGGTCAGTAACCCCCTCACCTGCTTCCTTCTTCTACCTCGCTGCTCATACGGCAACGGCAGACCGCACCACCCAGCAACGAGATTCAAGGTTTGGTTCGAGGACCTCGGGAACACTTGGGCCTGGCTCTCGTCTGCTGCTACGCTACTCACACAAACAAGGTCCACGACTAGGTTTGTGACCCAGGTGGGAGATCAACGAGTACTGACAAGAGGCTGGAGGGGCAGGAGGGGCGGCCTGACCCAAGGGAGGCACATCCAGGGTGGAGGGCGGGTGGGTGGGACACGGCACGAGGCGATGGGGATGTTTTTAAAGAAGCAGTAGCCCTCTGTCCACCTCGAGCGGGAAGGCCGGGCCCGGGTGAGCAGGGCGTTGTCCAGGAACGCCGCTGCCGGGGGACAAAAGGGGTCAACCGCTTTCTCAGTAAGGCACTAGGGAGACGTTTCACATAAAGGAACGATATATTTTTTTTTTTTTTAAACTTTATCTATAAATGTGTCCCTGTACCTTTCAGGACAAACTATGGATGTCTCTGCATGAATGACCTTTTCAAAGAATCTTTGAGAGAGAAGCAAAGGTTAGGCAAAGGTTAGGCTGAAGACCCCACGGAGAGGCAGGTTTTATTGTCAAGGTACCAGAACTTTCTGCCAGGCTGGTGAGCGGGCACTCAGACACCTCGGTCATCTATTGGTCACCGTGGTCTTAAAAGGTACGTATAGAAATAGAGTTCAAATGGTCAGAACTTCAAAACTGTTCTCGAGTTTTTGTTTTTCAAGTAATAAAAAAGTTGTTTAAAATCAATACTTATTGCCTCTTATACCTTTCTCTTATGTTAACCGGCTAGTTGGCATTCTGCCGAAGATGAAAAGACACCTCCGTGGGATGCAGGGGGCAGGGGGCAGGGCGGCCTGCTCTCCTGCTAAGGGCGTCACCCCATGGAGTATTAGCCCACCCTTGGTGGGAGGGAGGACCCCGACTCCGCTCTCTCCCCGCCTTCTCTACTTGCACACACGCACGCCACCAGCAAGGGGTCCCGCCGACATCTACTCAGTAAAACCCTGGTAAACAAGAGTTGTGTCTGATGAAGACGCTTATGAAAACACAGATACACAAACACATCAAAAACGATGGTTTCCACGGGGAAGGGAATGAAATGCGAAAGAGGGGAGAAGGGAAAGAGTTCTGCTTCTACATCCTAAAGCTCGAGTTCGCGTTGGTTCGACTGTCTTTCTCGTTATAACCCTTTTGCAGTGTCCTGGGAGAAACCTGGGCGTGTCACCTTTTCATCTCTGGTCTTCTGGTTATGGGCCTGTTACGTGAGAATCAATACATAAAGACAGGGATGAGGTCACATTGCTAGTCCTTTGGGCCTTTCCTATACGCCAGTGGGCTGCACCCACCTCAGCCGGTAGAGTCTGAATGACCAGAGTATCCCGCACGCGTGAGCCACCTAACCGCCTCTGGCGTGGCCCTGGAGAGGCAGGCAGGGGGCAGAGAGCACCTTAGCGAGCCCCTTCCTACAGGGACCTTCGTGGTTCGGAAAAGAGGAGAAAATACTAAGATTCCTTCAGTAACAGTGTATCTTCATTTTGGGAAGAGCAAAGCCCACCTCCTGGAACTTGGGGCCTCGAGTAACTTTCCTATTTTCTTTGCGATCCAAAGGCTGTCCTGGCCCAGAGGGGAAAAAAATGCGTCTCCTTCGGGAGGGAATGTATAACGAGGTAATAACCTATCACTAGACAGAAGCTTCCACTCTGCAGGAAATCAGCCCCTCTGGGAGCCTCTCTCCAGACTCAGCGTGGAGCCCACCCTCTGCCTGACGTCCACCGTGAAATTCCAACATTTCTCCCTTAAAAGTCTCGACAGACGTTGATAGAAGTTTCCATCAAACAAGCACTGACATATTTATATTAAAAAATAGTGCAAAAGCTCAACATTTATATAAATAACTCTAAACCCCTGCTTTGTAGTTTTTTTTCTTTACAAGGTAATACACACTTTCTGAGTTGGCACTCAAAAATGGCCTTTTTTTTTCTCTTCTAGCTCAGAAAACAACTTTTTTTTTGTAATAGGCCTCTTCTAATACAAAAATACTCCTGCCCTCGCACATACAGTCTCTCTTATTTTATATATATATTTATATTTATATAATATTGCAGATCTTTAAACAAAGGTTTTGTGCAAATATGTCTTTAAAGTTAAGTGAAATCATCATAAACAAACAGAAGAAAGTAAGCATTCACGCACGCAGCTCAACTAGAAACAGGAAAGACTAGCGTAGAATTTTGTTTCCTCTTTTGCCTTCAAGACGCAGCTCAACAGAGAAACATGGTTTTTTTTTGCAAGTCTTCTTAGCTTTGTGCATTCAGACCAGACAGAACATGTAAATATTTACACACAGAGAGGTGGGGAGAGGATGGTCATGCGTCGCAGTTTCCTGTGTGTCGCCCCGTCCTCCTCTCTCTTTTCTTTCAAGAAGTGCGGAGTGTTTTGCTGTTTTACCTACTGCGGCCCCGGCCCTGGCCCCCCGGGACTCCTAGAGGGGGTGTCCCTTCTGTTTATCCTTCTCTTTGCTCCAGGCCGCTGTGCTCTCCAGGGGGGCGATGTGTGCGGGGTGCAGCCGGGTCCCCTCCAGCAAGGAGGCCGGCCCGCTGCTCTGCTGGTGCTGGAAGGTGGAGGCCCCGGGGTAGTGGCCGATGACCTCGCTGTAGGTGGGGGGTGGCCCCTCCATGCGCCCACCGCCCCCGTAGCACGTGGCGCTGATGCCCGAGTTACTGCTGGGAGGGCAGGGGCCGCCCAGCATGGCGCTGTCCATCAGGTCGCTGTCGAAGATGGTTCTGTTTGGGGGCGCGCGCACCGACTCTCGGTTCAGCTCCAGCTGCTGCTCGGGGTCCCGCAGCTGGAGCGTGCAGGGGCCCTGGTAGGGCGGGGGCTCCTCCCCGTCCGACAGCGAGATGGTGGGCGGCAGGTCGATCTCGTGCTGCAGGTACGGGTAGGTGGGCTGGAAGCGGTGGAAGCGGTCCCGCTGGGCGAAGGCGGGCACGGCCAGGCGGTCGGTGGGCCGGGGCGGGGCGTAAACCTGCGGCTGGAGGGGAAGAGCAGAGTGAGTGTCCCCCCAGCGGCAGAGCCCCTGTGACTCTGCTCTCTGGGGAAAGGGAGAGATGGCGCCGGGTGGCGGGGGGGAGGAGCCAAGCCCAGGGTCCAGCCCCCTGATGACTGGCGAGCCCTGGAGTGTGAACATCGTCACACAGTTGGAAGAGGGCAGCCTTTGGCCTTCGGTGTCGCAGATACTGAGGGCTGCTCCCTGGGGGTGGGGAGCGTATGATGTCCCGGTAGGGACGATGCCAGCAACCAAGGAGGATTCTTCAGAGAAGGGCAGGTGTGGGCCTCCTGTAGCCACTCTACTAGCAGGGGAGGTGCCTCTGGTCCGGATTAGGGGAGCTACTGGGTAGGGGGCCTTCGGCGTCCACTATAGCAGTCTTGGGTGGGGGGGTGGGGGGGCGGGGGGAGGGTAGTGGTGGAGGGGAGGCGGCGCTGGGTCTCACCTCCGGGATTCCACTGCCTGACACCGTGCTCTCCGAGGGCCAGAGGCATCCTTCCTGTACGGGGAGGAAGAGGACAGGGTCAGCGGGACGGGCAGAGGTGGGAGAGCCAAGGCGCAGCCTGGCGTGGACTCTGAGAGCCTCCACTCGGCATGAGATGCTGCACCCATCCCCCTCTTCAGCCCCACTGCAGCGACCCCAGCCCGGGCCTGGACGTTTCTCTCGGACATGACACAATCGCTGATCTCCCAGGTCCCAAGGCTGCCCCCCGAAAATGCATCCTCCGAACTCACACTTTCCAAAACATACATCTGATTCGTGGGTCCCTCCTTCTCAAAACCCTCCAGCAGCTTCCGTGGGCCTTAGAACACATCCAAATGCACGGGTGAACCGGCTAAGAAAGCCTAGGTACTTGCTGTGCGACCTCGGTCAAGTTACTGCATCTGAAAACGTGCATACTGCAGTATCTGTCGAAGAACTGAAGGAGGCGAACATGCAAAAGCCCCCAGGGTGCGCGCAACGCTCAGTGAGCCTGTGACAGTGCTGGGTGCCACCACCACTCTCCCTCCTGTCGCGCTGACCCGCTATTTAGTGCATGGAAGTGCTAACTGTGCACCACGGGGCCTTCGCACTGGCTGCCCCACTGCACAGCTGGCTCCTTCTCGCTTTTCAATTCCAGTGCCCACCGCAGGCTTTCTCTAGCACCACTATCTGAAGGGCCTTCTCCCATTAAACATCCCGTCACCTGCTTATCTCCTTCAAAGCATCCGTCATGTCTGTAATCACCTTGTCCGCGTATTTACTTAGCACTTACTATAGTCTGTCTTGCCCCCGTTGTTGGGGGCCCAGTTTATAGATGAAGAAATACAGGAGAGTTAATCATGCAATCATGCAGCACCACTTCTGTTCCGGTGATACACGTGGATAGGCCCGGGCCTATGGGGAGGGATGCCTTCCTTCCTCTAATTTTATAGTTTTATTGAGATGTAACTGACATATAATCAACTGCACCTATTCAAAGCATACAATTTGGTTGTTGTGGCATAGGTATCTACCAGGAGCCCATCACCACAATCAAGATAATGAACATATCTATCACCCCAGAGTTTTTTGGGGGACATGTTTTCTTGAGGGTTCCCTTGTAAGACGATTCTCACCGGCAGTCTGGGGAGGAATTGCCAGGAGGGCTGCAATTTCCTATATGGCCACTAGGGGAGCTCTGTGTCTCTCATGAGGAAAGCACCCCACAAAGACTCACCGGGGTCTAGTTTATTCCAGGCGTGGGGATACGGAGGGCAGACATACACGATTACTGTTAATATGGCCATCAAGGGCCATTCTGTTACTGATATTAGGAACGCCTTGGCGCCAGGCACTGTGCTACGCTCTTTAAAGCACTAACTCAACTCTCCCGACATCCCGACAAAGCCGGCAAGGCTGAGGTCAGGTGGCTAAGCCGAGCTGCTCCCGCTGGTAGCGGGCAGTGCTGGGATCCAAACCTCGCCCACCGCCTCCAGAAGCATTCGGGCTCAAGCCGGCCCTGGCAGGCTCTGTGGCCCCCAGTCGGGCCCCTGGCACAGTCCATGTGAGCACCAGGAAGCAGATGGGGGGACATCCACCTGCTCCCCATTCAAGTCGGGAGTCCTGGGGAGGGGTGCAAGCAGCCAAGGTCAACTTGGATAAATGTGACCCAGACGGGCCCCTGCCTAAAAGCCCCCTAGGAGGCCCTCTGTTCGAGGTCCCCACAATGTCTTCCCACCACTGCCCACCCCCCAGCCCTCCGTCGAGCCCTAGCCCGGGGAGTCTCCACCCACAGTGCTTAGGAAAATACCAGTCACTGCTTGGGAGGCCCCACCGCAGACCCCAGAATCACTTCCATCCTTGTCACCTGACTACGCCCAACTTGTGCACCTGGAGGTCACCTCCTCCTCCAGGGAGGCCTCCAGGAACCTCCCACCTGCCGGATGCCCCTCCCACAGCATCTCAGCTCCTGTATCAGCCTGGCCCTGCTGTGAGGAACCCGGAGGCCAGCTGGCTACACTACACCTGCCCACAGGCCGTGTCTTAACTCACCTCGTTCTCTTATTCAGTGAATGGCCCTGACGCCTTTCCAGGTGCCAGTGCCCACAGGGCTGCTCCTGGCAGCTCCTTCTCTCACCCCCCCTCCACTCCCCGACACCTCCTTCTCTTTCTAAAAGCTTCCTTCGAGAGTTCGTCCAGCTGCCCATGGCTTCCCCATCTAGACCAGGGGTCCGCAAACTGGCTCCATAAAGGGCCAGACAGTCTGTCACACCACCAAGAAGGCTGCTGCAGGGCCACTGCAGCCACAGAAGAGATCGTGGGGATGAGCCCAGAAACCTGACTCACAGAGTGGGCACCCGACCCTGGTCTATGTGGACCTGGCTGACTCCCGCCCTGCCTTCAGCTGCAGTCTGTACCCCTGCAGTATTTTCCAGCTTCTCTGGCAGCAGCATCAGGTGGGGAAGTGAGGTCCCAGGGCCACAGGGCTTTACCTGCACCTGAGCCCCACCCTCTTGACAGATGAGGAAATGAACTCCCAGAGGTTCACCCTGAAAAGGGGCCACGGCAGGACAGCCATGCCAGGGGTGGGCCCAGCGCCAAGCAGACGGCGGCTGCGTTTGGGTCTCTCTGGGAGGTCATGGGCCCTCGAGACTCCTCAGACACGCCCTGTCTGGCAGGGGCCCCAGGGGAGCCGCCACACGTACTTCAGGTCTAACAAGCCTCCATGTTTACCCAGCTGGGCATCCCCGGGGGCCTGTGCAGGTGTCTGGTAGAAGTCGGCCGGGGGCAGGGGGGCAGGGGAGACTTTCTTTTAACCTCAGATGTTCAGGAACCAGAACCCGAATCCTGACCTCCACTTGGGCACGAAGTCCCAGTGCTGCCTACAGGGCTGTCCCCGCTATGGTGGCACGGGTCCCTCGCGCCGGAACCTCTGCCATCTCCCCAGCTCCCTCAGCTAACTTCACCCTCCCTGTGACCATGCAGGGTAGGAAGGAGAAAGGCTTGCTCCACCCATTTTGCAGACGCACACACTGAGGCTCAGAGGGGGTAGGATGCCCCACCCTGGAGCACGGCTACCAGGCTGACGTCTTCTCATTTGTCCAAAGCTTGCCCCAGCATCCGAGGTGGGACAAAACGGGTCATGGGCTCTTCAAGCTGTGGCTGAGAAGCTGTGTGGCCCTAGGCAAATGTTCCCACCTCTCTGAGCCCCCGTTTCTCCTCTGTAAAATGTGGGAGGGATTACTGAGCGCGGACGTGGCAGTGCAGCTGGTGGCACTGTCACTCAGGCAACAGAGACAGCAAATAAACACGCAGGTAAGCCCTGCAGGGAGCTGCCGAGCGTCCTCCGGACACACCGGCCTCGGGTTTGGGGCACCCAGTGCTCCCGTCAGAGGGACCAGAGCGGATGCTCCAAGCCCTGGCAACCTGGTGACATACTGAGGCCTGACGCAAGCGGAGATGCCCAAATTTGCCAGGGACAGGCCTGCCAGCCTGACTCAGCTCAGTCCCACAGACTCTGGGCACCAGCGCTGGCCCCAGGCGTCCCCCAGAGCCGGGAGGCCATGCCTGCTGCCGCTTCCCCCCAGCGCCCAGTGAACACGGGCTCAGAGATGTGCTCCCTGCACAGCCCCGGGGCCGCCCACGGGCCCCCCTCTCCGTGTCATCTGCAGCCCGTCCCTCAGACAGCTACTCCTGTCCAGGTTGTTAAATTACACCTGACAGGCGTGGAGATGGAAACTGTTTAGTGATGGACTCTACACCGCCCCCTGGTCCATCTGCTGAGGAACACGGAGCGGCGGGCAGGGGTGGCACCGAAGGTGCAGGTGAATGAGGGGAACGTGGGTGCTCAGGTCTGGACGAGGGCGAGTTCCCAAACCGCTGGGAGCTGCTCCACCTGCCCCAGTTTGTGGAGTTTTGTGGGGATATTCCTGGGTTTCCAGAATGCCCAACAGGGCACACAGTTCTAGTAACATATCAAACTGCAGTTTTGTAGGGACAGCAAGGGCCGTGCCGCGTTTGTCCTTCTCACCCTTCCTGCACTCACCCACTCTGCACCCCACCCTTGTTTCTCCCTCCAGAGCTCGGCCTCAGGGGCTCACCTCGACTGTCCTGGGTAAACCAGCCTCTGGGATTCCCGGTGACTCCTTTCAGCTTCCTTCGGAGCAGCCGGCGCTCCTGTCTGTCTACATCCCTCCCATCAGGCAGCACCCCCCGGCGACCTGCTCGAAGCTATCTCCCCCCAATGCCTGGGAAGGCTCTAGACACACAGAGGGTGCTCAGTAAATGTCTGTCCAACGGATGGATGGACGGATGGATCTGGGGACCAAAGCCCCACTGCATGGACTGGTCCACGGGCTCCCTTCCTTCTGGGTCACTGCCTATACCTAGAAGCTCCCCCCAGACTGCCTCCCTGCCGTCAGCTCCTGTGAGCACCCGACCCCGACACCACAGGCACTTGATCAGGGGCGTCCACGGGCCCCCGGAAGCTCAGGGAGGGCAGGCACTCACCGAGGACAGGGCGTCTTCCCTCCTCCTGCCCTGGCTGTGCCGGCCAATGAAGGAGCGCGCGGACAGTTTGTAATGGCTCAGCAGACACGTGATCACCACCACCATCACCATCACCACCACCGCGATGACGGTGATCTCAACGAACTCCAGCTCCGCTGCAAGACCAAGGGGACACGTGAGACCTCAGGGACGCTGGTGCGGGCAGAGGCTCGGGGCGTCTGAGCACCCACACACCCCAACACACATGCACACCTAATACGCAAAAGCGTCAGCACCCCTACACACCCACACACGCGCCAACACAAACGAACACAGATAACACAGCCACGTACACACACATCTATCACACACGCGAGACGCACGAAGACACACCACCCTCCACGGGACAGAGTGTGTGCGGGCCACCGCCGGGAAGAGGCCTCAGAGAAACCCCATTCCGGGCGGCTGCAAACACTGCAGCTCTCATTTCTTTTTTTTGGGTTTGTTTTGTTTTTCCCCCAGAAGGCGGAAAAACCCTCAAGTGCTGGAAAAGGAAGGAGGTTATTTTGATCCTGCCGGAGTCGGGCGGTTTCTGCTGACTCGAGCGGGTCCGTGTCGGGCGGCGCGGCAGCTGGCCGTGCCCGGTGCCAGCAGAGTCCCCAGCAGCGGCGGGCGAGATGCCGGGGACCTGGGGAGGGACAGGGCGGCAGAGGGGGCGCAGCCGGCCTCCGCCAGCCTGAGGCCGCCCACGGACGATCCCAGAGGGCAAGCAGGAAGGCCCCCCTCCCCCGCTAACAAGCAATTGGCGGAGGGCTCCCCAGGGGCACAGGTTCAAGCTCAGGGCCACTAACTCAGCTCTTCTTCCCCCCAGAGAGACGCAAGGAAGCTGGGGTGCGGAGGGCGGGCCACAGGCGGGGACTGTGTCGCTCGCGGGTCGCTCAAGCGGGGCCCCGCCAAACCCGGCGAGGGCCCACCCTCCTGCCGCCAGCCTCGGTGTCCCGCGGGAGATCGGGGCATCCCGGGTGGGCGTCCCTGCTGGTACAGCCGCGGAAGCTCCTCCACACGCAGCCTGCCCGCACGTCCTCTCCGAAGCCCCGGCCACCCCTTCTCCCCCACCCAGGGCTCTGCAGGACGCCCACCTTCCTCCACCATGTCAAGCCTTTGCCCAGCTGTGCCAATGTCTGCCTGAGGCCGTCAGTGAGTCGGGTTAGTCTAACCCCCAGGGGACACGTGGCAATGTCTGGGGACACTAGTGGCTTGTCACAACTGGGGGCGCTCCTGGAACCTTAACATCCTACAGGGCACAGGGCACCCCGGACAAAGAGTGTGCCGGGGCTGAGGACCTCTGCTCAGGGCTGAGCGTACACACGGGTACTTTTTATCATCCCGTCTTGCAGGTGAGGAGACCCAGGTTCAGGCCTAGTGACAGACTCGTGTAGCCCCAGGGCCCAGTGCTGGGCCCCCTCCCCCCGCCCCCGCTCGACCACCCGCTGGACGGCCGCCTCTGCACCCGGGAATTCGGTCTGGAGCCGGGGCCCTGGCTCCGGCCTGTGTGGAGCTGCAGCCCTCCCTCGCCTTGGGGGGCCCAGGAAGGAGGAAGAAGTAGCCAGGGACTTTGGTGAGACCTTCCCGAGCCCCAGAAGGCCGTGCCCCGCCTAGCGGGGAATCGGACAAGCCTCAAACCCTCTGAGGGGCTTCTTCACTTTCCCGCCAGGAGGACGGCAGGGCCTGGGCTGGGCAAAGGCCAGGTCTCTGGCCTCAGCCCCGATCACTGCGGCCACACCTCTCGCCTCCCCAGACGGGCTGGTCCAGGGCCCGTCCGCTAGGGCCTGGGATGAAGCTGCCCATTCAGGAGACACAGAGGCTGGCTTTGTGCAACACCCACGGCCCACCCCAGAGAGGCCCGCACCCGCTCCCCCCAGGCCATGCACTCTTCACCCCGCCGGGGACCTGGGGGTGGGCACCTCTCTGCTCCTCCCCCCGCCCTCTCCAGGCGCCCTGCCCGCCCGGGCCTGCAGGAAAGGAGGTGTGCGCTGCCTCCGTCTCTGTCCCTGGCCCCGGCGGCCTGCAGGGCCCTGGCCAGGCCTCTGCCCTCCTCCTGGTGTTGTCCAGCGGCGAGGCAACAAGGCCGGTAGGGCCTGAAAGAGAGCAGTGGACGAGGCCCCAGCAGGCCGAGCGGGTGTGAACAAACCTCACAGCTCTCCCGACCCCAAAAGGGCAGGAGGACCTGATTTCTGGGGGCCGGGGTCCAGCGTGAAGCGTCACCCCTAGGAAGGAGCCCAGGGTGCCGGAAGTGCCAACGTGACCACCCTGGTCCCTGGGCCACAGCCCTGTGCACATCCATGTGGGAGAAGAGAGGGGAAAACGCTCAGAAGAAGAGAAACCACGAATCATTTCTAGGCTCCATTCTGGAAGCCAAAGGCCTGGGGTCTTGGCCAGAGGAGGAGGGAGACTCCTGCGGGCTCCCGAGACCCTTGGGCAGGTCCCCAAGGGGACCCCCAGGCTGGCTCCAGCACCCTGACTCGCTGAATCCATCCCAGCTTCCCTGTGTGGAGGAGGAGGTGGTGCGAGGGCGACGTGCCCAGCGTGGAGAGCACTCCTCAGGGTGACCAGTTAGTGGGGGGCCCTGCAGCACTCCAGCCACGGCAAAACAAGGGCGGCCCGAACCCGTAAGCCTGAATAGAGAGGGTCGAGCAGGACCGAGCTGGGTATTCCGGGCCGTGCAGAGACACGGACTGGGCGGGGGAGGGCGGGCACTAAGGGGTGCAGGAGAGGCCCCCCCGGCCGGCAGGTGATTCACCCCAACCCATGAGGCAGAGAACACCCTGGGCTGGGTGTTTTGACCTTGGCCACGGGGTGAGGGGGCTCTGGTCTCGCCGACAGCACCACAGTGAACTTTCACTCTCAGGGGGCTCCTTCCGGGAGACACTGCCTTGGGCGATAGGAACCCACCTTTCCGGGAAGTGTATCGGAAAGGACCTGCTGGGAACGGTGGCAAACTGGGGACCTGAAGGTGCTTGCATGCACAGTCCCCTGCCCCCACTCAAAGGAACGGAGCTGCAGGGCAGCCACCCTCACTACACAGGCTGTGCTGTCCACTTGGCCCCAAGCTCCACCTCGGCCCCCATTCTGCTTGATCGCATCTGCCTGGCCCCTGTGGGCAGCCTGGGTTTCAGCATTCGTACCCAACTCCTCAATCCTGCTCCCACAGCAGGCATCACTAATCGAGCAGGAGGTCCTCCTCACCAGGTCCACAGGGCACTCTAGACAGGCACTGCTAATTGAAAGCCCAGCAGGCCAAACAGGACAGCCCCCAGGCAGGCTGGCCCAGTGCAGCCACACCTCCCCATCTCCCCAGAACTGCCTGGGCCTTAACGCCGGCAACACATTCTAGAGTTCTGAAAGCACCGAGCAGGCCAAAGCCTGCAGGACGGGCAGCTTCGGGAGTTCCAGCCAAGAGAGGAGCCCCCAAGATGTGGAGCCACACCGATCCTGCTGGACATGCGGCCGAGTGCCCAGCACAGTGGTGGAAGGCGTGGGTCCAACCACTGCCCCCCACTCAGCTCAAGTCTCCTGTGACCATGGGACTCACAGCAAAGCCTGGTCACAGACAAAGGGAGACTAGAGCAAGAGGAGATGGCAGGCTGGTCCACAGCCCAAGCTCCCTGTTGTCGTGGCGACTACTCACTGGGACTACAGTCAGGATGATAACGTACAACACACGCACGGCCCTGCTTTGAGCCCGCCTCCCCCGAGTCTGTGAGGCGCCAGCCACCACCACTGCCATTTTACAGATGGGCAAACCGAGGCATAGGGAGAAATTGCTCTAGATCAAAGGGCAGGGCCGGTCCCGAACCCAGAGCCTCCCTCAGGGAGCGAGAAGGGGAAACTGCTAAATTCTCCCAGCGTTCCCGAAGTGTCTGTTAGTTTCCCCTTCCCACGCCGGGAATACCTCTGAGGATGCCCAGTCCTGTCTCCTTACATGTGCCAGCTATTAGCTGTGTGACCCTGGGCACAGGCACCCCTGTGAGGTCCCCGGGGGATGAAATAATAGATGTCAAGAGCTCAGGACGGGGCAGAAAACAGCACATGATCCTGTCACAATTCCCAACATGCCTTTAGGGACAACAGGCACCCCTCACCCAGGCCGATGCCCTGGAAACGCTGAGCATGCCTCACGGGCCTCTGCCCCAGGGTCAGTCCAGAAAGGTCACCCAGGGTGGCGGCTGGACTTCTGGGCACTGGTCTCTGCTCCAAGGACAGGAGCCTTTGGGGAGGAAACATCACATTTCCCTCATCCTGTTCTGGGCGTCAAGTCCGCTCGCTGTTGAGGGGTGGGGGTGGGGGAGAGGTCCTGCCACTTTTCTTCATAATCTCCCCCTTGGGATGGGTGATGGATGTGGCAGGCTCTTGGGGGTGGCCAAGCCCATCTTCCACATGCAAAGTAAGGTCATTCTAATTTGAGTGTCTTCTTTCCTCGTGAATAATTTCAAATTAACAGGTTCGTCCGCCTCATTGGAGCGGCCTGACCCTCCTTTTGTCTCCTCCTCCAGAGACAGACGCAGTCACGTCGAGACGCGTGCACGGGCATCTCTGATCCTCTCCCAGTCCCTCTGACACTAGTGAGAGAGGCAGCGTCGCAGAGAGGCCCCTCAAGGCCAGGCACAGCCCAAATCCGTACAGGCATCATCTTACTGAACCGTCAACAGCATTCCGTGAAGTAGATACTAACATGACCCCCGCCGCCAACTTTACAGATGGGGAAACTGAGGCTGGGAGAGGGGAGGTGACTGGCCAAAGGCCACACAGCCCAAGAGAGCCCAGACCCCCCCAAGCCCATACTTTCAGGGCCAGGTTAGGCTGATGCCCCACACCCAGCGGTCCTGGGTGCCGTGGCCCCAGAGTGTCGGGAACAGTGTGGGTTCAAGCCAGGCGCTTGTGTGGACTGGGCTTGGTCGCCAGGCTGGTTCAGGACCGCTGGAGCATCGCTTGTCATGTGTCCTCGAACCCAGTATCTTGGCCAGCAGTAGCCACCTCCCCACCAGCATGGAGGAAAGTCACAGGATGGTTAGAAGGACCTCGTGCCAGGCACTCAGGGCAGCTCTGGGCACCTCCCGCGAAACTGCAGAAAGATACGCACAGCTGCGTTCTCCTCGGCTGCTACCTGAGTGCCTGGCACCCGCCCAGAACAGGACCTTCCCTCTTCGTTCCCACAAACCCCCGAGGGGCAGCAACGTCGGTCAGACCAAGAGTCAGAAGAGAACAGTCCTGACTCCGAGGCTTCCTCCTCCGGCACCTGGGGGAGCCAGGACGCGCTCTCAGAATGAGATTTTTAAAATAAAATTAAACTGAATAAAAATTCAAGTCAGGCTTTGAAAGGAAGCCAACCGTATCAAAATAGTTCTCAAACTCTCAACCAGACTTGCGACATAGGAAGAATACACAGGATCACACGTGTGACCCGGAGACACTATCACAGTAAGTATAACCCGGCAGGTTTCAATGCGACAGGCAGCCTGTGGTTTCCACCGGCGACCACATTGCAGGTGCTGTTGACGCCCTGCGGTTTGGTGTCCATGTTCCTGTTCGGGCTGGTTAAGGTAAAGATGCAATTCTTTTGCGTCCAAGCTTATGGTCCCCTGTTCTTGGTGATGGAGCCATAACGTGAACCAAACGCAGGAGCCTTGGTTCAAACCCCTGTCCGGCCACTTCCCAGCTGTAAATGGGGCTGGTGTAGAATTCACCATGCGACGTGGGCACGACTGTCACTGGGCTCTCAGTTAATAATCGGAGCGGCAGCCCGGTGCTGGGGCTCTTTTCTCCTTCCTTGGCTGGAGAGCTGGGCCAGAGTCCACCCAACTCCTGCCAGCCCACGGGAGGTCTCCAGACCAGACGGCTCTCCCCCCTCCCCCGCCGCCTGCCCCCATCGCGTCTGCTCCGGGCGGCGGGGCAGCCAGCGTGCTTCCTGGTTAACAAGCAGCCCGTGCAGGCAGCCCTGTCTGGCCTTCCGGCCGTACGCCGAGGAATTAGGAATTGGCACTGTCTGAAATTTATGAAAATCTAATCTCGTTAGGCCTGCCTGGATGCGACGGGGCCGGGCCGGGGCGGGCCTCATTGTCATTCAGTGGAGCCCTAGCCTGCCTGGGGTTCCTGCCACTTCATTTGCTGCCCCTCCTCCACCACTGCATTTGAATAAGAGCCCAGCTCCTTCCCCCCCCTGGAATTTCAAATAAAATTGAACCAGACGTCAAAGGAATAACTTTCTGATCGCTCCTGGTGCTATTTCAAGCACCCCTGACGCACCTTTCTTTCTTAGGGTAAGACCATTTGTAAGTAAAAAATGGGTCTTTCTCTTAAGGTTTGGGAGGTGGGCAGCAAATCTAGGCCAGTTTTCTCTTTTTTAAAGACAGACCACATCGCTTACCCAAGCACCTACTCTGTGCCAAGCACACGGCTGGGCTCCGGGCACCTCATACCGGAACACACAACCGTGAGATACTACCCACCACTGTCTGGTGTTGCGGGCTAGGGGCAAACAAGTTCTCGGCTGGCTGGGGCGGGGGGGTCCGGCCTTGCACAGGGGCCTGGGGCTCCCCGCATTGCTGTTCGTGGAAGAATTTAGGGTACAGACTCAGAACACGAGGTCTGCCCCCAAGATTCCTGGGTTCGCGTTCCAACTTTACCACTTAGACTGTGACCTTCGGTATATCACTAGTGTCCTCATCCGGGGGCGGGGGGAAGAGGGATCACCCAGTCCCCACTTCACATGGCTGTGTGAAGTGAGTTAACTGGAGCCACGGACTCAGGATGACAGCACCTCTGCAGGGAGACCACCTGGGAAGCCTCATTACGGGAACCAAGAACTCCAGGCCCTGGGCCACACCTATCCCCTAGCAGACCTGAGCTGTGGAATCCACAGTAGCTGGAGAAGGCCCATCCAAGTGGGCCCCTCTGCCAGTGCGGTAGCTGATGGACGGTGCAAGCTGGGGGCATCTCTGCAGAGCAAAAGAACAATCTCTCAGAACTTCCAAGAGACAACCTTTGACCAGGCAAATCACTTCCTGGGTATTTATCTCCACGTGCATTTCTCCCGGGACCCTCTCCCTTTCGCTCTCTCTGCTCTAATAAGAGTTCTGTTCTGTGTTCTGTAAAAGGTCCCAACACAGCCCACCTGAGGGCCTTTGCACGTGCCTCTCCCTCTGCCTGGAATGATCCTTCCCCACATCCACGTGCTCGCTCCCTCCTTACCTTCTGGTCTCTGTTCCAGTGTCACTTCCTCAGGAAGCATCCCTGAGCATCCTGTCTGAACCAGTGCCTGCTCCAGTCCCCAGGACCCCGCGTCCCGTGCGGGCTTCACTCTTCTCTGCAGCTGTAGTCAGAGGCCACATGCGGCCTGTCTAACAGCTTGTTTCCTGCCTCTCCCTCCTCGAATGCCAGTGTCCAGCGACCCTGTGAGCATTCTGTGTCCCCAGCACCTTTCCCAGAGCAGACGCACAGTAAGTGTGTGGAATAAGGATCGCAGGGCTCTCAGGTAAACAGAGGAGGGTCAGGAAGGCCCACGGCGGGTGTGTGCGAAAAGGGAGAATGACTGGGAATCACGTAAACGTCCCTGCAAGGGGTCGACGCGACCAGGAAGGCACGGCCGGCAGGTCTGTGGGCGCTGACACGGAAAGATGCCCCGTGAGAAAGAGGAGAAGCCACCAGGTAGGACGAGCCCATCTTTGTTTAGAAAAGCACAGACGTGTGTATTTTAAAACAAAAGCGAATCTTGCGATAAATACATATGCCCGTGACTACATGCGTCTACGCAGACCAGGGGACAGGTGTGGTTACCCTGGTGGGTGCCCAAGAGGGGACGGCCCGTTCCTTGTAACACACGCTCCTGCACACTCAGCACTGTTGAGCGTGTGTAACTACATTCATAATAAAAGAGAAAAACAAAGATGTAAGAAGCACCTGTCAGTATCCGAACAGGCAGCCTCTCCCCGTAATGGGGCTTCTCAGGTGTCTCCTGGCAGAGGTGCCGTCATCCTGGGTCTGGCAGCAGGTCTGGGTCAAGTCTCTCAGCCTGGGGTTGAGGGCAGTGGAGCCCAGGCATCGGGTAGCCTCTGACTGTTCCTGGGAGATTAGGTGCAGCACTGAGGTTGCCCTTGGTGGGGCACGGAAGGGCCTGATGGCCCCTCCAGGTGGCCCCGGCTGAGGAGCCCAAGGTGATACCCAGGTGCCAGGTGGTCATCTAGTCCCCGGGCCTGGCCGCCCCTCGCCTGGAGAGGGGAGACGCGTGTGGATGAATGCACAGCGTGCCCTGTGAGACTGTGGCTCCCTGTCTCTCCCCAACACTGGCTGGACTGACGGCCTCCCCAGGGATGCAGTGTGTGGTGCTGTAGAGCGAATGGGACAACAGGGGATGGTCCACGCTCACACCTGAGCCACACCCTCTGCCCGACCACTTCCAGCCTTTCCTCGTCCAGCTGACCCCTTCCCCCACTTCCCTCTCCCCCCCCGGATTGCACCCGCGCACACGTGCATGCATGAACATACACACATGCACACGCACGCACATGCACACACACACACGCACGCACACACACGCACGCACACACGCACGTACTTCCCTGCTGGGCTTGCCCCCCACGCCCCCCTGAGCTCCCAAGCATGTGGGCATCAGTCTCCCAGCTCTTATACTCATCTACTCTAGTCTAGAGCATCACGGGATGGGAGCACCGGAAGCAGCTCTGCAGCCCCCGACAGCTGCAGCCTAACAGAGAAGGTCCACTCTAGTCTGTCCCAGTGGCGGTGGAAGCATCCGGAAGCCCAGGGGACCCTACAGTCAAGGTTCATTAAGTAGACAATAAATACAGGGCCAGGTTTAAAGGGTGTTGATGGTAAATCATTAGCCCCACGTATCCTGCTTATGTGTGCGTCTCCTTTTAACTAGTAAGATACCTTGTCCCGGTTACAGGCAAACTGCCTTCTTGCAGCCGAGTGGCAGAAGTGTGCGGGGCCTCACCCCACACACCCCGAAGTCGCCTTTTGGGAGGTGGCCTGGGAAGGGGCTGCAGCTGGGCGATGGGTGAGCCCCGGGTCTCAAAGTGCGTGTGGGAACGGGGTGGGGAAATCAACTCCAGGGAGAGCAGAAGGTCTTTATAATCATTTTAGAACCTCACGATTAAAAGCTCCTTCAATAAGAAAAGACAAAGCAGCGCCTTTTACCTTTCTTGCTATTATCCGCATGGAAAGAACTAACGGGACTTGCTTTTTTCTGTTGTCACTGATGTCGAACGTCTTTAAACACCCACTGTCAGCAAAACAGCAATCACCGTTGGAGAGTTATTGGCAGGATGGAGTGAATTTGCGGTGAGAGAGCCCTTCCTGTCAATGGACAAGGAGGTGCAGTGGAAAGCGATTGGAAATAAATGAAATGCGTTTTGTTAATTGAGGAGAGGAGGCATGGGTGAGTGAGCTGTCTGTGGTGGCAATGTCAACGGTCATAATCACTTCGGAGGGCACCATGGCAGTACCTACCAAAACCTGAAATGCATACTACCCTTCCACCCAGCAATTTTAACTTCCGGGATTGTATCCAACAGAAAAATTTGCAGAAGGAGCTGAGAGCATATACGTATAAGGACACCTCTGCAGGGTTTCTGGTAAACGTGAACAACCAGAGACCGTCCAAATCCCACTAGACAAACCCTGGTGTGTGTATAAATATATCTATCTATCTATCTCACTATTGAATACAATGGGGCCACTAGAAAGGTACATAAATCTATAGTGGGGTTTCCCAACCTTGATGCTACTGCTGCTTTGAGCTGGATTCTTCTCTGCGGTGTGCTCTGTGCATTGTAGGATATCTAGCCACACCCCTGGCCTCTACGCACTAGATACCAGGAGCACCATCACTGCCAAGTTGTGACAACCAAAAACGTCTGCAGACATCGCCCAAGGTCCCCTGGGGGGCAGAATCACCCCTGGCTGAGAACGGCTGATCTATAGGTCGGATGGTGGCTGGCTGTTTGCAATTACTGCTGAGCAGAAATAATGAAACCGGAACAGTATATATAATATGGACCCATTTTTATAGCAAAAATGATAAAAATCAAATTGTTCGTGATGGCCACTTCTGAAAGAGGGAGTCTATCCTTTTTACTTTCTGTATGCCTATATTGCTTGTATCTTTATAACAAGCATTGACAACTTTAATTTAATCAATCTTAATTAACATACCAAAGAGACTCAGGCGCGTGTGTGCCTGTGTGTGTGTGTGTGTGTGTGTGTGTGTGTGTGTGTGTGTGAGTTTCAGCATGCGGTGACAACGCGACTCTCGCTTGCCCTCACCACTCAGGAGTCACCGTGTGCTCCTTGGAAACCAGCAGATGTTTCTCTCAATTACCAATTTTCAAGGGCCTGGTGTTTCCCAACATGAGCTCGGAGGGGCTTGGAGGGCAGCGCCAGGAGAGGGAAAGTGAATGCGGCTCCGTCTCCAGGCCTCTCAGACAAAGAGCTCAGCTCTGAATCGGCCCACAATGCGGCCGGTATTCAGCCGCTTCTCAATAGCTCCTCCATCAACCCGACCCCGTGCTGGAGGCTTCGGGGTCGGCGAGATCCGCTCCGTCAGGAGGGATCTCAGCGCTGGCCACGGGTGCCCCTTCCCTTAGGACCACGAAGGGCCCAGCCATTCTGGGTCTCAACCAGGGCAGCGGCAGGAGATGCAGTGATGGCCAAGGTCAGACGTCAGGAGAGGCTGGAGAAGCTATAAGAGCAGGACGGGGTCCCCTGAACCCTTGGGCTCCCAGGAACTGAATCTGGTTCAGCAAACACCTAGAGTGGCCTCAGCAGAAGCCCTGGAGCTGGCCTGCCTAGATCCAAACCCCAGCTCTACCTACGGCCAAACGTGCGACCTGAGGACGTTATTTCATCTTCTGCGCCTCAGTTTCTGCATCTGGAGAGGCGGGGCACCAGGAGCGCCCAGCTTAAGTCATGCAGGTGGATGGGGCGGCTGAATCCGTATCAAGTGCCCGGAGCACGTTAAGTGGCCCATAAGCATCAGCTGTCATCCACGAGGGCTACTTGCTCGGCTCTCCGACTTTCATTGCTCATCGCCTCCTGATTGCCTACAAGATCCTCTCAGCCAACAGCATCCCTGCTGCCCCGTGAGCAGAATCTCCACTTCCATTCTGCTGGGCCTTTGCCCAGGGTGGTCCACCTTCCTGGGATGCCCCCTCTCCTCTTCCTAATCCGGCTCTGAGCCCAGCTCCAGCTACCTGACCCCCCGCGGTCACTTCCTTCTCTGGCTTTCTCTGGCAGTTTTAAGCTCTCCCATGTCACTGGTGGTTAATGTTGTAAATACCAACCAGGATATCCGCTATGACTTCCAAGAAAATGTATGTGTCATGACTTAGCCTTCCCTTGGTCTGTGTCTTCTTGCCACTGTCAGTCTGTCCACACCATCAGGATGCTGTCTCCTTGTCCTGCAGCTTCCTCACAGCCAGCATAAGACTGGCAAGCAGGAGCCTTTCTGCCCAGTCTTTGCAAGGGGGGGGGGGTGCGCACTCCTCTTCAACCCTCAAAGCCCACCTGTGGTTGTCCCAGAGCAACTTTTACATCCTATCATGGTGTCAAGCCTAGGCCATTGCCATGTGGGATTCCCAGCTCCAAGGAAAAGGGAATCCCTTTTTCTGGTTTCTCACTGGTGTTTGGCCCACCATGGTGCTCAGGCAGCAAAGAAACTTGTATTGGTCAATACATTGCCAAAAAGCAAGGAGCCTGGAATGTCCAGAGCAGTGCAGAGGCTTGAGGTGTAGACCTGGATGTGCCAGGCTCATAGCAAACCCTAAAGTGATAGCTACTACGGGGGCTGGTGCTAACAGATCAACTTACAAGGAGCGGCAGTTCTCACCTGCCTTCTCAAATCCTCTGTTTGGAGCAGAAGGGTACCTTGTGTTACGGACTGAATGTGCGTTCCCTCAAAAATAGTATGTTAAAGTCCTAACACCCCATGTGTGGCTGTATTTGGGGATGGGGCCTCCGAAAAAGCAATTAAGGATAAATGGGGCCATAAGGGTGGGGCCCTGGTCCTATAGGATTAGTATTCTTATAAGACACACCAGTGGGGATTCCCTGGTGGTCCAGTGGTTAGGACTCAGAGCTTTCACTGCCGGGGCCCGGGTTCAATCCCTGGCCAGGGAACTAGGATCCTGCAAGCCGTGCGGTGTGGCCAAAAAAAAGAGACACCAGAGAGCTCACCTTCTCTCTCCGCACACACACACCAAGGAAAGGCCATGTGAGGACACAGCAAGAAGGTGGCCCGTCTACCAGCAAGGAGGGAAGCCCTCACCAGAACCCAATTTACTGGCACCTTGAACAGTAGGAGCTGATGCAGGGAAATCAACTACAAGCCGTGGAGGCAGGAAACCTGCCCTGGGTGGGGAGGTGGGGATGGGCCTATGGAGACACAAGTGCACCCACGGGGACAGAAGCACAGCCAGCAGCCTGCCCGCAATCTCCCAGGGCGCATGTGGTTTTATTTTCCAGGAGGGACGTTCTCTTCTGTCATCTACATCCAGCCTCAGGGACTTTTCAGTCCCACTCATTCACTCCAGGGCGCACGTTCACTGTGCACCTCCTATGTGCCAGGCCCTGCACCAGGCCCCGGGGATTCAGAGCCAGGCCCCGGGAGCTGAGGATATCCAGGGCGGTAAGTAAATCCTGCTCTCTGTGGCAAAAGGATTCGAACCTGTGTGCTCAGAACCCTGGGTGGATTTATTTCTGGGACAGGAAATCAATGATCTGGATTCTCCCAAGGCCGTTCTAACAACACACGCATACAACAGGTGCGGCCCCCACTCCCCGTGTTTCCCGGGTCCGAGTTTTCATCTCATGGAGCTTTCCCAGCAGCTCCAGGTTTGGGCGGCGGGCTTAGTCTTATGGTCCCCCTATTACAGGGGCAGGGAATCTGAGGCTCAGGGAGGGACACGCCCACACTCACACAGGTTTCCACGCGGGGCCTGGTGTCCTAACCGTCACCCTCTCCCGACAAGAAGCTCAACACGAAGCCACCCCACAAACCACCGCCTCCCGGCAGCCCCAGGCTGAAGTGGTCCCTCACTCTCTCTCACCTCCTCTCGTCTCGTAGAAAGAGCGGCAGCAGGCAAAGGCCGAGTCCGTCAGGAGACAGACTGGGCTGCAAGGTGACACGCGTGCCAACGTGCTGGCCTGGGGACGCAGGTGGTGCATCACCTCGATGTGGGCCTCGGGTCCCGAGGAAGAGCCCTGGCCCAGGAGTTTATTTACAGGTTTCGGGGGTGGGGGCGTGGGCTCTAGGAAACAAGGCTGGACACACTGACAGTCGGCCACTGCGTGGATTCCCTGGCTGGGCAGGGCCCACGGCCAGGAAGAGCTCGGGTGGGGGAAGTGACGTCACCACGGCAGGACCCCCCTTCCCCCAGCAGGTGGGAGCCCCAGCGTCTGTCTCTGCCTCTCTCCGAGGGCCTGTGAGTCTGGGTCTGTCTGAGGGCGTCTGTGTGTCTGTCTCGCATCGTTGACTGTCTGCGTTCCTATGGCCTTCTCTCGGGCTGTTTGTCTTTCTGGGTGTCTCCTGCGTGCGCGCGCGTGTGTGTATGTGTGTGTGTGCGTGTGTGTGTATACGTGTGTGCGCGCGCGTGTGTGTGTGTGCGTGCGTGTGTGTGCGTGACAGTCTGGGGTCTAGATCTGTCCAGTCTTTCCCTGCGACTCTCATGCGTCCCTTCCTCTCTCCTTTTCAGGCAACAAGCAAAACAAATTCCCAGAGGGCAGTTACAAGCCTCCCAGACACCAGCTGCCTCTCCGGGTCCCCACGCCACGGGTGAGGCTATTCCAGCACTCGGTATCATTTCCTTTTGAACATCTTCCAGGAGCAGAAAATTCCAAAGAATGGAAAGACCAAGGTTCCGAACAGCTGTTCTCTGAGGGAAGCAGAGCTTATGATGAGGACTGAGAGGGGGACATAGCAAAGCCGTGGGAGACAAGCGGCCCGGCTCTGGATTTGAGTCCAGGAGCTACCACTTCCCGTATGTGTGACCTTCGGTGGCTACTTGGCCCCCTTTGCTCTGTTTCCCCATCGTAAAGCATGGACCAGTAACGGTATCACCTCCCAGGATTGTGGAGGATGAACTGAGCTAGTAGATGTGTACTAGCTCTCCCAACACTAACAGGTACACAGCAAGTGCATAATAAATGCATAATCATTAGATTAAAAAGCAGGCAGCCGCACCTGACCAGGTGTGAGGGACACGAGAGCATCCGCACGTGTTCGTCAGCGATCCGGAGTGAACGATGCTGAGCAGGCGAGTTCAGTTTGTGGGATAACAACTGGCGTGGACAGAGGGAGGAGAGAAAAAGGCGAGAAGGACAGAGAAACCAGGAAAGTCACCAGGAGACAGACCCACAGGGGAGTCCAAAGTCCAGGTCCAGATGCTCGAGGGGGTGGCCGGCGGGGGTCCTCTTCCTGCCCTAACGGCTCATCAGATGCAGATCCAGCCACGGGGAGACTCTGCCCTGCGCTGTGCTCCAGAGGGAGCCCACCGCCCTCACGGGGAGCCTGCGGGGGTCTTCCCAGGCTGAGGTTGGAGGAGACTTGGGGGTCCTTCCTCAAGAGCAAAAGGTTTGCCTACGTGTTCTCTCTCATCTCCCTGCTTCCTCCACTGCACGCTGACACCCCTCCCCAGTCCACCCTGTGCCCAGCAGGCAGAGCAGTCTTTAAACACCACCAATTGGATCCCTGACTCACGCTCAGATTAAAGCCCTGCAATGCCCACTCAACCTCATTCCTGTACCTCTGGTCTCCTTCCCGTGCTCACCACACTCCAGCCATGCTGGCCTTTTTCCTGTTCTCACCCCAGGACCTTTGCACGTGCAATTCTGTCCTGGGATGTTTCACGTTCCCACCTCAGGGAGGCCTCCCGGTCATCCTATCCCAAATGCACTCACCTCCCACCACCCTCTGCACCTCCTGATGGCCTGTCTTGGCCATGAGGGGCAACATAGTGCACAGTTAGGAGCCTGGATTATCCACTCTGTCCCATGGCTCTCTGTGGCTCTGTTTCTTTATCTGCATCTGCAGTGAGGGGCGTTGCAAAGGATAGCGCCCGCTCCCTGGCCGGCTTGAGGACTGTAAGAGTGGAGAGTGCGTGGCGTGGGGCACAGCACCGTGTAAGAGTAACTATATCTTCTTTACCGATTCGATGGTTGTTTATTGCTGATTTCACCTCAGCAGCAAGGAAGCTCCACGCGAAGGCCCTTGTTTACCTTGCTCTTGCTGAACCCCTGGAGGGCAACACCATGCTTGGCACCGTACGCTGCCCTCAATTAATATTTGAAGGAGGAAGGAATTCACGTCCAAGGTCCACTTGCCGGGACTCACATCTCTCCCCACAGGCCAGAGGATGGACGGGTGTTGCTGAAAAGTGGAGGGTCTTTCACAAAACGAAATATGCAACTACCATACGACCCAGGAATTACGCTCCTGGGCTTTTAGCCCAGAGAAACGAAAACTTATGTTCGCATAAAAACCTGGACGTGAAAGTTCACAGGGGCTTTATTCAAAACAGCCCCAAACTGGAAGCACCCCAGATGCCCTTCGGCAGGTGAGTGGTCAAACGAACCAGGGGTACCTCCGTGGCCCAGAAACAATGGAAAGGAATGAACTACTGATACGCAAAACGACCTGCGAGGCTCTTCAGAGTCATACCAAGTGAAAAAAAGCCAATCTCAAAAGGTTACATACTGTACGATTCCCATTATATAACAGTCTCAAAATGACAAAATTATAGAGATGAACAGATTACTGGTTGCCAGCGGTTCGTCTGATAAAACTGCATGGAACTAAGCATGCACACAGGTACACACAAACGCACGTGCACAAACACACTCGCTCAAATGAGTGCATGAGAATGGGGAAGATGGGAGCAAGGTCAATGGACGCTACTGAACGCCGATTCCTGGCTGGGATACTGCGCCATCGCCGCAGAAGCTGTTAGCACTGGGGGAAGCCGGAGGAAGTGTATAAGAGCTCTCCCTGTATCATTTCTTACGACTGCATGCGAATCTATGATTATCTCAAAATAAAAAGTTAAAAAAGAAAAGTGAGGAGTATGGGGGGCCCTGTCTCTTGGGGCCCTACATCACCCTGGCAGAGGGCAATGCCAGCTGCTTCAAGCGATCCCTGGGGCACGCACGGCCCAGGTCTGGTGCTGGGAGGATGGCTTACTTCGGGGGGAGGGTAAGAGCCGAAACAGAAGCCCCCCCGCCCCCCTGTCCCGGCCTCGCTCCGTCTCCCGCTCACAGCATCTGTCATCTGTGCTGCAGCCAGCCAGACGAAACCACCCCTCGGCTGTCATCTCTCAACTTGCAGGTCTGGCTCCCAGGTTTGAAGATTAAATTCTAAACATGCCGTTTAAAATTTAGAAATGAAGAAGGAAGATTTTAAGTAACCCCTAAGCATTGTCCTACCCCCCCACCCCCCGCAGCAGAGAGCAAAGCACCTCCTACTTCTGTCCCAAAGGGAGAGAGAGCAGCTTGGGTTCCCCAAAGTATCACCACATCCCCAATACAACCCAATAGCCCCAAAACGACAGGTCAAAGCGTCAGGTATCCCCAAGGTAAAGCATCACTGTTAAGTGTCAACGCGTCGCCGATGACGAAGTGACTGCAAACTGCTGCTGGTCGCCATCTCGGGCTCAGAAGAGTCAGGAGCTGCAGGGATCTTCAAACAACACGGGCGTCTTGGGAGACACCTGAGTGTCCTCTCAAATACGGCTCACCTGTCTTCTCAGGAAACCTGACCGGAACCGGAATTGACCTGTGATGAGCGCTGGTCCCTCCGCATCTGGGGGTCCAGGCCAGCCCTGTGCTAGCTCAGGAGAAGCGATGCCTGCTCCCATGGGGCTCAAGTCGACTGGGGAGAGACCAAAGCTGAGCTATAAATATGCAAGTAAGCACCAACAGCTAAGGGTGTTTAGGAAGACAGCACAAGAGGGTGATGGGGGGAGTGCCCAGGAAGGGGGGAGGCTCCTTGGATGGGGAGTCAGGGACCCATCTTTGAGGAGGTGGCCTTCAAGCCGAGACCTGAAAGGTGAGGAGAGCTGGGGGAAGAACACTCCTGGCTTAATGAACGTCCAGTGCAAATGCCCTGAGGCAGGAACGTCTGCCACATTCAAGGGGAAGAAAGAAGACTGATGCCTCTGGGCCACGGAGTGAGGGCATGAAGTGGAGTGAGCTGCTCTGGGGCCGGCAAAGTACACGAGAGTCTCTGGGGTGCCTGGGTGTGTGCGTGCAAGCAGAAGCAGCACAGAAAGTGTGAGTTTCGAAACGATTCACTTTCCAGCGCGATCTTCCGAACACGGCCACACGTCAGAATCGCCGCGGAAGCTCCTTAAACGCAGCACACGGCCCCCACGTCCACGACCGAGTCGACATCTTCCAGTGCTGTGTTCAGGGACCTGCAGGATTTGGTGTGTCTTACAATCACCCTGCTGCGGATTAGTCGATTTCTATCAGGCTTCTCACTCCTTTAGTGGAGGATCCACTTGTTCAAATAAACTCTTACACTCAAGTCCCAGATGTAAAAGCAAATGCCGGAACTTAATATTTAAACTAATTAAGGTGAAAGGGAGAGGAAGGGGTGGACACCTGGGACCTTGAGTGGTTCAGAGAACCCTGAAGTGACTGGGGTCAGGAACGAAGCCGGACAGAAAACAGGCCTGCGGGATGCTGGGCCTCTGGGGAAGGCAGCAGCTTGGAAACCCCCAACATGGGTCAGAAACAAAAAGGACGGACCAGAGAGGGGAAGAGACCTGCTCAGAGTCACGGAGCGACCTGGGCAAGGCCGGAGGGGCCGGCGCCAGCCTCCCAATCCCTTGGATACCAGCTGCCCACACCGGCATTACCTGGTGGGGGTCAGCATGACGCACCAGGACCCTGCCTGCCTTTTCCAGGTGGCGTGGAGACTGCCTCGCGGTCACCGAAAGCCCCAGGTTGGATGAGTGAACGGGAGGCATGACTCCTGCCCATCAGCCACACCAGCTACGATGGCTGGGCTGGGCTGTGCTACAGCTGTAAGTGCATTCTATCGTTCAAGGCTCCCAGCTGCCACTGACAGGACGTCCTGTCAGCGCCTAATCCGACAGATGAAGGGACAGACTGCCAGCCCGCCCACACTCACGCGGCCACCTCAAGGGCAGGCCCTGAGGGTACAGGTAGCGGTTCTCCCTGGGGACGATTCTGTCCACCGGGGGACATCTGGTAATGCCTGTGGACATTGTGGTTGTCCCACCTGGAAGGGGGTCCTACTGGCTTCTAGCGGGTAAAGGGACCAGGGACGCTGGTGAACATCCTACAACACACAGGACAGCGCCCACAGGAAGGGGTTTATCCTGCTCCGGTGCCACCAGTGCCGAGGTCGAGAAACTCTGGACGATGGGTCATATCTCAAGCACGGCGCCTGGTCCGTAAAACCTGCTCCCTGAACAGGAGGAGTCAGGCAACACGAGAGTCCTCATTAGGCTCAGGACGGAGACGGCGGCAAGGACTTAAGTTACACACGGCTGTTTTAAAGAGTATCAACAGCCCAGTCGAAACATCTGATGTGAAAGGAGACAAACGAGGGAACAGCACTTGTTCACTGAACACTTGGATTGTAAATTTCCGCAGGTCGGAGCTGCGGCAGCTCCCTGATCACAGACGCATCTCCTGTCCCAGGCACACAGTAGGCGCTTCATAAATGCTTGTGAAAGGAGCAAATGAGTGAAAACGAGGGAAAGCAGCCCCTGTGTTGTTTACAGGCCCTTCTCTGCAGGAAGGAGAAGGAACCAACCACGGGCGGGGCCCGGATCAGTGAGAAAGGGGATTTCTGGAACGGGATGACCATCTGTAGGAAAACAGGGGTCTATGAAAACCTCTGGCTTCAGAGTTTTGTGCAAACAGCAGTCACTATCTGAGAGCGCTTTTGCCCGAACACAAAGACCATAAGCTCAGGGGCCTCAAAGAAACACAGTGTCTTCGTTCAGTCTTACAGGCAGCTGCAATGTCCCGGGTGACCTTAGCCTCCAGATGCAAAGCGGGGCCCTCTGCGTGGTCATCTTCACGACCAGTCCTCCTGGGCCTCGAGACCCTACTCATCCACCCCAGGTTCTACCACCGACAGGGGGTAAGGCTGTGTCCAGGTCCACAGCAAAGGGTGCTGCGAGTGATTAGTGATGTCTGCCCCAGGGGCCGGCAGGACAGACAAGAGATGCGTGTGTTTCCAACTTCTGGTGGTTACGGGAAACCCTGCCTCACTGGGTTCCACCATGCCCTCCAAACCAGCTGCCTGTGTGAGGCCCAGAAGTCACCCTGACCCTTGCATGGGCCTCCTTTCTGCCAGGGCCACAAGGGGCAGTGTGCAAGCTGCCCAGGGCCCCCACCCGACAGTTTGCAGGTGAACGCGAGACAGAAGCTATCCACGTTTTCTCTTCCTGGGCTACAATGGTAAGGATACTAAGGGACCCGCATCAGGGTGGTCCCAGCAACGAGAAGGGAAGGGGTCCTGCCAGGTCTTCCGCTTTTTAGAACACAATTTTTATTCTGAGATAACTATAGATTCACATACTATAGAGAGATCTCCCTACACCTTTGTCCAGGTGTCCCCAGTGGTTACCAACCTGCAGAACTGCATCATTTGTGGCTCTCCCACGTGAATCTGAAACTTCCCCACTTTTTGGTCAACGTGCGTTTTTCAGGCGAGGGGACTGAACCCCATCTCTCCCTCCACCAGGTGCCACGGCCAGCAGACCCCACAGCTTCCCATTGCTGGCTGGGTCTCATCCCTCAAATCTCAGCATGTGTGTCGGCCCCTCTGAGAGGCCTCTCAGCTCCCGCCCAGCACACGCCCCCAGGCACAGTCACGTGACCCTGGCATCACCAGCGCCTGAAACTACCGTCTGCTCCCCCGTGAGCGCCTGAGCTCCGCGAGGACTGGCACAGATCCTTTTCGGTCACCACTGTCCATCACCAGCTGCCTCAGTGGCACACGGTAGGAGTCCAACCATCTGATGGATGAACACGCAACGGCCAGTTCCCCAAACCCTGGGGCCACTCTCTTTCCCTCCATAAACTGCATGTACGCAGACACCGGGCTATGTTTAGCTGGGGGTTATGGTACCTGGAAAGCTGCAGTTGGGAATGAATGCTTGAGCAGAATCTGAACAAACCGGGTCATTTCTGTACCCTGCCCCTGAGCCAGGAGACCAGCTCCACCATCAATGTATCACATGATCTTGGGCAAGCTGTTCCTTTCTGAGCCTCAGTGTTCTCAACCATAAAATGGGGAGATGACACCCCGGTTACCCTGCAAACCTAAGCACGAACTCCCCACTGATAGTGGCCCAGGTCCTGGGTCTTCCTGGAGTGTCGGGGGTGCCAGCTGCCTGCCCAGAGGGGTCCCCCAAGACCAACCTCCAACTGCCCCTCCTGACAAAGAGGTGCAGTGACAGGAAAGCAGGGCTCCTTAGCGAACAGCCCACTCTGAGAAGACCTGCTGATGGGGTGGAGCACAGCTGCTCGGACTGGCTGGCACCCCCAATCCTCCATTAAAAAAAATCCCTGCCAAGCCCCCACTGCCTGCAAGAGTCAGTGTTCCCAGTCGCCAGCAGAAACCAACTTCTCCTGGAAGAAGAAAGGTTCAATTGATGAGCTATAAATATTTCTGCTAAACGCTGCCGGGGAGTTGGGCCCTGTGGATGAGCAGGCCCCACTGAAAAGGAAGGCGGCCACCAGATTTGTTTCGAATTATGAAAATAGATGTTGTCTCCCTACCACATCTGTTTTGCCTGACAAATGAGCAGCAAGTCGCCTCCTAAATAAGGCAGCACAGCAAGGCCGTCTTGAAACTGCAGCTTCCCCAAGAAGAAAAAAACAAGGCCAGGCCTCCCAGATTTGAGACTGAGACACGAGACTCTTTTCAATCTCATCTCTCAAGCTGCAGGCTCTCGGGGCATCTGTGCCACGCACATCCTTAAGCTCGGCTTTCAAAGCTCCCATCTCCCTGTGTGAACTGAAGCTGCTTGTATTAGAGGGAATGGGGATCCCGCTGCTCTTTAAAAGGAAAAAGAAGACCAAGAGACATATGATCAAGTATAAAAAAAAAAATGCAAAAAAAAAAAAAAAAAAGTCCCCCCAAACTCAAGCCAAGAGTGCATTTTTGATGTGCTGAAAAAGGCCAATTTTTGGAGTGAACATCAATACCGGTGGCACTCGTTTCTCTGTGCCACGATGGCTTGGTGACTGGGTTAATATAATCATTTTCCTTTAATTACTCCAAGACAGACCCAATTACAGCACAGACACGTCTGCCAGCCTGAGGATATCTAATAGCCCATCCTTCTTAAGGACCATTCCTGCTCGGGAGCTTGGAGGAGGGAGCAGGGTCAGCAGTGCATCTGCACACAGTACAAACCTGGTGATGCTGTCCTGGGCTCTCTCTTTTAGTTTTTTTTTTTTTTTTTTTTTTCTCGGTACGCGGGCCTCTCACTGCTGCGGCCTCTCCCGTTGCGGAGCACAGGTTCCGGACGCGCAGGCTCAGCGGCCATGGCTCACGGGCTCAGCCGCTCCGCGGCATGTGGGATCTTCCCGGACCGGGGCACGAACCCGCGTCCCCTGCATCGGCAGGCGGACTCTCAACCACTGCGCCACCAGGGAAGCCCTCGTTTTAAAAAGGTCCCTGACCTTCATTTTGGATTTTTCTCCTTCAAGACGTACGTTATAGTAATGTGGGAGCGGGGAGAGACCCCAATGACTGTGGAACTCAAAATATTACAATTCAGTCACAAATCAGAACTGATAGATCTGGACTTACAGAATTCCAGGCTAAGGCGATGACCAGGACAGGCTTGGAACCCCACAGCGGTCCAGTTCTCCTTCGCCCGTCGCTGAGCTGCCCGCACAAAGCCGGTAATAAACCAGTGCCGGGGTACAACGGGAGGAGCAGTGTCACAGGCCCCTCTGCCTGTGGGTTTTGTCTGTTTGGGGGAAGAAATGAAAGGATCGGGCCGAGAAGCCCAGAGTGTTTTGGGTAATTTATCTCCCATCTCCTGCGGATGAAATGTCCAATCCCCCCCCCACCCCCACTCAAGGAAGTAGATTGATATGCTGGGTTTGCTTGGGCCGGCAGAAATGAGATGCAGTTCAGGGATCCCAGGAGACATCTGGTCAGCTGGACGCCTCCAAACCCCTCCCCACCTTTTGTGCCCCCTACCATGTAAAACCCAGAGGGCCGATTCGTGACCGCGGGGCGGAGGGTGGAAATTTATGGCTTTGCAGCCAGGTCAACAGCGATGACAATAGTTTTTTGGGGGGCACCTTGTGGCATTTGGCTGGGGGGGCAGGCAGGGAGGCAGTGCAGCCCTGTCTCCGTCTTACATTCACCCGCTCCGGACGGGAGGTCTGGTGTCTGCTTCCCTCCCAGCCTAAGCCTAACGTATAGCTGGACTGCAAAGCAACTCGACTTCCTACCTAACGCCAGCGCCTTGTGGCTGCCCCCAAGGCGAGGGGAGTTTGAGAAGGACCCCCCCACCCCCGTCCCGCCTCCAAGCCCAACTTGCACTGCAGGGTCTGGAAACTGCCCAGAGCACCCACTCTCCCTTCCTGGCAGGACAACTTGCCTGTTTGCAGGTTCAGGTCCTGCAGGGCTGGCGATGGGTGTCTGGGGGCCGGGGACCCTCCAGGCGCACAGGCTGCTCCCTGTTCACTGAGGCAACAGTCCCCTAGTCGCTATGGCAAGGAAGTTAATGAATGCATCTATTTCGAATAACTAAAACCTAGGACCCCATTCAAGTCGCCCTGATACTTTCATCCTTAAAAAGCTAACTTCTGGTGTTTCGTTTTATTAGTCTATGCCTATATGTTTCGTTTTATTAGCCTATGCCCCAGGGGCGGGGGGAAGGAATGCCAAAGAGTGATAAGAAGAGGGGGAAGTTGGGGGAAGGGATGGGAGGGGTCTCGGCCCACCCTTCCGAGAGGAGTAAACCTGGATGTCACTTTCTCTCTTTTTTTTTGGTGGCGGTATAAAATTAGCACAGTCAAGTAAATGTGTTATAAACACAAAGACGCTGCCAGAAGGCGAAGTGCCTTAAGTTAACGGAGGGAAGATGGCGGGAGAAGGTTCTGGGCAGGGGGAGGGCAGTCAGATGGTAGGGGGCGGGGAGCTCTGCAACCTTCCTACTCAGTGTCCCGTAACCAGAGGGAAAAGCCATTTCCCTGCGAACGTACATCTGCAGGGTGTCTAGACAGTCATAAAGAGGACAATTAAAGAAAGAAAAAAGCCGCAAGCCCCCGTCGCCCCTCACCTCCCCTCGCCAGGGCACCGGGTGCAACCCGCTCACTGCCCAAACCGGCGAAAAATTATAAAAGCACGAAGAGGCAGCGTGGGCGAGGGGGAGGCCGGGGCAGTCTGGGCCGAAAACAGTTTATGAGCAAGTGTTTGGAAATTCTGCTTTAAATAAGCCGGTAAATGAATTCAACCTTGTCAGATCGCTCTCCCTCACGCAGACCAAATATCCCGCTGGCGTGCTGTCTAGACACAGATAACAAAGGACTTTTTACGGCGGCCCAGAGACGCGCTGACAAAGTCGCCATTTAAAGATGCAGTATTGCTTTCTCCGTCGAAACCATTTGTCAGATGGACTTCAATGAAAACGCTAAGTTAATGGTCTGTTTTGGGGTCTGCCGGTGGACGGGGCGGGGAGGGGCTTGGGCCGCCCCGGAGAAATAGAAAACACATCATCTCTGATTGGGCCGCCCTCCAGGTGGCCTGGAGAAGAGGACTTGTACGTGGCCCACCGGCACATAATTCTCGCTCTTCTTGTTCTAAGAAGCCGGCTGCTAAAATGTTGCTAACACCCAGGCTGGGCAGGGTTACATTAAAAAGCATGGGCAGGGCTTCCCTGGTGGCACAGTGGTTGGGAGTCCGCCTGCCGATGCAGGGGACACGGGTACGTGCCCCGGTCCGGGAAGATCCCACATGCCGCGGAGCGGCTGGGCGCGTGAGCCATGGCCGCTGGGCCTGCGCATCCGGAGCCTGTGCTCCGCAGCGGGAGAGGCCACAGCAGTGAGAGTCCCGCGTACCGCAAAAAAAAAAAAAAAAAAAAAAAAAAAAAGCATGGGCGGGGGCTGTGGGTGGGATGAGAACTTGTCTCCACCTGCCTCTGTGGGGGGAAAGACACGGAGAATAAACGGGGAGGAGGAATTTGGCGTCACCTCCAACCGTGCATTTTGCAGGAGCGGCCCTTGCCCCTGTTGTAGAGTCGCAGCAAAACAGGCAAAAAGTCCTCCCTTCTCAGGCAAGGACGGTGTCGGGGGTGGGCCGGCCTCAGGGGTGCATCCTTTGGACACGTTCAGTGTACCCCAAACGCCCCCAAAACCAGAGGATGTGCCTCTACTCGGCCAGGTCAGGTCAGAGGGAGGAGAAACCGCACCCAAGCTCGTGGGCTCCAGCCCAGGGCGTGTGCAGGACCTGGGGCGGCCAGACGGGGCGGGTCCCCGACATGGTGTCTCCGGTCTCTTCAATTCAGATTTGCCAACTTCTAGAGGAAGGCCTGGTGCCCACTGGTGCCCAATGCGGGGTCATTCTTTCCATCAACCCTCACCGCCTTCTCTGCCAGGGTGCTGGGTTTCTGTCCTCCCCCGTCTCTCAAACGTGCGGAGTCCAGACCCTGGAGCCAGACGGACACAGAGCAAACCCCAGCTCCACCGCTTTCAGGCTACGTGGCCCAAAGCAGGTTGCCTCTCTGAGCCTGTTTCCCCACCTGTGCAGCAGGGTCCCGGCCACCTGCCCAGAAGGGCTGTCGTGAGGATTAAATGCCCCCGCCACTGGCCCGGCATCCTGCAGGCCCAGTCCCAGGTCCGGGCCTCGCTGCCCTCACCTGTGAAGTGGGTACCGGCCTCCTTCACACGCTGGGAGGCGAAAGTGAGGACACAAGGCACACGGTCCGTAAACAAAACACCGCCAGGATTGGGAGGCTCACCAATGAAAGCTGTCTACACTGTCCACTGGGGAGGTCAGCGTGCTGATGACATAAAGCGTCAGCAGCCTCCCACGCTGGTCCTTACAGGGACCCTGATCCACTCAAATAAACGGGGGATTGACTGTGGGCTATATGTCAGAGGACTAATGAATGGAGTGTTTCCTCCCTTATTTGGTTTTGGTTTCCAGACTCATTTTTAATAACTGCTTTTCCAGAGGCTGCTTCTCCCACAGTGAACAGCCCACAGGCTCCGCCGTCTGTAGGCAGAACCTCTGGTTTCACCCAGACACACGGATGTGGAGGTTCTGCAAGACATCCACTGCCACGGGGTATATGACACCGGGGTTTAGAACGGTGTTCTCTTTGGTCAAGGGGTTCAACCGAGGCAACGGGAAACGGGAGCACGCGGTCTCTTGCGCCTGGGACAGGGCTGAAGCTCTGGAAGGATGGGAGAGGCCAGCTGGGTCAGCACAGCCATTTAACAACTGGACCCCAAGGCCAGGGCCACTGGGGATGCGACTTGCCCAGGTGACCCAGCCAGAACTAGAAAGAACCCAGATACTTCCTGCACTGGTGAGTCCCTCCTACACACACCTGCTGCCACTCTCATCTGGCAACCACAGCAGACATAACTAATCAATAACTGCACATTCCCCGAGCCCAGCACAGGCCTCTGGGAGCCTCCTGTCCCCAGTGTCCCAGGAAGTAAGTAAAATGTTCTCTGCCAACTCTTTTCCAAACACAGTCGTGGGGAGTCTTTGACCTGAAAGGAAATGATAAAATACGGGCAGGAACTAGGAGAACTCCTGCAGGACCAGGTCCAGGGCAGCTGGGAGGACCACTGATGGGCTGGGCCCCAGGGATCACAGACACCCACAGAAATGTCCAGCCTCTCTCCACACCTTTGCCCACACGGGTTCCTACTCTGCCTGCCTCTCTCCACCCTGCTCTGCTTTCCCGAACTCATCTCAGACCCCCAGGGCCTCCCAGAAGGCTCCTGGGAGGCTGGGGCAGCTCTCTCCACCAGTGGAGGAAAGTGTCCAGGGGCGGAAACCAAGTTCTCCTCACCAGGCTCAGGGACAGCCTCTGTCCCTGACCATTCTGGGTCCTGTGTCCCTCTGTCTTGCCCTCAGCTCTGAGCACCTTGAGGTCAGCCTAGTGGTCCAGGTCCTTCTGTAACCTCTGTCCTCACCATAACCTTGAGCCCATCCTCCCTCCCCTTATACCCGGTCCAAGCGTCATCCCTGGTATCATGGACCTCGACAGGACCGCCCCTCGCTGCCCCCCCGCCTCAAGCCCGTTCTCCACTCTGCAGCTGGAGATGGGCATCCACTGGACCCTGTTACCCGCCCCCCTCCCCTGCTCTAAACCCTTGCAGGGCTCCCCAGTACCCAAACTCCCCTGAAACCAGGCGAGATCAGACCCCATCCTCCCAACTCTAACGGCCCCTTCTTCACCCATCAGCTCCAGCCACCGTGGTGGCTTTGAAGGTCCCAAAGGCACTGCACGCTTTTTCTGGCTTCAGCGGGAAATCTTCATCCCTGAGATGGAATCCTGCTTCTCCTTCCCCAAGGCTGGGCCAACAGGTACTGTGGCCTGACTGGGTGATGAGCCCTATGTGGCACTCCGATTCTGGGGGCTTCCCCCTAGCACAGCAGAGCTGGGAGGGGCCTCCTGGTGAGAACACGCCATTCAGAGAGGGCAAGCGACTGGCTACATCACACAGCACCAAGTCCTGGTCTGAGCCGAGCCCCACTGGCCTGACTCCCATCCTGGGCATGTCGCCCCCACCCCAGCCCCAGGCCTCCACGGCTGCCCCTACCTCCCAGTGCCATCCTCCACTCGAAGATGCTTCTCTTCCTAACTGCGATGGCCTCTGCCCAGGCTGCCTACTGCCTCCGAATTCCCCAGGGGAAGGGGCTCATTCCAAGACTGAACGATGTCACAATCACCAACAGCAAGAGGGACGGCACTCACTTGGTGCCAGGCAGGGAATGTGGACAATCTCATGTGTGTCCCCATTTCACAGATGAGGCAACCGAGGCTCTAAGTGGTTACAGACTTTGCTAGCCGAGAACCAGGCCTAGAACCTGAGCTTCAAACTGGAGGTTCTGCATCTCTCCTCGGCCAGTGCCAGCTCCCGGGCAATGAGCTTCCTGTCGACAAAGGCCACAGGACAAGGTGGCTTTGGGCTCCCAGCTTAGTGATGTTTTGGTCCGCCTCACCCTTGACGAAGCACCCAGACATCGGGAGCGCCCTGAGCAGGTGGCGGCTGGAGGCCGGGGGATGTGGTTCGGCTGTGTCTCTTCCCACGGGGTTTCTTGGGCTCAGGCCGGGCCAAGCACTGCCCTTGGGACCTGGCTGGCGGCCTGGCCCAGATCTCCTGGCATGGGCCGCAGGACTTTATTTAGACAGCGTCCGCTGGGCAGCTTCGGGCGCACAGGCCCGAGGGGGCGTAGCTCCGTCGGGTTTCACGGCGCGTCTGCGCCGGGACCTGCCCCCGTCATTATAAATCGGTGCATGTTTTGCTGGGAGGCTGGTCACTGGCCGCGCAGGGGAGACAATGGGCTGCCTCCTTTGAAATGGGTGTCTCTTCACCCACCCCCACCCCTTTCTTCTTTCGGGGAAGATTTCTTCCTGCCTCGGCCCAAATCCCACTCTCTGGGGCCTCTCCCCAACCCCTGACCCTCCAGAACAAAAGGGAGCGTGAGTGTCTAGACCGCCAGTCTGAATGTGAGAAGGGGGCATTGTATGACCAGGACGGAGGCCTGGCCTCCCAGGCGGAAAGGTTGGGGCGGGAGGGGCGTGGTGAAGGCCTGACACCTCTCGGGTCCCCTACGCTCGCTGCCTGTCCCTCCTGGGACAGAGACGTGGCCAGAGCTCAGCCCCGAGGATCCAGCCTGGGTGGCATGCCATCTCCAAACTAAATGCAGGGAATTCCTTAGCCTGTCACTAAAACGTTCATTCACTCGAGGAGCTAATTCACAGGAAGGCCCCGGAGCAGTGCCTGAATCCAGGCGTGGCCATAAATGTCAGCTGTTCATCTTGATCAGTTTAGAAGCTTCACGTGTATTTTGGGCTGAGGGGACCAGGGTGGAGAGTCCCCAGCAGGGACCCTGGCGTCTTCCAGCATCTGGAAGGCCTTGCTCCGAGTAGGGGAGGGGACGTGTTCCTGGACACCTGGGTGGTGAACACTGGCTGTGTGACTCCAGGTTCCTACTCACCCTCTCTGGGCCTCTGGGACACCTTGTCTGTAAAAAGAGGCTCGAATAAGATCTGTGGTTTTTCAGACCATGTTTCACCAGCAAGGACCTTCAATTCAATGAAAGTCTGACCCAGGAGCTTCGCGGTATCAAATGGGCACAGAAGCAGCACTACTCGGCCGATGTGAGCCCCAGAGGTGAGAGGCTGCGTCTCCCATAGCAGCTGAGGTCCAGCGGGCGCTGGCCCGGCCTCTCCAACGGCCATCAGAGGTGAAGGCGCAGGCTGCTGTCCAGGCAACCAGCATCAGCAGGAGGTCCCCAGGCGGGCCTCAGACCCCATGTCTCAGTGGGGAGACGAGGCACGGGCAAGCTGGAGGGGACGTCTTCCTCCCCCTCGCAAAAACCGCTGCAGGGGAGGGAGCTGCACCCCTCCCTCCAACCACGGCTACCTGCCCTTCATCAGCCTGCAGTGCAGATGCCTGGAAACAGACCTGCGGAGTAAACTCATTTCCACGTGATGGGGCTGTGGGCGTTTACACTTTTGTCTTTGTCATTTATCAAATTCTTCGAATTTTTCTTAAATAAGGAGCACATATCACTTTTTTCTATCAGAAGAACCAGAACCGGGCTATTTTCACTGTGAAATCAGCGTTATCTCTTTAGGGCTGGTATACATTGCTCTGGGCGTTCCGAGGGGTCCGTTTAGAAACACGAGCAGAAGCTTGAAGAGCAAACACACGGGTTAGCCCTGTGACTCCACTGCCTGGCATCTATCTGTTCTAGGAAACCTCAGAGAGGGGACAAAGGCTTCAAGGCCAGCCCTGACCCACTAGAACCCCTGGGGATGGGCCCTGGATGCCAGCATTGCTGGGGCCCCAGCTGACGAGAATCCAGGACTCTGTGTTCTTGAATCTGTATCTCCTACAAGAAAACCTATAAAAATGCTGATTCCTGGCCCACCCCAGGTTTCTGGATCAGTGCCCCAGAGGGAAAGTCGCGAAGTTCCTCTTGTTCAGCTCCATATCTGAGTTAAGAACAAATGCACGTGATAAAACGGGCTGCACTGGTCCCACAGGATAACCTCAGTTTACAAGGGTGATGGAAAAGCAAAGGAAACAGAGAAAGAGGGTCCCGGCCCCCGCCCCGCCCGCCTCTCCCTTTTCCTGTGGGACCTTGGGAAAGCTGTTACACTTGCATTGGTTTCCTTACTTCCTGTCTGCCCCACTCAAGTGAGTCTGCCTTTTACATGGCTGTGAACTTCCAGAGTCTTAGGCCCAACACATAGTAGGTGCTCAGTAAATGTGTCAAATGAATTCACGAGTGAAGGAATGAAATATTCAGGTAAACTACCCATCAGTAAGGTTCCTAATGAGCACAAAATTACAGATGACACACCCACCCCATCCAGCCTTCCAGTACCCCTAGGATGGGCCAAGGGCTCTTGCATCCACAGATGGGTGCCCCATAGATGCCTTGAGTGGGGCACTGGTCAGGAGCCCTGGGCAGGCTCTGTAGCGGAAGGGGTGGATTCAGGAGGGTCTGCAGGGCTGAGTCATCAAGGGTCTCTGGGCCGGTAGACAGGAAGGTGAAGGAGGTGCTGGGGGAGCCCAGGCTGGCAGGCCCATGGGCAGGGTCTGGAGAGGCCCCCTTGAGGCAGCAGCTCCTCCCATCCCCCAGAACTCCTCTCCTGGTCCCTCAGGGGTGGGGGAAGGGCAAACTTTTCCCCCAAAGAAATCACTCCTCTGCTGTGGAAAACTAACAGGTCAGAGTGGAGATGGGCAGATGCCCACACCCTCCACACTCCCAGAGCAGGGAAGAAACCGGCCCGAGGCTGCAGAGCAATCTGGGGCCGGGTCCACGTCTCCTGGTCTAGGTTTTGTCCCTGACACACATACAACACAGGGGCCCAGAATCACCTCGCTGGTGCCCACAGCCTCAGCTCTAACGCCGCCCCGACTGCACGGCCGTGGACAACTGGGCCTCTACTTCCTCTGGCGAGTGGGGTGAACACATCCCTGAGTGTGCCTGGGAGGGGCTGGTCCCTGTAATCTCACAGGAGAAACCTCTCCCTGGGTAGAACTCCTACTCATGCCTCAAGGTCCCGTCTAACTTTTCCCACTGGAGCCAAGGGCTTCCACATCACTCTCCCCTCCCTTCTCACAGGCAGGTCCTGGGGCGGGTGTAGCCATCTCTCTCTCAATACTGGCCACGTCTTAAACCACAGAAGAGACTGCATTTCCGAAGCATCTACGAGGCGCCCATTGCTCAGCTAAGCATGTCTTCTCTCCTGTAATTCTCACTACGACCCCATAGCGTGGGTGCCTCTCACCACCCCCACTGTGCAGAGGCGGAAGCAGAAACCCCGAGAGCAGGAGCGGCACCGAGGACCGTCTCCTAAGCTGCGGCGGGCAGACCCATGCCCCCTGCTCCCTGGGTCTGGGTCCTCAGTGACCACTCACTCCCTGCACGCTGGGCCTGGCCTCACCAAGGCCTCCAAATGCTGCTGCTGTCGCTTCAGGGCAGATCAGATGTGCCCGTGAATCATGGGGGCGGAGTGGATAACCACGGGGCAGCCTGGTCCTGCCCCCCAGAAGCCCCCTCCTCTGCTCCTTCAGGGAAGCCCGGTCTCCACCTGGCCTGTGGCCGGCAGGGGATGACATGGCCACTCCTGGCCGCAGGAGGAATTCCGCGAGGGCTGAGGCTGCCAGATGGAGCAGAGGCAGGACGGCTCTGCCACGCCGGCCGGCACCGCGAGCTCGGCACCCACTGGCAGGGTGGCCTGCGGAAGCCTGGAGGCTGGGGCCCCTCTGTCCACTCTCCAGGGTGGAGGGAAAAGGCAGAGCTCTGGGAACCCCAGGCCACCATCCCTCCTTCCTGTTGCTGACCGGCAAGGCTGATGAGATCCTTGGCCGAGCCCGTAGCCCACACGGATACATAAGCGGAGCTGAAGCCACGCTGCTGGGATTCAGGTCCCGGCCCTGCCCCTCGGCAGCCACGAGCCGGAAGCCCGGCGCCCTCTCGACCTCGGCACGTGTGCGTCTGTACACGGGGACTAACAATCTTCGTCCTGCCTGCCGGGGGCGCCGGGAGGATCCCACGTCACAGGGAGAGTCCCGGGCCGCGTTCCTGGGGACACGGTGGGGCTGCCTAAGTGCTGCAAGCAACTGTTGATTTAGTCCTTGCTGTGGTTTGAGGTCTCGGGGGAAACGGTCAAAGCAAAATGGACCCAGAGGGGAATCAGGGCCCAAAGAGGCAGCACAAAGGCCAGATGGGGCCCGAAGCAGCGGTACCACGCCGGCCATGCTCACCTGTGAGCAGGCCGGGTGCCTCTGCCCCTGCACTCCCGCCCAGGGGCCGGGACCTACGGATGCCCGCCGCACACCAGGATCTTTCACATTCCAGCCAAGCTGCAATGCCTCTGTGGGCTGCAATAAAAATTCCTAGACAGGTAGTCAGGGACGAGGCGGGCCCCAGATGAGCAGGGAGGGCAGGGACCAGGGCCGTGTGCTCTCCGCTGCCCCACGGGTAGGGTCAGTGGGTTCAAGGAGCCACCTGTTTGCCCTTTCCTCTCAGTTCTTTAGGACCAGACCCAGGCCCAGGGTCTGAGACCTGGGGTCCGGGTGCGGGAAGGTCTCCGAGTCAGGGGCTCTTTAGGAAGAAGCCTAGCTCACACCCCAGCTGGAGCAGCCTCACGGGGTCGGGCCCCCAGGGAGCCTTGACACCACCAAGAGGCTCAATTCTAGTCTCACGTGGGGTCTTCAAACAGCTCCCGCCACCGTCTGTCACGTGCAAACTGTTTTTTTTCTTTTTTTAACACTGATTGATTGATTGATTTTTTTCTATTTTTTTGGCCGCAACATGGGGCAAGGCGGGATCTTGGTTCCCCAACCAGGGGTGGAACCCACGCCTCCTGCAGTGGAAGCGCAGAGTCTTAACCACTGGACCGCTAGGGGATTTCGACATGCAAACTGTTCGGAAAATAGGAGAAATAAGCACAGCTCTGCCAAACCCCAAGCCAGGCAGGTGGCAGAACTTCCCCCAACGACGGGACATGTCCCAGCAGTGACCAGGTGATGCTGGGGGCATCTCAGCCAGAGGGCAGGAGCCCACACCCGCCGCGAGGCCCCGGCCGGAGCTGGACCCACCGGGCCCTGCGCTTCCCTTTCTTCCCACTGTGTCTCCCTCTCCCCAGAGCCGAAAAGGTGCATTAGCAGGCTACGTAATAAATCACAGGTCTATTCTGCAAAACATCAAATCATTTCAGGCAGCGCGGGGCAATTAAGTTAAGGAGATTTTTCCCATTACAAAGAAAGAACGTAGAAATTTTGATTCAAACACACACCGAGATCCGGATGACGCACAGCTGTGCGGGGCAGGTCGTGGACACCCCGGCCCCAGAGCACTCCTGTGCAAACCACGGCCCTGAGATCTGGTGGGGCAATGGGTTTGCTTCTCCCCACTAGCACCTTCCTGAGGATAAAGCTGGAGCCCGTCACCTGCCGGAAGCTGCTCGGAGCTGTCTGTCTGGGGGAAGGATGAGAGTTTCCCCTCCATCCATAACTCTACCCGTGAACCTTCCCCTCGGGTTCCCGCCCATGACGCGACCCCGTGACCTAGATCTCATTAGAACTGAGTTGACCCCGACCTTCAAACGGCCGGGTGACCTTAGAGGGGCAAAGAGCAAAGTGCTTCTACTCTGCAGGAGGTGCCGTGAGTCTGTAATTGCTTATTAAAGACCCCCGAGGACTCCTCGGGGCGCGCATCTTAAACATCACGTCAACCAGCCTTCCTGACCTTTGCCATTTCCAAATACCCCGTTAAAGGAACTTATATTCCTTGATATTTTAAAAAAATAAATACTCGATCGACTGAGTTTTACTAGTTAGCCTCGTTTTAAACAACACTCATGAAGTCAATGATGTGCTGTTTTTGCTTGTTCCGCTCTTCCGTATTTACATTTAACATACATTAACCTAAGAATAGAACCATTAAATATGAAATACCCATCCACATGCCATCTAAAATTTTCTCATGGGCTGCCAGTTTGCTTTGGGTCTGTCGATTTCTTTGACCTTACAAGGTCAGGTACTTATGACCCAAGTGACTTCTGTCCTCTGAGCCCCAGCCTGCCAGTCTGAAAAACAGATCTAGGAACGGCAGCTCCTGCAAAACTGCATGTCGCACGGTGCCTGGCATTCACTAAATACCTGGGGTGAGCTATGTGTTGTCACGTACAGCCCCCAAAATTCAGCACGCTTACTAACATCCCCATTTTACAGACGAAGAACTGAGGCCTGGCGGCCACGAAGCTGGTAAGCAACACAGCCACGATTCTGAACTGGCACTTGGCCTCGGAAGCCATTCTGCGGGTATCCTTTTCTTCCTCAGGGAATGCTCGAGTCCCAGTGTCGGGGACCCCGTCTGCCAGCTCCACACTCTCCAGTGAGGCATGCCCCAACCCCCAGGACATACAGCTCCATCCCGAGGTCCGAGCCATCCGTCAGCCGTCAGCCGTCAGGAACTCAGCCTGGGTGCTCTCTGCTTGAGTAACCACCTCCCCCAGACGTGATTCATACCTGTCTGGGGTCACCCACATCCTCATTCCCTGCAAAGGAATGCGGGCCAGGTGAGGCGGGCTGGCGGGCTGGCATCTGTGGCTGGCGGGGCCGTGCCAGGTGGCGGCAGAGGTGTGGCCTGCTGAGTTTCCAAAGCCTCTGCCACCACCCTGAGTCTCCCTGGCTAGGGCTGGACAGGTGCCCGGGCCCCAAGTGCCCGTTTATGGGGCTCAGATTCAGGTTATAAAAGCTCTTCCCCACGAAGGCGCCTGGAATTCCACCCTTAGATAGTCATTCCTCTGGGTCCACATGCCCCTTTTACGGGGCTTTTCCCTGTTTGAATGGCAGCCCTGTGGTTCATCCACACAACTGAATGCCGCTCAGAAATAAAAAGGAATCACTACTGAGACACACAACACGGATGGATCTCAAAGTCAGGAGGCCGAGGGAAAGAAGCCAAACAAAAAGAGTGAACGGGGCTTCCCTGGTGGCGCAGTGGTTGAGAGTCCGCCTGCCGATGCAGGGGACGCGGGTTCGTGCCCCGGTCCGGGAAGATCCCACATGCCGCGGAGCGGCTGGGCCCGTGAGCCATGGCCGCTGAGCCTGCGCGTCCGGAGCCTGTGCTCCGCAGCGGGAGAGGCCACAGCGGTGAGAGGCCCGCGTACCGCAAAAAATAAATAAATAAATAATTAATTAAAAAAAGAGAGTGAACATACAGTGTGACGCCATTTATGCAAAGTTCTCCACTCAGAAAATTTAATCCCTGAGATTAAATTTCAATCTCTGAGATTCTGTGATTGAATCTGCGGTGACTGCCTCGGTGAGGGGCAGGGTGGGGCAGGTACAGCCTGGGAGGGGCCGGGGGCCGGGTGCTGAGACGGAAGGTCCCTCGTCTCCATCTGGGCACTGGTAACATGCACAGACACGTGCCAAACCTCATCACAGTGCACCCTTACGTCTGTGCGCTTTCTGTCTATGAATTATACCTCAACAGACACGTCACAGCAGGGGAAGTGCAGATTCCAAGAGGAAGTTTAACAACTGAAGGGAAGGGAAGGGACAGCCGGTGAGGTCTGACTGGGTCTTTGCTGCGCCTTCCTTCTCACAAGAGCCTCAGGGTTCAATGAAGCCCGTTGTACAGAGAACAAAATTAAGAAGGGAGGGGAAGGAAAGAAATGGTCGGGGGAGAGGTATGAGCAGGGCTCATTGGGGGCTTCCAGGATGAGAAAATCTTGTGTCTGGAACATTCCGCCTTCAACTGCAAGCCCACCAGTGCCCTGTTCCCGCCTCTGCGGGATTCTCCCTCCCACCCCCCGGGAAAGATACCCTTCGAGAAGAGACGTGCGCCCCTGGTGAAGCAGAAAGCCACACGTTGGTAGCCAAGAACCCAGAAGGCAAAGGTAGGGGCAGCTCACGCTGAAGGGTGGGTTAAAGGCGCGTCCGGCAGCCACAGGCGGCAGAAGAGGAAGCCAGGACGGTGGGTGCCCAGCCTGATCCTGGTGAAACCGGGGGCCCCTACCATTCCCTGAACTAGACGGTAAGTTACAGGCCCCGGGTCCCCACTCCACCCACCAGACCCCAGGCCTTCCCCTGCACCGCAGCTGGCAGAGGCCTCAGGGGTCGCTCGGCTGCTCGAGCACCCGGCCTGGAAGGACAGGACAGACGCTGGAAGATGAGGCTGACGCCAGGGCTCACGGGCCCCGCGGTCCTGCTGCCCAGCGCACAGTGACACGTGCAAGTGTGAGCTCCGGCCTGGCTCACACGGAGTCCCGCCAGCCTGCTGTCCTTACAATGACGACATTATTAGTGGCAGCGCTCTGATTAGCCACAGAAAGGCTTCGGGTTGAAAACTAGCCCGGATTTCCTCCTTTCCCTCGACTGAATCTCAGTTTCTCCATCTGTAGGCACGGGGTGGGGGCCAGCCCAGCGGGGCTTAACCACAGCCGCACCCTGGAAATTAGCCGGGGAGCTTTAAGAAGCCCCACTCCTGCCTTGGGGTGTGCCTGAGGGTCAGGGTTGCAGACCCCCCAGGGCTTCCATGACCAGCAGGATGGAGAAAGGCTGTTGAGAAGAAGGCTGGGAAGGGACCTCAGTCCTAATGCTCTCTGGACCCTCTCCTCGCGCCCTCTCCCGAGGCACCCTTCTTGGGGAGCCCAGGCCCTGCCCAGCGCCCCACAGGTCACCATGACCCTTTTCTCCCGTCAGCTGCAACCCGACACGGGACAGATTCCTGCTCTCGCTGGCACGGAGCCCCGGGATCGTCGCCGGTGACCATTCCAAGAAGGGGAGCGTGTGCAGGAGGGATGAACAGGACGCAGGCCCAGCTGCAAAAGCCCGAGGGCAAAGGCGGAGAGGCCTGGAGTCGGCCACAGCCTTACACGGGCGACAGGCGGTTCTGAAGCTGGGGGGACGGCGGGCAAAGCACAGACTTTGGAGTCCCGCAGCCCAAGTTCAAATCCTGCTCTGCTCCTGGCTGGTGATCTCCGCCCCCTGGCACATGCCTTAGCTCCGCTTCCTCCTGTGCCAACGGGGTTGCCCCGAGGGCGTACATGGTGCTTGGTGAGCGTCTGTGACTGTTGGCAGGAATGGCTGGGGTTCGAAAAGCCACAGTGCCACTAAGGCAAATCATCAAGGAAACAGAGCTGCTGGACACTGGGGGCTCACTGCCTGAATACTGACTGCCCAGCTCCTCTCCTTTCTTCCTCTTCGTCCTGAAGCCCACCCCCACTCACTTGGGTCTATTCCAGGAGAGGGTTCAGAGCTCATTCTCACTAGACTGCAAAAGAACGCTGCAACATGCATCCCAGGTAAAAATGGAGGCTTCTGTGACATTTGAGTTGGTGACCCCGATTTTAAAGAAAGACAAATGAAGTAATATTGGGGAGCTGAGAGTAACATGGGTAGGGGGCTTGCTCCAGATCTCACCATGAATGAGCCCAGAGGATTGGGAGGGACCCAGGCCTGACAGCTGAAGCCGGGGCCTGGGTCACATCAAAGTGGTGGTACAGCCTTAAGAACTCATAGTAGGGACTGTCCCCGACTCGTCAGGCAGCCCAAGGGCCTCCATGTGACATGACGAGCAGGTGGGGAGTCCCGGTGGCTGCATGCAGGAGCAGTCCCTTCCCTTCCAGGAGTTCTGCAGCCCTTGCCACTGTCCCATGCTGGGATCGATTAGCAATGTCTGTCACGGGCAGCAAGGGGAGTGCTGCTCAAACACCACGCACTCATCCCTGATCCACACTTTGAAAGTCACAAAGTGGTTCCATAAGTACCAGCTAAATTCTCCTCTAACTAAAGAGTTATAGGAGCTGGGGATCCACAGATACCCGAGCCAGGACCTTACTCAGCGATGCGGAGGACAGGATACAGTGGAGCAAGTCACACAGATGGAGAATCAACCAGACAAGGAGACTTCAGAAGAGAAATGGCCACAGGAAGAAATAGTCCTTAACTAAACATAAGCGACTTCTGGGTTATGCACTTGCAGGCAGGGCCCAGATTCACGTGGATGACTGGAAGTTGGACTCATAATTACACCTCTGCGCCACGTCGCAGGCGACTCTAATTACCCTCTGGATGGGAGGATGGTGACAATTTTATTTAGGGCGAAAAGTAACTAATAAAATTAGACAAAATTAGCAGTTCCACGTGTAAGTCCCCACACGCTACAGATTAATGCAGAGACTTGACAACTGCAAACACCTAATAACTGTCCTTGTTAGAGACATGAGAGGGGGGACGGGAGTGGTCCCTGACCCTTAAGCCTGGACATCTGAACTATCCCGCGGTGAACCTAGTGGATAGACTTTTTAAAAAGGCAATGTTCTCTGCATTTGTGGCTTTTGGGTTGAAAGTCTGCTCTAGGTTTGCCTGGGGGTGTCCCTAGATGTCAGCCTGCTCAGAGATTGGGATCCACAAAACACAGGAGAGATACACCCGAGATAGGAGTGCATTTAGCTGTGGTCCATCAGGACGATCAACAGCAGCAAACGGAGGGGTGTTCAAAGGGCTGGCTGGTGTCATTTCATCGGCTACACTCACCGATGTAATTGACACCCTTTCCATCATCTCGATGCAGCCATCTTTTTCTCCCATACCGCAAACAGATTAGAAAAAATTGTTTCCCCTGTGGCTGTGACCCCCATCGGCTGCTCAACTCAGCCCCGTATGAATCATTCCCGGCTCACCGCGACTGGGTTCTGAAATGACTGGACGATAACGGGGCAGCACAGACACCAATAAATGAATCATGCCTTCCACAAGACCAAACCTTTGGCTTTTACAGACACCAATTTACAGAGTAGAAAGAAAAGAACAAAGAAATTACTCAGGGTGTTTGCGCAAAGTTGATTCATAGGTTTACAGAATTATTACCGACTAAATTATTTTCAGGAAGGCGATTAGACCCGTGACCAGCTGCAGGACCTCAGCCTGAATTCTCAGACTTGGGAATTCGCAAACTGGGGCAGGGGCAGATACCAAATTCCTGCAGGGCTCCCCAGGCTGAATGGACCCTCCCTGCCTCCTTCGCTTTCTACTTTCTTCTGGAGGGTTATTTAAGACCCTGATGAAGCCTTGCTGTGTAGCCACATGAGCTGTGTAAAGGAAGTACGCATGTACGCACTTAGTTTTACTAAACGTCTTGGTGTTGACTTTTATTTTTTATTCCTGAAGTGGAGCAGCCGTAATAGACCACACAGATTCTCCCTTCTGTGATCGGGATTTTGAAATACATCATCTACAACCACCAGACTCTTCCACCGTCTCTCAACTGACGTCCACTGGAGGGACATCAGAGCAAAGCTACTCTACCTGCTATAAAGCTTAGGCAGATGGAGAAAGAGCGCTTGCTATGGCCACGTGCAAATTCTGAGCCTCCCCAGTGTAAATGTGGCCTCTGGGACGAATCACCCCACAGGGCTTGGGTTGACGCTGTTGGTCAGGCGTTTGAACGTCATAGGGCAGCTTCAGCACAGTCTGAAAGCATCCCCGTCAGGAATGTCTGACCCTGGTGGGCAAAGTGACATAAGCGAGAACAAAACTGAGCTCACGCCTGGCTGACGCTCTAGGGCAGCCCCACTTACCAGCAGCTGCCCGGACCCTCTCAGGCAAAGCAAGGCGAGGGGAGCGACGCGGCCGTCTTGCGGAATCTACTTCAGATGAGCAGTCAGCAACCAGGTACCCAAGACCAGCGGGGCTGAAAAAACCTCTTTTGGGAAAGGGCAGTTTGCTTTGCCCACAACGTGCAGGAAAACTGACTGAGCTGCTCGTTTCTATTGCTTCTGAGGACAGAGCCTGGGAACCCTGATTTTACCTCCCTGGGGGAGCCCAGGGCAAAGCACACCTGCAGGGGGTGTGGGGATGTGGTTCCCGCTGTGGCCTCCAGTCGGGGGACCTCAGAGAAGTCTTCTAGCCTTGGGTGGAATGCACACGTCTTAAAATATTCTGCATATTTTATATTATAAATATAAGTCTATATAAGTATGTATTTTTTATACCCAATGATATGCAGTTTTACATATTAAAGCACATATTTCTGCATTCTTAACCACTGACACCCACACAGATCCACAGCTGGATCTGTCACTTTTGCCTGCAACCGCAAAGCCAGGGATAGAAACATCAGCTCCTGCAGACCTTAAGGACCTACAGAGACTCTCCTATCCCTGAAGCGTGACAGTGATGACAGAAGGTGACGGATCAAATGCCGGCAGTTACAGGACCTCAGTGCACGCTCCCAGCAGCCACGGGGGTGACGAAGGAACACCATAAACCCACCCTTTCACTCACTGCCTCATTGTTTACTGAACATCTACTCTGTGCCAAGATCATGCAAAAGTTGTACGCATCCTAAGTAGAACCTGGCACAGCTGCCCCCAGCCCCATCACCACCGAAGTCCGTATTAGGGACAGAAGATATGGGACCGTTTCTCCAAACATCAAAGGCACGTTGGTGTCCTGAACTCATATGACTGTTCAGTGGTTTAAGGTGTATCTGTCCAGCCCCGGGGAGCCCAGCGCCGGTGCCGGGCATGGGGCACCAGGAGACGTTTCCGGAGGACAGTGTAACTTGAACAGCTGTGGCTCAAGGAAGACAGAAGCGAACTTTACCCACAACGTTCAGATCCCAGAGCCCCTGGGAGTTTACACTTGTTACCAAATAATTAAAACTCTATTTTCTGCCAGGAGAACCACTTCCCAAACCCACCGACTACAGTAATAAATGACTATAGTTAAAATACATCTGAAGGTAAAGAAAATCAGACTCCACATTTCCCAATGCTTTCAACATCCTACAAGTGCATTGCAGAGGCACCGATTCTAAGCCAGGTAACCACCCCCTTCCTCCCCCCTCCCACTCCAGTGAAAAACAAATACATATCAGACTTTGCGGAACGTCCAGAAGATCCGATCACCACCTGGTTACCTCGGACGGTGAGTCACAGTAGCTGCCCAACTCCTTGCAACGTGTGGGTCTCACCGTCACATCCGAGCGGACGCCAGCTCCACCGGGGGTGACAAATGGATAGAGCAATCAAAAAACCCTCCGAGTCTGAAACAGCTGTGTGCGGAAAAGAATCGTCCTAGAAATCCCCCTTTTGGGGGCGAGGGGCAGGCCCGGCGGTGCACCTGTGTCATCTCTAAGCTCTTAGTGGTACTAAAGTGACGCTGAGAGACCCCTTTCTGCGTGGGTTTCAGTACCTGCCTCCGAGGCAGAGGTGGGGAGGGGGCTGAGGCACGGCTTCCTGCCCCAGACAGTGGAAACGTCACTGGAGCATTCAAAATGTTTTGTGCCCGCGGTGCTTTTCATTGCTGGGCAGTTGTCTTGACAAGCTATGAAGCAGGTGTTAATCTCCCCTCTGTTTCGCAGAGGGGCAAGCGGGGAAGCTTAGGAGGGATCCCCAAAAGGATGGTTTTCCAAGTCTATATCCTGACCACCTCCTGTCCTGCCTGGAATCTTCTAGGAGCCTGCCGGCCCGCCCTGCCCCCTTCCTTCCCCCCTCATACACAAGGTACCAACCAGGCTCGGGGATATAACGAACAAAATGGACCCCAACCTCTCAGCGACCAGAGGGAAGAGAGATGACACAACTCATTACACAATATTCGATACCACATGATAGGTCTGGAAAGAGACCCACAGGGTGCTCTGGGAGCCCAAACACAGTGACCGGTCTGGGAGCCCGGGGGGCCTCCCCGAAAGACGCCTTGAGGTTGCCCCTGTTTCGGTTTCCTCTCAGCCCTCCTCCCCGAAATGAACTCATTTTCTTGTCCCTGTCCTTACTAGAACGGCAGCCCTTGGAGGGTACGTTTATCTGCGTAGTTGTCCCCTGATGTTCTGCGGTGCCCAGAGCAGCACTTGGAACAGCGCCCGCGGTGCAGGATGAAGCGCTGAATTACTCAGCACCTACGGGATGCTCTGCCCCACGTAGGTCCCCCGTAAAGTCTAGATCTTCATCATCTCACCCTGGCCAGAAGGCTGGCAGTGCTCAGACCCCGGACGGCCTGGAAATCCTAGGAAAGCTAAGCTATGGTCCCTCCAGGAACAGCCCTGGGCCACTTAGCAAGCCCCTGCCACAGGATTGGATGGTGGTGGTCTGGGGGTGCAGGAAGGAGCAGGAGACAGAGACAGCCTGATGCGGGACACATGTTTGGGGGAGACCTTTCCAATGAAAGTCAGTCAGCATGCTGTCCGACTGCATGCTCTGAGATTTGTTTTTCCCTCATGAATGGGAGTCGGTGTGGTGTCATGGGGAAGAGACCACGGGAGCATGGGCTGTGGGGTCAGGGAGCTGAGGTTTGAATCCCAACAGAGCATCAGTTCCTGGCTGTGTGACCCAGAGCAAGTGTCTTACCCTCTCTGATCCCGTTTTTGCATCTGCAAATTGGTGATAGCAACAGCTCTCTCACAGAGTTGTTTTGAAGATTGAGAAAAATGCGTCACTAGTACCTGGCACATAATAAGCTCTTCATATCCAACTAGGAAAGCGAGTGGAAACAAAAACCCATCAGTCACCCTGGAAACAGGAGACAGAAGCTGTTCTGTGGCTCCTGGAAAGCCTGGGGATGCCCCCAAACCTTTCTCAACCCATCCCACGGTGCTGAAGCCCCTGCTCCTCTCGGCAAGCCATTCTGGGACCTTTCCCGGCTTGGTGACAGACACCTCTACCGGTGCCTGACGAGGCCCTGGCAAGACCCTGCCATGTCAGGGCTTGGTTTTGTGGTGCCACCCAAAGGAAAGTGAAGTCGACGTGACTTCATGGAGGGCACAGCCCACCTGGGGAGGTGGAAGGGCAGGAGCGAAGACGCGGGTGCTCAGAGGTGGAGCAGTGAAACCCACCGGGGAAGAAAAGATCACGGTCTCTTTCTGATGGCTCGTCCTCCACCCCTGCACCCTCACTTGTTCAAAATGGACATGAATTTTCAAAGTGAGAGCCTCAAACCATTTGGAGTTTCTGGGCTGTGTGCTCCCAACTGTCTTAGGAATGGACCCTGTGGGGTATCTGGAGTCAGGGTGGTGCTTCTTCATGGCCACATACCCTCCACCCCCAGAGCCCAGTCTCTGCCCCCAAAGCAGGCTCTGGATTCCAGTGACCCAGCGGGGGACCCTAAGAGATGTCTGGGCCTTCCTGGGCCAAGGCTGGACCTGCTGGAGGTTTGCCAGCCAGGGACAAGGAAACTCACACAAATATTCAATTACCTCCACTTTCAAGGTCATGGTACCCACATGGGCCTGTTCGTTCCAACATCCCCAACCAGTGCCGGCAGCCCAGCCCCAGGGTGGAGGAACCCTCTTCTGAAGTCCTTCTCAAAAGGCAGAGTGCCAGGGTGTGACCGCTAGGGGACAGGACAAGTGGGTCATCGGGTCTAGTTCACCGCACTGTCACCACCAACTCCCATGAACGCAGGGCCGTGCACACGCCAGGCCACACTCCCCGAGAATCATCTTTGAATCCTCCCAACACCCCAGCACACCGGAGCTGCTGTCACCTAGACCTACAGATGGGCCAAGTGACAGTGAAAGGTGACACAGCCAGCAAGTCTGGGAGTGGGGCAGAGCTTCCATCCCTCTGGCCCTGGGTCACCCTCTTAACCCACTTCAGCCCTCGGGAGAGAGAGGACCTGCGAGCAGGTGAGAAAAGAAGGAATTGTCAGTCCTTAAAATCCAGGAGTTTTACAACAAAACCTAGCTGTCCAGGTCCCTGAAACGGAGAGATCTGGCCTCACAGGGCCCACGTGACAACGGTGAGCCCAGTGGCAGTGGTCCCTCTAGGCAGGACTTCCGTCCGCCATTCTCTGCAGCTCCCCGCTCCGAAACAGAGGATACTGAGTTTGCCACCCTGAACCGTGCTCTGCTGGCCTCTGGAAGGCCCGGAGCAGTGGGGTGCATCCCCTCTGCTCCTCAGGCACACCAAGAGGAGGGGGCACGTGGCACCCAGCCCCACCCCTAGCCAAGCGTCTTCACACGCACACATGCGGGCATGCACGCGACACCTTTTAAAAAGCACAGAATGTGTCCTCGGCCTTGATCTCCTCCTCAGCACGTGTGCCATACAGGAGCCCAAGGCTGGCAGGAGCACAGTCTCCGAGACTCGGTGCGCCAGAGCTCTTTCTCTTTGCGTGGGACCCCAGGTGCCAAGCTGCCTGCAAACTTCTCTCCGGGTGATGACACCTGGAGACAAGGCCACGCGGGCCCTCTGGCTTGGGCGCCCCCCCCCCCCGCCCCGTGTCCTCCTCTCCAACACTTCCTTATGTTTTAACAATTGACCAAACCATGGACGTTTAAAAACCCTGAGACGAGGTGGGGCTGGTACACGGAGGTGGTACCTGGGCACACCTGAGCTGGCCGCTCTGGGGTTACTGGGGCTCAAGTGCATCTCACCTTGTCGCGAAGTTAAGCAGCCCCCGCCATCCCGCCCCGCCAGCCTCCTCTCCAGGCAGCCTCACACACAGCTCCATCTCCCTTCCTCTCTTTCAAAGGGAGAGTGCACACATTTGCACAACTTATAGGGGAGAAAGTATGTGTATGTGTACTTTTTTCCTTTGTGTCTGTCTCACACGCCCAGAAGAAGCTGTAACCATTCCCAACCTCGAGAGAAGCTGGCCGGAAAGGTAGAAAGGGGTAGCAGCTGAGTGTGTGAGCCCATACGTGTGCGTGTGTGTTGGCATGGGTGTGTGTGCACACGCGTGTGTGTGCCTGTGTCTGCGTGTGTGCACAAAAGCCATTAGTTATTCTGTGGCTTGACAAACACTAAGCTCACCCCTGCCCGCAGGACGTGCTGGGCGGGGTAGCTGGCTTAACCCAGACTTCCTGGGAAGCTGTGGCCAACGGCCTGACCTGAGATCCAGTCAAAACTCAGCCTCCTATGGCGCCTCAACCTAAAACCCGGACAGCCAGAAAACATATGGGTTAAAAGTCCCAGGTGAGAGGGTCCACGGGGGTAAAAGCTGGTGCCGGCTGGACGTCCACAGTTTAACCGGAAACCTGAAATATCAGCTTTCAAGGGTGCCCGAGTCTTTCCTCCTAAGGCGAAAACCGGAAATCTCCTCAAGAAGGAGCCCCAATCCTCCCTGCGCGGCACACGAGAGGCGCTCAATAAAGGCTACGTGGAGGAGTGGCAGGTGTCACCTTGGGCGTTTACAGGGGCTGATTTTGGAAAGGAACTGAGGATCGTCTTCTCTCCACTGAGATCTGCCCTCCCGCCCCCTCCAGCCCCCTTGGAAAAACCAGTAAGTGATTAAAACGGTGGTTCTCAACCAGGGACAATGCGCCCCTCAGAGGGCATCTGGCAAAGGCTGGAGACATTTTTGGTTGTTGCCACTTGCTGGGGGGAGTACAACCCTATTCCTGACACCTAGAGGGTGGAGGCGGGGACGCTGCTGAACAGCCAGCACACAAGACAACCTTCCCTCCCAACAGGGACTTATCCGGCCCGGGCGTCCTAGTGCCAAGGGTGACATACCCTGGATTCCAGCGTTACACATGCACAGCCCATGTGCCACACAAGCCGCCAGAAAGTGGGCTTCCTGTGAGTTTCGGAGTCTCTAGTGCGTGGGGATATCTGTTTGGAATCGGAGGAGAGGTCGGGGAAGAGGAATCCGAGGCTCAATGGCTCCGGTTGCGCTAAAAAACCAAGCCACCACCATAGACACTGTCTGCAGAGGTGCAGGGCGCAGCCAGGGCAGGGGCACCTCCCAGGACCCTCCAGAAATGCTGCCACGAGAGCCAACAGCTGTCTGGCCCTACAACTCGCTCTGTCCAGAAGGCACAGTTAGCATCTGTCTGCCCCCAACGGCCTCAGGCAGAAGCTGGAGGAGAAAGACAGGGGGTAATTGCTAAGAGATGCAGCAGAACTGCAAAGAGGTCAAAGAATGCCAAGAAAAATGCAAATACGTGTGCCAAGAGGAATCCTTTCCTCAAAAGTTGCCACATCGAACTCGCTGGCTGTCATCTCCGGTGGGCTGTCACTTGAGCTGGTTGTTTTCCAGTCCAAGAACCCTGGCTCTTTTCCGAAATGGTGTATTTTTCCGTGGGGTGAGTTCAGAGAACAGCAAAGTCCCATCGGACAGCAGCCCACAGCCCTCGACCCTCAGGAAAGATGGGGGCCCCTGGAGAGTCTTGGCAGTGTCTTGTCAAAGCCAAGACCATCCCAGGTATCTGGCTCCCTCAGGGCCGACCCAGTTCCCGTTCTTCCAGGTGCAAAGGAGACGTTGCTGATTTCCTCCAGCCCCCAAGTTCAAGGTGGACCTACTCTGGGGCCCCTGTTCCATTTTCAAGATGGTGTGCGCGTTCCATGAGAAATAACCCTGGGTCTGAGTCTAGCATTGCTTGGGGACCTGGGACAAAGCTTTCCACCGCCACTTCCCCTCATCTATAAATCGAGGGTATGAACCCCGAGTTTGCCCGGGGTCCGCCCGGGTCTGATATTTGGGGCCGCTGAAGACCCACACCAAGGACCCAGCGCCATTCGAGGGGCAGGAAGCCATTTCCCGCACTGGTGCCCCCAGCCAGACTTTGGAGAGCAGAGGTCTCGTCTTGAAAGACGGTAGAGTTTTTTATTTCAACCATCATGGTCTCGTTTTTCAGATGAGGAAACTGAGGCCCAGGGGGCTTAACGGACCTACCAAGGGCAACCTCTTCTCTTCTAAAAGAGGAGCCACCCGGGCACTGCCCTGCAGACCAACTCCAAATCCAACTTTAACGTTCCAGTTGAACCCCCAGCTCAGATCATGAGAAAGGCACAGCGACCACTGCCCGTTTCTTTTCTCCCTTCAATTTTCCCTTCCCTCCTTCCTTCCTTATTTTTGTATAAAGAAACTCCAGGCCTTTAAAGCAGTCCTCATCAGACTGTTTCCGGGAAATCTGATTAGCACTCGCAACAAACTGTTATATTATACCTGCGCTCTAAAGACCGCTTCCCTCCCTGCCCTGGGCTTTCTTCCAGGAAGTAGAGGGCCGTGTGTAAAAAATACACTGAGCATGATGACTAATGGGCCACCTCAGGGCCAGCTGGAGCGGGCCAGGGTTCCAAGCACTAATAACCTCAAGGGTCCCATTCAGACGCTGAAGCACAGCGGTCAAAACAGGCATCGGACTTAACGGCCTCTCGGTGTCGCGGCCAAAATATTGTCAGGGCTGATCAGCCCAAGAAGGCACAGAAATAAAAATGAATTTTTTAAAGAGTCCTGAACACAAAGAAAGAAGAGCAGAATGTCCGGCCATGCTCAGCCCTCATCACGGATAAGTTCAACCTGACAGTGTGGACCGGGGTGCGGGGAGTTCCCCAAGGCAGTTTTACGGGAGGGGGAAAATGAGGCACGAGGAGTACTTGAGCACCAATCCACTTAGCACCAGAGAGACTCTCCAAACATGTGCGAACATATTTTAATAATATCCTCCTGCATTTCATTAGCCTCCCGAGTTCACAAAGGGCCTTTGGGAAGCAATCTGGTTTAATGCAACTCAATTCCGCAAACGCTGGCTCTGGGCAGGTTCTCCTGGCATCTCGCTGGCCTGGCAAGAGGCAGCTGCGGGGGGGCGGGGGGGGGAGGGGTGGTGGTGGTGGTGGTGGTGGTGGTGGTGGTGGTGGTGGTGAGGGAGAGCAAGGCTTTCAATTCCAGGACTGGAGGGAGTGGGGACCGGCAGATGGAAGGACCCACCACCAACGCCAGCCAGCCTGCCCCAGCAGGGCCGGTCATGGGTTATTTTTACCCCTTGCGCCTCACTGTACAGGCTCAGGGGTCGAAAACTGTGGCAGCCGCCTGCGGAAACTGGCTTATGAGTCACCCAGTGACTGCCCTCGCTCGGTGGCGGCTGCCTCTGGACTCCTGGTCCCAGATGGAAGAAGGCTGGCCCCAGCAGGGAAGGGCTGTGTGCCACCCTCGCCTGGGGAGATTAGGGGAGACCAAGGGGACACTGAAGCTCAGAGACAAGAGGTCTCCAAAGGGTAGGTTAGAAGGCAGTCCCCTGGGGGTGCCAGTCAAATGCCCATCCACCCCAGTGTTCACCTGGGTGGGCTATGTGTGACGGACGTCCAGGCTTATTTGTCTCAACTTCTCCGAGCACAGGGCGAGTCAGCGCCAAGCTTCCAACACTCCCCTCCCCACCCTTGGTCCACCTCCCCCTTTCAGAGCAAGGCAGTCCCAAATACAGACAGCCCCAAACTTTGACTCATTTGTAACCACCGTCCCAGCCAGACTGAGCCAAGCTGTCCAGACAGAAGCTATTTATAGGTGCGTCGGGGACACAGACAATCACACAATGACACACACTCAGGATCCACGTTCGCCAGACCCGCCAGCGCTGAGCCCTGGATTCAGACACCTGGACGCAAATGGTCCCCAGACCCCCAGAGAGATGCACACACTCAAGAGAGGCACCCAGACCCGGACACAGAGAGACCCTGAGACCCACTCGGGCACACACACTCCTGGGGCAGCCCGCGAGCCAGACACACACACAGACACGACAGAGAGAGGGACGCCGAGACCTAGACCGAGACACCCAGACACGCACACTCCACAGACGTACGGAAACCCACTCACACAGACCGAGACCCACAGAGCCACGCACGCTCCAGACACACACCCGGAGCCCCAGGCACCGCGCAGGCCAGACAGTGTCTCACACGCCTGACACCCCCCTGCCCCCAATCCAAAGTTGATAAAGAGCCGGCCTAATTGCTCCATCGCGACTGCCCTTTAGGGAAATAAAATGGAAACTTCACGGATCCACCCGCCCCAGCCCTCCCGCGCCGGGCGCCCCGCCGCCCTCTGCGCAGCTCGGCCCCGGGTCCGAGTCCTGGCGGGCGGGGCGCGGGCAGCGGGGGCCGTGCCAGGCTCGCAGCGCCGCGGGACAAAGCCGGGACGGCCGCCAGCTGCCGCGAGCCGGGAGGGCGCGCCCCGGGCGCGGCGGGCGCAGCCGGGGCGCGGGGCGCACGGCCCGAGGGGGCGCGCACGGCCCAGGCCCCCGCCCGCATTTGCGCCTCGACTCGGGGTCCGAGCCTGACGGGGCCTCCGGGGAGGGGGGCGCGGGGTCACTCACTGATCTCCATGCTCTGGAACAAAGAGCGTTTGCAGTTGCACGTGCAGGAGACATTGGGCTGCCCGGCGGCGGCGGCGGCGGCGGCGGCGGCGGTGCTGTTGACCCCCATCAAGCGGTGCATGGACGGCGCGGCGGCGCGGCGCGGGGCGCAGAGGGCTCGGGGGCGGCCGGGGGGGGCTCCGGCCGGCGCCCGGCGCTCGGGCCCCGCATGCAGGAGGCGCGCGGCGGGGAAGGCGCGCCCCGGCTCGCCGGGCTCGGGGCGCCGCCAAGTTCCCGGGGCGCCGCGGGACTCAGTGCTCGGGGCCGCGCTCCCCTGCGCCCCCCGGCTGCCCCTCCGCAGCCCCGGGGGCGTCGGCAGTGCCCGCGGGTGGCGTCCGGGAAATGGGCTGGCAGCCGGGGCGCGCGCTGCCGCCGGGGCTGAGCCTCCGCTGCTGGCTTCCCCCAGCCGAGCGCCTCCGCCGCCGCCGCCGCCGCCGCCGCCTCCTCCTCATTCAAGTCCAAGGAGATCGGGTTTCGCTCCGAGACCGCGGTCGGAGGCAGGCAGACGGTCTGACGTCAGCGCTAGACGGGGCTGCCGGTTCCCACCGCGCGGGGGCCGGGGAGGGGGCGCGCGCTGCGCCAATCCCCGCCGAGGTTCCCCCGCACCCCTTCCCCGGGCCGCGGGGCGGGGTGACGGGGAAGGGGGCGGGCTCTTAAAGGGCCAGAGCAAGGCGGCCCGCGTAGACCCAGGACCCGCGCGGCGGAGGAAGGGCGCAGCGTCCCCTCCCCTACGGGGGTCCGTTAGGAAGCTCTGCCTGGCACAGACCAGGCCCGGGGCAGCGGGATTGTGTCCCAGCCATCGCGGGTGCGTTCCTCCCAACCCGGTCCCCGGGGTCCTTGACCGAGGCTCTCGGGGGGAAGCTTGTCCCCCACCCCCCCAGAGAAGCACGATGTCCCTGGGACTCGGGGCAGGGGAAATTAAGGGAAGGGGGGAGCCCTCCAGGTTACCCATTACCTGATTTCGCAGTAAGCTCCCCGACTCCAGATCTGCAGCCCCAGGAGGCCCCAAGCCCACTGCGCCCCCCGCGCACTTTAACCCGACCGAGAGGAGGTAGACTGGGGAGAACTGGAACTCGCGTAGGCACGCCCCGGACAGCTCCGAGAAACGCCCGGGAGCCCTTGTCATGTAAATACGTGTCCGGGACTCGTAACTTCCCAGCCGGCGGGGCCCGGAGCAAATCCACACCCAACGTCTGCTGCCCGAGGGGCCACCGGCTTGGGGCGGGGGGGCGGGGAAGGGGCACAGCTCGGGAGTTCTAAAGACGGGGGAGGAAGTGCGGGGGTGTACTTTTATTTCAAGTTTTAATTACAGAAGTGCTGCAAGAACACATTCTCCTGGAATTAAAAAGATATTAAAATATTACGTAAGAGGCCCCCCTCCCTGGCCCATCTCCACATCCTCTCAGCAATTCGGTGTGTCCTCTCCTAGACCCTGCCCGAAATCGCCATTTATTTAACAAGTACTTATTTACCACGCGCCAGAAACTTATCAACATGAACGCAATCTGACGCCTACTCTGAGGGGCAGGAATATTATTATCCCCATTTTACAGACACGGAAAATGGCCAGGGGGGTCACTTGCTTAGGGTCACACAATGGAGGAGTCTAAGCTGAACCCAGGTCAGCTCCCCACCCTGGCCCCCGCCCAAATATTTTTAGTTCTTTAAATACCCACAGATCCCTGTAATGCCTGGAGTTTTCCTAATGAGCGGAGAATACTTTTGCATTTGGGAGGGGTAGGTGTTAAAAGTTACTGGCATTTCCTTTTAATAGACTGGAACCAGAGCTGTATCTTGTAGAACTCACTGAATGGCAGCCCCAAAAGTGGTGAGGTCTCTTCCCCAAGGGGGCACAGTGATGCCTCTTGCTTTCTTAGGAGGGCAGGCCCAGAAACTTTTTCTAGAGGGTTCAAGCTCAGGAGTGATTGACTGGTGAGGGAGCCAAGCCCAGGGGCCAGGAAGGGGGGAAGCGCTCAGGGCCTACGGTGGAGGGCGCCCCTGCCATGGGCTGGACAGTCTCAGCCCCTACCTTAAGGAGGGGTCGATCTCACCAGCAGGTCCAAGGAAGGAACAGGGGAGGTCTGGCTGCAATTTGACCTCAGCAGTTTGGAGAAAAAGCTGGAGAGTCAGGAACATGCCTTGGGGAGTCCCTGAAATTGTTATCAGGGCCTGGGGATGACCTTGAATCCCACTCATTCCCCAAAGGAGACCACCAGCCTTGCCCCTCATTTCAGCCATTCCTTCATTCATTCAATCAACAGACTTTCACTGGGCTCTAGCTAGCCCTGAGTGCCAGGAATTCAGTGAGGCCAGGGGCAGCCCCTGCGCTCCTGAATTCTCTTACAGCCGATCTGGCCTGTCTGGCAGCAAGAATCACACACCGTTGACTGTCTTGGAAATGAGGCAACATTTTACACAATTCAGGTTAAACTGCCACCAGGCAAAAATAACCAGTTAATTCAGTGGATTAAAAACAAACCCACTACACTGACCTCTGGTTCATCTGTCTGGAGCAACGGCACTGGTCACATTTAATGAGCACCTATAATGTGACCCCACTGTCTTGATGGTGACACCTGGGACTAGTTAGTGGTCTCCGTCCTGGCTCCAAAGCTAGTTCTGCCTGGAGGCCTAATGCAGGGTCTCAGTATGGCGGTGGCAACGGCACCTCCAAGGACGAGTGGGACACAATCATGTGACCTTGCTGAGTATCTTCACTTCTCTGACTTCAGTTTCGTCCTCTTCAAAGTGGGGATGCTAAAGGTGGCTTTGCCTGGGGTGATTGTGAGGGGGTGAGGGGGGCAGTGCCTTGGAAGGGCATAAGAAGAGGGCTGAATATATATTAGCAGTTTTGCTATTTAATCCTCATGGAACCCCGGCCGGGGAGGCTCTGGCCTTATGTTGTTTTCACTTTTGCAGACGAGAATATTGACAGTTGGAAAGCCTTCCCACAATGACAGGGCCCCTGGCTGAGTGGGTAGCAGGAAAGGACAAAGATGCTTTGGAAGAAGCATACACTTGACTACCCACACTCATGGGAGGCTTCACGTGTGCCTAGGGCTGCCAGATGAATGTGAATGTCAGATAAACCATGAACAATTTTTAGCATAAGTGTATCTTGTGCAGGATTTGAGACATACTTATACTGGAAATTTATGTGCTGCTTACCTGAAATTTAATTTTAACTTGATGTCTTGTGTTTTTATTTGCTAAATCTGGCAACCCTTTGTGTGCCAGGCATGACCCTATGTGGTGCCGGGAGCTCAGTGATCGGGGGACAGAGTGCGCTCTCAGGCTGGGCACGGGAAGAGGTGATGTGGACTGAGATGGGAGAGCTCACTCTGTTGGCAGTGCGGGTACTGGGAGGTGGCCCACCTCTGCTGGGCCAGCCTGAGTCCGTGGGAAGGAGACCGAAAGTCAGGGAAAGACATTTCCTTCCTTCGCTCAGTAAATGTTGTGCCTCTATTCAGTGCCAGGCTCTCTGCTGGGTACTAGACACAGGGCAGCCACCAAAACAAACTCCCTACCCTCCTGTGACATCGTGGGAGTCAGGAGAGACTAGAGACAGGCCCGAAAACCCGTAGCTAAACTCGGTTACTTCAGACACGGTAATGATGGGCTAGAGGTTGGGCTGCCGATCGGGGCAGCCCACTCCGAGGAGGTGGTGTTTCATTCAACTCATGTGTACCGAGCACCTTCCTACGGCCCTCCTGGGGCTCGGATTCTTGCGGGTGAGACAGACAGCAGATGCGTAAACATGTAAGTCCAAGCGATGGTTTCAGAGGGACAAGAGTTGGAAAGAAACAAAGGAACCCGGCCTGGATGCAGCTGGAGCCCAAGGGGTCAGGTGGCCCCTCTGGGGAGGTGGGACAGCAGGGAGGGAGCCCCAGGCTGGGGGCAGCACATGGCCAGGCCAGAGCCCTTGGTGGAAGAGGAACTAAAGGAAATCTGGGACTTGGAATACATTTCCCAACCCGGTTACAGGTTGTGGGATTGTGAAATGGGTGTGTGTCCCCAGACGACCGTTGGCACACGCCTTTCTGGGCCTCCAGACAGCACATGCGGCTGTCTGCCCCTAGCAGGGGTTGGATCTCCCACAGGGGGATCTTTAGATAGAAACGTTGAGGTCCAGCCCCGTAAGGAGGCCTCGCCCCTGCCAGTACCTGCCGTCTGGGCTGCACTGTTGGCCGGCTTCACGGGTGTGCAGCCCAGGCAGATGCCAAGGCCCCGGGCTCCGAAGGGCCCCTTGCTTGGTTTGAGGTTCTATTGTCACCACCTTGAAGTTCTTCATAATTAATAGTTTTTGAACAATGGGCCCTGCGAGTCCTGCAGACGGTCCCACTCAGGTGCCAGGCCCTCGTCGGCGGCCCTGCAGGGACCAGGGAAACAAGCGTGGGTTTGGGTCGTGGTCGAGGGTGGCCGGCCGTGTCCTGACTGTGCTCGCTGGGGCCTGCTTTGACAGCGGCCAGTGGGGACAAAGCAGACCCCGGCCTGTGAGGTCCAGCCCTGCCCCCTCACCTCATGCCATCCCCAGGCCTGCGGGACAGAGCTGCCTTTTCAGAAACAGTCTCTGGTGGCCTGAAGTGGTTTAACCACTTCTTCTCCCGCCTCGCCAATTTTGGAAACCCCTTCCGCTGAGTCACTTTTTCCCTCAGCTCCTCCAGCCCCCAGTGCTACTGGTGCTTTCATGGGCCTATCGATCTTCCCAAGTCAGCATCTTTGGACTTTGCGTTTTTATTATTATTCTTGTCTTGTTTTGCTTTTAAGCACTAGTAAGAGCTAATGTTTATCGGACACTGCCTGTGTGCCAGGCCCTGTTCTAGCCTCTTCGTATTTGTACATTTCATCATTCAACAACTGTGCATCGGGATTCTATAGGGAGCCAGGGCTCAGCTCACTGGATCCCCACGTCAGCCCTGTGAAGCATTTCCATTGGACGGATGGGGCCGCTGAGGGTCTGGAGCCCATGAACGAGGTGGAGCAGGCTGTGAAGGCAGAGCCCCAGAGCCCGTGGGCTGACCTCAGCAAACGGTGTTTCTGCTCCCCTGCGCCATCCTCGCTGTCTCTGCCTAGGTCCGCCTTGCCTTTCCCGCTGGTCCTGCGCTCCACAGAGGCTTCCCCAGCTCCACCATTTGCCCCACTGCTTGGTGATTTCTGTCTGTAAAACCTCGCCTTCGAAGACCAAGAGCAGCTGACCTCTGCAGGGGCACCTCCGGGCGCCCCGTAGATGACCCCGGCAGGCTGCCTCACCTCGTGGAAGCCACATCTCCTCTACTCCTCAGCGGGGCAGCAACAGGATTTCATGGGGTGGGGAGGGGAGAGCGTTTCAAGGCCTCAACACAGTGACCAGCAGCATCAGACACGTGTCTGCGTGTTCACCGTCTGTCTCCACTTGAGTGGTAACCCCACGGGGGCAGGACAGTCTGGCTTGTCCCTCATGCACCCCTGGCGAGTGCACTGAGCAGGGCCTGGCATGCAGCGGGCACTTGGCAAACCTCCGTGGAGTAAATGAGTGGCGCTCGCACACGTACACAGATAAGCCACACTTGGGGCCACCTTCCTGCCTGGCCGACAGTCCTGTCTTCCTGGCTGGCTCACTCGCTCCACTTCCGGTCTCCATGTGCTCTCCTAATGACCAGCTTCTAAGTGATCCAGAAGTCGTACCATAAAGATGCGAGGAGTGTGTGTGTGTGTGTGTGCGCATATACGTGTTGCACGTGTGTGGGCTGTATCCTGAGACACACTCGTGCTGTGGGGAGGGGTGTGTGTGTGTGTTTTGCTGGTTGTGTTGTGCGTGTTTAGGTGCTGATGCAGGAGCTTAGCTCCTGGACGGATGTCACATGGTTGAGCTCTCCAGCGACCAGCAAAGGAGCCCTGCTAAACTGGTCACAGATGCCACCGGGGAGTCACCTCCTTCTCTCCTGTGTAGTTTCTCATTTCCATCAGGGAACTGGTTTCTGCAGAGAAGACAGGGCTTTGAGACCAAGGCAGGGAGATGAGGGGTGGACCGAAGGAAAGGACGGAAGGAAACATTTCAGCTAAATCCTGTCTTCTGACAGATGGGTAAACTGAGGCCCAGGCAGGGACATGACTTGGCCAAGGTCAAGCTGCTGGAGAAGGGCCAAGCTGAGCCAGCACCCTGCTCCTGACTCCTGGCGCAGGCCCTGCGGGGTCTTTGGTTACCTTATGTAGCTTAGGATACAGACTTTCCTGCCACAGGCTGAGCCTGAGAGGGGTTTGGAAGATTCCAGATGTTCAGCTCATGTCTAAAACATGTCCAGAAAGAACTGTTTGTCATTGAAGCTGATTTCATGGACCAGAAATACTGGGGCAGAAATGTTCTGTGTCTCTGTTCTCATGAACGATACATTTTACTGTTGTCAGAAGTGAGTAATAATGTAAACCTGTGATACTTGGTGGCATAAAAGGCACTTGTGCCAGGCTGGGCAGTGGCACTCTGCTGCTGGGATTAGGGGGGCTGGTGAAGAAGGAGGTGGGTATGAGGGTACAGGCCAGGCTAGTTGCAGAGGGTGCAGGGAGGGCTGCGTCCGCCTGGCTGGGTTGGGCCAGCAACGGGCACCATACCTGGCACACAGAGACTGTTCCACGCTGCAGCCGTGGCAAGCCAGGCTCTGCCTTTGTAGAGTTTACTCTCTGGGGGCTCAGTCATTCAGTGATTCATTTCCCAAACGCTGAATTCTGCATGCCAAAACCTGGGGTCACACAAGTATAGGCCACCACTTCTAACTGCATGGCCTTGATTGGGAAAGTTACTTAATGACTCCAGGCCTCAGTTTCATCATCTTTAAAATGGAGATCATCAAGGAACTTAGAGTGCTATTGGGAGGATTAAATAAGAAAACTCCTGTAAGGCAGGTAGCATAGGGCCTGGCTAGGAAGAAGCTCTTGAAAAAATTTCATTATTGTTATTACTGCATGCTCTGTGCTGCAGGAGCTCCCTGTTCCATACAAAACACAAATGAACCCTAGAAATCCCCTCCTTCCCTTTGGAGAAGTTAGCCCAAATTGTAATTTTCAAATAAATTTGTGAGTTGCTTCGTTCAGTGTCTCTTGCTGGACTGTGCCCTGCGTGTCCCGTGTTTGGTCCCAGGAACAGATGCTCAGATGTCCCCAGGGCCTCCAGAATGCCAGACAGGAACTGTTGGAGTCCAGAGGAATGGGGCATCATGGTACCCCAACAGTCCCCCTCCCCCCAGGGGTGTGGCACCCAGCATATGCTCTATGCCTTCTGTCTGCAGTCCCTGTGCCAGAGCTGGAGGTACAACCTCTTCCTCTCTGCACAGAGAGCCCTGGGCTCAGATAAGGGGTTTGGGAACACAGAGCTGGCTTCAGAGGTGATGAAACTGGCGCAGCATTTTTGAAAGAGCCGTGGGCTACACATGTCTCGTTCTTTGCTGTATCCACAGCTCCGAGCAGCGACTGGCAGGTATAATTGCTCAGTATGTACCTGCTGAATGAATGAATGCAAGACAATTTTGCAATGTGCCTTAAAGGACGAGTGTCCTCACCCTCTGGTTCCATTTCTACAACATATTTTAAGGAAATAATCAGAGAACTGATTTTTAAGGACAAGGATATTTATTTTCATTTGGAAAAGCAAAATTCAATGAAATTAAGAAAAATATAGGGGATTGCTTGAATAAAGATCAAAGATAATGCAACTGTTTAAAAACATGTTTTCAAAGATTATTTGACGATACAGAGAGAAGTCCTTCATGAAGTAAATTTTAAAATAGGCTTCAGAACCGATCCGAATTTTGTACAAATAAAATTATATTATTAGAAAAAAAAATGAAATGATAACTGCCAAAATGTTAACAGTGGTTAGTTTTGTGTAATGGATTAAATGAAACTTATATTTCTCTTACACTGTTTGTTGTAGCTTTTACAATGAACGTTAATAAAAAAAAAAATTAAAGGCTACTTAAAGGTGTCTCTGAAGCAACTCGCGCGTCTTCTCCCCTGCGGCTCCTTTAACTCCAGTCAAGACGCGGAAGAGGCGGGGGTGCCAGACACCACTGACGTCAGAAGCAGCCCAAAATGACACAGCGAACGAGCCAATCCCAAGTTTGCATTCTGGGAGCAGCCATTCGATTGGACACAAGTGCGGGCGTCTTCGCCCAATGGCAGAAGAGGGGCAGGAGCCCGGCGGCAGCGTGGGTTTTAAATCCACATGGTGGCGGAAGGGCGGGGCGGCAGTGGCGGCGGCGCCTTTGGGGAGAGAGTCCTCTGCCCTGGAGGGTGTGCGTGGGTGCCATCCTCCACGCCTCCTGCGTCCTGGGCCAGGTGATCAGCCTCACCGCACCTGTTTGTATCAGCAGGTACCGTATAGGGTCTTGTGAGTATCCAGTGGCATTCGTTCATCGGACAGATGTTTGCTAGCCTCTACTGTGTGCCAAGCAGGGCCTGGTGGGATAAGGTAGAACCCAGGAGAGATACCCTGAGAATCCACGCTCCTGTGTAACGACCAGCAAGTGTCTTACCGTTACCTCCACCCTGCTGTGCTCTCTAGCGCTAACTCAGTACCTCTCCCAAGATGTGAGCTTCCCAGGGGAGTAAGTGACGGGGATACCGTGTGCCTTGTGAAGGGTCTGCCCCATAGTTCATGTTCAACATGTACTTGTGGAATAATTATTTCAAAGACCGATTTTTAGCGCAGGGCTTGCCAGGTAGTAGATTTGATAAATGGTAGCTGTGCAATAAAGAACAATAGCTAGTATTGATTAAACGCCTATCGTGTGCAAGGCGCTCTGGGCACTTGCCATGTATTACCTCATTTAATAGTCACAAGATTCAAGTTTTCCCTAATTTAAGAGTTACAACAAGCAGGTTAAGTACCATTATTATTCCCATTTCACAGATGTGGAAACCGAGGCAGAGGGAGGCCAGGTAACTTTTCCAAGATCCTGTAGCTAGGAGGCGGTGGGGTTAGATTCAAGAGGCCTTGGTCTTAACCACTGCCTTATCCCAATATTTATCCAGTACTTGTTTTTCTTTTCTAAGAAAATTCTCGTAAATCAGCCCTGTGCTCCTGGGAATTCAGAGAAAAGCGAGGAATCAGGTGGGTGTGGCACAGCCAGGTGAGCTGGAGTCCTGCCACCCACCACATTGCCCAGCTCTGCTGGGTAGCAGAGGTCAAAGAGGGTTGAACAGAGAGGCTGCCACTGGGGCGCGCCAGGCCCTGTGCTGGGCTGGGCCAGCGGTACATTGATGGGCATGACAGATCCATCCCTGCCCTCATGGGGCTGGCAGTCTAAACCAGCAACCACTAACTGGTGACCTGTGGGCAGCCTGCGGAAGTGTTTTAGGTTCTGCCTGCCTAATGTTTGCAATTTTTCTAAGCTTTTTAGCATAAGTCGCCACAGTCCCCACCCCTCCCTGTTGTATCACACATGCCTACCTTTACTCAAGGGTCCCTGCCAGCGCCTGAGTGTCTCTGTCCCCTGGTTTAACCATGAAGGAAGCCCCCAGGTGGGGCCAGGCACCTGAAGACCAGCCTCCTCAGGGGTGGCACTCAGGTGAGGCTCTGGCATTCTTTACCTTGCCCCCTGTCTGCATTTAAAATCCCAGAATCTCCACCTTGAGCCCTGGAGTCCTGCACCTCCCAAAGCTGAAAGCCCCTCCACTGGCCCCTGATGTGACGTGCAGCCCTCACTGGAATATCTGAAAACTCTGGTGGTGGATGCCAACTCTGACTCATTTAAACCTGGGTTCAAATCCCAGCTTTACTGCTAAGCAGCTGAGTGACGCTCGACCATAAAAACTTGCTTCCATTTCCTCCTCTGCAGAATGGGGATAACAATCGTCCCTCCTCTCAGGGTTATTGTGAAGCGTTAGATGATGCAGGGAAGATGCTTGTCACACAGCAGGCACTCATCAAACGGGCTGCTGATCTTTCTTTGGGAGGCACTGTCACCGGCAGGAAGTTCTTCCTTACATCAAGCTGAGGTCCAGTTGCTCTATAACTTCCATAACTTCCATAACTTCATGCTCTTGCCACCAAAAATGTGCTTCTGTTTCCATAGAATAGCCCTTCAGAAATTGAGGACCCAGCTACACATCACGGCTTCCCATTCAAGACCGGCTGCATAATTTGTGGAGCCCAGTGCAAGCTAAAAATGTAGGGCTCCTGGTTCAAAAATTAGTAAGAATGTCGAGGTGGTGACGGCAGAGTTCAGAGCCCCTTCTGAGGGCAGAGTCCCATGTGACTGCCCATGTCACACCCCATGGATGGGCCCTGCTCCCATGGGTGGTCTTTGGCCCTGTAATGTCCTCCAGATCCGCATGTTGCTGGAAGAGGTCTGCCTGGACCAGGACGGAATGAGGAGGGTTTCCAGCTGGGCCCAGGGAAAGGCACCGGCTGGCATGGTCTACACCTCCTCGGGAGTCCTGGTTCACAGATCCTACCCTGCCACCTGCCCTACAGCCGCTGGCGCTCTCCGCACTCGACTTTTTGTCTGTCTTTGTGAACATATATCTAGAGTAAAGTGCACAGATCCAAAATCTATAGCTGGATGACGTTTTATGTTGTATACACCTATGTAACCACCACCCACCAGTCTAGAAAGTTCCCTCCAGTCCCTTCCCGGTTACTACCCACCACACCCAGTTGCAGGTAGCCATCATTCTACCTTGTTTCACCGCGGATTCGCTTCTCCTGTTCTTGAACGTTATATAAACAGGATCCTACAGTACGTGCTGTTTGTGTCTGGCCTCTTCACTCACTGTTAACTCTGGGAGCCTCATCCTCGTCGCTCTACCCGTGGTTTGCTCCTTTGCGTTGCTCTGCAGCAGTCCTGGCGCACCGTGATTCTCCTGTGGGTCCTCCGGTTCATTTTGGTTGTTTGCAGCTGTTGGCCGTCGCAGGCAGGGCTGCCGCGGGCATTCTGGAACCATCTCGGCGTGCTCGCCGTGCATGTGCACTCGTTATCCTGGGGTCACTGCCAGGGGTGGGGCTTTGGGGCAGAGGTCGGCCTGTGTTTGGCTTTAGCGGATATTTCCAGAGTCTCCAGAGGCGGTGGTACCAGCGTGCACTGCTGCCAGCAGTCACGTGAGCCTTGCTGGTGTTCCACAGCCTCGCCGACACTCACCATCGCCACTGTTTTCATTGCAGCTATGCTGGTGATGTCACTCTTGACCCTTGGAACTGACCTAAGGAAGCCGAGTGCCGCGACTCACACTTGCTGTTCCTTCCTGACCGCTGGCGAACCCTGGACTTTCACACACCAGCCCTGGAGCTCCCCCTCCCCCTTGGGGTCACTTGCAAATTTCACAAGCATGGACTTCATCTAAGTGAGTGATGAAACTCTGAACAGGACAGACCGCAGAGCAGGGAGAGCCGCAGCTTCCTCCTGGACACTTCTCTCCCCAGCTGGGTCTCGAGTCTTTGATCTCTCCCGACGTGATCATCGTGCACTTCGTTTCCACACCTTGAGCAGGAAGGTATCCGATCTTTTTAAAGTCACACAATCTATTTAAGAACATCTTTGGAAGAGAGAAGAGGGGGCAGAACAGATGTTAAATGTACACAGTGATTGTAGGTTGCAGCCAAATGTATGAATGATTAAAATATGCAAAAGGATGCATCTCAGAAACACAACAATAATAATAACGCCCAGTCCTTATAGCACATTCACTATGGGAGGCCCTGTGCTGGGGGCCTGGAGCATCTCAATGTGAACTTCCCAGGGAGGTTGATTTTATTTTTTTTAATTTTTATATTTTAAATTAAAAAAATTTTTATTGGAGTATAGTTGATTTACAATGTTGTGTTAGTTTCTGCTGTACAGCAAAGTGAATCAGTTATACATATACATATATCAACTCTATTTTTAGACTCTTTCCCCATATAGGCCATTACAGAGTACTGAGTAGAGTTTCCTGTGCTATATAGTAGTTCCTTATTAGTTATCTATTTTATATATAGTAGTATGTACATGTCAGTCCCCATTCCGGGCAGGTTGATTTTATCACCCCATTTTACGGATAGGAACACTGAGGCTTGGAAGTTGTAGCTTGCCTGTGGTTCCACAGCTGGTGAAGGATGGATTTGGACCCGAGTCCATCTGTCCCCAGAGCCTCAGCTGTGGACCCTCCTCCCATACTGCTCCAGAGAAGACCTTCCTAAACGCTGGCTGGGTTCTGATAGACCCCAGTCAACAGCAGGCATTGGGAACTGGCCACCCACTGGATGTGTCTTGCTTGATCTACAGAGCACTTTAAATTTTTTAAATTAGTTGCTTACTTAATGAGGAAATTTCACCTTAACAAATCTGGATTTCTGGCTGTTCCTGATAAACCAATCGATCAGACCCTACGGGGTGAGAGCTGAGCAGGTGCTGTGTCCTGGGGGTGAGGACCTCAGGCCGAGCTTGCCTCATTTTCCCCACTCCCCGCTTTTGCAGCCTGGCCTGAGAGCATCACCACAGCCTGCCTGTCGGGTCTGCTGATGGAAAATGGAAGTGACCTTTATTCCGAGGGGACCTTTGCCAGAGCCTGCGCATCGCTTCCTTTTCTGGGCCTTTGAGGCAGGGCCTCTCACAGATCTGTTCTAGAATGTGACTGGGGGGGATTCCAGGACGGTCATTTGATTAGGAAAGCCAGCCATGTACCTTGTTGAAAATCATGTCACTTGACCATCCACTCTTTGCAGATGTGATGAAAGTAAGGATCTTGAGATGGGGCAGTTAGCCGGGGTTATTCAGGTGGGCCCAAGGCAATCACAGGTATCACAAGAGGCAGAGGGAGAGTTGATACACACAGAGAAGGTATGTGACCTCAGAGGCAGAGATCGGAGTGATTCGGACACAAGCCATGGCACAGAGACAGCCACCAGACGCTGGAAGAGGCAGGAATGCATTCGCCGGGAGGCTCTGGAGGGAGCGTGGCCCTGAGACACTTTGATTTCGGCCCCGTGATACTGATTGCAGACTTCTGGCCTCCAGAACTGTGAGAGTAAGAATTTCTGTTGTTTGAAGCTACCAAGTTTGTGATAATTGGTTTGGGCAGCCCCAGGAACTGAATGTGGAAGGTCTGGAATGCTGTTTTTCCAATGTCTGGACCACACGGCTCCCCAGTCATCAGCCGCTGTGGGCCACGGTAAGGGAGATGCGAAAGGGTCCTTGTCTTCTTGGGGCTGCAAACAACCGAGATTTATTTTCTCACGGTTTTGGAGGCCAGGAGTCCAAAATCAGGGTGTCGGTAGTGTTGGATCCTTCTAGGGGCTCTGAGGGGCCTCTCTTCCAGCTGCCGGTGGCTGCCGGCAACCCTTGGCATCCTTGGTTTATAGATGCCACGCCAATCTCTTCTGTCCTTATAAGGACACCTGTCGTTGGATTTGGGGCCCACCCTAATCTAGTAGGACCTCATCTTAGCTCATGAGATCTGAAACAGCCTTATTTCCAAATATGGTCACATTCTGAGGCTCCAGGTGAACACGAATTTGGGGGCTGCCGTTCAACCCGGTACCACCCTGTTCTCCAGGAGGTCCAGTCCTCGGTTTCTGAAACGGAACATAAGTTGCAGTGGATGGGCATGTATCATTCAGGGCTCCCTTTCCTGGAAAAGGTGTTCTCGAATCCACGGCGTGTTGATTGCTCCCTAGGAAAGCCTCTGTAAGTTTGCTTCGAAGAACTCAGGTACAGCCAAAACACCTACCAGAATTTCCCTGTTCCTTCATCTCATGTGTTCATCCACGTTCAGGCCCCTGCTGATTTGGTTTGGAGCAGAACAGACGCAGTCTCTGACCTCATGCAGCCTGTGGTCCAGCGATCAGAAAGGACATCTGAGTCCCCTGACTCTGCTCGTGCCTCTGGGAGCAGATGTTGTCAGGGAAACAGGCAAAACCACAAATGCCCATCCTGGACCAGATTTCAACTCTTACCCCTTTTCTCCTCACCCAAAGGCTGACAAAGCAATCCGATTGCAAACGTGTTGCCCCTGGATGAGAAGATCACATTTCTCCCACCTCAGGCTGAATCTCTGAGACAGATGAGGCCTCCTGCCAGCCAGGGCCTTAGGAGCGCTGGCTGAGGAGAGCCACCTGGCAGGGGCAGCTGCAATCTTTGGACGCTTCCTCTTGTATTTTCACATCCCTGCCTGTGGCACTCAAGCTGCCCGTGACCTGCCCCGTCACCTGCCCTGCCTGGTTTCCTCCCACTGCTTCTTGCTCCATATCCAAAGCTGCGTGACCTTGGACGTGACACCTCCCGACCCACCCCAGCCCAGGGCCTTTGCTCTTGCTGTGCCCTCTGCTGAGAATGGTCTTCTCACGGCCAGTTCCGTCTTGTCGTTCAGGGCTCAGCTCAAGTGTCACCTCCTCTTGGAAGCCTCCCCCTGGCCTCCTGCTGTGTCCTACCCCATCGCCCTGTTTCTTTCCCTTGGGCCCCTAGCAAGAACCCCTGAGTACGAATGTGTGTGTTTGTTTGCTGTTCATGTCTTTGCCTCACCAACTATAAGCGCTGCAAAGACAGGGGCCCGTCTGGCTTGTTTGCTGCATGACCCCAGCTTCCTGCCCGGCACAGAGCTCAGCAGAGCTGCTGAATGAACATGTGTCAGATGAACTCGGGCCTTCTCCCCAGGAGGCAAACTGGCCTCGGAGATGTCCGAGCCTGCTGCGTTCTCCTGTGGGGTGGGTCATCAGGTGCCCCGTTTAGGGTGCCGTGTGCTTTGACTGCTTTTGTGAGGTATCAGGGTTCAAAGTGACCGAGGCAGCCTGACTGGGGGGATGGGAAACACCTATCCGAGGTCAGCAGGGCCGCGTGGGCCCCTCCGGCAGGACCAGCCTCACCTGTTAGTTCAGGAGCCATCCAACAGCCAAACTGCTTTCTTGGTTTGACATTTGGGGGACTTTTTTGGGTTCTGCAAGGACAGGTGGCCCAGGCTTCCTTTTCCTGGAGGGTCTGGTTCCTTCTGGGGAAGGTCTCAGTTGGTCAGTGTAGAAACCACACTGCGTCTACCTGCAGGGCCCCTCAGTGCTCCTGCATTCACGGCCAAGGACAGCCTGGCACTCTGGCCTGTGGGTCCTGACATCTTTAATCAAATGGACTCGGGAGGGAGGGAGAGAGAAGGGCAGATGGCGTCGTGGAAAGAGCATGGGGTCCGCAGTTGGGCGGGCTGGCTTACAGCCACAGCAATAATGACAGTGAATTTAGTCTGAGTTCCTGCCACGTGCTAAGCACCGTTCTCAGGTCTCTACCTGCATTATTTCACGAGATCCTTACAAGAATTCTGCGACGTGGGCCTCCGTAGGGTCCCCATTTTACAGACACGGGATCTGATTAAGGGAAGGACTCAGATTTGGAATCAGAAGATAGGATGGGGCTCGGGGGAAGGATATGAAGGCAGCAACAACAACTCCAGCAGTAATAGTGACACCCACGACGCTGCAGCCCCAGCCAGGGTAGCGGCCACTGACGAGCCTGGCTCTGAGCCGAGCCCTGTGTGAAGAGCTGCCTGCAGCTCCTTTCTATAGCCTTCCAGCCGTTTCCCGCGGGCAGCACAGCGCAAGGTGCAGGGCGCTGTTAGGGATGAGTCTGCCAGCTTGCAGAACAGCCCTGGGCGGCGGTTATTTTTATCTCCATTTTGCAGATGACAGAACTGAGGCTCAGAGAAATGAACGTGTCCAGTGACTGTCCCTCTCAGGGCTAGGGACTGCTTCTGGTCTGGGATGACCTTTCCATCAGGCCACTGTGAAATGAGACCAACAGGGGGATGTGTGAACTTTCTGCAGAGATAGGCTGCTTTCCATTTTGTTGATATTAAAGAGTTCTTCCTCCGAGGAGATGACGTTGACCGCAGAAAGTAACTTGCAAAACGTTCTTTGTTGGCAATTTAAAAATTACTAACCAGGGACTTCCCTGGCGGTCCATTGGTTAAGACTCTGCACTACCACTGCAGGGGTATGGGTTTGATCCCTGGTCGGGGAACTAAGATCCTGCACCCAAATAAATAAATAAACAATAAAATTTGCTGACCTATGGTGGTCTCCTCAATGCCCTTTAAAAAAGTATACTAGCCCATGAGTTCTGCCCATGGGGGAGCCCACCTCTCCAGGTCACCCCACCCAAGTACCCAGGTCTGGGTGGATCCACGAGGCTCTGCCACCCATCAGCCCAGAAACACCTTTCCCACCTTTCTTGGCCTCATCAGGAGCACGGGATATTGCAAGGACCCACCCTGGCAAGTTATGGAGAAGCTGGGATGAGGTGAGCTTGGAAAAATCCCATTTCCTGGCTTCAGGCTAGTGCAATTTCAGGATCCAAGTGCCTGAGGGTAGGTTTAGAGATGCTGAAATTGACCCATCGAAGAGGAACTCAGAGGGAGGGGAGAAGCAAGTATGTTTGTCCTAAAGGAGCGCCTGCGGGGTGGAGACTGTGCGGATAAATGTGGAAGGAGAGAGCTTACATTTTCAGTTTAAAAAAGAAACAAAAACCCTTAAGAAAATATCGATATACGTGCACAACTGGGTGAAATGTCCGCCTGCTGGAAATAAATAAGAATCTTTATTCTTATTCAGAGCACCATGGTGGGCTCTGGGGAAACACCAGGCTGGGGGAAGCCATGAGGGGGGCGTTGAAGTGGTCAGTCCAGCCCTAGGGTGGGGGCAGCTTGCTGGGTGCCTGGGTCTCATCACAGCTTCACTTATCTGAAACTGGATCACCTCAACCCCCTCCGTGGGGCTGGTTTCCTGAGAGCCAGACCCGCCCAGCTAAGGTCCTGGGGCAAATTGCTTCACCTCTCTGGGCTCAGTTAGCTCATCTGTAAAATGGGTGGGAAAATAAAAATGATTCCCTGGGATAGAGAGGTGTGAGGCTGAGATTCAGTGCTGGTTCCCCTCCCCTGGAGGGAAGGAGTGGACCGCATTCCTGTGTGGCCCTTCGTGGCACCCTGCACAGGGGTCAGGGGGCACACAGGGGTCAGGGGGCACACGGGCCCCTCACTGAGGAGGAGGGGGTCAGCTTCCGGTGTCAATTCACAGAATCCGAGTTCTGGTCTAGACTCAGGCTTCTATTGGCAGCTGCGGGGCCTCCCCTCCTGGGGGTGTTAAGAGGTGGAAATGTGGTCCCCTCTGTGCCCCTGATTTGTAAATAAGAGACTTTGTTGTGTTTCTCGCTGTATCCCAGAGTCTGGCTGTGTACGCCAGTGCCTGGCGCATCGTAGATGCTCAGTAAAACAACGCGAGTTAAAAATTCACTGTGGTTCCTCTAGACCAGGGGCGCAAACTACACAGCCCGTGGCCACATCCAGCCTGCCGCCTGCATCTGAGCTGCGCGTGGTATTTACATTTTTAAAAGGCTAAAAGACAAAAAGAGAAATATCCTATGACACATGAAAACTCTATGAAATTCAAGCCTCTGTGTCCATCGATAAAGTTTTATTGGAACACAGACATGCCCATCGTTTTACAAGCCATCTGTGGCAGTTTTCCTGCTACAAGGACAGGGGTAAGCAGTTGCGACAAACCTCAGGGCCTGCACGACCGAATACGTTTACTCTCTGGCCCTTTAAGAGAAAAGTTTGCCGACCCCTGGTCTAGACATTGGGTCTCAACTTCCACTGAACACTGGGGGAGCTTTAATAACGCTGAGGCCCAGGGCCCAGCCTCAGATCCCGAGTGGTCCAGGGAGTAGCCTGGGCATAGGGATGTTTTTTGTTTGTTTGTTTTGCGGTACGCGGGCCTCTCACTGTTGTGGCCTCTCCCGTCGCGGAGCACAGGCTCCGGACACGCAGTCTCAGCGGCCATGGCTCACGGGCCCAGCCGCTCCGCGGCATGTGGAATCCTCCCAGACCGGGGCACGAACCCGCGTCCCCTGCGTCGGCAGGCGGACTCTCAACCACTGCGCCCCCAGGGAAGCCCTGGGGATGTTTAAGAGCTCGCAGAAGGTTCTGATGGGCAGCCAGGGCCGACAGCACTGCTTTAGGTGCTGCCCGTTAATTACCACTCCTCTTTTTTGCTGTCGATACGGCACAGAGAGTGCATAGCGAACCAGAACGCTGCGGCAAGACCAGGACCAGCTCCCCAGGGAGAGACTGAGCCCTGGGGCAGGGGGCGGGGCAGGCCTGTCTGAGGGCCATCTCCCCGGGCTCCAGCCAGGGTGGGCACGGGGGGATGCCGGCTCAGGGATGCGCCTCATCTAATGGTGCCCCCTCTCCGCGTGCTGCACGCTGGCCGCCTGTGCCAGCTATTCTGGAAGTGATGAAAGTGGCTTCTAGATTTAGGGCCTCACTCTGTGCCAACACCCCGGACCGCCTTATGAGGTGGGAACATCTTCCCTTTCGCTGAACAAAGAAGGCAACTTCTCAGAGGCTGGGGGAGGTCAAATGATACGTTTACAAGCTGTCCTAGGGTCAGGATTTGAATTCAGACCAGTCTGGCTCCAGGGTCCACCTCGTCAGGCACTGCACTGTCCTGCCGTCAGGATGAAGAGAGAGTGAGGCACTCGTCTGTCCCAGGAGCCTGGGGTGTCTGGTTTTTAAAATGACGAGCGATCCTGACAGCAGCGGTGGCAGCGACAATGTCCCGTGGCTTCTTTCTTGCAATTCTTTTATTTTTGGCCTGAGACAGCTAATGCGTGGCCAACGTATCCAGGGAAACCAGGATGCTTGGAGCGAGCTGTACCAAATCTCCATGCTAAAACCATCAGACGGCTAATTCGGGCCTCTCCAGTTATTTATTTATTTTTAGACCCCTGTGTATCATTTTACACATCCTCCTGACAAACTCGACCGTCAGACACACGCGTTCAGGGCATGTGACAATGTGCCTGTTCTTTTTGGGGTGGGGGGGGCTGGTGCTCTCTGTTCCTCGTTTGTGAGCTTCCCAAGGGAGGCGTGAGCTGGCCTAGGTCTCCCTCTGCTGCATCTTCTCACCCCACAGCGGCAGATCCAGAATTTCAACCCCTGGAGGTCTACCTCTAGGCTGGGATCTAACAGTGTTGTCGCTATTGACATTTGGGGCCAGAAAACTCTCTGTCCTGGGGGGCGCACCACCTCTCCCGCATTCCTTCATCCATGAGTCTGGGGTCCCTCCGACACCTCCCTTCTGTCCCTTGCCCCCCACGTGCCATCTATGGGCACATCCTGGGGTTTTACCTCTATTTTAAACAATAACTTTATTGAGGCATTGTTGATAAACAATGAACGACACGTATTTGAAATGTGCGAGTTGACCAGTCTTGACCTAGGGACACGCCCACGAAACCATCCTCGCAATCGTGATACGGAACATCTCTGTCACTACCCAGAAGTTTCCCTGTGCCCCCGTCCATCTCTCTCGCCCCCTCCCACAAAGCAGCCACTGATCTGCTTCTATCACCATAGATTACTTTGCATTTTCTAGAGTTTTATATAAATGGAATCATACAGTATGTGCTTTTTTGGGTCTAGCTTTTTTCACTCAACATAATTAGCCTGAGATTTGGGCATGTCGCAGTGTGTAGCAATAGTTCATTGCTTTTTATCTTTGCGTAGTATTCCGTCGTGTGGATAGACCCCAGCTCCATTCACCTGCCTATCAACCTACCTCTTTTGTACAATGAGATTATTTACTGACGTATAATATACATACAGCAAAGTGCACAAATCCTGTGTGACCAGATGGGTGAATTTTCATGGCGGACACGCCCTTGCAACTAACATCCAGATAGAGATGCAGGACGAGAGCAGTAGCTCGGAAACCACGTGCCCGTTCGCGTCCCTGCCTCCCATCCAAGGGGGCCCCCAGCCTGTTTCTAACACATAGATTAAGCTGATGGTTCTGGAGCTTCATGTGCACGGATCATACAAGATGTTCTTTTCTGTGTATCTGGCGTCTTCACTCCATATGATGATTGAAACGTCGCCCTTGTCTTGTGTCGACGGTTTGTTCTCCTGTTGCTGAGTAGCCCTCGGATGTGTGTTTATCCCTTCTGTGAGGCACGCGGGAGCTGTTTCCAGTATTTGGCCATAATGAATAATGCATCTATGGACAGTTTTGCACGTACGAATCTCTTTCCTCCCTCCCTCCCTCCCTCCCTCCTTCCTTCCTTTCCTCCTCCCTCCTCCCTTTTTTTCTCTCTTTCTCTCTGGCTTTTAGGCTGTGACCCACTTGAGGGATGAGACTACATCTTACTTACCTTTGTAGCTTGGTGCCAAGAGTCGCAGGCCCTGGGCTATGCTATGCGGAGGGTGGGCTGTCTCCACTGGACGGGAGAGCATCGCGTGTGAAGGGACCAGCCCTTGCTGTTGGGGCCAGGAGTCCTGGAGGTGGGTCCTGGGTGTGTTCTGACCCAGGAGAGCTGAAATGCAGGGCAGGGCGCTTCAATTTAGGGCCAGAGATATGGTGCTGAACATCTGGGGTTACGAAAGAGGAACTTGGGGTTAGGCCCTTGTCTTCACCTATCTGGTCTTGTAGGGTTGTTCGCAGGGTGTCCCTGGGTTTGCTGTGCAGGCCTTTCCAGCAGAAGGTACGGGTATATGCCCAGCTCTCTACCGATGACGTCCGCGGTAGGGGCACCAGATAAAAGAAAGGACATCCAGTCAATTCACATTTCCGTTCAACAATAAATAATTTATTAGTATAAATATGCTCCACATATTACAGAGGACATACTTATACTACAAAATTCTTCATTGTTCCACTGAAATCCAAACATGACTGGGCATCGTGTATTTTATTTCCTAAATCAGACACCCCTACCTAGCAAAGCTGAGTTGGGTGAATGAATTACCGAGGATGTTTTAGTTCTCTATTACTGCATAAACGTCACAGTGTAAAACAATCCACGTTCACTCTGTAATGTATAAAATAGATAACTAACAAGGATATATTGTAGAGTACAGGGAATGACAGCCGTTAGCTTGTAATAACTTTTAATGGAGTATAATCTGTAAAAATACTGAATCACAATGCTGTACACCTGAAACTTAATATAATATTGTAAATCAACTATACTTAAAAAAACAATCCACATTCATCATCTCACAGTTGCTGTGGGTCAGGACACCAGGCATGGCTTAGCTGGCCTCTGCTTCAGGGTCTCACCTGGCTGAGATCAAGGTACTAACTGGGGTGGTGGTCTCACCTGAAATCAGGGTGTGAGGCTGGAAAGGAATCAGCTTCCGCACTCCCTCAGGCTATTGGTGGAATTGATTCCCTTGTGGCTGTAGGACTCATGGCCATTTGCTTCTTCAAAGGCAGTGAGGAAGCCAAGTGTCCAGAGGGAGGCTGGCAGCAAGACGGTCCTTACAGCATAATGTAAGCGTGGGAGTGACACGCCATCAGCTTTGCCGTGTGCCGTGAGGTGATCACAGGGGTGACACCCCCTACCCTTGACTGTCACTGGGGGAATGGTTGAATAAGTGTGATCCCTCCATACTCTAGAACAAGGGCAGCGATCACAGAGAAGGCTTTGATTCCTATCTGTAGGTCTAGAGAGGTGCCCACGATTCATCTTGAAGTACAGAAAGCAAGTTGTACATTTTTCCAAATGAAAAGAGCTAAATCGGTTTTTGCATCTCCACCCGCCCCCAATTATAAAAGCAATACATGCTCATGGCAAAAAATAGAGAAAACAGAAAATTATAAGGAGAAAGAAAGTGGAAAGAATCCAGAATCTTACTGCCCAGAAACAAACACTACTTCTAACATTCTGATGCATTTTCTTCCAATCTCATTTCTATGCATATTTGCACACATGGGGATATATATGTATTTAATATATATATTTAAATACATATTGAAGCAAAAATAGACTTGCACTACGAGTGCTGTTGAGTGGCTTGCTTTTTTCTCCTTCGCTGTCACAGCTTTCCATGCTAATGAACATAGATTTCTCATCATCTTTCATGGCGGCAGTGCATCGAGGTTTGGGTGTAGTATTTGTGATGTGAGCAATCCCCGGCGGATGGACATTTAGGTTGTTTCTGGTTTTTCACTACAGTGTACGTGATGCTGCAGAGAGCACCCCTGAACATCATCCTCTGTGTAACTGTCTGATTTTTGCCTTGGGATGAATTCCCATTGGTGGAATTGATGCCTGAAAGAGTGTTCCGAAGAGGCGGTGCCTCGTGTGCATACGATTATAACAGTGGGTCCTGGCGTCAAGGGCGTGAGGGCGAATCTGGGCTCTTCCCTTCACCAACCATTTTATCTGGGACACGTTCCTTAACCTCTCGGTGCCTCTGTCTCCTCATTTCTAGAGTGGGAATTAGAACTGAATGCACCTCCTGGAGCTGCTGGGAGGGGTCCATGAGTTGGAAATGGAGCTGCTGGGAGGGGTCCGTGAGTTGGAAAGTGCTTAGGACTGCTGTTGGCTGGTCCCTCGGGGAAGCCAGGACAGCTTGGATTTGCTATTGGGAAGGGATTCTGGGGACCTGTGTACCTGCTGAGAAGTGGAGAATCATGATGACATAGGGATGGCTCACACTGCGTATACCCCACACGGGGCAGTGTTCTAACCCTTACGGACTCATCTAATGCCCGGATGAGCCCAGGAGCTGGGCGCTGGTTCCCATTTACAGCTGAGGAAGATGAACGACAGAGAGGGGGACTCAGACTCTGCAGTGGTGTGGTTCTGGAGCCCCGATGTCCACCATGGAGGATCTCTTATCACGATGCGGGAGGGGGGCGCGAGGGTTAGAGGGAAGAACCCCGGTGGTCAGAGGAGCCTGGGTTCGAATTCCGACTCTGCCTTTTTACGGGGGCTGAGCGCTGAGTGGCTGAATGAGCGTTCATCGAGGGGGTGATGGAGGTGGGAGGAGACAGACAGCAAAGGAGCAAACAAGCAAATGATACCAAGCGATGGCAGATCCTGGCACTCCTGGGGAGATAAGGGAACAGGAGGAGAGGAGGGACCTGCTTTGGATTTGCAGGTCTGGGAGGGCTTCCCTGGGGTTGAGGCCTCTGTGCTGAGGCCAGAAAGACCAGACGTGAAGGAGCTCTTTTTGGAAAGAGGCTGGGGTGCGAGGAACAGTCCGGCCCGTTAAGGACAAGACCTTGGTGAGTTTGAGAAACTAGAGAGGCACGTTCTGGAGCAAGAGGAAGGAGGGAACACGTGCTCTTCGCATCACTGTTTTAACTCAGAGGAAACCAAAGCACAAGGAGATGCGTGGCTTGTCCAAGTTCACAGGGCTGGGCTTCCAGCACAGATGGTCCTCTGCCCGAGTCTGCGCCCTTAACGTGTCCTGTCTGAATACTCGAGAGAAGCCCAAATCCCGATTTTTATGGGAAATGTCCTGATATGTACATTTTAGCAACCAGGTTAAAAAAAATTAAAATAAGTTATACAGAGATCCGAATACATTTGGGGGCAAGACCAAGTATATTCTGCCATCCCCTCTCTGAACCTCTGCCCCCTAAGCTAACAGTGCAGACGACACTGGTCCCTACCTTGTAGGATTGTTACAGGTCGGTCATGGTTATCTGAGTGAGAGCTCCAGGAGGGGGCTGTGTCCTGCAGCCCAGGCTGAGTTTCCACTCATGAAATATGGTCCCTATGGCCTTACTCCCCACCACCTTGTCAGTGACCTTGAAGAGGTCAAGTTCATAGAATAGCCCTGCTTTTGTTCAGAAAGCAAGAGTGGAAGCAGTTGATCCCTCAATGTGCTTTCAGCCCGCACTTGCCCAGGGGTGTGTTTCAAGCATTTAAAATACTCCTTCGTAACGTTCAAGGGGCCCCTCCTGCATCACCCAGCAATCCCAGTGGGAGGCATGCAGCCTCCTGCCACAGACGCCCAGGGACCTGGGTGTGAGACCTGGAAGCATCGTTTGAAGAGTCAAACTTGGAAATGACCTAAATGCCCTACAAAAGGGAACTGAGTACGCAACAGTACAACTGCGTGGGGATACCGGGGAGCTATCCACAAGGGCGGGGCTGGAGTCGGGCTCTGCAAACTGCAGCCTGAGGGCTAGGGATGGTGCTCTGCTTGTTTTTGTAAATAAAGTTTTATTGGAACACACCAGTTATTTACATATTTTCTATGGCTACTTTCAAGCTACAATGGCAGAGTTGAGTAGCTGCCATGGAGACCAGATGGCCTGCAAAGCCTACAGTATTTACTCTTTGACCATTTTCAGAAAAACTGCTGCATCAATAAACATCGGGGTGGAAGGCTCTCCAGGACTTACTGTCACATGAGAAAAATACCTAAATAGGGGTGGAGATGTACCACAGCATAAACGGGATGATTTCAGTTCTGTAAAGAACAGTGAAAGAACAATGAAACAAACAAATTCTAGAAATATGCATGCAGATGTATTTTATAGGTACACTAAAGTCTGAAAGGGTACACCCCAATCTGCTGACAATGTTACCTCTGGAATTTAAGAGGTCGTGTACTTTACTGAGCGTTAACTAGGTACTAAGCACTGTGCTGAAGGTGCAGAGTCTCTCACTTAATTTTACAACATGACCAGGAGGTAGGTGCTATCCTGATGCCCTTTTTACAGATGAGCAAATGAAGGCACAGAGAGGTGAAGTCACTTGGCCAAGGTCACACAGCTCTCGAGTAGCAGAGCTGGGATTCGAGTGCGGAGGAGAAGGGCAAACACTTTTTACTTTACAAAAGGGTATATCGTTGGGCAAGCATGAGAAAAATAAAAATGTGAGGTGTTCACACAATTCCAGTCAGGTACCCTTTTGATCTCAGGCCCTCTCCTACCTCCCAGGGTGTTCTTCTGAGTGGGGCTCATGGGTGATTTTTTTCGGAAGGTCTCCTGGAAGGATCCCAGGCCTGCTCTAGTGAAGGGGGAATGACTGGGAAGCAGCTGGGTAGGGGACAGATTCTGAGACCCCAGGTAGCAGCCCCCCTCCCTTTTAGTTTGGGACCTGCCAAGCTGAGGACACATGTTTGCAGGGAAGCTGAACACTCAACTCTTCTGCTCGGATTTTCCAAGGCATTGCGTTTCATGAGTGCTATCAAATGGTGACATTTCGGAGTACAAGTGGTGGGGTTGTTGTTAATACTGAGTTAATGGTGCTAAAATGATTAAGCATGGCAGGCTTTTAAACAATGAGGTTCATAAAAGGTGTTAATAACCTCTTAAGTGCCTGGATAATATTCCCGCCTATCATAAACTGCTCCCAATTAGGTCTCTTTGCTTCTGTTTACCCAGGGAATGAGTGAGGAGTTGGCTGGAGGGCTAGATGGAGTCTTCTGGGGCAGAGAGGAGGTGTGCCCGTTTGGGAACTATAAGTAGCAAGGGCCGGGAGGTATTCATTGCACATTCATACCTGACATGGGAGAGATTTTCAGGGAGAGGAATCTGGTCAAGGAACCACCAAGGATATGGTTCAGGGGGCGGGGGCGTGGGCTCTGGGGTCCAAGAGGCCACATCCTCGCAGATAGATGCACAATGGAGCTGCAGCCATTGGGCTGCGCTCAGCCGCCAAACCCAGACGGCGGCACTGGGGTGCTGAGAGTTAGCGCCTGGGCCGCGGCATTAGACGCCGACTCTGCTGCACACTCGCGTTGCGGTCAGTGTGGGCAGCTGGCCTTCCTCTGTGTGTGCACGAGCGCAAAATGCAAACACCCAACCCCTCGTTCCTGGGTTCTTAAGAATTTCAAGATGGCAGTAACCTCTCCCAGCCGGGGGCCCGTGTGACTGGACGGATTTCTTTCCCCTGACTCTGCTCCCCGCTCTGTGTCCTTAGTCTCCCCACCTATAAAACAGCCTGAGACAAATATGTAATTTAAAATTTAGTAATCACATTAGAAAAGTAAAAAGAAACAGGTGACATTAATTTTCACGATATACTTAAAATTATGTATAAACTGATATATCCAAAATCTTATCATTCTGACATGTAAGCAAATAAAAGAATTATCATTGAGATATTTTATACTTCGTTTTCATATCAACCAGTGGAAACCCAGCAAGTATTTGACACTGACAGTTCGTCTCATTTTGGACCAGCCACGTTTCAAATCTCACAGGGCTTGTAGCATCGGACCACGCAGATCCAGGCAAAGGGGCCCCCGTGGCGCCTGGAACAAGGCAAATGCTCATCGACTTCAGACCAGGGTCCATTTCTTCCTGTGCCTCGGTATCTTCGGTCACCGACTGGTCACCGCAACCGGAGTCTGGCTGTTGGCGATGCAGAGCGCGGCCCGGTGGCCGGGGGTCCACCGCTGCCATCGATGGGACCACTGCCTGGCCACGTGGCAGCCAGGGGCCCTCGGGCCAGCCTCATTCCCACCCCTCAGCTCAGTGTGAGGAGGGCACCTGCTGACCGCACACTTCCCGGGGCCGCGTGGGGAGGACCGGCCCCGGCGCAGGCTCAGTGGACGTCAGCCACGGCTGCTGCTTGTACCTCTTTGTTTCCTTGTCTGCAGCCCTGGCACCTTGTGTGTGGGCCCCAGAGGCCCCATCTGAGAATGGATGTGATGAAAGTGTTCTTCTGACTTGGCGGTGTTAAGACTCCTGGGAAGTGTCATTATCCCTCTTGTATTTTCGGCTTCTAGAACACGCCCCCCCGCCCTGTGGACGGTAGGCGCTTAATAAGTGTTAGTTAAATAACTAAATGAACTAATGCATGAATACATGAATGTCCATGAGAAGGGGGGCATTGTGTAGTTGTTTGGGGTTTGAAGCTACAGTTGAAGCCCTGCTGGGGGGAGGGGCCCGAGGGGGGAAACGTACGGATCTGGGACTCTGGGTGGGGACTCTGAGACCCCTCCTGCCTTCGTCTGTTGGGCTCATGGTCTCTGCTCTGTGAGGTCCCTTTGGGCCGACTCCCAGGGCCCAGAGTTGCTCCGCTCAGGGTCTGGCTCGGCTCCACCGAGGGTCTGCAGCCTCCGTGGGGCGGGGCTCTGGGTAGACCAGATGGCCTGTCTCCCCCAGGCTCTGAGCGCCTGGGTCCTCTGGGTGGAGCCTGCAGCATGGCCTGCGGATGCCCTCAGCACAGAGCCCTTCAACACTCCCCCTCCACGAGCCAGGCCTGTTTGCTCCTAATGCATTTGGATTTCCAGATGGGATCATTTTAGCAGTATTGCACTTTTATATCGTTGAAAGGGAAAGATAAAAAGGCAGTGCTTTCCTTCCTGCCCTTTCTCCCAAGCTCTGCAAGGATGACATCAGACCACTGGCCTCATCAGGGGCCCACGTCCTGCAGCCAGAGGAAGAAAGTCCTGGGGAGGGGGAGGAGTACACCCCCCTCCCCATTTCCTGGGAAGGAAAATAAACTTGTAAATGTTGAAAATAAGTCGCGTGCCAGTGTTCTGCACGCCTTGCTCGTTTGCTCTTCCCGGCCATGGTTTTTGTCATCTCTGGGTACCGCTTACACTGTTACTTCACCTTTTTCTTCAAAACAACTTACTGAAAAGTTTTTTTAATAGAATTTTTTATATAGAATTAGAAAAACATTTGTATCTATGGAAAATTTTAAATACACACAAAAGTGGCTTAAATAAAATAATACAAGGTACCCACAATATGTAATACATAAAGTATATACTATATTGCAAGATAATATATTATGTGTAATTAATATAGGGTCTAGTTCTATAATTATTTATTACATAATTGATAATATTTTAATATATTATATATAATTTATACTATACTATATTCGATGGTATATTAAAAATTTAAATAAATTTTATATAACATTATATATAAACATATTTTGAATTATACTTATGACAATATACGACCCATTAGCTAGCTTCAAGAAACTTCAGCTCGTGGCCCATCTTGTTTCTTCTGTACCTTGACTCAGAGTCTGCCCCCACTCCAGATTATTTTGAAGCAAATCCGAGACATCATGTCATTTCATCCATAAATATTTCAGTACCTGTCTCTAAAACATTCGACTTTTTAAACTGAGTTTATCTTAAAAGCAAACTCTTGTATCGCAACCTTAAAAGGAAAATTTGGGCCACTCTCCATAAGATGGAAAGATAAACACAAAGAGAACAGATCAGTGTCATAAACTTCTGGGTGGTGCTAGCCTGCTCTCTTGGCCCCAGAGGGAGCCTAGGAAGGGCTGGGGGGTGTTAAGGACAGGCCACGAGCTAGTGCCCCACAGGGACTTTCTCTGTGACAGATCTCACTGGAAGAGATGAAAGAGAATGGAAAGGCAAGAGCCCTTTCTGTGTAGTTTGTTAATTGATGCTGGGTCTGAGGACCCCTAAGAGCCTCCTGAGGGAGGCAGGCCATGCCTAGGCGGCACTGCCGTAGGCCGTGGGTGACCAGAGGCAGGCGGGCTTTCAGGGAGATGCTGCCGCTGAGACGTGAAGGGCCTGGGCCGTACAAGAGGCCCACCTGGGTTCCCATCCTAGGGTATCCCTTCCTGAGCATGGGACAAACTTGGGCATGGGACAAACCCTCAGGCCTCAGTTTCTTCATCAGTAGAATGGGGGCAAGAATAGCTCATACCCCACATGGTTGTCGTGAGGCTCAAATGAGATGTTTCAGGCAAAGTGTTTGGAGCAGCGATGGGCAGAGTGAAATCTCAATAGATGGAAGCTGTTATTATTATTCTTGTTGCTGTTATTGATTTTGTTATAAGTTGCAGGTAAGTATGCCACCCCTATCAATTCCTAAGTGGGGCCCGGTGGGGGTAAGGGTATCCCTGAAGGTGGAGTCTCGTCCCTTGCCCCTCAGGCATTTGGCTTCTGAATGCCTGAAACCTCCTGCGACTGACATCTGGGGCACTCATGAACCCCCCGAGCCCAGCCTGCAAGCCCGTGAGTCACTTCTGTCTACTGGGGAAAACCAACGAGCCCAGGAAACATCCAGACACCCATGGGCGTCCCCAGCTGCCTGCTCCTGGCATGAGCCACGCCACCCCCCCCACCGTCCCTGCCAGACAGTTGGGCAGACTGCCAGGTCCGCGATTCACACCCGGGATGGCAGCAGACAGCCCCCACTGGGCTGGGCTGTATGCGTGTGTGTTGCTTTCTCGCCCCTCTCCTCGGCTGGGTTGTTTTGCTCTGGGCTGCAAATTCATTTTTAGATCCCAGCCTCCTCCCTCCCCCATCTCCCACTTCTATTCTTGGAAAGCAAACTGGGATGTGCTTGGGCTTTGCAGTGAAGTCAGACAGAAGTTTGCCCACGTGCTCCGGCCCCCTGAGATTTGGAGTTAATTAAAAAGGGGGCTTTGAGTGGCAGGTTCAGTGGCCAGAAACGCAGCTGGCTGGCGCTGACTCTGCGGGACGGATGGCTGCTCTGGGCATCCCCGGCCTCCCAAGGCCTGGCAGGGTGATGCTCCTGGGATGGGGCTGCCCTGCCCGGACAGGTTGAGTTGACCATGTATGTTGGTTAAATATGAACTCTTCCAGCAAGTTGGGCTGCTGAGAGATTTTTAATTAGATAAATACACTTTAAAGAGTTTGGGAGGAGGGTCGCCTTCAGGAACCCAAGCTGGCTGAAATGCGCTGTGTCTGTGGAAGGAAGCTGACCTTCCTCAAGGCCAACCTGGCAGCAGATGTGAGGGAGGAAAGGTGGGAAGAGACGAGAGGAGAGAGGGAGAAACGTACGGGAGGAAGAGGGATTGGGGACCACTGGGGGACAGAGTGAGTACCCGGAAGGCCAGGCAGCCCTGTGAGAGGGTAAGGGTCTGGACTGAGGAGCCAGACATCAAGGGTTCAAAATCCCAGCTCTGCCACTTTCCAGCTGTGTGACCTTGGCAAGTCACTTAACCTCTCTGTGCCTCCATTTTCCTATCTGTAAAATTGGAACACTGATCATAATAGTACTCCTCTTTAAGTTAAGACAACTAAAGTGTTTCAGCAACAACTGGCACAAAGTGGTGATTATTAATTAATCTGAGTTTATTATTATTATAAAGAGCAGGGAAAAGAGAAGCAGGGGCTCCCATGTCTATAGGCATTCAGTCTTGGCCCAGCAAATCCCAATGTCATTGGATGGAGGAAGGAGAGGCAGGTCCTACTGGGACTTAGTCCTCTTGGATGAGAAGCAGGTGAGACCAAGCAGAGGGGCTCCCTCTAGGGCAGTTCCTCCATTGACTCAGGGAGAGACAACAGCCTCTGAGAACTCAGATGCCTCCTTTTCCAGGAAGCCTTCCTTGACTGCCAGCTCCATTTAGCCGCCCTCCTCTATCCTTCTGCTGCCCCAGGCTCCCCTTTTAGCACACATCATGCCGTATGGTGATGCCTCTCTCTCTCTCTCTCTCTCTCTTTGATATTTATTTATTTATTTACTTATTTGGTTGTGCATTTACTTATTTTAGTTGCAGCATGTGGGCTCCTTAGCTATGGCTCGTGGGCTCCTTAGTTGCAGCATGAGAACTCTTAGTTGTGGCATGCATGTGGGATCTAGTTCCCTGACCAGGGACTGAACCCAGGCCCCCTGCATTGGGAGCGTGCAGTCTTAACCACTGCGCTACCAGGGAAATCCCTGAATGGTGATGTCTCTTGTTTAAAGCTGTAAACTTTCCCTAAAACGTCTTCATAAGTATTTTGCAAACATTCTTATTATGAAAGATTAAAAAAAAATCCAGAAGCATCAGGAGTAAAATGAGGCCATCTCACCCCACCCGATCCTATACCTCTCCTTACGGTTTGGTGCGTGTCTTTCCTGACCTTCAGGAGGGTGATCGTGAGTGTGTGTATATGTTTTGTTTTGTCTGTAAAAGTGGTTGTACTATGCATATTAAGGAAAACAAGTAAATTTGAAAACAACGTCTTGGCGTGTTTCCACGGCACTGCTTATCTAACTTATTCCTTTATTTTTAATTTTTATAAATCTTTCCCTTGAACCTATGATACAGACACATAGTAAAAAAAAAATTGTGCAAAATGATAGAAAGTGAAATTGATGTGTGTCTCCATTCCCTGACAGTGTCCCCAGCCCCCATTTCCCTTCCCCAGAAGCAAAGCCTACGACAGATTTCCTGTGCGTCCTCCTAGACAGTCTGTGCATGTAGAGGCAGTTGCTGTAACGACACCCCTCTTTTCTTGGTGCTCTGCTCCACCCCTTGCTTATTTTCACTTAACTCTGCACCTCGAATGATCTCCCTTACCAGTACATCATACGCTGCCTCATTCTTTCCGACAGGCGCATAGTATTCCGTTACATAGACGGGCATAAGTTATCTAACACTCTAGTGATGGGCACGGAGATTTCAACACACATCGCTAAATGCTCTGACATTCCTCCCACTGAGAGGTAAGGTCTATGTTCCCTCCCTTGAAGGTGGGTGGCCTTGTGGCTGCCTCAACCGATAGAGTATGGCGGGAGTGATGCTATCTGACCACATGGTGGGTTAGAAGTGCCCATAGTGCTTCTGCCTGGTTTGCCTGGGCTCTGAAGCTGTCATGCTCTGAGGAAGCCCAGCCCATGTGGAGAGGTCCAGTGAAGGTGTGCTCTGGCTCCCCTCTGAGCCCAGGCTACGAATGACTCCAGCCTGGGTGTCCGATATGTGAATAAAGAGGCCTCCGGAAGATGCTCTGACTTTTTGAGTCTTCTCAGCTGAGTTCCAGGACATAGTGGAGCAGAGACAACTAATTCCTGCTGTGCCCTGTCCGAGTTTCTGACCCATAAATTGTTAGCAAAGTAAAATGGTTTTGAGCCGCTGGATTTTGGGTAATTTTTTTACTCAAATTATAATAAGACATAATCAGAATAATGTAATAATAATAAATAATCAGAACAATGTGCTTGTATGTGTCCTTGCCTTCCAAAGAGTCGGCCTCCTCTGGGATTCCTCAGAACAGGGATTAGCTCATTGATTTTTAAAAACAGAGGCAAAATTCACACAATATAAAATTAACCATTTTCATCCTACCATTCAGCAGTGTTTCACACATTCACAATGTTGTTGTACAACCACAACCTCTAACATGTTCCCAAACATTTTCATCACCCCCCAAAGAAAGCCGTACCTATGAGGCACTCACTCCCCGCTTCTCCCTCCCCCGTCCCCCAGCCCCTGGCGACCCCCAATCTACTTTCTGTCACTATGGATTTGCCAGTTCTGGGCATTTCACATCAGTGGACTCGTACAATATGTGGTCTTTGGTGGCTGGCTTCTTTGACTTGGTATAATGTGTTTGAGGGTCTTCCACGTTGTAGCCTGGGTCGGTACTTTATAACTTTTTGAGGCTGAATAATATTCCACCGTATAGATACACCACGTTTTGCTTATCTATTCGTCTCCCGATGGACATTTAGGTTGTTTCCACCTTTTGGCTATCGTGACTAATGTGGTTTTGGACGTCTGTACACGTTACATTTGAGTCCCTGTTTCAGTTCCTTTGGGTATACCCTTAGGAGTGGAGCTACCGGATCCTGTGGTAATTCTGTGTTTAACTCTTTGAGGAATCGCCAGCCCTGTTTTTCACACCGGTTGGATTATTTTACGTTGCCGCCAGTGTTGCATATGAATTCTGACTTCTCCACACCCTCACCAACATTTGTGCTTGTCCGTTTATCTGATTCTAGCCATCCTAGTGGGAGTAAAGTGGTGTCTCACTGTGGTTTTGGTTTGCATTAACCTAATGACTAACGACGTGAAGCATCTTTTCACGTGCTCACTGGCTGTTTGCGTACCTGCCTTGGAGAAGTGACTGATTTTGCATCCCCGGCACCTCCTACAGACACTGGTATGGACTCAGACTCCATGCCTCTCAGCTGAATGGAAGGATGGCGGCATAAACCAGGGCTCTTCTTGGTCCTCTGTCCACGCTGGGTTCCTTGTGTGCATGCATCTTCCTGCGGCTCCATGCGTCCAGTGAAGCAGTTGGACACCCTCACGTTCCAGGGTGGGTGAGTCTTGTTAAGGGCCACCTGCCCTTGATCCCAGACTCTGCAAGGGCACCTCGGTTAACGCAGAGAGCCCGCTTTGCTTGCCAACCCCCAGGCCACAGCATGGGGCTCTTCCAACGCTGCTGGATCCCACCAGGGTCGGGGTCAGCTGTGGGTTGGTCTGGGACTGTGAAACAAGAGGAGAGATTCCTCTCGCCCCCCAGGAGGGCGGACTGGAGCCGGAGGCCCAAGGTGGGCTCTACAGAGCTTGTTGGCTTCCTGGGAGAGAACTGCAACTCGAGATGCGGTCCACCCCCTGCCACGGCACCCGTGTTGGGTGGGAGCCCTGCGCTGCTGTGTGTGTGTGTGTGTGTGTGTGTGTGTGTGTGTGTGTGTGTGTGTGTGTGTAGGGGGCGCGGCTCCCTGGGAGATGGGAGTGAGGAAGGGGGAGAAAAGGAGCTGGAGAGAGGAGTAATGGTAGTGATGCCGGGGTTCTCTGCCAGGGGGAGGGCTTGGGAATGACGAGGGGGCCCTAGGAGACAGATGGCTAGAGTGACTACATCTATTTTTTAAGTACTTTCTGAGATCTAACAAACCTAGAGTAAACTTAATTACTCTTATTTGTACAGCTTGATGAAATTGTACGTGAGTGTCCATTGTATAAGCCTCTCCCAGAACCCAGAAGGCTCCCTCAAGCCCGTCTGGCAGCGAGCCCTCCCTAGATAACCACTGCTCTGATGGAATCACCATTGGTTAGTTTTGCCTGTTCTTGAACTTCATGTACGTGGACCCACACGCTCCCTGGGCACTTTTTTGTGTCTAGTTTCTTTTGCTCAACACAATGTTTTGGAGACGTGTTCCTGTGTTTGCACGTGGGATTGCGCCTCCCACCCTCCCTCCTTCCCTCCCTCCCTCCCTTCCATCCTTCCTTCCTTCCTTCTTCTTCTTGTTCTACAGCAGTGGTTCTCAATTGGGGGTGATTTAGCCCCCAGGGGACATTTGACAATGTGTGGAGACATTTTTGATGGTCACAACTGGGGAGAGCACGCTACTAGCCACTAGTGGGTAGAGGACAATACAAAGAACAGCCCCTGTAGTAAAGAAAGATCGACCTCAAAATGTCAGCGGTGCCGAAGCTGGAAGCCCTGCTCTACCGTGTCTCATTGTATGAGTGGATTACAATTTATTTATCCCCCCTGCTGCTGATGGGCGTTTGGGTCGTTTCCAGCTCTAACAAATGGTGCTGCTATGAGTACCTGGCACACATCTTTGGGGCATTGTGGTGCATTTGTCCCAGGCGTGTTCCCGGGAGTGGAATTGTTGGCAGGTGAAGGCTTAGCTTCAGTGGATCCTGCGAAGCAGTTCTCCGAAGTGGCCATGCCATCGTGCACCCTCACCCCTTGTATGGAGCTCCAGTTACCCCATGTTCTTGTCAACACTTGGTAGTGTCTGTCCTTTTCATTTTAGCCATTCGGTGGCTGGGCCCCACGTGCGTTTCAATGTGCAAGCTTTTGTCCCAGACACCTGGGCTGCAGGCATGTGTCATGTTTTGGCCACCCGGAGTCTGAACCCCTCTCTTACATTTAGGGACCCCCTTTGTTATACATCTTGGTGGGAGGCCAAGCCCACTTCCCACGTTCAGGCTCTACAGATCACTTTTCCACCCTCTCTTTCGACTAAATTGTGGTTATTTAATCCTCCAAACATCCCTATGGGGTAGATCCTAATATTAGCTTCATCTTACAGATGTTAGGGTCTGGGGCCTTCACAGTCCCACTGTCATCCTTCCCTTTGGGGCTTTCGGGGGCTGTCTACATCTATGCCCCTCACTCTACCACAGTATGGGCTTGTTAGATGAAGAAGGCTGTTTCTGGTCTTAGGTCATCCTCATAGCCATCACTTGTCTCCCACTCTCCATTATATTTGAAGAGGTTGAAGGTCAACTAGGGCCCCATGGACTATAAGTTCTTGAGGTGAGGCCCTAAGTCTGTTTTCTTCAGTGATGAATATCACCATGCCTGCACAGAGTAGTTGCTCAATAAATCTTTGTTAAATGATGGAAAGAAACAGGTGAACAAGGTGCATAAAAATGGAAATTCTGAAAAAGAAGACTTTAAAAAATGAGACTTAGTATCTGATGTAACAGGAAGTCCAGAGGGAGGGCTTCAGGCACGTTGTGATCAAGGCTCTGCTTCCATCGTGCTGCAAGTCTCTTGGCTCTGCCATCCTCCTTGTGTTTGCTTTGTTCTCAGGCTGGCTTCCCTCACGTCACAAGATGCTGCCAGCAGCAGCAGGCTTCCTTGTTCATAACAGCCTATGGCATATAAGCCTCCCTTTCCTTGGGTCTCTTTGGGTTAACCTAAATCCCATGCCCCTTATTTAAACAGGAGTATCTGCCTAGGCGTTTCTATGAGCTGACTGGCTAAACTGCACCAACTCCTAGCAAGAGAGATGAGATTACCACGACTGGCTTAGGTCGGTTAATCAGGGACCTGCCAATTACTACATCTAGGAGGGAGTCAGCTTTTCCTCAGTTACAGTGGTGCCTGTGAGAGGTAGATACCTGAACAAAATTAAAATTTCGGGGGGAAAGAAGGAAGGGGCAATGGTTATTTGTAGGCAACCAATAGTATCACTGTATTACTCTGTCCTGTCTCTCATTACCAAGTAAGCATAAAACCAACATTCATCCACTCATTCAAATAATCAAGTGAAAGCCTGTGTTAGTTATCTAGTGCTATGTAACAAATTTCCCCAAAACTTAGTGACTTATGACAATAACCATTTTTTTTAATCTCACAGTTTCCATGGTCACCCTGAGCTGGTAGGTCTGGTTCAGGGTCCTTCCTGAGGTCGCACGCAGGATGCTGGCTGGGGCTGTACCGTCTGAAGGCTTGACCAGGGCCGCAGTACTTGCTTCCAGGTTGGCTCACACAACGGAGGTGGGCACAGGCCTCAGTCTTGCCACCTGGGCCTCTTTGTAGGACTATTCCCGTGTCCTCCGGACATGGCAGCATCTTATCCCGGACCGAGTCGTCCAAGAAAGAGCGAGGGGGAGGCTGCAGTGCCTTTTATGCCCTGGTAACTTCCTCTATGTTCCAGCTGTTAGAAGCGAGTCCCTAAATCCAGCTGTCGCTCCACGGAGAGGAACGCAGCTCCACCTCTTGAAGGAGGGAGAACCTGTGGACATACTTTAAAGCCACAAGACTCTTCACCTCTCAACTCTCTCCACGCTGAAGTCTACGGAGCAGACCTGCACGTCCTCGGTGTTGGCACGCGTCCAGCCTTCACACAAGCCCAGCACTGCCTCTGGGCCGAGGGGCTTTCTGCCACAGCTCACCTCTGCTGAATTAGACCCTCCATGGGGTCCCCCAGGAGAGTTTCTTACGCACGTTCGCCAAAAGGCCAACTCTCCTCTCCAGTAGGGAACTCTTGCTTGCAGGAAAGCACTGGAGAAATCCTTTAACGAAGTACCTCCCCTTCCCCGGTGGTTTGCACGTGGATCCCCACACCCTCCTCAGAGGAGGCATTGTCACTGTTACCAAAGAAAGTGGGAAGCACAGGTGAGATGGCCCCCCCAGGGGCCCCTGGTCTGTGTGACACTGAACCCATGCCCTCCCTCTTACATCCGTTCTTGGTTAGGGGAAAATCTCCTAGAAGATTTGAACTTGTTGATTCAAAGTAGTGTTGTTATATTTCTGACTTCAGGGGGTCGAGAGGGGACAGGCCACTCATGGACCATCTTCCATATTTAAACAATGTTGACAACAACTACTGTTTGTTAAGGGCTTATGTTGTACGACGTCCCGTGAGACCATCTTCCTGCATCATCTCATCTGGTCGTCACGGCAGTGGTCCAGGGAGGTAGGGATTTCTAGAACCACCTCCGCCCTGGTCAGAGAAGGAGAAACTGAGTCTCAAAGGCATCAGGTGATAAGCCCACGGCATTGCAGCTACTGACTTCTCTCCAGGTCGCCTTGGACCCAAGCCCCGTGCTTCTAACTGCAGATCAACAAACGCCGACTCCAGCCCGTGGCCCGTCATCCCTGAGCGGCCTCATCACCCATCAGCTGGAGCTGTGACTTGTTGCCCATTGACAGTATTAGCAGGATGCAGACGAGCGGGGAGCAGCGGGAAAGCACTTGCGTGTCAGCTTGCGGATGCGTATTCAAGCAGCTCACAGGCAGCGAGAAAGAGGTTGCCTTCGTTCACCGCATCTGTATTAATGATGTGACTGACAGGCCGAAGGGGGAAATGATACATCTTTCCTCCTGGTTTTCCATGGAGCACCCAGTGATCTAGTTCCTCTTGGCAAGAAGCAGGGGTTCCAAGCTCACAGAGAGAGAGACAGGCGCGCCGTGGCTGGACTGCGTGTCCAGAATGTGTATCTGTGTATCTGTCAGAATAGGCTGGGTTATGCTGTGGTAACAAACAATCCCAGAATTGCAGTGATTTAATATGACAAAGGGTTATTCCTCACTTACCTTGGCCATGAACCAAGGAACTCAGGCAGCCTCTAGAAGCTGAAAAGGGGAAGAAAACAGATCTCCCCTCAGAGCCTTCAGGAGCATAGCCCCTGCTGACCGAATTGAGACTCCTGACTTAGAGAACTGTGAGATAATAACTGTATGTTTCTTAAGGCACGAAGTTTGTGGGAATTTGTTTTTTGTTTGTTTGTTTTTGGTCATGCCATGAGGCTTACGGGGATCTTAGTTTCCTGACCAGGGTTCGAACCTGCGCCCTTGGCAGTGAAGGTGCTGAGTCCTAACCACTGGACCACCAGGAATTCCCGGGAATTGGTTAAATCATAGCAAATGAATACACCTGGATATAATGAATGTTACATTTTGAAGATTCTAAGATTTTGTTATTTTTATCCAGTGAGTGCTGTTTCTTGTGTTTTAGCAAGCAGTGACGTTGGCCGAATTTGAACTTCAAATTCTGTATCTGGAGCGGCAATTCCGGCCCCGTTCACGGCTTTATCTTACCTGGGTGGCTTTGGGTCTGCTCCAGGAGTGGTCAGGGGTCCGTCAGAGGTGGGGGTAGACAGAATCGGGGGGATTTCCTCTGAATCTTTCCCATCCAGGAGTCCCCTGCTCTCGTCAACAGTCATGGTTTACCAGCTTCCGTTTTCTTGTTTCTTGGTCCAGAGAGACCGAGTCCCCCTGGTGTCCTGTTGCCTTGTGGCTGCACTGTGCCACCTGCACTTAGCCTCAGGCCAAAAGTTGTGGCCTCTCCCGTTGCGGAGCACAGGCTCCGGACGCGCAGGCTCAGTGGCCATGGCTCACGGGCCCAGCCGCTCCGCGGCATGTGGGATCTTCCCAGACCGGGGCACGAACCCGTGTTCCCTGCCTCGGCAGGGGGACTCTCAACCACTGCGCCACCAGGGAAGCCCGGCTCTGGTTTTATTATTGGGTTCTGTGAGGGACTCGTTCAGTGCTTACCAGGAGTGGAAGTCCTCTGGTTGAATTTTGGGGTCCTTTGAGTGAGTGTCCTTTTATCTCCTACCTGGTTCTTAGAAGACAGATGTTTCCAGCACTGGTTTCTAGCTGGTTCTCTTACTTCTTAATCTGTTTCCTTATCTGTAAGCTCTACGCCACTGGGCCATTGGGTAAATGAGAAAATATGTGTATTTTTACAGTGCTGGGCCCGAGGCTGGTCTCATGGTTATCTTCACAAGCATCTCTCTGTTGCTCGTGGAAGAACACGGAGCTGGTGCTGGCCAGTTTTTCAAGCCCCGTCAGTTCTTCCATATTAACTCTGGAAAAGGCATCTTTCTTTCCTGCCAGGAAAATAAAACTTTAAAAAAAAAAAAAAAGATGCATTGCAGTAATTCAGAATTTGTTGTAATTCAGAATTTCCACCCTTTATTTCCCCAGACCAGCTCTGCTAAGTAGACACTGCTTCTGAGTCCTTATCCACGCAAACAAGGGGCGCTGGACTGCCCGCTGGTGCGCAGCAAAACTGCGACCCCCACGCAGGACACCACGGTGACGGGATCAGGCCTGGGGCCTGCGCGGGCTTTCACTCGACCTTTGCGGCCCTGGTCCATTTGTGTTTTGCACACTTGTTCACTGAGTATCCGGTGTGTCGGTCACTGTGCGGGGTGCCAGGGTCACAGCAACAAACAAGGCAGACACGATCCTGCCTGTACAGATGGACGTCTGGTCAGAGATCTGGACACGAGCCCGAGCATCACATCCGCACGTGTAAACCACAGATGTGCGAAGGGTACGGACAGGGCGGGAGCTGTGTGTGCACAAGACAGGAACGTGATTTGCTCAGGGAGGCTGGTGGGCTGCCTGGGGAAGTAACATTTCAGCTGAGGTCTGAAGGATGAGTGGAATTTAACAAGGATGAGGCCAAGTGGGAGGAGGCTGAACCAGCCTGGGCACAGGCCCTGTGGTGTGTGGGGCATGGTAAGTTCCAGAACAGACATGGGGAGAGGTGCTGCAAGGGGGATGGGGAGGGCTCGTTGAAAGGTGTGCAATACGGTTGCACGGTTACATTTGAATTTCAGGTAAATGGCAAACACACTTGAAAACCTATAAATATATCCCAAGTATTGTACTGGACATACGTATACGAAAACGTATTTGTTATTTATCTGAAATTCTAATTAAACTGGGTGTCCGGTATTTTATCCGGCAACCCTACCTGCAGGGCCTAGCAGACCATGCAAGGAACTTGTTCTCAGACCAGGAGGATAGAAGCCGGGAGCAACACGACCCAGGCCGGGTGATGAGGTCAGCTGGCCGCCGCGGGGGTGCAGGTGGAGTGGGCCCGGGTTGGGGGAGGCGAGGGGAGGCCGCTGCAGTGTCCAGGCGAGACCCTCCCTGGGTGGCCGAGGCTTGTATCGGGAAGCTTCCCACAGTCAGCTCTGCTCCAGGGACCAGAAATCACTGGAGAAGAAACCTCCCTGTGTCTGCTGTTTTTCTCCACCAGCTGTTTGGGAGGGAAATGGCGCGATGCCACAGGGCGGTTACTCACCAGTCGTCAGGATGCAGGAGGGAGGACCCGAGCGGCCAGGCTGGGACCCTTGCCTCGCGCCCCTAACAGCCATCACCCTGCTCGTCACCCCTCCCCACCCCCCAAAGAGCTGGAGCTGCCAGGCCCAGGCAGACACCTTACACCCAGTTTGCTTTTATAATTAAAAAATGAGTCGTCCGCCCCAGGCAAGAGTTCGCTGAGGGCCTGTCCCCAGGCTGGGTGGGGTGTCTCTCCCTGAGGCTACCCTAGTCAAAGTCAGCCTCCTGTCTGCACCATCCCCCTCGTTCAAATGCAAGAACCTTAAAGGCTTTCGAGCCAGGCAGTCCTGTGCTGGGATCCTGACTCCTGACTTCTGATTTTTTCATCGTTTTGAGACTCAGTTTCCTCGTTTCTAAGATGAGGGTAACGTTAGTGCCTCATTCACGAAGCTGTTTCAGGATTAAATGACACAGTTTATGAAAAGTCCAGTCACTATCCTCCGCCTCTTTCCCTCCCTCATCAGAGGCTGGGAAGGTGCGGGTCTACAGCAGGGGGTCAGCCATCCTTTCCTGTGAAAGGCCAGAGGGCGAATATTTAGGCTTCGCGTGCCACTTGGTCTCAGTTGGCCAGTGGCCCTGCTCTGGTGGCTGCACCTGACCACACAGCCACAGAGCCAGGCGGGCAAAGGGCGCAGCGACTTTCTCCGGCACCTCCCAAGCCTCAGGACTCCCGTTCTTGGATGTGCTTTGTAAGATTATAAACGGCCATGTTCCTGTGAGTTTGCTTCAGGCCGAGCTCCTTAGGAGCAGGTCCTGAGATGGGGCTTTGGCCTGCGCGATTCTGCTCTCTGAGGAAAGGGAGAGAGGGTGCAGGATGGGGGGAGGTTGGTGAACAAGGGTGTGGTCTCAGCTGGAGTCCGGCCTCAGCCTGATCCCCCGGGGGAGCCCTGGAGTGTACTGCACAACAGACTTGGCCTCCCTTGAGGCAAGGGACTGGTCCTTCGTACCCCTTCAGTCAGGTTTTGGTTGCAGGTTGCTGACTCCCTGTGAAAGGCGTCACTTCTGTATCAGGGGTTAACTGGGAACCATTAACAGGCAGCCCCTACCCACAGCAGCTGGGGGATGGATGCCCCTAGCTAGTGACGGGGGTCAGGGCAGAGGAGCAGCCATCATACTGACACTCCCATCATCACCATCATCATCATCATCATCACCATCACCATCACCTCCTTCACCATCATCATCATCACCATCACCACCTTCACCATCATCATCATCACCATCACCACCTTCACCTTCATCATCATCACCATCACCGCCTTCACCATCGTCGCCATCATCGTCATCACCACTCTCATTATCATCATCCAGTATTTCATTCGAGGCTCTCAGAGCCCATGATGCAGCTGAATAGCTAGAGTTATTATCCAATTTAACATGGAGCAGGAATGGTCCCGGGAGTTATGATGAGCTGAGGGTCCTGTGGAGGCATCTGGGGGAAGCTGGGACCTCCACCTGGTTTCCCAGCTCCTGGGTGAGAGCTGGGGTCACCTCCCCACTGCACTCAGGAGGTCAGGGAGGCTTGAACATTTGCCTCCTGGCCCCTGGGTCCCAGGCCCCTCTTCACCGAAACCTGTTTCATTCGTGGAGCTAAACCACCGGGACAGGAGGGGGATGCTGAGACACAAAGACAGTAACCGACAGCGACATACAGCCAGGGGCACTCTCTGGAGGGGCACTTATCTACCCGCACACCCTGGACACTTGTCTCTGCCTCCCTGGGCCTCAGTCTCCCCCATCTGTTTGGGTGAGACGCTGTCCAGATCATCTCCTGGGTGGTGGGAGGCGGCCATGGTGGGCTCCCGTCGACGCCTTTTCTACACAGAAATGGAAGAGGGAAGGGAGGAAGATGCTGGCCATGCGCCATGAGTGGGGGGTGGGCGCTTCAGACAGCAGGTCTTCTCTGTGACCTGGACTCTTGGGGGCCTGCAGGGGTCATGAACCCCCTCAGCAGGACCCCCAATGAGCACAGGCCTGGGGCTGAGTGGGCAGCAGGGACTCCTGTGATTCCCATCACCCGGGCAAGTGTGGAAATATTTGGACAAGTGTGGGGAAAGCGGGACCCTCTCCCACTGTGGCTGGAGTGAAACGGGCATGGCCAATGTGGGAAGACACGCAGAAGATTCTGGGGAAAGTAAAAGGGCCAAATCTGCAGCCCGCAATCGCAGCTCTAAGGCTGAAGGCCTCAGAGCCCGGCTCTGCCCCAGGCTGGTCTCAGGACCCTGTCGGGGGCACACAGAGCCCAGGGGGATGGTGGCCTCCTGGGAGAGCACAGCTCAGACTTCAACGCTTGGAGGCTCATGCCGTGTCACTGCCAGGCTTGCGACCCTCCAGCGGCTTCCGAGGGCACTTGGGGTCAAATGCGAACTGTTCACTGCAGCCTGCAAGGCCCGAGTGATCTGTCCCCTGGGACCTTCCCTCGAATTGCACGTCACTCTCCCCATTACCCCCCCAGCCCCACTCACATCCCTGCACCACGGCCCCCTTTCCTTCTCTCAGCATATTCAGCACACTCGCACCCCAGGGCCTTTGCACTTGCCGCCCCCTCTGCCAGGAGTGCTCTCCTCCAGCTCTCTCTCTGTCTGTCACCTTCCTGTAGTCTGGGTCTCAAATCTCCCTTCACCCCAGGGCCTCTTTCTTGGAAGAAACCACCCCACCCCCTATCAACCATGCCTCTTAATCATCAGATATCCTCTTGCTCAGCCTCTCCTGCCCCAGACTGAGCTGGTGGGAGCAGGGAGCCTGCCCACCGGCCCTCTGTCTCCCAGGTCTCCCCCTTCTGCATGGTGCCAGGCGCTCAGTCAGTGCTGGCTGAGCTAACTTCCCGAGTAGGGGCTGTAGCAGCGGGTCCTGCAGGGCACCGGGCCAGGCTGGACACGGGTCCCTGGGTCCTGCTCTGCTCACGTCGTGTGACTCCGGCCAGACTGGACCTAACCCCTCTGGGCCTGTGGTGACAGGAACCCCAGCTCTCCAGACGTCTGGGGCTGGTGGCAGAAATAATTGGATTAACTGAAAGAAACTGAACCCTGAAGAGAAGACTGGGGTCGCTGGGAGCAGAGGGACATTCACCTAGTCCGTGGCGCCCACTGGAATTATGGTTTCTCCACCCTGGAATGTTGTCCCCCATCCTGGCTTCACCCTCCATCCTCTGGGGCATTGTCTGGCCGGCTCACTGAGGCCACAGGCCTCAGGCATCCCGGCCTGTGGGGGAGATGTCACCCCTCTCCTTCCCTTCCTTTCTCCAAGGGGCTGTTGGTCCAGGGTGGATAAGCGTTTGCAAATACCTTCCAGAATGAAGCCCAGTCCGTGCTGACAAGTGGAACGTGGGCGCCAGCTGGGGGCCAGGCCCGTGGCAAAGGTCATGACCCCCATGACCCCGGAGGCTCAGAGAGGTGAGGGGACTTGTTCCATGTCACACAGCCTGGGGGACTGGATTTCAACCCAGTCTATGTGACCCCAGACACCTTCCTCTGCTCAGGACTGAGTGTGGGGAGGCAAAGGGGAACGAGACCCAGGCTGGTCCTTAAGGGGTTCTTGGCCTGAGGGGTGTTTGTGAAACCTCAGGTCCTCTGAACGTGAGTTGGCTTTCTTGGCTCACACTTGCAACGAGGAGGTCAGACCGGGAGTGGAGGGGATGCCAGGAAAGAACAGATTTGCTCTGTCAGGATGTTGCTCCGAAGAAGGGGCTGTTTTTCTGGAAAGTTCCACACTGGCCCCACAAACTCTCTCTGTTGGTCGCCAGTGGCAGAAGAAGACAGAGCTTGTGCTCCTCTCTGCACAGCTGCATGAACTGGGGTGGTTTCTGTGCCCCTCTGGGCCTCAGTTTTCTCATCTGCAAAGTGGGTATCATAACGCAAGAACCTTCCAGCTTGAGGACAGCTTGCCGAGTGTAAAACTTCCGGGGTTCCGAGCAGGTGCTCAGGAAGTGTGGGTAGTGTGAGGACGGAGTGGAGACGGAGCCTCGATGCACAAGGACTCAGTCCTTGGTCAGTGGAGAGGGAAGGAAGGGACAAGTCAAAGGGGAAACGGAGAGACCTTGGGGGCCCAGGAGCTGGTGGTGGGAGGGGAGACCTGGTGTCCAGATGGCAGAGCTGGGAGGTGATGATTCACTTCTGAGGCAGGAGGCTCGGGGGCTGTTTGACTCCAGGCCTAGCTGGTCCAAATATATGATGTCGTGCACAACTCAGCGCCCCGGGGCCTGGGGGTGGACAGAGGAACGATGCTCAGGGACTTGCTGCCGGCAGGTGGGTGGGCTGTGCTGGGGTGGGAAGGGGAGTGGGCTTCTCTTCTGTCCCCGAGGCTCCCAATGCAGTCCTCCCTCAGCCTGGCTGAGGTGGGTAGATTGTGGCCCCCTGACATTCCTCCTCCCCAAGGCCAAGGCTTTCCAGGGAGAGCCCACCCCTCCCAGCCAGGCGAGTTGGTACCCTGGACCAGCCTCGAGCAGCACGTGTAACGATAGCTAACACCATTGTCACGCTCTCTTTTATGTGTTTTATTCTGGTTAGTCAGCGCTCCCAACCCACCCCTCCCTCAGTGTTGATGTGTGCCCTTTTGTTGTTCTGTGTGTGTGCGTTTTACTTTATGGAAATGATAGAAGCCTGTGGATCTCACTGTTTCTTCTGTTTTCTCAGCCTCCTGCCGTAAAGCACATCCACGCTGCTACGGGTACATCCGGGCTGCTGCTTCTAACTGCTTCCTGTCTGTCCGTGGATTTCATCCCCCACAAAGGATGCCAGCTGGTTGCCAGGGGCCCTGCACCGAGGCAGTGATGAAAAACTCATTCATTCTCTAGATTTCGGTGAGCATTTCTTTGACATTTACACCCAGAATCCAGAATTGCTGAAACGCCATAAAGTGCGCTGGACACTGTGTGCCCCCGAGTGCACTGGACACTGTATGCCCCGAGTGCACTGGACACTATGCCCCCGAGTGCACTGGACACTATGCCCCCGAGTGCACTGGACACTGTATGCCCCGAGTGCACTGGACACTATGCCCCCGAGTGCACTGGACACTATGCCCCTGGCCATCCTTGTGCACCCCTCCAGCCCTCGGCTGCCTTTTAAATTCTTGTCAGACTTTGCTGTCATCTGCATATAGCTCTCACTGCTGGTGAATGTTAACCTCTCTTCCTGTGCTTATCAGCTTTTGAGTCTCCTTGTCTGCAAATTGCCTGTTCATATCTTTTGTCCATTTTCCCTTTGGGGTTTCTCGCTTTTTTTTGTGGGTTTGCCGGAGCTCCTCGTTTGTTCACCACTGGAGACTGAACACCTGCGGGGCGGGGCTCTGGTCTGCTCTGCTCACCGCTGCGTTCTCGGCACCGCGCAGGCAGCCCTGGCGCACAGTTGGTGCTTTACGAACGCGCGGTGAGATGAGCGAATGACCCCAGAGCCCCACTGTCCCTCACGTGTCATGTCCCTCCTCCTTTCCTGGGCTGCGGTGAGAAGCAGTTGAGGTGACGGGGTGGCAATTTGGAAAGGGCGTGTTGCTGTGAACACTCAGGGCGCCGTCCTTGGGCTCCGAGCCCTTTCTTGGGGGCAGCGCTGCTTCCCACCTGGGGGGACCTGTGGACCTTACCTGTGGAGCTGTGACTTGTGAGTGTAACATCGCAAAGGGGGGGAACCCCAGCCCCGTCTCCCCAGTGCTTTTGCAGCTGATATAAGCTCTATAAGCTCGAAGAAAGTGACCACGTGCATGAGATCAGTTGCATAAAATGCAAAACAGAAGTGTCATTTGATCTGTAATGGGAAAGAGAAAAATCTCAACAGTTTTGCGGAGATGGGAACAAAACCTAGCAAGAGCAGTTAGCCTAACTCAGCTGATAAGGATGCTTCAGTCACCCCTTCAACGAAGGGACCTCCCGCAGCCCAGAGGCAAGTCACTGAGCCCTGCCCGCCCCCAGATTACTTGCTCAGAAACTTTGGTTGCCTGTAGGATGGGAAAGCTGTCTCTGGGTTTCTGGCCTGAGAGAAGTGAGAACCAGTAACCCGGGGCCAGCCTCAATGTGCCTGGAAGGGCCTGACGACGCCCCTCCCTGCTCTGCCCCAGCAGGGAAATCGCGAGGGTGCCTTCTCAGCCCAGCTGTCTGGGGCTCGGCCCAGGCAAGAGAAAGGTTACAGGAGGAGACACTGACCTTAAACCGCAGCAAGGAAACAGTGAAGGTAGAAGTGTGTCCTGGCACGAGTGCAGGGCTGCAGGGTGGCTGGGAGGAAGCATAAGCAGCTGCCTGGGGCCCAGGAGATGCCTGCTGTGTGACCGTCCCGGCCTCAGGGATGCCTGTCTCCCCCCATGGAAACCAAATCAGGAAAGTCGCAGCGCGTCCCCACTCATGTACCCCTCCCTGGATCGACCCATCTGCCCATCCAGCCACACTCTGCGGAGGAGGGGTGAGGATGTTTGTGGTGGGAGAAGAGGACACTGGCATGGTGTCTAGTAGCTGGCGCAAAGCAGGTGAGCCCAGGGGACACTGAGGTCTGGGGAAGGGGCCCACTCTTTCTTTGCCCTGTCACTCCCTTTCCCAAACACTGAGCCTGTCTGTTCATTCATTCAACTTTCATTCATTCATTGGGCACCTGCCACCGCCCCGCCCACCTACAGGCACCGTGCTATGCCTCAGGGGCACCGAGTGAGGCTGAAACCCTGCCCTGACCTCAAGTACTTACATCATAGCAGGCAAGATGAATAAACAGGTCAAGCACCTACAATTATTGCAGGTTGAGGTAACTGCTTTGCAGGAAACAAGCAAACGTGTGTACATGGGGGTGTGGGAAGCCATCGCTAGAGGGGGGACTTGGGAAAGGCTTCCCTGAAGCCATGAGGATGAGCATCTCTGAGGACATCTGGAAATAGAGTGCTCTATCCATGGGAGCAGCACGTGCAAAGGCCCTGGGGTGGGAAAGTTGCTTGGGACACGCAAGGAGCTGAGAGAGGGCCTTGCAGGGAGCGCGTGCTCAGCCAGCGTCAGGGTGTAGAACCCACAGTGGTGAATCCAGCCATCGTTTCCCAGGTAGCCCCCTCTCCTTCTCTCCCACCACATGGAGTCATTTTCTCCTTGGGAGCGTGGCTTAAAGGTTTCCCAAAACGTCATTAACATTCAACGAAGGGAAACCTCCAGGCTGTCTTGCAGGAAGACCCTGGACAGCTTGCCAGTTTTCAACTGGAGATAATTAAATCGTGCATTTACAATGGACCCCCCCCCCCCACCAGGACCAAGCATGCTTTTCTCTTCCCTTCTGGTTTGTGGCCTGCGATATGGAGAGGGAAGTGGGTTTGCCCCCAGGAGAAAGAAGGGAAAGCAAAACATTCCTCAGCAGAGAAAAACAAAAGAATCCTGGCGAGCAAGGAGTCAGTCTCTGAGCCTTGAATTGACCTTTTTATCAGCAGGAAATTGCTGTCGGTCATCAGGGATGGGGTGTGTCACGTTCCCATTTTGAGAAACTTTGCCCCAGACCCCTCCTCTGAGAACAGCATGGCTCCCGAGGTCGAGGAGCTCTCGCCTAGGACTGAGCGATCAGCATTTGGTAGACAAGAGCTGAGGGCTTTGTTTATACTCTTTTCATCCCCCCAAAGGCTCCACAAGGGAAGTTCTAGTCCATTTTGCAGATGAGGAAGCTGAGGTTCAGAGAGGTAAAGGAACTTCCCCAAACCACAGACTTAAGTGCTAAAGCCAAGGTGCAAACCCGGATTCTGCCAGCTTCAGACCCAGGCTCTGGCCCTTCTCTGTGATTCTCCCATGTGTTCCCAAAAGAAAGTCCTGGGCTCTGGGTTGAGCTTGAGGCCGAGCCCAGCACGTGCCAGCGCCATCAGGGGTTACTTGTCTGTTCCCGCCAGCTTCCTCTGTGAGCCCCTGGGAGCAATTCTTCTGACGAATAAGACTGGGGAGCCTCCCAGGGCACAACTTGTGTGAGTGGGAGTTCAGGAATGGCTTGATCAGGCCTCCAGGGCCTGCCTCCACACCCTCATTAGGCTCCTTTTCTAGTCCTACACTGGTGTCCTGCTTTTTAATTTTCAGTATCACATCAGGAATGTTGATGGTGTGATGGAATTCAAACAGAACTCAAAATCCCGTTGTGTTTGAACCAGACCTGGGTTCAAATCTTGTCTGCTACCTCTTGGCCTTGTGACCTTGGGCAAGTTTCTCACCTCTCCTAGCCTTAGTTTCCTGATCTATAAAATGGGGATGCCATCTATCCCAGAGATGTTGTGAGAATGCAGTGAATGATTTTGTAGGTCTGTTGGCACAGGGCCTGGTAGGCAGTGAGTCCAGTAAATGGAAGTTGTTATGACCTGGCCAGGAGCAGAGGTCGTTATTACTGTGGTCAATCCCCACACAGACAGGAACAGAGGTCTTCCCCACTGTGGCCAAGCCGCCACACCAGGACCAGCTACAGAATTTGCAGAGCCAGCACAAAATGAAACCTTGGGGCCCTTGTTCAAAATGTATTGAGAACTTCAAGAGAGCAACAGCTGAACATTAAACCAAGTGTGTGGGTCCCTATCTCGGGGCCCTGTGAGACTGCAAGAAGGGCACCCCAGAAGCCAGCCTTCCCCTACACAGGAGGGAACAGAGGCCGCTTGTACTCCGACCACTCGTGTATCTTCTATGGTGAAGCGTCTATCCAGATACTGGGCCCGTTGTTTACAAACTGGTTTTGGCGTTTTCTTATTGGCTTGGTTTCTTTATACGCATTATGGGTAACAGTCCTTTGGTGAAAAGGATTTGTGTGTTTGCTTTTTTTATTTTTAATAATACAGCCTCAAAAAAGATGAGCAGGGCTTCCCTGGTGGCGCAGTGGTTGAGAGTCCGCCTGCCGATGCAGGGGACGCGGGTTCGTGTCCCGGTCCGGGAAGATCCCACATGCCGCGGAGCGGCTGGGCCAGTGAGCCATGGCCGCTGAGCCTGCGCGTCTGGAGCCTGTGCTCCGCAACGGGAGAGGCCACAGCAGCGAGAGGCCCGCGTGCCGCCAAAAAAAAAAAAAAGATGAGCTGAAGGAACAGCAGTGGGAAACTGTGACAACAGGATTTTAGGATTTTTCAAGTCAGGAAAAGTAGCAGCATGAGGTGTAGAAAATAAAGTGTATCCATGCCTTTCTGTTGGTGTCAGAGCAGAGAAACGAGGGGTTGGAGAGACCCCGCTCCGAGCGAGTCTCCCGTCACCACTTCCCGGCTGTGAACTTCCAGCCCCGACTTCACCCCTCTGGGCCTCGGCTTCCCCCTCTGTTAAATGGGGAACAGAATCTGTGTCCTCAGGAGCTGGTCATGCAGATGAATGGCCGAGGCAGGCCCGGTTTATCTTGTTCTCCCCAGAGGGCAGCTCGCGAGCAGAATTCCAGGAGTGAGGGGACCGGTGGGGGGGAGTGGGCACTGATTTGGGGGATCATGGCTGGCTTGCTGGGTACAGCATGCAGCGTCTCTGGGCTTGTTTCCTGGGGGCTCAAGGGCTCCTGTCACCCCAGCCTCCTTCCTCTTCCAGGCTGGGTGGTAAATGGGAGGGGTCCAGGCAGATGGGGAGGCAAGGGGGGCGCATCCTGAGATCCGTCCTGCAGGCTCCACTCCTTCCCCAGACAAGGGCAGCAGGGGTCCCCAAGGGGGGGACTTAGTGGGAAGCAGGGTGTGAGGTCTCATGTCTTTAAATGGGCCCACTCCCAGGAGAGACCTCCCTCTCCTTCACTCACATACGGTAGGTGCAGGAGAAAAGGAAACGCCAAACCAGGGCCTGGAGGAGCTGAACCCGTCACCACATAAGAATGAACCAATTGGTCCCCGAGGACAGGAGGTCCGAGTCCCTTTGTGCCATCGCCCTGCTCCCTCCCCTTGTCCCCACCGAGTCCCGACCCCAGAAGGAAGGAAGGAAGCAATGGAAGGAGGAAGTTGGGGAGAGAGGGAGGGAGGGAGGGAGGAAGCACATCTTCTGACCTCAGGACCAATATCTGTGTTACACCTGGGCCTTTCAAGATGGGGCCCAAGATGTGAAGAAGGGGCCAGGGGAGTGAGGCAGGGTCTCTGGCTGCACACTCGCCGTTTCAGCCCAACTTCTACCCCTATTGGAGGTGGGGCCTTAGGCAAGACGACCTGCTGGGTCTCAGTTTGCGTGTCTGTAAATTGGGGATGATGGCTGTACCCACCTTGGCCCCAGAGCCCCGGCCCTTGGATTGAGCGTCCACGCTCTTCAACGGCGTGGAGTCTGAGGCTTCCGCTCAAATGCAGATCAAGCCTCCCAGGACCTTCACAGGCGGGGGCCCCTTGCGATCACGCCCTGGATCAATGCTCTGCTGTCGCTGCCATCTCAACATGTGGATCATTTTATCTTTGAACTTGTGTTTTGTAAGTGAAGTCCATGGGGCAATGGAGAGTGTGTGTAAGCAGAGGTAACACGCACGGTCCGTGAGTCCTCGTTCCCGGCCGCCCCGTCCACACATAGCCCTCACGATGACCCCGACACAAGGCTGAATTCTGGGGGCCCAAGATGTGGGCCAACTCAGCAAGCTCAAGGGGAGTGTGTTCCGTTCACGGCAAACACCCGAAGGCTCTCCCTCTGAACGAGGACTTGCTTCTGACGCAGAGAGAAGGCAACTGTGCTCTGAGAGACACCAGTGACCCATCATATCCTTTTTTTTTTTTTGCCGTTTCCCTGCACCAGCCAGACATGTAGGCTGGAAACCACACCATAGAGAGAAAGGGAGAGAGAAGGCAACCCCAGCTCCTTTCTCATCAGCCAGACAGAGATGGAGTGTTGGCAGAATGTGTGCGTACCAAGAAGGGAAGTAAGAACAGTCGAGTTAGTTTTTTGCGGTGTTTCTTCCGTTCTGGTTAGAACAAAACACGTGTGCTGTACGAGCTACAAAATACAAATTGTGTCATCTCAGTGATGTTGCCTATGAGTTAAACACTCATATATTTGTATTTAAAACGGACATTGCATAATATAAAGGTGAATGATAAAATTCATGCTAACGATTTAACAGTTTTTCTTTACTTAGCATGACTTCGAATGGCAAATAGGAAACACCACAACAAGTCGAGAGACTGCAGAAGGAAGGAAAGAGGATGGTAGTGTAGTAATTTTAAAGGCACTTTTCCCCTGCTTTTTGAAGAAGGGCTGCATAGTTTTCTTTTCCACGGGCTCCCACAAATTATGTAGCTGCCCTGTTCCAGGTGATAAGCAGGGCCCTGGTTTTTCGGCGTTTGTGACCAGGCCCCTGACCTGTTTGTTGCTGGAAACGAGGCAACAGGATGTAATGATGAAAAGAGCCGGTGCTGGCCGCTCGTCCCGATGCCCCGCTGTTGCTTAGCAGGAATCACTTCGTTCAATCCTCCCAACAACCCTCGGTGACGGGCGTGCTGTTACCCCCAATTTACAGATGAAGAAACTGAGACTCAAGAGGTGGCGTGCTGTGCGCAAGCTGGAACCTGGCCAAGCTGATCCTGGGATGCAGATCTTTCTGTCTTTAACCCCATGATCCCCCTGCCACTCCGTGATCCCCTTTTGCAGATGCGCACACAAAATCGTCTCTCTTGGGCACTTTAACTTCACAAGATCCGTTTCCTCTCAAACGCTGACTCTAAAAGTCCCTGGAATTGTCTCACCAACTGTTTCCTTCCCCTCTCAGAGAAGTTGCCACATAAAAGCTCAGAGAGAGACAGGATAGGGAGAAGAAACTGAAAAAAGGCAGCAGATTTTTAATGTTTTATTGATTGTTCGCCGTTTCATAGTTGCCTCGTTTAAGGCTGGTTGGAATCCCATTTGCCTTGGCTATGCAGATCAGAGCATATAAGCAGACACCTCCCCAAGACCTGGAGTGTCACTTTAGGTGTTAATTATGTTTTCTATCCGCCTATAAACTCCTGTTTGGGAGAGCCCGGGCGTTCTTAAAATAAATGGCAATATAAAATTGAAAACAGCTAGCACTCCCGAATCAATTTTCACATCTTATAACTTTGCGGCATAATTCATTTCTCCCTCCTGCGCCTGCGTGGCCATGGGGACGGCTTCACACTTACCGTATAATTTCACGAGGAGCAAAGCAGTTCATACTCTGCAGTGCCTTCTTGTCTCCCTGCCGCTTGGAGCCCTGAAGCAAAAGCAAGAGGTGCCAAGTCTCCCCACTTGATTAAACCATGTGGGCAAAGACAGTGCAGGGAAGATGTATAATATATTTTGTAAACTGGAGAGATAACTGCAAAGGATTCAACCTATAATTGTGAGGATAATCGCTCCCATTACTTGAACCGTGCTTGTCGGCTGCGTGGGGAGGGATGAGGGCGGCGAGCTTGCACGTGTCAGAAGTGTGACACCAAGCAGAGCCATGGCAGAGAAGCCCGCCTTAGCTGCCGTGTTACTTAGAATAGGGTTTTCTTTAAATATACACATATTTAAACTGAGGTTTAACATACAGACAGCACAGTGCTCGCGTCTTACCAAACACGTGGCTCAAAGTGTTCCTGTACCCCGCATGTAGCCATGTTGAACTTTGCACACATGCATGCCTGTCTAACCTCCGCTGTGACCAAGATAAGAGCATTTTCAACACCCACTTGTGCTTCCTGCCAAGGTAAGGGCTCGTCTACCTCCCAGCACTGCAGATTACTTTTTCTTGTATTTTCTCTTCTTTGATTAATGGAAGCACACGGGGTATGACCTTTGGCGGCATCCTTCTCACTCCTCATTATTTGTCTGCATTTTGTCCACATTCTCGTGCATGGCAGGAGCTCGTGCTTTTTCATGGCTGCATAGTACTCCAGCATATGACTCATCCATTCTGTTGTGGACGTGGCAGGAGCTCGTGCTTTTTCATTGCTGCATAGTAGTCCAGCGTGTGACTCATCCGTTCTGTTGTGGATGGGTATTTGTGTTGTTCCAAGTTTTGGGGCTATTATGAACCAAATGTGCTGCCGTGAGCATTAGAAGGGGTTTGTCTTGCTTGTATTAAAAACCGGACCCGTGGACCCGTATGTCCTGCACACACGCCTGAGTCCTGACCTGCACATTTTTAGCTATTTTCTCCTCAGTTTTGGCTGAACCAGGAGCCAGGAGGGCAAGCACCCTTGGCCCTGGACTGGGAGCCTGCTTCTTTCCGGAAGCAAATCCGTCATTTCTAAACCACTGGCTCCTTAGTTTGCAGCTCCTCTGAAGTCTGCGAGTTCCCAAGAGACTTCCTTTCCTTTCCTGGTTCCTGCTGCACGTCGTCTTTATTCTGAGTTAACTACTAGACCTAATTAAACAGCACCATCTCCTCTGAGTGGCTGCTTCTCTTCCCGTCTGAATACAAATTAAACTCCCGTGCCTTTAACATTCAGGTCAGTTTATCAGAATCAACCTCTTTCAAAACTCTAAGGCCAAAGTGATTCCAATGTCAGTCACTGGGAGGGGCTGGCATGAGTACTTTCCAGCTGACCCCACTTGGGAGCAGCCCGAGGAGAAGGTGTTCGTTCACAGCCGAGGGGGCCAGACTGGGCTTGCCAGGGGGGTCCACGGACATCAGAGCCCGTGGCGTGACCTAATTTCTTTGCTACTGCATTCATTCCCTACTTAGTGGAGATGCAAAATCCTCTTTATTTCATTTTTCTAGTCACTTGATTGAGCAAATATTGATCCTTGGATGTGCCAGGCCCTGTGCTGGGCCTGAAAGATGCGTGGGTGCACAGGACACATGTGTGGGGAGACAAGGAGTAATGCAGGGTCTGTAACTCTGATGGTGTGGGGTGCTGAGAGACGACAGGGCTGTGAAAAGTACCGGGGTCCCAGTTCAGGCCGAAGTGGGGCATAGCAGGGCCTGACTCTGAGTCCCAGCCTCCACCTGGAGATGGTACAGTGCCTCACGGAATCTTTTAAGACCCAACCGGAGACAATGTCTCCTCTAGACGGTCAGAGGTTGAGAGCCTGCGCTGGACTGTCCAGCTTGTCCAACCTCAGTCCACGATGCCTTTCCTCGTCAGAGAGATGGTGCCTTGGGAAGCCCATGTCACCAGAATAGCAAAGGGAGCTCTCTGGGGTGTCTCTGCTATGAAAGAAAGGGGGACGTGGTGCCCGGCACACTGAGAGCAGAGCCACTGTCCTCCAGCCACGCTGTCGACCTTCAGGAAACAGGCCGTTTCCACCTCTTCGCTGTTTGCCTCCAAGTCAGGTGCACAAAAAACAATGTAATTTGGGGGAACCCAGGCTGGACCCCAGTGGATCGGATTGAGATCAGATCCTTGCAAGCGCTGATTGAGAACGGATTAATCAGGGCATGAAATGAGGGCACTGGGGGCCCCCACGGCCCGGGGACATGTGTGCGCCCTGTATGCATTTGCAGGCATGGAAAGCCAGCCCAACCCCTCGCCGCCCTGCCCAGGGGGCCACAGGGGGAGGGGGCCACCGTGTTGTCATCTTTTGGAGCCCAGACCACTCGCCTGGAATACCCAACCCCAAAGCTCGCTGGCTGGGCTTAGGCTGGTGTACAAACGTGCCGGCGGGGGTCAGGATCCCCACACTCATTTTGCCTTCTTGGCCTCAGTTTCCCCGTTGGTAAATGGAAGGGGGCAGAGCCATGGTTGTCTGCTTCCCAGCAGCCATTGCTCCCTTCCTCCTCTTCTACAGAGCCCTGGCTTTGTTGAGGGAATCCACCCTCCTCCCAGGGGTCTGTACTTCAGCCTCAGCCCCAGCCCTGGTCCTGAGCAGCCTAACCAATCAAGGTAGTCCCATTTCCCTGGGGCTGGGCTCTGCCCAGTTGGGGCCAATGAGATGTGAAGAGGAGCCATCCTGGGAAAAGTTATCTTTCTTCTTAGAAAGAGATGCACCAGAGGAAGAGTCTCCCTTCTCTCATTATATGTAGTCATGCCTGGATGTGACTCTTGGGGCAATGGCAGCCATAATGGGACCAGGAGGAAACCAGCCAGGACCAAGCCAACGTGTGGCGGTAGGTGGAGCAGCAGGGAGTTTGGACAAGACCCGAGTCCTTCATAACCATGCCATATTGACCAGCCCTGAGCTTCCTTGCCACAGGGTTTCTTGTTAGGTGAGAGAACCCCAGGTCCTTTTATGTATGCCACTTTTGAGTCAGGGTTCCCTTGTAACTTGCATCCAAAATCATCCTAACTGAGAAGAGGGGTGGGATACAGAGGAGACTGAGGATGGATAGATGTACGGTGTCTGCTCAGGATAGCACACATCTGACACTTTCATCTTCTTTCTTCTTGCCCAGACAGTGCAGAGCTGGCATTTTCACCTTCTTTCCTCTTGAGGGGTTCCTTGAACCAGTGGTTCTCAAACTCCATCGTGCCTCAGGATCACCTAGAGGCTTGTTCAAACCAGGTTCCCGGGCCCCACCCCAGAGCTTCTGATTCAGGGCGTCTGGGGTGGGTCCTGAGAATTTGTGTTATCTGACAAATTCCCAGGTGATGCTGACGCTTCTGGTCCAAACCCTGAGAAGCAGAGGCCTGAAGAGTGCAGGAGTTTCCAGGGATCGCTGGGGTGGGAAAGGTGTGCCCGGATGTCTGGACTCTCATTCTGCGCGCGCAGCAGAGGCTCAGAGCGGTGAGCCGAGGTGAAGGCTCATGGGCATCAACTCTGCAGCTCATACATGAACTTGGGTCCTTCTGTTCTGCAGCCGTGGGCTTTTCTAGTCTGTGCCTCTGACTGCCTCTCTCCTTCCCCAGGGCCTGTCCCAGTGGGACGCCCTTGGAGCTCAGGGTGGATCTCAGGAGGGTGTCGACTTCACGTGTAGAGGCTCCGCCTGGCCAGCTGGTGACAAGGACGTCTTCAAACCTGCTTTAGGGCTTTGCTGCCTTCTCAGATGGACAGATGGACTCAGGCATGGAGTTTGACGAGGCCAAGAGGAACAGACAGAGCAGGACAAGCTTCTCAGGCTCCCACCCTGGGCCAGCAGCCGTGGCCCTTGGTGGGGTGGGTAAATGACACCCTCCTAAGAGTCCCATCTGCTCTGGCCTCAGTGTGATCCATGCACCTGTCCCTTTGCAACCAGTGGCGTTCTCAGCCCAGGGAGACAAAGTTCACTCCAGTCTTTTGCCCTCAGGGAGGTTGCCTGCTTGTTGGGTGATTGAATTCCAATGTATTTGCGGTGGACAAGGCAATGAGCTGTCCAATGAGCTTTCCTTTCAGGAAGAAAAAAGGGGTCCTGTCAGAGAGAAACAGAAACAGCGCCTGACCCTACTTAAAAGTGGTAAAGACAGATTTTCTTCAGCACTGTTGCAAGAGGGGAAGAGAGTATAAAACTGAGTGATCTCGATTCCAAATACATCCCAGGGTGCCGTGTGCACCTGTGAAGTGAACTGGCCTCGTCACCCGTATCTTAACAGAGGAAGGAACTGGGACCAGAAAGGGGGATAACGTGGCAGGCAGGTGCTTGGGTTTTTGGGTAAGACAGGCCTGGGTTTGCATCTTTGCCCCATGAGCCAGTAGCTCTGAGACCTTGGGCAAGCTTTTAAGATTATCTTCATGCCATTTTCCTTCCCCAGGACAGTGGGGTAGTGTGGATCCGTGGTGGCAGCGTGGAAGAGGGGCCAAACAGCCAGGGGCCAAATTCTGGCTGCGCTGTTCAGCGGCTGTGTGACCTTGGGCAAGTTACTAAAGCTCTCTGTGCCTAGCTTTCTTAGCTGTACATTAAGAAAAACCATAGTTGTTCAGATTAGAAAAGTTAACATCTTTTAAAACACTAGATTACTGCCTGGCACGCACTAGGTACCACATTCATGTTAGTTATTACTGGTTTTTCTTCTTTTTTAATGAGGATTCTAATACTCTTTACTTGTTTGTGGTGAGGATTAGATGAGACAGGTAACCAAACATCTCTCTCTCTCTCTCTCTGACTCCATCTATAATGGTTGAGTGTTGAGGGGAAGCTGCTCTTCACTTTGACGTAGAAAAGTTGTTCTATTTTTTTTTTTTTTTTTTTGTTCTCCTATTTTTAAAGTAAGCTGCCATTGTGATTAGTTTCTGGAACACAGCTGTCATGGTTTTGGACTTGATTTTAATTTCTGTCTAGAGAAGATCATTTCCTATTTACTTTGCAGGCCTGTGGCCATCTCGTCTGGCTCGCCCCTCTCTGCCCTGTGCTCTGTGAAATGGTTCTAGCTTTGTCCCTGGGTGTGGGAGCCCTCAGCTGTTTGCTCAAATCCTGAGAATAAATAAATAGACCTGAAATAGAGAGCTGAAGGGGTCAGGAAATAAAGCTGTGAAAATGTGTGTGTGTGAGTGTGTGTGTGTGCGTGGGTGCGCATGTGTGTGCTAAGGGCAGGGTTTGATGACCAGATTTGGGTGGGGGGCTTGCTAAAACTGGGAAATAGAGGAGAAACAAAAGCAAGTGTGGCTGTTTTTGTAATTTTATTTTAGAATGGAAATGTCTGAGAAGTTTTTAGGTATGAAAATAATGCATGCTCATTGTGAAAAAAAGAGGCAGACATTTAAAAAGCCGTAAAGAGGAAAATAAAAATTACTAGGATCTTATTAACTGGAAACAACCACTAACATCATTTTAGCATATGTCTTTACAGAATTATTTTATGATACATTAAAGAAGAAGAAAAAGTTTTGAATAGGTAATATATTCTTATGGTTCAAAACAAAAACAGCACAGAATGCATGTACTATAAAGTTTTATTCCTTGCCTGGTGCCCGCTGGCCCAGTTCCTTATACCCAACGGGTGACACCCTTAATTAGTTTAGTGGTAAGGATCTGTCTATAGTTTACAGGCAAATACAAATATGTATTTTAATCCTGTTTTATTCACAGAAAGTGTAGTATTATGCATATTGCTGTCTACCTTACTACCAACAATACATCTTAGAGATTTTCCTACATCAGCACTTAGAAGAGTTCCCCCCCACTTTTTTTTTTTTTTTTTTTTTGCGGTACGCGGGCCTCTCACTGTTGTGGCCTTTCCCGCTGTGGAGCACAGGCTCGGGACGCGCAGGCTCAGCGGCCATGGCTCACGGGCCCAGCCGCTCCGCGGCATGTGGGATCTTCCCGGACCAGGGCACGAACCCGCGTCCCCTGCATCAGCAGGCGGACTCTCAACCACTGCGCCACCAGGGAAGCCCGAGTTCCCCCATTTTTAAAAATGGCCGCATGATATTCCATCACATGGCTGTCCGTGACATATTTAACCAATCTTCCTAATACTTCTTTTCATGCAACAACACAACCCCATACACATTTTAAGCCATAGTCAGGTTAGTTTACGCACATGATTTTGTTAACTCTTTCTTTCTGCATTAATCTCCAGTGAACATCTTTTCGCGTTAATCCATGTTTGTTCACGTCACCGTTTTTAGTGATTTCACATCATTCCATGGTTTGGATGGCTCTTATTTTGTTTTACGTTTCCCCGTTGATGGGCATTTAGGTAGTTTCTGCCTTTTGCTCTTACAAATGGGCTCAGGGATGAATGTCCTTGTATCTTTTTATGGGCGTGTCCTTCATCCCTTAAGAGGAATTCCTGGAAACTGAATTCGCTGCATTGAAGGGCACGCGTGTTCCCAGGGATTTTGCTGCACGGTGCCAGTTGCCCTCCAGGAAAGCTGTACCAGGCTACAGTCCACCGGGAGTGGATGTGAGGGACCCCTTGTCACCAACCCTGAAGGTGATCAACCTTTTCCATCTCTGCCGATTGAACACATAACCACAGCGTGTTATTGCAAGGAATAGAACCCTACATTTGTCTCCCTGCATAGAAACCAAGATCCTAGGAGATGATCAAAGAGGGATGTGTTCCAGGGGGCCTGGCTCTACTGTGGTCCTATGCAGCCTGTCTCCCAGGAGTATTGAATTTGGGTCAATGCACTGAGTGGGTGAGACCAGGGAAAACACTGGTTTCCGGTCCTGGACGATTATTCTGTGCTTTCTGAGTTTATTTGGATTAGGGTCTTGGGGTTAGAGCAAGGGCTACTTAGGTTAATTGCCTTCTAATGACGCTAATATTTACCATTTACTGAGTGCTGTGAGGGGACAAGCCTTAAAATCAAGATTTCTACATGGATTGTCTCATTGAATACTTCCAAGGGCTTGATGAATGTTTGGCTGTCATTGTCCCCATCTGATGCACGAGGAAGTGGAGAGTCACAGCCCTAGACTCACTTTCTCAAGGTCACTCCATAGTAAGAGATGGGGCTGGGTTTCTACTCCAACTTTTTTTTTTTTTTTTTTTGGCGGTACACAGGCCCCTCACTGTTGTGGCCTCTCCCGTTGCGGAGCACAGGCTCCGGACGCGCAGGCTCAGCGGCCATGGCTCACGGGTCCAGCCGCTCCGCGGCATGTGAGATCCTCCCGGACCGGGGCACGAACCCGTGTCCCCTGCATCGGCAGGCGGACTCTCAACCACTGCGCCACCAGGGAAGCCCTACTCCAACTTTTTATTATGAAAATTGTCAAATACACAGGAGTTGTTTGCCACCTAGATTTAACAAAAGTTAACTTTTGGCCAAGTTCGCTGTATCTTTGTAAGTGTGTGTGTGTGTGCGTACGTGCGTGCGTGTGCGCGCACGCACACACACATGCATGTGTGTGAATTAATTAAAAGTTGCAGGCATCGTGACAGTTCACCCCTAAACACTTCAGCTGCATTTCCTAAGAAAAAGGTCATCCTCCTTTATGTCCACCACCATTTTCTCACCAAGAAAATTAAGAATAAATCCTTAGTACTCTCTATTGAGCAGGCCACAGTCAAATTTCCCCGGTTATCCTCCAAATATCCTTTTAGCTGTTTTGCTTTTGAGCCAGGATCCAACAGTGTTCTCACATTGCATTTCGTTTTCTCATCTCTTGAATCTTTTGAAACCTAGAACATTTTCCCTCCACCTTTCCTCCCCATGTCATTGACTTTTGAAGTGAACGAATCTAGCTATCTCGTGGCCTGCCCCACGTTCTGGATTTCTCTTGTTCTTCTCTCTCCTCTATTTCCCATAAACACATAACGGAAGGTTGTCGCGCTCTCAGCAATGCTAAGTGGGGTCGCCTGGAGGAGATGGTGGCCACTAACGTTTCCACAATGATGAGTTCTCTTTGCCCTTTGAATGGTTCTGAAGGGGATATGTTGGCCTCTCGCAAGGACTCTGCTCTCCCAACAACCTCTCACTTCCTGGTTTTAGTATCTCCACTGATGATCCTTTTCCGAATAAATTATTTTATCGAGAGCTGCAAATGGTGACTTCGCTAATGCTCTCTTTCCTCCTGCACTGGTGAGCTGGCATTCTCATCGGAGAAGAGCATCCCCGCATCCACTGGGACAAGCCAGTCCGTTCTAGAAGGGCTGGGTCAGGGGGACCAAGGTTTGAACACACATTCTTCAACCCCAGGATCCAGAGCCAACACTCTCTGCCTGGCCCGCATCCCCCTCCCTTCCCACGAACTTTCATCTCTTCCAGGTTCCCCGTTGAATCCCTCCTGGACTAGCTCGCGGCCACTTTACAGGTTTGGGGGCATTCCGCTCCACCTCCCCAATAAGAAAGCAGTTGGAAATATTCGCTCTGGGGCTGCTTCTAAGAGATGCGTGGCTTGGCCTCTCTGGGGAACAACTTGAGTCTGGCCATCGAGGGCCCTTGCCGGGGGTGAGCCAGTGGGAGGCACCACTTGGGCCGACACTGGCCCAGGGGCAGGGTGTGAGGGAGCGAGCTTTCAATCCCCAGCACGCTAGCTGTGTGGCTTTGAGTAAGTGACTCAACCTCTCTGAGTCTCGGTTTCCCTGCCCTTGTCATGGGGACCAAAATGGTAATGTTTGCGTCAGAGGCTAGGGGGGGGATGATCCCGTGTGACAATGTTTAGGGAAGGGACCGGCACATGGTAGGTCCTCATCAAATGGTGGCTCTGTTGATATGAGCATCAGCTTTGGGAAATGGGTTAATGATAGTATCTACGTTTTGGGAATTTTGGGAGGATTAGTATCGTTTACTGTCTGATTACAGCGCTTTGCGCATTGTAGTCAAATAGAGCCAAATAAAGTGTTTGATGTTAATAATAGGAGGCAGGAGCGGGGTTAAGCTGGAAAGGGCCTTGGAGAAGCTTGGCCTGGGGTCCCTCCCTCCTCCAGCTGCTCCAGGAATGTCACAGACCTGTCAGGGTGTGTAGTTCAGATGCGGGCACGTGACCTCCGAGGGCTCCACTTTTGTTCTGTGTCCTGGGGGTTCTTCTGTGAAGAAGGAAAGAAATTGGATCGAGAAAGAAAGAAAAGTAAACGATGTTTGTTGAGCAGGCTCGTGTGCCAGACACCTTCCTATTTATTATGTTTTTGTTTTTTCCTTCACGACAACTGTGCCGGGATGGTTCTGTGGTTCTCGGTAGTATCAGGACTCCTGGTGGCAAGCAACAGAAAACCCATCTCAAAGTAGCTTAAGCAAGAAAGGGAAGTTGCAGGGCTTCCCTGGTGGCGCAGTGGTTGAGAGTCCGCCTGCCGATGCAGGGAACACGGGTTCGTGTCCCGGTCCGGGAAGATCCCACATGCCGCGGAGTGGCTGGACCCGTGAGCCATGGCCTCTGAGCCTGCACGTCTGGAGCCTGTGCTCCGCAACGGGAGAGGCCACAACAGTGAGAGGCCCGCGTACCGTCAAAAAAAAAAAAAAAAAAAGAAAGGGAAGTTCCTCCTGTACAATGGCTCATGTCATTTGAGCTTCAGGAGTGGCTGGATCAAGGGCCTCAAGCAATGTGACTGTAGCCCAGCCTCTCTCACCATCTCTGCTTTTCTCTATGTTGGCCTCAGTTACAGTCCAGCTTTCCCTTCCTGGTGACAAGAAGGCTGCCAGAAGCTTTAGAATTTCCTCTCATTCACATAGTGGTTTAAGGGAAAAGAGAGTGCCTCTATCCTTCCAGTTCTGGCAGAAGTCCCAGAGAAGTCTCTCATTGGCCCCTTTTGGGGGCCAATGGGCACATTGGGTGCCTTCTGGGTGATGGGCACATCCCTGAACCAGTCACTGTGGCTGGAGGGATCCATCATTGTGATTGGCCAGATCTGGGTCAGGCACCACCCTACACTCACATGTGGTGTCAGCTCTATTCCCCAGAGGAAAAATGGGGCGATGTTCCCAGAGAAGGGACAGATGCTAGACAGACAAAACGACACGTGTCCACTTCCCGTTGAGTCTGTGGATGGACTGAGCGACGATGGCTGTGTGGGGCACCCACATGCCCGCCGGCAGGAAACAGAAGAACAGAACCACCCCAGGACGTTCAGGCGAAGACCACCGACTCCCAGTGAACGCCCAGCTTAAAACGTGGTTTATATTTAGCACGAGGAAAGCTGTCAAGCTCTTAAATATGTATGGGGTTGGAAGAGCCGGGAGGGAGAGAAAGTGCAGATTCTGCATGTGCCAGTGAGGAATTAATTAGAAATAAACCTCATATGAGAAGCTGTCTGAATTCTGTTCTGCTTTAGATCCGGCTGCAACGGATGACTTGGGGAATTCTCCGTCAAGCAGTGAGCACCTGGGCCTCTGGGGCAGCCCCTCCGGAACAGCCCTGATAGGTGGGGAAGACTGGGGGTGGCCTTCCTCTCCCTCGCCCCACTGCCACCTCTTGGCTTGGGGGTGACTCCTTGCTGTGGGGCGCCTGGATCGAGATGCCACGATTGTGCCTGTGCCTGGGGGGTGGGATTGTTTATGGAGCCGGGGGGCAGACAGGGCCTGGGTGCTCACGGGGGGACCACGGGCTGGTGTCACCTCCAGGAGGCCAAGGAGCCGACCCTCTGCCGGGACCTGTGGTGGGGACCCTGGACCCTCAGTCTCCCCTTTGCACTGACCAACCAGATGCCAGACGGGACAGAGGCTGGGCCTCTCCTGGGTCTGACCACACCTAGTCCTGGCCGGACACTTTACAAATACCAGTTAGCATATAGCTTCTGGGCTGGAAGGAATGTGAAGCCACAATGATCTTTTAAAAACTTAAAAACTCATCATGTCACCTTTGGGGACTCCTCATGTCACCAGGGACAAAGGCCCCTGACCCACCTGTGCTATGCAGGCCCCTCAGCTCTGTCCGGGACAAGCCCGCACCATCTTCCTCATATGCCCTGTCCTTCTGCAGCCCGCTGTTTGCTGACCTCAGACGGGCTGGCTTATTCCCACCTCACAGCCCAAGCTCTGCAGTTTCCTCTTTCTGGAACCTTCTGGCCCTGAACCTCATGGGTCGGATTCTTCCTGTGATTTAGATCTCATGTCAAGCCACCCAGTCTATGTTATCTTGTTGTGGCAGCCCACTGACTAACACACTGCTTAATGTATATTTTCTGAATAACAGTTTGATTGAACCTTTGGAATAAATTAATGAATGCATTAAAAGCATTCAAAGGTCATCAGGTTCAGGGGTCTTCATTAAAAAAAAATTGTTTGTGGGCTTCCCTGGTGGCGCAGTGGTTGAGAGTCCGCCTGCCGATGCAGGGGACGCAGGTTCGTGCCCCGGTCCAGGAGGATCCCACATGCCGCGGAGCGGCTGGGCCCGTGAGGCATGGCCGCTGAGCCTGCACGTCCAGAGCCTGTGCTCCGCAACGGGAGAGGCCGCAACAGTGAGAGGCCCGCGTACAGCAAAAAAAAAAAAAAGAAAAAAAAAAGTTTGTTATCTTACTGAGGTCATTATAGATTCAAATGCAACTGTAAGAAATAAACCAGAGAGATCATTTGTGCATTTTGCTTGGTTTCTGCTCAATGGTAACATTTTGCAGAACGACAGGACAATGTCACAACCAAGATGAGCCCGTCATGCTTCCCGATTTCCACACTCTCCTTGCCCTCCTGTGTCGGTGTCGTCCTGCCCCCTGTGCATTTCTTGGATCCACCAGCATAGTCCGGACCCCAAGGCACTCCAACACCCCAAAGAACCCCGAGCTGTCCTGTTACTCCCTCCCTCGTACTATTTTTTAAAGCAATTTTTTCCAACTGACTTAATGCAAAACTCCAAGTGGGTCAGTAACAGGTGGACTCATGGAGCCACTGCAGGTATTTCTCCACTTTCTGATCAGACCCCACTGACGGGCTGGGGATCAGGAACTAGTGACACAAAGCAGCTGGGATCTGGGGAATCCACCGTGGAGGTGCCTGGACAGATCCAAGGGACTCAGTGTCCCGGGCTGGAGGCCCGGCCCTGGCCCAGGACTTGCCTCTGAGCGTGAGCTGGGGTGCGGGGGGAAGGTCCCTGGACCTGGGTTAGAGGCAGAGCAGGAGCCAGGGGCCCAGGGCCCAGCCCTGACAGGCCAGGGTGGGAGTCTGAGGTCTGGGTGCCCCCTGGCCGCCCAGGAGGTGAGTGGGGCTCTGCGTGGGGCGGTCCTGGGTCCAGCCCTAATAGCTCAGATGCGAGCAGAAGTCCCGGCCCAGCGCTGGCAGCCACCGCGGGTCCTCAGCACGCGGCAAGCACTGGCCTCACTCGGAAGGCTCCCCCCATCCTCCCACGCTTGGATCACGATTTGCCTTTTGGAGCCCAAGTCTCCTTCCATCCGGGCAGTTCTGTGAGCCCCCGGCTCCTGTTGACAAGCTGCTTCTCCGTGAGATCAGCTCCAGTGTCTGCCGCTGCCGCTCAGAGCCCCCATTTCCCCAAAATGGGACCCCCCAACTCCGTGTGGATCTCAGAGGGCCCTGGCCTTGTGAGAGGGCTCCTGGGCTCAGACTGGAAGCCGAGGTCAGGGCCAGATGCTGCTCGTAGGCAGGACTGCATCCCAGATCTCCTTCCCTGGAGCGCGCGGAGGGGACGGCACACGCTTGCCATCTCTGGGCCAGGGACCTGTTCCCACATTGTGCCCGTGAGCTCACAGCACTCCAGCTGGGGAAACTGAGGCACAAGGGACAAAGTTTTACGGCAGCTCACGGTAGCCGGGCCGGAACCGAACTCATGGTCCCTGCAGCCCCGTCTCTCTTCCTCACAGCCCTCCGGGATGGAAGCCGGGCAGTGTCCTCTCTAGAACGATCTCCACCGACAAGTTCTCTTAGGTCCTTCTCGGGGGCCTGCCCACCCCTCCACGCTCCCCGCAGAGTGGGGTCGATCGAATTCAGTCCCAGTCACGTGGGTCCACCCTTGCCCAAGTTTCAGGAAACCTATTCAAGATTCTGATTTCATCCGTTTTAATTTTTTTCCCCTGAAAGTGAAGACTGGAATTCAGGGCTATTTATCGCACCAGGCGTGTGAAAGCTTAAATAAAATAAGCTTTATCTGTTGGAAGCTGTCAACTGATAAAAAAGAAAAGAATTAAGCGTATTCCTACTTAATGAACTCTCCAGACAGAGGCAGATTTCTGCCTCTTGGTTTAGTTCTTCTCTGCAGAAACAGCCATGTGCCCAGTCTGAGAACTGCCTTGGGACTCCACTCCCCGAGCCCCCCAAACTGTCTAGACATCCTGTAAACAGAGCGACTGCCAGGCGGCAGCAGCAGGGAGGTGGGGATGTTTGTCACTTTGGTGACGGCTGAATGAAGATTCATGGCCACAGAATGTTCTCCTCGGGACAAAAGAATACCCGCTTCCCACCTTTCTCGGAGCCTTTTCCTGGGTCAGGAGCCCCACTCGGGAGAGCGTCATCTTCTCTGGGGAAACTATTCTCTTTCCACGACAGCCTCCCGAGGGTGCCAGGCCTCGGGCACTGATGCTGAGGGAGGCTGCTCAGCCGGGGCCTCCTGGGAAATGCGGGTTCCCCAAGATCGCCCCCCACTGCAAAGACCCTCTCCACCCAGTCGGGAAATCCAGTCGGCTCTATGTCCCACACCTACAGGGATTTTGCCACACCTGCCACTTCCGCTGCCATCCCCCGGGCCAGGCCAGCAGGCTCTGCAGCCTGGACCATGGCCATGGCCCCCTCCCTGGTCTCCCTGCTTCTGTCCTCACCCCACTATGCTCCAAATTATAGGTCAGAGCGTGACAAGCCACTGTTCAAAACCCTGCAATGTTCCCGTTTTATTCACAGTAAAACCCAAAGCTCTTAAAATGGTCTCAGGGCCCTACCTGATCTATGTCCACAAAACCTGCCACTTGTCCAAACTCACCTCCTTCTACACCCCCCTTGCTCACTATGTCCAGCCCCACTGGCTTCCTTGCAGGCACACTGTGGCCTCAGGGCCTTTGCACTGGCTGTTCCCTTTGCCTGGAATGCTTTTCCCGCAGATGCCGGCACGGCTCACCACACACCTCCTTCAGGTCTTTGCTCAAACGTCCCCTCCTCAACCAGCTCTTCCCTGACCATCCTATTTTGTAGTATAGGGTCCACTCTTGGTGTTGTACGTTCTACGGGTTTGGGCAAATGTTTGATGTCACGAACGACCATTGTCGTATCATACAGACTACTTTCACTGCCTAAAAATCCCCTGTGCTCTGCCTATCCTTTCCTCCCCCTGCCCCCACCTCTGGCAACCACTGATCTTTTTTTACTGTCCCCACAATCTTTCCTTTTCCAGAATGTCATAGAGTTGCAATCATATAACCTGTAGCCTTTCCAGAGCGGCTTCTTTCACTTAGTAATATGCATTTAAGCTTCTTCCATGTCTTTTCATGGCTTGCTAGCTCATTTCTTTTTAGTGCTGAGTAACATTCCACTGTCTGGATGCGTCACCGTTTATTTATTTATTTATCCACCTACTGAAGGACATCTTGGTTGTTTCCAAGTTTTGGTCGTTATGACTAAAGCTGCTATAAACATCCATGTGCAGGTATTTGTGTGGACATGTTTTCAGCTCTTTTGGATAAATACCAAGGAGTTGGATCACCAGATCCCATGAGAAGAGTTTGGTTTCATGAGAAACAGTCAAACTGTCTTCCAAAGTGGCAGCACCTTCTGCATTTCCCACCAGCACTGAATGAGCGTTCCTGTGGCTCCACAACCTCACCAGCATTTGGTGTTGTCAGTGTTCTGGACTTTGGCCTTTCTAATAGGTATGTCGTGGTATCTCATTGTTGTTTTAATTTGCCTTTCCCTGATGATATATTATGTGGAGCAACTTTTCAGATGCTTATGTGCTCTCTGTATATCTTCTTTGGTGAGGTGTCTGTGAAGGTTTCTGGCCCATTTTTAAATTGGGTTGTGTGTTTTCTTATTGTTGAGTTTTGAGAGTTCTTTGTATATTTTGGGTAACAGTCCATTACCCGATGTGTCTCTTGCAAATGTCTTCTCCCAGTCTATGGCTTGTCTTCTCATTTTCTTAACAGTGTCTTCCACAGAGCAGAAGTTTTAATACTAATGAAGTCCAGCTTATAGATTATTTCATTCATACGGATCCCATTTTTTGGTACCTAATAACTCATTGCCCAACCAAGGGTCACCTAGAATTTTTTCCTGTTTCCTTCTCAGAGTTTCTTAGCTTTGCACTTTACACTTAGGTCTATGATCCTGTTAGAGTTAATTTTTGTGAAAGGTGTAAGGTCTGTGTTCGGGTTGATGTTTCGGCATAGGATGAAGGCAGTGATGAAGATGATGATGATGATATAACAGTGATGATGCTGTGACGCCGCTGCTGTGGCTGATGACGGTGATGTCAGCAGCTGTAACAGATGCTGCCAACGGCCCACCCTATCTCCATGGTCCACCCTGGAGCTTGGCTGCTGACGGCTTCCTGCACTTCTGAAGCCTCAGGGTTTCTCTGGCCACAGGTGGAGTATTCTGAACCCAAGCATAGAGACAGAGCGGAAGTGCTGGGGAGTTAAGACGTCCTCCTTTACCCTCCCCAGAGGCAGCCTCAGTCAACGACAGACAGGAGTTGGGAGGTCAAGACCCCTTGGCCCTTTGTGGGACAATGTTGGGGCATGTCCTACACAGTCTCTAAGCAGGTCCCTGGCCACAGGGGGGCCACTCTATCACACCTTGTATTCATTTACCTTCTTCACTGCCTTGCTCTCCACTCCCTCCCCTCCTGGACCACCTCCCCTAAACTGCTTGCACCAAAACCCTTGCCTCAGGCTCTGTGTTTGGGGTACCCTAAACTAGGAAAAACCAAATGCTTGTTCAGTGCCAGGGGCTGTGTCTGTGGTTTCTCCTGCAGACCTGTGAGGAGGTTATTACTACGCTCATTTATAGTTGAGGAGACTGGGGCTCAGGGGGGTTGAATGGTTCAGCTGAAGTCACACAGCTGGTGGGCGCTGGCCCGGGATCCAACGCAGCCCGCTCACCTCTGCAGTCTGGGCTCGTGCTAAGTCATGAACGCACGCTCGAGTGAGAAGTGGGCACATGGTCCACCCCTCTGACTAACAGAGAAACAGGCCTTGATGGGGGGCCAGGGTGGCCAAGGTCACAAAGCAAATCAGAGCACCACTAGGACAACAGAATCCTTTTCTTTTCAGCGGCCAGCCTGGTCCTGCTGGGACAGAGATCCAGGCGTGTGAAATCAAGAATGTGCAACGGGTGGTGAGTGTGTCATTCATCCATCCCTTCATTCACAGGGTGTGTGCTAGTGTGTATAAGTGTGTGTGCATGTGTGTTTAAGTGTGTGTCTCTGTGGGAGTTTGAGCTTGTGTGAGAATGTGGGCCTGTATAAGCGTGTGTCTGTGCGAGTGCGTACATCTGCGAGCGTGGGTGCCTCTTCCATAGTGCGGCATAAAGGCACACACCTCGGCCCTTGCCCTCGTGGGGTCTGTGCTATGAGGAGTCAGACAAGCGTCCAGGCAGGGCCAACACAGGGCTCAGTGATGTGCTGGGAGAAGTTCGGGACAGTGGGGCTGGGACAAGGGGCCTGCTGCCTGCCTGAATGGTCAGGAGGGGCCTGGAAGAAGGGGGAGCCCAGCCAGGTCCTGAAACGTGAGTAGTCTGGGTGACCTGTTGGGTGGGGCTGCCGTGCCCCTCTGGGCTGGCCGGTGGAGGGTAGAGGGAAGATGAGCTTCTCTCTTCTCTTCTTGGCTGTGCTTTGACTTGCTTTGTGACCTTGGCCATGTCCTTCCCCCACTGTGGTCTCAACATCCCCAGTAATAAGGCGTGAGCCGGACCAGAGGTGCCCTCTGACACTGACCCTGGCAGGGAAGAAGCAGTTCCTTCTCCGCACCTGCTCTGGCCCGGCCACACTGAGCATCTTTCCCGGGGGGAGCCTTGCAAACAGGGTGGACCCCAGGATGGGGCCAAGCTGTGGGCAGATGAGCTGGCATCTGGCCTGGTCCCCCCAGACTCACAGTGATGGGCTCACAGCTGGCAACAACCTTTCAAGGGGACACTGTGATGCCTTGTCAGGTGGCTGGTGAGCCCTTTCTGAATCCTGGTCCAACAAGGCGATGATAAAATATGCGTTCTCAGGGCAGGGAGGCCCCAACAGCCCATTATGGGAGACATTACCTTGTTTGAATTTAGAAATGAGGTCGTGGGGTGACATGTCAATGCAGTCTCTGTTTGCTGCTGGGGCCAGCGGCCTCCTCGTTCACGTGGAGACACAGAATGCAAAGTTTACATTTGCTCTTAGGATGTTTGAGACCCTCAGCTGATGTCTGGAAAGATGCAGGAGCTGAGGGCTTCCTGCAGCACCGGGTTTGCCTGAAGCCAGGCTGAGATACTTGTCTGAAATCTGAGAAATGATAAAAAGGAAACATACTGTCTCCCAAGCACCCCTCCTTTTTTTTTTAAAAAATAAGAATTGTTTTTATTGTTTCTTTCAAATCTACATGGGGTAAATAAATGGCTGACATTTTTGACAAAGAGATGTAAAACAAACTTTAAAGAAGTACGACATAAAAGAATTTCTCCACAGCAGATAAAAGCAAACGAATATAAGAAAAGGATGCTGTAATCTAAAGATTGATGCTACGGCAAGATTTTAACATGATGTAAAATTGTTATATAATGTGAAATTTTAAAAAATATTGCCAGCATTGGATAAAAGAAAACATTCCAGTATAATTTCTTCATAAGCTAAAGGAATGTGTTTATTAGATCTTAGCAAGAAATGGCTGAGAAATAATTAAATTGATTGACATTTTAATTTACTAAAAGAAGTTAAGAATAAGATTATATGTAAAAAGTACTTAGCGTTTTTTGTCAACTATATATATATATATATTTTTTTTACATCTTTATTGGAGTATAATTGCTTTACAATGGTGTGTTAGTTTCTGCTCTATAACAAAGTGAATCAGTTATACATATACATATGTTCCCACATCTCTTCCCTCTTGAGTCTCCCTCCCTCCCACCCTCCCTATCCCACCCCTCTAGGTGGTGAGAAAGCACAGAGCTGATCTCCCTGTGCTATGCGGCTGCCAAACCCCTTATTTTTAATCCTCACAGTAACTCCAGTGGGTGAGGGGTGGGGTGGAGAATGTCCACTTGCAAAGGGCTGGCTCACTGGGTGGGGCTGATTATCTGGGTGAAATTAGAGTAGGTCAGAGACATCAACACTGGCTGAGACCCCTGACTGCACCAACTTGCTTAGCTGGGCCCATCTCACATCTTAACCGAGTTCTTACGTCAGACCAGAATGCCACCGAATTTGCTTATAATAAGAAATACCTATTGTTGGGTCAGTGATCAGCCCGATTCTCCTCCTAAGCAGACCTTGCCGTGGACGACAAGCCAGCGGGTGGCTTGTGGAGCGCAGAGTCACAACAAGGGAAATTTCTTAGTTGACGCAAACGCTTGCTGGCATCAGCCCGAGGAAATACCCATAATGCTCCCATTCAGCAAGTTGTGTCTTAAAAGGTTTACGTTTTATCGCATTTAGTCATTTCAGCCACAGGGCCTTTTGCACGTGTCAAGGTCAGACCCTCCTATCACAATCCTACTTTTACATTTATGCCTTTGACGACGTGATTAATGTCTCACTCCTCCCCAGACTGTGCCTTTATGAGGCTGAGATCTCTGTGGTCTCGTTCACGGCTGTATCCTCAGGCCCAGCATAGAGTCCGGCGTAGGGCAGAGGCCCCGCTGCTCTCTTGCTGGACGCGCTTGGGAAGGTCCACGTGCCCTCGGCTGCCGAGGCTTTATGGAGCCCCACGCCTTCTCCTTAGGTTCTGAGGAGTTTTCTCTCCACCCTCCATCCCCTCTTCTATAAAGAGCTTTGTTAAATTGCAAAGAGGCAATTTAATCTTTGTCCTGAGAAAGGCTTGTTCAGAAATCATATTCTTTTCTTTGTGAAGCCTGATGGGTTTATTTCACTTATAATGTGAAGTATCAAAGTTGTCATTCTGGAAAGTTTCAAGGCAGGGAGCAGGTGGGGGAATGAAATGGCTTTTCAAGGATATCAGGAAAGGCTGAGGGAGAAGGTGATGCATTGTAGTGGATTGGAGTTGGGCTCCAGAGCGAGACGGCCTGGGTTCACATCCAAGCTTTGCTACTTACTCGTTGTGTGACTTTGGACAAGTGGCTCAACCTCTCTGTGTTTCAGTCTCATCCATGAAATGGAAATCGTATCTGTTTCTTGGGGTTGTTATGAAGACTAAACACGTTAAGGCACATAAAGTGCTTAAGTGCAGAAGAGACATTATGTGTTAGCTGTTATTTTGGTATCATTAGAGTATCCCCCTCCTCCCTCTCATGATCATCCATGGCAGCATTATTAGGGCTTGGAACAGGAGTGAGGAACATGGTCATTGCATGATCTGTCAGTCAGGAGCGTTTGGTTGCTGCTAACAAACATCTAAAATAATAGTGGCTTAAGATGAGAATTTATTTACCTCTCTGGTTTGAAAGTAGGTTGTGATGGCAGCTCTGTGGTGTTAGTTAAGACCCAGGTATTATTCTTGTTATTTTGGTTTTTGTTTTTGTGGTTTTGCTTCTCCATCTTTAGCGTGTGGTTTCCATACCTAGGTTTGCCTCATGGTCAAATATGGCTGCTGAAACTCCGGACATCAACTCTGTGTTCCAGGGAGGAAGAAAGGGACTGGGAGTATAAGAAGAACTGCTGATGACTCTCACTGTTCTTATATAGGCCAAGGTTGCCCTACTGTAAGCCCCCATGACTCTGCCAGGAGATTCACTCTCAGCTCAGGAACAGGAGCTGAAAACAGGAAGTACCCTCAAGCCGTCCTCAGAGATAAACAAGAGCTGGCGGATAAATACCTCAGCTTCTTCGCCTCCTGGTGGGATAAGTCTGAGAGGTGTGTCCTGCACCGTTTCCCCGAAGGTCCCAGCAGCACTGAGTCGCTGCCCACAGCAGTGACTGCCCATCCGTGTGCTCTGCACCGTTCCTCCCTTTCTCCGACTCACTTCCCCATGGCGCTGCTCTGAAAAAATCCATTACGCTTGAATCCTTGACTCAGAGTCAGCTTGTGAGGGAACCCAGTCAATGACAGGGGACAGGGCAAAAGGGGCACCCCTGGCTGTCTGTCCACCTCTTAAGGAGCCCCTCCTCCCACAGCTCCGGTCAGCATCCACGCTCACTTCATTGTGCTCGAGCTGCAAGGGCAGCAGAGACCCGTAGGCCATTAGCTGGGATCTGCTGCTCAGGAAGGAGGTGGGGAGCGTGGCCATGGGGCGGCAGCCGGCACTCTCTGCCGCCGTGAAAGAAGGAAGAACTATGGAAAGTTTCCGCCTTCCTCTGGGACCAGATCTGACAAGGACCCATCAAGTCTCTTGGACGCTTCCTGAGAAATGAATTCATTTATTTCATTCCACCAATGTTGGCTGAAACCTACTGAGTGCTCGGCTCTGGAATGCCATTGAGAAGAAGACACGGTTCTCACTGGTGTGAGGTGATACCTCCACTTAGAATGGGCATCATCAGAAAATCTACAAACAACAAATACCGGAGAGGGTGTGGAGAAAAGGGAACCCTCCTGCACTGTTGGTGGGAATGTAAATTGATACAGCCACTATGGAGAAGAGTATGGAGGTTCCTTAAAAAACTAAAAATAGAACTACCATATGACCCAGCAATCCCACTACTGGGCATATACCCTGAGAAAACCATAATTCAAAAGACACATGCAGCCCAATATTCATTGCAGCACTATTTACAATAGCCAGGACACGGAAGCAACCTAAATGCCCAACGACAGGCGAATGGATAAAGAAGATGTGGTATATTGGAATATTACTCAGCCATAAGAAGGAAAGAAATTGGGTCATTTGTAGAGACGTGGATGGACCTAGAGACTGTCATACAGAGTGAAGTAGGTCATAAAGAGAAAAACAAATATCGTATATTAACGCATATATGTGGAACCTAGAAAAATGGTACAGATGAACCGGTTTGCAGGGCAGAAATAGAGACACCGATGTAGAGAACAAACGTATGGACACCAAGGGGGAATGTGGCGAGGGTGGGGGGGTGTGATGAATGGGGAGATTGGGATTGACATGTACACATTAATATGTGTAAAATGGACAACTAATAAGACCCTGCTGTATAAAAAAATAAATAAAATTAAATTAAAAAAAAAGACGACGCGGTTCTCAATCTCACGGGGTCTGCTGGCGCCATGGGGACAGCTGTGGCCAGAAGCAGAGAACGGGGCCAGTGGTGGGAGACCAGGCCGGCAGGGGCCTGGCCCAGCTGCCCAAACCCCTAACCCCTGGGTGGGAGCGACACGGAGCACGGGTCGAGGGAGGCTGGGTTATTCTTCCACAAGGGTAAAGACGAAGAGCCCAGTTCTCCAGGGTTCAAAGCCACATGTACATCTCGGTTGGGAGGGGGCTCTGCTCATGGGGACGAGGTCAGTGCAGAGCCACCATCTTGAATGCGGCTGTTCAAAGAAACGTGGCCAGAGAAAAGAGCTCGCGGGGATCGCCCAGCATCATTTAAGTGATCCTGGGACACTGCTGCTCACCACTCAGGGGCCAGATGTGGTCGCATGGTCCCACCCAACCTCGAGGCAGTCAGGAAGCGGAGTGGGTCGGAAGTATTTGGAGAGCAGCACGGTGGCTGCCATCCACGGGGATCAGTTTGGTGCGTCCTTTGGGGGCGCCCTACTGCGTGTTTGCATATACTTATGTGTGTACCCAGGGCGTCCCTCGTTCAGCAGGTGTAACTCTGTTTCGTGCCTTTAAAGGCTGCAGTGGACGTCACCGTTTGGACACCCCATAGTTTATTCTACCAGCCACCTACGGAGGGACTTTTAGGATGTCAGTCTTTGGTATTGTGGACAGTCCCACAGTGGATGTCCTTGCCTGTCTCTTTAGTGCACGCATCTCAGAAAAATGGAGGTGCTGGGTGCTGGCTTGTGTATTTAAATTTCCACAAATACTGAAAAATCATCCACCAGGTGATTATCAGTATACACTCCCATCGGTAGCATATAGCAATTCCCCACATATTTGCCAAAAAGCGATATAATACAGTTTGAATTTATTTTTAATCTCATTGGATATCCCCCCCCTTTTTTTTTTTTGCAGTACGCGGGCCTCTCACTGCCGTGGCCTCTCCCGTTGTGGAGCACAGGCTCCGGACGCGCAGGCTCAGCGGCCATGGCTCACGGGCCCAGCCGCTCCGCGGCATGTGGGATCTTCCCGGACTGGGACACGAACCCGTGTTCCCTGCATCGGCAGACGGACTCTCAACCACTGCGCCACCAGGGAAGCCCTGGATATCCCCTTTTAATGTTTTAAATTAAAATTTAAAAAGTTACTTTTAAAAAATGTAAACAGCGGAGAAGTACGCATGGAGCAGAAATCAGAAGTCCCCTCTTTGTTTTTCTTATTTCTCACTTCATGCCCCATTCCAGAGGAACCACTGGTAAAAGTTTGTTGGGTATCTTTCTAGATTTTTCTTTCTGCATTTACATAATACACATTCATAAACATGGATTGCTTTTTAAATGCATAACTGTTGTTATCACTGTATCATCTAGTGTCCTGGACCTTGCTTCACCACTTCTCTGTGCACCCCCCTTAATTTTTAGCATCTTTTAGTGCCCTGTTGTTCTGTCTTCTCACACATCTACAGGCGGGAGGAGGGGGAAAAGGAGGGGAAGTTGATTATGGGGCTGTCTGCTTTTTCCCTTTCCTTCCCAGAGTTGCCTGGGGTGGGGTGACCAGTGTCCAGACATGTCTCCGGGGTGAAGACAGGAAGAAGAGAAGACAGGCTGTGGCTGCAGAGTCTCCGAAGAGGAGAAGAGAGGCAGGAGGCTGGCTGAGGAAGGGGATGCAGCACAGACTGGAATCCTTCCAAACTCCTGCGGGGAGGAAATCTCCTGAGGCGAAATTCAGCAAAATGCGATTAAGGATAAATTTTTTATTCTTCTGTCCTGCAGGCAGCTTGGGAAAATGCCGTAGTCTCGGCATAAATGAACTCCCCCGTCTTATTTTAGTTTGAAATGACACTTGGAGCACCGGTTCCGACTCTGGGATAATGGCGGAGTCCCTGCGGCAGCCACGGCCACCGAGGGTGGCAACTGCACAGCCAGGGCGCTGGGAGCAGCGGCGCGAGGCCGGCCCGCGCGCCACACCCTCGCCCCGAAGGGAGCCGCCATCTATCCAACGCTGGCCGAAGAAAAATCAAATACATCAAATACAGACCGGAAACCACCCGCACCCTTTTCACGAAAAATACCTAGATTCGTTCACTTGTTCACAAACTCTTAGGTGGTGCTTTTGTATGCAGGGCACTGATCCTAGTGCTTTAGAAATAGTAATTGATTTGTTTCCCACAAGTTGGTGTGGGACGATTACCGGGCCTGTCGTGGAGATGGTGGGGTGGGTATAGCCGTGCAGGTGGTACGGAGTGAGGGCGCCAGCCCAGTTTATGTGTCACTCCGGGCTCCACACGGTCCCACCTGCTCCTGGGGCCTCGGATGCTTTCCCCAGCAAAGCAGCGTTCTGTCCCCAGGGTTGCAAACCACCAGCCGCCTCCCTTGTTGTCACATCCCTGCACCTCTGCACGCCCCACCCCTGGACCTCCCGGCCCCTGGCGAGGGTCTGGCTTCAGCGAAGCCCCCATTTTGCCCTTGGACTTGGGGGCCCAGGTTCACACAAAGGGGACCCTCAGATGCTTTGGTTTCTCCAGTGGCTGTCCCAAGCAGCACGGTCTAAGAGTATGGGGGGGCAGTCGACACCCACCAGGGTAGAACACTGACCAGGTGGGACAGGAGATGAGTCAGCCTCGCCTCCTTCTGCAGGCAGACTGGTCTGGGAGGAAGGGGTCTCACGGCCTCTCCCGGGACATCCTGCCTGAGCGAGCAGGCAGCGGTGGCTGGCTTGGTGATGCCAGCCTCTCCCTCTTCTCACTCTTGCTTCCTGGGACTGCACTCCACAGTCAAGTGTCAGGGCCGAGCTCGGCCTCCAGCTCTGTTTTCCAGGGAATTCCAGCTGAGCCAGAGAGACGTGTGCCGAGTAACTTCAGCTGCCATTTCTGTGGTGCTCTCCGTCACCAGGGACCTGCTAAGATCTCCACGGCGTCCGTTTCTTTCATCCTCGCAGCAGCGCACGCTTTACATAGATGAAGATTTGGCTCCAGACGTGCCCAAGGTCACCAGCCCAGACGTGGAGGAAGCGGGCAGTTTGGGTCCGGAATCTGTGCTCTCAAGCGTCCTGCTAGCTGGAGCCGCAGGTGGCGTGAGGGCTGGCGGTCACCGAGCAGTCGCCACCGGCCGTACCTGACTCCGAGGGCTTCACATACAGCGTCTCAGGACCCCCGAAAACCCTGGGGAGGGGGGACTGGGATTATCATTTTACAGCCGAAGAGCACTTGGCTCGGAAACGTTTGAACAACGTCATTTATTCATTCAACACGTATCCGCTGGCTTCCTCTTCCGTGCTTGGCAGTGTTCTCCATGCTGGGGGTGTGACAGCAGGAGCTCCCGGTCTGCTGGGGGGCTGGGGGAGGGGCAGAGAGCGAACAGTCACAAACACAAAGTAATGACAGGCCGTGGCCATGCCACCAAGGCCTCAAGGGCGGAAGCGCCACCTCTGGTGTCTGGAGGAGACGCCAGCTTTGTTGACACCTGAGGGCCCCAGCCTGCAAGGGGTCGGGTGGGGTGCGGAAGAGCCTTCCAGGCAGAGGGAATGGCACGTGCACAGACCTTGAGGTGGGAAACATCTCAGAATGTTTGGGGAAAAGGAAGACGGCCCACGTGGTGGGAGAGTAGTGAGGCCTAGAGGGAGGACACGGGAGCAGGGCCGGGGCTGACCACATGGGCCTGGTTGGCCTTGGGAGGGCGATGGGAAGGGACGGGGCCTGTCTGGCTGTTGAGAAGATCCCGGGGGCGGCGGGGGGGGCGGTCTGTGGAGAATGGACTTGCGGGGCAGGATGGGAAGGAGGATGCCAGCGAGGAGGGTGGTAGCCCTCATCCTGGGTGAACTCGGCACCCCTCAATCCCTCACCTCCGAGCCCTTCAGAGAAGCCAGGGGTCCAGCTCCTGGCAAACTGTAACAGCTGGAAAAACCAGGGAGCCCCAAGGTCTGGACGCCTGGTTATTTGAGGGGGGAATGGGGAGGGGGAGAGGGAGGGGAAGGCTTGGGGGCAAGTCGTGGGAGGGCTCTCTGTCTTCCAGTCTTCCGCAGTGTGCCTCTGGGATAAAATCTAGACCATTCCAAACTCCTCAGCATGCCCTGTGCAGCCCCCGCTGACTCCTTCAACGCCTCCCACCCGTCTCGTGCCTCTCTGCCTCTAGCACAGGTCTGCATCTCAGCCGTGGGAGAGCTCCAGGCCCCCCAGAGGCCCCCTCTCACCCCTGGACCTTAGCACATGCTGTTCGCTCTGCCTACAAGCACGCCTCCGCCTCCCCCTGCCCCTCAAGATAACTGCCCTAACCTCCCAAGTCTTATCTCAAGACTGTTCCCTCTGGCAAGACTGCTGCTCCCAAGATCAGGTGAGGCCCCCTCCTTGGGGCTCCCACAGGCCTCCCCTGGGCTTCTAACTACCTGCTTGTTTGCATATTTGCCCCATTCAGCTCTGAGCTCTGAGTGCGGGGACTGGGTCGGTGCCGTTCACAGTTGTACCCCCGGCACTGAGAACAGAGCTTGGCCCATTGTAGGTGCTCAGTAAATACTGCTGAGTGAACGAGAGATGGACGAATGAGTGAAGGTCCGAGGGGAAGAAGGAGCTGGTGCATCTCTTGTGCTTCCAAAAGGCAGAACCAGTTTTAGGGGCTGAAAAGGACATAAAAACTGCTTTAATAACTGATTTCTTTGGGGGTGATGGGGAACCTCCATCCCATCATGGAAGCTTTTAAATGGGTGCTGGGAACAACCTGACAGGGTCCTGGGGCTGAGAGGTCCCCGTCTGTCTCCTCACGGCACAGCAAACCCCGGGGTTGGGGCAGGGGCTCAGTAGGTACCCATTGGATGGATGCATGTAGTGGTCCTCCAAGCCCAGAACATTCTAGATTTGTCCAGTAAGGCATCTTAAAATGTGGCTGGTCTGAACTGAGCTGTGCAGCAAGTATAACATACGTGGTGGATTTCACAGTCTTGGTATTTTCAAGTGAAAATGTCAACAATTGGCTTGCACGTTGAAAGGATAAGATTTTGGATATTTTGTGTTAAGTTCATATATTATTAAAATTAATGTTGGGAATTCCCTGGCGGTCCAGTGGTTAGGACTCGGTGCTTTCATTGCTGGGGCCTGGGTTTGATCCCTGGTCGGGGAACGAATATCCCTCAAGCCACATGGCGTGGCCAAAAAAAAATGATGTCACCTCTTCCTTTTTACCTCTTTTTTTTTTAGAAGGGATTACTAGAAACTTTTAAATGTGGCTTGCATTACATTTCAATCATGCCGAGCTGGCCTAGAATAGCAGCTCCCAACAGTTCTGGATTCACTCCATTCTTTTGCATACGTACAAATAAGGAGTTTTCAGCAGTGTATTTGAAAGGATCAAAGGACTCCACACAGCAATCAGCTGTGACCACTCAGCGTCGTCCTCAGGACATTTGCTGGGCTGGTGCAGCCCGGTCCCGCCCCCCTCCCCCGCCCCAGCGGCCTGGTGGCGTGTGGGTGACGACGTGGGACCCATCACTGTGCAGGTCCTGCTGTCTTCTCTTCTCCTCTGCAGTTCACACGCCACCCATCTTTGCAAAGGAAGTGCCTTCCTGCTTGTGGACACAACTCATGGCGTGTATTGTGCACTAAGGCCCTCAGCTCACTCAGCCCCGAGGCCCCGTGCATAGAAGTCAATGTAAGATTTTTGTATCATTTGCAGAAAAAGAAATGCTGGTGATTTATATTAAAAGAAGAGTGCACATCCCTAACTGAACAATCCCGTCTGTACAAATGGATCTTAGAGAAATAAAAGCCTGGGGACTTCACCGTCCCAGGAGCTCTTCTCAGAGCTGGCCTCCTCTGACCGCCCACTCCAGACACTGGAGGCCACCTCCTTCCGACAGGATGGTGCCGCGCAATTACAATTGTTCAGTCTCTTGGCTTTCACACCTGCATACACAGATGTCAATGGCAGGGTGGTTTGTAGTTAACAAAACAAAACCAGGAACAGCCTAAATGTCATGCGCAGGGTAAAGTGAGGAATATCTGCTGCTATGGAAAGTCACAAGTTAGGGCCACATGAATAGATCTGGGAAGATGCCAGCACAGGTTTCTGTAAAACAGTTCTGAGTGGTGTTTATTGCGCGATTACACTTTGCGGGGTCTTCGAGGGGTGTTTGGGGGGGAACAGAGAAGAGGTGTGGATGGCAGAGTGTGGGATTGGGAGTGGGGGAGGGGAGGGACGGGAGAAGTCAACTTCCTCTTCATGCATCTTGGTCACCTGGCTTGTTCCGACAAGTGTGTGATGCGTTTATAATTGTAAAACAGTAGGAAAGCTGGGTGCCTCGCATTGATGCGAGCTGGGGGCCCTTGTGAGGACTGAGTGTCCAGCAAAGAGACTCCACTGCCTGCCTCAGGAAAATCAAGCACCACTGCGGCGGCCGCCACCTCTTCCAACCCCAGGAATCTATTTCGTTTCTCATGCAGATTCTTCCGTGCATGCAGTCTGCAGGGTGGAAGATGGGTTCTCTGCCTGCGCTGACACTAGCTTCCCTCATTCTTGCCTGGTCTGGGATCCCACCTAGACATGGGGTCAGAACCAGGAAAAGCAACAAGGAGAACACGGCTGAACGCCAGCTGGGGCGAGATTCAGGGGCGGTTTCGTTTAAGGGTGAGGGTCCTCTTGGCTCTGCTTCCCATTTGGGCCTGTGGAGACACTCGTGATTCTTGTTCCATTGTTTAACACCCAAAGAATTCCAGAAGCGAGAACGCCTTCCCTGGCTGGGAGCCGCCCCTGGCTCCGTGTGTCGGAAACAGTAAGACAAGTTTCCTCTTGCTCCCCTCGTGAAGGTTTATCAGTCAGGCTCGGCGATGGGTGTCTGACGCTGTACCCTGGACCGCAGTCAGGTGAGGAATTCCTCGAGAAGATAAATCAGTGCGGAGACGGTGGAGACCAAAGCCGGGCAGGGCTCCTGGGTCCAACAGGCCCTACGCATTGCCAGGGTCGGCGAGCCCAGACAAGAAGAGTCAGACCCAGGAGGCCCCTGGAGTGGATGCTTTGTTGCTGGAAAAGCCCGCGGGTGCCCGGGGACTGAGTGATGTTAATTCTGGGGACTCACCTTCATTAGGGAGACTAGGGCTCAAGGGACAAGCCCACGCACAAGACAGGCAGCGTGGGTTGGCTGCCCCAGAAAACTCAACTCCAACTGACTTTAATAATGAAGGGAAGGTTTGGGGACCTGCTAAACCTAGAAAGTCAGAAGCTGCTGTGGCTTCAGCAGCTCCAGCAATACGGCTGGGCCAGAGTCCCCCACCTGCCCCTCTGTGTCCGCTGTGTTGACATCATCCTCAGACCAGCCTGCACTTGGCCAAAGGTGACAGTCAGTGTCTCTTGTCACTGTTTTCTTCCAGGTTTAAAATAGTAGGAAAGAGAAAGTTCACTTCTGCAAGAGCCCAAGCAGTTCACTTCCGTCTGGGGCCAGGGACCCATCTTGGAAGCAGGGCCTGTGGCTGGACCGGGACCCAGGGCTGCTTGGCTAACCTGGCCAGGGCTTGTCCCCGAACAGAGCATGGGCCATGCTCAGCAGGGGGCCAGGTAAACTTGAATTCCTGATAAACAATGAAGAATTTTGAGTACAAGATTTTTAGAATGTCCAACATATAAATTAACAAATATATATATATATTAAGCCGTACGTGTAATGTATTATAATTTATATTTACACTTATATATTATAAGTATACATAGATATGGATATATATCTAAACATATTAATGTTATTCACTGTTTATCTGAAATTCAAATTTAACTGGATATGCTGTATTTTGTCTGGCAATCCTGTGCACACAGGAACTTCAAGGCCCTGAGAGGGCAGTGGAACAGGGGAATGGATGCTGTCTGGGCAACCAGGAGTGTCCACTGCAGACCACGGAGAGGGCTCAGCCCGAGCCTGGATTTGCCAAGATTGATAGCATAAGGCCGGCAAGGCGATGCGTTCCATGCAGAGCTCGGACGCCGGATGGAGCCCTGGCCTTGGGACCACGTTGCGTGGAAAATGACATCTTTAAGCTGCAGCGTCATCCTTCACCCGCGGGGTGCTCAGCTCTGAGCAGAGGAACTGAGGAGATGGCAGCTCAGCCTCCGGCTCAGATCTGTGGGCCGCGTGCTGGAGGGCTCGGCCCCTCCTGATGGGCATTTCCCTCCACGCTTATTCCTGGGGAAGCTGAATGCTTATACTCAACTCCCCCCGTAAGTCTGCTGTGTGTGTGAGATGCAACCCGGTGTTCATTTAGTGTCATTCTGCTCTGCTAGACTGTGCATCCCTGGGAACGGTAGCCAGCTCCTTGCTGCTCATCAGGCAGCCCCCGAGCCTGGCCCGGGGCTGGCCCCAGGAGAGGTGCCCAGCACCCACCTGTTGGCCGATGGCCCAGCCGGTAGGGAGCAGAGCGAGGGTCTGCCTGTGGCTCCCTCACTCCCGAGCTGGGCTCTTGGTAACTTGCCATGTCCTTGAGATCAGGCAGCCTGCCAAGGGGGTCACAGGGGCTGGGTGTCCCTCTCTGCCCAGGCTCAGACCTGCTGGCCAAGCGGGCCCTCCCCCTTCCTGGGCCTCAGCGTCTCCATTCTGATGATGTTCCGGATCTTTTCCATCCTGGTGTCTCAGAACCGGACTCTGTCTTGCCCTCGTGCGTTTGCAGGAGGCTGCAGGTGCTCTACCGTGTCTGCTGGGAGTTGGCTGACGTGTACTGCAATACAGCAGCAGCAGAGCTGGGAAGTGGGAATTCAAAGGACATCGACCCACATCATCACTGAGCTCCCTGCACTCTTCTTGGCCGTGTGTGTGTGCCTTGCACGGATGTGTGCATATGCTTGTTGGGATGTGTGTGTGTGTGTGTGTGTGTGTGTGTGTGTGTGTGTGGAGGGGAGCAGTGGGGCAGTTCAAGACCAAGCAGGGCCACGCAGCAGGGTGAGTTCATCCATGGGGTGCTGCCCCCAGGTGGGCTTTAAGCTCATGAGAGGTGAGGCCACCGTGGGCCGGGGCAGTCTGGGAACCCCTCCTGAGGACACAGGTCTTGTTTGAGCTCCACAAACATTTAATTGAACAGACATGGTCTTAGCAGGGGTGGGAGTGGACCCAAGTTGGAAGGCTGGGTCCTACTGGTCCCAGCGTGTGACCTGACATTGTTCACATCCTCTACGGAGGCCCAGAGTCGTTATCTGTAAAATGTGTACCAGTTTCCTCCGGGCCGCTGTGACAAAGTGCCACAAACTTGGCTTCAAACAACAGAAATGTATTCTCTCAGCGTTCTGAAGGCCAGAAGTCCCAAACCAAGGCGTGTGGGCAGGGCCGTGCTCCCTCCCGCAACGGTAGGGTCTCCTTCCTTCCTTGCCTCTTCCTGGCTTCTGGTGGCTGCCAGCTATCCTTGGTGTTTCTTGACTTGTAGCTGCCCCGGTCCAGTCTCTGCTTCCGTCATCCCGTGCCCCTCTCCCTGTGTGTCCGTGTCTTCACATGGCTGCCTTCTTACAAGGACACTGGTCATATTGGATTATGGGGCCCACCCGGCTCCCGTTCCCGGCTTGCGTGGCTGCCCTGACCAGCTGGCTCCTCTGCAGGTGGACTGGTGGCCGCATGCCTTGGGCCTTCTGTGGATACCTGCTCAGGTGTCTGCCCTTGTCTGTCCCCTCCTGTCTGGTGCCACCACTCACTGTGACCTTAGACGTCCCTGCAGGTGCAAACCCCAGGCTTCCCCATTCAGGGCTGCGAGCCTCTGAGGAGGTCCTGGGCCCCACCTGTGGAGGGAGGACCCAGGGAGCCCCCAGCCCTGCCTATGGAGAAAGATGGGGCCTGGAAGGAAGAGTGTCCCCCTGGGGGAGCAAGCTTTCCAAACTGCACACGTGCTCCTTCTATGAGCCCTTCTGCGGCTCGTCACAGCCTTCAGGACAGCCCCGGCACCCAGCCCCATCTGCCGGGGTCCTGCCTCTCTGCTCTTTTCTCCTACCGCCTGATCTCTTCACGCCCAGGCTACGGGTGCACTGGACCTCTCAGTTCCTCATGTGGACCCACCATCTCCCACCCACAGGCCCTTGCTCGTGCTGCTGCTTCCTCGGACAAGAGTTCCCCATCACTGCCACCTCCCAGCCCTGCTTCAGCTGCCCAACCTCCCCAGCTCTCAGTGCGGCAGTCACCACCGACAGGAAGCCCCTCCTCTGCCCCCAGTCCAGACTCCTCAGGGTGCCCCATTGCAGCACGGAGCTCCGGAGGGCAGGCCCTCCCTGGTGTGTCAGGTTCACTGACGGCTTGCGGGGCTTAGAACAGAGCCTGGCACAAAGTAGGTGCCCCGTTAATATCTGTTGAGGGATCCAGCAGGATGCCCCTCGGACTTAGGTGTTAGGCTTCTGTGAAACATCGTCTCCCAGAAGCACTGAATTGCATTCCAGGAGTAAGATGAGCTCTGGCCTGGGGAACGCAGACACAGGCACCGCAATTGTGGTAGGGCAGGAGGGACTGAGGGCAGGGAGTATCTTCCCATTCCTGCCCAGGATTCTCTCCTGAACTGTGGGTGAGGCCAAGCAGGAGGGGTAGAGGAACTCCCTGAGTATGAGGTTGGGCAAGTCACTTGAGTGCCTGGGAGCTTGGTTTCCCCATCTGCAAAATGGGCTAATAGTCATCTCTATATTTCAAAGCATGGTTGTGAGGATGGGTGCCTGCGTGTGCCAAGTATTCCACAAATCATTATTGTATTTGTTTCCTGGGGAAGTTGTAACAACGTAACCACAAATAGAGTGATGTAACAACAGACTCTTATTCTTCCATAGTTCTGAAGATAAAAGTCTGAAATCAAGGTGTTGGCAGGACCAGGCTTTCTCTGAGGAGAGAATCCTTCCATGCCTCTTCCTGGGTCCTGGTGTTTGCTGACATATCTTGTCATTTCGGGCTTGTAGGCACATCACTCCAATCTCTGCCTCTGTCGTCACATGGATTCTCTCTGTGTATTTCTCCTCTCTGTTTGTTATGGATTAATTGTGTCCCCCACCCCAATTGTCTATTGAAGTCTTAACCCCCAATGAGATGTTATTAGGAGGTGGAGTCTTTGGGAGGTAATTAGGGTTAGATGAGGTCATGAGGGTGGGGCCCCATGACGGGATTAGTGCCGTTATAAGAAAAGACACCACGGAACTTGCATGCTGGCACCCTGATCTTGGACTTGTGACCTCCAGAACTGTGAGAAATATATGTCTGTTGTTTAAGCACCCCCTGTCCACCCCATCTGTGGTCTTTTGCTATGGCAGCCTGAACTGACTAGTTAACTCTCTCAGTGTCTGCTGTCTCTGTTTCTCTCGCCTCTCCTTCTGAGGACAGCTGTCATATTGGACGAGGTCCAGCCCTGCTCCAGGATGCCTCATTTAACTCGATACACCTGAAGGGACTCTAGTTCCAAACAAGATCCCATCCTGAGGTTCCAGGTGGATGTGGATTTCAGGAGGACATTTCAACCCGGCACAGAGGTTATCTTGTTTAATGTTTCATCCAGCCCAACAATTACCCAGTGAGATCAGAATTATCACCACCATTTCTCAGATGAGGAAACTGAGGGCGCAAACAACTGCCGAGTGACAGATGTAGGACTTGTACCAGACATGAAACCAGGACACGAATGAGAAGGTGGGGAGTACCTGGGTCCTGAAATTCACGGTGCCTCTCCAGCTCTGCAACGTACACAACTGGCTATAAAGAGGAAACCTGAAGGAAAAGAAAGAAAACTCAAATTGTTTCTGTATGTTTACAACCAAAGGGCCTCTCTGGGAGTAGCATATGAAATGTTAATATTTTAGGCAGGCAGGCAGGCAGTACTTCTTGTCTAGACATGGAGAAATGTTGAGATGCAGAATTATTTCCAACGCTCCAGCCAATGCAGCATGGTTCCTGCCTGTCCCCCCAGATTATGGGGTGTCATTTACTGTGCATCTGTGGACATACATCACAGAGGCCCCAACTGCCCGCGGGTGGCCTCAGCCGCTGCGTGTCACCGTGATGCAGTGGGACTGAGAGATGCCGGCTGGTGGGTTGTCTTTTCCCAGACAATTGAGCTGCTTACAAATCAATAAAAACAAGGTTGATTGGGATGAGGGCTTTACCAGAGGCTCGCACCACTGTTAGAACGACAGTGACTGTGTAAGAGGGATCATTAAACCTGTAATTCAGCTCTCAGAAACATTGGGCAGGGAAGGGAAAGAGAGGAAGGGATGGGGTCGGGTTGGTGTTTCCCATTGTTTGGCCATATTTCTCTCTTATTTGCTACCTGGAAAGGTAAGCAGAGCAGGCTCCTGCTGGCCACTCCGCTGGGATGCTGAAGCTGGGGCTGGGGCACCTGACCCGCCCTCCTCTAAGCTGTGTGATCTTCAGCCAGTTCCTTCCCCTCTCTGTGCCTCCAAGTCCTCGTTTATAAAGCGGGCTCATGAATGGGCAGAATTAGTCTCTTCAACCCCAACAGTCCCCATGGGACCCAGACTGGAGATCCACGGAGGCCGAGGCTGGGAGGCAGCTGAGGATGAGGGCAGTCCTTGCCGCTCTTGGTGCCTCCTGACGCGGCCATTTAAAGAGGGCACACTGTGTGCTCAGCAGCAAGGGGTTCTCTCACCTGCAGATGGGGAAACTGAGGCTCAGAGCCGGGCAGCGGCAGAACCAATGCTCGGACCCCAGCTTCAGTTCCCTCCCTGCTGCATCTTCATTCACCGAACGTTTCCTTACATTGACTGTGTCCCGGGCCACGTGCTGCCAGACAACGGCGGAGCCCCATATAGCCACCAGGACAGTGGAGGCTGGCAGAGCAGCTGGGACCCCACCTCACTAAACCTCTCTGCATCCCGTCGTTACTCAGATGCAGACTGTCAATCAAGCAGCCACATGTGCCCAGTGCCCCGTGTGCTCCAGCCACCAAGGGCTGCGCTTCTAATCTGGGACGAGTGGACAGAGGGATGGCGAGTGGGGTGAGGTGTCAGTAACCCCCAGTGTCCTTGTTACAGAGCTGCCACCACCCTCCTGGGTGGCTCTGGCGTTTTTCCTTCTCTCTTGGGCCCTCCCATGGGGTGGTGTCTGGTAAAAACATACCCTCTCCGCCTTGTCCAAATGGCAGTCACAGAGGTAGCCCCGGGACGTGGGGCATTGCACCCTTGAGTCCTTATTCTATTCGACATTGCTTGTCACCCAAACCATGTGCTGCCTTTCTTCCAACATAACTATGAAGCTCCTCAGAAATGCTCGTGAGTAAGTCCACAGATTCTGAGGCTGGTGGGCGACCTGTTCACTTGTTGAGCACCTACTGTGTGCCAGGCTCTATGCTGAGAGCTCTCCTTTCCGCCTCAGCATGATCCTTTGAGGGACAAATGCTACTGTCCAATTTTACAGACAATGGCAGTGAGGTGAGTGTGGTGGGCAGAATAGTGGCCTCCCAGCTGTCCACAGCCGAATCCCCACAGCCTGTGAACATGTTACGTTTCGTGGCAAAGGAAGATTAGGTGGAATTAAAGTTGCTAATCAGCTGACCTTGAGATGGAAAGACGATCCTGGGTTATCAGGTGCCCCAGCGGAATCACAGGGTATTCATAAGTCAAAGAGGGAGGCAGGTGGGCAGCGTCAGAGTCATGTGATATGAGGAAGACTCGGTGGACATTGTTGGCTTTGAAGGTGGGGGAGGGGGCCACAGTGAAGGCGGGGGGCCGGCTCTGGAAGGCAGCAACGGCAAAGAAAGGGGTTCTCCCCTAGAGCCCCCAGAAGGAATCAGCCCTGCCAACACCTTGATTTTAGCCCAGTGATGCCCATGTTGGACTTCTGACGTCCAGAACTCAGGGATAATAATTTTGTGTTGCTTCCAGCTACTAAGTGTGTGGTAATTTGTCATCACAGCCGTGGGAAACCGACTGCAGCTAAGTTCCTCATCCTAGGTCACATATAGTAAATGGTGGGGCTGGATTTAAACCCAGACCTCAGGGACTGGTTCAGGGATGCACATGCGAACAAGGCTGGCAAATCCAAAGCAATCCTTGGAGTTTCCTTGGAACAAACAGGAAAGGAAATCTCTTTCCATCAGGGCTGCTGAAGACACAGGTGCTAGAGCCTGGAGGGGGGATTAGCTGCCACTAGGTAAACGTCGTTCTGAATTACAGAACTGGGGTGAGAGGAAAAACAAGGTGGTGACATTATTTGAGCCCCTGGATACCACCATTCCTGAAACCAACACATCTTTACATTCCGGGAACAACTAAACATGCCTTTTTGCTCAAGCTGGTTTGAGCTGGGCTTTCTGTCTCTTACAACGGACAGATTCCTGGCAATCTCAGGATTTGGGCATGGCTTTTGAAAACCTAAAGGATTAGAACTTGATTTTGATTTCCTCTGTGCAAACAACACCCCCCACCCCTTCCCCCCCCCTCCCCACTGCCCTTTAGGTTTTCAGAGAGAGAGCAAAAAACTCAGATGCCAAGGAGCCTTTGAATCGTATAATCCTACAACGGCACAGCCTCTAGGAGACTCTTAGTCCTTAGTTTTACCCTTTTTACACGGATACAGAGAGTGGGAGCGACTTGCCCACAGTGACACAGCTGCTAGGAGACAGCCGAGACCAAAATCTGGGTCTTTTCATCCCCACTCTACCCCTTTGCCTTCTGAAGTTCCACGAGAAAGGGCTCTGAGTCCACACTTTCTGGATGGTTTTCCTGCCGACAGGACTCAGGAAAGAACTGGGCTTGTCCAGCCTTGACTTTGCCGCACTCGTAACATGGCTCACGTTTGCTTGTGGTCGAGCCTTTAGAAGGCGGCTTTCTGGCTGAGCCACTCTCCAGCCCCGGACTCGCCTGGAAGTCACTGTGGGTTCTGCCCGTCTGGTCAGCTGTGGGTGTGCAGTTAATATTTCCCAGACTACGCTTTCTTCCTGGTCCCCAAACTCTCTGACCCCCTCAAAGCTCTGAGAAGGGAGGAATGTGTCAGGGGTGGGTCTCCCAGCCATCTTGGTTTCTTTGCTGGTTACCTGTCCCGCGTCGAGGAATCAGATGGCTTCACTTAATGAGCAGCTGGGAGCCAAGAGGTCCAGACCCCAGGTTGCTGCTAAAAATGCCAGCTGTGTCCAAGGCGGGCACCAGCTCACGCCCAGCGACCAGCCCAGGTGGAAACACACCCTCTACTCCTCCTCCCGGCTCACGCTTTTGTTTTTTCCAGCCTCGCCACCATTTACAAAAGATCTTTCTGCATCCCCTGCCGTGTTCATGGTGGAGGTCCTTCCTCCTCTTCCTGGGAGTGGTCTGAGCAGATTCCCAGCCTCTGATCATGAGCCGGATATTTACTGAGCACTTACTAAGTGCAAGGAAGCTTCTGTCAGTATTAGTATCAGTATTAGTTTAATCCTATGAGGTGGATACAAGTCTCGTCCCATTTGAGGTCCTAGGGAATGCGCCCAGGTGTGTGGAGTGACTCCCCCAGGACAGCACAGCTGGGAAGAGGCAAAAGTGGAGGCAAAGCTGGCATCAGTCTTACTCTGTCCATTTTACTGTTGAGGAAACTGAGACCCAGAATGGGGAAGTGACTTGCTCAAAGTCACACAGCAAGTGAGTGGCTGAGATGGGCTCAGAGTTCCTGTTTCCTGACTCCCAGTTTTCTGTCTCCCCCAGGGGTCCCACAGGCCCCCGGGCAGCAGACCGGGTAGAGCATGTGGACGGCCTCCACCATGGCCACCAAGGGTCCCTTCTGAAACCTGCCTCCGCTAAGGTGGTTAGAAACCCTCCCCGGGTGGGGATCCTGCCCCGCAGTGGGCGGTCCTATCTGGCCCATGGTTCGCAGTGACCCCCTCCACCAGGGCACCCCACCTGCCCCATCATGACCCCCAAGAACTGCAGGGCTCCTGGGGTGGGCTGTGGAGAGCACAGCCTGGTGCTTTGCTTGAAGCTTTAAAAAAAGATTCCATTCAAGGTGGATTCTGTCCTCTTGGAAGGAGAGAATCCACCTTCTAGTGGGAGAAGCAGATCGTTGCTGTGGCTACCTCCCATGAGGAAGTCGTGAAAACAGAGCAGGAAGCTGGGCTGGGGGGAGGGATCGGGGAATCTTGAGGTGAAGGGGCAGGGAAGGCCTCTCTAGGGAGGTGACATTGAGATAAAACCTGAACAATGATCCGGAGGTGGCCATGAAAATATCGAAGAGCTCCAGGCAGAGAGGACAGCAAGTGCAAAGGCCCTGAGGTAGGAATGAGCTTGTCTTACTGAAGAATCCATAAAGTCAGTGAATGAGGGGGTGGGTGGTCAGAAATGGAGTCAAAGAGATAGACCTTCTTAGATAGAGAAAATAACCTATCAGTGATGTCCTCCACCACCCAAATATCCAGGGTGCGGGGGGAGGGGACGTAGGTTTATGGCAGGTACATCATGTGACACATACGGCATTTCGTGCTGCTCTTGTATTAACTGGCGAGGTGAGAACTCTCATCACCCCCATTTAGCAGAAGAAGAGCCTGAGGGTCCGGGAAGTGGGAGGCCCGTGGAGCTATCGCTGGCCAGGCTGGCTGCTGATGGGGCCTGTGGGCTGAAGGAGGCTCTTTGCTGAAAAGGCAAAGTCCAGGGGAGCTTGCTCGCCCGGCGTCTCAGCTTTCCTCTGTATCGCAACGTAGTTCCACTTTTCCTATTTCCAGCCAAACGTTTTGGAAACTCTGGGAGGTGTCAACCCATACAGGCTTCTGGGACTGCTTGTGCAAAACTGGTGGGGGGCGGGGACTGATATCTGCCAACCTTTCCTCGCTCAGACATGGGGCGTTGCGACTCTCCCCCTCAAGGGAGAGGGGATCTGGGGATGTGGAAAGCACCTCTCTGGGTGCCGGCTTTCCGGAGAGTCTGAAACACAGCGTCCCACGGTAAGGAGCTGAAGGAAGCAGGCGCTGTTTTGGCAACGTGTACGGATCACTCACAACTGGTTTGACGGGCGATGGCGCCCGGGAGGCCCAGGAGCCCTGGCACCCAGCCTGAGGACGGCTCCTTGCATGTTTGCTGGGGGCGTGTAACCCATGGAAGCTGCGTCCGGCATCTCCCGGGGGCTCCCCTGTGCTTGGCCCAGGTGTGACGGGACCCAGATCGACCTGTGCCGGGTGGGAAGCCGGGATGGGCACGTGAAAAGATCTGGTCTTCTGTTCACAAATATTTCTTGGTACTTCCTTTGTCCCAGAACCTATCAGCACCAGGATGCGGCCACAGGCAGGACTGATGGAGTCTTTTCTCCCGAAGCTCGTGTTCTACTGGGAGAGCCACAGGCCATATAAAGAAACAAATAAAAATACGCTACCCAGGAGTGACACGTGATGGGAGGGGATGAGGTGACCCGTGGAGAAAGGGGGTCATGGAAGACCACTCTGAGGAGGTGGCCTTTGTGGGGAGACCTGAATCGAGAGCGAAGACCCCCCCCCCACTGGGGAAGGACAGAATGACACAGGGCCTCATGCACCCAGTTGATGCTATCTGTCAGCTGTGCCCCCGCCTTGAGGCCCATTTCACAGATCAGTAAGCTGAGGCACAGAGAACCAAAGTAACTTGCCAAGGATATAGAGGCAAGAAGTTGAACCGAAGCCCCCTGGCTCCAGGGCCCACACAGAGAACCACTAGGCTGCACAGCCTCCCGAAGATACCTGGGGACACAGGGTCCTGCCCAGGATTCCCACCGTAGCCTGCGGCTCCGAATCAAGTCCCTGTGCGCATCTGAAGACCACGTGGGGGCGGGTGCTGGGCAGCACCAGCCTGATCGATGGAAAGCTGGCCCTACCCCCTCCCTCGTGCCATGTGTCCCCCCATTTCTGGGTGCTCTCAGTGGGGACCTCGAGCAGGTTCAGAGGGGAGGCTGCCAGTTACAGCTCCCCACAGTAAGTGTGGCAGAGGGCTGAGTATTTTGTTTCCAATCTGCCAGAGACCTGGAGGTAACCCCTTGGTGCCCAGGCCTGGCTATGCACGGGTCACGTGCTCTGATGTCACTGCGGCGTCAAATCGCTAGAAAGCTTTTTAAACACTCTCATCATGAACGGGTAACAAGGTCCCGAGGTGAGATGTGCGAAGCTAGCGTCCCTGCACAGCATCCGTCATCCACTGGCCTCCAGAGTCTGGCCGCACTGGTCCCCTCCAGCAGCCTGAGAGCCACCAGCCGGTCTCACCAGTGGCATCTGGGAACGAGAGTGCTGGGCTGAGGCTCTGTTCCTAAACGTCTCCAAAGCCCCGGGCCTCTGGCTCCCGGAGGGGTGTGAGTTCTGTGCTTCTGGGAAAAGGCAGGGAGCGATGCCCCACTGCTTGCTCTGGCCGCGGACTCTATGCTGGTCTTTGCGAGACCCGGTGGACAGGCACAGCTACTGTGGGGCTGGCTGACCCGATTCAAGTGATTCCATCAACTTCCGGCCCTTAAGCAGCTGTCCACCAGCCAACCATTACTACGTTCCCAGCCCCTGCGCCTTGCCTCCAGCTCAGTCTCACATCAGAACTGCCCCTTCTCCCGGGAACACGCCTCTGGATGGCCCACCCACCCACGCGGGAGGGAGGGGTGGGTCCGACCGCTTGCCCCAGCCCAGCCAGCCCCAAACGTCTCTTCCCTGGAGCCGGGCGGCCAAAGCAGCCTCAGGACTGGAGGGCACGGTCAGCCCCTGGCCGGAGAGGGTGGACGGCTCCTGGCGGCCCAATGGAGCAGAAACATGAGAAAATGAAGTGCATTGCACTAAACTTCAGGCAGGAAAAGCATTGACTCATCCCCCTGCCCCCAGCCAATTTTTTTTTTTCCCCCAAAAAGCAACCACTGAACTTTTTCTACTTTCAGTCCCCAAACGAATTCAATCATGTATTGGGTTTGGGTTTTATTGGGAGACGGACCCCAGTCGTGCTTTGTTTTCTCACTTAGGTTCTCAGTGATCTCATCAACCAAGTTGGGGTGTCCTCAGGGCTGGGACCTCGTGGGCCTCCTCTCTTTGCCCCAAGTCCCTCTCTGTTTCAGAAACAGTCAAAAGTAATCCTCCAGCATGAGCTCCCGGGAGGCTTGGGGCTAACAGGAGTTTGACTGGGTCTTGGCACCAACGCTGTGGATACTTCATTTTAAAATAATTAATTAATTAAGTATTTTTGGCCGCGTTGGGTCTTCGTTGCTGTGTGCAGGCTTTCCCTAGTTGCGGTGAGCTGGGGCTACTCTTCGTTGCGGTGCACGGGCTTCTCATTGCGGTGGCTTCTCTTGTTGCGGAGCACGGGCTCTAGGTGTGCGGGCTTCAGTAGTGTAGCACGCAGGCTCAGTAGTTGTGGCTTGCGGGCTCTAGAGTGCAGGCTCAGTAGTTGTGGCACATGGGCTTAGTTGTTCCGCGGCATGTGGGATCTTCCCGGACCAGGGATTGAACCCGCATCCTCTGCATTGGTAGGCAGATTCTTAACCACTGTGCCACCAGGGAAGTCCCGTGGCTGCTTCCTTTTAACATGGGAATGTTATAAAGTCAGTGGCAGCAGGACCCCCAGGCCCAGGTCCTCTGGAATGTCTTGCTGTAAATCAACACTGGTGTCTTTGGCCACACGTGTCCCTAGAGGATGTTCCAGAGCTTGACCCTGTGTGAGAGCCATTACCTTGAACACGGAACACAGGACGGTGTGCGGCAAGGGTGGAAATGGTTGACTGTCTGGGACTACAGAGGCCGCAGGCTAAAATATCACCAAAAAAGGCACCGAAGTGCCCGGAACCACCTCAGTAAAGGGTGCTGGGAGGGTCTGCAGGTTCCAGCACCCTGGGCAGAGGGGTGAACTCAGGCTCACCGCCCAGATGGGAGTGGTGCTGTGTGGTGTTTAGAACACAGAGTACTCTCCAGAACTCTTGCCTTAGGCTTCCACAGCTCTTGTAAGTTTATAAGAATAAATACAAACATGCTAGTCGAAAGATAAAGAAATAAAATAAATGATATGAAGTCATTTTGAAGGACGGAGGGGAAAAGCTGCAAAGGGACACGTCCGTTCTTTATAAGACACTTGATGATCACCTCCTTTCTGAAATGTCTACCGGAAATACGTTATATGAGGATGCAAAGCTGTTTGTTCAAGTTATCACTGCAGCTGAAAAACATAGTATGCTTCGTGGAGTGGTGTCACGTCTGCAGGCTTCTCCGATGCTCACGGTGGCCTCTAATTAGATTCGGGGTTCTCTATATGTGGGGGCCTCAGTCTAACGCAATTTGCAAGCTAATCATGCTTCATTAGGTTGTACTATTAGGAAACAGCCAAGCAAACGGAAGAATTGTGAGTCATGCTTGGGAAACTTACAAAAGCAATATCACAAAACACACTGTTACTACCGGAGAGAAGCGCAAAAGTCACTCGCCTTCTGTTTGAACGACTGGATACGCAACCATGCTGGAGAGGCACTGAGGGTCGTCCCTTCTCTAGGGGGCCAAGTTCTCAAGGTGTACTGGCTACATCTGGCTGCCTCCTCTCAGAATGGAGGGGACTTCGTTTCAGGAAGTGATCTGGAGAAATTTCTTGCGCTTTGCTGCAAGATGTGAAACAGACACCTTTATGCCTCATTTTATTGGGGCACGTGGTTCAAAAGCAGCTGAAACCCGGGGTAGAGGGAGGCTGTCACTGTGCTGATACGTCCACGTGTCATGGTTTTTAAGGACCTGCAAGAAAGTAGCTGAAAGACATGTGCCTTGTAGACGGCACAAGTCCAAGCTCAAGGTTAATTCACCTCCGGACAGTTGGGAAAGCTCCGAGGCCTGGAGAGGAAACCTCTTGTGTTTCCAGCTCTCTGAATTTATATCACCAGGTTCATCTTCACAGAAGTGAAAAGAGGTTCTCAATTCCCCACCTGTTGATAAGAGCATAAGGATTCCAGTTCAGCCATTAGATCAATTTCTGACCAAGGATGCTGAAAGAGAGCTTCCACTCACCTCCTCTGTGCTTTTATTTTTCATTTTGGCAAAGTGAGTGTCAGAAAAATGAATGAACACATCACTCCTCATATATTCATTGCCAGGCACTGGGATTAAAATAATGAATAAGACATGTTCCTGTCTTCAAAGAGCAGGGATCCTTTAGAAAGCAGAACCTGAGGCAAGGATTAGGTGACTTCTGATGTACTGGGGAGGAGCAAGCCCAGGGCAGTGGAGGTGATGGAGAGGGAGGTGAGGTGGTGAGGGAGGATTTGATGGGCGGTGTTGCAGGGCACTGGCTGCCACACCCAAAGTGCTGAGGAGGGACAGAGTGGGCTGCCCGGCAGGTGTGTTCACCCAACACACGAACTTCCCTGGAAGGGCTTCAAGGAGGAACCGCATCTCCAAGAAGTCACGGGAGAGAGAAAGGAGAAGGCGTTCTGCCCGGCTCAGGGAATCCCCCCTAACACACTTCCTCCAGCCCCTCTGGGCTGCTAGAAAAGCCAGGGTCCCCTCTGTGTGGTATCTCACGTATGGAAGTGGAGGTGTGGGGTGGTGTCATCCAAGAGGGAAGGAAGGGGCACCTGGGAGAATCTGAGAAGGGACACGAAGCTTGTGACCCAACACAGGGAGACAGACAAGTGAAGACACAGGTGCATGTGTCCGAGGGGTTGTGGAGAGGGGGCATCTCACAGTCTGCGAGGTTCAGACAGACCTTATTCCAGGAGGAAGGAACATGTATCCCGACACTGGAAAGATGAGTGGGATTTGGCCAGGGGAAGGATGGGGCAGGGACAGTGTTCCAGGCAGCAGGTCCAGGTAGGCAAAAGTAGGTAGGCTGGAAGGTGCAGGGGGAGACTGAAGCAGGAAGAAGGCTAGGATGAGCCTGGAGAAGTGGGGACCACGAGCCAGACCACGCCCGGCCTCGTCAGTGTGGGAGGGGCTTGGGTTTTACCCCCAGCAGTGGGGAGCTCCCCTCCAAGCAGCCGAGGCCCTGGCCCTTGGCTCTCAGCACCGGGAATCTGTTTCTCTTTTACGTTTCTGGCTTTGCTCTCCTTCCCTCTGGGCTGGGAGCTCAGGGGAATTTAGAGCAGCTGTCTCCAGACGCCAGGGGTGAGAAAGTCCAGTCTTCCCCATGCTAGCCTCATAACAAGTCACCGTCACACCTCGCCGGCCTTGGGGGACATCAGCACTGTGCCAAGAGCTGGCAGCCTCGCTCGTCTGCTGGCCCAGGATCAGCAAAAATGAGGGCAGGGAAGCAGGTGTGGACAGGGCTGGAGGCGTGGGCGGCCGGCTCTGTTGTCCTGCCTGGTTGGCTAAGGAGGACCCATGATGTGAGGCCAGCTCAGCCTCTGGTGAGGGACCTGGGGATGTGGCTTTGGTGGGTCCTGTCGTCTCTCTCAGGTCCCCTCTGGAGTTAGCTGAGCACAGAGCCACTTGGTTGCTATGGTTCAGAGATGCCCACCAGAATTTCCCTCCTCTCTTCCTGGGTATTGGATGAGGGATGGGCGTGTGACCCACCCTGGACCAATCAGAAGTCTGAGATCGAGGCTCTGAGATGTTGCATAAATGAAGCTCAGTCTCTGGGTGTGGTGGGCAGAATAATGGCCCCCAGAGAAGCCCAAGTCCTAATCTCTGGAACCTATGAATATGTCACCTTATGTAGCAAAAGGGACTTTGCGGACGTGATGAAGAATCTTAAGATGGGAAAATTAACCTGGATTGTCTGAATGGGCCCCATGTATTCATAGAGGTCCTTATAAGAGGGAGGCAGGAGGATGAGAGAGAGAGAATGTGAGGCCAGAAGCAGAGGTTGGAGTGATGACTTCGCTGCCTTTGAAGATAGAGGAAGCGGCCACAAGCCAAGGAATGCATCAGCCTCTAGAAACCGGAAAAGGCAAAGAAGCAGATTCTCCCCTAGAGCCTCGGGGAAGGAAGACAGCCCTGATACACCTGAATTTTGGTCCAGTAAGAACCACTGCAGAATTCTGACCTCCTGAACTCTACGAGAATACATCCATGCTGTTCTAAGCCACTCAGATTGCGGCAACTTGTTAGAGCAGCAAAGGGCACTGAACACGCCGGGCACATGGGTCCTTGCTGTCGGAGCGCCTTCATTTCAGAACAATGTCACGCTCCCCTCGTCAGAGATGTGGGGCTTGACATCGCTTGTAGGAACCTGGGGGCGACGGCTTTGCGTTGCCCCTGGCTTGTGGGCGTCCCTGCAGCCAAGCGTCTACGCTACCTGATTCTCCCTCCGGATCGGCCTCCTGGAGCCGCAGCGTATTTGTGCTCCACTCCCCTCACTACGAAATAGCTGACGGCTGCTGTGGGACTAGCCTTGGGTTTCCTCGTCCGCAGTGGTTGAAGTTTCCCCGAGTTTGGAATCAGCCGTTACCCTGACGGCACTTTCGGTGGGCCGCTCTTTTCTGCTGTGTGACTGTGACCTGGCGGGTGGCCTTCCTCCCTCCTCCCCTCCCTCCTTTCTTCTCCCTGTGAACACACACAAAGTGCACCCTGATGAATTTTCACACGTGCACACACCTGTGTCATCACCACCCAGGTCACTCAGACCGTTTCCAGCACGTCTTCTGTTTAAGCCCCCAAAGGTAACCTCTGTCCTGACTTCTATCACTGGATCTGTGTTGCCTGTTTTTTTTTTTTTTTTTTTTTTTTGCGGTACACGGGCCTCTCACTGTTGTGGCCTCTCCCGTTGCGGAGCACAGGCTCCGGACGCGCAGGCTCAGCGGCCGTGGCTCACGGGCCCAGCCGCTCCGCGGCATGGGGGATCTTCCCAGACTGGGGCACGAACCCGCGTCCCCTGCATCGGCAGGCGGACTCTCAACCACTGTGCCACCAGGGAAGCCCTGTGTTGCCTGTCCTTGATCGTCACATAAAGTGAGTTGAGTTGGGAAAACTGACTCTTGTAAAATGTGCATCTGGTTTCTTCCACTGGGAGATCCATCAGTGTCTTGTGGACCAGTAGTTCCTGCATCACTGCTGGGTAGTGTTCACTGTGTGGATGTATCACAGTTTGTCCATTCTCCTGTGGATGCACGTTTGGGTTCTTTCCAGATTTGGGCTACAATGAATAAAGCTGCTTCCAACATTCATGTGCAGGTCTTTGTCTGGACATTTGCCCTCTTTTCTGTTAGGGTGTTTCTAGGAATGGAATTGCTGGGTTGTAGGGTAGTTGTATATTTGGTCTGAATTCTTTTTTGATTACTCTCTTGCTGGTTGGATCTCACTGTCAAAAAATTGACTCCAGTTCTCTTTCCAAAACTCTCCCAAGGAGTTCTCCAGGCATGTGTGTCCTCTTGTGTGTGGAGCATCTAGCCACTGTGTTGATTTGAACATCTTGCCTACATGTAACGTTTCCAGGTCACATCCACGGCCCGTCTGGAATTTGTGGAAGTTGTTTTCTGGTGCAACGTGTTTCTGTGGAAAAGTCAGATCAGCTCAAATATTTCCCTCCTTTTCCCTGATCTGTTTTCCTGCTTCAATGTTTGAAGAAGTCTTTCTCTGTCTTTGGAATTCAATTGTTCAATTACAGCATATCTCGGTGTTGGGCATTTTAAAGAAAAGTTTCTTGGAACATATGAGTGTTTTAAGTATAAAGTTTCAGAGGTTTTTCTTCATTTCAGGGAAAGTTTCCTGCTTCATGTCTTTGAATACATTGTCACTGTTGGGCTTTGTAATCCAGGGACACCCCCAAACGCTTATATCGCGTCTCCTGCGACAGGCCTCCACCTCTGTTAGCTTCCCTCAGCTTTGATCTCTTTGCCCTTTTCATGTGTATTCATTTCATCTCATGCCTTTTCTCTCTGTTAATATTTGATTTCCAGCTGTATCTGTTGTGTTCTCTGTCATTTAAAATTTTATTTCTTAGTTATGTAAAAATTTTTTTAAAAAGTCTGTTCCCTTTGGTCAGTTTATATCTTAAATAGGATTTGAAAATCATTTTGTCTTCCAGCATTTGTTTTACTGAATGCATAATGTTTATTAAGTTTTTCTAGAGGGTGAAGCAACGGAGAGAAATTCGCTTCTGTTTCTGGAGACATATTTTCTTCTTGGTTGGGCTCTTTTTTTTTAATACATTTATTTATTTTTTATTTATTTATTTTTGGCTGCATTGGGTCTTCATTGCTGCACACGGACTGTCTCTAGTTGCAGTGAGCTGGAGTTACTTTTCGTTGTGATGTGCGAGCTTCTTATTGCAGTGGCTTCTTTCATTGTGGAGCACAGGCTCTAGGCGTGCAGGTTTCATTAGTTGTGGCACGTGGGCTCAGTAGTTATGACCCACGGGCTCTAGAGTGCAGGCTCAGTAGTTGTAGTGCACGGGCTTAGGTGCTCTGCGGCATGTGGGATCTTCCCGGACCAGGGCTTGAACCCGTGTCCCCTGCATTGACAGGTGGATTCTTAACCACTGCGCCACCAGGGAAACCCTGGACTCTTTTTTAAAAATACCTCTTTTCGGCAGAAGGGGAGAGGCAGCACATCGAAAGGAGGGCCTCTGGAGTGTGGAGTTCCGGAGTTTGGAGTTCTGCAGAAGGGGCTAACGGATACCTTTGCTGATGTCCAGGTCTCTGTAGTGGATTGCCCTAATTTGACTAAGGAGCCATTTACCTTTCCCGTAAAAGGTATCTGTGGGAAAACTAGAATTGCAGAAGTAGGAGGTGTGCCTTACTTATTGCCTCTTATAAATAAAAAAAAATTATGATCTAAATAAAATCGCAGGAGAAATCCAGCTTCCTGGAGCTTTTGTTCTTGGAGCAGAAGCAGGCCCATTTCCGACTCTTGGATTCAATTCTGAGTTTATGCCAGTTGTTCACACGGAAAGTGAACACAAACCTCCTGTGAATGGACGTTACTTTGCTCATGTTAACTCTGCAGATGGAGGGTGCCTACTAGGGAAATACAGTGAGAAATATCACGATTTGGGGTTTGCATTACTGGCTAATCTTTTTGCCAGTGAAGGCCAACCTGGAAAGGTGATTTTGTTTTAAGAATGCAGTATTCTCCAAAAGTTCTCAGATAGCTAAAACTTTGAATGCTTACTGCAACTACTGTAGTTTTCTTCAGAAAATCCAAAGCTACCCAAGTCCCAAACCTCTTTAAATAACCCAGTTATAAAAGATTCAGAAAATACTACAGGCAGAGTGAGAGTCTCATTTAAAACTAAGGTTAAGAATAATACGTTGGGCTTCCCTGGTGGCTCAGTGGTTAAGAATCCGCCTGCCAATGCAGGGGGACATGGGTTTGAGTCCTGGTCTGGGAAGATCCCACATGCCGTGGAGCAACTAAACCCATGTGCCACAACTATTGAGGCCCACGCGCCTAGAGCCTGTGCTCCACAACAAGAGAAGCCACTGCAATGAGAAGCCCGCGCACTGCAACAAAGAGTAGCCCCTGCTCGCTGCAACTAGAGAAAGCCCACATGCAGCAATGAAGACCCAATGCAAACAAAAATTAAAATAAAAAAGATTTTTTATTAAATAAAATAAAAAAATTAAATAAAATTAAAGAAATTTTTTTAAAGTAAAATAAAAATTTTTTAAATAAAAAAATTAAAAAAATTAAATAAAAAAAATATTTAGTAAGCGATAGCATTTTTCCAAGGAACTAAAAGGTCATTGAGATGAAAGCCAAAAGAAGAACTGGAAAACTTAACTTCGTGACTTGTATAAGACAGACTCTTGAAAAACATTACGGAGATAAGCCTGTAGGAATGAGAGGTACTTTCGTGATTCAGAAAGGAAAAGTGAAGACTCACATTATGCCGGCAGAATTTTCTTCCTGCCCATTGAACTCTGATGCTCTATCACATTGATAAACCAATAGAGACCCATTCATTTAGGTGAGATTAAATCAACAGATACTCGTTTGACTGATTAACTCATTAATTGATACTAACATAAAGCCTAATAGAAATGATCTCACTACTTAAGCTCTATTTTTTTTGACCTTTGAAATGAAAGGTATGTCGACACTGTGCTCTGTATTACTTCACAGATCTATCTGAAAGGGATTATTGGGAACAAAGACACATGATGGAGATGTTTTTCATTCTTTTTATTCTAAAAATAAATCTTATGTTTATAATTAAATATAAACACGATTAAGAATCAAGTGATTATTAATAAACCTACCTAAGGAGACAAAAGACCTGTATGCAGAAAACTATAAGACACTGATGAAAGAAATTAAAGGCGATACAAACAGAGAGATATACCATGTTCTTGGATTGGAACAATCAACATTGTGAAAATGACTATCATTGACAATAGCCAGGACATGGAAACAACCTAAGTGTCCATCGACAGATGAATGGATAAAGAAGGTGTGGCACATATATACAACAGAATATTACTCAGCTATAAAAAGAAACGAAATTGAGTTATTTGTAGTGAGGTAGATGGACCCAGAGTCTGTCATACAGAGTGAAGTAAGTCAGAAAGAGAAAAACAAATACTGTATGCTAACATATATATATGGAATCTAAAAAAAAAAAAAGGTTCTGAAGAACCTAGGGGCAGGACAGTAATAAAGATGCAGACATAGAGAATGGACTTGAGGACATGGGGAGGGGGGAGGGTAAGATGGGATGAAGTGAGAGAGTGGCGTGGACATATACACACTACCAAATGTAAAATAGATAGCTGGTGGGAAGCAGCCGCATAGCACAGGGAGATAAGCTTGGTGCTTTGTGTCCACCTAGAGGGGTGGGATAGGGAGGGTGGGAGGGAGACGCAAGAGGGAGGAGATATGGGGATATATGTATATGTATAGCTGATTCAGTTTGTTATAAAGCACAAACTAACACACCATTGTAAGGCAATTATACTCCAATAAAGATGTTAAAAAAAAACCCCAAACACCTCTTTTCTTCTTTCCCCCATCCCTCTCTCCCTCCTTCCCTTCCTTCCTTCCTTCCTTATCGTTCTGACTTTCGTTACTCTGAAGTCTGCTCTGTCTGAATTTAAATATCCACTCCTGCTTTCTTTTCATTAAAAAGAATGATCTATCTTTTCCCACCCTTTTATTTTTAATGCATCTGTGTCATTACATTTAAAGCAGGTTTCTTGTGGACAACATATAGTCAGGTCTTGTTTTCTTATCCACTCTGTAAGTCCAAGTCTTTTAATTGGTGTATTTAGACCTTGATGTTTAAAGTGATTATTGATATAGTTGGATTAATATCTACTGTAGTTGTTTCTATTCATTGTACTTGTTAGTTTTTGTCTTCTCTTTTTCTGCCTTCCCTGGTTTTAATTGAGCATATTCTCTATGACTTCATTTTCCTCTCTTCTCTAGTATATCAATTATGCTTCTTTAAAAAAATTTTTTTAATGGTTGCCTTAGAGTTTGCAATATACATTTATAGCTGATCCAAGTCCACTATCAACTAACACTATCTCACCTCATGGGTAGTGAAGATACCTTATAACACAGTCTTCTCAATCCATTCCTCCTTCTGTTTCCTATAGTATTGTTGTCGTTAATTTTGCTTATTCACAAGCTATAATTACCCAATGCATTTTGCTATTATAATTTTGAAGTTATCTATTAATCAATTACAAGTAAGGAAAATACAAGATTCAATTTTACCTTCATTTATTCCGTTTCTAATGCTCTTTCTTTATGTAGATCTGAATTTTCCTTCTCTCTGAAGAACTTTTAAAAATATTTCTTGCAAGGCAGGTCTACTGGTGACAAATGCCCTCAGTTTATTTTCCCTTCAGATTTGAAGGATAATTTAACTGGATACAGAATTCTAGGTTGTCAGGCTTTTTCTTTCAACACTTTAAATATTTGACTCAAATCTCTTCTTGCTTGAATGGTTTCTGAAGAGATGTCCGATGTAATTCTCATCCTTGTCCCTCTGTAGGTAAGGTGGGTTCCCACCCACACCCACCGCCCTGGCTTCTTTCAAGATTTTCTCTTTGTCTTTGGTTTTCTTCAGTTTGATATGCTTAGGTGTAGATATTTTGGTATTTAACCTGCTTGGTGTTCTCTGTGCTTCCTGGTGTCTGTCATTAATTTTGGAAAATCTCAGCCATGTTATTATTCATATATTTCTTCTGTTCCTTTCTTTTTTCTTCTCCTTCTGTTATTCCCATTATGCTTATGTTATGCCTTTTGTAATTGTCCCACATTTCTTGGATAGTCTATATTCTCTTCTGTGCTCTCTCTCTCTCTTTTTTTTCTCTTTGCTTTTCGATTTGGAAAGTTCCTGTTGACACATCTTCAAGCTCACTGATTCTTTCCTCAGCCATGTCAAGTCTACTCATGAGCTTGTCAGAGGCATTCTTACTTTCTTTTGTAGTGTTTTTGGCTTCCAACATTTCCTTTTGATTCTTTCTTAGAGTTTCCATCTTTTTGCTTTACTGTTCTTGCATATTGTCCACTTTTTCCATTAGAGCACTTAGCATATTAATCATAGTTATTTTAAGTTCCTGGTCTGATAATTCTGAAATCTCTGCCATTACTTAGTCTGGTTCTAATGCTTGCTTTGTCTTCTCAGACTGTGTTTTGTCTTGCCTTGTAGTATGCCTTGTAACTTTTTCTTGAAATCTGGACATGTTGTATTGAGCAACAGGAGCTGAGGCAAACAGGACTTAGTGTGAGGCGCTATGACAGTCTGGGGCTCAGAGCTGGGCTGTGTTTCATGTTTGTTGTAAACATAGGTAACAACAAAGGCTTCAAGTTCCTCTCACGCCCATGTTTTCATCCTCTTGTTGTTTTTGGTTTTCCCTGGAAATTCTTTCTTAAATTGAGTCTGTGTCTCATGGCTCTCACTTGTAACCTCCTGTTATTATACTGGGGCTAGTATAGTGATGTGATAGTAAAGTAATGAGGAAAGGACCTATTCTGTAATCTTATCATCAAATCTCTGTGGGCCAGAGCCTCTGGGCTGTGACCTTCAAAAGAGTTTCTTCCTCTCCCCTAAAGTGAGATGGAAGGCCAGAAGGGGCTCCAGCTATCTAGTTGCCCTTGACCTAGGTGATCAGGCTCTGGTAAAGTATTTTCCCTTGAGTGCAGGCCTTTGCTAAGGAGAATAGAAGGTTTGGGGCATATTTCAGAAGGGTTGTTTCCCCCTCTCCCTGTTGGAAGCGCAAGCGGGACTTCCGAAGGGAAAACTCATGAAAGTGTGGGACCCGTCTTGAAACGGGACACCCTGGAGTTTTTCATCTCATGCTAGCCCACACTCAACCTCCAGCAATTAGTCAATTGCTGTTAAGGAGTTCCTGCCCACTACTGGCTTTAGCAGCTTCTGGTCCCTGTAAGTTAGCACTCTGTATCTGCCTGTCTCTCCCAAGTTTCTGGGGAGGCAGTCTGCCCTGGGACCTCAATTCCTTGAAGGATCTAAGAAGAGATGTTGATTTTCAGTTTGTTCTGCTTTTTTCTCGTTGTGAGGATGAGAATGATGAGTTCTAAGTTCTGCATGTTGGAGCGGAAACTAGAAGTCCTCAAATACATTTTAAAATCAAGTTGTAATGTATTTTGTTGTCAGTTACTTGAAACCTCTTGAAAAATTCAGATCAAAGGGACAAATTATTTCTTGTGTAAGCAATCTGCATAATTGTCTCAATTACCCCTTCTGCATGTGGGGGCATGTGACCTTAGGTCAGCCTCAGAACCCAGCCAGCACGTCCCCCAGTGCAGGTTGTGAGTGATGTGTGATGGGTCGGGTGCAGGACTGCAGGGAAGCTCATTCCAGGGGGCGGAGTGCACAGAGCCATGAGCAGGGCCTAGACCAGGGCGAGGCAAGTGAGGCACTCAGGGTGCAAAATTTAAGGAGGCCTGACTCTCAGGCACCAACTTTGCACAGGACCAACCCTGAGAGTGACATCTCCCTAAATTTTAAACCTGAGTGCCTTGTTTGATCACCTGAGTCCCAGCCCTGGTTACCAGCACAAGCTCTGAGTCCAGACTGCCCAGCCTCATCCTTGTCTGCTGCCTGCTGGCTGAGTGACCTTGGGTGAGATTAGAACCTCTCTGTGTCTCAGTTTCCTCACTTGTAGAGTAGAGATAAGGCTAGTGCTTACTAGTGGGTAGTATAGACTGAATGTTTGTCTATAGCAAAATCCGTATGTTAGACTCCTAACCCCCAGTGTGACAGCATTCAGAGATGGGACATTTGGGAGGTGATTGGGTCATGAGGGTGGAGCCCTCATGAATGGGGTTAGTGCTCTTATAAAAGAGACCCCAGAGAGCTCCCTCAGCCCTTCCATCATGAGAGAACTGAGTGAGAAGGCAGCCATCTATGAACCAGGAAGCCCTCATCAGACCCCAAATCTGCCAGCGCCCGGATCCTGGACTTCCAGTTTCCAGACCTGTGAGCAATAAATTTCTGTTGTTTGTAAGACAACCAATCTGTGATATTCTGTTATAGCAGCTCACACAGACTAAGATACTGGCAAATAGTAAGCCCTCAAACATGTCACTTGTCTTTATTCTCCTCTCTTGACTCCTGTAGCAGAAGCTGCTTGTCCGCTGGGTTCCCTCAGCCATTCTAATTTCTCCTGCAGCTCGGCCAGCCCATGTCCCCATCCGCTGCCCCCTGTTCTCAGCCCGGCTGCCTGCTGGCTCTTTCTTGCACCCCAGAGCTCGTCCAGCCCATCAGCAGGGGTGGCCGGGAAAGGCCCCTGGCCGCCCTCAGCCATGAGTCTGAGTCAGTGGGTGAAGACCCCGGGTGCCTGGTCTCAGCAGGGCGGTTCCGAGGTGCCGCCCACAATTCCTCGGAAGGAGCAGCTGCAGCTTTATCACCCCTCTTCTCTGACCCCTGCTTCCTGGTGTCACGACCCTCATCAACTACCTTCCTCCATGGCTTGTCTCAGGGTCTGCTTCGGGCTGCACCCAAATGGGGCGATTTGTCAGGGATGAGTTTCGTCTCCGGAAAAGCCCTCTCTGTGGTCTCCCAGGACATCTGTCCAGTATGCGTGTATGTGGTGAGGATCCATTCGTTCAATATCACGTCCTGTGCACCTCCTGGGTGCTAGGGCACCCATCAGGAATCGCAGGGTCAGATTCTTGGGGCCATCAGCTGTAGGACCTATAATGCCCCCTTTGTGGCCAACACTGATTAGAGCAGGTAGCGGTCAGTGAGGAAGGGAGTGAGCTCTGGACTCTGCCTTCCAGGGTCTGGACCTTGGCTCCAGGCCATGAAGCCATGTGATCCCGGACACGGCTAATACTGCTGAGTGTCAGATGCTCATCTGTGAAATGGGCAGAGCCCAGAGGACCTCGTAGGGCTGCAGTGAGCATGAGATGAGTTGATACCCAGGCATCTATGATGAGCTCGTAGTTCAGTGGGCACGTTGCAGTTCAGTACCAAGTTTAACAAGCCCATTTCTCCCCATTACCTTCTGATTCGTGAGTGAGTTTTACGTCTATATAAAAACAAAATCACCTTCACACCAATCAAAACTGCTTTCCCTTTAGGAAAGAGGAAAGTGATTACTGACTTGTAGAACCCCCAAAAAGACCCGAAAAGACATTCCCTAATTTCCCATCCTGGCGACTCACTGCCGAGTCTGTCTTGTTGAAAGTTAATCAGAGCCGACATTGTTGCCCCAAAGAAAATAAACTTCTCCTTAATGATGTGACAGAGATACAGAGGCAGGAAATTTTATCCAAAAACTCCAAAGGGATGGAAGATTCTGACTTCCCCTTATACCAAGCATCTGTAATTTTGACAGTTTGCTGATGAAAGAAAAAAAACAAAAAAAACCAAAACACATCTTCTTAGCAGTGAAGAAGTCTGTCTGGTGAGGGAGGTTTCAGGGGAAGAAAGTGGAAAATTTTCCTCCGACCCCTCCTTTCTCGGGTTGAACACTAGCCTACGCTGGTTTCCGTTCCCACCTCCTCTCTCTCCGCCTCTGTCCTGTCTGTCTATTCTCATCCCTCTCTCTCTCCACACTCATAATTCCTGATTCCTCAGCCACGTTTGCTCACCTTGAGACCCAACTGTCACCCCCTCCGCTGCCTTCTGAGACGTCCCCAAGTTCCCCCATCACTGGGTCTCTCTGCCGGGTGTAAGCTTGCAGACCCCACCGTGCACCCGTACTTAAAATGCTGCTGAGACCTGTCACAGTCCTGGGAGGACCAACTTGTCTGCACCCAGAGAAGCCTCCTTCTGAATCTAAGGGTTTCCCTCCTCCAACGCAAACCTAGCCCCCGGAAGATTCCGGGTTTTTCTGACACCCTGGTGTGGAAGCCGTGAAGTGTTGGGTGTCAGGTTAATCCTGGCCCCTGGCTTCCCTTTGTTCAGTCTGTTGAGCCCCCAGAGCCACTCCCATGACGAGCCAGAAATGAAAGCCACCCCACCCTACAGAAACCACGTGCCCGCTGTCCAGGGACGGTGCAGATGTTCATGAAGACCCATTGGTGGGTGGATTCAAACGTTGTTGTGGCCATCAGGCTGCCTGTGGCTGTCTAGAAAGATTTTAGGGCTCATAGGAGTGGGAAGCTCCTCATTGCCGAGCTGTGGTCCCTGCTCTTAAGCCCAGAGCCCTGCCCGTATTATTCTTCGGGGACACTGAACCAGGTTCAAATGTTGTTGTTTGCCTGGTAATAGTAAAAGCTCAGTGTCTCCAACTATGTTCATTTATCACAGGACTCTTTCCATTTCCAGTAACAAAAGCCCAACTCAACCTGGCTTAAGAAAAAATGTTCAGAGATCTAGCCAGCTTCAGGAACGGCTAGATCCAGGGGCTCTAACAATGTCACAAGAAATGTCTCTCTCTCTCTCTCTTTCTCTCACCATCCTTTGACTATGCTTTTGTCCATGTAAGTTCTGTCCCAAGCAGGGCCTTCCCCTGCCTTGGCTTCCCAGAGCTCCCAGCTTCCATTCCTGCAGCCTTACATCCCCTGGTGAGAGAGTGCATCACTCTCCCAACTTCTGTGGCTGCTTCTCTGGAGCCCCATGCACATCCTTGAACCAATGACTGTAGTCAGGAAGATGACAAGAACGAACAGCCCTGATTGACTAGGCCTGGGTCATGTGTCTTCCCCAGGAATTAAGGGTGAGCTCAGCCCCACCCCATCCTGTACATGGAACAGGAGTGAGAAGTCCCCACAGGTAAGCCGGGTGCTGTTGGTAAACAGACTGGGAGTGGATGCTGGGCAGCAGACACAACACACACGGCACGTGTTGATGCGTGGAGTGTTGGGTTAGCCTGGAATTGTGCCCTGGTGCTGCAGTCAGTCCCACACGGGATTCCTTCACATCTTCTGAAGACCCAGAACCCAGCCTTGATTGGGAGCGAGGATTTAGGGGTCAGACAGAACTGATTTCATATCCCAACCCAGCCATTTACCGGCAGTGTAGACACTTGCACAAGCTCCCTGACCCCCCTAAGCCTCGGCGATATTAACCAGCACTGGCTTCACGGGCCTGCCACCTGGGCAGGCGCCCAGGGCCCCGTGTTCTAAAGGGTCCCGAGCTCAGTTTAATGCTTTGCTGTCACCACCTTGAAATCCTTTTTTCTTTTAATTTTTATTTATTTATTTCTGGTTGCGTTGGGTCTTTGTTGCTGCGCACGGGCTTTCTCTAGTTGCGGCGAGCAGGGGCTACTCTTCATTGCCATGCGCGGGCTTCTCATTGTGGGGGCTTCTCTTGTTGCAGAGCACTGGCTCAGGCGTGTGGGCTTCAGTAGTTGCGGCTTGCGGGCTCAGTACTTGTGGCACACGGGCTTAGTTGCTCTGCGGCATGTGGGATCTTCCCGGACCAGGGCTCGAACCTGTGTCCCCTGAATTGGCAGGCAGATTCTTAACCCCTGTGCCACCAGGGAAGCCCCACCTTGAAATTCTTAACAATTTTTGAACAGAAGGTCCTGCATATTCAGTTTGCACTGGGCCTTGGAAATGCTGCCGCGGATTCTGACAAGTCAGCTAAAGGGTTGGGAGGTGGCACTCGCTTGGGCAATCCTGTATCTGTAGCCGGGAGACACAGCGCGGTGGTCTTCAGGGCTGGCATCTCAGAGCCCTCCGCTTGTGTTTCCATTTTCTGCCCCATTCTCACCTCCCTCTGTCTCGTCCGGCTCTTGGTCTTCATTCAGTCTCCCCGCGCACTTTGCACGCCCATGCTGCTTTGTTCTGAGTGCCCACCTGACAATCCCTGCCTGTCCTGGGTCTTTGCTGCCCACAGAGCACCCACAGGGTCCACACAGAAAGTGGACCAGGTGAGCCTATCATGCCTCTGGCCCCTGTCAGCACCTACGGGGCACAGGAGCCGGTGGGTAAACGCCTCCCCCGCCATCCCTGTTCCGGCGGCTCTGAGCCCCCGAGCGGTCCCAGTGCAGCCAGGGCCCCTGAGCCTCTTCCTCCCTCGCTTCCCATCTGCCTCCCAGCTGCACTCCGGCTCCCCAGGCCACTTTTCAGACGAGCTGCCTGCACTCAGGCCTTTGCTTCGCTGCTGGGGGCAGAGGGGGCCGCATCTCCCCCCGACCTAGGTCATCACAGGCCACTCTGAAGACAGTGCTAAGTGACATTACTGTACCGACCCCCTTCGCCCTCTGCAACCCTCCGCTCTTCCTTAAAATGCAACGGTGCTGGGAGTCCTGCGCCAGGAACTGCTTGGGCGGAAGGGACGTGGGACCTGGAGGATCCCCACTCAGGTGGCCCCCCCAGGGAGGGCCGGAAAGCCCAGGGGTCGCTGGGATTTGCGAGTGCACAGCCCCGCCCTCCCCGTGTGGCTCGGCGTCTTGGGAGGATGAGTCGTGAGGACCGTCCCCTGAAATCCCGGCTTGGACGGCCTTGGGGGTCCCACGTCAGAGCCTTCGCTGGGGCAACCTCTGGGCTCCTTGAGAGTCCGAGGCTGAAATCAGTCCACACCAACCAAACACTCAGCTGGGGGCCTGGAGGCCCAGATGAGGACAAAGGGCTCAGGGCAGTGAGGGGGCTTCAGGGCCCCCCGGGCGGCCTCCCTGCTGGCCCAGGGCTGTCCCCACTCGACGCCGACGCTCCAGCTTCCAGGTCAGCAGAGTGAGAGTTTAGGAATGGAGACCTAGAGGCTGGGGACCCGGTCTCCTCCAAGCTGGGGATACCGGCCAGAAACTGCTCTTCCCTGGGGGCCACGGTGGGAATAAAGGAGACAACGTCTGAAAAGCACTTATGCCATAAGCTCTCAGTTAAAACGGACGATGAGGATGGAGACTGGTCTCTCCATTTTATTCCCCACAGTGACTTGGGTCCTCAGGGCCTGCCTTTCCCATGATCCCCCAAACCCGCAAAGAAGCCTGAGCCCCTAGGAGGCCCCCAGCAGTGGTCTCCTGTTTGCCCCACAGAATAGGTACTTTCTGGGGCCCGGAACCCAGATCCTGTGCCCCAGACAAGAGCTGAAGGTCACCCCGCTGCCTGCTCCTGACTGATCCACAGTTTTATCTCATTTCTCGGCTTCAGGTACAGCCAAACGAGGTGCTGCATCTGAGGGCAGCGGGCAGGGCCCAGCGGGCTGGGGGATCCATCCAGCAACAGAGAAGCTGGCAGTGTCGCCGTCCAGAAGAGCCTCGTGGCAGGACGTTGGCAATTTTCACTCTCAAGGCTGTGACACAGTGTCTGTGAGCCCTACAGGGTGCAGCCCTGCTGAGAAGCCCCCCTTCCTAATGTGTCCCTGCAGCCCACCTGCCCACCCCTCTCTACCCACCACCCCACTTACCCTCTTGGGCTCAGGCTGGAGTTTGAGGTGAGGGATTTTCCCTGAGACAAGCCCTCTGACGCAGACCGATGTTTACTTCCCTGTTTGCTTTGCCTTGGGTTGGGTTAAGGAATGTTATAAAATGACTGTTTATGCCCTAAATGAAACCTGAGTGACAGTTCCTCTTTCCCATAAATACTTCTGAATATTTCCAAAGTCCGTTCCAGACCTCCAGGGGCATGTGGGTGCAGAACCGTGTGGTCACAGGCCCCAAGGGAACTTCTTTGACCTCAGGAGACCTCAGTTTACACATGCTGTGAAATGGGGCTGGGACATGCCTTCTCTATGGGGCTGCTGGGAAGCAGGATGGATTCATGCTAAGGATGCCTCTTTGGAAAAAACTGCCTGTCACTTCTCTAGGGGTTTGTGGAGGGTGGAGGTAGGAGACGGTCCACGTCTGCCTGAGTTGCCTCCGTTCAAGGATGGCCCCTGGGGGGTGCTGCTCTGGGTCTGCACATTCTGGAATCCAGCCAGCTCGGCTGACGGTGGCCCTGCTGAGGGCTGGTCATGAGACCAGGGCAAGGTCCTCTGGTCTAGGCCCGCCAGCTTGCCTGGTTTTCAGCGTTAGCACCGGAAATCTCACATCCTAGGCAACATCTCAGTCCCGGGCAAATCAGGACAGTTGGTCACGGGGCCTTGGCTCGCTCGTGAGCAGGGTGGGGATAATAACAGGGTTGTTGTAAGGCCTAAATGAGATCACGCACGTGAAATGCATATGGTCAGAGAGAGCTGTTATAGTCGCCGAACAATGCAGGGGGAATCGGTGCGACGGCAGCTGGGGTGGCAACGGGAGGACGGCCTCAGCTCTCTCTGCCTGTCCCCCCCAGGCCGCACTCACAGCCAGCATTAACTGTGTGCCTGCTGCAGGCCAAGCGCAGGGCTCAGTGCTCTCCACGGAGCGCTTTCTGTTCTGCACAACGGTATTCCCATTTTAGAGATGAGAAACCAAAGGCCCCCAGAGCTGAAGCGACTTGCCCACAGCAAGTCCGCCAGAGTTGCTCACCCAGGTTTGTCTGACTTCAAAGCTCTCACTGTTCCCAAGCTTCTGCATTGCCTCCAGGAGGGAAAGAAACTTCCAGAACCAAAGTCAGAGATGAAACCCTGGAGGGCATACACCCTCATGGACCCTGGAACCACACTGGCCCCAGTGGAAACATTCAGTGGGTCAAGGCCACGGGTCTCGGTTTCTTCCCCGCACTTACACACCGAGTGGGCCGTGTTCTGTGACCAGTGGGCATGGCTGCGGCTGAGTGAGGCTCACTACTTACCCGACCTCTGATTTTCCCTCTGTCTGCGCCCATACTGGCCTCCGTACCAGCCTTGGCTCAGAGTTTGAAACCCAACTCCTGGCACAGATTCGGCTTCCTTTGCCCTGCTCTGATGTCTGTGGTCCTGGCCAGCTCTGCCCAGGCTCCCAGGGCTGTCACTTCTGAGACTGTCCATCCCTCCCTAACACCCTCCTCCCCACTCCCGACTCCAACATAGTCCGAGGGAAGAGGGCTGGGTGGGTCTCAGTGCAAAGGGGTAAAGTGACGTTTCTTTAGTTTCCCAGAAATAGTCCTAAACTATTTTTTATTCAACTCATCAGCTCATGTCAAGTCATCTCAAGCCATGTCAACTCAGGTTAAGTCCATTAAAATCAACTTGGATCCGATCAGACCAAGTCAGCCCACCGGTCCCCAGCCCTTTCCATCCCACTCAGATATTTATTGGGGATGCTCATGTGACAGGCCCGAGGAGACTCTGGGAGGGTTGTCAAGGCCAGGAAGATGGTCTAGCGGACAGCAGTGGTGCAAAGTGCTTCACCCATAAGTGGGCAGTTTAGGAAACAAGAGACCAGGGGCACAGCCTCTGGACTTAGACAGTTAGGTTCCAATCTTTGCTCAGAAATTTAACGACCACGTAACCTGAGAAAGGGGCCCCAGCCAGGCTGAGTCTCACCTCCTCCCCTTCTCTATAAAATGGGAGTAGTGATGGCATCTCCGGTGGGAGTCCAAGTAAGGATGAGACAAAAGGTTTCAGAGCGGCACCTGGCCGGCGGCAGCGTTGGACACGTGGGAGCCGTCACTGTGTTTGTTACTATTGTGATGATTATTCCTCCAACTCCTCTGGGCAACCCTGTGCCAGGCAGGATGACTCGAGAGATGTGGAGAGAAGCCCTGTCTTCTTGAATCTGGAACTGGTTCCCTCTGCCAATCCCATGTTGACATCAGATATCGTCAAGTGCGCTCCCCGGCTGACCGTAAGCTCTTTGAGGGCAGGAATCTTTGCTCAGACTTGTGGGGTAGCAGACCTCCAGGACCACACCAAGTCCCTTCACTCTGGCACGCTCAGAGTGACTCCCAGGGGGTGGCAAGGATCCTTGGAAGGTGTTTGGAGCCCAATACAAGGGAAGAATTTCCAAGTGGAACATCTGAACGATGGAGGACCTGCCTCAGTTTCCTAGAACTGGGAGTGCTCAAGCAGATTACATCACTGAATCAATGGTGGCCCAGAACCTTCTGTCCAACCCACGGTCCGTGGTGGGCAATCCAGAACCCCGGCAGACTGAGTGTCTCCCCGGCACTGACCCCTGTGTAGTGTCGGGACGTTTCTCTCTTCCCTGAACCTGAGATGCCCCCTGGAAATACTTCACAGGGATGCTTCATGGGCTGATGGGGAGAGGCGTGTGGAGCGAAGACAGATGGGGTCTGCGTCCTTGTCTGGCCACCTGCCATGTGTGCTTACAACCCCTAGAGCCTGGGCGTCCTCATTTTTTCTTTTTTATTATTATTATTTTTTGCGGTACGTGGGCCTCTCACTGTTGTGGCCTCTCCCATTGCGGAGCACAGGCTCCGGATGCGCAGGCTCAGTGGCCATGGCTCACGGGCCCAGCCGCTCCGCGGCACGTGGGATCTTCCCGCACCGGGGCACGAACCCGTGTCCCCTGCATCGGCAGGCGGACTCTCAACCACTGCGCCACCAGGGAAGCCCTGGGCATTCTCATTTTAACTGAGTACTAACCTTATAGGGCTGGCGTATCAGTGTCCTGTGGATGCCGTAGCAAGTTACCACAAACTAAATGGCCTGAAACAACAGAAAGGTATTTGCTCACAGTTCTGGGGGCCAGAAGTTCAAAGCTAAGGTGTCAGCAGGGCCGCACTCTTCTGAAGGCTCTAGGGGAGATTACGTCCTGGCCTCTTTCAGCTTCTGGTGGTTTCTGGCTTCCTTGGCTTATGGCCACATGCCTCCAATCTGTGCTTTCATTTTCACCCGCTCTTCTCTGTGTGTCTCTTGTCAATGGATTTAAGTTTCAACTGGATAATCCAGGATGATCTCATCTCAAGATCCTTAAGTCCATCTGCAAACACCTCTTTTCCAAATGAGGCCACATGTACGGGTTCCAGGGAACAGGACGTGGACATATCTTTCTGGGAGCCACCCTTTGATTCACTCCAATTCGTCTGAGAATTACACGAGACGGAGCGCAGAAACCCAGGAGTCAGGGGCTTACATTCAAATCCTGGATTCATTGCTCTACTGTGTGACTTTCCAGAGTCACTAAACCTCTCTGCCCTAATTTTTCAGCTGTAAAATCCCAATGCTATTGGGATTCCAACAGAATCTATTTTAAGGGTTGTTTCTGATAATTAAATGAGTTCATACATGTCTAGGGCTTAGTCTAGTCTTGGCCATAAACATAAAACGGCCACTAAATGGAGGCCAACGTCGTTGTTTCTAAAATAAGTCTGGTATTGTATGTGCTGAGCCTCTGGCCCTCCCTTACCTAATCCCTTCTCTCCTCTTCCCTGCGATGGGCCCCCTTCTGTCTGAGCTGCCACGGAGCCCCCTCCGCACCTTCCTGCGGACACCTGCTTGCCCACGAGTTCCTGGACCCATTTCCCCTGCAAGCCTCTCATGGGGGAGCCTTCTATCAATTAAAAATATTGTCACCACCCCCTTCCCACCGCCTTTGGGGCAGAACATTAAGATGCAGTTTCTGCAAAGCCACTTTATAAAATGAGAGTAGCTGAATGCTCTCGGGTGTAGGAGTAATTATAATTCCCAAGTTTCTCTGAACATTTTTCTAACTGGATCTTTTTGTGTCATCTCAGAATAGACACGCTTGTGGGCTTTCCTGGGCTCAAAATAGTTGTGAGATAGGAGTTGAAATCGACATCTGAGTTTGAATTATAACAACTTGGGTACAACTTTCGATTGGATGAATTTCACCAGCCAAATGCGGCTCCTTCTGCAAATACAGCTTCCTTCTATGGAAGAGCAGAATTCCTGCGCTCGGGCTGTGCCTCACTGCAAGTGGCCCTTCAGCAGCATGGTGGCCCCGGCCAGGGAGCGGGGACATCCACTCCCCCCAGGGCCTCTGATGGAGGCAGAGCAGCCAGGCTTAGGGGGTCTGAAGCACCGACAGGTCTACGTCTGCCTGAATGGGGGCCTCCGTGCCGTCTGGGCTGACGCTTTGGTCCACGTCCCTGGAGCACAGGGCTCAGGGCCTTGGCTCTGAGGCTGTCAGATGGGGTTGGAATTTTACATCCTCCACTTATGATCACTGTGATTTTGGGCAACTTACTCGATTTCCCATGCCTCAGTTTCCCCTTCTGTCTAGTGGGGATAACTGTCCCTAGTTATCTCCCTGGGGCGTTGTCAAGACTCAGTGAGCTGATACGTGGAAGGGTCTTAGAACAGTGACCAGTGACGGTCACGGGGTCAGTGTTGCTGGTTTTGATTGTTTGACGCACGGTGGGTGCACAGAGAAGGCATGAGGACCCAAACTGAGTTAGAAGTCACTGGTCCTCCTGCTTCACAGGTCAAGGTACCTCAAAAGAGACTCAGGGGTCTTGAACGGGGTAGGTTCCCCTGGAGGCCGGCAGGAACGCATGAAGGGTCGTGGGGTGGAGACGGCACCGGTGCGGGGCCAGCTGCAGATACGCGAGGGAAAGCAGACACGTTCCATCCCGGACTCTGCAGTCCTCTTCTTCAATGTGACAAAAATGCACTTGAAAGGCTTAAAAAGAAAAGCTGCCCCTCGCCCCCTGCCGCTGCCTGGGGTGAATTCATTCTACATGCAGGAAACCTAGGCACTGATTACCTTGGGGGACCTGCATCTCTGGCAGTGTCCTGGGGCAAGCCCTACCCGTGGAATGGAGAGATAATGCACTCTAACTTCATTTTTTAAAACAATATTTTATTGATTTCACTGAAGCTGTCTAGTCAGTGGATCCCCTCCCTCGCTCCCTGAGCCATGAGCAGACAGGGGGCGGGGGGGAGGCCTGTCTGATGTGATTAACCCTTTCAGAGTGTGACTGAGAGGGGCTCTTGGAGAGCCGGTGGGATGGCAGCCCCAGGTCGGGTCTACACTGCCTGATCCCGGTGCGGGTCCCCTAGTGGGTCCCCCTGGTGGGCGAGGCTGAGGGTGTCTGCACTTTCTGAGGCTCTGTGTTGCCCCAGTCAAAGCAAAAAGCAGTACTACTTCACATCCAGAGAGCTCTTCAACCCCTCAGAGGAGAGGCTAGGAAACGGGAGAGGTCGAGGCACCAGCCCGGGCGGCGCGTCCCCTGAGTCGCTGCTCCAGCCTCTTCTCAGCTGGGGGTCACTTTATCTGAAGAAGATAAGACCCGTGCCTCTGCTTACAGCGTCCCTGCGTGGAGTCTGGCCAAGCCTGCGGCTCTGGGGCGAACAGACTCGTTACAATCGCATCCTACTCCTCCGAGTTCAGGCGAAGCAGGAATAAATATGGAATTTTTTCCTTTAAAAAAGAGATAACATTCCTTCCCTGCTGCTAGGGTAAAAATTGCTCTTTTAAAGTCCCAGCATTCTCTGCTTCGCTGCCCTGTTGTCATTCTGCTTCGTGCTCAGAACAGCGTCCAAGGGCAGGGCCATCTTTTTTTCCGGCCTCTCTGAGCACTTGGCGAAATGTAATCAGTCTTTAAACAGCAAACCACAGGCAGGAAGAGCCACCCAGGGTAGGAGCTCCTTTGAGACCCGGGCCTTCATTGTCCCAAGCCAAATCCTATGACACGCTGTATTGAACCGCAAGCATGTGCTACTGAACATTACCTTTTTTCCCCCCCTCTAATGCTCTTTTTTTTTTTTTTTTTCCTTTTTGGATCTAAGGTGGAGAGGTTTGAATACATCTAACTTCTGAGCTCAAAACTCTCCATCTTCCCGTGTCCCCGGAAAGCCTCCACGTCGCTTCGTATATTCTCTTACTTCCCCTCCCCTTGCCTCCATCCCCGCTTTGGTTTCCCATCTCCCGCCTCTCCATGCAGTCCACACCCTGGATCGGATGTGTATCCTCGAACGGTACCTGTCTTTCTGACGAGAAAAAACCCGAGAACACACGATCACCCGAACTCTTGCCCTTCTGGCTTCCTTGTCTCCCTGCCCCCCGCCCCCCTCAAAAGCTCTGGTTTATTACCAAAATTCCTGCTGCCATCTTTGGGACCCCAGGGAGTGGGAAGCTTTGAGGCCAGAGGATTGAGTTGTGGTCGCAGATGTTTCTTGTCACCCGCATCTGGGTCTTTCTCTTCGCACAGAACAATTTTAAGATGTTACTGTCATAAAGTCCCCGCAAGATTGGCCAACTGCCGCTGCCAGCGCTGCATCAGTTCCATCCCTTGGAGTCGGCTAAGAAGACTCCCGCTTAATTACCTCTGGGGTGAGCCAAGAAGAGGGGCTGCAGAGTATTTTAATAATCAGGACACAGCTTTCAAATCAAAGCGATTATCCTAGCCAGGATCAACCCAGGTCTCGCACAAACACTCGGCCAAAATGAGTTTTCAAGGAGAAGTTCTGTCTTAAATTATGTTTATGGATCGTTCTGGTTTTAAGGGAATATTTAGACTACAGTTCACAAAAGCCTCCCTCTTTGGTGGGGAAAAGAAAACTGGCTTTCATGTTACAGTTTTTGTCTTTGTCAGCATTTCTAATGGCAAGAATGACAAACTCTGCTTGGGAAACGCCAGTGCTGACAGCTGTGTTTTATTATTGAATATTTCTGGTGGCGAGGTTGGCGGCCGCTCTGTTTATATTGCTCGTAAGATTTCATGCAAGACTCTGCGAGGTCCTGGGCTTCAACCGAAGTGTCTGATCCACTGGATAATTCATTCCATCCCCTCCATTCCTGGTCTCTTTCTTTCAATTTTTTCCAAGGGCAAATTGAGCACTTCCAGAAAATGGAGTCTGACGGAGGAATGCTGCAGACCCCAGGCCCCAGCACGGCTGAGGTCTCCTCCTTGTCCCAGGAATGTGCAAGGTGACCTACAAGTGCTGCTTTGCTGCTTCTCCACTAAGTGCTGGTTCGCAGGTCAAGCAAGTCAGCTCTGGAATTCTGCCTTGACATAGGCTTTTTTTTTTACATCTTTATCGGAGTATAATTGCTTTACAATGGTGTGTTAGTTTCTGCTTTATAACAAAGTGAATCAGTTATACATATACATATGTTCCCATATCTCTTCCCTCTTGCATCTCCCTCCCACCCTCCCTATCCCACCCCTCAGAGCACAGGGAGATCAGCTCGGTGTTTTGTGACATAGACTTTTTAGCAAAGCACTTCCTGCCCTCAGCCCATCAGATCCTGCTGCTGAGATTTTGGGAAGCTCTCTGCTCAGCGACAGAGGGGAGCTGCATTTTACCTTTCAAAAACTTTCTGTCTTACTGAAAGCCAGCCAGCCTGTCTTGAAGCGTTACATCTGCCTTTGGAGGTATAAATGGGGTCTCGGCCTTGTCTCTTCCCCCTTTTTCTTCATAAATATGAAAAAAAAACCCCACAAGAGCAGACACCTGGCTAACTTGGGTCATTTGTTTTTTCATTTGTTTTGTCAACAGACTTTTGCCATCGGCTTCTGGGTGGGTGTAGAACTGGAGTACAGATATCAGCTGCGATCCCCCTGCCCCCTAAGAAAAGATGGTTTCCAGCCCCCCTCCTTGCACACCCAGTGTAAGTCCAAACTCTCTGCTCGATGTCTGCAAATTTGGGGAAGGGGCGTCAGTTTGTCACGGTCCCCTCTGGTCTGTCCCCATGATGAATTGTGGGTCCTCCCATTATCTTGGTCTCCATCCTTCATGGTGCTGATTCATGTGAGGGATTCAGCCTTTCCTGTATTTCCGCCGAAAGCTGTCACTCTCATAAGACGTGCACATGCGTGGAAGATTTTCCTGGGAGTTAGAGACACTGGGAAGATTCACATCCTAAAGGAACGGACAACAGTCAATTACCATTTATTTTTCCTGAACATGTCTCAGCCATGTCTGCAACCTGGGTTGCCCATGTTGTCTATTCCTTTTATGTTTATTCAGCTCCTGCTCTGTGCCCAGGAGACCACCATCCCTGCCCTCAGCATCTACTGGATTGGGGATGTGCAGGGGGTATGGGGCGGGCGTTTAGAAGTGGGGAGCTCTGTAAAGGACCACGCCCCATACGGGGGCATGAATCGGCGAACTCTGAGCCAGCCCTGAGAAGAGGACGGTCAAGGGTCAGGCTGAGGCTGGCAGGACAGACAGGGGAGGGGAGGGGTGCTCCTTGGGATGAGGGTGAGTGTTCTAGCCACCCGCTTCTAGTGCCCAGAAGCGGGTGGGTTCGCTGTGCAGATTCAAGGGTGGGAGATGTCAGGAGGAGCTCAGGGAGGGAGGCTGGCGCCTGCCCTGGGATTCCCCGGGGATCCAGGGCCCTGGGCTGGGCGGCTGAAGGGCATGACCCCAGGGCTCTGTCCTCGGGGGACCCTCCCACCTGCCCCCAGGTCCTCCCTTCCCCCACATCCCCCGCACACGCCCCTCGGGCTTCTGCAGCCGCAGGGGGTCTGTGCGCACATAGCCCGTCACGGCGGCCCCGACGCGCGCGCCTCTTCTCCACGTCTGCCGAGGTCATGGGCTATTGGCGCCTGTGGACCAGGCGCTCTGGGCTCAGATGTCTGTCCTCATCTAACAGCTGGAGTTGGGCCAGGTAAGGAGTTGCGGGCTGACACGTTCCGTGTGTGGGGGAGCGTTTCTCGCACCCTCTCGGGCTCTTGGTGGGCAGTCCCTCTGCCCCGTCCTCCCAGCTGGCCTCAGAGACAAGCCCACGGGGGGCTTCCATTTCAAGGGTCCGACTCTCACTCCCACGGGAAACGGACGGGTGGTCACAGAGTCCGTGCAGCCTGGATGGGACCGCTGTTTGGGGGCCCAAGACGTCCCCTCAGCCCTGCACTGCGTGTGGTTCCGGGACCCCTCTCTGGAGTCGCTTTTCTTGCTGGAGCTGGAGCCCCCGGGTCCCCCCACTTCTGAGAAGCGGCTTCAAGAGGCCCCCGGGGTCGCTGCATGTGCCCACACGTGGGCCTCGTTGGATGGTATTTGGAGACCGAGTAGGTCGCCGGCCTCCACCCCGCCCTCCTCTCAACCTGGATCCTCCCCAGCTGAGGAAAAGTCGCCTGCCTACTGACAGTTGACACCGAATCCCAGAGCAGGAGGGGGGTGTCTAACCTCTGGAGATGTCTAAACCCCCCTGTGCAGACACTTTCCCGCCCATGAAATGGGAACAATACAGGCGCTGAGCCCTGTGAGGACGGGATAGGATCGTCCCACGGGGAGGCACTGCCACTGTGACTTCTCCTTACAAACGGGAACCGCGGCTGCGCTGGATCTGGGGACCAGATTGAGGCCCGGGCTGGGAGGGTCCCTGCCGGACTCCCCCCGAACGCAGCGCCCGTTCCTCTACCCCCGACTCCCCACCCTCTGCCCACAAGCAGGACGTAGAACTAACCGGCCCCCAACACACCTCTGTGGGAGGCACTGTCTGTGCTCCGTGCTCTGTACCCTCCTGGTCCTTGCAGACACAGGCGCTGTCCTCACCCCATTGTTCAGGTGGAAAACTGAGACCCCGACACGGGTAAACTGCCCAAGGTCAACAACTGGCAAGTGGCAGAGCCCGGATTAGGTTTCCTGCCCTTCCCGCCGCACCAGACTGTGACGTGGAGCTGAGTGGTCCAGGCGGTGTAGACGCTATGCCCTCCCGCACCCCTCCTCCCAAATCCCACACAGGATCACAGGATCAATTTCCACAAGAAATTCTCTTGAGGCAAAGGACAATCAATCAAGATTAACAGCTCGAATCGCCTGGAGGCCCCTTTGGTTCCAGATGCTTTTTGCTAATTCCAGATGGTTGTTTTGTTGGTGGTAAACTAGCGCCTTCGTGCTCTTGGATTCGGTTTGCCCGAGTGTGATTTCTTTCCAGCCCCAGTCCTGAGGCTCTCGTCCTGGAATCCAGGTCACAGAGGCACAGGCTGCCAGATGTTTTGTAGCCCTCTTATGGTGTTAAGAGGCATTATTCAAGCTTGGAAATAAAAGGAAAATATTGCTGCGTGTTCTTTCAGAATCGTACTAGAACAGTATCTAACACACCTGACTAAAACTGATCTGATTTTCTGATCTGTGACTGACTATCGATTGGAGCCCAGACTGATAGTAAAGTGAAATGTTAGCTTGTAGAGATTAAGAAGTTGCAATGACTGTCCAGAAGAGATGGAAATGATTAATGGCTAATAGAAAATATTATCTCAGAGTTTACAAATATAATACTTGTGACATCTACTCACTGTGTGCTTTATGAGTTGTGTTTTTAATTTTTTTGAATATTATACTTTTACATTAGTCCTCTTTCTCTAGTCTCTCTGGCAGTAAACTTATTTTATACCCCTCAGGTTATTCCAAATGAGAAGCCCAAACTTAAAACATGTGAATATCATTGCGTAAACGTCTCTTGATTTTATATCCTTTTTAATCCTTCATTTTTTTTCAGAACCCAAACTGTGGCTTTGAATGTGACCCAGATAACTTCTATGCTCCACAAGGCTCAGCCTCTGCTAGTCAGAGAAACACAGCTAAATAGTCAAGAGGAAACAAAATGTAATTCCAATTCTCACTTTCATTTTCAAAGGATATGGAGGGGATGCAAATCACAACCCAGAGGACACTTCTGAAAAATGCCTTTTGCCTCCACCCCAATTCTCTCACACTCAGCAAACCACTTCCGAGCCCCTTGTTCAGCACTGCCTCTGTGTTCACTCACTGCCCTAGTTGTCCGGAGCACACTCCTCAATGGCTGGTGCTAGGAATGCTTTTGATTGCAAGCCCTAGAAAACGCAATAGACCTTACGGTTTAAATCATAAGAAGATTGTTTGTTCCCTTAATCAGGTACCCAGAAATACTGGGTCACAAGGCAGGCTCAGACATTCAACAGTATCATCAAGGATCCGGTGTCCATTCTTACATCCAGTGAAATTTTGTCCTCATGCTTGTTGCCTCATGGTCACAAGATGGCTACCACAACTCCAAACATCACGCCCTCATATGCAACATCCTCAGCAGGAAGAATAGAGTAGGAACTAAGGACTTTCTCCCCAGATGATCCTGTCTTTTTATCCAGAAAGAAAATCCTTCCCAGATGTAATCCAGCAGACATTTTCCTTTCTTCTCATTGTTTAAAACTGGGTCACAGGGCCACTCCTAGTTATACGGGAGGCTTAGAAAGCAAGCATTGGACAAAGTAGAAAGGAATCATCATGGCTGGCTTCGACCAGTCACCGCTCATTCCCTGGGGCTGGGAACAGCACAAGCCCATGCAGGTGGGGTTCTGTTAGCCTTGGAGGCAGGAGGGGAAGCAGTTCACACTGTCGGTCACACTCTTAAAGTTGGTGAAACAACCATAAGACAAGTGATGAGCTTACATACGTGAAACACTAACTACAGCCCCTCACAGGGCACATCCTTCGGGAAGAATTGCCATCCTTGGCACGCAGCTTTCTCACCTGCCGAACCTGTGGCGCCTTGCAGCAGCTCAGCTTAGCTCTGTAGCCCCAGAAAGTCCTCAGCAAGTCAGAGCTCAGAGGTGGGAGCCTTCCAGATGCATCACCTCTGGCCACCCAGGAGCTAGGACGGGTCTCTACAGCACAAGCAGCCACCACACCTGGAGCCGTCACTCTGCACCCAGCCTCAGTTCAAGCAGCACGTGTTGCTCTATTTCTAACAAACGGCACAGTGTGCAGCACTGTTTTCTGTCTTACGCATGAGGGATAAAGAAGGTCGGAGGAGTTAAGTGACATTGTCAAGGGCAGCTAGTAAGTGGCTGAGCTGAGATTTGGCCCAGCTCCGTGACTTCGGATCTGTTGTTGTTTTAAACACTTAGTACCCTATTCCTTCTCTTAGCAGAGCAAGGGATGGAGAGAAAGTGGGTCCCTGGGGCTACGGGTGATGGACCAGGCTTTGATGCCCAGACCCTTCCAGAACCTTGGCCCATGGCATCTGGGGCCCATGTCTTATACCCTCTTTCTCTTGTAGAGATTGCCAAGGCCCCAGCTCATCTCTTTCCTCACAGGCTCTCACTCACGCCTCCTGCTTTTTGAAGGTCCTGGAATCCATTCCATCACTACCTAATTCAGAGTTCCGAGGCGTGTGACCAGCCAGGTCATCAGAGTTGGAATGATCCTAGGAGTTGCCCTTATCTTCCAGGGCTAGCAGTGATGGAGGGGTGGGATGAATGATAGGGTTTCAACATTAGGAAGGAAAGAAAATGTCAAGATCACTCTGGGGCCCACTTAGGCTGAGTTCTGATGGCCTTTAAGGGACTGAATTTTGAGGCAATCCCATCACTGTTGGGGTGGGCAAAATGCACTGGGGACCTGGCTGGGCTCTGGCTCTGCCTGGAGCAGAGAGGCTGCCCTGGCCAGGCTGCATTTCCTCCCGCTCCAGCTGCCTAGGAAAGGGGGCTGTGTGCTGATGAAGACACCAACTTTGGAGATCTGGGTTCGAGGCCCCGTCCCCCACTCACGGACTATGTGGCCTTGGGCAACTCAGTCCAGCTCCCCAAGCTCATTTCTTCCCCCATGAGGCAGGCAACGGCAGTAGCGCATCTCACTGGGAAGCGGCACATTTGAAGGCACCCGTACAAGAAAAGCCCCCTGTCCTGCTGGGCATGCAATTCAGAAACTGGCCACCATGACAACTGTGCCTAAAATACTTCCTGTGATTAATCTTAGGTTTGATAAACCATGCAGTCAATGACCCAGAGCTTTCCCCCACCCTGCCCGACTTTCCTTTCTGTGCCCTGAATCCTTTCTTTCATCCACTACTGTGGGTGGTGGTGTTTGTCTCTCCTGGAAGGATGTTCTGGGCATGGTGAGCAGAACAAACCCAGATTCTGGAATCCTCCAGGATCTTTCAGAACCCTCCAGGACTGTCTAGGCTCTTCCAGAATCCTCCAGCATCTTCCAGACTCCTCTAGGATCTTCCAGGACCTTCTAGGATCTTGCAGAATCCTCTAAGATCTTCTAGGAGCTTCCAGAATCCTCCAGGATCTTCTAGACTCCTCTGGGATGGTCCAGGATCCTCTGGGATCTTCCAGAAGCTTCCAGAATCCTCCAGGATCTTCTAGGAGTTTCCAGGCTCTTCTAGGATCTTCCAGAATCCTGCAGAATCCCAGTCCCCCTGCTCACCTGTGGTGGGACCTTGGGCAGGTGCTGCACTTCCTTACACCTCAATTACCTTTTCTCCTGAGAATGTAAAATGTCTTTCTTGGGGGCAGGGGGCGGTGGTTTGGAGAGTGAAATGTGGTAACACCTCGGAGCCCGCCCGTCCCTGAGCCTCACTGGAATTTGGTAGAGGTCAGCCCTGTCACCCCTCTGGGGCTCCTTCTTCCCCATTCACACCTTGGCTGAGATCCTATAAGAAATGGTCAAAAGACTGAAAAAATGAACAAACAGCCCGGTACCTAGTGGGGCCTGATGGGAGAGCTTGGGGGGGCGGGGATTTCCACATGTGAGGGAAGGAGGAAGGCCTTGGCATTTAGCAGGTTGCTTCCTGAAGCTGTTATCCCCCCGGGAGGTAGTTGTCCCCCTCGGTACCCCACACTCCAGCCTTGCCCGGAGGACGGGGATGTGGAGAGGACCACAGAGGAGGGGCTGGGGCTTCTCTGCTGCACCCACCTGGGGCGCTGGCTCTAAAGTATGGCCCGGTGAGCACTGAGCCGGCAGATTTATCTGCATGGAGAATGAAAAACTCCATTTTCCATGCAAATAAATCCGTATAGGCTGACCTCTATAGGTGTTCCCCACTTGTGCCATTCAGGGATTTGTAAAAGACCTTGAGTTAAATTTGACCTTGAGCCCTCCTGGCATTTGCTCCGTCCCCTCCCGTCCCGGCTCACCCTGCCCCTCACATCAGGCTGGGCACTCGGATAACTTGCTGACTGATGATTTTGGGGTTTTGTACAAGACGTTTATACAGATGTGAACACGCTGGAGAGAAATTCTCAGAAGCGGCTGTAGTCACTGTTAGTCTGGCGACGCGCTGCCCCATGTGGCAACCAATACATGTGCCTATTGAAGTTTAAATTGAAACTAAATAAAATGTAAAATTCTGTTCTTTAGTCCCACCAGCCGCATTGCCGGTGCTCAGCAGCAACATGTGGTGAGTGGCTGCTGTATTGGTCGGTGCAGATGTAAAGGGCGTTTCCATCACGGTAGAAAGTTCTAATGGACAGCACTGGGCTTGAGGAGAGCCCTGGGTTGTTTTTTTTAATTCTAGGTTTTATTGGTGTTTTTTGTTAACAAAAGTAACAACTGTTTGTCGGAAACCGTGTGGAAAATACAGAAGACCATAAAAGAGAGCAGAGAGGGACCCGGGCGCAGCTCAGTCACTGAACGACTGAACCTCAGAGGGACACCAGCGTCCTCACCATGGGCATGGCCCTCCTGGGTCCTCCTTCCCCCAGCCCCCCTCCCGGCCTCCTATTGCCTCCACGCGGATGGCAGCCAGTGGGCAGGGCAGCCTGGGAAATGTAGTCTCAGGGGAAGAGCGAGGGCGGATGTGGGAGCATTTACTGACGTCCTGGGCCAGGGACAGAAGTGGGTCCCCTAAGTTCCTGTGTTGATGCCCTAACCCCAATGTGACGGTACATGGAGGAGATTAAGGTTAAATGAGAACACAGGAGTGGGGTCCTCATCCGATAGGAGCAGTGGCCTTAGAAGGAGGAGAAGAAGGGGAAGAAGAAGAAGGGGGAGGGGGAGGGGAGAAGACAGGGGGAGAGAGAGAGGCATGTTCCATCCCTTCCACTTGTAAGGCAGGAAGGAGTTCTCAGCGGAGCCCACCATGTTGGCATTCAGACTGATCTCAGACTCCCAACCTCCAGAACTGTGGGAAAATGCATTTCTGCTGTTTAAGGGCCCCAGTCTATGGTATTTTACTGTGGCGGCCTGAACTAAAACATTCTGCAACTTGGAAATCCATCTCCACAGACTGGCTGTGCTAGGCAGCACCATGGCCCCCAAAATGTCCACCCCTAGTCCCCAGAACCTGACGGAGCAAAAGGGTCTTTGCAGATGATCCTGGGCTAACTAGGTAGACCCCGTGTAGTCACTAGGGCCCTCATAAGAGAGCAAGGGAGACAGCGGGTCAGTGTCAAGGAGGGAGTGGTGATGATGGAGCAGAGGTTGAAGGGATGAGGCTGACAGCTTTGAAGGTGGAGGGAGGGGCCACGAGCCAAGGAATGCAGCAGCTTCTAGAAGCCAGAGCCTCCAGAAGGAAGGCAGCTGTGCCCACACCTTGATCTTACCCCAGTAAGACCCTTTTCACGCTTCTGGCCTCCAGAACTATATGTGAATAAAGTTGTACTGTTTCAAGCTGCTACATTTGTGGTCATCTGTTACAACAGCAAGAGGAAACTCAGACACTGGCACAAAGTCTGTGAACCCGAAGGTGGGCAGAAAGTGGCCAAGACGACAGATTTGACGGGCATGCCCTCCTGGGTTTCGAGTCCTGGCTCCGCCACTTACTAGCTGTGTGTCCTTGAGAAAGCCACTCACCCTCTCTGAGGCTCAGCTTTTCTGTCGGGACGTGGAGGAGAGTGACCAGTCCTGCCCCGCCTGCCGCCGTGAGGTCAGGCTTTCCCTCCTAGATCGTCGGCCACGTGCCTGTCACGGTTCCAGGTGTGAGGAGACTGGTGTCCCGGAAAGCAAGCTCCCGACTGCCAAGCCCACACGCCGGCGGGTTCAATAATAGGACGTCATTCCAGCACCGTACCAGGTCTACAAGAGGCGCTCAAGCATTGCTGCCCACAACCTCCTCATCGAAGAAATCACAGACGAGTCACCATCTTGTCAAAGTCAATGTGAGCAGGTACGGGCTGGAACTGGTCACCAGGTTTCCTGCCCCCAGAACCCGGGGGGCTCGAGAAAGGGCTTCTCTCGCATTTCTGATGCTGTCGAGCCTTTATCCTCTGGTGGTTAGAGTTTGACTCATTGGGGGCTTGGCTGACCCAGTGAGACAAAGCATAGTTTCCTTTCAAGACACTTAAAGGACTTAGTGTGAAGAGTCCCCAAAGTGTGTCCGTCAGTGACAGCAAGTCCTGGGGGGCCCAGGCCCATGGCCTCGTTCCCTGACATGGCCTGAAGTTCCCAGGAAATGGTCTTCCTGCACTGCCCTCCCCCTCATGCATGGGGGTCACGAGGTCTTAGAACTCTTGGGAAATCACTGGAAAAGCCCCAAGAACAAGAGAAGATTTGCTTCTCCCAGGCTCCCACGGGCACGGCTTCTGGAGACGGCGAGGCAGGAAGCCGAGAGCCTGGGGTCTGTCTCAGGACTGGGGGAGCCGCGGGGGGACCGGGCCACTAGCTGGGGCCGAGGCCAGAGCTGGTCCTCAGATGGGTTTGCCTTGACCAGCCCAATTTTTAAAATCAGAAAAAGATCACGGGCTTTAGCTCCTTTTAAAAATAGAGTGGGGTTGATGGGGGACCGGGCAACATCAGGGCTTCAGCCCCAGTGGGGCCCCCAGTTCACCACAGCCCCGGGCGTCCTGGGCCTCCTCTGCCCCGTGTGAGACCTCGGGCCCTTGATCTCAGGCAGCGGTTCTCGGGCACCGGGGTTTTGCCCTCGGGGGCATTGGGCAACGTCTGCAGACATTTTCGGGCATCACGAATGGGGCGGGGCTGCTCCTGGCATCTAGTGGGTGGAGGCCGGGATGCTGCAAGGTCCAAGGCAGCCCCCATCACAGAGAGCGACCAACCCCGTGTCAAGGAGGCTGCAGTGAACCTGCTGGAAGGCGGCGGGTCTTGGTTCGTGTCCCCAGAGCAAAGCTGGAGGCAAGACTTGGGCACAGGTGGTTTTATGGAGGGTGGACCTGAAAGACAGTAAAACGGGGAGCTCCGTGCTGCCGGGGGCCTTTGGGGCGCCTCAAGGACGTGCTCAGAGCTGAGCACAGATGGGGCTGGGGGGACAGAGAGGATGGGGCATTGACCTCTGACTCCCGCCCCTTGGGTGAGGGTGGTCTCCTCAGACCCCTCGCGCCAGGGCTGCATCTGCTCAAACTTGACCCCTGAGCCCCACTCCCTGGCCAGCTTACCCTGCCTTCCACGGGGGTCCCCTACGGCCCACAGACCTTCAGCCTGGACGGCCCCAAGCCAGAGAGTTGTGGGCAGGATAACCTCAGCTCTGCTCTCCATGAGCCCGGAAGCTCGCCGTGCACCTGCCCTGACAAATTCTAATTCAAAACTCAACGGTTCTTTAATCTTCTGGCCAAGAAAATGTGACGCAAAGAGAAGACATCCCAGCACCGGCTTCCAGGATTGGTGGGACGGGGGCGCTCATGGCCCCAAGAACTTGCCAAGGTCCTAATTTACTGGCAAAATACGACTTGAATCCCATCAGGTAAAGAGAGCTTAGCTTCACGAAGTGATCTCTTAGGCGCAAATAGAGGAAAATACGGTCAGACAGCTCTGGCCAAACAAACTCATAACTTTCTGCTCGGAAATTCCAGGCATTCTCACAGAGCCGGCAATGGCCTGCCGCTTGCCCCCCTCCTCAGGGACAGACCTCAGCCCAGCGTGCGGAGCGCCGTGCTCCATCCACCCCATATCTGGGCGTGTGCGTGGACCCCGCTGGGAAGCAGCCTTCTTGCTGTGGCTCCTTCCTGCGTAATTACTTTCTGTAAGCTCGAAGAGCTTTATCACGCAGGAGGCAGAAAGCACTGGTGGGCGAAGAACAGTGTCGTGGATGAAGATGTGACAGCGGGCATGGAAGGAAGGTGTGGTGGCCAAGGCTGGTGCCTTTCCCTCCATCCTCGAAGCGGCCATGAGACTCAGTGTCTTTTTGTACTGGGAAGGAAAGGTACAGTGTCCCAACATTTAGGACCCTTTTACCCCTCCTGCCTCACATCTCAGGCTTGCTTTCGATTTGCTTCTTTCCATCAACTTTGCAAAGGCATGTGTGTTCATGCACCTTGAACTTGAATTACCTTCTGCAGCCCACACTGATGGGCCCACGATGGCCCAGGTGCCCTGCTGGGTACTGGGAAGCTGAGATGAACGAGCCCAGCTCTGTCCGCACAGAGCTCGTGGTCTAGGAGGGAGACGTTACCACCTACATGGCTGCCCACATAATTATTTAATTATCGAATACAGCAGAGAATGCGGGAAACAGGGAGATGGAGCACAGAAGAGGAGATCTGGGAGGCCTCGTTGTGGAAACAACATTAAAGTAGAGACCTGAGTAAAGTGAGGGGAGAGAGACATGTGAATATGTGGGGAAGGCGTTCCAGTGCAGGGACAGCATGGGCAAAGGCCCTGAGGCAGGCATGTTCCTGGTGTGTCTGGGGGCAGCTGGAACCGGTGAGCCGGGGGTGTCGCCAGAGGTGAGGTCAGAGAGAGCAGAGAGCGGTCAGCTGACATGGCGTGGACTGTTTTGAAGGCATCCCTCTGGTTGTTGTGAGACGGCCGGAGAGGGACCAGAGACCGGATGGAAGCTACTAGGTCCCCTCAGTGGGCGATGCCAGGGCAGGAACCAGGGTGAGAGCGGGCCTGTGTGGGGTCTTTGCAAGGCCTGGACCATGGATGACCCAAGGCCGACTGATGACATTCTTCCATCTTTCTCAAGCCTCCTCAGCCCCTCCCTTTGCAGGAAGGATGCTGGAGCCCCTACTTCTTAGGTCAAAGGGGCCCTCGTTCCCAGGAATTAGGGAACTAGAAACTCATTTCCACACACCACCCCCGGGGCAGAGCCTCCAGCATCCTCGAGCCAGTCCAGGACATAGAAGGATGAGGCCCCTCAGCCTGCCAAGGCCAGACCATTCTTCACTTGGAAATATCATAGAGCCCTGCCCCCACTGCCCCCTTTTTCCTCCACCCCGCAAGGCTATTCATGAAAGAATTAGCCCAGTGCTAAGACAATCTGAGTAATAAATGTGCTGGGGCAACCAGACAGCCATTTGGAAAGAAGATAAAATTAATCTATTTCTCATCCCAAACACAAGAATAACTCCACAGGGATCAGTGATCTACGTGTAAAAATGAAACTACGCGGGCACTAGAAGGAGATGTGGGTGAATTCCTCTAAGCTGGGTGAAAGGGAAGACCTTCTAACTATCATGAAAATCAAGACTGATACATAATTTGATACATAAAAATGAAAAATTGTTTCATAGTGGAAAACACCATATGCAAAGTCAAATGGTAAGCTGGGAGAAAATATCTGTAATCTATATCAGAGATAAAAGGTTAATGTTGTTTAAAATACACAGAGCATTTAAAAACTGAGAAAACCAGACCAAAAAGACTATGGGAAAATGACCAAAAGACATAAACAGACAATTCACAAAAGGAGATTTAAAATGGCCCATAAACATGTGGAACGTGCCAAGTAAGGGAAATACAAATGGAAATTCCACCAAGGTATCATTTCTTAGCCATCAGAATGACAAAGGTCAAAACTTGACACCAGTCTCTGTCGGAGAGACTGGGAAACAGACACTCTCTTGCATGGCTGGTGGGAATGCAGCATGGCAGAATCTCTACAGAGGAAAACTGGGCAATATCGCACAAGATGATACACGCACTTGCCCTTCGATCCTGCAATCGCACTGCTAGGAATTTACCCTAAAGAGGTACCTCCGATTATAAGAAAATGCACATGCACATTGTGGACAATTGCAGAATATTGCAACCAACCTGAACACCTATATGCAGGAGCAAGTTGGAGTAAACAATGGCATCACCTGTGATGTGGAGTACTACGCAGCTGTGAAGAAGACTGAGGAAGACCTCTGTGAAGGAATAGGGAGTGATTTCCGGGAGAGGTTGCTGGCTGTAAATAACGAAGTACAGAAGAGCACATGTTGGACATATGCTACCTTCTGTGTAAGAAAAAAAGTGGAGGGAGGGGCTGCCCTGGTGGCACACTGGTTGAGAGTCCGCCTGCCGATGCAGGGGACACGGGTCCGTGCCCCGGTCCGGGAAGATCCCACATGCCGCGGAGCAGCTGGGCCCGTGAGCCATGGCCGCTGAGCCTGCGCATCCGGAGCCTGTGCTCCGCAACGGGAGAGGCCACAACAGTGAGAGGCCCGCGTACCGCAAAAAAGAAAAAAAAAAAAAAAAAGTGTGTGGGGGGGATAAAACATACACAGGAAGAAAAACATGGAAAGGATAAACAAGAAAACAGTGAACTTGATCCCTATGAGGGATGGAGTGAGGGGAGGATGGAAGGGACCCAGGAAGGAGTGCTTCTCTGGATGTGCCTTTTAGCCCAGTTTTGAAATTTAGAAGCATGTTTATATATTCAAGAACATAAAATTAAATCAGTAAGGATGGGGGTGGGGAAACTAGAAAGGAAAGGAAGCTAACAAATGAACTCAAATGTATTTCAAATGAACACCATAGCCACACTGAAATGAGAAGAGAAAAAGAGAATCAGAACCCATCCTACGAACTCACAAGCACGGTCCTTGGCAACTCTGGGGCGGGAGGCTGGAAGAGATTTGCAAACACACCAAGCTCTTTTGAATGGATGCTTTTGTGGTGCTATGAGCAACACAACTGCGGAATTGTTTTCGATTATAAAATTGAGTGTATGAATAAGTGTGGTGTTATTTTCAGGAGCCAGGTTCTCACTGGGAAAGAAGGGAGCATCAGCTGCGGAACCGGGAAGGCAAGAAAGACCTCCAGGGTGTGGGCTGGGGTCGGAGGCGCATGCGTGGAGGTGGGGCTGGGAGTGCACAGGGTGTGGAGGAAAGGGGGGGTGCAGGGTTAGGCAGCGGGGCTGTCAGACTATAGGCAGACTCAACAAGTTCTGTCAGCCTAACAGAGAGTTCCAGAGCAAGGGCTGTCTGTGGAGGGGTCCCAGATTGGGTGGTAGCAACCCGACCCTTGTAGCACTGCCTGCACAGCCATTGCTTCCCCAGAGGAGCTCCAGCTTCAAAGCTGCGCGGGACCTTGAGCAAGCTGACAGCTGGGGACTGTGCTCTGCACAGCTGGGGGTCTGAGAGGCAAACTTCTTTGTCTGCACGGAGGTATCAGGCGAATGCATGATTTCCAAGATAAATTTATGTGTGTGTGTGTGTGCATGTATATGTATATATGCAAGTGTTTCTATATATCAGTTATTTCTTAGCTCTGTCCACTAGAAAGGCCTAGAAGCAAAGACACCCCAGTAGCAATAGCAGCGCTAATGCCCAGATCTAGGTTTCTAAAACCATTCACTATGAAAGGAACAGGATCCTCAGAGAAATGGCCATTTCCAGGGCTGGGGCAAGGAAGGTACTAGATGAACCTTGAAAAGCTTATTATTCCAAAAAGTAAGGAGGTATTAAGAAAAAATGAAGACATATCGTAAGAACACATCTTGAAGGGGCTCCAGGGGCCAAATCTAGGACAATTTGAGCACCAAAATAATTAAGAACAGTAATGAATTGTAAACCGTTGTGGAAACGTGGTTTCCACACGTTTCCACTCATCCATGAGCCCATACCAATACTAAATAGATGAGTGAATGAATGAGTGAGAGAATGAATGAGTGAGTGGATGAATGAACAAACGAATGAATGAGTGAATGAATGGGTGAATGAATGAATGGGTGAATGAATGATTGAATGGGGGAAGAAGGGCTCTTGCTTATGGAAGAACACCAGATGCTGACTGAGAACTGGGGAGGGTGCTGGACTTAAAAGTATTACTTTGCAATCATGGTTGTAAAGATGGGTCAGGGCCAGGGTCACCAATGGGTAATTTGGGAATTTGTTGAGGGGCTGGATATTTGCATGGTCTTAAGGAAAATTCGTAATTAAGCAGTGGAGAAATCAGGCAATATCCTGACCAGGTGATAAAAATTAACATCTCAGCACAGAGCCAATGGGCCCCTGAAGGGCACACACGTCACCATGCAGTCAGCTGGCAGAAATCCCATCCTGCCTCTAACTATGTGGAGAACATCAGATCCATCCAGAAAGAGTAACACACTATTTTTTTTAATGGGGTCAGCGGGGGAGGGACTGTATTTTTCAAATATGTCAATGTCATAAAGACAAAGAAAGACTGCGGAAACATTCCAGCTTGAAGGACGCCAAAGAGACATGACAACTCAATACAAAACCGGGTCCTGGACAGGACCCTGTACGGCAGGAGAAAATGCTAGCAAGAACTGCATTGGGCCAATTGGCCAAACTGGAATATGGATGGAAAATCAGAGAAAAGAATCGCATGCATGTTAACTTCCTGGAGTGAGTAACGGTATGTGGTTGTGTGTGAGAATATCCCTTTTCTTAGGAAATGCACACTATAGCATTGAGGGGGAAAGGCCTCTTAAAAGGCTTAGAAAAATCTATACAAATGGGGGGGCAGGCAAGAGGGGCAGATTGAGGTTGAGAGACAAGGAGGGAGAGAGAGCTCGCAAACGATGAAACAGAGATAAAATGTTAGCCGTCAATCTGGGCAAACAGTTATATGGGGGCTCTTTGTACAATTCCTATTCTTTCAACTTTTTGGTAAAGTTTGAAATTATTTTCAAATAAAAACACCTTTAAACATGAGCCCTTTGTCTCCCCTGGCCGGTATCGCATAGAGATTTACCGGTGGGCCAGCCTCTGACCCTGGGCGCCCCTGGGGCCCCTTGTGGGCCCACCTCAGGGCCGAGGACAAGTGGAAGGCAGGGCTCATCGTACTGTGAAACCAGGGGGACGGCAGGGCTCCCGCGGCTCCGTGAGCCCCGCAGGAGGCAGCTGTCAGCCTTCCTTCCTTCAGTCCCCGGGTGGAGGATGTACCACATGTGGGCAAGTCACCCGCCACGTCCCTGTCCCCAAAGCTGACCCTCCTCCCTACTGTCCTCTTGGGAATCCACTTGCACCCCAGCCTTCAAACACGCCTCGCACAGAAAGCACGCACAACCCCTTCTCACTTGCTTCTCGCGGCGTGCTCCCTGGCCCAGCAGCTTCGCACCCCCGCTAGCTGCTCAGACAGCTCAGGCAGAATACCGGCCTCACCGCAGCCCTGCTGAACCCAAACCTGCATTTTAACAAGACCTCCGAGTGTGTGTGTGGGTGCGTTAAAATCTAAGAAGCCCTGAGCTAACCCACTTAACTTTAAAAAAAGGTCCCATCTAGAAAATGGGGGCTAAGGTAGCAGTTTCTGTAAGTGTGCAGATTACAGGGGCTGGGACTTCTCTGTGCTGTTGACTCTGGTGGGCTGAGGGCACCCCCAGGTCTCCCCTGCCGGGTGGCAAGGCTACAGCCCCCAGCCCCCATTGTGTCACATCTGTATACAGCAGTGGCATAATACGTGGGTGATGCTTCCCATATGTGCACAGACACACACGTACACACACACATGCATACACCTGGGCAGGAGAACTCCTCCTTGGACTGAAGTGTAACCCTATTAAAACCTGGGCCCTGTGTTGCCCCACTGATACCCTAGTCATACGTGGTTGCTACAACCAACAGTCGGTCAAAAGGCATTTGCTGGTTACCTGTGTCTCTCCGAGAACATCAGAGGATCCCGTTCACGACCAACAACGTGACTTGTCAAGACCGTATGCGCCCAGAGAGCCTCGCCTTCAACAAACTCCTGCCTCTTTCAAACTTGCTGCCTGTTGAGTTTTAGTCTCCCTTCCTTCTACCAAATCTCCGTCATTTCTTTGTGGACAAACTTGGTTTCTCTGGGCAGGTCCTCCCCTCCGCTTCCTGCCTTTCTAGTCCTATCCTTCTGATTCTGTGTCACGAAATTCTGAGAGGTGGTTGGCAAAGAGTAGTCCTTGATGGGGGGCTGGGATCAAGAGCTGGGGCAGGAGGTGGGCATCGTCACACATTAATAAATGTCGCTTACTTCATGTTGCACCTGGGGCTCCAAACCGAAGAAGGCTCGGGTGGAAAGATGCCAGCTCCGTGTGTGCACACACACACTGACACTCTGTCTCTCTCTGACACACACACACGTTTATAGTGAAGCCCATACAGCCTGAGTCCCAGGGCCTCTTCCTCTCGTGGCCCTTCCAAGGCCCTGGGAAAGGCCCTAGCTGCCTTCTGATCGTCACGCCGTATCCATGATCTCATCGAAGGCCCCCCAGTTGTGCAAGCACCCGGCCCTGCAGTCCTTCTCCAACAGTAGAGCTAGGAGACCTGCCACAATATGGGGGATCTGGGTGGCCCCCCGGCAGTGTCTTTTGGGTGCACATGGCAGCCATCTTGGTGGTTAATCTTGTTCAAGGGACATGGGACCTGCTTTAGCCCATGGTCTCCATCACCAGGCTGCTTCCCGGTCACCCTTGGGAACACAGTCGTGATCCCGGGGTTACCAGGCCCCTGGAGATCCATCCTTTTCCTCCTGACAGCAGGTAGGAGACAAGGCTGGCACGTGACCCTGGGGAAGGCGAGGCGGCCTCCACGGGGCCTAAACGACGGCTTCATCACCTGGCCTCCACCTCCGTCACACAGCCCGGAGGCACCGACCAGCCTCGCGCTGCCCCATCCTAGCTAATCGGCTCTGTCACTGGCCTCGCTGGCTGTTCCCAGGCTCTCCGAGCCCCCCGGGCCTCTGTCGCTCACCGATTTGGGGAACCGGGGGCTTATCTTTAAGGAGCAGATGGAGAAGTTCTCATTTTTTATTAAAGCCATCCAGTCTGCATAGAGAAAGTAATCTGCCGGCAGCTGCTAGAATAGCTATTTTAGATGCATTTCCATAGCTCCTCGGCTGTCCAATGATGCTGGATTTCTCTCTCCCTCTGTTCTCTTGGAACACAGCCAAGTTCTGGTGTCCTGCTCATAGCTGGGGGCCTCCTTCACGTTGGGGGACAGAGAGGGAGCCACCCTGAGTCTTTGCCAGTGTCTCCTATGGCACGGAAGACGAGGTGCCCAGTGCCCAGGACAGGCTCTCGTGGAAGCTGGATGCCGACTGGGTGGAATCTTGGGAACACGGGGAGAGTCAGGGCATCCCTTTCAAGCTGGCTCCCTCCCCCGCTCATCCATGGTCTGGCTTTGTCTTCATTCATCCATCCATTCATCCCTCCTACAGGCATCCTTTGAGACTACCATTGCCACACTGTTCTAGGTGGAGCTACTGCAGTGAACAAGATGGTGAGGCTTCCTGCCCTCACGGAGCTCACCTTCTGCTTCAGGAGAGACCGTGGCCGAGTAAACACAGGCTCAGAGAAGGTGACCTTCGAGAGCTCTGGGAGCTGACGCAGCACAGCTGGGCCAAGGGGCAGAGCACAGCTGCCAGACCGGGGAGGCGCAGAGTGAGCCTGGGCTCAGGCATGAAGACAGGAGGGATCTGGCCCTGTGCACGCCTGGGGGAAAGGATTTCAGGCAGCGGGACCAGCACGTGCAGAAGCCCTGGGGGTGCAGAGAGCCCAGGGTCTGTGAAGGGAGCTTGAGAGAGCCCAGATATTATTCGGCCAGAGGCAGTGGAGCCTGGGAGGACTCGCCTGCCCCTGCCGTGAGAGAAATAGACAGGGGCGGGCGGCGTGTGCGGGACACGCGTGGGTGCTGTGACTAGCGCTTAGTCTGGGCTCCCCCAGAAGCAGACCCTGGCACGGGCAAGAAAACGGCTTCCTGGAGAGTCCACCCCAGAAGCGTCGGTGCGGAGGGGGAGCTGAGGCAGGCCGGGAAGGCAGCGGATCGAGGCCGCTGCTGTGGGCACCGTGGTTCGTGTGAGGGCGGTGGTGCTGGGCCGCTCCAGGAAAGGGGGCCCAAGGGACAGGGCAGTTGGAGGGAGGATGAGAAAGGACATGGGGGAGGGACGTCAGCGGCAGAGAGGAAGGGACGGCTGCAGCCCCACCATCTGCTCCCCTCGGCGGTGGTGCTGAGCCCCGACACCTCCGGCTCTCCCACAGGGATACTGAGGGTTTGCTCAGCTCCACGCCTGACTCCCTCCTTGGGGCCCTCAAAAGCCAGGACCTCCCGCCCCCCCGGCAGGCCCCCAGCAAAGAAAAAGGCAAAGAAAAAGGGATGTTCCAGAAAGAAGCCAGAGGGCCCCCCTGGCCGTCTGTTGGGCTGGTCCTGAGCAGCTGTGATTTCCCTGGGACACGTTGTCACCGCCGCGGACAGAGGGTGGCCGCCGCCCGACCGAGTCTCCGTGTCCCCGTCTGTGAGATGGGCATCCCTGGGGGCACTGGGGGGAAGGAGTGGGATAATGGGCATGGTCGGACCAGGCCACCACTGCCTCTTGGTCCTTCAGGATGCCCCACACCTGGGCACCTCCTCCTGCCCGGCCCACAGGGCTAAGGACCCTCAGGGCCCAGTCCCACTGCAGGTAAGAGAACCCGAGGTCCAGGCCACATTCTTTAAAACAGGACACATGGAGGGAGCCACCCTGTCCTCTAGGCACATGGTTGTCACTGCTGGGATGGGGTGGGGCTACCAGCATCATGTTGGCAGAGGTCAGGGAGGCTGCTAAGCTCCCTATATAGCACAGGGTAGCCCCCGGCAACAGAGAATCATCCGGCCCAAATGCCAACAACGTCAAGGTTGGGAAACCCTCCTCTAGTAGAAACATGAATGTTCTGGAATGTTCTAGAAACATGGCTTGACTCCTGCCACCTGGAGACTGCCTGGCTTTGTGACCCAGGGTGAGCGACTTGCCCTCTCTGGGCCCCACTCCCTCCATTGCTCTCTCTGCATGTAAGACAGTTACCTCCCCCATGAACTTTCTCCCTCAACTCTTCCCAGGGCGAATAAGGCTCTTGTAGGAATGAGTCCTGATACATAAAGGCCTGATTTTATTTCACTGCCTCCGAGAGAGAAAAAATAAAGTCAGCTCAGGCCCGAGGCTGAAAGAGCTGCTTCATTTCTTTCTGGAAATAATCTTCTCTTAAGCCCCAGCCAGGAGACTGAGCTCTAGCATCCTGCCCCCTCAAGGTCAAATTGGTTTGAACGTAGCCTTGTCTCTTCTTCAAAGGTTGGCAGTCCTGGCTCCTGGAGCAGGGAGCCTTTGCAGGAAACCCTTAGAATAATGAGGCGATTCAGCCGGTACCTGGACAGGTAACCTTCTCAGAAGGGAGTGAGCTTTCTCCTCTCAAAGGATCTGAAAAGGCCCCGTCAGGCAGCTCTTCCTAATTTGTCTGGCAGTTCTCCCCTGGCTGGCGGGGTTTTTATCTGAAGGAAGTTCCTGAAAGCCCCGGGCAATGCTGAGTCTCCCAGACAGCCTGGTATTTGCTAACCCAGTGAGCAAGGACCACAGGCCTCCCTGGGCGGCAGCTCTTGATTGAGAGGAGTGAGACAGTTGTGCAACATAAGGAAATTATTAGAGCTCAGAGAACGGGCAACCTTCTTGTCCCATTGGAGACACTCTGTTGATATTTATACACGGATAAATCACGGTGTTAGGCAAGGCCCTGTGTTCAGTGGTAGCCAAAAGGATGGGCGGGCAGGGGAAGAGAAATGATAAGTCATCCATTTATTTCTCCTTAACCCCTTGTTCCCTTGAGCTTACTTTCACCTGGGCCATGCATTCACAGAGTCCCTTTGGAGTAGAAATGCCAGCATTTTCCCAGGGCTTCTGTTTAAATTCTGCCAAAAATGCAAAATACCTCCATTATGTATCGACTTCCATCTTCTTTCCCCAGTTCACATCTCTCTGTGTGTTGGGAATGATTGAATGGGGGAAAGGGGAGGCCATTGTGGGTGAAGGGCTCCGTCACTGGGATCAGGTGGCCTCGCTTTGAGTCTCACTCTGCTACTGGCCAGCTGTGTGTCCCGAGGCAAATTATTCACCCTCTCTGAGCTCAGTTAGCTCATCTGGGAAAAGGGTATAGAAGGGTGCCCCTCTCACCCCAGTACTGGCGTGAGGACAAGTGTGTTGGGAAGCTTTCGGCACCACCTGTGCCCTGGGCCTGGGAAGCTCAGAATGGCAGGAAGAGGCTTTGAGAGTGAACAAAGGGGGCTGCGCCTCGCCCAGGACTGGGGCCTGCCCTGGGCTCCGGGGGCTGCCGCCACACTGGGAGGGGAGAGACAGGCGGGCAGTGTGGTCCACAGGCTGCTCCCACGTAGGGGCAGCTGGACCAGTCCCTGCTGGCTGCTGCGTCCGTGTGAGCTCAAAGTAGTCTCGCTGTGCAAGAAAGGGAATGAAATGAAATTTTTATGTGCAAGCCACAGATTTTTAAACGTTGGGAACTCATTTAAAGTTTTTTAACATAGTATGATTCAAGCAAAATGTGTGTGGTGGGCTCCTGTGGCTGCCTGGAGGCCAGCATCACCCCCCCTCACCCCAGCCCCTACCGTCACCAGGCTTGGAGAGGCCGTCTGTGAGGTGTTCACCCAGCACGTTCACCATGACCGTGGGCTGGACAGACCCTTTGCCCAGGCCGTCCAGGCCCTGGAACTCAGGGCACACAAGGAGGGACCGGCTGGCCCCGTGGCCAACCAGAGAATGTGTTGGCCACAGCCCTGAGGTGGGGACTTCACAGAGCCTCTGGGATCAAAGCAGAGAGGGTGACAGGAAGGTCAGGGGCCAGGGGACTGTGGGACTGGGGTCTGCGGCCTGGCTGCATGCATTGATCTCCATCACCCATCACATGACCGACGGTTGTCAGACACGTCACCTAGGCAAGTCCTCTCTCCTTGTAGAGCAACTGGGATCACAGGACCCAAGTCCTCCATCCTCGGGTTCTCAGCCTTGGCTGCCTGTTGAAATCGCCAGGAACGTGAAAATCTCCGATGCTGGGACACAGACCCAGAGATTCCCACATAGTTGTTCTGAGATGTGGCCTGGCCATCAGGAGGTTTAAAACTCCCGCGTGAGCCCAGCGGGTGGCAGAGGTGAGGGCCGCTGACTTGACGGGTGACCGTCGAGAGTCAGTTCTTGGTGCTGATTCCTGAGAATAACAGAGTGTTGGGGGCGGGGGTGGATAAAAACAATGACAACAACACAACACAGCACATGGAACTGCTGTGTTGAGCCGTGAGCAGGTGCTAACAAGCTCTGCGTACGTTATCTCACCCAACCTCCATCACAGCCCACTGGGAAGGCTTGACTGACATCCCCATTTCACAGATTCACAGGTTCATGTCACTTGCCCAAGGTCCATAGCAAAGGGCAGAGTCAGAATTTAAAACCAAGCCATTTGGCATGTTCTAGAAAGGCCTGGAACACTGTGAAGTTGGGGAGACAGAGGAGTCTTAGAACAACTGGCCCATGAGTGGACAAGCTAAGAGGTGGGGACTCACCCTCCCTTCCTCCATCTCAGGGTCTTTGGAAACCTGGACCCTGGGGCTTCCCTGGTGGCGCTGTGGTTGAGAGTCCGCTTGCCAATGCAGGGGACACGGGTTCGTGCCCCGGTCCGGGAGGATCCCACATGCCGCGGAGCAACTAGGCCCGTGAGCCACAACTACTGAGCCTGCATGTCTGGAGCCTGTGCTCCGCAACAAGAGAGGCCGCGACAGTGAGAGGCCCGCGCACCGTGATGAAGGGTGGCCCCCACTCGTCGCGCCCTCGCGCAGAAACGAAGACCCAACACAGCCAAAAATAAATTAAAAAAAAAAAACAAACTGGACCCTGACGGCGCCTTGGAGGATTGGTTTAGAGGCATCCTAGTTTGATTACTTCTAGGTTGTGAAGTTGAACTGCTGAGCGCTCAGGAGTGTGTTTTCGTTTTATGTCTATCTTTGGTTTTTTTGCTCATGAGTCTTTAAAGTGTGACGGGACCAGGTGAGAAATGTAGAAAAAGACCGAACATTATCAGCCTTGAACGCTTGATGTAAATTAGTGTCTCTGATGCAGAAACAACAGGGCAGGAACCCTGGGGTCCCACAGACCTGGTTTCAGGTCCTGGCTCTCCTCCTTCTAAGGTGTGTGACCTTGGTCATAGTCATAGGACAGCTGTTCCGAGCCTCGGCTTCCTCGTCTGCAGAGTGGGGATCGTGGCGGTCCCCATTTCCTGGAGTTGCCGGGACCAGTCCGTGAAGGGATGCTTGTTACATGTCTTGTGCAGTGGCTTATGCATAGCAATCACTGAAAAACTTAAAATTGTGTCTATGATTTCAGATTTACTCATCCACAGAGAATGACAGCACAGGGCAGAAAGCAAGCCCTTTACTTTAGCTGTAAAGGGTCATAGAGAAGGCTGTTCCCTAGCTCCACGAGGTCAGGCTGAAGGATTTTTTATAACAGCCAGAGAGCCAGTCCCAGGCATCCCAGTGTCTGCCGGACACCATCCGCAAACGATGTCTCAGTTAGCGGCCATCCTAGTCTGCCCCGGGCAGTCCAGGTCCCCCGCTGCTGTCCTGGCATAATGGTTAGATGTGCTTCCTCTACACTCCCTGTAGTGGCCAGGAGTGGACGACACTTACGTGGTCTCCCTCACCTTCCACCTGGACGATGCAGAGCCCGGGCCTCTCTCTCCCAGGCCCCCCTCTCCCAGGCCCCCCCACAGAGCGTACCACCCTATTTGGCATCTCCCACCTCCATCCTGAGACACAAACCCTGGACCTCCTAGCCTCCTTCCCTGATTCTTGGCAGTGACAACCCCAGCCCAGCGTCCTCTTCAGATCGCTGAGGGCCCCTCCAGTGCAGAGGAACAAAAACCAGCTCACAAAGGCTGACAAACGACCCCTGTCCAAAACCACATCAAACAAGACAACACAAATTCAACCGTGTCCGCAGGGCAAGCATTTCTCTGCTTCCCACAAGAACTCAGCAGGTATATGCCATCCCTAAAACAGCTAAAAGGGTTGGGTTTTTTCATTATTACTTTTATTTAGAAGGTTTTTTCCCCTGCCATAGTAATATTCGTCATTATCATACAGAATACCACAAACGTTTCTACTGATGTGCTACAGGGGTCCTCCGGGTTCAGCATGAGCTGTTCTTTTCTTAAATCAAAGACAATAAAAATAATAAGCTCTAATTAGTTATCGGAATAATTCAGGTCCATTTCGATCCAGCCAAGCCCAAGTCTTAGTGAAAGGATTGCTGTTGTCTTGGGATTTTGTTGTACTGAAATTCTGTTGAAATGAATATTAGGGCCCATCCCTGTGGCCTTGACAGTCTGGGGGTGCCTCTCCCCTCTTGGTCAACAGAGTGAAGAGGAACAAAAACCGGCCCACAAAGGCTGACCAACGACCTTTTGTGAAGGTTTAAATGTCTTCAGCCTGGAGGAAGTGTTGGAGGAAGCCTGGTGCGGACTCAGTTTCGGGAGGTTTGACTCTTTCGGTAAAGGCGATTCACGAAAGATGATTCCGTTTAGAGCCCTCTGCAAAACGTTTTATACAAACAGTCTCATATTATCACACAAGATATTTTTAGACCTTATGTACTAACTTTTGATAACAAGAAAATGCATATCACTAGGATAAAACTCAAGTAAGCTATTTATTCCCTTTAAGGTAACGGAAAAAACTGAGGCTTGAAGAACCCAGAAAAAATTGTAAAGGTGCCTTGGAAGGAACTAGTGGCGTAAGAGCTGTGGCGTCAGGCAGATCTGAACTTACCTCTCTAACCCCAGCCACCAGACCGCACGTTCAGAAGCCTCTGACTTTGCAGGCCCTAATGTCGCGAACATGCAATGAGGTCAAGTGTGGAACAGCAAGGCACACAGTAGGTGCTCTGACAAGGATCGTGCATTCATGGTGCCCCGAGCCCGCAGGACTGCATCCCACAGGCCCATCCAAATACTGTAGGACGGGCGGTGGCACCAGTCTGTAAGCAGGAATACCTGGCCCTGGGCTCGCAGGATGGAGGTTTGAAATGCGTTCCAGAGGGACAATTTATTTCTGTCGGCTGATGAATTGATAACCATGAATACTTTACATCTGTGTCCGGGCTGCCTAGCAAACCAGTGTGCCTGGAACTGGAGAGAAAAATGGAAAGGGCAGCAGGGCCAGGGGAGGGTGTGGAACAGGCGTGGCGGGGTGAGACCCACCTCCTGCCAGGGCCTTTGTGGAGAACTGCCTGAGGCCATGACCGTCATCCAGGAGGCTGGGACAGGGAGACAAGTGGACAGATTCTGGCGAGAACTTGCAAGGTGTGGATGAGAGAGAGGGACAAGAGTGACCCCAGGCTTCCGGCATGAGTGGTGGGGTGGCCGGTGTCGCCGGGCGCCGGGCGCTGCAGCGTGGAGTCGGACAAACCAGGACACGCGGACTGGCCAGGTGGACGGGAGGCGTCCTGGTCTTGTGGGCACCGCTAAGCAGCTGGTTAGAGCAGGAGGGATGGTCCTGGGTCGGCTCATGACCCAGACACACTGTCTCTCGGGGAACCAAATCCGGGAAAGCTGGACTGTTCCCCTCTGCGCGGTGTGATGTGTGGGGGGTGACTCCTGCCACCCCCATGCCGCAACAGTCCCAATGGGGATGGGTGCAGGTCTCCCTGGGGCTTCTTTCCCGTTCAGCTTGAACTAGGCCCCTGAGCAACCCCCTTTCAACATTGCTTATGAAACGAGGTCACTTTTTTATCTCCGCTCGTCTTAAAGGCGTCCTTTCAGTGGTGAAACATCAGTCCGTGCCCTGCCTCCTGCCCCGTCCAGATGTCCTGGGGGAGGGGCCGTAGCCTCCAGCTAGTGATGGACGTGACTGTCTCTCCGCCAGGTGCGCAGCTGGCCCGGAGCGTCATTCGCTCCCCCACAAACATGAACTGAGTGCCAACTACGTGCTAGGCGCTGGTCCAAGTGCTGGGGACCTTGCCAGAACCAACAGCATCCACAGACCTTTACTTGGCCCTTTTCCAGACTCCACCTTTCGGGATTGGAGAGCCCCTTTTTAGCAGGTCAGCACAACCTACAGATAGCCAGGGTCTGGGGCCCACTCTGGGCTGCATCCTCTGTCCCTCCTAGTCTCTTAACATTCTATTGAACACAGACATTCCTCTCCAACTAGAATTCCCAATTTCACCTATGATGGGATGGAATTAGAGGGCTTGCCCAGGGTGGCCTGGCTCATGAGAGCCATCCACGTTTCCTAAACTGTATGAGGACAGGAGAGGATCGGTATTTAGGGAAATGCTAAATAAATTGGACCCAGCCCTGGTCCTAGTGCCTCCTGTTGAGCCAGAGAAGGCCCTGTATCTCTTTGTTGTGTGTCTCTAACTTACTGTTACATCCTTGATACACAGCATTTCTCCCTGTGCTGTGTTGATTCTCTTCTTGCCAACCGCTGTCGGTAAGCTTGGAACACCTGCTGGACGCCTGTTACCATGCCGTGTATATTTTCACTACTTATTTAATTTAATCTTTACATTGGTCTTGAAGGGCTTTACTATAATCCTCATTTTCCAGGTGGAAAGCTGATTGTCTCTGCAGCACTTGCCACTATTTGAAACTTCCTTGCTGTTTTAAGTGATACCCATGCCGTTTGTTTCCACCATTAGACTGTATGCTCCTTGAGGGCATGTGTCTTGACTTTTTCCTGGCTAGGTCTCCAAATCTGGAATGATGCCAGGCACATAGGCAGCTCTCAGTAGAAGACAGATGAATGAATAGATGAATGAACGAAGGGAACAGGGGTGTGAGTGAGAGGTGACTAACACCCCAGGCTCCTCTGAGCTGAGAGGGAGGCTGCAGCCCCACATGCTGGTATCCTTCCCCCCAGGGGGCATGTCCGTGGTGTCAGGAGGTGATGGGGCTGAGTTTCTCAGCTCATCCTGGGGCTTGAGCTCTGGGAACTCAGATGGCATTCCTGTGCCCGGCCAGCTCCAGGTGGCTCTCACCAACCTTATCCAAGCACATCTTGGAACTGGGACCCAAGAATCTTTCTCCTGAGAAATCCTGGCCCTTTGCCTCATGCAGAAGCTTCTGCCGCTCATTCATCCCCCTTTTGCCCTTCTGCCCACTGCAGCCCTGAACCAGTGGTTCTCGGCCCTGGTTGCACGTGGGAATCACTGGGGAGGTTTTAAGACCCACTGATCCTCAGATCACCATCCTGCCAATTAAATCAGGCTGGCTGGCCACCGGGTGGGTCCCAGGCACCAGCAGTTTCAAGGCTCCCCGGGGCGAGGACCAGTGAGTGGACGTTCATGGCTAGAGAGTGTTGCTGTGGATGGCTGCTTCCGGGTGCGTTCCTCACAAATTCCCACTAACTAGTCCACCACCAGATTTGCTGAAAGGCCCTTTGAGTGGACCCAGGAGGAGAAGGTAAATCTGTGTCTCACCACTCAGGGGACAAAGCCTCATCCCGACTCCTCTCCATCTCTAGACCCCTTCAAGCCCACCTAAGCGTCTTTGCATATTTATAGATTTTCAGGTTTCTAGAAATATTGAAACTTGGTTATTAACTCCGGAAACTCTGGAAAATGGGCAGGGTGTTTGGGAAGAAATCTCATCCCAGGAGGGTGCTCCTTCCATAAAGTTGTTGGGGAAACACAGCACCCGCTCTGCCCCCGCCGCCTTCCTCTTCACTGGCAAGTCTTGCGTCAGGAAGGGTCCATATGGGCTGGAAGCTCCAGCAGCAATAGTCAAACCTGCCACTTGCTGGGGTCTCCACACGTGACCAGGGCTGTGCCTCGCAGGAGCATCTCTGAAATGGGCTCTGCCAGCATCACCAACTGACCCATGAAAACACCGGGGCCCAGAGAGGTTAATTAACCTCACACAGCCAGGAAGCAGTCCCACCAAGATTCCAGCCTGGTTCTTCCACACTAGGGCCTCTGCCCTTTAAACCATTGCTCTGTTCAGAGGGTCGAGGGTCCAGGTGAGGGGGTAGTGGGCCCTCAGCCAGCGTTCTGAGTGACTGCGTGAATAAGAGGATGAAGAGAGCTGTATTGAAACCCTTGTGCCTCTAACTTAAGTGTTTTTCTTCTTCCAGCACAGGTGGTAAATCCTAATGGGATGGTGGGGAAGGGCTGCCTCTGTACTGGTATTCTATTTGGGTTTTACAACATAAATGTTCAGCAGCCAAAGGTGGGATGTTTTCACAGAGACATTTGGCGTTCTAGCAGGTGGGACAGGTGGGACTTATCAGAGGGCTGGGGGTCCCGAGTGTTGTCTTAACACCTATAAGCTGAGCAGAAACCACCCATTTCAGCCTGGCCCACACCCCACTCCTTCCTCATCTCCTCTCTGTTCCTCAAGACACACGGTGCCCCGAGGACGCCCCGGCTTTGGGGTTCAGCCACCCAGACACCCATGTGCCATTCTCTGACTTGGAGAAGATGGGGGTCGGGGAGCAGCAGTGGGGACGGGGATTCAGGGAATCGAGGTTTCACAGCTGATGATTGGCGGGGCCGGCGTGAGAACTAATGCACTTTGGGGGACTTCTGTCCCAGTCCCTCCCAGGCCCCTGAAAATGCCCGCAATTCATTCTCCTCCAACAGGTGGTATCGGGGTGGATTAGAGGAGGAAAGCTTGAGGGACGGGAGACCAGCGGGGTCACATCCCTGGGCCTCAGTTTGTGCATCTGGTAAACGCAGTAATCTAGAATTACCCCCAACACACATGCACATGCACTCATGTACACACAAGCAAACACACATGTACACGCACGCACGTGCGCACGCGCGCACACACACACACACACAAACACACACACACAGAGCCAGCTCAGGCCTGGCAGGAGCCGGGAGCTGAATGGACTCCCGCTGTAGGAGGCTGGCAGCTTGGAGCTGCAGACGTGCACACACACATGCATGCACACACACACGGGGAAGGTTTAGTGAAGCGTAATCAACACTCAGAGGATGCTTTGGTCACTATTGGTGGAAATTCCAGTGCATTGAAAGACTGGACAGTCATTGGATCCTAAGCATTAAATTATCACCTATCTTGGAATTAAGGAAAACGTGGCCCCTGGTGATCTCCTGCTACCGCTTCCTCTGCGGGTGGTTCCTCACGGGTTTTGTGGAGGCTGGGACGTGACCTGACCTCTCAGCTCTCACCCCTCATCTGAGAGCCTGGACGCCCATCGCGTCCCCCACTTCGCAGTTAGCTGGCAGTCGCCCCAGAGGCCGCCAGCCCAATGCTGGGGATCCTGATTCCAGGATGCACGGGTCTCCTTCACAGCCCCCAGAGGCTGTCTCAGAAGACAGGAAAGAGGGGACATTGTGTGCGGCTGCCAGAGACGGCGGCCGCTACCTTAAAATATTCCAGTCACATCGCCGGCGGCAAAGCCGTAACCCGGGTGCATTGTAACAGAGGCAGAATTTCATTTTGTTTTTGAAATGCTGTTATTACACACTCAAGGAACCCACAAAGGCACCTTGGCAGGACAGGATCAAATAAATACCTGAACTCCGAGTGCCGCAACATTTACTTAGCAAATGACATTTTAATGTCGCCAGTCGAATTTACATACTAATTAAAATTTCCCTTTAAAACATGGAGACGTCTGGCCTCTCCGCCTACCCACGGTGACAAAGATTAAAAGACTTTTTATTACGTCCTGTCAAACGGAGCTCACTGGGAGAGGTGGGAGCGCGGTGGCCCTGTCCCCGCCGCTTGCGGCGACTCGAGTGTGGCCTCGGGCACCCCCTGCCCCCCAGTCGGGTGTCGCCTGTAAGGAGTTGAGGCGGGTGGACGAGAGACGTAGTGTCCGGCTCAGCGCCTCCAGGGAACACTGCTCCTGGGCGTCAGTGGTCCTGGCATAATTTAAAAACATTCCAAGGCCACCCTGGCAGGAGAGACCCCGGAGGTTTCATTTTGCCTCTTCCCTCTTTCTTTCTCCTTTTCCCAAGGTTGCTTTTGGCCGAAAGGAGTGATTCTTTGAGTAGCAGCCCCTTCCGGGTGCTGGACAAGTCAGGGGGATCCAGGTGCCCCCACTGGTACCTACGGCCACGCTGGCCTGCCATCAGCTTTGCTCTTGCACCAGGAAAGCCTCCTTTTCTCAAAGCCTGTTCTCGGGTGGCTCTGCCTCATGGGTCCCCGACCCTCTGCTCAGTCACTGGATGAATATGTATTGAATACTTGCAGTGGCCGAGCAGTGTCCCAGGAAGCCTGGCGGACCCCTCTCCCACGAAGCTAGCGTTTCAGCCAGGAAGATGGACATCCTGTTCGCGAGATGATCTCAGAGTGGGAAGTGCTGTGATGATGGCAGAAATTCCTGTGCTGCAAGTATTATACATCCACCACCACCGTCACTCCCATTTCACAGATGAAGAAATGGAGGCACAGATATGTTAAGTAACTTGCCTGAAGTCACACAGCATATAAGTGACCCTCTCAAAATTAAGCCCCCAAATATCTTCGTGACTCCCTCTCATAAGTAATTACAAGGAAAATCAGATGGGTTCTTGGGATAGCGAGTGTCTGGGGTACCGGCCTGCTTTATTTCTTTTTATTTATTTTTTAAGTAAACTTTAATAGAAGTATAACTCACATTTGGAAAAGTGCGGAAACCATAAGCATTCAGTTCTGTGAGTCTTCACTACGTGACCGAACCATGTCATCACCCTCCACGTGAAGAAAAAGAACCACCCAGCCCCAGGCTGACCCCCAGGCCGCATCCCCGCCCCTACGATCACCTGTCCCCAGGGATTAGTTTTATCTCTTCTTGAATCGTACGTAGAGGGAACCACGCTGCATGTGCGCTCCACTGCGCCTGGCTTCTCTCAAACATAAGTCTATGAGGTTTGTCCATGACGTAGGTGTCAGCGATCATTTATTCCGTCGTATGAAATACGGGCACGCCTCGGAGACATTCGGGTTCATTCTCAGACCTCCACAATCAAGCAAATATTGCAGTAAAGCAAGTCACATGAATTTTTTGCTTCCCCAGTGCATATAAAAGTTTACACGATACTATAGTCTATTAAGTGTCTAATAAAACAATTACAGGCCTTAATTTTAAAATACTTTATTGCTAAAAGATGCTAACCGTGATCAGAGCCTTCAGCAGGTCGTAGCAGTAACATCAAAATCACTGATCACAGGTCACCACGACACATATAATAATAATGAACAAGCTTGAAATATCGCGAGAATTACCAAACTAGGGCACAGAGACATGACGTGAGGAAACGCTGTTGGAAAAAATGGCTCTGATAGATTTACTCAGTGCAGGGTTGCCACCACCCCGCAATACGTAAAAAAACACAATTATCTGCAAAGCTCAATAAAGTGAAGCGCAATAACATGAGGGCTGCCCATACACCATAATGTACCCTTTTCTGAGGGGTGGGCGTTTGGGTTGTCTCCAGCTTGGGGCTATTGGAATGGTGCTCCTAGGAACTTCTCGTACACGTCCTGTGGGCATGTACGTACACCTGTTGGGTCCACGCCCAGGAATGGGACTGATGGACCCAAAGTAAATACGTTTAGCTTTACTAGATGCTGCCAAACCATTTTCCAAAGTCAAAGCATTTTACGCTCACACCAGCATGTAGTCCCTCCACATTTTAGCCCACACTCGGCGCTGCCTGGGTTTTAAAGTCGAGTCAATCCAGTGGGCATGTGTGGCATCTTACTCTGGCTTTGATTTTCATGTCCTCGTGGCTGAAGAGGTGAATCCCCTCTGGTACGTTGCTTGTCTGCTGGAATGTCCTCTCTGCCTTTGCAAGTCTTTCCCCCATCTTTCTTGTGGGTTGTCTAGTTTTTTCTTACTGGTTTGTAGGGATTCTTTATATATTCTATACATACAAATCTTTTGTTGAATATCCGTATTGTGGGTGTTTTGCCCCACTCTGTGGCCTGCCTATTACTCTCTTAATGGGTTCTTTGATGGCTAGTTCTTATAATGTAGTCGAATTTCACAGTCTTTTCCTTTTTGGTCAATGCTTTTTGTGTCCTACTTCTGAATTCTCTGCCTCCCCAAGTGTCAAGATCATTTCCTACGTGTTCATCTTGAAGCCTTATTGTTTTACGTTTAGATTCACACACACTCTTAGAGTTGCTTGGCATTTGGAGTGAGGGAGGCGGGTTCAGAGAAAGCCCCTCTGAGTCGGACAAGCCAGAGCCCGTTCCGGGCCGGGGCAGACTGACTGGTTTTCGGTGAGGGAGAGGCGGGGAAGGGAAGGCGGTCTCTCTCATGGGACACTGGGAAGCCACTGCAGGTTCGAAGCAGAGCGAACAAGACCTGGCTTAATTAGGTTCAGAGAAGATGCTTGGGCTGCTGGGTGGGGAACTGTTTGTAAAACTGAAGGGTCTGGGACTCCCCTGGTGACACAGTGGTTAAGAATCCGCCTGCCAATGCGGGGGACATGGGTTCGAGCCCTGGTCGGGAAGATCCCACATGCCATGGAGCAACTGAGCCCGCGCACCACAACTACTGAAGGCCATGAGCCTAGAGCCCGTGCTCCGCAACAAGAGAAGCCACCGCAATGAGAAGCCCGCGCACCACAACAAAGAGTAGCCCCCGCTCGCCGCAACAAAGACCCAACGCAGCCAAAATAAATAAATTATAATTTAAATAAATAAATAATTTAATATTAAATTATAAATAAATAATTAAAAAACCAAAAACCCTGAAGGGTCTGGTATGTTTGAAGACCAGCCAGGCCTGCTCCTGGCTCCTCTGATGACATCACCTCTGAATGTCCTGCTTGACCCACTGGTGTCTCCTCCCCTCCTGGGGCACCCTGACCAGGGGTCTCTCTGCTCTTTCTCTGCCCCAGGCTGGCTCAGCCTGGTCTGTCCAGGGATCCAATCACATTCTCCATCCTCCGCTCTCCCCTGGCAAGTCCGTTCTCCCCCTCCCGCAGTATTTGAGGGTCACCCAAACCTTCCCCATCAGTCGCTCTGAAGTCCCTCTTCTCCTTTTCAACATTTTCATTCATCCAGCTGCTGTGTCCCCTCCCCTGAAGGAAACAACCACTCCACGAGGGAGATGGAGTTTCTCCTCCTCCAGGTAACATCTGCCTGATCCTGATGGGTTCCTGCCCCAGCCATCCATGAAGTAGCACAAACACATTCTCCCAGGGACTCGGTCTGAGAAAGGTGTCGACGGGAGCCCTGGGGAAGCCGCCAGCAAGTATTAGATGCTGAGATGTCATGCGGCGGGCCCGGACGTCCACGATGTGGAGTGAATCTTCACAGAAGGAGGCAGAGCCCCGCTGTCCCAAGGGCTTTTCCACTGGCAGACAAGACCCTCACAGCCCAGCTTCGGGGCAGTGAGCCACTTCTGTCAGCCAAGAGATACATCGTAGCGACAGATGACCAGACAGGGGTCCTCTGCTTGCCAGAGAAGACCCAGCTTTCAACCGTGAAGCTAAGTCCGCATCCATCCCCATCTGGTCTCACATCCAGCATCCTCCCATCGAAGGCGAGCTCCAGGCTGGGACCATGTACTGAAAAGAAACGGCAGTTTTTCTGGTCTCAGAGATCCACGCTCCCCACCCCCAGCCCCTGCCCCAACACACACACATTCTAGAATGCTTCATTCCTACTAAACATAGTATTTTTCCTAATTTTCTTAACTGATGTTCTTAAAAATATAGGTCTTGCATTAGGGATTAGAATTTTCCAGCAGTCCCATGGGTAACAAAAACCAGCTGAGAGTCTGTTTTGGAAAAATAAAAGACCGCAAGGAAAGGCTCTCCAAAACACAAAACCAGAAGAAAGTCTCTGCCCCAGAAGTCCCACAGACGTGCTGTTTATCTGTTTGCTTTTACTCAGAAGAGGGCTTTAGAAGAGCAACGTCTCTTGTGGGAGGATTTGCAGATGTGATGAGTGGGGGCAGATGTGGCGTTATTTAAATGTCTGAAAGTATTGTCTTCTCTGCCAAAGCTGAGGAACCCCTGTTCTGGCTCTGTCTTGCTGCATAACGAACTACCCCAAACATCCTGGCTTAAAATAACAATTGATTACAATGTATCCGGGTTCTGTGGGTGGGGCAGACAAGGCACAGCAGGGATGCACATGTCTGGGATGCCAGCGGGGCTGACTCCAATGGCTGGGGCTGGCCAGGCATCTCTCCCTTGCTCTCTCTACACCGCTCTCTATGTGGATCGTTTGGGCTTCCTCACAGCATGGCAGCCCGAGGGTAATCGGACTCCTTGCATGGCGGCTCAGGGCTCCTGGAAGAAGGATGTGGAAGCTGACAGTCCTCTTAAAGGCAAGGCCCGGAGCAGACAATCTCTTTCACCATACCAAGAGGTCAAGTGATCACAGACCAGGCCAGATTCAGGAGGAGGCAACATGGAGTTTACATCAAATGATTAGTAGCCATCTGTAATCCCCACGACCCTGAACCTCTCGGTACGTGGGAACTTGCAGAACAGAAATGGCAAATGACAAGAATCAAACCCAAAATAAGTAGAATGATCAAGGTGGGTCACAAAAAACAGAAAGTAGAAAATGCAACACGTTGCCTCCATACGTCCTAGGGAAAAACTAAAAGCCATTCATTCACACATTCATTTACTTATTCACTCATTCATTCAACAAAGGGAGGACCTACTATGTGCGAGGCACTGTTCCAGGTGTTGGAGATACAGCAACAAACAAGCCAGACGAGGCCCTGCTGTCAAGGAACTTAACAAATAATTTGTCAAGAGGGGAAGACATTAAACACATAATTACAAAGATACTTAACTATCAAAAAGCAAAGTCATGGAGTCATAAAACCATGTACGGGGGGATTTGACCCAAGCAGAAGGTCAGGGGATGTTCCTTTGAAGAAAAGCTGTTTGAAATGGACATAAAAGACACGTTGGGGTCTTCTAGGTGAGGAGAGGAGAGGGGAGAGGGCACTCCTGGCAGAGGGAGCCGCTTGTGCAGAGGCTTAGAAGCAGGAAGACAGAGAGACAACCAGGGTGGCTGGAGCTCAGAGTGCGAGAGAGGAAACTGGACATGTCCGGAGCCTGATGGTGCAGCCTGGTAAGAACTTTGTCCTGTCACAAGGACAGTGGTGATTTCTTGGAAGGTTTTAAGCAGAGAAGGACCTAGCCAGACTTGGGTTTTCTAAGCTGATCCTGGAGGCTCAGAGAGGAAGCTGGGAGACCCGGGAGGAGCTGGCTTGCTCCAGGCGGGTGGGGTGAAAAGGGAGAGCATTTGGGAGGTAACACTGACGGTCCTTGTTGATGACACAGAGCCTGGTCACGGCAGTCTCCCATTCATATTTGTGGAATAAGTGAAGAAATGAATGAATGGGTTAGAGTCAGACATGAGAGGGAGGCTTCAGGGTAGACCCCCAGGTTTGGGGTTTGAGCCCCGAAGTGGGTTTTAGAGCTGTGGGTGCAGCAGCTCGGTGGGAGGAGGAAGGGAAAGCTGAGCTCAATCTCAGACCCTGTGGGTTCCTGGGGTCTCGGGAGCAGCCACCTCTCCGCCCGCAGGCTGAGGCTCTCTCAGGGGTCTGGGGTCACTGGATGCTTTATTTCTGGGCATCAGCACTGAGCCGGGTGCCTGGCTGGATCGTGGCTCCCCTCGGGAGGTGTCCTAGGAAAAGGAACGGGGAGGAGACCGGGAGGAAGCTGTAGCTTCCCCAAGGGGCAGACTGGCATCTTGGTGTCTCCTGGACGGAGCCGAGCCTCCAGCCCCCACATCTGATGACGCTCAACGGGGAGCACACCCAGCCCTGGGCCTCCAGCCTTAATTATATCCGAGACTGTTTACAGTGTCTAATTATCGCCATTAATTGACTGCGGGAGGCCACGCGTCCCCCGGCTTTCTGACACTATGATCCACCATCCTGCATGGCTGCCTGCAGCGGCAGGAAGGAGAGGTAGCTGGGGTCTGGCTTTATTTTATTACCAGGAGATATTATTTCTGTGACTTTCTACAAGGAGGGGAAACAATAGTAATCATCAGATAAACCAAAAGAAACGCACACAAACACACACACACACAAAACAAAAACAAACCCCAATTCATTGTTTGAATCGTATTCTACACATAGGAAATAGTTTCTGCCTTCCACGGCGCTCCCCCTCCCTTCCTCCTTCTTTTCCTCCCTTCCTTCCTGTCTCTCTAATCTATTTTTCCACATCTACATCTAGAAAAGTTCAGGAGTCTTAGTTTTGTCATTTCTATCTATCCAATCTATCTGTCTGCATACTTGTCTATACTGGTCTGTGAGCCTTAGTTTTCTCATCTGAGAAGCGGAGGACAGTAGGCTTGTCATGGAAATTAAATGAATATAAACGTTTCCCATGTTCCTGGCGTGTGTGTGTCCTAAAGACATGCAGGACGTTACCTAGATCGTCACGGACACAGGTCCTGTCTTCTGGGTCCTGCTCAGGAACTGACACATCTGTCAGTTTTGAATTTGGAGCGTTCACATCTCAGGGGTGGAGAGTGTGGCACGTGCTCTGAGCTCTCCGTGGAAGAGAAATGGTTTCAGGACAACAGAAAGTCTTCATTCACGGCTTACCTGCTCGGGGCCTCACAGCCAAGCGAGCGCAGAACGAGCTGGGCGGACCTCAGCCCGTTATCCGTAGGACCCTCCTTACGCCTGTAGGAGGCTCTTACCTCCACGGCAGGTCAGGCTGTTTATGCCTCTTTGCAGATGAGCCAGCAGCTCTCTGTCAAGGTGAAAGTGAGGTTAGGGTCGCGCTGCTGGCCGGGGCAGGGAACAAGGGATCCAGACCTGGAGCCACGCCTTTGGACTCCTGGTCCAGCGCTCCGTCCGTGAGCCACATTAGGCTCGGGAGACATGCCCCATATGCTCTCATTACCAAATATATCCACCCAGAAGCTGAGGTCTCCCCAGAATTGTCCCTCGAGGAAGAAGGCGTCCCCCTGCCTGGGGACTCACGTGTCCCCAGGTGGCCAGGTTCCTTCTTGATTGCCCTACTTGGACCCTCAAGGCCGACGGCTATGGAAGTTGTGTGTGTGTGGGGGGGGCACAGAGGATGAGACAGGTCAGGGGTGATGCGGCAGGCTCCGTCTCTTCACCTGTGTGATGGGAATGCTAATGAGACCATCTCATGCCGTGACTGCCTGTGGTCCATGGGAGCCTTCCATTCAGGTGGAGTTTGAAAAGGAGGTTCTTTTCCGCTTCCACCATCAGACAAGTGAGGATGAGCTAGAGCGCAGGGAATGACCTCTCGTTAACCCCTCCGTCTAAATCCAGCCTCAGAAAGCCTATGGATTTGGACAGGATCGCAGGCCTGTGCTCTGGCTGACGTCTGGGCACTTAGAGATGCCCTGGGTGAAGTGTTCACACGCTTCTCCTCTCTCCTTTCCAGACCCTTTTCCTGGGTGGGCTGCCCCTGAGGGTTTCTCAGGGCCCTGGAAGGAAACTCCTCTAAAGACACTGTGTGTTCCCCCCTCCGCCATCTAAAACGTGTTTGCCGCACTCGGCAGCAATGCCCTGCTCTGGGCAGTATTTCACTCGAGAGAAAACAGCTCTCAAGTCCTACCGTGTTTCGTGGGGTCAGACTGTGAACGCGCCAGCAGCCAGCCTGGGGCACATATTTCAAGTTGTGTAATTAGACTAATGATAGTAACTGGATTCACTGACACTTTTTGAAATTGGACTCTATGTTCTGTTATTAACACCCCCATTCTACAGATGAGGAAACTGAGGCTCAGAGAGGTAAAGTACCTCCCTCAAATTTACCAGCTGCCTCCACTTCTTGGCAGCCTCCCAGCCAGGAGGCCCCGTGGAGGGACCAGGAGGGGAATCAGCATCTCCTCTCCTGCTCAGAAGGGGCGTGGTCTGCAGCCAGGGTTCCCTGGGCCCCTGTCCCCTGCCCCATCAATGAATTAGTGAAGTAGAGCCTGCCAGGGGCGTCAGAGCTCATGGCAAGCTACAGGTGGAAATGCCAACTGCCACGTGGGGTCGCATTAGAGGGGATGTGGTAGTTCGTCATTTATTTCAGGAGTGGTTATTTTTTTCTTTTTTTTCCCATCAGTGTCTCTGGAAGCCAAGGTCCTGCCAGCCCCTGGATGAGGCTCTCCCTGGGGGGAGCCTGGGACACTCCAGAGCATTCGGGGTCCTGGCCAGACCAGTGAGGTCTGAGGGTCCTACAGACCATGTTCGTGGCCAGTTTGGACACCCACACCCCCCTCCCCCCATGAAGCACCATTGCTTCTCCAGCCCTGCTTGAATGAAGAGCTGATGACTAGTTTTGAAAGGAAGTCCTATATAGTGCAAAATGCTCTTCCAAACTTGAACAAAGCCAGACATCTGCTGGAGGATGTCGGTTTCCCTGAAGGAGGGGAGAATCATAGCTGGGTGATGACATGGTCTAAGACCGCCTGCAGCGTGACCCCCCTTTCGGAGGTCAGCCTTCACCATCTCTGCTCCTTCTCTGCCGGGACTGGGCCGTCCTGAGTCATTCCCACAAGAAGCCGTGGGGTCAGGAATCAGCACCTCTGAATTGGAGCTTCTGCCTTGTGATACCTGCTGGGGGTTCATAATTTAAATCACCATTCCTTTCACCCGACCAATGGGACAGTGAGCTCATCCAAGGGGACCCACGTCTTAGTCTTCTAGGGTCCCCATGGCCGGCATCACTTCTGGCCCTGGGGGTCTGGTGAGCAAATGCAGACTGAGAGAAGGAATGCCCATTGCCAGGTTTGGACCTGAGACCCCGGGCCACCGTGAGTAACGGGGTGAGCCTTGTGTGCCTGGCGAGGTTCAGTCTCTAATTAATAAAATGAAAGACAGGGAGGGGAAAAGGGAAACAAGGAAATCGTAAAATCAATAGGCAACTGACATCAAACTTTACTATGCTATCTACGCTATTGAAACACCACAGAGTCTGGGTCTGAAAACGTTAGCATTTCCAAAGTGCTTGAGTACGGAAAGAGGAATTTCACTCCGCATTAGATCACTGAGCAGTCGCTGAAATTTCTGCCTTTTGCTGCCTAGACAATAAGTCCTTCCTGACATCCTTATGCATGGAGCTGTCTGGGGGCCGTTTCCAAAAGCCACGAATAGAGTCAAGAAGTAATTTCCCGCCTTGGGTGCTGGTTCTCGAAAACTGACTTGCGGCTGCTTTTCAATTTCTAAGTCAGGTGACAATGTAATTACTGATGTCAAGTGAGATTTTTCTTTTCTGAAAGGAAGACCCATGGACCTTGGAGAAGATCAGGTGGAGGGTGCAGATCCCAAGTCCAGGCAGTTATCCCCATTTGGGGCATTCTGGGAGAAACCACCGCTGTAGCACCCAGTTGCAGCAAGAATCCTGCTGAGACTCCTCACCCTCAACGTCTGATCCCTTGGATATCTGACTGGGCTCCTCCTCCCCCATCATCCCCCAGGCAATATCCGATCACTCCTGGCCTGCCTGCAGCAAGAATCCTGTTGGTTCAGTTTAGCCAGAATCCCCCTTACGCTGTTTCCTCTTAGTGAGTTTCCATCCTCAGACCCCACCCCGCTCCTTGTCTGTAATTCCCCACTGGCCCTTGCTGTGGTCGGAACTGAGCCCAGGTCTCTTCTCCCCTATTGCAATAGTTCTTGAGTTTTTTGTTTTTACCATTTCAACAGTATCTTGGAGTCCTGAAGGTTTTAATATCTTTGAGAACCCTCAGTAGAAATGTACCCCTTCTGTTTCCATCCTTTGGCAAAGCATGCCATAGCTGACCCCCTACCCTGAGAACTCACAGAAGGTCCCTCTCATTCTTCTCTGCTGAATTTGCAAAAGCTCCGAGACTTTCAGGCTGCACCAACGTCAGGCAGAGGCCAGTGGCCAGGACCATGGAAGTCACAGGAAAGGTGATGCTGCCCTTTCTCAAAGCCCGGCACAGCCAAGCACACAAAATGCTGTTCGGTTCTCAGGGGAGGGGCCCCGTGGGCAGCCTGGTGGACGCCTTGTCCTTGCCAACTGAGTCTGCCAAAACAAAACAGGGACATTAACTTATGTGAGCAGACGTGCGCTCACGGCGCCAGATCAGAAGGCGCCGACGTCCTGTGTGGGTGCGTACCCAGAGGAAACGTGGACCGAGGGAGGGGTGCTCTCGTCAGCACCGTTGGCTATTTATAGCCAGGCGAGGGTATCAGACCCTCCAGTCACGGCAAGAAGCTTGGCCAGCAGGGGAAGGATCCAGACCCAGGCCAGGCAGGGCAGAGGGGGGCGGGCAGAAGGGGCCAGGAGGACTTCAGTCCTGGCCCCACAGGTCTTCCTAGTTTGCGAAACCCGGAATGAAACATGCAACTCACGTGGATATGTCTCCAGGCTGGTGGATGCGTAGATTTCTGCAACCTTTTAATTCTGCCGGTCAGATCCCCGCCTGAAACATCATTTTAGCCGAGCCGGACGGGCTGCTTTCTCAGGGCTAGTCAGTCTGGATCCATCTCACCTGCTGTGATGAAGCAGAGAGGAAATGAATTGTGGACAAAGGCTGGCTGTCCTCGGGCCTCCCTCCTGAAAAGGAGCCGGGTGGCGGCCGACTCGGGACTGAGGCTAAGTCGCACAGCTCCGCTGCTGCAGGCGGCAAACACCAACAGTCCCCAGGGAAGAAGGGTTTTGTGATTCTCTATGTTAACCGTGAGCAAGGTGGTCGCTGTTTTTTAACCAAGCATATTTTTAAAGGGCATTTAATGGGACTGCGCCCGCCGTATACCTATAAACTGTGTGTGACAGCACACCAGCTCCAGCGAAATGAGATATACAGGACTCCAAACAAATAATCATATCTGACAGGCAATTTCTCCAATAAATCCAGAGAAAGATGTCCCACTGGGTAGAAGACAGCACACACAGAGCTCCCAACAAACACTGGCACGATCGAGGCGGGGAGCGGGGGGTGAGGTTCGTGTCCGTGCTGGCTTGGGGCTGCGGGGAGAGGGAGATTCATTAGGAACTTAAAAGCGCAGACGTGGGTTTCCCTGGTGGCGCAGTGGTTGAGAGTCCGCCTGCCGATGCGGGGGACACGGGTTCGTGCCCCGGTCCGGGAAGATCCCACGTGCCGCGGAGCGGCTGGGCCCCGTGAGCCATGGCCGCTGAACCTGCGCGACCGGAGCCTGTGCTCCGCAACGGGAAAGGCCATAGCAGTGAGAGGCCCGCGTACCGCAAAAAAAAAAAAAAAAAAAAAGCGCAGACATGATCAGCCTTCCACTCACCACCCAGGCATCTTTCTGGGCACGGGTTGGTTTGAACATTCGCCCCAATGAGCCATGGGGAGACCTGTGGGAAACTGCTTTCTTGCAAGTGGCTGTTGGCAAAATGGGGTTCCTGGACCCTGGGGAGAGGCCTCCTTGTGCTCAGAAAGTCAGTCTGTTGCCCCTCTGCTTAAGAACCAAGTTGCAGAAGGAATCTCACTGGCCCGGCTATGTGCCTGCCTTTCTCTGGGGGAGCGTGGGGCCCCTTCTCACAGCTCCATTGGGCAGCAGGAGCACAAACAGCTGCTCCGTTCGAGCAGGTCGATCCCTTGGTCCTTGGATGCTGCCTGGGTAATCCCCCTCCTCCACCCCAAGAGTTCCAGTAAATCCTCTTTCACCTAGGTAAGCCTTGGCTTTCTGATGCTTGCAACCCAAGAACCACAACTGGTATAATCTATGAGCCTCATTTTCCTCATCTGTGAAATGGGCATAATAGCCTCCAGTGATGATTATTATTGGTGCTTCCTAGATCTCTGTGGCAAGTGCGAGATCAGAGGTTCTCAAACTTTTGTGCTGAGGACCGCTTTAGCCTTTTAAAAACTGCTGAGGATTCCAAAGAGCTTTTGTCCAAGAAGGTTGCATCTATCAATATTAATGGTGTCAGAAATTAAAACTAACACATCTTTAAAAGGCAAGAATCACAAGCACACATTCCATTAGCTGGCAGAGCTATGATGTCATCATGCAGCTGCTAGAAAACTCCATTGCACTCTCGTGAGAATACGAGGGTGAAAAAGACAAATGATTCCGGACATTTGTTTGGACATTTGTATTATTTAGGATAATTGTTTTGACCCTGTGAACCCTCTTTGGAGGTCTCAGGAACCACCAGGGGTCCCTGGACCACACTGTACTCAACCCACAATCACATCCCCACTTTCTGCAGTGGGTTCATTACGCACCTTCCAATATGCACACTGTATCTGAGGGGTGCATTTCTTAATCTAGGGCATCTCAAACTCTAGCTTGTGAAAGAATCCCCTGGAGAGCTAGAGGGAGCACGGATCTCAGACCCCGCCCCCAGGGATTCTGACTTAGTAGGTCTGGGTGGGGCCCAAGGGTGAGCATTTCCTACCAGTTCCCAGTCTGTGGACCACACTTGGAGCAGAACTGTGCTGACCTAGAAACTCAGTCCACACACAGACAAAACTGCCTTTCTAAAAAATCTTTAAATCACCTTACATCTGACTCTGAGCTCCTGTCACTCATGGCTGGAGGCAAATTCAACCTTGGTCATCCCAGGACGTGCAAAGGCCCTGGGGTCTTGCACAGAATCGAGTATATGTGAGCCCTTCTTATCTTCAGTCCATGCCAGCCGCCCCTGAGGTGCTCATTGCCAAAGCCCCTGTGGCTCTTGGAATTTGGGAGGGCCCCCAAATTCTTAGAGTTTCTGTGCCTCACTTGGGGCCCAGGGCCTTGCCCAGATGGACCATGCTGTCTGGCTGCTTGTTCCAGCAAGTTAAACTTCCAACAGGCCCCCTCCCCTGCTGGGCGTCCTGACCCCAAGTCAGAGAAGGGTGAACATGACAACCTGTGATGCAAAGAAAGGTCATCCCTAAGCTACCCCGGGATTTGTAAATCCAGACAAGCAAACCAATACCTGGGGTGAATAAAACCCCAACGAAAATGTGTTTATGTAGGATCTCCCAGAGTAGCCATACTGCTTTACATCCCCACCAGCACTATGTGAAAGGCCCAGTTTCTCTGCATCCTTGCCAGCATTCAGTGTTGTCACTATTTTTTAATTTTAGCCATTCTGATAGTTGTGTAGTTTTGCATCACTGTGTTTTTTTTTTTTTTTTTTTGCGGTACACGGGCCTCTCACTGCTGTGGCCTCTCCTGTTGCGGAGCACAGGCTCCTGATGCGCAGGCTCAGCGGCCATGGCTCACGGCCCAGCCTCTCCGCGGCACATGGGATACTCCCGGACCAGGGCACGAACCTGAGTCCCCTGCATCAGCAGGCGGACTCTCAACCACTGCGCCACCAGGGAAGCCTCCATCACTGTGGTTTTAATCTGCATTTTCCTGATGGCTGATGATGTTGAATACCTTTTCATGTGCTTGTTTGCCATCTGTATAAATCCTTTCCAGTGAAATGTCTCTTGACCATTTTCTAATTAAATGGTTTTTCTATTGAGTTCTGAGACTTCTTTTTTAAAAAAAATTTTCCCCCAGAGTATTGTTTATCTTTTAAAGTTGCTTAGTTTTTTGCTTTGCTTTATTTTTATCATTATTATTTTGTTTTGGCTGTGCTGGGTCTTCGCTATTGTGCACAGGCTGCGTGCAGACTGTCTCTAGCTGTGGCGAGCGGGGGCTACTCTTTGTTTGTTGCGGTGCACAGGCTTCTCACTGTGGCGGCTTCTCTTGTTGCGGAGCAGGACTCTAGGCGCGCGGGCTCAGTAGTTGCGGCTCACGGGCTCTAGAGCACAGGCTCAGTAGCTATGGTGCCCAGGCTTAGTTGCTTCGTGGCATGTGAGATCTTCCCGGACCAGGGCTCGAACCCGTGTCCCCTGCACTGGCAGGCGGATTCTTATCCACTGCGCCACCAGGGAAGTGCCTTGCTTTGTTTTATTTTAATTAATTTTTTTTTTTACTTTAAATATAATTAACCTACAAGACTGTGTTAGTTCCAGGCGTACAATGTAGCAATTCAGTATTTCTATACATTACAAAATTGAGAGTTCTCTCTGTGTCCCAGGTACTAGTCCTTTGTCAACTACATAGTTTATAAATTTTTCCTGCAAGGTTTTTCATCGTCTTAAGAGAGTCTTTTGCAGAACAAAAGTTTTTAATTTTGACCAAGTCCAACAAACTGATTTTTCCTTGTATGGACCGTGCTCCTGGTGCCCTGGCCAGACATTGAGGAACTTTATCTGCTCTGGACTCCTTTTGGCACCTCCAACAGGCCACGCCCTCCCTACCAAGCTTCTTTGCGCTGTGGGTGTTTTCTTGGCTTAGAACTCTGGCAAATCCTTAAAAAATGATATATATATTTATCACACGACCAAATAATTGCATTTCTGGACACTTGTTCCGAGAAATGAAAACGTACGTCCATACAAAAGCATGCCCATGATTATTTCCAGCAGCTTTGTTTGTTATAGTCAAAAACTGGAGACGTCCCAAATGTCCTTCAATGGGTGAATGGTTAAACAAATAAAAAGAATAAAAAGAAACGAATTCTTGGTATACACAACAACTTGCGTGGATCTCAAGGGCCTTTTGCTGAATGAAAAAAACCAAGCTTGAAAGGTCACATATTGTGTGCTTCCATTAATGTAAGTTTCTTGAAATGACAAAATTACAGAAACAGAGAACAGATGAGTGGTTCCCAGGGAGAGAGGGGAGGGGGAGTGGTGTGACTCTGCAGGGAGAACTTTGTGATGATGGAACCGTTCTGTGTCTAGATCATGATGGCAATTCCATGAATCCATACGTGGGGTAAAGTTGCATAGAACTAAACACACACGTACACACACACACACACACACACACACACACGTGCACGTAAAGCAGGTGAAATCTGCAATAACACCAATGTCAATTTCCTGGTTTTAATTTTTTTTTTTTTTTTTGCGGTACGCGGGCCTCTCACTGTTGTGGCCTCTCCCGTTGCAGAGCACAGGCTCCGGACGCGCAGGCTCAGCAGCCATGGCTCACGGGCCCAGCCGCTCCACGGAATGTGGGATCTTCCCGGACCGGGGCACGAACCTGCGTCCCCTGCATCGGCAGGCAGACTCTCAACCACTGCGCCACCAGGGAAGCCCCTGGTTTTAATATTGATAATAGCTATGAAGGTGTTACCATTGGGAGAAGCTATACATCAGACCTCTCTGCACCATTTTTGCAAGTTTGATGAATCTATAGTTGTCTGTAAATCGATCTATCAGGGAGAGAAGGCATGGAGCCTTGTAGGGCCTGATCAAACATCTGGAGGCAGGTGTCCACTGGTGGTGGGTTGAACGCCAGGCGTGTGCAAGCATTATCCCTCAGGCTGCTTGGGGGTATGTGGTGGGAGGGGGCCGTGGAAGGAAACAATGAGAAGCGGCTGCAGACGCGTAATCTGGAAGCACTTACTGGGGAGAAGGGACGGGGCTTGGTGGTCCTCTGGAGTGTAATGGTTCACGGGACCAAGAGCTGACCCTTGAAGGTATTTTCCTGCTGGATGGGGAGTTCTAGAAACACAAGAACCTAGGTTTCGGGAATTCCGAGGCCTGACTTAGCACAGAGCAGACAAAGGGCTGTGGGCTGGATTTCTGGAGAGAAGACCAAGACGGGGTGCCTCTCACCTCCACGGCCAGCCCCGCATGACGTGGACGCCACCTGTCTTGATCGCCTCGGAGTCTGATGTGTCCCCCAGAGTAGATGAGCCGTTGCTCTGGAATGCTCCTGGGAGGCCAGGAACAGAAGTCCTGAACCCCGAGTGTACATTCAATACATACGCCTGAGGCCGCCGGCAGCGTTGGGAAGAGGGACCGGAGCTCGCGGCCATATGGGGATGTCGCTGTGGGAAAAAAATATTTATAAAATGGCTTTTCCAAATGTTTAATCTACAGCAGATGCATCTCACATTAATCTGTTTGACTTGGCTTCCGCTGTGCAGAGATGCCGTTTCATCGTGCAGGCCTCCTGGAGCAGAGGAAATGGGGGCTGCTAAGAGATTCCTCTGCTTGTGACTCAACTGGAAAGGGAGGTCTTTGGGGGCGACAACCTGGGGTGGGGGGAAGGGCAGCAGGGAGGGAGGCGCAGGGCCGGGACGAGAAGGGAATGAAGTTCCCCCGCATCCCCCTTGGCTCCCGGGAGGAACCAAAATTTTCATTTTCATGTCATGGATGCTGTGTGTTTAATCTCCCTCCTGGAATAATAAACCGATGGCTGAATCTCTTACTAAAAAGTGATGCCGTCGTGTTAATTACCATCGAGTAATGGGGCCGCACTCCGATTCCTAACTCTGTTATTTCCGTGACTTTCGCAGAAGGGAAAACAGTCCCTTACTGAGCAAGCTTAACATCCTAGATGTTTCTCGAATGGGAAGTGGGAGCACTGATTTCTCCAGCCTTTGCCACCTTCACCATCCCTCGGATCCCGGGATCACCCCCCACCCGAGCCCCTGCCAACCTCAGGGACTTCGCATATTCTGTTGCTTCTGCTGGGAAGCTCTACCCTCACCTCTGCCTTGAGTGACTCCTGCTCTGGGCTTAAGCATCAGCACCTCAGCAAAGCCGAGGTTTGGTAGGTTTGGAACCCTGGGGTCTCCTCCTCACTTGAACACACTCATAACCGCACTTCAACCTTGTGATGCTGCAGTTCTGTCTCCCACACAGGACCTTGTCCACCACTGGTGACACCTGCCTGACACCTGGTGTGAAAGAGCTGCTCAGTTGGACAGACCGAGAGGGGCTGAGTGACACGTGACTCTCAGGTGATTCGTCTCTGAAGACCCGGGTGAGGAAACAACAACAGCAACTGCATTTTCATTAAGATGCTGGAGGTCCTTTAAGCCCCTGGATGATCACTTCCCACCTGGTCTGAGGAGAGAAAAGGGGACAGCACCCCCCTAAGCTCTCCAGGTCCATTTCAGCTGCTCAAGTGTGAAAAGCAGAACAATGGCCCCGAGGTGTCCATGTCCCAATCCCTGGAACCCGTAAACCTGTTCTCTTACATGGCAAGGGGACTTGGCAGATGTGATTACATTAAAGTTCTTGAGATGGGAGGTTATCCCAGTCATCTGGATATCTACCTGGGCCCACTCTAGTTACCTGAATCCCCAAAAGCAAAGAAGCTCGTCACATCACAAATAAATAGGGAAATACAGATCAAAACCGCAGTGAGATACCACCTCATACCCATTCAGATGGCTACTGTTAAACAACAACGAAATAAGTGTTGGTGAGAATGTGGATAAATTCGAACGCTTCTGCTCTGTCGATGGAAATGCGAATTGGTGCAGCCACTGTGGAAAAACAGTATGGCAGTTCCTCAAAAATTAACAATAGAATGACCATATCACCCAGCAATTCCACATCTGGGTATACACCCAAAAGAACTGAAAGCAGAATCTGGAAAGTATATCAATATTTGTACACCCATGTTCGTAACTGCATTATTTACAACAGCTAAAACGTGGAAGCCACCCACGTCCATGGATGGACGGACGGATAAGCAAAATGTGGTCTGTACGTACAACGGCATATTATTCAGCCTTAAAAAATGAAATTCTGACACGTGATACAACATGGATGAACCTGGAGGACATTATGCTGAGTGAGATAAGCTGCTCACAGACAGACAAACACTGTATGATTCCACCTGTAGGAGGAACCGAGGCTAATCAGACTCATAAAGACAAGAAGCAGAATGGTAGTTATCACAGCCTGCGGGGAGGGGCGCATGGGGAGTTACTGATGAACGGATTCAGAGCTTCATTTCTACAAGGTGGAAAGTGTTCTCAAGGTGGATGGGGCTGACGGTTGCACAATAGTGCGATTTGTTTTTTAATAGATCTTTATTGGAGTATAATTGCTTCACAATACTGTGTTAGTTCCTGTTGTACAACAAAGTGAATCAGCCATATGCATACATATATCCCCATATCCCCTCCCTCCAGAGCCTCCCTCCCACCCTCCCTATCCCACCCCTCTAGGTCATCGCAAAGCACTGAGCTGATCTCCCTGTGCTATGCGGCTGCTTCCCACTAGCTAGCTATTTTACGTTTGGTAGTGTATATATGTCCATGCCTCTCTCTCACTTCGTCCCAGCTTACCCTTCCCCCTCCCCATGTCCTCAAGTCCATTCTCTACGTCTGCGTCTTTATTCCTGTCCTGTCCCTAGGTTCTTCAGAACCAATTTTTTTTTTTTTTTAGATTCCATATATATGTGTTAGCATACAGTATTTGTTTTTCTCTTTCTGACTTACTTCACTCTGTATGACAGACTCTAGGTCCAGCCACCTCACTACAAATAACTCAATTTCATTTCTTTTTAAGGCTGAGTAATATTCCATTGTATACATGTGCCACATCTTCTTTATCCATTCATCTGTCAATGGACACTTAGGTTGCTTCCATGTCCTGGCTATTGTAAATAGAGCTGCAATGAACATTGTGGTACATGACTCTTTTTGAATTATGGTTTCTCAGGGTATATGCCCAGTAGTGGGATTGCTGGGTCGTATGGTAGTTCTATTTTTAGTTTGTTAAGGAACCTCCATACTGGTCTCCATAGTGGCTGTACCAATTTACATTCCCACCAACAGTGCAAGAGGGTTCCTCTTTTCACCACACCCTTTCCAGCATTTATTGTTTCTAGATTTTTTGATAACGGCCATTCTGACTGGTGTCAGGTGATACCTCATTGTAGTTTTGATTTGCATTTCTCTAATAGTGATGCTGAGCATCTTTTCATGTGCCTCTTGGCCATCTGTATGTCTTCTTTGGTGAAATGTCTATTAAGTTTGTTTTTTTGATATTGATCTCCATGAGCTGCTTGTATATTTTGACGATTAATCCTTTGTCCGTTGTTTCATTTACAAATATTTTGTCCCATTCTGAGGGTTGTTAATGCCACCTATATATATATATATATATATATATATATATATATATATATATCTTCATTTGAAGATGAAGGACTTCCCGGGAGGTCCAGTGGTTAGGACTCTGTGCTTTCACTGCTGAGGTCCCAGGTTCAATCCCTGGTTGGGGAACTGAGATCCCACAAGCCATGTGGCATGGCAAAAAAAAAAAAAAGGTTAAGATGGTAAATTTTATATGTATTTTAGCACAATTTAAAAAGAATTTTTAAAGTGGAGAGCGTTTGCCAGTGAGAGCAACTTGAGCTCCAAACAAGGGTTAAAGAAATGCACAGTGTGTGGAGTCTACACCCTGCTGCCGGCTCTGAGACACAGCAGCCCACGTGTAGGACGAGGAGCGGAGAGAGGCCCCAGCTGACAGCCAGCGAGGAAGCAGGACAGCAGTCTGCCAACCCCAAGGAACTGAATTCGACCAACAACCCCAACGAGCAGGACACAGATTCTCCCCTAGAGCCTTCACCAGGATCACAGCCCTGCCGACACCTTGGTTTTAGCCCCGAGAGGCTCACTGCAGACTTCTGACCTGCAGAACTGTAGGAGAATAGATTCATATTGTTTAAACTGCCAAGTTAGCATTCATTTATTTAGGGCAGCACAGGAAACTAATACGCCAAAGAAGCCCAGTGTAGGGCAGACAGGGATACACCAGGGACCGGAGCCCTGGCTCAGCCACGAACTGTGCAGCCGCATCCCTGGTCACATGGCTTTGGGGTCCCCAGCCTTACAAAAAAGAGGTTGGCATGAAGTCACATGCTTTTCTTTTTTTTCCATTTATTTGGCAAGAGAGACGTTTTCTTGAGTGATATCTTCTGTGAAAGCCCCCAAATGGGTGCCAGACAAAATATTTTCAAAGGTCTGCTTTGTTTGAAGTGAGGGTAGGGGTCTGGGCCCAGCCTCCCGGGTACCCTTCCCTGGGCCCGGCACCCCCAGCTCTGCAGAGCCCTGGGTCTCCACCTGCTGCATTAACAGGAGACTAGCCTGGGCCTCCCGAGGCCCCTGGCTCTGACACTTCGGATTTGTTGTTTGACAGTCTCGGTCTTCTGGAAATACAAACTTGATCACGCTCCCGCCTCCTCTTTCCTGTTCCCCCGCCACTGCTCTTGGATAAGGTGAAACCCACCAGGTCCAGCTTCTGTTGTTCTCCCACACCCATCCTCAACTCCCAGGGCCAGTCCCTGGGCTTCACATGACGCCGTCTCAGACCCCTGCAGAGGAGGGGCATTTCTTGGCTCTTCCAAGCCCTTTCATTGAGACCAGATGGACACCTGCCCAAGGCTGTCCCTGAAAGGTGCTGGTCCAGCCTTTAAATGAATCTGAAGGAAGAGCCAGGACCGAGAAGCCAGACAGATCCAGTTTCAGTCATGTTTCACCCTATGACCCTGTTCCAACTACTTAAGCTCCCTGAGCCTCATTTGGCTCCTTTGTGAAATGGAGACATTGGTGTCACCTCATTCATGGGCTCATTACCTGTACACAACACCGCAAAGTGTGCGCCCGGCACAGTCCCGGCCCCGGCAATGTTAGCTGCGATTATTATTAACGAGGAGCCTCTCAGCCTTAAACGGCCACTTTCCTACCCTGTTCCCCCTTCAAAACATCTCTTTCAGCCCTAGCTGAGACAGAAATGAGGAAACGAACCTGACACCCACTGTACACGTTCCTTTGAAGACAGTCACCCTCCAGGAGGAGAGACCTCATCGAAATGTAATTTTTTTCCCATTAATCGTCCACCGAGACAGCTCTCTGGGTCTCCAATTCTCTTAAGCAAATAACAACGAAAAGAAAAAAAACCTTTTCTTCCAACTCGAAGTGCAGATTTGTATAATAAAAGCACGGCATTGAAGCTGTTATCTCTTCTCATCTGGCCTTCCCTTTCATAACTCACAAAGGGTCTGGCCCCTCTCTCTCCCTCGCTCTTCTCTTTCCTTGCTTTGAGGCCAGACCCACACGTGGCACAGATAGCATCACTGCAGAGCCCAGCTCTGAGCAGCCCCGGGCCAGCCCCTGCTGCACTGTTCCCTGGTGCTTCCACCCCTAATGCTTGCTTCCCTGGCCTCTGTATTCCCGACCTTTCCTCTTCCCAGGTGTGCGGCCACGAGGCCAGACCCGCAGCGGAACGGAACACGGTGCAAAGTGAGCCTTCAGAACCTCAGACCAGTGTTCAAATCCTGGCTCAGCTTTGCAGTTTAGGCGAGTCACTGCCCCTCTGCAAGTCCAGCTTCACCTTGTAAGGTGGGCATGACAAAACCAACAGCCCAGCCTTACTGAATGGCAAAGGCTGCCGTTACCGAATGGGTCAATCCACCAACTATTCACGGCACGTCTACTGTGTCCTGGGGCCCAAGGATGCAGAGTGAACAGGGCCCAATCTGAGACCCTGGTCCTTGCATCCCAGGGCCAGTCACAGAAGAGGTGCTCTTGAAATGGGCATTGAAGGGTCCAGGGGACACCGAGACCACCATCATGCGGACAACAGCTGCAAGTCTGGGGCTCTCAGTTTTGATAATCCCCTGGAAAGACTCAGAACTCACTGAAAGCTGCTGCACTCACAGTTACAGTTTATTACAGCAAAGGATGCAGATAAAATCAGCCCAGGGAAGAGACCCCAGGGGACAGAGCCCAGGAAAGCGCCAAACTGGAAGCTTCTCGTCGTCCTGTGTCTGGGAGTCAGGAACAGCCCTAACCTCTCCTGGCAAAGACGTGTGAGCATGAAACAGAGCAGCAGCCTGTGGTCCTTGCCCCCCCCCCCCACACCCCAGCGGGTCTTCCGCCTGCCTTTTGTCTGTAGAAAAACTTTAGCCAAAGTATAAGTTTAATCAGAGAAGTGAGAAAATAAAGAAACAAAGGAAAACTGTCCAACAAGACCAAATAATAATAGTTGAGTCATTAAGCAGGGTCAGGGCCCTTTGGTCCCTCCTCAAGGGCTAGAGATAATATTCTGAGCCATGTCCTGTGAGCTGTCCTGTAGATACTGAAACCCACACCAGGTGGAAGAAGTTAACTACATGATGACCAGACAGTAGCCATGACATAAGCTGCCACAATTCCGAGAACTGGCCTCAAAGAAATGGAAACACACCAACCGTGGAACTAAAGACTAATGTGAAGGGTTACCAGAGCGTGGCACGTTGGAGCAGCGTCTGAAGAAGGCACTCTTGCACACAGGGGAGGGGAAGCAGGAGGACGGGTTGGAAGGCAGCTGTGGTCATCACAAAGTCAAAGAGACGCTGACCTGGTACCCAGATGGCCTTCCCCGCCCTCTGTTCCCTCCAGCCGCAGCTAATGCAGGGGTGTGGTAGGGCTCAGCTCCTCCTGGCTGGTGAGAGCTCGTCGTTAAACAACCAGGAATCTTGTGAGCCTTTGTTGCACCATTGGTAGCTTTGAAATCGGTCACACGGAGAGAGTATTTACACCACGGAAATGGGCAAAAGCTACAAATCTGGACTTTCCTCTTCCTGTCCCCTGGAGAGCTGGTTTTCCAGCAAAACACCACTTCCTAAGACCACCCCCCTTCTCTGGAAAGGTGACCGTGATCAGGGGAGCCTCTCTGTCCATCGCAAGGGCATCCCACAACAAGAACCGACTCACAAGGGGCTTGGATACCTTGCTTCACGCCTGAGGTGGATTCAACTCTGTGGCGGAATCCACCCTCCCCATGGGAGCAGGGCAAGGTGTGCCCGGAAGAGAAGCGCCCATGGTGACCGAGGAGAAGGCTTTGGGAGAAGATTACTTCAGGGTGCTCCCCTGCAGGTGAGCACACCCAGCTCCTGTACTCATCGTCAGCCCAAGGTTGGTGGGAAATGGTCAGGTGGGGACGTTTCTCTTCCATCACTGTCAGCAGCATCTGAATTTCCTTATCAAATGCAGATTTGCTCCGGTCCTTCCCTTCCCTCACTGCCTTTCCAGCTTCTCCTGAGAGCCCTCCCTCGAAACCACCCCAGGACGAGAATGCCCATCTCAGACTCTGCCGCCGTGGCTCCACGCCCCGAGCTCACTCCAACCACAAGTGGAGACCAGCGGGACCAACAAGGTATCTCGGATATGGACGGGGGAAGCCCCAGAACTAGCAACTGTTGAAGTCCATGCTCTGCAGACACGGAGGACCAGCCGCTCTTGTTGAAGATCTAGACCTTCATCTTGATGAAAGCTGTTCACAAGCCCCAGCTCCCCAGCGCTTAGAAACAAAATGAAATTCAGTTTGGAATAACAAGGCTTCTGTTGTCCGGGTGAGGTCACCACGGAACCGCTGTGTTAGGCCCAAAGAATGTCTCCGTTTCCCTGCCTTTTGGGTGACCCCCTCGCGGGGGCCCACCTGCTGTAGCAGGTCACCAGATAGAGAGCAATTAATTTTTATAGCCCTCTGCTCCCAGTGGCCGCCACATGCTCGTGAGGTCACTCTTGTCGCTTTATTTTGGTATGTGTCAAAGATGTTGGTGTCTTCAAGAGGGAGGAGATATGGGAACATATGTATATGTATAGCTGATTCACTTTGTTATAAAGCAGAAACTAACACACCATTGTCAAGCAATTATACTCCAATAAAAATGTAAAAAAAAAAACCCAAAAAAACCCGATATTGGTGTCTTGAGAATCACACCTCCCCAATGAGCTCAGATCCCCAGGTTTGCAAAAAAAACTTCTCCTGCAGTGTTGGCTCTGCAGAGCTCCGCAGTGGGTTCCTGGAGGTGACAGCGAAGACCATCCCCAGATGCTGGGCGACCTTGGGCAAGCCCCTTCCCCTCCCTGGGCCTCCATTTTCTCATGAACCTAATGCAAAACTTCGACTAGACGAGCATTTCCCAAACTTCCATCGTTCCCCAGCACTGCCATAATTTTGGCCTCTTCTGCCACCTGTGCTAGGATGCGGTCACTACCTTTTCTTCGGTGAACCACCTCGCATTTTTAATTAACTGCATTTAATCTAAAAGGATTCTTGGTATCACCACCGTCAATGGAAATCAGTGTACCGTGCCGTTAATAGAAAGTAATTATTTACTTTCTGGAACCTTGAAATAATTATTTCTAAGTAATAATTGCTTGATTATTCAGAAATATTGAGAAATAATTATTTCTAAATGAATACTACTAAATTCCAGCCACGTGCTGCTGCCTGTGTAGGCTTTGAGCCTGGGGCCCTTCTCTCTCTGTTCACGAGGGAGATTAGAAATGTCAGGAGGTGCTAAGACTCCTAGTGCCAGAAGAATTTCGCCTTGGTCTAACCAGGGGGGTGGAAAGGGGAATCATTTTTGCACTGTATGAATCAATGTTATTTAACGCCACACGCATGCCTCACCTACAGCCGCGTTGCCCTTGGCCATTGGCTTTGGAAAGCTTCGTATGCTATGTCTGCTTTGGAAAACACTGGTTTAAATCTTCCCTAAAAGTCTCTCTAATTTTGCGAAATACTCTGGAGCTCCAGAATGCTTCTAGGGCTTCTTCCCAAGCTAGCTCAACATCGCCCCAGGGTAGCGCACAGACCGACTGGATCAGTCACTCAGAGAGCCTGTTTCAAAGGTGGATTCCAGGACCTACCAAGTCAGAATCTTTAGATCGGGGGCCCCAGGATCTGCCTTTGTAACAAGGGCAACCCTCGATTTGAGCCTGAATTAGGGAAGCAGGACAGGGTGCTAGTCAGGAGGCTGACAAGAGCAGAGCCAGCCTGGGACAGGTGCCGGGAAAGTGAAACTCAGCGAGCAAAGAGTCATTCTGCTTACGCTTTCGGTGTCACCGCTGCGCACACAGGCAGAGAAGAAACGCTGCTCTTTAGGATACAGGTTCAGATACCTGGTGGGTGGACTTTTCCTAAAAGACCCAGCAAATCCCTCTGGCTCTATCTTCAGAACGGCTTTGAATCAACCCACCACAAACGCATCCCCAGGAGAGACATCACGGGGCTGAATTTTATTGACGTCAGCAGCAAACCTTCCTCGTGACCCCAGGAAGGGCGAGGTCTGTGCCAGGTTGAGATGAGGTTCCCAGAATGTTTGACAAAGAAACAGTGCTTCCCACCGAGGAGCTGGAACCCCAGCACTCTTAGGCAGGCTGGACCCCTGGCACTCGCTGCTGGGCCCTTGGGCCACCAGGAGACCACCGTGTCTCTGCCACCCCGCCAGCGTCAGCTTGGAAGCAGCCGCGCGTTCCGACCCTCCTGTCGGCCTCCGGCAGCTCTGCTCAGTGTCTGTTTTATAACCAAGCCTGCTCTTCAGACCTATGAACACAGGGTGCTCTGGAGCCCAGCTCGTGTGGTCCGGCTGCTCTCCTGCCATTTTGAGAGAAACGTCAAAGGCGGGGTCCCCGCCACAGGCTCCCCCTTTGCAAATCAGATGAATTCAAAGCAAAAGCAAAGGCAGTCACACAGCCTGAAGGCCGCCTTCCCCTCCTCACTGGCCCTTCTTCCTGAGGAGCCTCAGAGGATGCGAGGCCATCGTGTCTGGGAGGCACTGAGCCCCCAAATAAGAGACGCTGCTCTGGACTCAGCAATGTCCCCCCAATACTCATGTCTTCCCAGAGCCGTAGAATGTGACCTTATATCGAGATAGGGTCTTTGCAGTTGTAATTAGTTAAGGTCAGACTGGATTAGGGTGGGCCCTAATCCAATGACTGGTGTCCTTCTAAGGGTAGAGGGACACAGAGACATAGGGACACATGGGAAGGAGGGACGTGACGATGCAGGCAGAGGCTGGAGGTTTGCAGCCACAAGCCAAGGCACACCAAGGGTTGCCGGCAGCCACCGGAAGCTGGGAGAGAGATCTGGAACAGATTCTCCCCCCGAGTCCCCAGAAGGAAGCAGATTTCAGACGTCTGACCTCTAGAAATGTGAGAGAATAAACGTTTATTGTTTCAAACACCCAGTTAGTAGTATTTTCTTACAACAGCCCTAGGAAATGAATCCCGAAGCTAGTTTAATGAGCACTTACTATGTACTAAGCATTTTGTTTAACGCATTACAGACGCTCTTTCCAATCTGCCCAATGACCTCACGAAGTAGATGCCACCATTCTTTCCATTTTACAAACAGGGAAACTGAGGCTTAACTGGGTGCTCGTTGCCCAAAGGCACGCAGTTAAGTGACCAACCTATGATGTTCCAACTCCTGTGTCCCTGATTCGCAAACCTGTGTCAGTTCCATGGTATCACTCAGCTCCCAGAGGCAGGGACCGTGCAGGGCTCTTGTTATCCTACGGATCCCATGTCTGGCCATGTTCCTGGCACATAGCGGGCCCTCGAGAAAGATGTGAGGACTGCATTCTGTGACTCTGTAAATGGGCAGAGGATTTGGGAATCACGCCCTTTATTTGTTGAGCCAATCAGTATCTATTGAAGGTCTGCTGGGCACCAGGCACTGGGGGCAGAGCAGTCGTGGCCCTGGCCCCGTGGAGTTTGCAGTCCAAGGACGTGAACTAGGAGATAAAGAAGATGATTTATGTGCTAATAACTGTGCCGGTGCTCTGCAGGACACAAGCAGCGCGAGGTGATGGAAGAACAGAGGACGTCGCCCTGCAGAGACGGGGTCCCTGACGCCCGCATGCCCTCCTGAGGCCCCAGCTCCTGTTGCTGCGGCCATGGTGTTTGGGAGAGCTCCTTCTGGAAGGTTCCGGGAGGGCCTAAGAGTGCCTCCCTTTTATCAGCTGGACTGTTGGCCGTTTAGAATAAGAATAAGAAGATGTCTTGCTTCCTCCTCTAGGCCTCAAAGGCAACAGAGCTCACGCACCGAAGGGCCTTGGGTGGGCACTGGCAGTGATTTGCTGGGGCTTCACGAGCGCAGCCTTTCCGGGGAGGCGTCTGTGCTGGTCGGCCTGGGCCCTTCACTCTCCCCAGACCAGGTGCCCGACACAGGCAGTGAGCCTCCCACTCGGGAAGCTCCTCCAGGACGCACAGCGGGCAACCCGGTTCCAGAGCATGCCCGCTCCCTGGAGGGCGGCCGGCCTCTCTGCTCGCCTCCACACATAGTATTGTGAACCCTGTGAGCCCTGGATCAGAAGAGCTGTGAGGGGGGATGCTGAAACATCTCTGGACACGGTCTGCACTCCAGGTCTCAGGAAGGAAGGAAGGAAGGAAGGAAGGGAGGGAGGGAGGAATGTGGACAGGTGGCCTGTGGGGTGCACTTTGAGAAATGAGGGTGGACAAAGCCAATAAGGGCCACTCCTTCCCTGTTAGATGTACAACGGTCCGGTATATCCCCAGGTTCTGCATCTTTGGACTCAACCAATCAAGGATCAAAAATGTTGGGGGAGGGGGCGGGAATTCCAGAAATTTCCAAAGAGCCAAACTTGAATTTGCCATGAGCTGACAGCTATTTACGTAGCACTCACATCGTATAAGGTATCACAAGTAATCTAGAGATGATTTAAAGTGCACGGGAGGATGAGCTTAGACTATATGCCATACTGCACCATTTTATATAAGGGACTTGAGAGGGTCCTCAGATTCTGATGCCCAAGATGAGGTCCTGGAACGAATGCCCTGTGAATACCAAGGGACGAGTGTGTCTTGCAGGGAGAGAACTTCAGCCAAGAAAAGACAGACTCTGGCAGAATGACGCAGCCCTGAGGGAAAGTGGTGCTTGCGGGAGCCTGTGAGCACGGCATTGCCGCCCTTCTGGAAATTTCTTCTTCGATCTCAGAAATCCTGCTTTGGGACAGGACTCAGAGTCACATCCACTTGGAGTCACTCCCAGGACTTGTTGATTTGCTCTGTACGAAACACTGTGTCAGTGTTTCAAACAAACTGGAGGTCAGAACTTATTTAAGCTCATGTTATGGCCCGGAGCCATTGACGAGGCCCAGGGAGGCAAGAGCATGGAAAGATATCGTTGAAAGCAGGCTGGAGACATGGGAAGTTTCCACGACCTTTCTGCTGCTGTCTCTTACAATCAGCCAATTAGTGTCGGGATCTCTCGTGAGAAGCTCCCCTCTGATTCTTGGTCATAAAAACAGAAACGCATCACACGCTCAGCCCTGAGTGTTCATCCTTCAAGAATGCGGTTATCCCACTGTAAATGCACCCGTGATCTTTCTGTTTGGTCCCTCAATGAGCAAATCATCTCTCAGGCTAAGAAATGTTGGCTCACATAAGGTGGGATCAGTGAAGCCCAGGCATGTGTTTGGAAGGTTAAGAAAATTCTGCCTAAATATTTCAGCCAGGAAGACTTACAACAGGAACTCATTTCTTATGGCTCCGGAGCAGGTGCAGCACGGCCGAGTTCTGGGCTGAGCTGCAGATTGCCGACTCCCCGCTGCGCCCCTACACGGAGAGAGGGTGGGGCCTCTTATGAGGACATGAATCCCATTCCCGAGATGATGACCTGATGAGCTCCACCGGCCCCGCCTCCTAACACCACCACCTTGGGCGTGAGGTTATCAACATACGATTTTGGGGGGACACAAACATTCAATCTAGAGCAAGGAGATACCGGGTGGAGCCAAATTCATACAGAAAGCAGAATGGTGGGTGCTGGGGCCAGAGGGAGAAGGTGGGGTGGGGAGTTCGTCTTTAGTGGGGACAGAGTTTTGGTTTGGGAAGATGAAAGAGTTCTGCAGATGGATGGGGGTGACGCTTACGTGACAGTGTGAATATATTCAGTGCCAACAAACGGTACACTTAAACAGATAAACTTTGTGTTATATATATTTTACCACAATCAAAAAGAAAATTGTTTCTCCCAAGGGCAAATCTGCAAGCATGACCCCTTCAGGAGTTAACAGTAGAGACTGATTTGCCCAACGCTTCAGTCACCAGCTAGAAAGTTTCAACTCCTGGTCTGGAGCCCCAAATCGCTAAAAATCGGGGTCTCGAGTTTCTCTGGTCCTTGTCACCCCATCACAGCTCACCCCACCCTCACCCCGCCCAGAGCCACCCCCAGTAAGTGTGCCTTTCTGACCACCGAGACCACAGCCAAAGCAACGTCTGCTAGCCCTAAGCCCTGGAGCTCCAGCCCTTACAATGGGCGACCTCTCAGAGTTCGTTCTCTGTTCTGTTTTACCAACAGGACGGGGGCCTGGAGGATATAACCCCGAGGGTCTGGCTGTTTCCACTTCTACATTTTAAAGAGTCTTTTTAACCTAAACTGAAGCCAAGTCTGGCTCAGGTAAATATTTGCTTTGGTTCTTTGTGTCCCCAGGGGACATCAGGCCTGGGGCCAGATGAAAGAAGCCAAGAAAAGGGAATTTATGCACCGAGAAAAATTGGGCAAGAAAGAAAGCCAGATGTTCTGGCCACAGCTGGTCACATGCTTGTGGACCGTGCTGGTCCGTTCACCATATGGGAGGTGGACCCCCGTCATGGGAAACGCTTCCAAGCGGGTCATTTGTTTGCGTGTGTTAGAAAGTGAGGCAAGACTGTCTTGTGTGTGGAGAAGAGAACATGGGCTTGGAGTCGGAGAGACCTGGTGGCCAGCTCTGCCCTCTGAGCTACAATGAAGATCGTAGAGCTTATAATGAGGGTCCGCTGTGAGGATGCAATGATATAATGCACAGAACGGGCTCTGTCTGGAGCTTCTTGAACCATAATATGGGTTCAATGGACTTTTATGCTAATGAAGAGGGAAGAAGAGGAGAAGCGGTAGGGGTGGTGATAGTTAAACTCCCCCTCCAGCCAATGTTTGCACCCGTCCAGCTTTCTACTGCGTTTCCCAGGAGCCCCAGGCCAGCAACGTTCCCCAAGTGCTGGCTCAGCCTCCACCATCAATCCCTGAAGGCCAGGAAGGCAGGTCTGGTGAGGCAGTGGGACTCTTACCCTTGGTTTAGGGGGCTTCCGTTCACTAAGATGGGTGTCTCTTTCAGGACCCTCCTTGGTGTAACTCCCCCAATGCCCGCAAGAAGCAGAAGCCACTTCTAGCGCACCTCTTGGAGGATGCAGTGACCGGCACCCAATGTTCCTGTCCCACGTCTTGGTTCCATTCAATGCCATGGGCCGGTCACAGCCCTGGTTCCTCTTGTCACAGCAGTGGGCCCAGCAGTGCGCAGGTACCTTGGCCAAGCTAGTCAGGGCCCTTCCTTAAAATAGCTGTATTTGGAGCTGGAGGGAAGGGGTTTCTTTTGGTTGTGAAGCTGGGAGGACACACACAGGGGACAGCTAGGCTGCCATCCTACTATAAGGCAGGGCAGCCTCTTTTCTGAAAGAGAGCAGAAGCCAAGTAGAATCAAATGAAGAGAGACAGAGTCCAGAAGACAGAACTTGAGTCCCTGGATCCAGCTGTACCTGCAGCCAGTACTCCTGGAATTCCCGGTAGAAATAAGCCAGCAAATTTCCTTGTGTTTCTTAGCCAGTTTGCGTTGGGCTTCAAGACGTGCAGGAGAAATCCTAACCAATGAAGAGATTGTCTGGGAGGAGAGGATGATCTGCCGGCAGTGGGGTGAGGGGAAGGACCCCTTTCAGCTGTGGCCCCACCTGATCGGCTCCTTCAACAATTTACTGATAATCAGGAAAGAAGAGGCAGGGCTCATGGCGGTCCCACAGGCTCTGCAGCCAGCTGCCCTGTCAGGCTCGCGCTCTGCCATGTACCACCTCTGCGGCCCCGGGAGTTCACCTCACCTGTCAGTCCCGTCCCCACCCCCCTCAAGATGGAGTGATGATAATATCACCTGCAGGCTCACAGGTGCCCGATGGCTTTTTGCATCCTTTTGTGGGAAGATGCAAAAAGCCATAAGGAGCCCCTCAGACACCCCACCTCCCCCTTCACGCACGTGCCTCCCTGCAAGGGGCCGCTTGCGGATTTCCCATCTTCCTGCCTGAACTAGGAATGACTGGGGGGCAAGGACTCATCTGTCCCATTCACCACGGAGCCTCCCAATTTTGTGTGTTTTCAGCCAGTCGATAAATATTTTGCTGGAACTTTGCACCATTGGCTTGTGAGGGTTTGCTCACCAGAGAAGTGCTTAACGTGGAAATGCCACCTCCTCCCAGGACCCTGCCCTTCCCCTCCCCCAACCTGCAAGATCATCACCTTGCTGCCGGGGTTCCAGGGAGCCACTGCTTTGGGTGGTCTCCCCTGCCCACCGGGGCGTGGTTTGGGGCAAGGGTGCTGTCTTGTTCATTAAGGGCATAGGGCAGCCCTGGGGGGTGACACAGTGGGATTTCACATTCAAATCCACGTTTCTGAAGTTCTCCCTGAGTGATGTGCACTGTGTGTGTTGAGGGGGGTCCCGGAGAAGCGAGAGACTGGCTGGGAGGTGAGAGGGCCACCAAGGCGGAGAGAACAGGAGTGGGCTGGCCTCAGAAGGGGCGATGGGCCAGCCAGGACTGGGTGTGACGGAGTCGGGGCCCTGACTCGGAACTGGGGGGACCCCACGCTCCTGAGCGCCACCACCTGCCGACTCACCACCTCTGACGTGTTACTGGTGTTCTCCGTGCCTCCTTTCCCACCAGTACAAAATGGTACTAATGCTAGAACCTACTGTGTCCAATTCTCGTGAAGATTAAACAAATTGATACGTGCAAAGGCTGAGGGCAATCCTCAGGGTGGGCCCAAAGCGAGGGTAACGCAGGGGTCTCCCGGAATCCTCATCTCTGCAGCCGCCTCCCAGGGGACCATGACTAGGAGACCCCGTGTCCTGGGCCGGAATTCTGCTGTTCACTATTTACGCCAGCACGCAGTGGGCAAGCTTCAACAGCTGCTTGAATGGAATCACATGAAACAGCAGCAGCTGATTACAGGAAAGCGGCCCAGCAGCCAGGACCTCCTGCCGACGTCGCGTCCATTCAGACCCGACCTCCCTCGAGAAGCTACGGACCTTCAACCCCAGAGACCCTCTGACTGCTCCCACTTCCGTTCGCTACAGAAAAGAACAGTCGAAATTTTAATTTACAGGTTCTCTATAAATTACCTCCTGGTCTGACTTATAATTCATAGTGCAATATTTATTTCTAACAGGAAATTAATTTTGGAAACTCAGTGGGTGATTAAAGTGCAAAACCATTCCACTTGCTTGGGAGGGGGGGACGCAGGTAACTGGTGATTATATTTAGAGATGAATTGGGAAGTGTCTAGACTCAGAAACCCGACCTGGGAAGAGGGGACACGGCTCACCCCTGCTCAGAGGAGACGGCCATCTTATTTACTACAGAACATCTCCCCTATACACGTGGGCGTCACATAGTCACTCACGGCCTTTTCCCAATGAATGTGTCATCAAGGGAAAGGAAATAGAGCCTGAAATGAGTTGCATCCAGTGCAACTCACAGGCACTGTTTTTCCTCCACTATAAACTGAGTTGCGGGATAGACCGGGGAGAAGTTTTACGCCACAGCGTTAAGACAATTGGTCTCTGTGATGGTTAATTTCATGTGTCAACTTGACTGGGCTAAGAGATGCCTCGATAGCTGATAAAACCTTATTTCTGGATGTGTGTATGGAGGTGTTTCTGGAAGAGATTAGTATCCAAATCAGTAGGCTAAGCTCGCCCTCACCTCTGCAGGTGGGCATCCGTCAACCTGTTGAGGGTCTGCATAGAAAGGCGGAGGGAGGGCGAATCCCCTCTTTCTACTTGAGCTGAGACTTTGGCTGGCACTCCTGTTTCTTGGCCGTTTGGACTCAGACCAGAACTTACACCATCAACCCCCCAACTTTCCCATCCCCCACCCCCGCCAATTCTCACGCGTTCAGATTAGGACTGAATTACGTCATCGGCTTTCCTGGTCTCCAGCCCACTGACCACAGATCATGGGATTTCTCAGCTCCCATAACCACATGGGGCAATTCCTGCAATAAATTTTCCATTATAAATATCCTATTGGTTCTGTTTCTTTGGAGAGCCCTGACGAATACAGTCTCAGAGAGGGACAGACTTAGGATCGAATCCCACCTCCAAAAATTTTTGGCTGTGTCACTATAAACATTAGTCCCACACCACGTCACAGGGCTCCAGAGAGATGGAGCCCCCGCTGCCTGCAGGGTGGCCATTCATCAATGCACCGTGTCTGCCTCCTGCCCTTCCTCCCCTCACTTCCTCACACCCTACGGGAGCTTCCTAGAATCACCTCCCAAACAAACAGGTGACCAAAATCTTTGCCCTGGGGCTGCTTCTAGGCCAGCCTCACACGCCCGTGGATTCCAAATACAGAGACGTTCATAATGCATTAGGCTACACACTCACGCACACATACACACACACACACACATTACAGTGCCCAGCCCGTAATAGGCACTCGGCAAATTCCCCAAATAGATGAATGAATAAATGAATGGCCTCCTTGCATCAAGAATTCCCCTGATGTCATCAGTATCACTGGAACATCAAACAGAGGTGCCTGAAACTGCAGGCAGGCTCCCCTGGGAGTGGGGACCTGGGGTCATCCCAGGAGCCACTCTGCTGTCGGACGGGGTCTCGTCGTCCCCTCTGCCCCTCCAGCAGGCCAGCCAGCCTTGGCCGGGGTTCCCTCCTCCAGAAGCGCACTCGCTGGGCCCCGACCCCAGCCCATCTGTTCAGCATGTGCGAGCACTGTCAAATTGTTTGAAAACATTGTCATTCCGATGAAAATGTTTATGTCTGCGGGTGACTCACTAAATTGCACCTAAATAGTCTTATATTTGCTGTAGACGTTTGACATCTGTGTCTGTTCTCCATGCTCATGGCCAGCCGGAAGTCCGGACCCATCGGAAGCTCCCTCGCTCCCTTACTCACCCTGTGGCCACTCAGGGCTGAGCCAAGTGGATGGGGGGGAGAACAATACTGGGTTCTGCCCTTGACTAACTTCATGGGTAAACACACACGCACACAGCGCACACACGCCCATACACACACGTGCACACACAGAGGTATACGCACACATATTTAGTTTTCCTGAGATCACATTTAGATGGTAAGACCCTTGACAACTTCTCAACACTGGTCACAAAGTTTATAGTCTGCTAATAGTGTGAAGGCTATAGGACAACTCAAGGTGGAGTCCACATACACCCGGCATTCCAGCTTTCGTTGGTCAAACGTCAGCAAGATGCAGAACTTCCTGTGGTAACCCTCACTCTGCAGGATGGATGGATGGGTGGATGGATAAATTGATGTAACAGCAATACCATCCAATGAATGTCTGCTGGTATACATGTGACATTTCCATCCATTCTTTTCTAACTACAGTTGTGTTCATTTTCTATTGCTGCACGACGAGTTATCACAAACTTAGTGGCTTAGAAGACACATTTATGAGTTTCCATGGGTCAGGAGTCTGGACATGGCTTAGCTGGGCTCTTTACGCATGCCTCAGAAAGCTGCAGTCAAGGTGCCAGGTGGGCTGTGTTCTCACTCAGAAGCTCAGCTGGGGAAGGGTCCACTTCCAGGCTCACGGGTGTGGTTGCTGGTCGCATCCATTTCCTTGCAGGTGTAGGGCTGAGGTCCCTGCTGCTTGCTGGTTGTCAGCTGGAGGCTGCCCTCTGGCCCTAGATGTACCCACACCTCCCTTCCACGTACCCACTCTGTGGGCAGTTCCCAGCATGGCTGCTTGCTTCTTCAAGGCCAGCAGGAGAGCCTTGACCCCACCTGCTGAGATGGAGTCTTATATAAAATAACTTAATGAGGAGAATGATACCCCATTCCCTTCTGTCATATTCTGTTGGCGAGAAACAATTCAGGTCATGTCTGAACTCAAAAGGAGAGGATGATGTAGGGGTGTGACTCTGGGGGTCACCTTAGTATGTTTCCACCCCGGTTCATTTATGCTACAGACTTCCCTGAGGGCCCACCATGTGCCTGACCTGCTCCAGGTACTGGGGACCCAGCCATGAGGAGTGAAGCAGACAGGTCTCTACCCTTAGGCTGCTGACTATCCAGGGAGATAGCCCCAAATAGACGGAGACAATTGTCACAGTTGTAATCAATGCAGTGATGGAAACAAAGAAGGGCTGACAGAGAGCAGAGCAGGCTGTGGTTTGGGCAGAGTGGTCAGGACAGGCTTCCTGGAGGAGGTGGCATTTCAGTGCGTACAGACTAAGTAAAGGTTGGATTTTATTCTGAATGCAATAGGAAGTGATGGAAGGGGTCGACCTAGGATGCGGCAGGATTCTGTTTAGGTTTTTAGCTCACTTTTGTCTCCTTGGAACAGGTGTGGGAGTCGAGAGCCTGGGGAGGAGGATTTTGCAGAGAGAAGTGGGGATTGCCTTGGCCAGGGCTCCTGGGAAGCAGACTCTGAGATCAGGAGGGAGAGCACCAGGACCATTAACTGGGGGGCCCTTGGGACCCACACTGGTGGAAGGGCGGGGGAGGAAGAAGAGTGGGCAGGGGGAGCAGCCCCATGACAGCTTCAGCGCACCCCAGGGGAAGTTGTCCCAAGTAGGGCCGAGATGGCCAGGCCGTTATACCCCTGCAACCTTCAGTCGGTGGACACTGGCTGCCCTGGGAGGGACATGGCCTTGGACCAGACAGCCATCTGCAGCTAAGGCCACCCCCCAGGGCAGACCGCTGCGGGCTGCCTGCTGACCAAGAGCCCAGCTGGTGGGGTGGCCAGTCCCCCACTGGGGGGCTCTGGGGGCACCTGTGTGTCTAAGGCAGCATCACAGCAGCCCAGAGAACACAGGCTCCAAGAAGGCAGGCGTGATCCTGCCTCCAGCACGGCTGTGAACCCCGAAAAGCATCTGCAGGACAAGGCTGCAGGGAGGCGGCACCAGAGCAGATCTGGGCTGGGCAACGCGCTCTTTTAAAATGTCAGCTGCAGCCTTGTGTCAGTCACTTCGGGGAGCTCGCCACCTCTTCATCGCCCCCTCTGTCCTCCCACCCCACGAGGCCAGCGACAGCCCCGGCTCCTTGCCTGTCAGACAGGGCTCCTTACAGGTCTTCCTGCTGGGACTGTGAGAGGAGAAGGGGCCATCGCACATGCGAGGGTCAGGATGCAGCTGGCTCACGGACAGTGCCGGATCGCTAGCCGACAGGGACACCAACGAGCTTCACCCAGGCTGCCCGCCCACCGTGGCCCCAGCACCTGTGCTTCGCCGCATCCACACTGCTGACACTGGGGCTGGGTATTCCCTGCGTGCGGTGGGGCCGTCCTGGGCTTTGCAGGGTGTGCAGCTCTCGTCTCCACCCACTTGATTCCAGGAGCACCCCTCCCCCAAACCAAGTCTCAACAACCAAAAATGTCTCCAAAAACTGTCAAACATCCCAGGAGGGCAGGAAGGGGCGGGGGGGAGGGGGCCGGGGAAACACTGCGCCCGCGCCCGGGTAAGACAGACAAGGCTCGTGACAGATGCTGGAGAGAAGGGCCTCGGTCCTAGTGGGAGGAAGCCCTCGACCCGTCCCTAGGTCTGGAAGGATTTCTGAGATGGAGAGGGAAAGAGAGAATATTCCAGGCTGAGGGATGAGCACCAGGGAGCCGGGTGGGGCCCCAGGAGGCTGGCCCAGCATTTACCTCCAGGCAGGTGCTCGGTGACCTCGGGTGGGCTGAGTGACACAGAGGCACCCGTGATGCCACGCTTGTCTCTGCTGCCCTGACCCGTCCTTCCCTGTCTGTTTTTATCTCCCTCTTCTGTCCTTTCTCTCTCTGCCATTCCGGATTATTTACGGATAATTGCCTGTTAGGGCTCCCCAAACACTTGCTTCCCAGGAGGACGCAGATGCTCAGAAAAGCCACCTGACTTCAAGAGGTTTCTCTTTGCACCAGCAGCACTCCCCTCCCCCAGCCCCTCAGCAGCCAGACGTTCCTCCCAGCCCCCTCTCTCCAAGGGCCGAAACCCAGTCCACAGGAATGTTCCACAAGGGGACTTGGAGTGTCCCCACTCCCACAGCCTCCCCCCAACTGCCCTCCCCCTGCGCCGCTCTGTGTGGAGGCCCCTCTGGCCTCAGCTGAGATAACACTGGACACCCTCCTTCCCCACTGATCAAAGGTCTGTGGGACGGGAGACATGGAGACAGCCGAGTCCCGCTTGCCCCGCTTAGCCTGGGAAGCCTTTGAATTTCTGTTTACCCTACGCGGCTGGCCAGCGTCAGGCCATGGGGTGCTGGCTCCTGCTGGGCCCACGGCCCTCGCCAAACAATGGCTTGTCCTACCCAAGTTCAAGGCCTGTTCCGCCAGCTGGAACACCCCCACCATGGTGGCAGAGGGGGAGGGGCTCCCCAAGGCCAGGTCAGGAAACGCGGTGACCCCGACTCAGTGACAGAAAGCAGGAGTTGTCCTGGACTCTCCCACCCTTGCTTCCCACATTTATGCGGCTCTGAATTGGTCAATGAATAGATTCCGAACATGAGCACTTCTTTCAGAAGATCCTGCTCTGTGCAACCCACACTATCTCTCACCCTGTTACTGCAGCCCTCTCCTCCCTGGGCTCCCGTCTCTCAGCTCAGTGGCCAGAGGGATCCCATTAAGATGCAGGTGAAGTTCTGTCACTTCTCTGCTCCTGGTCCTTCCAGGGTGCCGCATTGCATGAAGTCTTGGCCGAGGCCTAGGTCCCTGCCTCTTTCCACTCTGTTCCAGCCCATCTGCCTTCTTGCCGGCTCTCAGCCGCCAGCTTCGTTCCTGCCTCAGGGCCTTTGCACTGAGTCTTTCCTCCGCTTGAAATAGGCTCCCTGCCATTCCAAAGAGTTACTCCTTTATTTTTAGATCTTTACACAAATACTGCCTTCTCTTTGAAACTAACCACCCTACATTTAAATTATACACACACACACACACACACACACACACCACCAGCACCACCAGGCCATCTCCCCCGCCTTCATTTTTCTCCATAACACTTATCACCACCTGGCAGCAGAGAGTCCAGTAGCTCCCTGAACGCTCACATTTTGGAAGCAATTCTAGTTCAGAGTTCCCCTTGCCTTTCTGTTTATTAACTGCTATGGGCTGGGCGGGTCTCTTTTCAGTGGGTCCAGCTCCACGTGACCTAAAACTCTGCGTAGTAGCTGCCATTTCTTGCAGCTTCACTGTGTCCCAGGCTCCATGCAGTGTCTGAATATGCTGTCCCACTAAACCCTGGAGACGGGGAGGGTCCTCACTTCATAGATGAGGATGTCGTCTCTCCAAAGCATTTAACTCTTGGAGACTTAAACCCACAGCAGTGGAATGACTTCTTGCACCTCAAGTCCAAATGCCATGCCTCTACCTCAGAGCAGGGCAGGGGGGTTCCCAACCCAGGAAACATGCCCCCTCCTCCAGGCCTAGTGCAGGCCCCCTGACCGACTGGGACAGGCTCTGCCCGGGCTTTCTTTGGGCAGGGACACCCTGTGGGGGGCTTTGGGGGCTGGGCTGAGTGTGGAGGCCTGGCTGGGGACACGGGGCAGGGCACGGGGCAGGGGACTTAGACGTGATGTTCCAGCCTCCTGGGTCTTGGCCGACACCCCCCCAGGCTCATGGACTCCAATTCTGTCCAGGACTCCTGAGAAATTTCTTCAGGGCTGAGAGGAAAGATCCAGGTCCCTCAAGCACAAGGGCACTGTCCTCCAGGGACATTTGAGGGTCACATGAGAAAGGAGGAAGCCGGCTGGGAAAGCAAACCTTCATCCACAGTCCTTGAAGGATCTGGAGACCAGGCAGGACAGTTTCAGAACCTTTAGAGCCTGCCTGTGAGGGTGCATATGTGTACACGTAATGTACAAATGCCTTAAACATACGTGGGCATTTATTATTTAAAATCGTAGTGGAAAATATCTCCAGCTTTTCTGATGATGCTTCACGATAAGCGTGTGAAAGTGTTCAGCAGTGATCGGGCTTAGCACTGAACGGGGCTTGGGACGTGTGTTTTGTTCTCTCACCAAACACTCACAGCGATGCTAGGAGTAGGTATGGCTACACCCCCATCCTACAGGTGAGGAAACTGAGGCTCAGAAAGTTTGAATAACTTGCTTGAGATTGCAGAGCTGGGGGGGTGGTGGTGACCGCACCAGCTTTCCCTTCTAGAATCTCCCAGCATGGGGGTCCAGCCCCCTCATCTGCCTGAGAAGAGCGGGTTGTGGTCACCCCGCGCGTGATGTAGGCACCCGAGAAGCCCCCAAGAAGACGCAGGCGGCACGCAGGCAGGGCAGGAGGGAAGACTGGCTCGCAGGGCAAGCAAGCTCGTTCCTGCGGGCCTCCCTCCTTCAAGGAGAGAGCCTCCACAGGGCACTAGCCTGTTTAACCCTGTTCTGACACTCAAATAAGAGCAACCGCAAAACCTCGTGCTCAGAATCTGCACAGACAACCATTCCAGCCGGACACGTGAATAACTGGCCGAGCCTTCTCTGCACTTATTTTTAGGGGTCCTGTCTATTCGCGGCATGTGATACCGGTTTCCCAAATATTGCAAATATATAATGTTGCCACTTTTCATGGATTTGACTTAAGAGAGCAAAGTGACGTAATTTAAAGAGATATATGAAATAAATAATAGTTGTACCCAAATCACTGAGGTCGATTCGATCCTATCCTATCCCAAATTCTGCAATTTTCAATTCTAGGGCTGCCAGGGAAAGGAGAGACACGTAACCAGCTGTCATGGACCTTGTGGTCAAGTTTCCTCTATCTGGGCCCTACCAGTGTTTGGGTGAAGGCTGTGCTGGGCACTGCGGGATGTTGAATAGGTATCCCTGGCCTCTACCCACCAGATGCCAGAAGCACCCCTACTGCCGCCAACAGGACAGCCCCGAATATCTCCGGACACTATTACACGTCCCCGGAGGAGAAATGCTGGTCTAGCTGCAGGGTGGGACCCCAGGGAGGCCCTGCACCCTCTGGCCATTGACCTGCTGAGGAACACAGCAACACAGATACAAGCTAAGAAGCCTCGAGGAGAAAGGGCAACAGGCCCACCGGCCCAGCAGCATCCGTGTCTCAGAGCTGCCCAGGGTCACTCTAGCACTGTTGGCCCGTGCAGGAAGGACGGAGACACCAGAGCTATGTAGGATCCTGCCATCTTCATAGGGTTTCTACAGCTGGCTTCCCAGAGAGGCTGCAGCTGCCCAGTCAAAATTAGCCTCGCAACTGTGGACCACAGTTCATCTGTGCGGGCTGAGGGCACTGCAAAAATGCCTGCGTGCGTGTGTACGTCCGTGCGTCTTTGTGTGCACGTGTGTGTGTCTCTGTGTGCACGTGCGTGTGTGTGCATGTGTGTAGGGGTTGGGGAGAAGTTAGAGGAGAAAGACAGCAAAGCAAAGACCTTTACAAAGCGGGATGAGAACTAGAAATAGAAAAGCAACATAAAAGCCCGGGAGGATGGAGACGTGAGTCTCGATTTGTCATCTGAGAAACAATAAGACGCAAAAGAAATTCATTGAAACAAAAGGAATAAGAAAAAGGACAAGAGGGAGTTGATCCCCACAGCTTCCGTTCCCGTTCCCACCGGGAAAGCAGGGGCTCTCAGCTTTGACTTCAGGGCACAGTAGCCTGGGGGAGCTTTCAGATACCACCCCTGTCTGGGGCCCTCCCTAGGCCCGCCTGGAGCCAGGCAGCTCAGCATTTTTTCAAAGCTCCGGAGGATTCTACGGCAGGAAGTGAGGACTCCTTTCCTGAAACTCCAAAGCCTCCCAGGTGAGTCTCTGGTATTATTTCCATTTTACTTCTAAATTACCTATCTTTGCATGACGTTTCTGTTTTCTTTCCTGTGGTCCACCCTGCCCAGCGCCACCACTGCCCCGGACCCTCCTCATTCTGTTTTGTTTTTGTTGTTTGTCATGTTTCTGGCTGATTATTGCCATTTTAGGGCTATGCCCAAGCTCTCTGCAGTAGGAAAATCCTCCTCATTCCTAAATCACCCCTAAGCTCCCAGCAGCAGTGCCTCTGGGTGGGCTCGGTACCAGCAGCCTCCGGCACGGTCACACAATCCCCCGAAACACGGTTAAGCTGCTTCCACGCAGCTTCACACGTCTTCACAAGGAGGAAGGAAGGAAGCTTGCCCCCGGAGAGCGACAAATGAGGAAGGTGCTGGGCCCACCAGCTCACAGGAAAAGGTACAGACCAGCCTTTCTGAAAGTGGACCAGGCAGAACCTGTCTGGCCAGATGTTAACAGATGTTGCAGGTCAAATGTGGAGATGCCAGACAGAGTCGACCCGCCGGACTAGCCCGAATCTGATCTGTACACGTAGGTCGTGAACCTCTCCAGGGCCCCAACTTATCCAGCGTTTTCTGAGTCTGTTTGACACAGCACCACTTTTTCTCTTGGGGCAAGTGCCCCCAGGAACCAACTATTTCTGGAAATTCCCTGGTGGCGCAGTGGTTAGGAATCCGCCTGCCAATGCAGGCGACACGGGTTCAAGCCCTGGTCCGGGAAGATCCCACATGCCGCGGAGCAACTAAGCCCGTGCGCCACAACTACTGAGCCTGCACTCTAGAGCCAGAGAGCCACAACTACTGAGCCCGCGTGCCTAGAGCCCATGCTCTGCAACAAGAGAAGCCACCGCAGTGAGTAGTCCCTGATCGCAGCAACTGGAGAAAGCCCACGCGCAGCAACGAAGACCCAATGCAGGCAAAAATAAATTTATTTTTAAAAAACAAAAAACCCCCAAAGATCAACTACTTGTGCAAATGCTGAACTGGGGAGCCGGGTGTGCCCAGGAACACCCCAGCTGCACCCAAACACAGACGCGTTTTTCTACCTTCCTGTCTGGTTTTATTTGTACAAAACCTCGAAGCTACTGAATGCCAGACATTGAGAGGGACCTCGTCTGTCTGGGCACTGCTGTGTCCCCAGTGTCCAGCTTGGCATCTGGATGGCCTTTTAGTAACGATTTGGTGAAAGTGAATAAATACATGAGACGATGATGACATCCAGAATGAACCAATTGTCTCTATATTAGTCCCACACGAGGTCTTTGAAGAGGCTCTGTGAGACCCTCAGCTGCTTTGATGCACCTGCAATGATACTGGGCGCGGCTGGCGGTACAGTAGGGGGGCAGCCATCTGGCACCAGCTGTTACTTTTACTCCGGAGGGTCTGCTCCCATCTCTCAAAGTGGGGTTCATAGTGGGGCCTGGGCAGGGCTGGGAGGAGGCTGAGGAAGACACGGGTGCACAGTGTAAGGAACTGTCACCTTCAGAGTCGTGCGAGCCCGGGATTGGCACCAAGATGGGGGCCTCCTGACATCTTGAGCCCCGGGCTCCTGGCCAGCCTCACCCTAGTCCTGGCCCCCGGTTCCAGGCAGCAGGCAAAACCCAGGGAAAACACAGCTTGCCTTCCTGGAGCGTCAGTTTTGCCCAGAGAGTTGCCAGGGGGGCACTTATTTTTCTAAGAAGATACAGACATACACTGGAGAAAAATGCAGAACTTAGAAGAGTTTTCAAGATAAAACACAAGCTCTAAGTAAATTTCAACCTTGTTGCCATGCACCGGGGATTCAAGCCCTGGCTTTCACCTTTAGTAGAATCTGGGTGGAAAAGTTGGAGAAGCTCCAATTAAGCTGTTGATTAAAAGCTCACACGAGGGCTTCCCTGGTGGCACAGTGGTTGAGAGTGCGCCTGCCGATGCAGGGGACACGGGTTCGTGTCCCGGTCCGGAAGGATCCTACATGCCGCGGAGCGGCTGGTCCCGTGAGCCATGGCCGCTGAGCCTGCGCGCCCGGAGCCTGTGTTCCGCAACGGGAGAGGCCACAGCAGTGAGAGGCCCGCGTACCGCAAAAAAAAAAAGATCACACGACAGATCCTTTAGTTAGTGCTTCAAGCCTCTGAGAATCATGTAAAATGAGAAGCTGAGACAGTGCACGGGATGTGGACACTCGGAGGTCCGTGGCGAAGTTCACCGGCAGCACCTCTGCAGAGGGCGGGAAGCAGATGGAGGGGGTGTAAGGACGGGGGTGTAAGGACGGGCCGGTGAGGAGACGGGCCAGGAGACTCGCATTCTTTTGAGCAGTTTAGCCGATTAGGAATGAGACAGTCAGTACAGTAGCTGAAGGAGAGATGCCAGTGGGGACACAGGAAGCTACCCAGAGCTCCTGACACACCTTGCTGTCTTTCACCTCCGAGCCATTTTTTCACCTGATTCTAAAAGAAGCTGAAACATCTTCATGAGCCCTAAAAGTCTTGGAGTTCCTGGGCGCTGTGCCCTAGGGGAAGGTGGCCCTACCCCAGGGTCCTGCTGTGTCCTGCTAGGATTTTCTCAGTCTGGCTACCCTCCCAGGGACTGGTCTCCTCCCCTGACCTCACCCACAGGTGATGCCCCAGGCAGCCACTTCCGGCTCAGTGCATCACGCCCTGTACTAGCCAAACTCAATTAGCCAAGCAGCTAGCTCCGGAAGAGGAAGCCAGCCAGCCCCACACTGGACAGCCTGCTGGAGCTAAATGAACATGAACACGGCCATCTGCCTGGAGAGAGAAATACCGCTGTCACCATAAAAGCACAAATGAGTTGTCGGTATTGCAGTAAACAGAGAAAGTCTGCAGCCGTTCGATGACCACAGAGCTGCAGTTTAGATGCTACATCTGTCACCAGGAGCCTTTATCTGGCCCTTGTGCTACTTCTTCTGGCGGCAGGTTTATCTTAGCATCTGTTTTGTCTGGGTCTCCTGCTAAGATTACTCCAACACAGCCAGCGTGATGATGGAAACCATGGCTTGATCAGACTTTTAAATTTCACTTTTTAGATTTTTCTTTGGAAAGCATTTTGATAGAGGAAGCAATGGAGAAATCACTAACATTTTACCCCAAAAAACTGTTCTTTCATTTTAAAAAGTGGTCTGCCTATAATTTATAATTAGAACTAAAAGTAAACATGGAGAAAGAAATGATGCATTTTGATATATATGTATATCATGTTAATAAATACATGTATACATATGTAGGTATCTATGTATCAATATATGTGATCTATATCATATACCAATACATACATATGTTATTTGTATATATATAAAATATGCACGTACATTTTGTATATACATTATGCAACCTTACAAATAAGGTTGGTTGTACCAAAACCAATGTAAAAGAAAGGTGGGCCGCGATACCCCCGTTGCCAGTGATGATAATGCGATGGTGATTGGCACTGCGGTCACCAACGTCTGGATACTGGTCTGCTGGTCACAGAGTTGCTTCTTTTTAATCATCACACGCAGGTGAAAACCCTGGAGGTCGGTGGCTTCTGACTTGCCCAAGGTCACCCTGCTGGGCTTGAACTCGGGTCTCTTGTCTCCAAATGCCACCATCTTTCTACCAGCTCCGTGGCCCCCCCGGTGGCAACACTTACCGCTTCTCAAAGCTAAACTTGTCCCAGACAGAGGGCTGCTTTAATTGATTTTTCTTTCCCCTTGCATGGAATTTAATTCATTGTTTAAACAGGGAATAAATCAAACTTGCAAAATTAATGAGGTGTCTTCTAGGCACTAGATCTGCTTTCTGGCTGATTGATAAATGCCAAGACAGTTCCTGAATTTGGGCACATTGATGGATGTAGTCCTGGGAAGGACAGGCACGTCTGGTGAGCCGGCTGAATGGAGAGAAAAGACGCCTCCCAGAGGTTACAGCCGGAGGGAGTCATAAAGTCATAAAGCCGGGTGAGGGGACACTGCCACAGCCGGTCACCCTAAGTTTTTCACCCCCAACTCTGCCATTTCGTATAAACTTTGAAAAGACATATTGGGGCTACAATCTGTTATTTATATAATCCTCTATGCAAACAGAAATGTTCTTTGGGCCCGTCACACCGCATAGAATCTGAACTCCGCCTTTGGGCAAGGTTTGCCCAGAAGCAGTGACCAGGTACCAACCAGAGAACAGTGTTTCCCAAATCATTCCCCCAGCCCCAGATCATCCGGCCCCCAAAACCAGACCAGCACTCGCCATGCAGGTCCCCCAATGCCAGCACAACCTGAATGATCAGGCTGCTGCAAAGTGGAAAGGTAACCCCCTTCCCTGAGGCCACCGGCCTTCCCCGCAGCGGACCTGGTCGTGAAGGCTGGTGGCAGGCGTCTCAGTGGTGCAGCGGAGGGTATGCCGTCCCGCTCATTCAGAAGGACAAGCTCTGATATCCAATGGAGATGTTCACTCAGGGGCTCTAACTTATGAAATTGTTAGTAAAAAAAAAATCTGTGAAGAAATAGATTTAGAATTAATCAATGTAATCGAAACAGTGAGAGGCCATCTAGAAAGTTAACTGAACAAAGATTTTAAAAAGTAAACACAACATTGTAAATCAACTATACGCCAATAAAATTTTTTTTAAAAAGCAATAATACTCAGTACTGGGGATGGCGTAGCACAGTGGACTCCCTCAAATGCTGTTAGAAGCACCTTCACCAAAAGCAAATCGTTGATTGTGCTTGTGTGTGAAAATGTATGAAATCATCTACTTCATTCAGTCATTCTCATCTACTTCATCTACTTCATTCAGTCATTCTGCTTTTGGGAATCTGGCCCCAAAAAATAATCAGGAAATGAAAACAGGTTAATATAAACAGACATTAATCATGGCATTATTTGACTTTAAAAAAAATTAAATGTCCAACACTGCAAAAATGGTTAAATTATAGGATGTCCTTATGATGAAATATTTATGCACGTGTTAAAACAAATGTTTACAAAGCATTTTTAATGAAGGGGAAATGGCATGCTCATGACATAATGTTGAGTGAAACTTACATATATATACACATATGTGTGTGTGTGTGTGTGTACACATATATGTGTGTGTACATACATGGCACAATGTCACCCAGCATGGACACATCAAGGACAAGGGGTAGAATTAAATCTACTGAGAGATGAATGATGGTTAGAATATGGGGAACTTCACATTTTTCCTTCATACGTTTCTGGTTTTTTTCTTCCAAACTTTAAAAATTAACCTGATAACGCTGACCACTGAGTTTGCAAAGCCTGTGGACATCTGAGGACTCATCTCCAAGCCGCCCAGCTGTTCTGCGAGGTGGACGGGGCTGAGGAGGTGGTCTCTCTTCAACAGCCCAGGAAGCTGATGCTTAGAGGGTCCCAGGGGAACCAGAGTCCTTGAGGTAGCCCCATGGGTCTGAGGGCCTGGCCTGTGACCCAGTCCCTAGACTCCTAGTCCAGGGCTCTTTTTACTATCCCCTGTGAGATGGGCATGACTATGCCCATTTTACAGGTGAGGAAACTGAAGCTCCCAGAAGGCCAGGTGACTAACTCAAGTAACAGCAGGCAGTTCTGCCGTAAGGTAATACTATGGCTCAAAGATCACCATGCTACGCAAAATCACACAATAGAAACCACAGGGCTTACGGAAAAAGAGTCAGGATGGGAACACAACTCTCAAACCATCACCAGTAACGCATTAAAAAAAAAAAAAGATAAAAACCAGCTCGGTTTTACACACATTAAACGGACAGAAAATACATATATACTACAGTAAATATAGCACTTCATCTTGAAAAAGACCTGAAATTTGCCTGTGAGTGGGGAGGACACAGAGGAAGGAAGGTTGTCCAAAACAGGGAAGGAAGTCTTAACACCAGGTGTGGACAAATGCGGCTCCTAACCCAGGAGGTGAGCTGAGGTAGATGTTGAGATGAGTGTGTGTGTCTGCACACACGCACAGGCATGTGCACCCGTGTGAGACATTTTTGTCCCTGTGTGGCTTGACCCCGCTGAGTGCAGTGTCTTGCGTTCACCCTAGTGTTTCTCGAGGACAACACTGCATACAAGCGAACACAAAATTCCCATCGTGCTCAGATTATTTGCTTGTATACTTATCACATTGGAAAAGTTGTATTTTTCCAAACAAGTTTTAGAACAGAATTGGCTTACTGGTAAGGGGTAGGGCTGCCATGGAAATACATACTGGCTTTTTTTTTTACTCCAAAGTGTTCTTTTCCACAGTACGTCTCTACAGACTTCTCCTTCTCTTTCTTTCTTGTATCCTGACTCCAGAGGAAACTAGGACGGAGGGGATGGCTGGGAGCGGGGGAGTGCCCAGGCAGGAAGAATTTTTTTAAATTGTTTTTTCTATTCTTTTTTTAAATTGAAGTATAGTTACTGTAAAATATTATCTAAGTTACAGAAGTACAAGATAGTAACTCACAATTTTTAAAGGTTATACGCCATCTATAGTTATGATAAAATATTGGCTATATTCCCCATGTGCAATACATCCTTGTAGCTTATTTTATACCTGATAGTTTGTACCTCTTACTCCAGATGGGAAGAATCCCAAGACTACATCTGAATCCAGCGGAAGAGGCTCACCATGGATTGCGTGCCTTCAAAGACATGGGATGAAGGAATTTCTGCTTCCATCCGAGATCCGTCATCTCCCAACTATGTGGGCTTAAGCAGGTTACTCGGTGTCTTTGGGCTCAGTTTCCTCCTCTGTAAAATGGGGAAAAAATAGTACAACCCTGGTAATGTATTGCTGAAGGTTAAATAAGATCAGGCATGTAAAGGCCTTAGAACAGTGACAGCATATAGTAGGTGTTCAGTAAACTCTAGTGGCCTCTCTCCCCCTCCCCCTCCTCTCTCCCCCTCCCCTCCTCTCTCCCCCTCCCCCTCCCCTCCTCTCTCCATTCTTCTTTTTCTCTTTCTCTTTCTCCTCCTCTTTCTCTCCTTTATCATCATCATCATCACTGTCCTCATCATCTTAGCAGCAGAGAACAAAACTCATGACCCACCAGTTCCCGAGACACTGAAGATGGGGATGCAGGGCCAATTTCCCCAAAGCATCAAACTCTCCATGGCCTTCTGGGTCTGAGGCTCATCTCTTGGTCCTTCTAGAAGCCCCAGACTTAACTTGTTGCAGGAAGTGGCTCTTCCTTGAGGAAAACAGCAGGAGCAAAGCTCTCCTTGGCTTTGTTTCATCACATTGCAGAGTTCTCCTATTGGCTCCTGTGCTTGTGGCATTTCTTCCCAGGGCCCTGTAACTTGTGGGTATTCCTCGTGAGCAACGAATGACCTCAACACCACTTGTCCACATATCTGGAGCCAGGAGACAGTTCCAGGGAGGTGGGACGAGTCTGGAAAGTGGCTCAAGGCTTCGCCACTCAAAGTGTGGTCCTCAGACCACCAGCCCGAGCATCACCCAGGAGCTTGTTGGAAGTACAGAACCTCGGGCCACCGGGAATCGCTTCTGCATTTTCTCAAGGTCCTCAGGTGATTCGGATGCACGTCCTATTCATGAAGCTCTGGTCTTAAGGAACCCAAGAGGTCATGCCCACAAGTCTGGGTTCAAGAAGAAATGACTGTCTCTCTGCATATGTCTCCTCACACCCAAATGCCTGTTTTTCTTGGTACGTCCTGGCGATTAGGTGCACATACCCTGGGCCCAGACAGTATGATGTTAGGCTCTACCTGGCACTCTGGGTGGCCTCAGGCAAATGGCTCCACTTTTCTGAGCCTCAGTTTCTTTTTCTGGGATGGAAAATAATAATAATGGTCCCCAGATGACTGATATAAAGCATGAGGCTTAGTACACGAGCCCAGCATGTAGTAAAGCTCATGGTAAACAGTGACCATCACCATTATTGGAGGTGGAAACTGCAAGGTCCCTAGCCAATATCCACTCTCTTTGTCTTCTTCACTCACAGAGTCTCAATTTTTCTTAGACAGTAATGGGCCTTCTTACCTTCCTAGACCTCCTTGCAGCTATAAACGACCAAGTGTTCCGGACAGCGAGAAGTCGGAAGCAATCCTTTGTCAGGGTTTGCCTCCTTCATTTAAAAAATAGAGGAATTTTAGTATTTTCCCCCTTTCTACTCTCTTTTCTTCATTCCTGAACCAGGGATGCAATGTCTGGAGGTGAAGCAGCCATTTTGCTCTTGCAAGGAGGTAAGGCACAGTGTAAGGATGGGTGAGTGGACAGAAAGAGGGACGCTGGGCTCCTGTAGTATTATGGAGACATTGTCTGTATTTTTGGACTTCGTGTTATATGAGATGTTGGTGGGGTGGGGGGATGGGGGGCTGGATAAAGCCCTATTTTGTTAAGCTGCCATTGGGTTTCTGTTACATGCAGCCTAACACAGTCCTAATTAGTACACCATCATTATAATAGCTGTTATTTGACCATCACTGGCACTCACTCAGGGCTCAGCCTGGATCCTTGGTAAACATTTGCTGATTTTAATTGAGCAGCTCGAAGGAAACTTGATCTGGGAAATAGAACTGACTGCCCAGATTCCTTTAAAAATAAGAACAAAAAGAAAACAAAATCCAACTCTCCTATCCATTAATAAAAATGATCATTTTGACTTATAACTTTTGATCTTTCTTTTTGTGCAGACATTTAAATATACACCTAATTTGTCGTGGTATCATGCATTACATATAGTTTTGCTACTTTTTATGTATCTTATCTTAACACCATTTTTCATGTCATTAGACTTGCTTCTACAGTAAAAATCATAATCAAGTAATGAGGTGAGCTAGATCCTTCAGTTACCTCACTTTTGCCTACCAAGAACGGAGTCTTCACATTTATTCACGTGGACATCCACCCCACCGAGATCTGAATGAACATTTCCTGTTCAAGGTACACTCCGAGCAGCCGGTGGGGAATATTTTCTGACAGTTTCTTGGGATGTCCTGAAACACATGTGGGTCCATCGTCCCCTTGATGGGTACTCTTTACATCCTTTGCAAATGTTGCTATGAAAAATTCACACCTATTTTCACAATGAATACAGAGTTTTGAAAAATAATAAGAGACATAAAAACTGATTTCTGCAACTCTACCCCACAATGCTCAAACGCAGCTCCTTAGCTGGGGTTAAGTCTCACCTGCTTTCTGCTTCGTTTCCAGTTCTGGCCCAAGATCCCCAAAGTGTGGAAATTCCTCTGTGGGGAGGGGCGTTGAGTCAGAAATTACTGGTGAAAGTAAATCCAATACTGATAACCAGTGTTGGTGCAAATACTAAGAATATTTTGCCCACTTAGTAAAATAACACAAGAAATGATTCCGAGAAACCTCCAACTCAGTGCTGCAGGAGCCAGGTTGGCTGGGGAGCCCACACCCCATCCCCCCACACCCCGCCCCCCCACACCCCGCCCCCAGGGCGCCCGAGGGGCCTCTCGTCCTCCGCCCAAGCTCAATGTCCACGTGTCTGAATGTGGATTCGGTGCTGCTAAATTTTTCAAGAGATATTAGAAACATCGATATTTATTTAAGATCTTCCAATTTTTAAGTACTGGCCACTTCTTAAGAACACAACGAGAGTCCCCAGATAAAACCAGTCTGCAGGCAGAACCCAGCCCGTCACCTCCGGGTTAGCCCCCATCTCCGGCCCCGCCCCCCTAGCTAGTTCTGGAAAAAAACGCACTTTCAGAGGATTGCCCAAGGCCACACGTAAGGTAACAGCCCTTTTGTTTAACGTTGCTTTGCCCCACACCCTGTCCTTTAGGCACAAATGGGACAAATTAAGGGCAGAACGAGTGCATATTTTCTTCTGTTAAGGAGCTGAGTTGTTAACTGCCCAGGACTGTGGAAGGCGGGGAGTCCCCTGCAACCCCAGGAGGCATGGAGGCCCCGTGACCTCATTCTGTCCCAACGCCAGTCCTCGGGCCTCTGCACAGGGCTGTGACAGGGCTGCCCCTGCCAGCCCACGCGGCAGCAGCAAGCCCTAGGGGGGTTGGAGCTCGATATTTTTGTTCCCCAACTATTCAAGCCTCCAGACCCCCGTCTAGCACATCTTGAGGAAATTCCAAAGGGCAGGCTTGTCGCACTTTACTGATCGGAGCGCTGTAACAATTCCCTCACTCACCTGCTTGCAGTAGCCCCTGCATGACACCCATTCAGTATTTCCTCAGTTTGGTGCCAAGGCCTCTTCTGGGTTGTCTTCCTGGGTTTAATCACTCAGGCTTCAGTCTATAAAGGGCCAACAACTGGTCCCAGTTCGCCAGGACTGAAAGCCCCACATCCCAGGAAGCCCCTCTGCACTGGGCAAACCAGGACAGTTGGTCACTCTAGGTCCATCCAAACCCCAGGGAATTGATTTAGAGTCCATCAGTGAGAGGTCCTACCAGAATGCAGAAGGGCATAATTAACAAGAATTGGGACGTGAGCTAAGTTTTAGCCAAATGAGTTGAGGCACGGAACACCCAGTTGGCCGATTCCATGGGTAGGAGAGCAGACCTGGCCACCAGTGGGACAGCGTTAGACGCAGCTGGCCACCCTCTCCATGCCCCCTACTCAAAGTGTGGTCCCCTGGCCAGAAGCATCAGCACCACTTGGGAGCTGGAAATGCAGGCTCTGGACCTGCTGGGTCTGAATCTGCCTTTGGAGAAGACCCCTAGGTGATGTCAGTGCCCCGGGGCTTGAGCAGTGCTGTCTGTATGTTCTGTGTTTTCACAGCTCAACTGGATTGAAAATGACAGAGGAGGGGGTTCTGCAGGAGTCTCAGGGAAACCAAGCAGGACCAAGCGGTCTGATTTCACTTCCCCTGTTCCTGGGGCAAGAGCTCTTAAGTTCAGCCCTCACACCTCAGCCCCCGGCAGACAAGGAGTGGCCCCTCCATCTGCTGGGACAAAAGGGCCACCATGGTTCCATGCTACATGTCCCTGACCAAGTGTGAATCTTTGAGGACAAGGGACTTTGTGCATTTTTAAACCTCTTCTGTCTAGATTTTCCAGAACCTTCCAGATCAAGTCACCGAATTCTGCATCCATTAGAAATGCTTTAGGCGGCAAGTAACACAAATGCCAGCTGACAGTGGCTTAAACAAACAGGAGTTTATTTTTGTTGCATGTCAAGGAGTGAGGAGCGGGTGCTGCCTAGAGGGCGCCCTGTCTCAGTGACTCCCTCAGGAACCGAGGTTGTCCTTGCCCTCCCCTCTGACATTCCAGGCACCTAGGTTTTTTGTTCTCAGGTTGGTGGCCTCATGGTGTCAATATAGCTGCTGGAGCTCAAAGCATCACACCAACATTTTCAAGACAAGAAGAAAGCAGAAGGGGAAGCCGGTGAATATGGTCTTTTTATCAGGAAAGCAAAATGTTTCTCAGCAACTCCCTGCCAGATTTCAACCTGTCTCATTTGTAGAGCTGTGGGGCCACCCCAGATGTAACAGAAGCAGGAAATAAGAGCCTGGCAAAGGGGAATGCGGTGGCCATGATAGACTTGGATCAATCCTGGTTCACTGCCTGGAGACACAGAGTGTGGGAGCTCCCTTGCAGGTCCTCAGGGGGCTCTGCATGGTGGCCGCTGTCTCGTGGGTTTGCCTGTTGGTTTATATTTCTGACCCTGCCCCCCGCCCCACCTCCGTAGATGACGGAACCCGGAACCCTTAACACAGCAAACACGTCCTAATTATCTCACTGTATCCCTGGTGCTAACACACCAGGCACAAAATAAGTGCTCACGAAATATTCATTAAATGAGTAAATGAAGGTACCTTTGGTGGCCATGAACCTTGTTGGATTAACTATCTCTCCCAGAGCCACTGTCCCAAGTATCTGCAAGATGGTGTCATTGGCTTTATCCAATGATGTCGGCAACCTTCCAGTTTGCCTCATAATGACGTATCTTTTCAAACCAGAGCTGGGCTTCAGAGAACCAGGGCAAACACAGAACATTCTAACTTGTGTCTAAAGTTCCGGCTCCAAAAGCCTGGTTCTGGAGCATGACTCCAGCTGGTAAACCCACCCATTCCCACAAAGCCAACCACATAAAGGAAGGAACAGAGTAACAGCCAACCTTTCCAGTCAGGCTGAGCCAAACTTTCCAGTCAGGCTGAGTTGTGTGTTCTCGAGGCAAAGCCAGACTGTGTGCCTGAGAGCATCACTGTGAGTCGTGGCCCATGAAACACAGTGGGACGAGGGAAGGCCGGTCAGAGTATCCTGCTTGATTTGTACCATATGACGGGTGCTACGTCGCTCGGTCTACTGGAAATAACATTTCGTGGAGAACAAGGTAGGGACCATAGCCAAGAGCAGAGAGTCTCCGCCAGCCTCGCTGGAGAACAAGAGGGGCTACGTGTCTCATTTCACGAGCCAGATCAAGGCATATAAAAGCTGGGGAGAGTGCGGGGTCTCCCCAGGAGCTAATTTAGATGGAAAAATAAAGACTTGACATGTGGCACAGGCACTGGATTGAAAATAGCAGGAATCTAAATCAGGTCCAGGGAGCGGGAGGAAGTGGTCCAGGACCAGCTGCTGATGGCGAGTGGGCAAGGGGTCAGGGCCCTGTGTCTCGGTTCTAGAGGGGCAGGGGCGAGCAGTTAAGGGCACGGGCTTCAGTGACCTGCGTCTAATGGGCAGGTCTCCCCACAGCTCCATGCCCTCTGCTTTCACATCTGCAAAGTGATTGTGAAGATTAAAGACAGGAAGACGGACATCAACGGCCCAGCCCAGTGCCCGGCACAGAGGGGCTGCCCGATAAACAAACCACAGCACAGTCATTAACGGGACCGAGTCCCAGCTGGGGTGCCCTGGGGCCTTCCCGCAACCACCCATGGTCAGGTTGAGCAAATGAAAATAAAAATTTCTACCCAGCAAAAATCGCATTTCAGATAAACAAAGAATAATCCTTTTTAGTCGAAGTACGTGCCAAATATTGCATGAGACATGCTTACACTAAACTTTTTTTAAAAAATTCCAGTCTAATGGGGCATCCTGTACTCTACCTAGGGATTAAGTGGGGAACACAGAGGCCATGGGTGGGAGGTGGGAGAAGGGATGGGAACCTTAGGAGATGACTGAGCAGAATGTGGTCCAATGAACTGAAGGGACCCATATTCTGAGCGCTCACATTCAAGTTTCTAATGGATGAAATCTAACTCCCGAGGCCTAAAAGAAAAGAAAAAGAGTCCTCTTTAGGCAACAAGCAAACCAAGGAAACGACCCAAGATGGAGAAGAGGTGACCCATCTCCCCATGTTAGTTTCTTGGAGGAAGCATCCATCTGTGGGTTGCTCCCCAGGGCCAACCTTGCACAACAGGAGAGCGAGGTGTGGACAGGTAAAGCCGAGTGCTGGACTGGTTCGTGTCTGTGGCCCAGCTCTGCCTGACTCGTAAGCCAATGACCTTCACCAGGAGGCCCCACCGCTTGGAAAGTTCTCTCAGGATCCCTCCCTGAAGTCTGGCCACACAGCCCGCCCCTCCTCGAGGTGGAACTGTCGCAGCCGCACCGTGGGGAGACTCTTCTCTCACGCTTCCCAAAGGGGCCCTCACCAGGGCCCAGCGCTCTCCTCTCCTTGTTTATCTACCAGGAACAATGCAGACGCGGAAGCAAGTGCTTTTTCCGTTTGAAGCTGGGTCTTGAAGAGAACGGTTGTCTCTGCAATTAATCCACGCACATCATCGTTAATGACCCTGGACCACGCGGCCACCCAGAGCATCTGCCCATGGGAGGTCAGACGGCGGGGAATGAGACCGCCTCTGTTAAGTAATCCATGAGGCAGTGTTTCTTTAACCCTCCACACAGCCAGGACGCAGTGCCTTGCCCCTCTTTTACTGGAACTTCCTCTCTTCTCTTCCCAATCTGCTCTCTGCAGAGTCCCAGTTGACCAAAACGTCAGGGTCCCCGAGGGACACGAATGTGTCAAGTGCGTTTTCAGAGCCTGAGGGATTGTGTGTTTCATAGACCTCTGTCCATTTCACAGACGTGGCACCCAGGAGTGCCTTTCAGCTGAGAGCTGAGACTCCTCGACCCTGGGCTGGGAGATGAGAAAGTCAGGCACACGCTGGACCACTGGGCCATGGGTGCCCAGAGGGGAGGGGCAGGCGCTCTGATGGCCCCTCTTCTGGGCCAAAACCTGGCTACAGACCCTCCTTAGCCCTCCCTTGACCTTCACACCCCACGAAGGAAGATATCACAGCCCTGGGAAGTGACGTGGTCCACCCAAAGTCACCCAGCGAGTGGTAGAGGGACCCTTGAACCTACTGCCTCTATGCCAGACTGTGTTCTTTCCACTGCGGGACCTGGTCCCATTCGACTCATACAAATGCCTGAAGCCCACTGCAGAGCCAGACTCAGGGACACCACGCACGTCGCTTTCTCCATGGCAGTCACCTTCTGTAAAGTCCCGATGCGGTTAGAGCCGGCGGTTTAATCACCCAACAGGACATCCACGTACCAATCTTTTTGCGTACGTCAAGGCATCTTTAGTTTTGCTGATTGGAGTTCCATTTTCATCTTCTTCCATAAACCATACCCATTTTTACATTACCTAGAATTGCTAGTTTCCAATCCTTTAAAGTGAAGTAAAACTTTGAAGGACGCTTGCAAAGATTCTGAATGTAGAGTTCTCCGTTATTCGCGTAGTTTGTAATCTCTCCCACACCTAATTCTTCAGCGGTTTGGCGGGCAATTTGTATTTATCAGGTCATTCCAGAGCATACGGCTTATTTTTCATAAAACCAACTATTCTCTTTCTTTTCATACTCATAGTTTTTCACCTTGTGTATTAGTTCAATTGAATTTTGAAATTAAAATCATAAGTGTAACTGGTGTGGACAGGTTTGGGAACAAATCCATCTGACGCTGGGTGACCAGATGACTTATTAGACGGGGGCAGAGGTGGGAGGGCTCTGTGATGTGTAGCTGACCACTCTCAAACATTCAGAGTGCTGTGGGCATCCAGAGAATGTTTTCAGAGGCAGTGGAGAGGACTGGTCAGTCCAGTGTCTTGCTGCGGAGACAGATCAAGAGAGCGTCTACACGAGTATCCTGACCGTGGTCATAGGAGCAGTGGCAGTGGCAGCGGCAGTAATTTCTACATATTAGTGTACCGTGCATTAATGTCTGTCTTCACAACAACGCTTTGAAGGGACCATACTTATAGTCGAAAGTTTAGCTAGTGCATAAGAAATCACTCAATTTTATCAGGAGGATTTTCTGAAAAATATTAACTATTACCCCAAATCTTCTTAGACGAGTGCCAAACAGGAGGACGGGGCTGGTGGTGCCTTTCCTGCCCTTCCTGAGGCCTTCCCACCTGTCTGCTGTAGGGGAGCGTCAGGGGAGGGACAGGGCACGCTGCTGAGATTCACTCCATTCAGTGGCCTGAGGCCGACTTGATGGTGTCACACAAGGAGGCACCCGATGGACAGAAAATGAATTTTCTTTTTAGTTTTTCTTTTGTTGTTTGTGCTTTTGGTGCCATATCTAAGAAGCCATTGCCTAGTTCAAGGTCATGAATATCGACACCTATTCTACACGCTTTCTACACCTATTCACACACTAGTGTGGATATCTACGTGCTTTTCTTCTCAGATTTGTGTAGTTTTAGCTCTGACTTTTAGATCTAGGATCCATTTTGATTTACTTTTTGCACGTGGTACGAAAGGTCCAACTTCATACTCTTGCAAGTAGAAAAAACATTTTTTATACTGGCAAATGGAGTATTTTAACTCCATTTTAAAGACGAGGAAACAGATTCAGAAGCGAAGGGACCTGCTTAAGACCACACAGCTCCTAAGTCAAAAGGCTGAGGCTTCACCTCAGGTCTACCTGGTTCCGAATTCTGTGTGCTTTCTGTCGAACAACGATTGCCTTTGAGCTGGATCATGTTGAGCTGGGTTGGGGTGGTTTGAGTTGGGCTGGGTTGGATTGAGCTGGTTTAGATTGAACTGTGCTGGCTTGAGCTGAGTTGTGCTGGGCTGGGTTGGGTTAGACTGAGCTGAGTTAAGCTGGGTTGGGTTGAGTTGGGTTGGGTTGAGCTGAGTTGGCCTAGTTTGGGCTGGGTGGGGTTGGATTGAGCTGGTTTGAGCTAGGTTAAATTGACCTGGGTTGAGTTGAGTCGGGTTAAGTTGGTTTGAGTTGGGTAGGGTTGGGTTCGGTTGGGTTAGGTTGAATTAGCATGGGGTGCATTGAGGAGTACTGACTTACACCGAGCCCTTTGCTGGGTCCTTCTGGTCCCGTAAGAAAAGGGTAAAACCTCTCCTCTACAGACTTTCAGCTCCTTGAGGGCAGAAACAGAGATAAATACAAAAGAAATAAACGAGCAGCATGTATGATTCACTGTTAAATGGTGGTCAAATTGCCAAGGTGGTCACGCTTCTCCCTGAGAAAGCACAGATTACGAGGTACCCTTTGGGGGGGGGTGTAGCAAGGGGACCCTTCTGTCACATTGTCCCATAGAGCTGGACATAACTTCTGATTATGGGTCACAGAAGCCCCAGGACCAACCCCCTCACATGCAAATCACACAGCACAGCCTGTAAGCTCAGTAGATGTTAAGAAAGAGAATGACCTTTTTTTGAGCACCTGCTGTGTGCAAGATGCTGTCTGTACACCCTCTGTGTCTCAGAACCTCACATCAGCTTTCGTTGGAAGGTATGATCACTGCCTTTTCACACACAGAGAAACTGAGATGCGATAACTTGTCCAAGTTCACGCAGCCCTCGGGGACCAGTATTGTTACCGCTACTATTTAAGGCAGAAAGCACACTGTGCCTGGGAGATAAGAAAAGAGCGGTTGTTGACATATTTCTTAGTCCCCTCCTTCTCCAACATTATGTTATGTATAAAAATATCCTTGAAAAGTCATGGCCAAACCCCCACGTGGCTGGGAACCCCTTCTCTGTGGAGAGAAAGCTACCTGCAGACAGTAAGTCTGAGACCCTTTCAAATGCAGGCTGTCACAGGTGGACGTGTGGCAAAGCCGGCGCGCCGAACTTTTCATGGTAAACTCGAGGTGGTGAGTATCTGGGTGTCCACTGTGTAATTCCTCCAAGGTTCCTGTCGTTTGGAATTTTTTATAATAAAATGCTGGGGAGAGGGATGCATTCTGCCCCGGCTTCCAGGAGAGAGTGGGCTAAAGCTGGATTTCCTTGTATTTCTTTTCGTTCCTTAGAACCTTTTCCTCATCACCTCACAGTTTGTAAATGTTTGAACAATCATTACTGTCAGGTGCACAAACAAAGCACCCACGCAGCAGTGTATGGTTCCACAGATGGAAACCTCTGTTAGATGAGATTATTTTCTTTTCTAACCTGGGGCGAGGAGGCCGCGGGTGTGTGCTGATAAAACACGCAGCACACCCGGGCCTGCGAACAATCCCATTGAGAAGATCTGGCTTCCCCTGCAGCCGCCTTTGTTTACCAGGATACAGGTTTAACTCTTTCTAACCAAAACCTTCTCGGCAGTGGGCACGATAGCCCTGCTTTCGCTTCAGTTTGGTTTTAATTCAAATTGTTTATCCTAGACAGAGGCCAGCTCCAGCCCAACTTGGGCACCTTAACACCATGATGGACAGCTCATGGTTGAGGGCTCAGCCTCTAGCCAGGCTACCTGGGTTTGAACCTGGCTTTGTGATTGGCTTCTCTGTGCCTCAGTTTGCTCATCGGTAAAATGGGAACACCCTTTGTTTGGTTGTTGGCGGACTACCAGAGCTATTAGGCACAAAGAGCTGGGAACAGATGAGACCAGTGTGTAGTCAGGAACAGATTAGTAATAGCGGGGTAACGTTTCTGAGCATTGCTTTCCTTACCTGTAAAAGGTAAATGGAGGTTATGTATTAGGTTATTGTGGTGAACATAGGACCCTCCTCTTAGGGCTGCTGGAAGGATGAAACGACATTGACCATGCAGGGAAAATGGCCTGATAGGATGTCCCAGCTCAATAAAAGACTTCTACGTGAAAGATCTAATTTGAGATGTACAATGGGACATTGTCCTTGCCTCTGTGATGGGAAAGCCACGCGCTGGAGGTTGCCAATGTGAGCAATACTATGAAATGTACGAGGAGACATAGATGCAGAAAGAGCCCCCAGCCTGTCTGCTTCTCATGTGCTTGGCCCCATCAGGCTGGCTCCCAGACTGCCATGACCTCGATACGGTGTGTGCACGGCCGGCTGGCCTGACCCCCCTTCTCACGACCGCCTGCCTCACTGGGGTGACCTACATTTCTACAGTGGCGGCCAGAACAGACATTCCAGAGTAATTAGCAAACACGCGCGTGCGCACGCACACGCACACACACAGCTGGCTCAGGCCTGGTAGTGAGTGGCTGGCACGCTCACTGTCTAGACAGGACTGCAGCTGAATGGCCTCGTGCTCAGGGCTGTAGCTGGCACGGCCAATGGCTCCTCACCACCTTGATTAGGGGTGTCCAGCCATGTCCCTTCCAAGGAGAGCACCCTCAGGAATCATCAGAGCCACGGTCCGGCTGCAGGAAAGCTCAAAGCACTGCTGTTTACAATCATGAAAAATGGGGACACTCCTTCCAAAAAGGAACCAGTTAAGCACATTATAGGACCTTCCGAAGAGGGACTTGGAAGCAGAAGCTGACAATCACGGTACAGGAGACGGTCTGCCAGCATATGGTGACTGTCAGCAAATACTGTTTCCAAAAAGCAGGATTCAAAACGTCACGGTATCGGGATTTCAGCTATCTTTTCAGGAGGTGCCTAGGAGAATCGCTGGGAAAACAAGCCTGGGAAGTTCAGGGCTTCCTCTGGGCGTTATAGCTGGTCGCCAGGGCACCTTGAACACTCCCACTCACAGTTGATGTACAAATAAAATAAGAACCTGTACCTGAAATCCCAGTGCCCCCAGCTGGCATTCCCCAGACATTGACCAACGTGGGGAACGCCTTCATGACTTTGCCTACCGGTGCTATAATTTACTTAGAATTATTCTTTAAACAATGCACCCTTTTCACAAAAGCAAATTCATTTTAAAATAAAACCCTACGTCACGACTGCGGATGGAAAAACAAAAATAGAAGGTGACTGTAAAGATGAACACATCATTATTAAAGTTTAAAACATCGCTTCTGTACTGCTGGAAATCATCTCTCCTACTGATGACGGGTGTGCCCAACACTGGCCAACTAGGTCTTCCGTCAGCCACTTCATTTACAAACCGAGGAAGCTGCCGTTCAGGAAACACGCTTTCCTCAGGTCATTCGGGCAGCCAGGAGCCCTGGATTCTAACTCAGGCGCTGCTTACCTGGACCTTGCCTAAGTAGGATCTTCCTACCTTCCTGGCAGGACTCTGGCAGGATGGCAGGTCTGTCCCCATGGAGACAGGAGCAGCCCCACCTCCCAGGACTCTGACCCGTCCCCAGAGCTGAGCTCCCAGGCCCCTGACCCCAAAGCAAGGGTCCTGCTTTCTCCCTTCCTCCGCACTCTCCATTTGGGGCACGTCAGTGTATCAAAGTTTCCCCAGATGCTAAATAGAAAGCCAGACAAAAGTCTGTGAGCGGGCTTCCCTGGTGGCGCAGTGGTTGAGAGTCCGCCTGCCGATGCAGGGGACGCGGGTTCGTGCCCCGGTCCGGGAGGATCCCACATGTCGCGGAGCGGCTCGGCCCGTGAGCCATGGCCGCTGAGCCTGCGCGTCCGGAGCCTGTGCTCCGCGGCGGGAGAGGCCACAACAGTGAGAGGCCCGCGTACCGCAAAAAAAAAAAAGTCTGTGAGCTTCCTATTAAATTATTTTTAATTTCTTGGTGCTCAGTTTCACAGCGAATTAATTCCATTTCATTTTCAAGGGTCCCATCTCCTTCTCTTTTTCTTTCTCCAGCAGTCCCAGTGATTTTCTAGGACCACTTGGGGTTCTGTTTGGGTTTGTTTTTTAACCGTATATAAACCTGCAGGTGTCTTCGTCCTTCTTTTTCCATTTTCCTCATCCTCCTGGCCACTGAGGCTGGACTCGGCTGGACAGGCCTGGGGAGTGGGCCTGGCTGGAGGAGGGATCCACTACCCTCCCAGGAGGCTCTTCTTCCTCTGGGGACCCCCTTTTGCCTTAACGCCTCCCTCACCGTGAGGCGGAGCATGTCACCCAAGCTGGCCAGGCAGAGTAGTCCATGACTTGGACCATCAGGGAAGGTCAGGGCAGTGGTCCCCAGCCTTTCCGGCACCAGGGACTGGTTTCGTGGAAGACCATTTTTCCACAGACCAGGGAAGGAGATGGTTCGGGTGCTAATGCGAGTGATGGTTCGGGCGGTGATGCGAGCGATGGAGAGAGGAAGATGCAGCTTCACTTGCTCACTCCTGCTGTGCGGCCCGGTTCCTAACAGGCCCTGGGTCAGGGGGCGGTCACATGGCCAAAGCAGGGCCAATCAGAATCCTTTGGGGGAAATGAAATGGATTCTATAGGAAGATGGTGACATTTCTCTGACTTGCTAGCTATGAAAGAAATGGAAGCCCAGAACTGCTGGAGGCCATCCCTGCTGTCATTTGGAACCCAGCTTGCCCAAGAATGAAGCCAACTAGAAATAAACACAGCCAAGAGATGGCAAGAGGAGAGTCAAGTCAAATGAGCCCCTGGATACAACTGTGCCTGAAGGCCGCCAAACTGTTCAAAGTTGCACATGTCAGTAAATTTCCTGGGTTTATTGTCGTTGTTGTTAATCTAGCTTTTTGTGTTTCTTTCCCTGTTCAAGTCACAGCCAAGGAATGTCCCTGTGGCTATCATGCCCACTTTCCTCCCCTTTCCCCCACCCCCATGTCCTGCCTTATCCAGGTGCCGCTTAGATGCTAGAGGAGCCCTGTTGGAACATTTGGTCCTTCAAGACGCAGCTCAGGCATTGCCTCCTCCAGGAAGTTTTCCCTGGTGCCCTAGTGTGCTCTGCCAGGCTGGTTTAAATCCCAACTCTGCCACCACACAGCCTTCTGTGAGGATAGTACCATGGATGAGAGCCAGGGTCTGGAACTCAGACATTCCTGATTGGAATCCCAGCTCTGCCACCTACCTGCTGTGCACCCTTGAGCAGATGAGTAACCTCTCTGGTTTTTGTCTTGTCACCTGTAACGTGGGAGTTCACATCAGTACCTACACCACGGGTTCGTTGTGTGGGTTAAACAGGTTCATCCACGTTACTGACTTGGAACGGAAGCCGGCAGGCGGCTGATACGTGGCATTGGCCATCGTGTGTACGGTCTGTATCGACCTTTATTGTAATTGTCTTTTACTTGCTTCCCTCAAACCACAGCCCTTTCTCATCCCTTTTACTGCAATACCTTTGCTCTCCTGGGCCTCACACAGTGCCCGGCATACAGCGAGCACTAACGAATGTTGGCAGATCAGCGTGTGTGCCCACAAATCAACGGGCAAATCTACAACTCCTGCCCTTTCCTCTCCCCGTCAAGAAGAACTCAGGCTTTGCCAGCTCTTTCCCAGTTCTTGTTTTTCAAATGGGATTAATGAGTGTGGAGGGGACGTGGGGGGACGGAGAAAAGCAGGGTGGGCTTGGAGCACATTAGGGGAGGTTCTCACACTTGGCTGTGCACTGGGGTCCCGGGGGAGTTGTAACAGACACTGGGCCTGCCCGTCCCGGGCTCTCTGACCTCACTGTCTGGTCGGGCTGGGTGCCTGGGCTGAGAACCGCTGGATAGAGGGTGTTAGAAAGCTTCAATGTGCATTGAGAATGGAAGCTCCTGGAGTGTTTCTGAGAGATTTCAGCAAAGACTGAATTGCTTTTCAATTATTTCTGACCCTCAGCCGGTTGTTTATTTGAATGTGACCTGGTTCTGAGACTGGGTGCCCAGGTGACCTGGCTTCATCTGCTCCAAGGGAGTGAGGTACCAAAGCAGCAGATGATGAATTCCCTCCCAACATCGCCCCGGGTTTCACAGGTAAAAGCAGCAAGAGGGGAGGCGAGATGCTCTGATTCAGGGACCCACAGGACAGCACGGTTTTCTGGCGCAGGGTGAGCCCATGGCTGCAGTGGAGCTCAGAGCAGAACTGCCGAGCTCCTGGGGTCCTGGAGAGATGCACCTGGGACCCACCTGAGCAGGAGAGGTCCATCTGGCTTCTGGTTTGGTGACCTCAAATGGAGAGGTTCAGAGGAGGGCTCTCCTCTCAGCTCTACCAGGAGCCTTTGCCCATGTGTGGGGAGAACTTGGCAGTGAACTTGACAAGTGCCCGTCTTCGTGGGAAATGCCAGATTCTCACCATCACGTGGGCGTTTGAGGCCACGAGGTCTCTTCTTTGAAAGCATCCTTCTCTAATTCTGAGCTTTCTGTTACGTGTCTATTTCCACTGACCACACCTTGGTTTGAATTTAATTTTGTGCACCATTGCACCTTGAGTCATCTAAATAAAGATGGCTGTGAACTCTGGTCTTAACATGCCTGTTGCTCCAGGAAAGACTCCAAAACACCAGCATCCTCGCGGGTCAGAAGCTGGCAGCTGGAAATACCGCTTTCTTGGAGGGATTTCCCGCCACAGTATAGTCACTAGCTATGTGCTGGGTGCTCGCTACGCAGCAGACATCACGGAGAATCCAACTATGTGTCAAAAGTGGACCCCACTCTGGTTATGGCCCTAACTAGCCAAGTGACGCTGTCGGGAGGCTTCCCAGCTTGGGGCCTCCATTTCCCCGTTTACCAAATTCAGTGAGGACTCAAAGTCTTCTAGAATGGGGACATTGGATCTCTGTTGTTCTAAAGATCCAAGAGTCTTCTTTCCAGAACATTCTTGTCCATGGTGGAGGTGAAATGCCACCCAGAGACATTGTAGATTAGCCTGGACGCTCCAGGGTCGAGTGGCAGACACACGACTAAAGCTGGATCAAGACAAGGAAAGGGGAGTTTAGTGGCTCCTGTACTGGAAAGGTCCTTGTTGCTCTGGTTTCAGGCGCCAAATGTCCTCAGGGTCCCCGGTATCCCCCACCCCTAACTTCTCTGCACTGGGGGCGTCCTCTGGCCTCACTGTCCTCGGGAGGAGAGAAGGTTTCCAGCAGCACAGTGCCCGTGACGCACTAGCTCGCCATCGCCAGCGGAAAGAGAGCCTCTTGTCCAAGCATCCCACGGAGGCCAGGGCTCACCCCGCGGCATGACTGACGGATTGGGTCACGCCAACCAATCAGAGCGGCTGGAGCAGTAGCGAGCACCGATGGCCAAGCCTGTTCACGAGGCACCTCTGGATCTTGGGGGTGGGGCTGGCTCCCCCAAGCACATGGATGGAATTCAAGGGAGGGCTGGTTCCCGATGGAAACTGGGGAGTTTCTAACCAAAAGAAAGGGGAGTAGATAGTGGGCAGACCAAAATAACTCTGCACCCTGCTGCAGACAGAAATGGGGAGCCGCTTCTGTCTGCTCCCCAAGTCTCTGGAACACAGAGGTCCCCTCTCCACACCTCCATTCTCACTGCCGCTGCTCTAGGGCCACCTCTGTCGCCCTGTGCGGGGGCCCCTCCTAACCCATCCCACCGTTCTGGTCTCCCCACACCCCTCCTCCACACAGCTGAGGTCTTTGAACAGAGGTGGAAGTTTAGGGGGCTACAGTTTGGTGAGATTCAATCCACATAAGTGCTATCTCAGAGTAGTTAAGAATAGAGGCTTGGGACTGGTTTGAACCCTGTTCTCCCGTAAGTTAGCAAGGTACCCTCTGGGCCTGTTTTCTCATCTGTCTAATCGGCATAATCTGGGCGCCTACCCTAGAGGGTTATTGTAAAGATTAAATGAGTAAAGCACCCACAAATGTGAGATGTTGTCAAAACACGTCTTCAGTCTGTCCACTCGTCTCCACCTGCACTGCCACCACCTCATCAGAGCCACCATCATCACACCCCTGGGTGGTGCCCCAGGCTGCAGCCTCGTCCCTCTCTGACCCCTCCTCCACACAGCAGCCGGGGAAGAACAGCCTCGAAAAATACAGGACGCCCCGTTGAATGTACATTTCAGAGCAAAAATGAATAATTTTCCACATAAATGAATAATTTTCAGCCTGCAATATTTGGGACATACGCTAAACAATTATTTGTGGTTTATTTTAAACTAAAACTTAACTGGGCAACCTGCATTTTTGTTTGCTAGATCTGGGAACCCTAAGCCGGGGGGACTTTTGTAAAGTACCAACCAAATCGTTAGCTCCTTGCTCAAAACCTTCAATGATTTTTCATCACAATTAGAATAGAATCCGTACCCTCTCCTGACCTACAGGGCCAACCTAGCCTGGCCCCTGGGCACTGCTCTGACTGCGTTTTCCTCGTGACCTAACAGTCAGGTCTCGCGCTGTGCCAGCCCCCCGCCGGGGGATCGGTCATCGTTTATCAAGCAAACGAGCAGATGATCCCACGGGGACCCACAGGCAGGAGACCCTGGGGATTTCTGGGGCCAGAGCCTCCTCTAGAGCCTCAGGCACAGCCCCGCTGAATCCTTGATTTCAGACCTCTGGCCTCCAGAAAGATGAGAGGATAAATTTCTGTTGTTTCACGCCTCCAAGTTTGCAGTCATTTGTATGGCAGTCTTGGAAACTAAAGCAACGTTTTAAAATCCCCTCTGGCTGAAACAGGCAGAAGAGGTTTTGGGGGCAGGAAAGGAAGCAGGGAGCCAGCCACATGAGAAGCTGTCCCACTGATCCGCCTGGAGCAGGATGTCAGCTGAGTCTAGGCGATGACGGGGGGAGAGAGAGAAGTGGGGAAATGAAACTATTTTCAACAATATTAAAGGCCAACATTTTACATGACTCTGCATATCCCAGCGCCATATTGTACTGGACTTACGCAAACGATCACATTTAATCCTGAATTAAGCCTGAATATTTGCTATCATCACTGTCACCATTTTATAAATGAGGGACCAGAAGAACAGAGAGGTGAAGCAACATGCCTCACTTCACACAGCTAGAAGCGGCAGAGCACAGATTCCAACCCAGGCAGAGTGATCAGAAGCCCACATGTTTAACTGCCTGTCACACAGTCATATTAACGGCCCTTACTGGGGTAATGACGGAGGAAAGGAAATAAGAGTGGCTTATTATAAATCAGCAATAAGGAAATAAGTGCAGTGGTGCTATTTACAAAGTTGGGGCCTGGGACTTGGGGCGGGTTGGGGGCCTGCTTGGCCGACTTCAGCTGAGGACCTGTCGGTCTCCAGAAGGAGGATGTCCATTTTGCTCCCGGGAAGCCCATCTGGGCAGAGGACTTCCTGGAACTGTGTTCCTTGAGACCGTCCCTCCCAGCCCCTCCAGGTTCTGCGCTCAGAAACCCGCTGCCGTTGTATTTATTATAGAAGGCAAAGAAAAGCCTTCAGCTGACCCGCCAGCATCACGAAGACCGTCTGCAGAAAATGGGTTTTGACCACGTGTCGTCGGTGGGTTTTCACGAATGTTTTGCACTCTGAGACTGGTGTTGGCCTCGCTGGGAAACCATTGCTTTTCCAGTTCCAGCTCCCTCTGTAAATCCTCTTTCTCATGAACGTCCTACTTGGAGAAAAGAACTCCAGTTTCTGAAACAATAATACGGGTTACCGTGGAAAGATAAGTCATTTCCATCCCAATGCCACCCAGATAAACTGTCAGGCATCTTTGGTCACCCTGCCTGCCCCCAGCTTGGGTCTCGTGACTAAAAGATTTGGAAACGCTTGAGAAGCTTGTGTTCCAGGGCGTCCATTTCCTAAGCGGGTCAGAGCTTGGAGGTCTTGGCCCTTAAGGGTGCGTCAGTGAGGGCCAAGCATAGAAATGCCATGAGCGAAACAGGTCTTCCTCATTCTGAAACTTTCCGAAGCTCTATCCGGATGACGGAACCCTGGTACACCTGAAGTACGAGGTCAATTAGGCGTGATCTTATTACAATATTGATTGCTGTCGTCAGGCATCTCAATTGTAGTTTTTAGCCTTGATCAAAGGTGAAAATGGCACCTGTTCAAGTTGGAAAATCTTACTTTCTGTGAAAATTGAGCTGAGCTGAAGAAGGAAGGTAGAGGGAAGAAGAAACCATGGCAGATCCTCTGTTGGGGGCAAACCCACATCTTTTCAATAGACACAGGAATGTCGACAGTGGCTGTCAGTCAGTAAATGTTCAGGGACGCATAGCAAAAGAACATAGTAGGCTCTCAATATATACTGAGGTCCCACCAGGCCACAAGTTCTATGTTAAGTCCGAGAGGAGTGTAGAAGGTGCTGGAAGGAAGGTAAGATGCCTTGGGGAAGGAGCCCAAAGAAAACAAGGAAATGCCGTCTCCTGTCAGCCTGGTGCAGAGCAGGTGCTCAGCGGATAGGTTGGAACATTATCCAAACTGTGAGGCATGAAAAGGAGTGTGACTGGAGAGGGGAGTCCTTCAGGGATGCCTGTCCTGAAGGAAGGGTGAGAACTAACTGCACAGGTGAAAGCAAGGTGGTGGAGGACGGGGGAGATGGGGAAGAATGTTCTAGGCTAAGGGAGCCGTGTGCCGGGATCTTTCCGAGAACAAAGGTCTCGTGATGAGAACGCCTGTCCCGGGGAGAGTCTATGTAGGACACAGGGAGGGGCGTACAGCGCAGGGAAGAGGCTCTTCACAGCCCAGCGGTCGCCCGGCCCAGGGCACAGGGAGCTGGAAGGGTGAGGGAAGGAGGGAAGGGGAGAGAGGATGGGGTGAGGGCCCTCCTGTCTCAGGAAGCCCCTTCCCCCGATGGACAGCGAAGTCAACCTCATTGAGATGCAGCTTCAAAGGCAGCCGCTGTTGGAAGAGTGACGATAACTTCTCCTGCCGTTTACATTTCCCAAGAGGCTGGCGGGGGACAGGCACCCACAGCGCGGGAGGTGCCCTGTGCCCTAAAGGGTTTCCCGAGCCAGAAAAGGAGAGGGGCTCAGGCCCGCCCCCGCACGCCCACTGAGGTCTCAGGGAGAGCGGATTCTCCACCGGAAGCGGCTGGTGGACAGGTTCGGGTGCGGGAAGAAATGGCAGGCTTTGGGTAGTGGGGCTGGTTGAGCGGGGCCTCCCACCTGTGGAGGTGGCCGTGGGCCGGAGCTGCTGCACGCAAGATGGCCATTTGGCCGAAGCCAGATCGCCACGTGAAGCTTTACACACGGCTGCAGAGCTACCCTGGCAGGACGGGGAGAAGAAAATATACATAATACACCTTCAACTCTGTGCCCTGACCAGCACACACTAAGAAGTAGCCGGCTTTGGGAGAGCTGGGATTATCTTGCGAACAGTGCCAATTATATCCAGGGATGTATTGGTAAGCCAGCTCTCCAGAATAGGGGTGGGGGGGGGGAATGCTGCTGGCTCGTAGGGTTTGCCAGTTTCCACGGTGTAGATACTCCCATGATGGTCAATGGCAGGCCACCTGTGGTTGACTAACAGTCAACTCTTAACTCTTTAACAGCTGGCATTGTCTCTGTTTCTGCACCTAAGTTATTTTTTATTAAATGTAAACAGGTGAACTATGCCCCCATTTTGTAACTCCCATGAGCCTCAAAAGATTGAAAGGGTGGCGTAGAGTCTCTCTTGACCTCAGAAATGACACTCGGAAAAATCTCTCTGCTCTACCCTGGTCAAGCTGTTTCTAACCCTGGGAAGTCTCATTCTCCATCTACAAAAGTCCTCTCCGTTCTTCCTTCCCTCCACAGTTATTATAACACGACTCTGTCTGCCCGTATCCACCGTGAAAACGTCCCCATCCATCACACATGGTAAGTGGTCCACGCACACTGTCTTCTCCCACAGGACTCAGGTTTGACCCTAGGAATCCATCACTCATTCACTCGAGAAGTAGGCACTGAGATTTATTCTCTACAATGCACATTCTAATTGCCAGGATTTAATAATAAATCTATCTTGTTTTAAATAAACTTCGGGGGCATTACAATAGCGATACATATTCACAGCAAAGCCTTTGGAAAATGTAAAAAAGAATAAAAAACAATTTTGTAACCTGCACTTCCATTATCCAGAGATAACGACTATTAATATTTCGATGTATTTTTTCCAGTTATTTTTCCTTGTATAAAATGCATGTTTAAAAAACCTTATCATAACCATTTAATAACACATCAGGAAACTTTCCATGTCATCAGACATTTTCTGTACAATATAATTGTAATCACTGTATAATATTCCACTGTGTGACTGCGCCGTAATATGTTTACCCAATTTCCTTTGTTAAACACTTGGATAATACTCCATTTTTTTTTTTGCTACTTTGAGCCACTCTGTAATAAAATTCTCCTGATTAGTGTTTACACATGTCCATGATTAATTACCTAGGACAAATAGTATTTTCCAGCTCATTTATAATTTTCTCTTTGGCCTAAAAGTTATTTAGGAGATAATTTTCTAGTTTGGTTTGTTGCGTTTTATTTGTAAATCTTGTATTTTTAGTATACTTTTTATTAAAGATTAACATACATATAAATCAAATACATATCAAATCATAAGCGTCAGCTCAATGAATTTTTACCAAGTAAACACACCCGTGTAACCAGAGCACTGATACAGGAACAGAATACTGCCACCACCTCAGAAACTCCATTTGTGCGCCCTTCCGGGCAGGCCCTGCACTCCCCCGTCCAGGGAGAACCATTGCCATAGCCTTTCACACCACAGATTAGTTATGCCTGGTTTTGAATTTTACATAAAGGGAACCCTAAACCGTAAATTATTTTGTGTCTGCGAGATTCAGCCATGTCGCTGTATGTGGTGGCATTCACCTTCCTTGCTGCAAAGTTCCGATGCAGGGAAAAAAACACCATAATGAATTTATCCTTCACTGTGGATGAACACCCAGGATACTTCCAGCGTGGAGCCGTTATGAACAGCACTGCCGTGAATATTCAATCCACGACTTTCGATCACCGGTATACTGGCAAATGTTGAACAATGGCTCTTCAGAGAAAAGCTCTGACACGTGTCTGCCAATTTCCACGGTGTAAATCCTCCCACCGTGGCTGACTTCAAGCTGCCGCAGTGATGTAGCTAAAAGTAGAGCCGGGAGGAGGTACAGACCACGGGCTCTCGCCAGCACATGGTTGCTGTGGGAGAACATATGCAGGCGTTTTTCCGGGCAGGTACATCTGGCGATAAAGACGCCGGGTCAAAGAACAGGCATACGTTCAGCTCTAGAACAAACAGATCCTCTCAAACAGTTTCCCAAGCGGGTGAATTACAAGTACTCATATTCTTTCGGGTATTAATTTTTTCACTCGTTTAATCGGGGTTTTTCAATATTATGCCAAAATCTGCCTGCATTATTTTCTGTGAAGGGGATTTATTGTGGTTATATGGTTATTTCTGGCTCTTTCCTGGTAACTATTCCATGGACATCTCATGGAAGAGAAAGCATATTCTCTACCTTTCCATTTCGTTACCCAGACATAGGATCAAATTTGTTAATGAAATTATACCTCTGTAGGTAGACTTTTGTCTCTACAAATAAAAACTGTGAATTTGTCTCTACAAATAAAAACTGTGAATAAAAACTGGATGAGTAGTTAACATCGCCCGCTGTAATGTATGTCATAGAGGTGAAGGATTCAGCCCAAGGCCACACACCGCCCCCCCCCCCCCCGGAGGAGTGGGGAAGGTCCCAGCCCAGCCACCTTGGACAGGCATCTGAATTGCATAGAGCTCACTGCATGCTGCGAGGGTTAAACGTGATGAGGAAGTTGCTCATTCTCACGTTTCAGGTAAAACACTCGAAGGGGCTGGATGAATATTGAAGGAATCAGAAATGGATGAATGAATGAATGAATGAACACGCAAATGAACCCAAAGACCCTCCACTGTGCATAAACGCCCAGCCCTTCTATAGAAAGGAAACTTTGCCCTTTGCAGACAAGACATGTTTGCTTGTCCTGAGCCTCTGGGGACTCTGTGGAAGTGGCGTCGCCGGGGCAGCAGGACCTGTCCCCTCGCCTTCCTGCTGAGATGACCGAGGCTGCAGGGGGTCTGGCTAGCAGCTGCAGCTGCCAGCCCAGCCCAGCGCAGCCCAGCCTCCGTGTGGCCCTGGCCCTCTGGGGCTCTGGAGCCAAAGAACAATGGTGGCATTGTTGCCACTTCCCCATCCCCTCACTGTCCCAGTTACTCATCAAGGATGTTGGCGGCCCAGCCCCGGGACACAGCGTGCTTGTCCCTTGATTAAGCACAGACACACTCAGACAGTGGCCCTGCAGGAGGTGGGCGATGAGTTCATCACTTGGCCGTTCAGACGACCCAACCGCCATGGACTTGGGCAGAAGATGGGTCAACGGAAGGTCATGCCGCGTGGCCCCTTCCAGAGGCCACCCCCAAAGGGAAACAGCATCCTTTTCCCAGGAGGGGCCCCAGGCGAGTCAGATGGGAAGGGGTGGGTCTATGGCCTCCTTGTGCGAAGGCGGTTCTTAGACGGGCCCATGAGTGTGAACAGACTGGCGGCTGCCCTGGCAGGGCTCGTGTGTCTCCAACTGAGATGCGGCTTCCTTAAAACAATTGCCTTTTAGAAAAAAAAAAATCAGTGTTTTCTCACCCTCCCGCTCAAGCCCTCAGTGCCCCCCTCTGCACTTGGAATCAAATCACAAGCCCTCCATGATTTGACCCCCATCTTCCCTCTCCTCCTTTGTTCATGGTGTTTTACACACTTGCCTGAAGTCTGGCCCTGAGACAAAGGGGTCTGCTCTCCCACAGGCCCTTCCTTTTGCCTGGATGGGTCTCCCCTCCCCACTCCCAACCTGGATCTCCGAGTGGCTGGTTCCTGGGGGTACTGCAGCTCCCCATGACACCAGTACGTGGAACGGTGACTGCCCGCGGGAAAGCTAAGAACGACACAGAAAGGGCGCCTCCTAGGATCCCCTTTGAGCCAAGTTCCCCACTTTGGCCCTCCCATCCCACTGCCTGTGGCCAGATGCACCTCGTCATCCACCACCCAAAGCATCCCACCTCCCTGAGTCGGGGGACCACGCCCCAGAGCAGCCCCTCCCCTAACCTCTGACCCTGCTCCAGGAGAGGATCAGTAGTGAGGGCATCCATTCGGGTCAAGATAACTAACACACCATTGTAAAGCAATTATACCCCAATAAAGATGTTAAAAAAAAAAAAGATAACCTGCCACTGCAGACCAGTTGGACAATCCCACCTCTTCATTTCCGCAATAAATCCTTTTGAAGGCCTGCCATGCTCCGAGCACTGGGGGAAGTGCTGGGTGAACACACCACCTCCACTTCAGGGCGACCCCAGTCAGTGGAGCTGGGTGGACAGAACGAACCGGACACGTAGGATTAATCGTGGAGCCAACCTCTGTGTTGCCCACTGGCCCTTTAAACCCGTGCGCCGGGACAGAGGTTTGCCCCGACCGGATGTGAACTCAGGCAGTGAAGGTGACTTTGCTGGACCCTCCAGCAGAGACAGCCCTGTGGTGAGTGTAAGTCGCAAACACAGTCTCATGCAGCAATCGATGAAGCCCAATCCTGGAGAAAAATCAAAACTTGCTCTTTGGTTGAATAGGAACCTGCTTCCTGACAGGTCTGCAGTGAGCTGGCTGCCTGCGGTAGGGGAGTCCTCGCCCGGGCGCAGGGATGAAGCAGGATGGGGAGGCCAGGCGAGGTGGACCACCCTGCACCGTCTGGGCCTCTCCCTCGGGGCAGGGGCAGGGCTCAGCAGAGGCTCCACCGTGGACTGACACTCCTGGGGGATGGCTCTGGCCCTGGGTACACCCCGGGGGCCAGTGTCCGGGAGAGCAGCCCTTTTTCCCTAATGCAGTCCCCAGGGTCCTGGTGCCCACGACTCATCCAGCTCTGATTTCTCAGATGTAGCCAACCCAGGCCGCCTTTGCCCCATCAGGCGCGAGTCCCCTGAGCCCTCCAGAGGTAGGACCCTGAGGGGTCCCAGGGAGTCCCCCACACGTGTGAAGTGAAGGCCTCTGCCTCCTCTTTCCTCCTCAGAGGGTGGGACACCCTGTACGGCTGCAACGCACAAAATCCCTCCACACCTGCACGGAATCGGGATGCTGGGCTCCCGTCCCATCTGCCAGCCCTTGGGCAAGACAGTCACTTCTCTGAGCCTCAGTTTCCTCATCTGTACCATGGGAAGGGCACCGCCTCATCAGGCCCCTGGGGGTGCATGAGATCGTGTGTGCAAGGTTGTGTAAGGCTCCACGGGAGCATTTTTATTATTATGGGATGAGCGGTCTTGGTGCAAATTGAAGATGGGTGAAATTCTCCGAAGCCTCCCTGACCCACAGCCCGGGCCCAGCCAAGGGCTGACTCCAGGCCCTGAAATCTCTGCCAGCTCTGAACTCACTGTGTTCCCAGCCTGATTCATAGCCTCAGAGCCCTGGCCAGGAACCGGGTTCAAGTGCCTTGAAGTGCTTCCAGGGCTGGACCGGACTCTCTCCTGACATGTCCAGGCCACTGTTTTAACAAGAAACAAAGCGTCCCCATCAGAACCAGTGAGTGTAACATTTTGTGGTCACAGAGTCATGGGCATCCTGCTGCAGACCAGAAATTTTCCATGGGGATCACGTGACCTAGACGGCGGGCAGGTGCCCAGCAACCCGGGCAGAGACGTCCCGGAGTCCAGCCGGGCACCGGAGCAAGCCTGCCACATGTTCCCTCCAAGATGTCTCTGAATCGGAATTCCTGGCTGCGGGCCCTGGGCTGGAGGGCAGGCCGTGCTGTGGTGGAGCTCTTCCGCAGAGAGCAGGAAGAGAGAGGGCTGGCCCTGGTCCCCAGCCCCACCCATCCAAACTCCAGGGCATTCATTTATTCACTCATCCACAATTATGAACACAACCCTGGGACACGCAAGGTGGATGAGCAGAAATAAACAGGATCCAAGGGATTTCTATGCTGCAAGGGAGAGAGAAAAAACAATAAACAGGAAGCAGATACATCAACAAGGTAACATCCAATAAAGACAAACAAACACAGAACCAGAAATGTACCAGGGGTCTGGATGAGAGTGACAGTGGGGGAGGCGCCGCTGTAGCCTCCCTGAGCAGGTGCAATGCCCACAGCATCCCAGCCAGGAGGCGCGCCAGCCACTGGCAGCTGTCCAGGCAGAGGGGCCGACATGCCGAGAGATGGGGGCATGGCCTGGGTGGTCTTCAAATTAGCCATGAGATGAAAATTTCAGGACAGAGCTCAAAAGATCAGGCAGGATTTCCTCTTCGCCAGGGAGCCCCAGCCGTGCTGTTAAGGCCCTTCCACGGATTGGACCAGGACGACCAGACCGTCTAGGACAGTCTCCCTTACTTAGAGTCACCTGATTATCGACTCTGATGAGCGATGGATTGAAGAACTGGGGACGGGGGCTCACTGGGTGGACGCCTCAAGCTGACCTTCACAATGACCTACCAGAGCAATATTAATGCCCACATAATGTCAACCTTCTGCTGGTGGGATTTCTTCTTTTTGGTCTGAGTAGTTCCTGACCCTCTTTTTGGAGGGGTCCCATAGTGCTGGACCCACAATCCGTGACCTTCATTTACAGGAAGGGCCCCTGCCTCCTTCACTACACGCCCCGGGGAAGGGGCCACAGCCAACCATCACCTGGACATCTTTTGAGGCTGGCGTGGCGGGCAGCCTTTCCTGCTCCCCAGGGGCTATGTCAGGAACGGCCGCAGGCAGGCCACAGGACACTTACTGGAATATTTCCGGTCACCTTTCTGGGGTAGTTACTTGTTACCATCAGCAGAATTTTCTTAGGGACGATACGTAACATAATCCCAAATGACGCTTCCCATGGTGGAGGGAAAATACGGGGACTTTATAACGAAATTAGAGGAGATTCATGTTGACAAAGAGAAGGCCTTCCAGAAAAGCCCACACTTTCATGTTTTTTCAATCGATTAACTTGAGATGGGCTGTTCCTTGAGCAGTAAATATCCTTTTACTCAACACACTAATGTAAAATTAACACGATGGCTGGTGGCCTCTAGTTTGAAGACTATTTGCTTGGCAGCCTCATTAGTACTTCAAGGTAATAACATTGAGTGTCACCAGGGCCAAGTCCTGTGTTTCTAAGTGAAGCTGCCTTTTCCATGGCAGTCTAGAGACTTCCACGTCCAAGTCTTCAATGGACCTGAAATTTGTGTCGTGTATTTGTCTAGTTATTAGTCCTTTTTTTTTTTTAGGACCTTGCTACATGTACTAACTTTTTATGTAACATCAGTCACGATCAGGAGGTAATTTGTTTTTATTTTCTTTCAATCTCGTTCCCGTGAGGATAGCAGTGGAGGTGGATTCTCCTTTTCTTCTCCATGTTCTCTACCCAGAAATGATACGCTTGGCCCTCAAGAAACATACATTCCTCTGAAGAGCATCACGGAAGCGGGGCCCTGTGTCCTTTTACTAGGAGGCCGGAGAGTCATGTCTGGTGGCTGGGGTCTGCCTTTTATACTGGAAGAGAACCGACCAGCTCAATCGCTTCGCAGTCTCTAGAGCATGGCGACCAGTCACACGAGGGGGGTTTGTGGATTTAGGGGCCTTTCTCCAGGGAGACATAGTTGGAGGCTGGTTTGGCAGAAAGGCGTGTTGAAAGCCCCTTGGGTGAAACCCCCTGAGGCTGGCACTGTCAACCCCAGTGTACAGATGAAGAGGGAGCCTCAGACAGGAGAAGGCGTTTGCCTGAAGTCAAGTTGCTGTTGGACCCAAACCCAGATCTCACCAAGCCGCAGGCCCGCCGTCACCACAGACCCACTGCCTCCCGGGGACGGAAAGGCCGCGGTCGGGAGGACCTCAGAGGCGGGCTGGTGGCCAAGGCCGTTCCCGGGGTCCGTGTGGCCGTGGGAAAGACACTGTCCCCTGGGAACACGGTCAGCAGGACACGTCTGGCTGGGAAGAACTTTGAAGCTGGGCGGCCAGTCCCTGGGGCTCCCCGGAGGCTGGGAACCCAGGCCTCTGTTCAGACACGCTGTTCAAGGGCCCTCCAGGCCCTCTGTGTGGGAAAGGGGACGGCCCAGCCACCGGAGAGCGGAGTGTGGACGAGAGAGGAGGAACCGCGTTCCAGAGCCTGTACATCGGGATGTTCCGCAAAGAGAGGTCCCCGGGGGTCAAAGGGCCAGTCCCGGGTTTGTCAGCAAGGGCAGGATGCGTGGCAGCGGTGGTGGCTCAGAGAGGCCCCGCCCTGTGCTGCGTGCACGTGGTTGCAGGAAGCACAGGGAGACGCTGGGAGTGGGAGACCCGGTCTGGGGCCCGGCTCTGCCGGCTCCTGGCCGGGTGGACTCGGGCAGCCTGAGCGTCCTCTTGAGGTGGGAATAATAAGACTGCCGACCTTGCTGGAGGACGCACTGGCTGCCATGTGCGAGGGTTGCAGCACGTTTTAATAGTCATAGTGCGTATTATTAATAGTATGTCATCACCATCCCCACGTCTCAGGTGAGGAGTCTACGGCAAAGCCAGGGAGGAACCAGCGCGAGGGATGCACTTGGGCCAAAACCAACTCTATTGCTACCAGTTCTCTGCCCCTCTAGCAGGACAAGGAGAGGAAGTGACCTGCCCGAGGACACAGAGAACCTGATGGGAGTAGACTCTGACCCAGACCTTTCGGCCCCCAAACCCACCACTGTAGGGTGGAGAACTCGGCTGTGAACACCAAACGAGGGGAGTGGGCGTGTTGGGAGCCGAGGAGCTGGCGGCCCCTGACCCTTGAGAGGAGATGTCTGCCATTCAGTTCCAGCCACTTGTTTCAGGCAGGAATGTTGGCCCAGTAAGGCCAGAGCTTAAAAGTTTTCCAAAAGAGGGACCTCCCGGGCGGTCCAGTGGTTAAGACTTAGCCTTCCAGTGCAGGGGGTGTGGGTTCGATCCCTGGTCAGGGAGCTAAGATCCCACAGGCCTCGTGGCCAAAAAACCAAAACATAAAAAACAGAAGCAATATTGTAACAAATTCAGTAAAGACTTTTAAAAGATGGTCCACATCAAAAAAAAAAAATCTTAAATAAAAAAAGGTTTCCAAAAGAGTCAAGAGATCTAGATTTTTTTGTGGGAAACATCCTCACTTTTAAAGCCGACAGCCAATTCGATGAAAGTATACTCCACTTGCCAACTGACTACAGTCTCCAGGCCTCTGGTTTGAGACCTCTTCTCTACCCCTACACTGTCTTGAATCTAGAAAACCACATTCTCTCCAACTGTGCCTCACAGTGCCACGTTTGGAAAGCCTTAAAGAGAGCTCACCAACTCCAGGAAAGGCCTCTTGGAGAAAGGTTGTTCATACCTCAATCCAGCCACGCATCTATCCATGTGCCCATCATACACACAAATTCACTATTCCGTCCACCCATTCCTCCACTCACCTACCCACTCATCCATCCATCCATCCATCTACCCATCCACCTATCCATCCACCCATCCACCCATCCATCCATCTACCCATCCATCCATCCATCATCCACCCTTCCATCCATCCATTATCCACCCTTCCATTCATCCATTATCCATTCATCCATCCATCTACCCATCCACCCATCCATCCATCACCCACGCTTCCATTCATCCATTATCCATCCATCCATCCATCTACCCATCCACCCATCCCTCCATCCATCATCCATCCACACAACACCTCACGCATGCACGTATCCATCTATTCATTGACCCATCCATCTATATTCATTTATACATTTTTTCATCCATGTATACGTCTATCTTTTCATAAAAAAAAAACCCTACCATGTGCTGAGGCTGGAAACACAGAGATGCAAACTAGTATACCCACACAATGGAATATTATTCAGGCTCAAAAAGGAGGGCAGTTCTGTAAATTCTATGCCACAACGTGGATAAACCTTGAGGACATCATACTAAGTAAATAAGCCAGTTGCAAAAAGATGAATACTGTATGATTCCACTTGTATGAGGTCCCTAGAGGAGTCAAAATCACAGAGACGGAAAGTAGAAGGGTGGTTTCCAGGGGCTGGCAAGAGCGGTGAAATGGGCAGCTATAGCTTAACGTGGATAGATTTCCACTTCTACAAGATGAAAAGCATTGGATGGTGGAGATGGTCGCACAGCATTACGAATGTGTTTAATACCACTGAACTGTACACTGAAAAATGGTTAAGATGGTAAATTTTATGTTATGTGAATTTTACAGTTTTAAAAATTGGGGAATAAGGGGGGGGGCGGTGAAAGGAGAAATTCCCAGGTCCATCTACCTGACCACTAGTGAAGCCAAGGATAGAATCAAGGCTCTTCCCCTAACACCGCAGACCGACCCTAGTCCTCCACGTTTCACTGGCCTCCAGGGCAAGGCCAGCATCATTGCCTCTTCTGAACTGTGCACTCCCAGCCTGGCTGGCCTCCCTGTTTCCACTTCCCCTCTTTCCAATCCATCCTCCACCCTGCAGTTGACCTTTGCAGAAAATTTCATTCATTGTTTTACTCTCCTGCTTAAACTCCTTCAATGGTCTCCCTTTATTGTAAGGATTAAGACCCAAATCCACAGATTATGCCTCCAAACTCATCTTTCACTATTCTCCACTGAATGCCACACACTGGCGGTGGTTCTGTCCCATTTCCTGCTCCAGGGTGTTTGGTCAAGCCATCCTCTCTGCCTGGAATCGCTTCCTGCCCCCCGAATAGATCCTGCTGCTCTTTCAGGATTAGCTTAAATGTCGCCACCTCTGGGGCCCTTTGCACACTGTCCCCCAAATCCACTTCCTTCATAGCGTTATCACAATTTCTGATTAGACATTTACTTCTTAGTTTATTTTCTGTCTCCTCATAGTAGGACATAAGCCCTGTAAGAGCAGGGACTGTACCTCGTCTGCCATGTTCCACCAGCCCCGTGACCAGCATGCAGTAGGTGCTCAATAAACACACACTGAATAAATAGAGAGATGGGCAAATGAAGAACAACCCCTTTCTGTACTTCCAGTGGGCATGAAAAAGAAAGATTGAGATGTGGAGAGAAGAAAGGGAAACCTCCAGGGAATTATTCTGGGTATAGGTGACATCGTTTGGGGCGTTTGTTACTTCAGAGGCCATGAAGAAAGCCTCCAGGGCTCAACGATTTCTAAACTTCTCTGATTCCATCTCTGGGTTTGGAAGGACTTGGCCAAATTTTGTACGTCACTTCCTGTCTCTAGGAAATTTAAGATTCCTCTTTTAAAATGACGAAGAAAATGGAAAAAGGATTAAAGTTCAGGAGAGTCAAGAATTAGGTGAGGTGTCTCTTTCTATGTAGATGTTTATGTTTCTCTATTGAACTGGGAACTTCCATTAAGCAACACTATGGATTTCCTTAAAGTATATCTGGGTGGTTTAAATATAGAATTTTATTGGAAAAAACAGAATCGAGTGGAAAATCATTCCCTTCTCCCTGACATGTCGGGCAAACCACGTGCGATTCTTCACTGCCAACTCTACAAAATTGGGCCAAGAGGCATCCTTAAGATGCAGCAGCCTCAGGACCCAGAGGAAACAGGGCAGCCACACAAGCTCAGTCACTAACGGTAAAAGGCACAGCTACTGTCCAGCCACCTAACCAGGTCCTCAGACAGTCAGCATTTGAGAACTTGCAGCAAAAATATTCGAACTCTGTGCTTCTCCTTTCTGCAGACCTCCAGCTCAGCTGAAAAGTTTGTGAGTTTTTGCTGAGCACAAGCATTCAGCATTTCATCTTTACTAGAATTGTATGAGTTCATACTAGCATTATCCCCATTTTGCAGATAAGGAAACTGGGCAGAAGAATGCTGAGTAGTTTTCCCTTGACCAGTGGTCAGTAAGGATCTGAGTAGTTTGTGCCAGGTCATACTACTAGTTAGTGGTGAAGCCAGGAAAGGAGCTGGAGCAGGTAGTCTTATGAACTCTTGAAATTAATCCTGTCTTGGAAGGGTTACCTTCCAAGACAGGAAGGACAGATGAGGAACTGCTGGGGGTGGAATCAAAATTGGCCCATACAGGAGCAGCGGAGACAAAGGAAAATATAAGGTGTATATAAAGGTGGGTGGAATAGAACCAGGATAATAATTTTTAACACTACATGGAAATAACAGAAAAAAAGAAGATCTGGCGGGCTTCCCTCGTGGCGCAGTGGTTGGGAGTCCGCCTGCCGATGCAGGGGACGCAGGTTCGTGCCCCGGTCCGGGAAGATCCCACATGCCGCGGAGCGGCTGGGCGCGTGAGCCATGGCCGCTGAGCCTGCGCGTCCAGAGCCTGTGCTCCGCAACGGGAGAGGCCACAACAGTGAGAGGCCCGCGTAACGCAAAAGAAAAAAAAAAAGAAGATCTGGGAACCACACATCTTTGTAAAAATTCAGGAAAGTTAATCTCATGTGGAAACAAGTAAGCTCAATTGACCTCAGAAAAGCACTGAGGTCAAATCCCACGCAGAATTATAATACAAAGAAATAGAGAGCAAGATAACCTCCCCACGGAAATGAAATCATGCCACTGTGACCTTCTATTTCCAAATAGAAGCAAAAGATATAAAGAAAATGATACAAGACATGAAAAGACAATGTAGGGGTTCCCTGGTGACGCAATGGTTAACAGTCCGCCTGCCAATGCAAGGGACATGGGTTTGAGCCCTGGTCCGGGAAGATCCCATATGCCATGGAGCAACTAAGCCCATGAGACACAACTACTGAGCCTGTGCTCTAGAGCCCACTTGCTGCAACTAGAGAAAGCCCGCGTGCAGCAACGAAGACCCAGCATAGCCAAAAATAAATAAATTAAATAAATAATTTTTTTTAAAAGACAATGTAAATCAGAATTAGAAAACATTCAGGAATGGGGTAACAGAACTCAGGAAAGAATTAGAAATAAAAGAAAATAATAACTACAGAAATAAAGAGTAAACTAGAAGAAATATACACATGTATAAACACAGCAAATGATGCTTAGGAGAAACAGAACATGAAAAGGAGAACATTTTTAAACTCAGAGACACAGGCTCATAGCCAGGGTGGCGCAAAGGGAACAGAGTTATGTTCCTGCCCGAAACAACTCAAAAGCCAAACAAAATACTTGAAACCATAATTTTCAGATGTTGGAAAACAGGCAGCACAGGACAGTGAGTTGCTGAGAAAAGGAAAGAAAAAAACAAACAATGCAGTGAGCCCAGCTTATTGACTGAAGAGATTCCAGGGCACAGTGCTAGGAGGAGGAACCCAAACATCTTGGCAATCTCCTTGGGTTGAGAAGACAGAGTGGACAATTCAGGGAAATCAAAATGGCTAGAACTTATAGCAGTGTAGCAGCAAACAGAGAGCTGCACAGAGAGAACATTCCAGAAATCTGCAAAGGGTTTCTCTCAAGCCTTCAGGTAAGTACTGATCAGTGCATGTGAAGAAACGACCCAAAGCTAAGGGCAGAACCACCAGAAAGGAACAGGCAGAATGATTCCTGGAGCTCACACAGGGGTGGGAATAATTTGTGCTGCCACCAGCCAGGATGGAAAAACCCAGTAACACACAGGACGTTGCATAGAGTACTCAGAAGGGCATTGCCTCCATCGTTGGGCCAGAGTAACCCACACTGTGCTGTTCCCACCTAACAAAGACTGGAAACAAACTTCAAAAGGATGGAAATGTTTCCAAGAAATGTACCTGCATTCCAGAACAAAGTTCATTAATTAAGGGAATATAAAACTATCCAGTACCCTCAACAGGGTAAAATCTGTAATTCCAATTGTAAAAACAGGAAAATAATGAGAAAAAAGCTAACCAATAGCTGATAGAACCAACAGATGATAGAATTTGTAGATGATATTAGAAAAGTTATTCTGATTACATTCCATATGTTCAAGAAGATAGAGGAAAGCATTAAGGAGATACCTAGAAAATATAAAAAGAACCCAACTTCTAGAGTTGAAAATAATCACATCTGACATATACAATACACAGGATGAGATTGCCAACAGATTAGACACTACCAGAAGAAAAGATCTGTGAACTTGAACACAGAGCCATCGAAAATCCCAAAATGCAGAGAGAGGAAAACAGTAATAAAAAGGAGAGATAAAAAGGATTTCAGAAAAAAGTGACACCTATTGAATATTGGCAAAGAAGTTCTAACAAAGAGTAACTGAGGAAGATCACCAAAGCAAGGAAACAGAAACAACACTAAAAATAATAATAATTCAAGAAACCTTTACTGAAGACAAGGAGATTTGAACCTGCATATTGAAAGAATGATGGAAATATTTTATATCTTAATCACAGTGGTGGTTGCATGACTGTGTCAAAACTGACACAATAGAAATGGTCACTATAAAGAATGCATTTTACTGTATGTAAGCTATACCTCCGTTTAAAAAATGATTTGAAATTACACACTGCAAGAGTACACAGGGTAAGTATCTGAGAAGATTGACTCAGAAAGACTATCACTGAGTCATATTCTAAAGTAAAATCACAGGACTTTAAAGAAAAAACAAAATCCATTGGCCATTTAGGCAAAAGCAGCAAGTGATTTATAAGAGATGAGAAAATTGTCACACTTCTTGACAGCAATGTTTTATGCCAGAAGACGATGTTAGCTGCGGTTGGTCTTCGTTGCTGTGCGCAGGCTTTCTCTAGCTGCGGTAAGCGGGGGCTACTCTTTGTTGCAGTGCACGGGCTTCTCATTGTGGTGGCTTCTCTTGTAGCGGAGCACAGGCTCTAGGCGCACGGGCTTCAGTAGTCGTGGCTCACGGGCTCTAGAGCGCAGGCTCAGTAGTTGTGGCACGTGGGCTCAGTTGCTCTGCAGCATGCGGGATCTTCCCAGACCAGGGCTCAAACCCATGTCCCCTGCACTGGCAGGCGGATTCTTCACCACTGCGCCACCGGGGAAGTCCAGCATAATATTTTTAAGGCATTGCAAGGAAGAAAACATGAGCTAAGGATTTGAAATTTCACAAACTGACTTTTATGTATAAAGGCTACAAACTGTTAGCAATGTGCAATGGGAATACTGTTCCCACGGGTTCTTCCCAAGGAATCTACTCGAGAATGGGATTCAGACAACCAAGATAACTAGAGAAAGCTTTACATAAAGACCAAGGGTGAGTATTAAATACTGGCTCCCTTTTAAACTAGCAATAAAGAGGGCTAAAAGGGAGAGGATATAGTTTGTAACGGCAATTACTCAGTCATACAATCACACAAAAGTGGGGAGAGAGTAGGAGGAGTGTATGCAAAGAAATTTTAAACTGCTCTCAGTAATTATATTGTTGGTGTTAGTATCGGAATTATCTGAGATGGTCGTGGGTGTTCTGCAAGATAACGTAAAAGAACAACCATGGGATATATTAATTCTGTCATCACCTGTGCCCATGAATATAGGGGTATTAAATAAAACATCTGTAGTCTTAGATTTGAATGTGAATACTCTTAAGTGTTAAAATTCCTTAAAAATAAGCATCAACCTGACAGCAATGAGCATCTGAGGGACCCAGACTGTGGTGTCAGAATACCATTTCCCAGTACGAGCAGCCAGGCTTCTTGGAGAAATGGCTGATTTGAGGTCTAGGGCAGGAAATGTTCACAATGGACCCAGAAGAGCAAGAAAACAAGTGTGCTAGTCACGTCAAAGGACAAAACAGAACTCGAAGAAGATTCCAGCAGCCGAAGAGAACGCAATTCGAGCTTCAAAAGTAAACTATTTGTAATGGATTAAAACCTAGCAAATAGTTTTAGATCTATGAGTTCATAATGGCATTTAAAAACTAAAGTTGATCATCTTTGGAGGATGGTGGGAGATCAACTCATTATCTTGGAAATTGACGCACAAAGAAAGAATCAGGTATTTATCCGATCTTTCTCTTGTGAACTGTACCACTGGGTAATCAGATAGATGAGGGGAAACAGCTCTTTATAAAAATATTCCAGCTAATAAATGAAGGAGGAATAGCAGAATTAAAACATGACCATTTTGCAACCCCCGGGGAATTAATGGCTCTAAGAACAGAGCATCACTTGCTGCTAGCATCGGGGAAAAAAGAGACATCAGACAGGGCTTGCCTCCTGATGAAAGAGCACAGTATCATCTGAGGTCAAGCTAAAAAGATTGAACCTGAGTCTGATCAAGCCACTGGACCAGCTTCCAATTTACAGAAAACACAGAGGACAAAGTACATGTTAAACTGCCCAGAGTTTGCAATCAGCCAAACCCCGGCCGTGGGAAATTCTTGGATCAATTTTCTTGGATTCTTCCAGACTGTAACAAATTAAATGGCAAAAGGCGGGTGGGGGGGGGGGGGCGGGTGGAGGACAAAACTGTAGATTACAAGGGACTTAAAAGACATAACGAAATATTTTAAACAGGCAAGACTAAACCATAGCGGCTAGGGCAGCACACCAGGGCAACAAAACTCCAAAGAAACACAAGAGAGAGGCTGCTATAGAAGGCAGGTAACGGCGCCTTTTGGAGGAGGAGGTTGGACTACGTGGACGGTCTTTGAAGGTAGGAGGCAAAGTTATGTTTCTTCATCCAGGTGGGGCTACAGGGGTGTTTTCCTTAGAGCGATTTCTTCAGCCATGCAGCTGTTTGGTGTGGTTTGCAGTCTGTTTTATTTTACAGTAAGAAAAGGTTAAAATCCTGCATATTGCAGAGTCATGTTGACAGTACTTAGAACACATATCTTGGAAGAATGGAAGTAAATACACTGAAACAGTGACCGTGATCGCCGTTGGGGGAGAGGATTCTTCCCTGTGCTTTTCCGTTTTCCACTGTGGTCTTTTTAAGTTGAAGAAAAAGTTGTACGTCTATCTTCTACTTGTTTAATCTCTGAGCTTTTAATTGGATGTCCAGAGGAAGGAAAGGTCTGTATTTGGATTTTTCTGTCTTATTAACCACAATATCCCCTGTACCTAAAACAGTTGCCGGAGTATAAAGGGCAGTCAATACGTATTTATCGACTAAAGGAACAAACAGATGGATAGGTCCGGAATGTTTAAACATCCTGGAAGGGGAAAGATAATTGGCACTCTCACCTCAGGTCCTTGCAGAAAACAATTAACTCATCCATCAGACCTCATCACCTCCTTCCCACCTGATGCTAGAGGTCCCCGGGCTGTACCGTCATGGCCTCATTAAGTGCTGGTCCCTCCGTCAGTGGACAGCTGGCCTCAGAGGCATCGCCGGATGCACTCTTGCCCATAAGCCATCCCCACAGAGGAAACGTCAAGGGCGAAACCTGCTGTCCTACCTGAGAGTCCCAGGACGCATTCCTCAAACTGCGACAGCCACACAGCAGACCCCGAAGCGGGTGGCGCTCTGTTCCATCGTGTCCCAGGGAGTACGAGCGTCAGAGTGAGGTTTAAGTCACAAAAACAGGATCCCCATGAACAACCGTCCCCTCGAGGGAAACTTCAAAGTGCTGGTCACCAATAGGTGTGTTGAGGCAGAAAACAATGGTGAGCACCATTGCATCATCTCAGTAATGGAAATGCAGTCAAATTGTTCTCGGTGTGCAAAAGTAGTGATAGGAGAGCAGAGCTGACTAAGCTGTCTGGAGTGTCTGCTATGTGCCGGGCACTGGGAAGTAGTTCATCGAATTCTACAACCGTGGTCCCATGGGGGAGGAACTATTATCATCCTCAGGGTAGAGGAAAGAGAACTGATGCTCAGAGAGGTTACATAACCTGTCCAAGGTCACACAGTTTTTAAGTAGAATAGTTGGGATTTGATCCCACTTCTAACTTGGAGCCCAAGCTCTTAACCCGATGCTAGGAGCTCAGGGGTGGTGAGGTGGGGGACAAGATGCCCCAGTGCTGTGTAACTGTGTCACTTTGGAGGAAACAGAAAATCTATCTCCAAAAGGCATGAGGACTTTTATTGGCTCATGTAACAGGAAATCCAGACGAGGGTGGGCTTTGGCAGCTCAGTGATGTCATGGGACCCTCCCCGGTGTCTTTCTGTTTGGTTCTGCTGTTCATCGTTTGGTTGGCAGGCCCTGGGTTGAACAGCACCTACTCAGAAGGGGAGAAGGCTGAGAAAAGCTAATGATGAGACTCTCTGCAAAGGTGTGAGAGCCACAAGAAGCAGGGCTCCCCTGTCCGCCCCTCCATCTACAAGTGACCACAGAAGGCATCACCCTTTCCCAAGGATGGGCTATTGGCACCTGGCAAGACCTGCAGCTAGTGGTCACCTGACAGAGGCCAAGAAAGGCAGGCGCTGCAACCCCAGCTCAGCAAGAGGGACCCAGGGACAGAGATGTTACTGGCCCCTCTCTCCTCTTGGCCCCTGAGCAAATGCGGGGACCTCCTATTGGCCAACCCAACCAGAAGCCAGAGAGCAAGGGAGCCTGGCTACGCAGCAGTCCACTGGGACATGGGCTCCCCTCTGGACTTGGTTTCTCCACCTGCCAAATGGGTGTGAACTGCTGGACAAGATGGTCGGGAGGGTCAAGTAAGGCGACCTTCACAAATGACCTTCGGAACCAAGCCCCCTTGGGCTCAGAAGGGGAGCCAGGCCTGCTTTCCCACTGCTGGGTCCCCAGCACCTGGCTCAGTGCCCGGCACACCGTAGGTCTCCACAATCGGTCTCTTTTAACCCCAGGTGTCACCTCTCTGCCCTCCCCCGCGCCCCCGCCCGCTCTGCCCACTCCCCTCCAGCCCCAGAGCCCCCGCTGCCCGCTCATCCTCACAAGCACCTCACCCCTGCCAGCCCAGGGCCTTTGCACTGGCAACCTCTTCTGCCTGGACATTGCCCCCAGGTGTCCACACGGTGTGTCCACTGCCTTTGGATCCAAGAGCAAATGTCCCGTCCTCAGTCCGACCATCCCCGGCCACCCTACCTGAACTGACCCCTTCACCCTGCTCTATGCTTCTTCATAGCAGCTGACCCCTTCCCGTCCCCTGAGCAGGTGTTTCTCCCACTGGAACCATGTCTGTGCCTCGCTCCGCTCTGCACTCCCAGCTCCCAGCCCGGCACACGGGCTTCTGTTACATGTTTGTTTTGTTAGCTATAGCTGTATTAACACATTGATGGTACATCCATTGTCATGGTTATTACTCAGTCTTTGGTGTCCCTGGCTCACTTCATCCTCCCAGCAACCGGGTCCTGCAGGAAGCCGGGCGGAAGCTCCGGGTCAGACCTGAACTCGGGGCCGTCCGAGCCACACTCTGCTCCCTCTGCTTCGACCCCTTTCTAGTTTTCAGCTAGTTGAGCTGTTAAGACGTTGACCGGCTGCCACAGCAAGAGCTTCAGTCGGAAACCTGGCAGCCTCTGGTCTTGAACCCTAAACAAAGAGTCCGATGCCGGGGCCTGGGAAGAGGACAGCGGCCCAGATGCCCGCGCACGGATCTCTAAGATCCCCGGGTTTTTTTGTTTTGTTTTTTTTACATCTTTATTGGAGTACAATTGCTTTACAATGGTGTGTTAGTTTCTGCTTTATAACTAAGATCCCCGTTTGTCTCATAGCTCTGCACTTGGGCTGCGGGAAGTTCACGGCCCGTCCGTCAGCGGAGTGTTAGCAGTAGCTGCTAAGGACTGATTTCGGAGAACGGCTGGGGCTCTGCCCGGGGACCCCAGGGGCCCTGCCTCCTGTCCACCTGCTGGCCGGGCGGGGGTCACTCTGCAAGGAAAGGCCAGTTTCAGGGACATCAGAGGGCCCTAGGCGTTCGGAAGAGGTTCTCTGGAAGCAGAATCCTGGCAGGTCCTGAGGCGGCCGTGGGCTGGGCGTTTCCAGACCCCGAGGCCCTAAGGGGCACTTGAAGGAGGTCACCCAGACGCTGAGCCCTTTATGACACGCACAATGTGCCAGCCTGGGACGCAGTGACCATTTCATCTCCTCCAAAAGCCTGCACAGAAGGGGCCATTCTGCCAGTGAGAGATGAGAGCCCTGGGCTGGAATCAGCGTCACCACCAGCGAGAGGCAAGACCTGGCATTTCTCCACCTACAACACAGCTCCCGACCGCCGGCCTCTGCCTGTGCTTCTTGCTATCCATTCACCACCCTGCAGTGAGAACCTTGTACCCAAAACTCAGACCTGATTGTGCCCTGCAGAGCTCAATATCCTTCAGTGGCTCCCCAGTGCCCTGGAAGAGAAAGTACAAATTCCTTAACTTAGTTCCCAAGGGAGCTCATCACCTATCCCCACTGGCCTTCCCGCCCTCACTTCAACCATCACCCACCCCTCTCATTCCTTCATAGTCTCTCTCTGTCTCCCTCTGTCTGACTGTCTGCTCTAAGTTTCTTTGTTCCTTTCAGAGTCCTGGTCTCTCTTACTCCATCTTTCTCCTGTCACAACTCTTATCAGACCATGCAGTAAATTCTTTGTAACAAGTTGGTATTCCTACACCCAAACACACACACACACAGAGGATGATAAATTCCAGGAGAGGGGCAGGGACTGTATCTTTCTTGTCCACCACTCCACTGCCATAGACCCATGTGGTACTTGACAAATAGCAGGTGGTCGAAGCATCGGTTATGGAAGTCTGCTTAGGGCTCTTTCCTCAACATGTTGGTGGCTTCAAAAGGTAACTCACTGTGCACTGGTGGCTCGATCTTCTTTCCCTCTAAAAATGCAACCCGTGGCTGAAAGTTAAGGGAAGAGAGGGCTGATAGTGGGGGCAGACTTTGGGGAAGGAGACGTGGGTAACTGAGCCAGCACCAGGGTTTCCCTGAGAGTAGAAGGAGGTTATACAACCAAGGCTCTTGGATTTACCTTCTTTTTCCGGGTATCTTAGTGCATTCGGGCTGCTATAACAAAATACCATAGACTGGGGGGATTGAACAACAGATATTTATTTCTCACAGTTCTGGAGCCTGGGAAGTCCAAGGTCAAGGTGCTGACCAATTCGGTTCCTGGTGAGGCCCCTCTTCCCAGCTGGCAGACAGCCTCCTTCTCACTGTGTGGCAGAGAGAGAGATCCTTTCTCTCCTGTCTTGTTTTACAAGGGCACTAATCTCATTGTGGGAGCTCCATCCTCATGACCTTATCCCCTCCCAAAGATGCCCCCTCCTAATGCCATCGTATTGGGGATTAGATTTCAACTTACAAGTTTGGGGGACACAATTATTCAGTCCACAGCACCAGTGTTAACCCTGCTGCCCCAGCACTTCTTTCTGACCCTGCTGACTTGTGATGCTGCAGGGTTGGCATCATAAGAATCACAGGCCTGGGGAGCCTCCCAAGAATGCAGACTCCTGGGCCTTGTCCCCAGTATTTGGAGACTTTAGGGGGGACCCAGGAATCTGTGTGTTTTACAAGCCCCCCACATCACTCTCATGAAGGTGGTCCATGCAGCACGCTTTGAAGAACACTGTCTAGGGTGTTGAGGATGCTTCCGTGCTGTGCCAGGCTCGTCATTTCCTTGAATTCACAAGCACTCAGCAACATGTGACGAGCCGTATAGATAAAAATAGTTGGTGTCAGCCATGCGCCAGGTCCAATTATGATTAATCTCACTTATTACTAACAATAACCCAAAAAGGTGATCATTGTCTCCATTTTCTAGGTTGGGAAGCTGAGGCTCAGAAAGACACAGTTCCTTGCCCTGGATCGCACAGCACGCAAATGCCAGAACGTGGAACTGAACCCAGGTGCTGCCCACCGAGGTGCTCGTACCCACAATATATCAGGCCTTTCTTTTTGTTCTTGATGCCCTGTGGGTCTAGAGCCAAAATCAAGCCAGGGTGAGGAATCAAGAATGAGACTCTGGTGGATTCTTCTGGGCTCAGGCAAATACTCAGTGGGTCAGCAGATGGTGGACCATGGACACGAACCATGCTGACCCTGGCAAGTAACAGCTCTGCCTCCGTGTCCTAGTCTATGGAACAGAAATTGAATGTCAACTCCGTAGAGTTGTTGGAGGACTGCAATGTGTAAGGAGCCTGGAACATAGTAAGTGCTCAATAAACAGTAGTCCTTGTGATGGTGGCTGATGTGGTTCCCAGGTTATGTGGGGGCTGAGATGTCTTAGCTTAATAAGGTGGCTTTCCTGATGCGGATGTGGGATTCCTTTAAGCTTTTAAACTAGTTAATTGGCTACTGAAAACATATTGAAAATTAGTAAAAAAAATAAAATTCATTTCTAGTTAATTAGCAACTCACCCTATTATTAGTTTTCAATCTGGTAATTTTTACAACCTACCCTCCTCTCTTCCATTCCATTCTGTGACTCACGATCAGTTTACCCAGCGTTTCTCTATTTCCCCATCATGCACTTTCATAAATATTATTTAGCTGTGTGAAGTGTATGGGATCTGTTTGGAATGAAAGTCGCTTTGCAAATAGAAGTGCAGTCGACATACTCTGCATTTAAAATCTCTGGTGAGGGGTGGCGAGGGGATGAGGAAGAAGCCACTTAGTCGTACTTGGGTCTGAGCTTAGAAAAATCTCCTCTCTTCCTGCCTGGTTGGCCAAGACAATATGACTAAAATCTCCCTGGGAAGGAAAAAAGTGCCTTGATGCTTAGGATGCAAATTGAAAATGGAGAGGTAACAGGAGAGCCCTGAGTTCCTGGACGTTGCTCTCTCCTCCCGGGGGCTGTGACAGGGACACACAGACACTTTCGCAAGATCTGTTTCTGCAACTGAAAAAATAAGAATTTTTCGTTGGTGGTGGAGAGGTGACAGGAATGGGGCCAGCCCCTGCCATCCAGATAGATTTGGGGCTGGGACATAAGAAATGATGGATTTGAAAAACAAAACCAGAGTGAAAGTGCATTTTTTTAAAATAGATCTTTATTGGAGTATAGTTGCTTCACAATACTGTGTTACTTTCTGTTGTACAACAAAGTGAATCAGCCAGATGAATACATATATCCCCATATCCCCTCCCTCTTGAGCCTCCCTCCCACCCTCCCTATCCCACCCCTCTAGGTCATCGCAAAGCACCGAGCTGATCTCCCTGTGCTGTGCGGCTGCTTCCCACTAGCTATCTATATTTTACATTCGGTAGTGTATATATGTCGATGCTACTCTCACTTCGCCCCAGCTTCCCCCTCCCCCTCCGTGTCCTCAAGTCCATCCTCTATGTCTACGTCTTTATTCCTGCCCTGCCAGTAGGTTCATCAGTACCTTTTTTTTTTTTGTAGATTCCATATATATGTGTTAGCACACGGTATTTGTTTTTCTCTTTCAGAATTACTTCACTCTGTATGACAGACTCCATATGGCCCAGTAATCCCACTAGTGGGCATATACCCTGAGAAAACCATAATTCAAAAAAAGACATGTACCATAATGCTCATTGCAGCTCTATTTACAATAGCCAGGACATGGAAGCAACCTAAATGTCCATCAACAGATGAGTGGATAAAGAAGATGTGGCACATATATACAGTGAAAGTGCTTTTAATCAAAGAAATGAACATCTGGGCTTCCCTGGTGGCGCAGTGGTTGAGAGTCTGCCTGCCGATGCGGGGGACGCGGGCTCGTGCCCCGGTCCGGGAAGATCCCACATGCCGCGGAGCGGCTGGGCCCGTGAGCCATGGCTGCTGAGCCTGCGCGTCCGGAGCCTGTGCTCCGCAGTGGGAGAGGCCACAACAGTGAGAGGCCCGCGTACCCCCCCAGAAAAAAAAGAAAAAAAGAAATGAACATCAGTGCAGAATTGTGATTGCCCACAAACCTGCTTGGTCTCAACTCTTCAGCAAGTGAGAACCAGGCTGGGCGGCTGGACGTGTTTGGGGACCTTAACTGTAGGTTTGAAGGGCTTTTCTCACTTCTCCCCCCTGGGATGTCTGGAGCTGCTGCCAGACCATGTGATGCAAATTAGAAAACATGTTCCCTTGGGAGGAAGCTGCCCCACACTCTGCGGCTGAAAGAGGGGTGCCTGGGCTGGACTTACACCCTCTGCTGAGCCGTGAGGATGCAGAGGGAGAGAAGCCGCGAGTGTGTGCAGGGAGAGGTGCCCGCCCCCCTTCAAGGTAGGACTGCACAGCCACGGAAGCATCCTTCAGGGGGGCCAGGGGCAGCCGGCGTAGGGGACTAAGGCGTGCTGGGGCACACAGGCTGGTCTAGCTGCTCGGGATAAGGGCAGAAAACTGTGCCCGGCACCCGCCACAGACCCCACCAACTGAGCGAGCCCTGCCACCCTCGCGTTGAACTTCTCCCTCAGCCCAGCTCTGCGTCCCCCATCTTTGACTTCCCTTGATAAGTGTTGATCCCTAACCAACATGTCAGCCCCCCAAATTCCATGTCAGCATCTGCTTCTGAAGGGCCCAGCCTGCGACTCCATGTCCTGCCGTCTCCGTCCAGTTGGAGAGACAGATGTCCACGAAGGAGCGGAGGACACACAGTGAAAGTTGCAGCTGAAATCTCTGGAAACAGGAGCCGCCCTGACTGTGAAACGTTCCGGGCAGAGGAGCAGGGCTAGGCGGCAAGTCTGGAAAGGGCTTTCTTGTGGTGAAATCGGATGGGATGGTGGAGTTGACAGGGGAGGGGAGGAGGGGCAGGGCCTTTCCAGGCTGGGGCGCAGGCCCTGGGGGGGAAGGGGCAGGGGAAAGCCCAGTGTGAGGGAGCACAGGTGTGAGAAGCAGTCAGGAAGTTCGGCAGGGCTGGGCCCTGCAGGGCCTGGTAGGAAAAAGTAAGGAGTTTGGTCTTCATTCTAAGGCTGTTGTGTCCCAGACCTGGGGTGATCTGCTCAGATCTGCCGGGTGCAGAGGGCATTCAGCCTTCGCCTCTGGGAGGTGGCCTGCTTCTAGGTCGCGTGGCGGCTGGGCTCTTTGGGCAACAAGGAACCACCGTCCTTCTGTAAGGAGAACAGTGTCTGGCGAGGACGTGCAGCTGAGGGCAGCGTTGCACAGAGGGGCCCCAGCTTGGCTGTGGCGGGCGCCCCAGGGCATCATCGGCCACCCCCCCCCCCGCCCCGGCCGGCGCCTCACTGATGAGCTCAGCCCTGGGCTTCTGCCTGGGAGGCGGCCAGCCCGCTAGGACTCCGCTGGGGAGTATCTGCTGGAGGCTGGGTGTGCCAGGGTGTCTGACAGCACAGACACCGCGTGTGTCTCTGTTTTTTCAAGTCTGTGGGGCTTCCAAGGCAGCCGCGAAGCAGTGACTGGTGAAGGCAGGTGCCTAATCCGGTCCCTGCCGCCCTGGATCCTTATAGAGCCGTCATCAGGCGGAGGGGTCGGGGAGCAGAGAGGGGAGCTGGAGGGAAGAAGGCGGGGTGCAGGGGCACCGTCTGGAAGCCACAGGAACGCGTGGAATTCTTCAGCTGGCGCTCAGAGCTCTGGGTTCTAGAGCTAGAGGGACCAAGTGGCCTCTGCTCCATCTGGAAAAATGCCAGGCGTGACCGATGAGGGGGAAACTGATGTCAGCATTGTACACTGCGGGAACTACCGATGGGGTTATGGATGAGAGCAACAGGTGCCTTAGGACGGCTGCTCTTCCGGGCCAGCCCGTTCCTACGAACATCCACATGGACCATCAGGACCCCCGTTACAAGAGGGGAGTGACTTCAGGAAGCTAAAGGCATTCCTGAGGCCTTGTAGTTACAGATTCCAACCCAGGTCTGGAGACACCAAAGCCACACACCGCCCCCCCCGCCCCGGTCACCTGGCCACCCTGAGGGGGCCCAGGAAGAGCCACGTGCTGGGCCCTGTGTGCAGGGGGCTGATGTAAGGGGTGGACACCATGCAGTAACCGAGCACCGGGCAGCGGGACCAATGGTGCTGTTGGCAGGAAGTCATTACATCCATGGAGCACTCCCGTTTACAAAGCACTTTCACGCCTGTGTTCTCACCTCAAATCACCCCTGAGCAAGCAGGGGACAGCAGAGAGTTAATAATGATCATAACCTCCCCGGACTCCTTCTCCCCTCTCCCCCTGCTGGGTACAGCTAAACCTGCACATGGGTGTTCCACCATTGGCCAAACCCAAGTGAGAGGCAGAGTCCAGGAGGACCCGTTGGTGTGGTCCCCAGAGGTCAGCCGCCTTGCGGGATGATTCAGGGAGAGCGAGGGAGGGGGTGTCACAGACGGTTCCCTCCTTCCTCCAGACTCTACCTCCCCCTCCCTGCCCCCCCACCCAGGGCAGCTTCTCTGGGTTGCCACGGGCTGAACCAGGCCTCCATTCAGTCCACTTAATAAGGACCTACTATGTGCCAGGCATGCTTCCAGGCCTTGAAGATACAGAGGGGATAAAACACAGTGCCTGTTCTCATGGAACATGGAACACCACTGCTGTGAAAGGACAAAGCTAGCTGGTGTGGAAGACTTATGACCAGAAGGAGGAGGGTGAGAGCAGCCTGCCGTCAGAGGAGGGCGTGTTCTTGGCAGACGGCGCAGGGACACAGGGCCAGCAAAGGGCTTACAAAGGCCGCTCCGGTCACTGGGCCACTGCTACGTGCTGGGTTATACTAGCATCTCTGTTCACTGTCTTAAATAGTACAGAATCCCAGCACAATCACTTAAAGTTCCTTGAGCTTGTTTCTCCAGCAAGACCAGCAAAGCTCTTTGAGGCCTAGGTGCTGCCTAGGAGGAATTCAGATCCCAGCTCTACCGTTTCATCCTCTGAGACACAGTTTCCTGAGGGTTCATCAACTTCCCTCTGAGCCTGTTATGAAGATTAGACTGGATCAGGAATACAGCTCCGTCGGTGCACTGCCTTGAGTGTCGTAGGTACTTCGTTTACTATTAGTAGTAATACTACTGTTATAATGGAAGCTAGTGTTTGTAAGGACTTCCTATATTCCAGGCATGGTTCTGAGTGCTTTACCTAGATTAACACACTGAACCCTCACCCCCCTGCGACAAGAGTATTATTATCCCCATTTTATAGATGAGGAAACGGAGACACAGAGAGGTGAAGTCACTTTTCCAAAGTCACACAGCTGCTGAGCAACAGAGCTGGAATTTGAACCCAGGCCAGCCTGACCCCAGGACGCAATGCCATGGTCCTACTGCATTTTATACACAGGAGGACCCCACAAGGAGAGCAAGGTGGACAGGGTAATCTTGCCTGATGCCTCTATTGCCATATCCGTGAAGTGGATCTAAGTGATTTGTCCAGAGTCACTGCAGCTCCTAGTTCAGCACCCAGCCCTGCGCCATGCATCATCCTAGGTGTTTGGCTGGTAGCTGGGGGTCGCTTCTGATTTTCCAAGCATTTCCTTTTGGATCACACTTCTTTCTAGACATGAAGACAGAACAGTGCAGCAAATCTCAGCCCAACTTTTACTGCAGCTGAAAGGTTGCTTCTCCCGCCGCCCTGGAGGCTAAAGGCACAAGGGGTGATTACAACCAGCAAGAGAACTGGAAATAACAGAATCAGACAATGTAGCACAAACATATCTCCCCAGCGACGGGTGCCAGGTATTTACGCTGCAGCAAGACAAAAGCAGACGATCTCTCTGCAGATTTTAGCATTTGCTTCCAAAACGGCAGAAGCCCAGGCAGGGGCACCAGCGGAGGATGGACGGGCATCTGGCACTGATTGGTACCCAGCCTGAATAATACATCAGGGGCCTGCGACCTCATCACAAAAGCCTGAGAGCCAGCCTCCTGCAAACCAGACTCCCCAGGGATTCGCCTCACCAGGTGTCTGAAACTGGAAATGAAGTGAGAGGGATGTTTCTAGACGGACTCTTAAGTTGAGCCCCGGATGAGAAATGGAGATAAAGGAGCATCGCCAAGATTCCTGGAGCTCCAGACCTCATTATGGGCCCCACACCCTGAGGGTGCAGCCCCTACCCCTCCTCTTGAGCTCTACTGCCGCTGAAGGTGAGCCGGATGGGAAGATGAGGCTGCCTCCTGGGCTTTGCACCGCGTAGGAGAGACACAGTCTGCTTAGGAAGGAGGGATGTGGCAGTGAGCCCCTGGGTGCCAGGCCCTGGGCTCCAGGCTGAGAAAAGGGAGAATTACCAGCAACCTGCATCCTTCCTCCCTCCTTTCTCCCTTCCTCCAACATTCGCTGAAGTACTGACTATCTGGCAAGCGATGTGCTAGGAAGCAGAAACACAGCGCTCAACAAGACCACCTTAGCCTCTTTCTCACACCCCAGAAAAGGAATCCTCGGAATTCTTTTCACTAAACATCTGTCCAGCACTCACTGTGTGCCCCTCACAGGGTTGGTTGAGGATCAAGTCCAATTTGCAGAAGAGAAAAGGGAGACTCCAAGAGGGGTGATGCTCTGTCGCTAACCCTGTGACCTTGGGCGAGTGGCAGAGTTTGGACTGATTTTTCCTATGCTACGTCCTGTGCACTCCCCTCATGCCTCCTGGCCTTCTATGTAGCTCCACGCGAAAGGGTCAGATCTCCCAGAAGGAGAGGAACCCCTAGTTCATCCCTGTGTTCTAAACAGAACCCAGCACAAATCCGACACCGTGGGATGAAGACAAGAAACCCTTGGCCTCATGAGCAAACTCACCCAACTGGGTTTGGCTGCTGTCCATGGTACCAAGAGGAAGCATGGCGCCAGCTGATGCTGGCGCTGTTCTCATCACCTGACTCATGGTTTCGACAACCCCCAATGTGTTTGATGGAGGCTTTCCAAAATTTCTCTCTCCTTCTTCCTCTCCTGTGAGCTTTTCCATCAACCATTGGAGGTCTTGTATTAGATGTCTTAGTCTTTTTTTTTTTTTTGTCTCTTAGTTCTTCCCAAGTCATACTTAACCCTCAAAGCAAAGAAAACCCCCAATCAGCTGTACCTGGTGTAACATACATAGTTCCACTAGACCTCAAGTTATTCATGAAATATTTTTATCTTTTATTCAATATGTTTGTCTCTTTTCTCCACTATCCTGCATTAACAGAGACCCCAGTTGCAATACATATTTCCCACCATGTTTCCCAAATGTCAATCACCCACATACCTCGCGTGTGATTTTTGCCATATTCTTATACCACCTACTATATTCTATACCGAATATATTTCCTAAAATCAAGTCACGTTTAAAAAATTCTAAATAGACTTTATTTCTAAGAGCAGTTTTAGATTTACAGAAAAAATTGAACAGAAAGTACTCTCTCCCTCCTCCCTGCACACATTCTCCCTATTATTACCATCTTGCATTAGTGTGACACATTTATTACAATGGATGAACCAATAACCCTCTAGTTATTATTAACTAAACCCCATGGTTTACATTAGGGTTCACTCTTTATGTTGTGCATTCCATGGGTTTTGACAAATGCATAATGACATGTGTCCTCCATCACAGCATCACACAGAGGAGTTTCATCCCTTTGGAAGTTGCCTTATACTGCAGAAGACCTAAATAGACATTTCTACAAAGAAGACATACAGATGGCTAACAAGCACATGAAAAGATGTTCAACGTCGCCAATTATTAGAGAAATGCAAATCAAAACTATAATGAGGTATCACCTCACACTGGTCAGAATGGCCATCATCAAAAATTCTACAAATAATAAATGCTGGAGAGGGTGTGGAAAAAAGGGAACCTTCCTACACTGTTGGTGGGAATGTAAATTGGTGCAGCCACTATGCAGAACAGTATGGAGGTTCCTTAAAAAACTAAAAATAGAGTTACCATATGATCCAGAAATCCCACTCCTGGGCACATATCAGGAAAAGACAAAAACTCTAATTCAAAAAGATACACACACCCCAACGTTCATAGCAGCACCATCTACAATAGCCGAGACATGGAAGCAACATAAGTTTTCTTCAACAGATGAAGGGATAAAGAAGATGTGTCATATATATACATATATATATATATACACATATATATATACATATATATATATATATATATACATACACACACATGATGGTGTATTACTCAGCCATAAAAAAGAATGAAATATTACTGCAGCATGGATGGACCTAGAGATTATCATACTGAGTGAAGTAAGTCAGAGAAAGACAAACATTATATGCCATCACTTATATGAAAAGATGGTCAACATCATTAATATTGGGGAAATGCAAATCAAAATCTCAGTGAGATACTACTTCATACTCACAAGGATGACTATAATCAAAAAGAAGAACAATAACAAATGTTGACGAGCATATGGAGAAGAAATTGGGACCCTCACATATTGCTAGTAGGAAAGTAAAATAGTGCAGCCACTTTGGAAAATAGTTTGGCAGTGCCTCAAAAAGTTAAATAGAGAGTTACCATATGACCCAGCAATTCCACTCCTGGTTATGTATGCTCACACAAAAATTGTACATGAACATAGTGGCATCATTCATAACAGACAAAAGGTGGAAACAACCCGAATGTCCATCACCTGACGAATGTATAAACAAAATGTGGTATAGATACATACAATGGGATATTATTCAGCCATGTAAAGGAATCAGGTATTGATACACGCTACTACACGGATGAACCTTGAAAACATGCTAAGCAAAAGAAGTCAAACACAAAATCTCACATACTATATGATTCATTTATATGAAATGTTTGAAATGGACAAATCCAGAAACAGGAAGTAGAAAAGGCGTTGCCAGGGGCTGGGAAAGGGGAGAATGAGAGTATGGAGTATGATGAAAAAAATTTGGAATTAAAAAATGATGACGGTTCCCCATCTCGTAAAAACCACTGAATTTTACACTTTAAAAGGATGAATTTTTTATATGTCAGTTATATCTTAATTTTTTAAAAGATAACCATAAAAGTAAATACCACAACAAGGAAATAGCTGCTGTACTTTAAAAGATAAAAGTAAAAATTACAATTAAAACCAAGAAATGAGTAATTATTTTACAAAAACGTATTTTTGAAAATAAGTTGATCAATGATAAAAAGATGCTCTTTATGATAAATCACTAATCAAGGGACACAATTTAATGTGATTTTGTCTAAGATAAGGTTTTATGTCAATATTGTGATTTAGCATGGCTGTTAACCTGCACTGTGAATTCCAGCTCACACGTGTACGTAGTCAGAAAGGGCCAAATACATGTAACCACCACGTTAATTAAGATAGAGGTGTCCAACATCACAGCACGTTAAACAAAAGAGAAGTTACTTTCTCTGCCTGGTAACCGTTCATGGCTGATAATGCAGTGCTGGGCACTGAGACTCCTTATTTCTCTACCTCCCCGAGGGAGTAGCCCTTGTCCATAAGGCCCCAAACAGCTAGCTACCGTGTCCCTTCCCTGGTGGAGGGAGAAAAGGAGTGGAGTGCTGGTCCCAACCCTTTAAGGACATAACCATCAACGTTAACGGAATCACTTCTCATTCCCATTGGGTAACACAGGGTCACATGGCCATGCCACAAGGTCTTCTGGGAAATGTAGTCTTAGTCAGGGTGGCTATGTACCATGCTAGCGTTCTGGTGCTGAGAGAACAGGTATTTGTGGGGGCAGGAGCACGTGACTGTCCCTGACTCAACATGTTCTGAGTGGCTGGATAATGAGGATTAATTAGGGTGCAACTGGTTTACAGACCGACTCAGAGGGAACCCCACGTAAGCCAAGGAAATTGGAAAGAGCAGTTGGTTTGTAGCCAGGCTATTAGCTGGAAGAATATAATGATTGGACTCAGTTTCCTCTAAAAACGCGCTTTAGGTAGCCAGGTTGGTCTCAAAGTTAGAGTGACAATGGAAATAATAATGACTCATGATGTGTTTACTATGTCAGCCCTCAAAAGCATCCTAGGAGGAAAGTACTATCTTTATTCCATGTCCAGAGGAGGAAACTGAAGCTAGAGAGGTTAAAAGCCTGGGTCAAGGTCCCTCTGCCATGTAGGTGGTAAAGTCACATCAAACCCAGCACCAGCTGGCTGCAGAGCCTGTATTCTTGGCTTCCTTGCAGGGATCCGGTCAGCGGCCAGCCTAGTGATGCCAGCAATGGACATCAACACCAGGCAAAGGTCGGGCTCCTCCCAGAGCTGCCCTGGTTTAATCCCAGCGGCCACATACCTGGCTCCAGGCATGTCCACACAAGGGCAGCTGTGCTTGAGGCTGGGGCTGATTCCAAACCCCATTTATATGTGTCAAGTCTTCCAGTCCAGCCCTCACTGAATGCTTTTGAAGGTTTCCAAGTTTTAGGAACAACGGTGACTTAAAATCCAAAGCTTGCCATCTGAGGCCACCCAGTCTCCTGACATCTGGCTGCTCCTGGCATTGCCCCCGCAGTGCCCCTCCTGGGCAGCTCCTTTGGATTCTGCATGACTCATGGGACTCACCTGCCCAACGCATCACCAAATGACTTGTTTGTCTGCCGAAGACAGGGCCCTCGGGCAGTCCCTGGTGTTCCTGAAAGAAGCACTCCCAAGTCACAGTAAGGGATGGGTTCGTGGGGCAGACTTGGGACCCGGAGCCCCAAGTACATGCTGTGGAGAGCAGAAGATGCAGGCCCTGCCTGGTACGTGGGCGAGCATCCCCAGAGCACCAGCACAACACGGGGCTTCTTGGGCTTCTTAAGAGCAATTAGCTGGTGTTATGAAAGGATCAGGTCCTCTGCTAAAATGGAGCCCACTGATAGAAGCAGAAATACCCACAAGGATGTGTGATCTTCACGGTGCTACTTGGCTCCCTGTATCAGAAAGAACCGGGGGGAGAAGAGAGAGGGAAGAAAGACGAGAGGGATGCAAGGAGGGAAAAGGAGAAAAAGGATGCCCTTGAGACCCTGGGAGCAGGGGTGCCTGACAAGGCACAGTTGGAACCTCCCGGGAACCTTGGTTCTAAGACCCACAAACCCCACCCAGAGGCCATCTTGTCAGCTAAAGGCCCCTGCTACAAAGGCACAAGTTTACTAATTCACATCAGACACCTGCCCTGGGCCAACCCATGCTGGGCTCCGGAAGATACAGGCGGGAACAGCAGCCACCGCCACTTACCATGAGCCAGGCAGTATTCTAAGCCCTTTATACACAGCAAGCTCCTTAATTCTCCCACAACCCCGTGAGGCGGGGATCCATATCATGCCCATTCTACAGAGAGAGAAACCGAGGACCCGAGCAGAACCTGCCGAGGGGGAACCGGTGGACGGGCTGAGCCAGGATCCCACCCGGGCTCCAGGGCCTTCACCTGGCCCCACAGAGACCCTGCCTCGGCAGTCCCAGCCTCGCGAAGCCCACAGCCCGGGGAGGAGCCACCAGGGACTAGACCAACCCCTCCAGGTAGCACAGGAAGTGCCGTGACGGACACACAGAGGAGCAGCAGTGAGACACTGCCCGGAGATGCAGGAAAGGAGCAGCGCGAGGGTGTCTGGGGTCTGAGCTGCCGTTGGCGGTTGGATGGGAGGGGGCGCCCACGGGGGCTGGGCTGCCATTGGCGGTTGGATGGGAGGGGGCGCCCATGGGGGCTGGGCTGCCATTGACGGTTGGATGGGAGGGGGCGCCCACGGGGGCTGGGCTGCCATTGGCGGTTGGATGGGAGGGGGCGCCCACGGGGGCTGGGCTGCCATTGGCGGTTGGATGGGAGGGGGCGCCCACGGGGGCTGGGCTGAGAACTGGACTTGCTCCAGGAGAGGCGTGGGGATCTGTGGGACAGCGCAGCGCTCCTGGGCCCCCTTCCAGGGAGAAATTCCTCCTCAGGCTGCCTCTGTCTCCCAAGTAAACAAACCCAGGTCCCTCCAGGCCGAGGGTTCCTAACGCAGCCAGCAGCCATCCTCCTCCTGACAAGCGTCCAGCCTGCCTCGTTCCTGGCTGGGTCGCTCCCTGCCATGATGGAGGGCAATAAATGATGAGAGAAAGCAGGCCCAGGATGGAACGGGCAGGGGCAGACAAGGCTCCACGCGGGCTGGGCTGGCTCTGGGGAAACTGATATCGAGCTGCCTGCTCTGATTCCAGGCCCTTCGTGGTGGAAATTTCCATTTCCTATGTTGACCTTACCTACCGGCTGAAGCTGGTTATTCGAGCTTCTGCACCCACTGCTGCCCCTTAGATCCACGTGCTAGCGTCTGGACTCAACCACACCCACTGCAGATAATAAGAACAGTCATAAAGAAGATGATGACCATTTAGGAAAACAGCAACCCTGGAGCCACTGCTAGGGGGCGCTCACTGTGCTCACCAGGCACCACCCCATGGATGAGCGGGCTTAGCTGGGGCAAGGGCTCTTCCTCGCTTATGGTGGGAGCTCGCCCGAGAGCACCCTGCTAGACAGAGACCAGCACCCAGTACCCCCAAATCTGTGTATTTAAACTTGGCACAGACTGTCCAGGAGTCCTAACAGCGTCCGTGGGGGTCCAGGTTGTTTCTTGAGATCGTTGCACTTGTCTCCTATTTTCTGCCGTAGTTTCACCGAAGTGGAACCCACACTGGGAAATTGGATTCACCGTGTCCACGATCTAGAAATGACCGTGTGGAATCACAGAGTGGAACCCACGGATTAGAAAGAGCTCGTCGCCTGGGATCCTGAGAGTTATTCTGATGGACCCTCAGTACAGCTAGATTCATGGAGTACCTGCTAGGTGTCAGGCCATATTCCACAAGGAGTTAGATGCGATTATATCCCTTTTACCAAAAAGGAAACCGAGGCATGGGAGGTAAAGTGACTTGTCCAAGGTCACACCTCGACTTAGTGGCAGAACGGTGACGTGGATCTGGACAGCGTTTCCAGGGCCCAGCACTGATTGCCTGGTGGCCCCCTCCCTGACACTTAGGGGGCGACCTGTCACCTCACGCACAGGCATTTTCTCACTCCCCTCCTGGGCACGCTGTGTAGGGTGTGTACAGGGGTCTGCTATGGCCAAAGAGAAATAGCGTGTTTCTGGGCCTGCCTTCCAGAAGCCTGAGCTTCCTCAAGGTCACAGCCTGGAACTACTGATCCATGGTATCTGCAGCACCAGCCTCAGGCTTGGCTCAGAGACTGGAAACCAAACCAACTTGTGGGTAAACTGACAGACCTCACATAGACACGATGGATGCGCTGCGGCTGCCATCGCCTGTTAATCCCCACACATATAATTAGCTATTTTGATTTTCTATTCTTTTTCCATCCACAATCGTTAATCCAGAAAGAGGAGAAGTGGTTTCAGTGTTTCCTCCTGGACAGAGGAAACAGAAATTGGCATTTGGGGCTCCCAGAGACAGCTGGAATTTTCGGGGCAGAGAACTTCAGAGGAGGTAATTGCATACAGAGGGAGCTCCAGAAATCTATATGAGGAGTCCCTTTAGTCTTTGACATAATACTAAGTGCATATGCACAGGGCAAGTCTCTGTGAAGCCTGGCATAGAACAGGGGGAACCAGAGGAAAGGTGGTGAGTGGAGATCCCAATGTTGTGCAGAGCTAAGACACACTGGGGTTCAGACCAACCAGAAGGGAGAGACATTATATGCCCTTATTCAGTTGACAGCCCACAAAATCCCCTCTTGCAGTAGAGTATGGGGCTCCTCTACATTCACCCCAAGAAAGTCTAAAATCAACTCATGCTGATCTTCCAGGAAATTTACTCCTTGCCACGATAAAACCTAACGCTCTTTAAAAAAGAAAAGACAAACTGTCCAGGCTCAATAATATATAATAATATATATATTAGCATATAGACAAAAACTGTTAGGTACACTGTGCGGGATTAACGGCACATTAGACATTGCAAGACAAAAACTTAAATCATAACAATAGAAACCAACCAAAATTAACCACACAGAGAAAAATGAATGGGAAAAGAAATGAGCAGAGCATCAATTACCTACGGGGCAACTTCAGGCCGCCTAATATATGTGTAATAGGAGTACCTAAGGAAAAGGGGACTAGAAGAAAATATTGGAAGAATTCACGGCTGAAATTTTTTCCAAATCTGATGAAAACTATACAGCCACAGAGCCAAGAAGTTCACTGAACACTAAGCCCCAAACTATGAAGACAAGTACAACAAGGTACATCAAGATCGAGTGCCATAAAATGAGTGATACATTCAAAGACCTTAAGAGCAGCCAGAGGAGTAAAGCACCTTACAAAAAGAGGAAGAAGCATAAGGATGGCAGCAAATGTCTCATCACAAACAGAAGATGCAAGCCAGAAGACAGTAGAGTGACATCATTAAAGTACCGAAAGAAAAAGAAACAAACAAAAAACCAACATTCTATACCCAGCAAAAATAGCTTCCAAAACCAAAGATGAAATCGAGACTTCTTCAGACCTACAAATGCTGGAAGAACGCATCACCCACAGACCCACCCTGCAAAATACGCTACAGGAAATCCACCAGGCAGAAGGAGAGTGACACCAGATGGAAATCTGGATCCACACAAAGGAAGAAAGAGCACTGATTCTCGGTCCTTCTTGTTACCGTGCAAATTTTAGAATTAGCTTGTCCATTTCTACAAAAAGCCTGCTGGGATTTTGATGAAGACTTTCAAGAAAAAGAACAAAGTTTCTGGGCCCGCACTCACTGATTTCAAGATTTGCCGTAAGGCGACAGTATTCAAGACAGTGTGGTATTGGCGTAGGGTTACATGAATTGCCCAATGGACAAGACAGATTCGAGAAATAGACCCTTATTTATAGAGTCAATTGATTTTCCCCAAAGGTGCCAGGGTAGCTTAATGGCACACTTACACACCCCTGAAAGTGAGGGCTCCTTAAATTCTGTGTCCTGGATGCCCCCCATGTCTCTCCCCCTCCTCCTGCTGTTGAAAGTTCATATAAAAGTTATGGTTGATGGAAATGCCTACTCTCTTGGGCATCCATCAGACGGGTATCTCACCAAGGGACCTGAAAGTTCCTGGAGGGCTGAGGGCCCATCAGTCACATCTTGCTCCATCACTGGGGCTTAGTTGACATCCACACTGAATGTTTTTATGTCCCCTAACACATGCACATCCAGTCTTTCTGCTTTGCCCCAGTGACATCATCTGAGAAATGATCCACTTTGATCCCAGGCTGACCGAGAGTCTCTTGGCTGGTTTACAATGTCTAGAAATAGGCCCAGCTTCCCCTGGGAAACATGTCTAACAGCACAGGCTGGCCCGATGCTGCTGCTTCCTCAATCCACCTGGAGCAGGTGTTGCCCACGCGGCAGCGCTCCCCAGCACCCCCGAGGCTCCCCAAGTTTTAGCCTTTAATGTAGTCGTTCCTGCAGTGCACCGAGGTCAGTAAGCGGTCCTGGTGGATTTTTTTTTTTTCAATTGTGCTTGAAAATCTGTGCAATGACAAGATACTTTGGTTGCGGAGTGAGCAGTGAGGCGGGGTCAGAAGGTCACACCTCACATCTCAGCTCCAGTAGCACCAGAATGAATCACTCCCAGGGCGGGGCCTCTGCTTTCCCCACCCAGAAAATAGAAGAGAATCTTTTACTCCTGGGGTTCCCAGCCCTGACTGCTCGTGGGTATCCCCTGGGGAGCTTTCCGAATTCTGGCAGCCGGGTCCTCCCCCCAGAGGCTCTGAAGTCACGGTCCAGGCTTTCCGAGGTCTGGAAATTCCCCGGCTGATTCTCAAGACCTGTCACGCGTCAGCAAGACTGGCTTCCTCAGGCTTGTCGTCCTGAGACCACTGTCCACAAGGACAACTCGGGAGACAGCGAAAACCCACAGGGATTTTGAACCTGCAGGATCACTTCTTAAAGCAGGTCATAACGCCCTGATTCGTCTTTTGTAGAAACTCAGTTCCAGGCACTGAGTCGACACCTATGCGCCAGTCTCAACGCTGGTCTCCACCCACCACCAAATCACGCTGTGTCCGCACTGAGCACACGGACCTGAGATCCACGACTCTGCTTCTTCTAAGTAGCTTTTCGTTCCGTTGTTTTCTTTTTAATTATCCTGTTACTTTTCCTTGGGATGAACTTTATAAAATATCCTCAAATCCTTTAAGAAATCTGGGAGGAGCATAAATCTTAGGAAGATGTAACTATAGATGTAATTCTTCAACAGTCTGTGAAATTTCTGCAAATCGTTTGTGGAAGGGAATAGTACATAAATCCCAAGAAAATGGACTTGCATATGTAATTTTTCAGCGCAGCGTGATAAATGCAACTGCCTCCGAGTTTTCTGGCTGGGGGTAAAATGATGAAGATTCTTAACAGACCCGCGCTGCAGTAGCGCCAGGGAGGAGACCAGCATGAGAGAGCGACGGATGAGGGTGGTACCCAGCCTTGAGGCAAGCCCGTGTCAGTACTGTGATGCCCCGATCCACCTAGGCATCCTCACACCTCCACTCAGGCCCTGCCTTCACCTCCTGAGGGTATCCCAACTCCCCTCATAACTAGAGGTGCCAGATTGAGCAAAGAAAAATACAGGATCCCCAGTTAAATTTGAATTTCATATAAAAGACAAATAATTTTTTAGTGTAAGTATGTCCCATGTAACATTCAGGACATACACTAAAAATTTATTTGTTAGGTGGACATCTGTATTTTACCTGGCAGCCCTACTTGTAACCTCCCAACATAGATTAAAGCCCTCTGACCAGTCTCCACTGGGAATAAACATGAAACAGGTATATTGTTCTAATCACTACTTTCCAGAGAACTCTTGCAAGTCTCCGTTCCCTATCTGAAACAGGAACCACTGGCTTTCCCCCAATACCAATCTTTACTTCTTCTTTAGTAACAGAATCCCATTGCCCACTGCCATTCGGCTAAAAGACCACATTTCCTGAGCATTCCTTGTAGCTATGTTCAGTGATGTGACTAAATACTGGCCGGTAAGATATAAGAGAGAGTGTTGTGGGGTATCCCTGGGAATATTTCTTGAAAGGGAGTCTCCCCCTCTTCCGTCCTACCTCTTAAACGTTGTTGTGATAACTGGAGCTCTAGCAGCCATACTGGACCATGAGGACAAGGGTCCTATCCTAAGGATGATGGAGTAGAAAGCTGGAAGGAGTCTGGCTCCCTGGTAGCTTCATGGAGCAGAGTCGCCACATCAGCCCTAGACTCCCACCTCCAGAATCTTTTACAAGAAAGAAAAATAAACTTCTGTCTTGTTTTAGCCAATGTTATTTGTGGGCGCCCAAACCAGAACACACCTTTAATAACACCTGGGGCAAATCCCACCTCTTTCTAGTCACAATTAGGGAAGTCCAGTTTAAAAATCCAATCTCATGTTCAATTTAATCTTATCTCCTCCCTTCCACCGGGCTGGGTGGAGTTTGAGGTTCTCGGGACTTGGGGGCACAGAGGATAAGACGAGCTATAAATAACTATTAGGAAAGGAGACCAGGGTGGCAAGGGATGCTTGCCAGAGCAGATGATTCATTCTGATGGAGGATCCCAGGTGGTTTCTGGTAGATCACGGCACCTGAGAAGCGGGGGCATGATTCTGCTAGGCAGATACCGTCTGGGGTGAGGACTGTGTCCCCAGTGAGAGTGTGACCAGTCACCAGCCATGAGCGTTCAAACAGGCTTGGAAGTGGAGACTGGGCACACAGTGTCCACTAAGCGTTCTGTCCAGGCTGTGTCCAGGGCAGAGAGCAGTGCTGCTGGCACCCACCATTCGGTCGCTGAGCACGACCCTCCTACCTGCAGGTGCCCAGAGGGTCGTCTGCAGCCCCATGAGGCTCCCCTGCCCTCCGCGCTCCTCGGAGGAAACAGGTCCCTGCACCCTCGCAGTAGAGCTTTCTGACCCAATTTCTGACGGTCATGTCTGCTCACTCCCACCCTCTCCAGTCTGCAAGACTGAACTAACTTTTCACCCAACCTCAAGGGACTCAACTCCCAAATCTGGGGTTTACTTTGCAATACTGAGCTGGAGTGGCCCAGGAGACACCCCTGTTCTCAGAGGACCGCCCCCTCCCTTCCCCAGATACACATGGTGGCATTTTTACTTTATGAGGTCCCACACCCCTCAGTTACAGCTGATCAGACTGGAATGGACACCTGCCTGTTGCTGGACCAATCAGAACCTCTCTCCTGGTTATTTGGAGCTGGGACTCAAGACTCCAGTATAGAGCTTTGCCCACTGGGAGAGCCCTAACCCTTCCAAAAGTTCACTTTGGAGGTCGGCCTCTACTACTTGCAAACACGAGGACCGTGGTAAGGTAACACTGGAACGACAAGCGAGTTTCTGAGCCTCTTAACGCCTTGGTCTCCCCATCAGGAAAATGGGAACGGCAGCGACCAAGGCCATTCCCTCAGCATTCACTGTGTCCCTACCGTGCATTCAGCACGCTGCCAGGCAACCTCTGCTTCCTGCAGAGCTGGAAGCACCTTGAAAGCATCCTCAGCACTGTTAAAAATGCGAGGCTGCATGTGTGCATGGTTTTAATATTATCGCTCATCATTGGTTCTCTGGAAAGCCATCGAATCTCTGGCACGCAGGGACCCTTAGAGTCAGTTTCATTAGAGAGAGAGCCAACTTAATTCCAGCCCCGTGAGGAGGGTCTGAATCAAACGACCGCCTTTTCCCTCCAGAGCATCTCCAGGCTGACCCCGGCTGCCTTTCTGTCAGGGGAAAGATTGGACCGCCCAGCAGTTATCGACAGAGATGGCAGACAGACATTGATTGGGAATACGGAACGAGTCTCTTTCATTTCCAAGTGCCAGGTGCGCGCAAGTGATGGACGGGTCTCGGTGAGGTTTCATGTTTCCCGGAGCTGGGTGATATGGGGAAGTCGGCGAGCAGAGTCTGCCTGTCTGCACAGTTCAGGGACATAATCAGCCGCAACAAGTCGCTGACCTTTAGAAGGAGAAAAATAATAATACAACCCAGCAGCAGCCCCTGACTGATGGGTTGGCGATAGTGAAAATGTAAAAGTCTAAATGACTTCGAAGGAGTAGCTGCCTGCTTTCTGCAGCACAAATGTTCTGCCCCCCTTGGAAGCCCCCTCCCCGTCCCCGCTGCCCACTCCCTGCAGGCGCTTCATCCCCTGGAAGGTCACAAAGCTGGTCTCCTTGCCTCCGGGTTTTCCTCACTCGGGTCCACCCCAGAGCACCTGCCAGGGAGGAGCAGGTCCTGAGAACAGGATCGGGGTGCTCACACCAAAAGGAAGGAGAGCAGGCGCTCGGCAGGCCAACCTCAGCTCCAGGGTGCTGTCACCTCTGATCTCTGCCTGGCTTTGGAGGTCCTCCCTGACCACCCCGTTCTCAGCACCACACCCAGGACCCCACCCGTAGTGGCTGTCCAGTGGGCTTTCCAGAAAGGCTCTGGAGAGCTCCTGAGGCCAGTGGCTTCTGCAAGGTTCATGAGCCTCCCTCTCCACGGCGCATCTCTCTGGGTGCTTCCTCTGTCTGTCTGGTTCACAGCCACTGTCCAGCCCTCCTGTGTGCACAGGCATCCTTTCAAGGGCAGACGCCCTGATTCTCCCATTAAGGAGATCAAAGGTCCCTTGGCAGCCAGACTGCCCTGGCAGGGAGAAGGGATTTGGGAATCAGATCAAAGGCAGCCCCCCTCTCGCTCCACCATCCTCTCTGCTGGGTTGGAGGAGGGGAGGTTGGGGGATGGATGCTGGGGGGCGGGGAGGGGCAGACGGGGGTCACCTTTATGGATCAAGGAGGTGTATCTGTCTACCGATCTGTCAGCTTGGTTTTCAAGGTTTCATCATTTCTTTGTTTCAAACTCCTTTTATGGGGACCTTTCCACTCACATAGTGGACTGAACTTGAAGCCTGCAGGGTGCCCTGGACCGAGAGCATCGGCAGGCAGGACTGTTCTGCTTTTGCTCAGCACTGCCCCCTGCAGGAGCCCAATACATACGGAATGAATCAATGAATGAATGAATGCATGAAGGAATGAATGAGTGAACGAGCTGCTTTGTTCTTCCTCGTGTTCTCCATTAGGAAATGGTCTCCCAGAGAGTGGCCAGAGGCTGGGAAATGGAAATATGTCGGTGCTGAAGCTGCTTCACCAGGTGGTCCTGGGGGTGCAGGGGTGGAGAATCTCGTTGGGAAGTGCCCCATCGTGGAGCAAACGTTCGCCACGCCCGTGAGGAATCGACACTCTTCCTGGTTTTTCTGTGCATTATCCCATGTGAGGCAGAACTTCTCGTCCCCTGCCCCCCACCTCCACTGCCACCACCCTGGCCGAAACCACAGTCACCTCAGCCGGTCTCCCTGCTTCTCCCCCAGCGCCACTGCGGTTCTCCTGACAGCAGAACCGATGCTTTTAAAATGGGAACGTGAGCCTGTCTGCAGGCAGCCCACAAACTTTCAGGCTTCTCATCCCACACAAAACAAGATGCAGAATCCTTCCTCTCCTGGGCCTGCAAGCCCCCATGATCTGTCCCCAGCCCGGCGGATCTCATTTCTCACCCCCCTTCCCATCACCCACTCTGCCCTTCCAGCAGGGGCTCTTGAACCTGAGGCACTCTTTGTCTGGATTGCTCTTCCCCCAGATAGTCCCAAGGCACTCTCCCTTGCTTTCTTCCATCCCTACTCAAATGCTGCCTCCTCCAAGCAGTCTACTTTGATTGCTCGGGTAAAATGAGTACACGACCAACAGACTCCACCCACTTACCTTCCTTTCCAGCACCTCTCCCCACCTGACATCACATCACATGGTACAGTTTGGGGTTTTTTTTATAGTGTGTTTGTTATAGTCTCTGTTATTTAAGAGGGAGCTCTGAGAGCACAGAAACCCTGTCCGTCTAGTTCGTCACTAAACCCCAGTATGGCACATAGTAGCATGCAATCCATAGGTGTTGACTAAATTAATTCCCAATTTAGCAATGACGTGAACTGAGACGTGGAAAGATGAAGAAACACAGCTGGAAGACCAGTGTAGATCCTGGCCCCGCCCTCTACCTGCTAGGCTCAGATTCTCTCCAACTCAAGTCAATGGCAGACCCGAGACCCTGGGAAGGCACCCACAAGCCCTAGGTCTCTCAGGACTTTGCTCAGACAATGGCTTTTTGGAAGTTTATTATATTTGACAAGAGAGAATTCACCATGTCCCTTGTATCAACAGCATTGGAGAAAGAGTGGCCTCGGCTTCTGCAATTGCCTGGGCAGTTTTGCAAACCAGATTATTACTAAATATTAATATTCAATGCGGCTCACCCTCCAGCTCTCCCTTCCTCATTCACAGTCATTGAATGTAATCTTGCAGCTGGAATTCCCACTCAGCTAAGTCTTGTGTGGGAAGAGGGAGATTTCAAATCCACCCGAGATCCCAGTTAACTTTCTTTTTCACTCTTAATAGCAGATGGAAAAAAAAAAAAAAGCAGATACAGAGAGATTATGCCACCACTTCTCAAAAGCCCCATCGGGCTTTTTGGTGGGTTAAACGGTGTCCCCTCAAAATTTATATCCACCCAGAACCTCAGAAGGCAACTTGATTTGGAAATTGGGTCTTCGCAGATGTGATTAGTTACGATAAGGTCACGTTGGATTAGAGTGAGCCCGACATCCGCGGACTGAAGTCCTTTAAGACGAGGACGTGGCAGAGGAGAAGCCACGTGATGGCAGAGGCAGAGACTGGACGGATGTGGCCACGTGCCCAGAAGCTGGAGGAAACAGGAAGGAGTCTCCTATGGAGCCTCCAGAGGCGGCGTGGCTCTGCTGACTTTGATTTTGCACTTCTGGTCTCCAGAACCACCTGAGAAGAAATTTCTGTGGTTTTAAGCCCCCCCAGTTTATGGTCATCTGTTACAGCATCCCTAAGGAACTAGTACAGGGCCCACCTGAGCTCCTTTCCACCAGAGGGCGAAGAGGGGCCAGCAGTGGGCAGTGAGTGGTGGGTTGTGAGGGGCAGATGGCCCAGCTCCGTGGTCCACCCTGGGCGCCGCAGCCTTTCCTGCCAGCCCTCAGCTGCTGCCCTCAGCTTGCTGGGCCCCAGGCACCTGCCGCCCCTTGCGTGGGCTTCCAGGGCCCTGTCTCCAGGTCACCTCTCTGCTTCCCCTTCTTCTTCAAAGCACCAGCATTCGAGTTTCTGGTGACGCTTAATGCACCAGCATTTCAGTTTCCAGTGACGCTTCCCAGAGTGGAGATGGGCTGTGTCATGTTGGTGAGGGAACCTACAGACAGTAAAACTCAGGGCAATGGGTGCAAAAAAGGGCCACCTGTATCCCTGATGGCCACGTGGAACTCTCTGCTCTCCCTCCCCCTCCCCACCCCCACCCAGGATGAGCCTCGGTGCCCTCACCCTCAGCAGGGGAGGTCAACCCAGGGGCACTGATGGCCGGCACCCCTGCGGAGGGAGAAGGACAGGTGTCAGCTCCATGCGACTCTGGCCCTGATGTGCCCACGGACTCCCTGGGCATCCTGCCCAAGTGCAGGTGCCGATGCAGCAGGGCGGGGTGGGGCTGGAGGGTCTGCATCTCTCACAAGCCTGTGGGTGATGTTGCTGCTTCCGGTCCAAGGACCACACTTGGCGAAACGGCTCCGTAGCGATCTCTCTGCTCCTTAACCATTGACTGGACCGTCCTCCCAAAGGGACCAGATGTTCCAAGACGGCAGCGAATAAACACACCCGGAAAGGGATCACAGAGAGACAACACCCATCTGCACTAGCTCTGGTTTGGGTTTATTCAAATAGGGAAGTCGGTTTCTTCCCTAGTAAAGGAGGGAGACATAGCACTAACAGCCCTGAAGAGGAATAGCATAGATGCTCTCTTCTTAACAGCAAGAGGGGGGGGGGCAGGTACATAAAGTGGTACCCTCGATGCCACCGAGGGCTCTTACAGATTAATCCAGAGGTGAGCATTTCTGAAAAATCATCATTTTCCCCAAAGAGAGAAAAAACAACACTAGTCGTGCACCATGAGCTGTCATCCATTGACTTGTTTCATGCCAACAAGCACTCAGGAAGTGGATGCTAGTGTCTCATCTTACAGTTGGGGAGACAGAGGTTCAGAGAGGGTGAGTGACTCCCCCAAGGTCACACAGCCCACCAGTGACGGGATCAAGAGCCCTGGCTCTTTCCATTCTGTTACCTGTTTTGAGAGTTAAGCAACTTGCAGGGATCATTTCCCACCTGGAATGATCCTGAGAGAACCTACAGGGGAGGGAAGGCGGGGTTTGCGAAGAAGGACAAAATTGTGTAAATAAACAAATGAAGATCTTTGGCCCCTTTCTGATGATCAGAGATTAAGACGAAGGGAAAATGAAGGTGAGGATGTCTTTGCCTCACTGGGAAGAAGCCCTCCCTGCTAAGCAGAAAGAGTCAGAGGAGACTGGGTGGTGAGAGGGGAGGTCAGCAAGATGAAGCTGGGAGAAACAGGGAGAAACTTCCCAGCTCTTCCAGGCCCCCACCCACTCCCTCCTGGGTCTGTCCTGGGAGGGAAGGGAAGCCACTGCTCCCCCTTCGCGATGCTCTGCAAGGCTGAGGCCCAATCAGGGTTCCGGAGAGCTCAGTGGAGGCCACGGCACCCCACAGAGAGCCGGCTTTGGCCAGCCTTGGGGGTTGGGGTAAGTCCCAGCACTGTGACCCAGTTCCCTCATCCTTCTCAGGACAGCACAGCAGGGCACAGGCCCCAGTGCTGACCAAGCCTTGGATTCTGGACTGAGACAGCCCTGGATGTGACCCAGGCCCATCACCTCCTGCCCAGTGGCCTCAGTTACCCCACTTTGCCCTCCACACCCCTCCCCTATGAAAGGAGGTGACTCACCTAGCCCTGGCTGAAACTTGATGGACCAAATTCACCCCAACCCACAGAAACAAGAGCAGACAGAGCAAACAGTGGCCCCAGCGAGGGCCTCCCCACCAAGATGGGAGCTTCCAACTCTGTTCCCATCTTCCGGGGGCCCCCAGCCTGGAGGCTCCTGGTACCTACTTACCAAGAACCTGTCACTAGAAGCGTTGGTGTCAGCGAGTAAACGGCCCACATACGCCCTCCTTTTGCCCTAAAAGACAGACCATTACCACCAGAACGGACCCAGACGGCCAGCTCCCTGGAAGGGCGGATGCTGCGCCCATCTTTCCCCGTCAGCTGCCAGTAGCTAGCGCGGTGGATACACTTGATAAATACTTTTGAGTTTATGAAGAAGTGAGGGTCAAGGCTAAACTCTTTAAAAGCAGGTGATCTTTTTTTTTTTTTTTTAGGGATTCACAATTTTTAAACGTTATGCTCCATTTATTGTTATCAAATATTTGCTGTATTCTGCGGTGTTGTACAATATATCCTTATAGTTTATTTTATACTTAATAGTTTGTACCTCCTAATCTCCCGCCCCTATATTGCCCCTAGCGGTACTCCGGGGAATTCCCTGGCGATCCCATGTGTTCAATTCCTGGTCAGGAAAGTAAGATTCCGTGTGCCACAAGGCAAAAAAAAAAAAAAAAAAAAAAAAAGCGGTATTCCAAATTCTCCAGCCCTGATTGTGACCAGTGTCTCTCCAAGGAGCGCAGACAAGTGGGGGCCAGGACGATGGTTTACAAGGGCAAACCCTCATCATGAATTCCATCCCTTAAACAGAGCCGCACTTTATCTCATCAAACGGAATGAATTGATCTCAGTGTCAATCAGGACGGAGTTCGCCTCCAACTAACTCACATAACAGATTAGAAAGCTGATCAAACGCTCTGTTAACGCGGCATTTTAATAACAATATCACTTAGAACTCAAACTGCTTAATTAGATTTCGCTCATCGCCATCACTCGCCTCATTGGAACGGCTCGTTTATAATTTATGATCTTTACGCATTTGGTTGTTCATTTGTAAAATGGGAGAAAACAATCACCAGGCAAAAGGAAAACTTCCGGAGAAATGGATTTGGGGCCTCCAGGGTAGGCACGATACCAAGGGAAGGGTCTGCTCAGCATCTTCCGCCCCTTCTGTTAGCGCTCCTGGGGTTCCCCTGGGAGCACCCCCCGTTCTAAGTCTCCTCCAGCCTCAGAAGGGATTCTGTGACACAGGCCCTGCCCACCAGCTTGTCTGACTCCAGTCTGCCCAGGGATTGGTTCAGGAATAGGCACATGACCCAACCCCATCCAATGAGAGTGAGCCCTGGGATTTTTGCTGCAACTAGTGGGAAGATGTTGCGCTGTTGGACCCTCAGTCTGCAGCCACCTCCCTTCCAAGGTGGGTGAGGGCTGGGGGCTGAGAATGATACCAACACAGAGGATGGGGAAGTAGGGAGGACAGATTCCTGGCAATCGTTCTGAGCACCAGGATTCAGCCATGCCTGAACCACTCCCTGGATATTTTAATTTTGTGAGTCAGAATATTCCCTTATTTCCTTAAGCCTATTTGAGTTGAGTTTCTTTCACTTGCAACAGAAAGACTCACACTTGATCGAACATCCGAGATCATCCTAATGAGAATAGCCAAGTCACCAATTCTCCAGACCCAATTAGCCACCAATCCCTAAGCATAAAAAAATGTGAAAAATGCCATCATGATATAAAAGATGTCATTTTGAATTCATAGGAAAAACAGCAGTTACTTTAGCGAGGCTTTCCCTGAGTTACCATCCAGAATTTCAACATCACCCCAACCCCCAAAACATAACGCACCCCCTTGTCCTATTTCATTTTTCCCCATAGCATTTATGATCTTACATACTAACTATTTCCCTTGTTTTCCTTTTTATCATCTGTCTCCCTCACTAGAATGTCAGCTCCATGAATGACAGGGATTTTTCTACATTTTGTTTACTGGTATGTCCTCCTATCGGTGGCAACTGGTACACAGTAGTCATTCAATAAATTATCATCGTATTTGAAATAGAGTGAATTAATCTGCTGTAGAAATTACATTCAGCTACTAATAAGATATGGAAATCAAGCAATATATGGGAGGTTATTTCTCTTGCACATAGAAGAAATCCCAAAGTAGATGGTCCAGGGCTGGTGTGGTGCCCATACATTGCCCTCTGGGGGCCAGGTGCCTTCCCTCCTTATGTCCCTCCTGGCCTTACGAAAAGCTTTCTTCCTCAAGGTCATCTTAGGATCCAAGGTGGCTGCTGGTGCTCCAGCCACATCATCTGCATTCCAGGAAGGAAAAAAGGAGGGACCCTGCTATGTGCTTTCCCAGAAGAACAAACAAACGACTTCTATCTACAGCTCACTGGCCACCCCAGCTGTAAAAGAGGGTAAGAAATGTAGTCTTTTATATAGGTACATGGTCACCCACAATAAAATCAGTGTTATTTTACTAAAGAAGAGGGATGAGGAGAAGCTTGGGTAGGCAACTAACAATATCTGTGGAAAAAGGTACAATTGGAAGCCATGTAGTATAAACAAGTAAATGATGGTACATCCATAAGATAGGAAACTACCCCGCTACTAACAGTCTAGTTTTTTGGAAAATTCTTACTAATGTGAGACAATGTCTCTGACACAATGTCACATGGGAAAAAAATGGGACCTAAAACTACCCAAAGATCTCCATTTTTGTAAACACGCTTCCCATTCACACACACACGTGCACATATAAACACACACGTGACAGGACAAAGACTTCAAAGACCATGATTTTCATAGCATTTTTCTCTAATTAAAGCAGTTATAGGTGGACTTTATTTTCCTTTTTATGCTTTATTTTTCAGATGTTTTCAATAAACAGATGTTGCTTAATGGTAAAAATAGACAAGTCGTTAAATTTTTAAATAAAAAGTAGAAGCGAGTGGAATCCTCACTTGTGGCTTGGTTTGGTGCCATTTCACCATGTGGTAAAGCCTGGCGCCAAGAAGAAAAGAAAGAGAGAGGGGGTAGAAATGGGAAAGGAAAAAAGAAGGGGAGAAAAGCAGAGAGGAGAGGGAGGGGGAGTGGTGAGGTGAGAAAGAACCATCAGGAAGGGTGAGGGAGGGGAGCGGAGAGAGGAAGACCAAAGATTCCCGAGATGCTGTACTTTTTTCCTGGGAAGGACTCCAGAAAGGGCACTGGACTTGTGTTTCCTCCACAAACTCCCAAGAGTCCTGGTCCACACCACACCCCTGCCTGACATCAATCCCCATCCTCTCGAAGGGCGAGCTCTAAGGGAGGCCCTTGCGTATTTTCTTTGATCAAGTGACCCATGCAGGAAAGTCCACAGCTGGCACTGACTCACCCCTCTCCCCTGGCTATTCCTGCCCCAGAGCCTCTGGAGCCCCCGTTGCTCGTTTTTGACTTGTTTCTATGAGCTCTGAAGCTGTCTCAACTCCAAAGCCTCCCCAGACTCCACTCCAGGCTGGAGCTTGTACCGGAGGTGGGTGGAGATGGGGTTCATCTCTAGCCAGTTATGCCCTAAGAGGAGATGGAAATCAAAACCAATAGATAAATAATGTGGTTCACCAGCCTCTCCAGACATCCTGCCTGGGACGGAGTCAGACCTTGGAAAAGTTCATGGGAAATCCTGGGATCAAATGCTTACTCAGCAACCACAAGCTGTATCTTGGGTCTCAGTTCCAAACAACAAAGATGGAAGTTTCTTTTAAGATGCTCTCTTCCCCCTGACCAGCCAGCACACCATTTCCAAACACAGGGGCCTCCAAAATCCAATCCTGAAACGGAACTTGAAATTTAAATCCCAATTCTCAGAACTCATGCAGTCAAAACACAGGCCTGAGGGTCCCAAAGAGTTTACGGGCAATGGCAAGTATGCTTCCACCCCCGCCGGACCGTCCTCGCTCACTGCTCCCAGCAGCCAAGAGATGCAAGAGTGTAACCAAACCTGGACTGCTAGTGATTAGGAGCCTGCCATTACTGACCACCTGCAACACAGATCATGCAACTGGGGGACTGAATTTTTAAATTGTATTTAAGTTTAATAAACCTCAATGTTAAAGCTGTACAGTAAAAAATATTTTTCTAAAAGACAACTTTATTGTTTTGTAGCATTTCTGTATTCGTTTCATATTGCAGCCATGAGAGATGTTTATCCTGAAACAGCACAATTTTTTTTCTCTTACAGCTCTGGACATCGGAAGTCAGAAATGGGTCTTACTGGCTCAAATCAAAGTGGTCTTACTGGCTCAAATCAAAGTGTCTGCAAGCTGTATTCCCTCCTGGAAGCTCTAGGGGAGAATCCATTTCCTTGCTTTTCCCACCTTCATTCCTTGGCCTTCATTCCTTGGTTCATGGCCCTCTTCCTCCATCTTCAAAGGCAGCAATGTTGAGTCTGACTATTCTTCCATAGTTACAGCGTCCTCTAAGCACAGCTGAAAAAGATTCTCTGCTTTCAAGGACCATTGTGATTTCACTGGGCCCATCCTGATAATCCGGGACAACCTCCTCATTTTGAGGTCACCCGACTAATTCCACCTTCATCCTTAATTCTCTTTGCCATGTAAGGTGACTTATTCATAGATTCCAGGGATTAGGACATGCACATCTTTGGGGCACCATTATTCAGGCTACCACACAAAAGTTCGTAACTTTCCATCCCATCAGCTATTATTATAGTATCGTTGTATATGTGTTGAGCAAGTGCACTGTTTCTAGTACCAGGCATAAACATAGCACAGACCTAACTGGTATCAATGGATTGGTGCACTTAGGATGATTCTTTGTCTATGCATTAATGTGACATCGTGGTGTATTTACTTTCATATCTTATGCAGATAGAACAAGTTATTGTGATATCTATGCAATGAAGTTGAAATTCTTATTATTTTAATTTTAATATAAAGTTATTTTTCAAGTTTTAAAAAATAAATATGGAGAAGCAGATTTCATAATGGAGGAATCCTACTGATGTAAAATTGAGTAGACATGCGGAACAGTAAAGGAAACCTGAAAACGTCACAAATTTCACAATGAATGGTCATTGTAATTTGCTTCAGCAGGAAAAAATTAAAAGCTTTTTATTTGCTGGGTAAAAGATAACAAAATGAACAACAGTAACAGATACTTTTATCAAATACATAATGAATTTGAAAAGAAATTTCCTCTCAAGCATCAAAAAAGAATCAACAAAATAAGTCAACTGGAATCAGAATGAAATGTCCAATAATAAAATTTTAATACGTTTTAACAAGATCTGAGCTTGTAACTCTGGCCAGGTATAAAATCATTTGATTTCTCACACAGAAAAATGGAATCATTTTTAGATGTAGAGAATTTTTAAATTATTATGTCAGTTATAAAAATTTTGTTAGAATATGAGGAAAAGATTTAAAATGATATTTCACAAAAGTACAAAATCTTCAATTAAGCCATCAAACAATTGACTGTAGAATTCAAAACCTCTCTAAAAATATCAAAGACTGGAAGTCCTAGCTAATGCAATAAGACAAGAAAAGGAAACAAAAGGTATACGGGTTGGGAAAAAAGAAATAAAACTATCTTTGTTCACAGATGACATGGTCATCTATGTCAAAAATCTCAAAGAATTAATTAAAAAAAAAACAAACTCCTGGAACTAATAAACAATTATAGCAAGGCTGCAGGATACAAGGTTAATGTATAAAAGTCAATCCCTTTCCCCATATCAGTAATAAACATGTGGAATTTGAAATTAAAAACACAATTCTATTTATATTAGCATCCCCCAAAATGAAATACCTGGATATAAACTTGACAAAATATGTATAAAATCTACTGAGGAAAATGACAAAATTCTGATGTACAAAATCATAAAAGAACTAAATAAATGGAGAGATATTCCATAATGATGGTTAAGAAGACTCGATATTGTCAAGATGTCAGTTCCTCCCAACCTGAGCTATAGATTCAGTGAAATTCCAATTAAAATCCCAGCGAGTTATTTTGTGGTTTTCAACAGACTAATTCTAAAGTTTATATAGAGAGCAAATGATCCGGAATAACCAACACAATATTGAAGGAGAACAAAGTCGGAAGACTAACACTGCCTGATTTCAAGACATACTATAGAGCTACAGTAATCAAGACAGTGATATTGGCAAAAGAATAGACAAACAGATCAATGGAACAAAATAGAGAGCCCAGAAATAGATCCACATAAATATAGTCAACTGACCTTTGACAAAATAGCAAAAGTAATAATATGGAGCAAAGATAGACTCTTCAACAAACAGTGTTGGAACAACTGGACATCCACATGCAAAGAAGAGAATCTAGACACAGATCTTACACCCTTCACAAAAATTAACTCAAAATGGATCATAGACCTAAACATAAAATGTAAAACTATAAAACTCTTAGAAGATAACATGGAACACCTAGATGACCTTGGGTATGGAGATGACCTTGGGTATGGAGATGACTTTTTAGATGCTACACCAGAGGCACAATCCATGAAAGAAATAAACAATAAGCTAGACTTCATTAGAAGAAAATATTTGAAAAAGACACATCTGATAAAGGACTGTGATCAAAATAAACAAAGAACACTTAAAACTCAACAATAAGAAAACAAACTACTCAATTTAAAAATGGGTTAAAAACCTTAACAGACACCTCACCAAACAAGATACACAGATGGAAAATAAACATATGAAAATATGTTTTACATCATATGTCATCAAGAAAATGCAAATGAGATACACACCTATTAGAATGGCCAAAATCTGGAACTCGACAACACTAAATGCTGGTGAGGATGTGGCACAACAAGAACCCTCATTCAGTGCTGGTGGAAATGCAAAATGGTACCGCCACTTTGGAGGACGGTTTGGCAATTTCTTTTTTTTTTTTTTTTGCGGTACGCGGGCCTCTCACTGTTGTGGCCTCTCCCGTTGCGGAGCACAGGCTCCAGACGCACAGGCTCAGCGGCCATGGCTCACGGGCCCAGCTGCTCCGCGGCATGGGGGATCTTCCCGGACCCATGTCCCCTGCATCGGCAGGCAGACTCTCAACCACTGTGCCACCAGGGAAGCCCCCAACAATTTCTTACAAAACTAATCATAGTCTTACTATATGATCCAGCAATCACACACCTTGGTATTCACCCAAAGGAGATGAAAACTTATGTCCACACAAAAACCTGCCCACGGATGTTTATAGCAGCTTTATTCATAATTACCAAAACTTGGAACAAACCATGATGTCCTTCAGTAGGTGAATGGATGAGTAAACTGTGGTACATCCAGATAGTGGAATATTATTCAGTGCTAAAAAGAAATGAGCTATCAAGTCATGAAAGGACATGGAGGACTATTCAATCCATATTATAAAGTGAAAGAAGCCAATCTGAAAAGACTACATCCTATATTATTCTAAATATGATATTCTGGAAATGGTAAAACTATGGAGATATTAAAAAGATGAGTGTGTGCAGGGGTTGGGGGCATTGTGGGGAAGGATGAAGACAGAACACAGAGGATTTTTAGGGCAGTGAAAATACTCTGCATGACACCATAATGGTGGATACATGTGGATATCCACAATGGTGGATACTAATGTCATACATTAGTCCAAATTCAGAGAATGCATTGTCCAATACCAAGAGTGAACTGTGATGTAATTATGGACTCTGGGTGATTATGATGGGTCAATGCAGGCTCATAAATTGTAACAGATGCACCACTCTGGTGTGGGATGTGGATGATGGGGGGGCTGTACATGTGCGGGGGCAGGGGTATATGGGAAATCTCTGTACCTTCCCCTCAATTTTTCTGTGAACTTAAAACTGCTTTAAAAAATTATCATAATTTAAAAAATAGAACTCATGGCATAGATAATTTTGAATCTTCTACATCTGTCAGAGAAGAATTTCAGCTAGAAATGAGAAAATTAGTTTCTATGACGACAGATGATACTTCAGTTATGTTAGATCAAACATTCAGATTTACTGGGATTTTAAAACAAGAGACTGATGTTTCCTTAATGTTTTGTTCCACTCTATGATACATATAAAATATTTGTGTTCAGTTTTCTGGAGCAGACTCTGAAAAGTGTCATGGACAAAACAGTTAAAACCATTTAGTATTTATGTACAAATGCTATGAATCACCACAATTTATAGAACTCCTGAAAGAAGTAGAAGGCAATGAATTTAATGATCTTATGTTCTTTGCTCATTAGCTGAGTCATGAAAGAGTTTTTACAAAGATTTGCTGTAGTGTTAACTCCAATTCAAGATTTATTTGAAACAAAAGATATACTTGCCATATATTCCTTAATCAAAGACAAAAAATGCTGGTTTGATTTAAAGTTTTCTCACTGTTATCACATAACAGATGAAAGACCTAAATTTGAAGCTCCAAAGAAGAGAAAAGCTTATTGATGACCTAGCTAGACAGGTAGGAGAATTCATAATGAAATTTAAACCTTTCATAGTACAAATCAATAATAATGACGTTCACATTTTTTTTCAACTTAAATCAATGTGCAGAAGATTTTAATTGCAATTGACAATATTATGTAAATTGCCACAAAAACTATTTTAAAAATTTGAGGAATGCTTTGTTAACGATAAATTTAGAGTTCCTTTTCAATTTATGTGATGCCTCTATTGCTGTCAACGTTAATAATACTGAGTTAGCACAAGAGTTCGTGAATTTATTTAACTTAGTTTTAAAGCTGATACACTTTTACTTCAAAGTCAAATCATTTCTAAAAAAGATGGACCAATTTTGTCAATGGGGATGCAAATATTAAAAGAAAATGGCATTTTATACACAATTCAATCACTGGAAAACGTTTCTGTGTTTGGAGCAATTTAGATATGGGAATCTACTTTTCCAACTGTAAACTTTACAAAATCTAAATACAAATCAAGTACTTCTGATGAAAGCTTAGCAGCTAAATTGAAATGTACTATAAATATAAAACACATACACTAGATTTCAAAGATTTAAAACAAAACAGAAAGAATGTAAAATATCCCATCAATAATTTTTGTATCACGTGTTGAAATATTTTTCAACATGTTGAAATATTTTTATATCACATGTTGAAATATTTTTGATATACTACCTAAAATATATTTTAAAAGTTAATTTCATCTGTTTCTAGTTTTAGCATGTTTCCAATTTTTTACTAGAAAGTTTTAAATTACATATGTGGCTCACATTGTTTTCCTACTGAACAGTGCAGAGTTAGACTTTCTTTTCAGAGAAAATGAAGGTTACAGTAAAGAGATGTCATTCCTTTCTTCGGCTCCTTGTTTCAGATCATGGGTCCAACTCCATTGGAATAAAGGTTGCAAAATGGTAGCCAAATTCAGTCTGCAAATTTGATCTAATCCATGTTGGTGTTAAAAAAAAAATGCCTTAGTCGCCAGCACAGAAAAATTGGAAAATTATACACAAGCATTCAATTCTTGGCCTTCTTTGAAAAACCAGATCCTGCCAATCTGAGCCCATATTTCCAAGTGGCGATACCTGGTCCAGAACCCAGTGCCAAGTGGTCCTCCTTTGCCCAACGTGGTTCTGTGTTGTGAGCCAATTTATCAAAGTTGGGTGTCCAGAGTTTTCCAGCCTCATAAAATTAACCAAGAGGATTTTGCTCTTTCTCATTGTCCGATAGAGTTTAAATGGAATTACCACTTCTTTGAAGATTAGCTTGAATCCACATAAAGTCAAAGTCATTCTTTTTTAATGACAGATTTTTGACAAACTTTTCAATCTCTTCTATGGTTGTTTTAAGTTTCTCCTGTGGTTGTTCTATGTGGCAACTTTTTAAAGTCTTCTTGTGTCAATTTTACATATTTATATAATTCAAGAAAGTCATCTTATTGCTTCACTCGATTTTTAAATATCCTCTTGTAATTTTAAAATATTCTCTTATAATTTAAAAAGTCTTGTTCATATTTGTGATCATATATCCTTTCTCTATTTTTACGTTGCAAATATTCGTTTTAGTCTCTTTATGATACAAGTTTCTGAGGTGGTTGTCTGTTATTAATCTTTTGAAATAAACTATCAACTTTACTATTTTTCCTAATTAATTTAGGCTTTAATCTCTAATAACTTTCTGTTTTCTGATTTATTTATATTGTTTCTTTTTTTATATTATTTAGTTAAATTAGTAGTTCATTTATATCCACTCATTCTTTTTTTTTTTTTTTATTCTTTTTTTTAATAATAAAAAATATTTTAGGCTATGGATTTCCCTCTGAATACAGCCTAGGCTACATCCAAGGCATTGCTTCAATATATTAATGTCGAAAGAGCTAACATTTAAGTTTTCATTTCCTCCTCGATCTGAAAACCATTTAGAAGAGTATGCTTTAAACTTTCCCAGTAAAATTATCTATCAACAAGGAAAAGGATCATTAAATTGTGGTAAGTTCATACAAAGAAATACTACACAGCAATGAATAAGAATGAGACTGATCTATACAACAGTAGGTATGAATGTCAAAAACATCATGCTGAACAAAAGAAGCCAGACACAGCAGACTACATGCTATATAATCACATTTGTATAGGATTCAAGAACAGACAAAGCTAACCTGTGGTGACTGGAGTTAGAATAGTGGTTGCCTCTGGAGAGAGGCACCGACCAGAAGCAGTGCAGAGGAGTGTTTCGAAGGTTCTCTGTCATTTTACATGTGTAAAAATTAAGATGTGTACTTAACACACTTTGTGCACTTTATGGTATGTAAGATGTACTTTAATTTTTTAAGGGGAGAAAAATCTAGTTTTCTTACAAATATCATAAAACATTATTGTCAGAGAATGTGACCAGTAAATTATCTCCTTTCTAAGATTTGTTAACATTTTCTTCTTGGCTGGAGTAACGGACCCTGTTGGTTTCTATTCAGCATCCTTCTCCCCCTCCTCCTTCCCGCCCCAGCGGTGATTTTGCTCCCTTCTGCATGCAGCCCATGGGGAAGCTGACCCCATCCAGCTCTAGGGTCAGTTATGAGTGGTCTCAGACATCATGTTGATTCCATCCCTCTTGCTCAAGGTTCCAGGTTTAAACCAATCTGTGCATTCTCTTGGCAAAACTTTCTGGATTTGAGGGCAGCCATCTGATATCAGCTAGCTCAAATATGACTAAAGGGAAGGATTTGTATTCCACATATGGAAAAGAACTTTCTTCCTGTTTCCCAGTAGATGGGAACAGGAGGCTGCTACCCGGATCTTTGAAATAACTCACCCTTCCCAGACGTCCTGGATGTGGGCTCACATGTTTCCTCCTTGTTTAAAAACAAAAGCAAAAAACACAAAACAAAAAACCTGTTTGAGTCCAGGTTTTTGCTCACTGCAGCCAAGAACTCTACCAGGGAGCCAAGTCCGTGACTAAGCAGTGAGAGTGCCCCATGGGCCGAGGAGAGGAGAAGAGTGAGGCTATTCCTTTGGAACAAGGTTGTACTAATATATAATAAATCAAGCCTGTCAATTGTGTTGCTCAAATCCTTTATCTGCTCATTGGTCCAGGTGATCTATGTAATTATGAGAGGGGGATGTCGAAGTCTGCTGCTGTGAACATGGCTTTGTCAGGATCTTGTCTTAGAGCCTGTGCCCAGTTTGGTGGATTAAGATTCACGCCTGTTATGACGTCTTGATGGACTGTAGATTTTATCCATATAAAATACTTCTTTTTCCTGTTTACTGCCTTTGGCCTTCAGTGTTCTACCTCATCTGATATTAATATTTCCAACCTAACCTCGGTTTTCCCTTTGTGCTGCCCAGTATATCCTGCCTGGTTCATCTCTTTACCACTAAACTTTCCAGATCGTTTTATTTATAGTATGACTCTCTAGGTAAGAGTTTATAGTTGGTTTTGGCTTTTTAAACCAAATCTGAGTCTTTCATCTCTACTTGTTTAATAAATATTCACCATCTAATTTTGTTTTGTGTTTATCCATCTTTTTTCCTTTCTTTAATTTTGTTGAATTAAGTTATCCTGTTCTCCCTATTTTCCTCTTGGACTTTGGAAATTTGACTACTGTGTGCCTTTAAAGATTTTACCAAACATAGTTAAACCTATATTTCTTCATCAGTATCAAAATTTCTTAAATATTTATTTCTTACCACCTCCACCCGCCAAAGCAAGCCCACGGGCAACTTCCATGAGCAAACTGTATACAAAAGATCCTCCGTCTCCAAACTGGTATTTACTACCCTCCCCCTCATTGATTTCCTGCATAAAACTTATGACCAACTGGCCTGCCATAGATTGAGTTGTTTTGTCTATATCTTTCCACATTAGCTCCAAGAGGGCAAGAATATTTATCTTTTTTCAGTCTGTTTTAGCTCAAGGGCCTGGCATAGTGCCTGGTACATTGTAGAGGCTTTAAAAATATCTGTTAAATAAATGAATGAATGCCTTTATATTTCTCTCTTCCCAAGTTATAAGTGATTTGGAATTTCAGTCCCCAGATACGAATTTTTTTCCTGTTTATGTAGTTTACCCACAGAACAACTACAAGTTGTTCCAATAAGTACAAGTACTATGTCCATGCTGCAGATGAGAAACTGTAAACTCAAGAAGTTTAAGTAGTTTCAGGCTGATACAGCTTAGTAATGGCCAAGCTGAGACTTGAAGTGAGATTTGCCCAACAGTAAAATTTGCATTCTTAACTGTTCAGCTAGGCACGCGTGCATGAATGCACACACACACACACACACACACACACACACACACACACACGTTGTAAACGCTTCCTTTGTGTCACCTGTCAGCTCAGGTGGAAAAGCTCAAGATGAGACCCACAGTCATCCTGATCATGCCACCCCTTCCTCGGGGTCCAGCTCCAATGCCACCTTTTCTGCGATGCTTCTCCAGCTCCCATCAATCAGGATAACTCTGGACTTTTTCTTTGTTGCCAACTTCTATCTTACATTATAGTTATGTGAGCATCCTCTTGGTTCCCCAGATAAACTGTATCCTCCCTGTGGGGCTCCATCTGAGGCCCCTGTCTTGACTACTGCCCCCAGGACAGTATCCAACCACACTGATGAATTGAATTGCTGAGAGGTGGTGCCAGTGGCCTTGACCCATCCAGACCAAGATCCACCTCCTCCAGGTAGCCTTCCTGGACTACTTCTAGCTGAACACCAACTCCCCCTCTCTGACCTTTCACTGCAGTTAGAATTAATTCTAAGAATTCTGTTGCTAGGTTGTTCTCAGGCAGAAGAAAAACAAGCCAAATGAAAGAGTATGACTGCAAAGCCCCTAGGGAAGAAAGCAACGCATGCCTGGGAGCATCATCTCTCAAGTGCTGCTCCCTTGTGGTCTGAGCCTGGAACTCCACCCAGGCAACCAGACCTGAGGCGTGATTTTTTTACTCACTGACGGATTTCATTCCTAGCTGGCCAGCCCAATGTTGCTCCAGAAAATGATTACACTTTGTTGCCTTCTTTAAAAATCCCTGCTGCTTTTCACCCGGAGATCAGTACTCAGAGTTGCCCGTGTATGATGCACCTTGACTGCAAACCAACATCTGTGTTTTGTAGCGTCTGCTGTTGTGACTTCAGGTTTGGGGCTCATTTTTGAAAGTTCTGCTTGTTTCAGTGGATACAACAGTGAATGAGGCAGACATATTCCCTGTACCCATGAGTGTACATGTTAGTGGAGGAGATAGACACTTAACAATAATCCCAGAAACAAATTTGCTTGTGATCACAGGCTGTGAAACCAGCTGTCTGATACAGAAAGCCATCGATGCCATTATGGCCCGAAGTCATGGTGTCCTGGGCTCTGTCCTGTTCTCTTGGACTCAAGCGCGACCCGACTTCCCTGGGAGGAGAGTCCAGTACTGAGTGGTTCCGAGCCCAGATTCAGGAAACAAGCTATCTGGATCCTCACTCTGCCTCTTTCAACTTATTTGATCTGGGGCAAGTTATTCTGAAAAGCCTGAGTTTCCTCTTTTGCATAATGAAAATAATAATAGTACCCACTTCATAGGATTCTTGAGAGTAGAAAGTAAAATCTTATTTTAATATCCGGTGCTGGGCATATACTAAGCACTCAAATGTAGCTCCTATTTCACTCATCTGTGTGCACAGGGTATGAAGCTGGGTCTAAATCCTTCCCAGTTGACCGATAGGCATTTATGTGCAGGTAGATTCCATTCTACAAAGGAAGGTTCAAACCAAACACCTCTGTTTTCCTGGACAGTGACAGGTCGGTGCTGAGGACAATGCCATGTACATCGCTATCAGATCCCTGCCCAACATCTACCCACTTCTTTGTGAACAGATGCTGGGCTGGACTTGGGCATCAGTGACCAGCTGTGGATCATGAAACAACTAAGTTGATTCAGAAATCCAGCTTCTCATTTGCCAGCCTCTCTTGCAGCTAGGAGTAGTCATGTGGCTTGGTTCCAAGTGGTAATCTGATGACGGATTTTCTGGAAAAGCTTTTCTTTTCCTGATAAATGAGTCATGTGACTAACACAACCCTTTTCCTTTCTTCTTGCCTTGAACTCAGATGCAACACCTGGAGCTATGGCCACCTTCTTGTGACCATGAGGCAAAAGAATGAGGAAGAGAGTCAATATGATAAGGATGGCAAAACAGAAAACTAGAAAAGGCTGAATCCCTGAGGGCACAGTTTACAGCTGAGCCCGGAACAAACAACCCACCTACCTGTAGTTTATAAGGAATCCACGGAAGATAGATTTTATTTAACCTGCAGCTGAATACATCCTTCATAGGTTTGCTTTGCATGACTCACAAGTAGCAGCTCTCATCTCAGGGAATTTGCTGACAGTGGCTCTCCCCTCTAGGAGCTAGTTCCAAGCCAGATGGGAAGGTTGGACTCCTCTATTTGCCCGGACGGTGGACTGACCACTAAGAAGAGGAGACCTTTTATCAAGAGGAAATCCAATCGCCTAGATATTCTTCTGCCTTCCCATGGCCTGCATTGGGCCAGCCTGCAGGAAGTTATCAGGGCAATTAAATGAGATGTTCTCAGACTCTCCTCACCAAGATTCATTATTGAACACACATAGCAGACTCAGCGACCCCAGAAAAGCATTCTGGGAAACTGTGGGTTCCCGAATTCCCATCCACCCCTACTGATGGTCTCACCAGCTTCTGCTCAGGGTTTTGTTTATTATTATCAAAAGGTCATGGTGGTTGACCAGCAGCATGAGCTGCAAAATTCCTAGACCCGGGGTGTGGCCTGTTCAAGTCATTTTCCTGTTGTCAGGCTTCAGGGTAAACAGGGTTGGCATGTCCCAAAGAGAGGCCAAATCCCTCCGATCTCCCTAGTTTGCACACATCCAGTGTATGTGCTCCCGGACTGCACTCAAACCTGCCCTGCATGATGGTCACGATTCCCTGGACATATCAGCCAGGGTCCCCTTGTCCTCCTTGCTCCACTGGGCTGTCCTCGGCTGGAGGTGCAGAATCCTTGACCCCCGACCCCAATCCCAAACCTCCCCTCCGCCGCCCTCCATCACTGTAACTGGCGCCAGCACCCACGCGCCAGAAGTCATTCCTGAGTCCCGTTTCCTTCATCCCCTGCAACCAATTCACTATCAGGCCTGCTCACTATACCCCAGAACCATCCACCGAAACTTCCCGCTTCTCTGCAGCTCTGCATGTCCTGCCCCAGCCCAGTTCACCAGCCGCGCTCAGCTGCAGAGGACATAGCGCTTTGGGCCCTGCTTCCCTCCCATCCACACCCCAACGGGAGCCACAGCGACCTTTGCACAACCCAGATCCGATCTTTCTCCCTTGCCTAAGCCCTCCGATGGCTTCCACTGCACAGAAAATCCAGGTGCCTGAGTTCACTCTTCCCCGAGACCCACGAGCCTAGGCAGCCTAGCTCCTGCTTCCCACCGTCTTTGCTCGCTCTGCGCCAGCCTCACTGACCTCCTTTCTTTTCCTGGGCCGCACGGGGACCACTCTAGCCTCCCAGCCTTCCAGCTCACTGTTCCCGCTGCCGCACCACCTTTTCAGGACTGGCGGCTCCACCTCCTCCAGAGCTCAGCCAAGAGCCGCCTTCCAACTCTGGCTCTCGTAGCCCCGCCCACTCTGGCTCTTGTAGCCACGCCCACGCCCCGCCCCACCCCCGGTAGTCAGTCTTATTTTCTTTATGGCCGCCTTTGCCAGCTGCAGTTGGCTTGTGGATTTATCTGATTTGTCAGCCACGCCCCCACTCCCTACCCCCAACTAGAATGTGGGCTCTTTCCAGGCTGGGGTTCTTCACTCCTGCTTTGCCGGTGCCGAGAGCATTGCTTGGAACATAGTAAGTGCTCAATAAATTGATGCTTCCACGACTCTTCAAGTTGGAAGAAATGCAAAAAATCATCTACTATAGGATTGCAAACTTGCAAATGTTAGAAAAAAAAAGGTAAATATGCCAGTTAAATTTGAATTTCAAATATTTCAAATCCAAATCCAAATGAATAACTTTTTAATATAAGTATGTCCTCTGCAATGTTTGGGACATATTTGTACCAAAAACTTGTTCATTGTTTATCTGAAATGCAAATTGAACTGGGCATCCTGTATTTTTTCTGGCAACCCTAGTCTGATAGAACCATCACTTTGTACTAAGGCATTGGTTTCCAAACCTGGCCGGGAAGCTTCCTAGAAATATCAGCCCCCCGCTGCACCCCAGACAGATTGATTCCGCCTCTGGTTTCAGGCCCAGATGCTCTGTGATTCTGAGCACTGGCCAAGTTTGGAGGAGCAAGATGCTGAAGGTCTCAGAACATGTCCAGAGAGAGGTCACTCCAGCTTTGAGGGGTGGGGAACTCACCGGGGAGCTCTGGCTTTGAGGAAAACTCCCAATGTCCTCTCTTCTCTGCACAGAGGGAGGGCAGCCCCAGCCCCGTCCTGCCTGGCCTCTCCCTTCCATGCGTTTAGTCCTAACTCCCAGTAGTGGGTAGAATTGCGGCCCTCAAAGGATGTGTCCATGTCATAACTCCCCGGAACCTGTGAGTATGACCTTATTTGGAAATAGGGTCCTTGGAGATGGAATCAAGTTAAGGATCTCGAGTTGAGATCATCCTGGATTTAGGGTGGGCCCTGAATTCAATGGCCTGTGTCCTTATAAGAAAAGAGAGATTAGAAACAGAGAGAAGAGGCCATGTGAAAATGGAGCAGTCACCGGGACCTGGGAGAGAGGCATGGAAGGGATCCTCCCTCGGAGCTTCCAGAGGGAACCAACCCTGCCGATGTCTTAATCTCGGATTTCTGGCTCCGGAAATGTGAGAGAATTCATTTCTGTTGCTTAAGCCACCCTGCTTAGGGGACTTCAGTTACAGCAGCCTTAAGTCCTCAATTGGATTAGGGGCAAATTGAGGGCACGGACTGCTTTCTTTTTATAACCCCTCCCTCCAAAAGCATTTTCCTAAGGATGCAGTAAGAGCTTAATATGCACCTAAAGATGAACTGAGTCCAGTTCATGGCTATTTTCCAGAACACTCTAAGACCTCAGGATTGGATGAAGGAAAGGCAATGGAGTCTTTTGGTGGCGTGACCCACAGCAGCCTTTGTTGGAAATTGTTTATTCGTATAAGGTCTGGAAACGCGCATCCCAATGCAAAACGCAGATGATCAGTCTTTACGGCAGGGGCTCTCGAACTTGACCATGCGGGACCCAGAGGGCTTGCCTTTCTGAACCCAGCCCGCAAAGCTTCTGATTCAGTAGCTCAGGCCGGGGAGAAAGCCTGAGAACTTGTCTTTGTAACGTACTCCCTGGTGAGGCCAGTGCTGCTGGCCCACAGACCGCACTCTGAGTGGCTGGTCTGGGGATTTCTACACGAGCCGATGGACGGGAGGAACGTGGGGCTCCATTCCTCGGCGCGGCGCCATTCGCTCAGCAAACCAGCTCTGTGCTAGCAACGGCGCTGAGCCCTGGGGAGGTAGAAATAAGAGTGGTACCGTCCACCTCCACAGCCACAGCCTCTGAACGGGCCCCTGCGTCCACTTCTGTGGGGTCCTCCACACCCCACGCTGGTGTCCCTGAGGCCTCCCTCCCTTCCCTCCCCAGCCCACCCCCCAAACGGAGAAGAAAGAAACCCAGGAACTCAGAAGGGGGGCAGGTGCCCTGGTCAGGACAGAGGCAAGCAAGATCAAAGTCAGACTGAGGGGTGGGTGCAGCCCCAGTGTTTGAGGTGAGGGTGCCCCCTTCCCTCCAACCTTCCCCCTCCCATGAGACATGACCTCTATCTCCAGCAGCAAGAATTCCAGGTTAAAAGACAGGCTTTGACTTCCCACAGCAGCTGAGGCTGTGAAGCTTACCAGGTATAAGACACCCCACGACGGGCATTCGCGATTTGTGAGGGAGGAGCAGGGGGTTCACGGAAAAGGGGGTGCAGGTGCCCCTCCAGAAGTTGTCGAAGAATGTGGGTGAGGAGAGAGACAGACAGACTAGAGGAGGGGCCGCCCCGAGAGCCGGATCCCCAGCTGGTCAGGTGCCTGGAGTAGGTCTGCACGCCCACCCCCTCCATCAGCTAGCGGCTGGGGCAGCAGGGCCTGGGGAGCGAGCCCAGGAGGAACCGCAGCATGGTCCCCTTCCCGCTGCCCCTCCTCACCCCAAAGGGTAGCAGAGAGACCCGTGTGGGACCAGAGGCAGGTCACATAGGTTACACCCCGGCGGCAGCTGCCTAGTCCTGTGGGTCACGGTGGTAGTTTAAGTGTTTTGTCTCATCAGGGAAGGAAGGAGGGGGCAGGCCAGCTTTCTGCCTCCAGTCTGGTGGGAAGACACAATTAGGGCCCTGTAGCTCTCCCTTGGGTGGGGCGACAGGCCACCCCGGACTACAGGGGTTGGTTCTCCCTGGAAGGGAGACAGACGGCATCCACCAAGAAGGTAGCAGGGTCACCTGGGACAAGGTGCTCTGCCTGCCGCCCCCGTACCTGCCTTCAGGTGGGCACTGCCCAGGTGGCTCACAGGGGGCCTCCTGTGCTGGCTCCCACCTTCGCTCCCTGCAGACACTCCACACCCCCAGTTTCGGCCACAGGCTGTCCTGATGACCACCCAACCCTGTCCTCGTCGTAGCTCTGATCCTCCCACAGCCCCGACCCCCAGGGCAAGGAGGGCCCCTTAAAGGACGAAGGTCCTGGCAGGTGGCTTAAAAGGGCCCCTTCTGCCACCCAGAAGGGCCCTACTGTCGTCTGACGCTCGCAGGACTTCCTTGTTTGGGGAGAAATCGGAGGGAATCGTCAAAGAAGCTATGGACTGACTAGTCCCTTCGTTTGCTATCAATCATTGCATGTCCCCTAAATTCCTGACGGTTCCCCGACGTTACTCCTCTTCCAAGTCCCAGTGTCTTTACAGGACTTTGTGGGCTGAAAGCAGGAGGAGGTCCAAGTCCAGCGGAGAGAGAGCACCAGGCAGGCAGCAGTGTCCCAACTCTAGGGTGACTGAAAGTCCCTCCCCCGCCCCCCAGAAGCCACTCGGTCCTGCGAAAACCAAGACTCTTGGCCACCCTACCTGGTTACTCCCACTTCCGGAGAGTTTGGGTCTGTTTGCTGGCCAGTAAGTGGGAGCAAAGTTTACAGGCATGCTCTCTGGACCCAGGTTGCCTGGGGTCAAGTCCCCACCGCCCCACATCTGAGCTCTGGGACCAAGAACCAGCCGCCTGGCTTCTCTGTGCCTCAGGTTCTTCCTCTACAAAATGGGCATGAGAATATTCCCCCCCCCCCGCCCCAGAGGGTTGCTTCGGCAATCAGCTGATTTAATGTATGTAAAGCGCTTAAAATACTGACGGGCACAAGGCAAAGGATGCAATGGCTAGCCTGCAATTAATTACTTATTTAAATAGTCACCTAAATGGTCCAAGCCCTCATTTTTCCCATAATGAGAATCAAGGACATTTAAGGTTATTTCACTTGGGTTCCAAAAAATAAATAAATAAGAGATATGCAAAAGAGAGATGCAAAGATGCACACACAAATGTATATTATGTATGTTTGTGTATGTGTATATATACATATGGCAAACCCAAAGAAGCAACCGCAAAAAGGACTGTTGGAAATATTAAGCAATAGAATTCAAGGCAAAAAGCATGACAAAGAGGTTTACTTTGCATGTGTGTGTGTGTGTGTATATATATATAGAGAGAGAGAGACATCCACAATGATGATATAATAGTCATGAGCCTTTATGCATCAATAACATAGTGCTAAAATAGATGAAGCAAATGGATTTGAGATGTCCTTAAACTTAGTTGTTTTTTCTTGCAGAAAACCTTCGAGGTTACCTCAAGATCTCTACAGGACACGCTGCTTGTTCCATCACAACGTTTACGGTCAGTATTTGCAATTACCTGTCTAACTGCCCTTCCCCACTCCCACAAGAGTCTAAGCCCCGGGGTTGGGGGAAGGAGGGTCTCAGACAATGTCTGTCTTGCTCAGGACTTCAGTGCCCAGCCTGATGTGCGCCAGGTAGTGACATATTCCATTCTGTATCCCAATTCATGGATGTTTCTAAAAATCCATCATACACATTTGGCCAAAAGAAAACTTTAATCAACCTCAAAATGTAGAAGCTGTACAAGTAACTCTGACCTGATAGCAAAAGGATAAACAAAAATAAGGAAACAAACAAAAAACTTCCAACCTTCCAGAAATTAAAAATCACTTTGTGAAATGACTCCAGTGAAGGAAGAAATCAAAACTGAGATTAGAAGTTATTTATCAAGTATGATATAAGCAACGATCCACATGAAAAGGCACAGCAAGTGGCCAAGTTTTCACTCAGAGGAAAACATGAGAGATTGAAATGTTTTCATATTTGAACAAGAAATAACTAAACTAAATGAAGAAAGCAGTCAAAGCAAGGAACTAAAAAAAGAACAAAATGAACCCAAGGAGAGCAGAAGGAGGGAATTAATACAGATAAAATAAAAATTAAGAAATTAGAAAACAGAACAAAACATAGAATTTATAAACATATTCAAGAACGTGTTCCTTGAAAGGCAAATAGAGTCAACATGCATTTGGAAAGTTCAACGTATTAACATAAAGATGCAGTCTCTTCACACTTGCTTTTTTAAAAAAAACTATAAAATATCTAGGAGTAAACTAAGGAATAACTCTGCAAAATCAATAGGAAGAAAATCAGAAAAAAACCACATCTTACTAAAGAACATTCTAGAAGACTGAAATACACAGAGAAACAAACGGAGCTTCTGGAAGGGGAGACGCAGTATTTGTAAACATAGCAGCCCTTCCCAAATTAATAAGTGAATGTAATATAATTCCAATCACAAGGGGTCAGAGAGAGGCAGGTTTTGACAAGTGGGTATAAAATTTTCCTAGGAAAACGAATGCACGAGAAAAGAAAGACAGTTTTGAAAAATAGGATGATGAGGGAAGCTGGATGAAAGGGAGGGTGGGGCTCCACGTATGTGGCTCGGGAGTTGGGGTGAAGGACTGAGTGAGCGGGAACTCATTGTCCTGGGCACCCTGAACTCTGTCTCTCATCCTCACAGGCTGCCGGCCAGACCAACGCCCAGCCGGTCTCCCCACAAACTGCTGTGACCACCCACAGTCCTTCATCAGATGAGGCCACCATCCCTTCCCTACCCCCACCCCACCTGGACTTACGCCAAAGACTTAAAATTCAGTGCAGATGTTTGAGTCCTGATGCTTCAGAGAGTGTGAATCTGTAGCTGTTGCTATGGAGCTAAAGAAGAAAGATAACTATTAAACAAAGTTGGGGCAGATGCAAAGTAATTAAAGGTGGTGTGACCCTTCAAAGGACTTAAGGACTGACTTAAAGGGCAAATAGGTAAGTATTGGTGCCAAAGATGCTCAGGACATTGGCGCTGACCCAGATGAAGAGGCTGGAGTGGTACCACCCTGGGCACAGCGTGCTGTGTTCCCAGCATGCCATGCTCACAGCATGCCGTGCTCACAGCATGGGCACGCTCTGTGGCCAAGGAAAGTTGGAGAACAACAGTTGGCCCAGTGGACCCTGGACCAGGAGAGGGGTGACGTGGTTGCTGGTGCTGTGGTTGCTGACACGGCAATGTGACAATTGAAGAAGCCAAGAAGTTGCAGAAGGTGCCCAGATGGCTACGCGTTTGGCAGATGGAGACCAAAAGAACAGGGCAATATCATTTCTGATGCAACGAGGAAAGGTTGGGAGAAGGAGAGTCATCGCAGTCAAGAATGGAGAAACTTTGGATGATGACTTAGAAATTACTGAGAACATGAACTTCAAGGGAGGATTTTTAATCCATACTCGATTGATACATCAGAAGTTCTGAAATATGAATTCCAGGATGCTTGGAATGAAAAGAAGCATTCTAGTTTCTTATCCCCAGAGGAAAGAGATATTTCTTCCCCCTCAGTACCAGTGAAAGTCCACGTTCTAAGCTCTCATTGGCCAGAACTTGGTCACATGCACATCCCTGAGCCAATCACAGTGGGCAAAGGAATGGACCCTTTGTGGGGGGTTTAGACCGGGGTCCCTTGCCATACATGCACATGGGTGGTGTCAACTCCACCATGACCATGGGGGCTCCAAGGAGAATCCAGGTGTGTTTAGGGCAGGTAAACAAGACAGGTGTAAATTACAGGAAAGCCCATCAGAGTTCACTTCCCCCAGAAGAGAAATGCAATGTTTGACTTCAGGCTTTGGACAGATCATCTTTCACTGGGATTCATTTAGAAGAACAAAACTCAGAGCAGTTTGGGCAATGCTGCTCTAATATCCCACCAGCTTCCATGAAGGCAGCCCCCGGTCCCACAGCCCTCACCCAATGGGCAGCCCCCTGACAAGAGCCCGCCTGGGTCCAAGGTGGGAGAGATCACTTGCCATCTTCATCTATCTTGGCCAAGACTGCAGCAGCTGCCCTCCCCACCAAGTACAGCAAGAAAGTTCACGGTCGCACCGTGAACTGTGCTAAGCAAACTGTGCTAAGGAAACCCAAGGGCATCCCCTGCTACTGCCCAGCCAATGAAGACTTTTTTTCAGACCATGTCGGGGACTGTTTCTGAACGTGATGCCGATGCCCACGTTCCTCTGAGGCATGGCACCCAGCTGGTTAGCGGCGGGGTACATCAGGAGAGGGACAGAACAAGTTCTCACCCCAGAAGGTGGCAGAGGACGCCTCAACCTGTGGTCAAAACGTTGGCTGCGAGGTGCTCCATCTGAATCCACTTAACTGATGAATTTTCATCAACTGGCATTCAGATGAATAGGATTTTATTGGAACAGATCAAATGTTCAAGGGAGACGGGTACATACACAGTATCATTTGGAACAAAACCTGCCAGCCAGTCAGCAAATAACAAGAGGCAGGTGTTGATCTGCTTTTCCGGGTGACCTCACACATACCTCTCCTAGAGCACGTTGCTCAGCCTTCAGTGGGGGACAGTCTGTCTCCCCGCCAGCCCGTGGACCCACAAGAAAATGGGGCAGTGTCCTATTCCTCTGGGAATTACAGTCATCCCTCGGTATCCATGGGGGATTGGTTCCAGAACCCCTCACAGACACAGAAATCTGCAGATGCTTAAGTCTCATATAAAATGCCATAGTATTTGTGTATAACCTATGCACATCCTCCCGTATACTTTAAGTCACCCCTAGATTACTTATAATACCTAATGCAATGGGAATGTAGGTAGATAGTTGCCTTTGAGCAGCAAATTCAAGTTTTGCTTTTTGAAACTTTATGGAATTTTCCCCCCGAATATTTTCAATCCTTGGTTGGTTGAATCCACGGACGTGGAACCCATGGATAAGGAGGGCCGACTAGACCCTAGTGCCCAACAAAGAGTGTAGGGGCCAGTAGTTGCTTGGCAAATGTATGGAAAGAAGGAAGGAAAGGAGGAAGTGAAGGAAGGTGAGAGGAAGAAGAGAGAGCTGGTGGGAAGAGGGAGGGAGGAGGGAAGGGAGGGAGGGAGGTGGCATCCAGGCATCTCTGACCCTCTGAGACAGCCGCAGCCACAGGACAGGAGCTCCAGCCTCAAGTCTTCACGGAAAAGAAGCAGAAAGATTTTTCTCCTGCGAACTCACTCTGTTTCTTTCCGGCCTCCTCCTCCCCTTCCAGGAATTTCCACCTTCTCTTTGTTGGAGTGAATCTTCTGGGAACCATCAGAACACCGGTCCAGGTAAATTTCACAGGAAAGGAGGAAATAATCTTGGCTTCCGGATTCTTTCTGGAAGCAGTTGGTGGCCGTTTGGAGCGCACTGAATCCCAGGCCAGCTGTGGCGCCACTGGCTGCCGGGTGTTCAAAGGCAGCCCTTCCTTCCCTCCCCGCCTCGTCCTGCACTTACTTCCTACAGCTGCTTCCTGCTCATGAAGCCCTGGAAGAAAGATACATCCCATAGATTGGGACATCAGCAGAGAAAGTTCCAGCTCTTCGTGGGATCACAGCTGTGTCTACCCCAAAGGTTGCTGCTCACAAAAGCCCTTTCTAGGGGCACGGGAGAAGGAAGACGCTTGGAGGGACTCGTGTTTCTAGTGACATCACTGTATCTCCACTTGTCATTTCAAAACAGCCTCAAAAAAGAAAGGCTGGGGCTTCCCTGGTGGCGCAGTGGTTGAGAGTCCGCCTGCCGATGCAGGGGACACGGGTTCGTGCCCCTGTTCCGGGAAGATCCCACATGCCGCGGAGCGGCTGGGCCCGTGAGCCATGGCCGCTGAGCCTGCGCGTCCGGAGCCTGTGCTCCGCAATGGGAGAGGCCACAACAGTGAAAAGCCGGTGTACCGCAAAAAAAAAAAAAAAAAAAAAAGAAAAGAAAGGCTGTTCTAGGGAAACAGGCTCAGGGAGTATTCATTTCAGGAACTTCATCCCCCGTCCTTCCTTTACAGAGCCCTGAGGGCTGCCATCCCAACCAGCGTGGGGCAGGATGGATTTTGGCCAAAGGCTCCTCTCAATGCGGCTGTGCTGGCCCCCAGCAGTCTTTTTCTCCGGACCTCCATAGCCCCCTTTGTGACAGCAGAAACTGGCTCATCATCCCTAAGATAAATTAATGCTAATATGTAATATCTATATCGCATCTTATATTTTAAAAGCACTTTTATTTCATTTGCTTCACTTACGCCTCGGAGCCAGGTACAGTGTGTATCCTTACAGACGAGGAAACCAAGGCTCACAGAGTTGACTTATCTAAGCTCTAGATAACTGTCTAGACAACCATCTCGAAAATATTGAAGCTAAGACTGGTCAATATCCAGTCCATGAAGGACATATACATAATTTAATTCCTCAAGTCCATTGTGAAGTTAATTATAATAAAGCTTAAATTAGCCTCTCGCAACCAATGTTGCATTTTAGTGGAATATCCATCCGGATTACTTTTCTTACCAAAACTGGATTCTATTGCAAATACTGTTTTCTAATTTGCTCTTTTCTCTGTCTTGTTGGTTAAAGAGCATTTCCTTGTGAGGCTGTTTGGTCATTTACTTCACCAATCCCCTACCGCTGGCCGTCAAGGTTGTTTCCAGCCTCCTGATCCAGGCTTTCTGAGGCAAACCCTCTAACACGTGAGGTGGTCCTTCCTACAGGAAGAGACTTTTCCAAGTCACTGACTCACTTGAATGGAAAATCAGAATTGAAGGTCCCTCTGCCTGGCTTGTTCACTTCCCCATAGCACTGTCACATCCCCGAAGGCACAGGAGGAAATGACTGGGATGACAGTGTTGACTCTGCAGCCGCTGCTGCCTGCATCCCCTCAGCCATCCTATTTCCGGTCCACACCCGCAGCTCTCTGGGCTGCTTTCCCTGGCAGCCAGGACCTGCTCTGCTTGGACGGTGGTGGTGTGCTGGTAAATGGGGAGAAGAGGAGCTCTGATTTGTAGCATTTGCCAATTTCCGTGATGGAAATATTCCTACCGCAGCTGATTTTAAACTACCAGCGCAGTGTCACTGGACACAGAGTTGGGGAGAGCTGAGCACAATGGCTGCCCGTGAACTGGTACTTGTTGAAAGTACGATCCGTTGGAATAACTCAGTTACGAGCTCCGCGCTGCCTCCCAAATTTCCCAGTGGCACAAGCTCCAGGTACCCGCCGAGATAAACTGCTTAATAACGCTTGGCCTGGCTTCCTTCTCTTCCCTGTGGACTTACACCCCGATGGAGTTTCCTGGCACCATCTTCCAAATAAACTACGTATGCTCAGGGTCTGCATTTAGGCGGAACTCCACCTAAGATGCCCCCAGACAAACTTCACAGCAATGGACAGTTTTGAACCTGAAATCACAGTAGGAAGTCAGGGGTTCAAGGCAGGGGTGGGAATTTTTTCACACAAATGCTCCCCATGAAGAAAAACTCCCCTCAAGTTGGTGGCTGCCAGGAAGTGCTATCAGACATGGGGTTGGCCGCAAGCTGAGAGAAGAAAGGATGCACCTCCGCTGAGGCAGAGGGAAGGGCATTTCCTGGGGTCTGGAACCCAGGGAGGAAGAGGGCATTTCTCAGCACTGTCCCCACCTGCGTCCATCCAGCCTCCATCACCTCTCTCCTGGACCACGGCAGCAGTGCCCACGTGAGTCAGCCTCACTCCACATACCGCCTCCCCCATTCTCCACCCTGAGCTGAAACACATGACCGTGCTGACCTCTTCCTTCCCCTGCTTAAAACCCTTCAGGTGTCCCTAAAGCTCTCAGCTTCCGCACCATGGCCTTTGGACCGGTCCGTGATCTGGCCCCGCCTCCCTCTCCAGACCAGGCCCCGCCTCCCTCTCCAGACCAGGCCCCAGTCCCAGCCACGTTACTCCCCGCCCCTTGCCTCTCCTTGGCACACCCGTTCCCTGGAATCCCCTTCTTCTCTTCTTCGCCCAAGTCCTGCTCCTTTTTTGAAACTCAGCAAGAAGGGTGTCTCCCATCCAGGAAGCCCTGCCTGACACCCCTAGCCTAGACTAGCCAACATCTGGTCCCTTTGCTGCCAGGGGTCCCTGTGTACAGCACCTAACACAGTGCACTGTATCATGATTATGCGTTCGTGTCCCGGTTTCCTCTATGAGGCTACGACCTCCCTGAAGGCAGACTCCTTGTTTCAATCATCTCTGCATCTTCTCACTTAGCATCTTGTCCGGAGAATGGTGGGTGCTTGGTAAGAATTTTACATCAATTCAGTCATTCGTTCATTGCTTCTGGCTGCAAAGATATCTGCATTCCCTCCACGACTGGTAGCTGAGTCATGAGGGGAGGAAGAGAGCGTGGTGACAGTTAAAATTTATTAAGTATCTATTTATGCTAAAAAAAAAAATACCGGTGGCTCTAGGTCTTAAGGAATGGGGTCTCTGAACTCAAGGAGTCTGCCAGGAGGTAAGATTTGCATACCTAACATGTTAGACCGTGGCACCTTGAATTTTAACCTGAACAGAAACCAACCAGGGTTCGCATTAAAGGGCCGGTTCTCACTCAGCTGGGCTGGGGTGGACCCAAGACTCGGCACTTCTCACCAGCGCCCTGGTGATGCCTATCTGTAGGCCTGCACCACGCTGTGAATAGCCGGCTCCTTGGCTCTTAACGAAAACCGTCTGGCAGGCTGTAAGCAAAGGTGACGTTGCATGGCACGTTCCCTGTAATCACCATCCCAAACTTAATATTTCCTTTAAATCAACTCTTGCTTTTGTGTCCTAAATGTATTTACAATAGCCAGGACATGGAAGCAACCTAAATGTCCATCAACAGGTGAATGGATAAAGAAGATGTGGTACATATATACAATGGAATATTACTCAGCCATAAAAAAGAATGGAATAATGCCATCTGCAGCAACACATATATATAAATGTGTGTGTGTATATATATATATATTTTTTTCTCTCCCTGTTGGTTCTTTTTCTCTGGAGAACGCTGACTAAGACAGTCTGTTTCGGAGAGGCCCTGCCCTAGTACTCCACTGTAACCTGAGGTCTCACACAGTGCCAGGCACATGGTAGAAACTCTGCCAACATTTGTTCAGTAAATAAAATTTCCAAGAAAACCACATTCGACTTCACTGAATGAGACCCTGGTCACTACGTATCCAACCACCCATGCTCAGTAAGTTAATATGTCACAAAGCTCCCTTTACTATCGTTATCCCCTAATTTCTTAAGAGTCAGTTGGAGTCTTGTTGGTTGCAGTAAATTTCCACGCTATCAAAAGGGCTGAGCAGGGCTTCCCTGGTGGCGCAGTGGTTGGAGTCCGCCTGCTGATGCAGGGGACGCGGGTTCGTGCCCCGTTCCGGGAAGATCCCACATGCCGCGGAGCGGCTGGGTCCATGAGCTATGGCCGCTGAGCCTGTGCGTCCGGATCCTGTGCTCCGCAACGGGAGAGGCCACGACAGTGAGCCGTCCGCGTACCGCAAAAAAAAAAAAAAAAAAGGGCTGAGTTAACATCATTTAGAGATAAACTAGGACAGCATTTTCTTAAGTCTCACCAATATTTTTTCCTACAGTCTATCCTTTTTTCCTCTTGCTTTTGATTCAGAGAGAAAAGGAGACACACCAGGAGAATTAGAGCACAATCCACACCCCAGGTACTGATTTCAAAGCAGATTTCAAAGCAGGCGTCAAAACCTTTAGGCTTTTTTGTTTTTTTTTTTTTGGCTGGTAAATAGGAACTTCTGACTCGCTAAGACAAGCCCAAAAGGCAGAGGAGGCCCCGTTGCTAAGAAAAATGGCAGGTGAATGACTCTGCTTTGAGGTCCCCCAAATCCTGAGGCTCCCCAGCCTGGGCTGCATGTCTGGGTGTTACTAGAAGGATGTTAGGATGCTGGCAGAAGCAGCCAGTGGGCTTGATTGACTCAAAAACACTCCAGGAAAAAAGAGCTCCTAAACTTGTACCCAGCCCTCTGTGTTTTTCCCAACCTCTCTCTCCCCATGAAAGTAATAGATAACCTAGCAACTGAGATGGGGGTTGAAATTTGAAGATTACAGCTACCCCGAAGAGATTCATGTTTTATGGGAAGAAATTAGGACTGAGACTTCTTCTTCTAAGATTGGTTGGGTCAAAGTCAAGAAACAAAACATCACCTATTACAAACTCAACTGCTTCAGCAGCTAGGCCAGTGATGTCACGGGCAGTGGGACATAAGAGAAAAGAGAATGGTGACAATTGTGGAAGCCCAGAAGCCATGGCCACCTCCCCTGGGGCCCTCCACATGGCTCCAGGCAACTGTCGCTGTGTGGAAATACAGCCCCCAGATCTCTTGATTTTTCACTAGAAGTTAGATATCTGTATCTAAAATTCAAATCTCCCAATAATGAGAACGATTCATATTTTTTAAAAAGGATTTGGGGACTTCCCTGGCGGTCCAGTGGTTAGGGCTCCACGCTTCCACAGCAGGGAGCACAGGTTCGATCCCTGGTCGGGGAACTATATAAAGTCCCACATGCCATGTGGTACAGCCAAAAAAATAAAAAATAAAGTAAAAAAGGATTTGGACAGGTGCCTGGCCAAGCGAGTCTCTGACTGGATTCTGCCCTCAAGCCAGATATTAAGCAGAAGACCTTGATCAATGAGATTTGGAAAACAGGCATTTGTCAGCAGGGTAGCTGGTCGTGACTCTGTGTAGGGTTCCTTGGTTTCTCATTAACTTCAGGGTGGCAAATCAGTGTTATCTCAGCTACTGAAAATATGTATTTGAGCGAACAGTAAAGTGACTAACTCATCCCGGTTTGCCTGGGCTGTCCCAGTTATAAAACTGAAAGTCCTGCTTCCCACAGACCCCCTCGGGCCCTTTCAAAACCAGGACAGTTGGTCACCCTAACAAAGAAGACACTCGGTGAGCCATCTGGCTGTGCCCACTTGGGAGCTCGTAGGTTTGAAGAGGAAAAAGACCCTTTGCGGAATAACTGTGGCCACAATGGGGACCGTGCCACTCAGACTCAGGTCAAACATCGCTTCTTCTGACCTTCACCTAGTGGAACGAAACTGAGAAGCTGTGCCTTTAAACATAGTCTATCCGATCTCCCAGGTGTCTGCACAGAATTGCTGGGAGAGCCTGGGTGCGTGAGTGACTACACGGGGCAGCCTCCCTGCCACCCACACTGGGCTGTGGCACAAAGGAGGACGCATTTTGATGCTGTGAAGCCACTGAGATTTGGGGGTTGTTTGTCACGGTGCTTGGTGTACCCTGAGTGATACACCAGGGGACCCTTACCTTTTTGGCCAGCAGCACCTGGCATGAGGGTGATCACACCACCCGATTAGACCCATCAGATTTCCTCCCCAAGGACTTTGGATTCAGTGCTCAGGGGCCGAAGTGGTTTCTACCTGCTGCTTGGAGGTAGGTCTCAGCAGGAGGCATGGGGTGGTCCAGGGCTCGGAGGAGAGGAGAACGCTGCTCTTAGGGGCTGAGTCATGGCTCCAAATTCATACGTCGAAATCCTAACCCCCAGTACCTGAGAATGTGACTGTTTGGGGAGATAGGATCCTTCCAGAGGTAACTAAGAATAAGTTCAACAAGGTGGCCCCAATCCAATATGGCTGATGTCCTCATAAGAAGAGGAGATTAGGACCCAGACATGCACAGAGGAAAGACCATGTGAACACACAGGGAGAAGACGGCCATCTGCAAGCCAAGGAGAGAGGCCTCAGAAGAAATCAACCCTGCCCCCACCCTGATCTGCAATTTCTAGCCTCTGGAACTGCAAGGAAATTCATTTCTCTTGTTTAAGCCTCTCAGTCTGTGGTCCTTTGTTTTGGCGGCCCGAACTGATGATTATAACCGGTCAGCAGAGAAGACGAGCCTGAAGGTGAGAGAGACAAAGCTTCCCTGACTCCTGCAGTCTTTCTTTCCTGTTTCTGAGCCTCCATGGGATCTGACTCTACTTCTGGTCTTCAGATCTCGGGAATAACAAATTCCCCCCCCCGCTTCCGCTAAGCTTACTTGCAAACAAAGCAACCTGAACCACATAATTTGGTTTTGTGATTATGACCATGACCCAGAGACCTTATTCCTATGAATGTTCTTAGCCCATCAGAAAAGGGACATTTAATGCAAAACATTTTTGTGGTAGACAGGTAAATTCTTGCTTCCTTTTCCCCTCAACTATTCATACAGAAGCCGGGTCAACCAACGAATGCACCCGAGTTTTGAATTCCAGTTGAATTCCAAACAAGAAGCAATTAATGGAAAGAACAATTTCACGTTCAGCCCAAGTAGTTAAAAGCCTCACAGCCAGGTGAATCTTCAAAAGCAAAGGTCCCATCCTTCCTCTTTCTGTCTCTTGCACTCAGGTGGTTTATTTGATGGCGCATGTGTTGGCAAAACATCAGGGCTTTTGGAGAAATGCAGTAACTCTGCCTTGAGCTCCTAGCTCGTGGGCCATCCAGGGCCACCCACCCCCGCAGGAGCAGAAGACATCAAGAGGCTTCAGTCCTAACGCAAGCAAAACAATGAAGGAAATCAGTCAACTTTTCCAAATGCTGATGCTTTGGCCTCGTGTTTGCCCTCGTCTCCCAACAGGTCCCCACCCACACCTTAAGTGACATCGCAGGTTAGCAGAGTGGAGCTGCCCAGAGAGGTGCTGTTTTGCTCACGTCTGCTATTGGTGCGGTCACAAACCACTCAGACTGGAAAAAGCAGACAGCTGTGCCCGGCGGGCTCACATGTGCCGGCTCCACCTGCTAAATCATTAAAGCTGAGCCTTGGCAGTCTGCAGAAAAACACATTTGTTTTCTCCATAAAGAGGAAGAGTGAGATTTCCTCTCATCCTCATAAGTTTCTGCAATTACTTTCATGTGCAAAGCGCCTTGTACAAGCAGGAGGCTGTTCCACAGGCTAAGGGGCCGAGAGGCAGGCTTTTATTAAATTATGTTCTAGGTTAAATGATACTTCCACCCGCTCTGGCGGCTTAACCACCATTTCACAGTGATAAGGCACATTAATGCCAAAGCTCACAACGACATGCAGAGCTCAGCAATGTGCTTCTCCCACTAACACACATCCCCGGGAAACAGCCAATGTGGTGGTCCAGGAGGGGTCACTCGGAGAGAACGGACCGTCTTGGGGACGGTGACAGGGGTGATTCACACACACGGTCCTAGAGTCACCCGGGAAAGGGAGGATGAGTCTACGAAACCTGAAGAATAGAGGTGTCCCAGCTCCTGAATCCAGAATAAATAAGTCTTTATTTCCATCCTTTTAATGTATGATAGTCTGTCCCAGATTTCAGATTTCATACACCAGTTATATTCCCAACTCACCCCACCCAACATGGAACTGACTGGAGTCATTAGGACAGCCTGAAGGTCCACTCTCTTGCGTGGTAAGTATGCGACTCTGAGCTTCAACATTCTCATCTGTTAAATGGGCATAAAAATAATAGCTCCTTCTTAGGGCTGTGAGAGAATTGAGGGAGAGAATGTATGCAAAGGACTTAGCACAGTGCGTGTCTCTTCAAGACCTATTATCATCAGTGTCAGCAGCATTTCTCTGTAAGTATCACATAAGATACTTTCAAAGCTTACGTTGCCCTTTCAGTGCAGTCCTCGGACCCCATTCTAAACCTGGTACCTACAGGTCTGTGAGACTAAGGGCAAACTACAGCTTGTGGGCCGAATCCCCTGCTTGCCACCTGTCTTGTACACCTGTTGAGCTAAATAACAGTTTCTACATTTTTAATAGAAAGAGAAAAATAGTCCTCTTCCAAAGAAGACTGTTATCGTGTGATGTGTGGGAACTAAATGAAATTCAAATTTCAGGGTCCACAAATAAAGTTTTATTGAAACACAGCCACCCCCATTTATTTAGGTACTGGCTATACTTTGTGCTAGAATGGTGGAGTTGAGTAAACTGCAACAGAGACATCACACATAACATAGTTACCATCACACATAGTTCCCTTACAGGAAGTTTACTGACCTTCATTCACGGGAATAAAACCATCATCTTTGGAGGTCTTGGCCCAGTCTCACGGCTGATGTTGAAAAACCCCAAGACCTGACTTACTGGGATAGATGTGAGAAGCACCTAGAAAGATAGGGATTTTTATCAGCTCATTGACATCTCAAACAAAGACAACGCCAGAAGGGGCTAATGGCTTAGAGTTACGGGAAGGACCCTGGCATCGGAGTCGTGTTTGAAACTCAGCTTGGCCACAACAGACTGTGTGACTTTGGACTGGTGACCTAACCTCACTAAGTTCTCAACTGTAAATTGGGGTATCAGTCCCTTTGGCAGGGGGTCGTCATGACAACGGCAATAAATGGCATCCCCACTGTGGAGGATCCGCTGCTCTGCTGGTGAATGACATGTGTTTGCTCCCTCCTTCCAAAGTTTGTCTTTGTTGTCTGTCAAAGAAGAAAACATACCGAAAGGAAAAAATTCTTCCATGATATGAAAAACACTGTTGACTTTCAGTTTCAGCTCCAACACGCGAAAAGCTTCAAGTCGTCACTCCCAGGTCTACGACAACAACAAAAGCTGAACTAACTGAAGAATCAATGACTTTTCTTGGACCCGTCAGATACCTGAGTTTTCAGGATAAACTTCTGCTCTGAACTCTGGAAAGATGGGTGATGCCAGAAGCACAGCTGAGCCGTGCTCATCTGGAATAGAAGCTGCTGGAGCCAGAATCAGTAGGAAGAGTTAAATGGTAATGTTTTTAAAGCTTTTTTTTCTTTTGTCCTCGAAGTGTGGCATGTGGGATCTTAGTTCCCCAACCAGGGATAGAACCGGTGCCCCCTTCATTGGGAGCACAGAGTCTTAACCACTGAACCGACCACCAGGGACGTCCCTAAATGATAAATTTTATGAATTGCTGAAGGCTGAGTATGAACTAGCTGAGAGCGAGGAACTCTTGGGAACTGTGGTCCTTGGGTTGAGGGAGGTGGGGTGTGGATTTCATGGGCTTTATCTCCAGGAACTCCACCAGGTTCTTCCTGTGAATATCCAAGAAAAATCCCTTCGGGGCTCTGGCAAGGGGAAGGGAAACCTAATCCTTGTGAAATACACTCAGATATGTCTCCATAACAAAAGGCCACTCTGCATTATCCCAGCTAGGGAAAGAGCAATCCTCTTACTTTAACCCCTCCAGCCTGGTCTCACCTAAGGATGGGGTAATGGATGAGAAACATTTGTGAAGGTCACAAGCCTGTTACACAGGCCCGGTAAAAGACAGATTTAACCTAAAGATTACAGAACACTCCCTTTCTCCCACTCCTGACCGCCACAGCAACAGGGCTCCAATATAATAGCAGTGGATTACAGCTGAAAGTGTATTACTTGATATGACATGTCTGGCTTGCAACAAAAAATTACAAGGCATACCAAAAGGGGAAAAAAAACACAGTCTGAAGAGACAAAGCAAGCATCAGAACCAGACTCAGATATGACACAGATGTTGAAATCATCAGACAGGGAATTTAAAGTAACTATGATTAATACATTAAGGACTCTCATAGAAAAACATGCAGTACAGATGGGTATTGTAACCAGAAAAATAAAAATTCTAAGAAATAATCAAAAGGAAATCCTAGAGATCAAAACCTTTCTAACAGAAAGGAAGAATGCCTTTGATGCCTTCAGCAAGCTGGATATGGCTGAGGAAAGAATTAGTGAGCTTCAAGATACATCAATAGAAACTTCCCAAACTGAAAAGCAAAGAGAAAACAAATGATAAAAACAGAATATCCAAGAAGTGTGGGGTGTTCTGGCATTATTGGAATGCCAGAAGGAGAAGAAAGAGAATGGAGAAAAATATTTGAAGAAATAATGGCTGAAAACTTTCCCAAATTAATGACAGATATCAAACTATAGATCCAGGAAGCTCAGGGAATACCAAAAAGCTACACCTGGGCATATCCCATTCAAACTACAGAAAACCAAAGATAAAGAGAAAATTTTGAATGAAGCCAGAGGGGGGTGAAAAAAACCTCACCTCTAAAGGAAAAAGGATAAGAATTACAGCAGATTTCTCATCAGAAACTGCAAGCAAGAAGAGTTCAGTGAAATATTTTAAAATATTGAATGGAAAGAAAAATAGGACCAATTTAGAATTCTATCTCCAGATAAATTAACCTTCAGAACTGAAAGAGAAATAAAGACTTTCTCAGACAAATAAAAACTAAGGGAAAGTGTTGTTTGTGGGTGTGCTCTGCAAGAAATGTTGGAAGATTTTTCTCAGACAGAAAGAAAATAATAAAGGTTGCAATTTTTTTAATGTACATTTAAAAAGAAAAAGCAGAGAAGATGTAAATGAAAATCAAATCTTTTATTTTTCTTATTTGTATTTAAACTTAAAGATAACTCTTTAAAGTAATAATGGTTTCTTAGTTTGCTAAGAAACCATTATTCTTAGGCTGCCACAAAAAAATACCACCACTGGGGGGCTTAAACAACAGACATTTATTTTCACACAGTTCTGGAGGTTGGGAAGTCCAAGATCAAGGCTCTGACCAATTTGGTTTCAGGTGAGGGACCTCTTCCTATCTTGCAGATGGCCATTTTGTCCTCACATGGCCTTTCTTTGGTGTATTAGCACAGAGAAAGCAAGAGAAGTCTCTCTGATGTCTCTCCTTACAAGAACACTAATCCTGGTGGATCAGGGCCCCACCCTTATGACCTTATTTAACCTTTATTACCTCCTTACAGGCCCTGTCCCTAAATACAGTCACATTGAGTGTTAAGGCTTCAACATGTGAATTTGGGAAGAGGAGACACAATTCAATACATAGAAAGTAGTAACATTGTACTGGGGCATCAGAAATATGTAAGCTGTGCCAACAAAGGACCCCAGAGATCCATGTGGGAACACCCTCCTTAACTGATAGGCTGTAGACCATCTGAGCTCTACCAGGTAGTAGCTGCTATGTGGTCAAGAGTGTAGGCATATCAGAGGTGAACAGTACTGAAGATGTAGTTCTGGTCCTCACCAGAATGGGGAGGTCTTACTAATACCTCATTAACATGCCTGGCATCCAGCTGAGACATCACATGATTCTTAGGAGTAAGAACCCCACCACAGAGTAGGACCTACTCTAGAACTTCCCTAACAAAGCCTATATCAAGCCCTCACAAGATTTATGGGAATCTGCAGTGCTTAGAGTTTAAGTCTTACTAAGTTAGAGAGGCTTGGGAACCATCTAATGCTTTGCATAGACTCACACTAGGAAGATAACAAAATCCAGAGTCTCTACAATACAGTTTCTACATCTCTGGGATTCAATCAAAAACCACTAGACCTACAAAGAAAAAAGAAAATGTAATCCACAGTAAAAAAAAAAAAAAAAAATTTAGTCAATAGAAATTTAAACAAGGTAGTTCAGATGTTGGACTTAGCAAAGACTTTTATAAAGATTTTAAATAAGTAAAGGAAAACATGGTCTTAATGGCTGACCAAATAGGGGATCTCAACAGCAAATTGAAAACTACAAAAAAGAATCAAATGAAATTGTAGAATTGAAAATTGCAATAACTGAAATTTAAAATTCCCTAGGGTATTTAACATTACACCAAACATGTCAAAAGAATTGGTGAACTTGAAGGCAAATGAATAGAAATTATCTAACCTGAAGAACAGAGGGAAAGGAGATTGGTTAAACTGCTGAAAACCAAAGCCAAAGAAAAAATTTTGAAAGCAACCAGAGAAAAAAGATGCTGTATATATAGAGGAACAAGGATAAGAATCTTTCTTGACATCTCATTTGGAAACAATGGGGACTAGAAGACAATGGAATGTCTGAAAGAGAACACCTCTCAGAATTATCTACCTAAGGCTCTACCTGGAGAATTATTCAATCATCAGCTTCCACTCCCCCTTGCTTGAGGCTTTCTCCTGGGGTACTAGGGTACACATTCAAGCTGAATGTGTGTGCTTGGTGATCAGGGTCCCACCTGCTCACCAAGCATCAAAGCATCTCCAGGGCAGGGGCATTAATTAAAGCTACATGACAGGACTTCCCTGGTGGCACAGTGGTTGAGAATCCGCCTGCCAGTGCAGGGTACACAGGTTCGAGCCCTGATCCGGGAAAATCCACATGCCGCAGAGCAACTAAGCCTGTGCGCCACAACTACTGAGCCTGCACTCTAGAGCCCGTGAGCCACGACTACTGAAGCCCGTGTGCCTAGAGCTCATGCTCTGAAACAGAGAAGCCACCGCGATGAGAAGCCCGCGCACCGCAATGAAGAGTAGCCCCCGCTCGCCGCAGCTAGAGAGAAAAGCCTGAGCACAGCAACGAAGACCCAGTGCAGTCAAAAAATAAAATCAACAACTTAATTAATTAATTAATTTTTTTAAAAGCTACATAGCACACTTGGAGGCTAGATGCTACAAGGGTGAGGCGAGTCCAAGCTTTCATGGAAGCTACAGCAGACACAGCTGAAATTCCATGGGAAACAAGAGGTTATAAGTCAGGGTACCAACGACATCTGGTATTCGGTGTGCCAGGCACTGTTCTCAGCATTTGACATAGCGTATCTCATTTCATCCTGGCAGCAACTCAGTGAAGTTGTTCCTACTATAAGAGTGGGAACTAGAATCAACTGGTTTAACCAAGGTGCAGCCAGACATGGGTCCTTCACCGTGTCCACCCACTTCAGAGGGTGGACACTTCTGCTTTAGCACATTCACGACAGGTGGGCACACTCCAGAGGCTCTGTCTCATCTCATTCACCCCCGTTTCAGCATGCATACCCCACTTGGCTGTACGTGATGCCTTCGGCCTTCGCGCACCGCATTTCAGCACACGCACCCCTCTTGTGGGTGCACCCTCCCCTTCAGCAAGTCCTCTCCTTCCCCATGTACACGCCTCCTCACCAGGTACATGTCCCTCCAAGGGTGGTCAGTGATTAGACTTGCCCAACCTGGATCCAATTCCAGGCCACCCCAGAAGTGTAGTAATAATTTCTAGAAAAGCCAGGCCAGACCTACCGCCATGAAATCCATTCTTGTTTTTAAAAACAAGACAATCAAAACAAGTAGGTGCCCCCCAAATTCTACTCCATGTCACGGCAGAATGGCTTCGATACTGAGTGTACCCATGCATTTATGGAGCAGCTGCGCTGAGCCGAGGGCTGGAACCTGCTCAGAATTGTTGTTTCCCGTTTAATTGGTGGGAACAAAAAGTCATGGATCCCAACCAAAAACCATTCCACTCCATCAACCCTGTCGTCAAAATTGCTCCTCTCTCGCGAGCTCCAACATCATTACTGTCCACGTGTGCATTTGCCAGGCAAGCCTGTTTCCCCACAGCATCAGCTGGGAACTACCCCAACTGCCTCCACTTTCCAAGCATCTCTGGAGATTCAGGGTAAGCGCAAGTGACTTTAAAAGTGCATCCTGGAGGGCTTCCCTGGTGGCGCAGTGGTTGAGAGTCCGCCTGCAGATGCAGGGGACACGGGTTCGTGCCCCGGTCCGGGAAGATCCCACATGCCACGGAGCGGCTGGGCCCGTGAGCCGTGGCCGCTGAGCCTGCGTGTCCGGAGCCTGTGCTCCGCAACGGGAGAGGCCACAACAGTGAGAGGCCCGCGTACCGCAAAAAAAAAAAAAAAAAAATGTGCATCTTGGGACTTCCCTGGTGGTCCAGAGGTTAAGCCTGGTCGGGGAACTAAGATCCCACATGCCTCATGGCCAAAAAACCAAAACATAAAACAGAAGCAATATTGCAACAAATTCAATAAAGACTTTAAAAATGGTCTACATTGGACCTCCCTGGTGGTGCAGTGGTTAAGAATCCGCCTGCCAATGCAGGTGGCAGGGGTTCGAGCCCTGATCTGGGAAGATCCCACATGCCACGGAGCAGCTAAGCCTGTGCGCCACAGCTACTGAGCCTGTGCTCTAGAGTCCGCGAGCCACAACTACTGAAGCCCGCATGCCCTAGAGCCCATGCTCCACAACAAGAGAAGCCACCGCAATGAGAAGCCCGAGCACCGCAACAAAGAGTAGCCCCTGCTCGCCACAACTGGAGAAAGTCTGCGTGCAGCAATGAAGACCCAATGCAGCCAAAAAAAAAAATCTCTAAAAAGAAAACATTTTTTAAAGTGCAGCTCTTCCCTTCAACCCCTCTCAAACTCAGGCTTTGACTTTTGAGTTGTTAATAAGGATTCATGGAGCCAAAGTTCTGTAAGTTTTTCTGCTGCACTCACAGGGGATCGTGTGCAGACTTTGAAGGTTGCCATGGAACTTCAGCAGCCAACCAAGAGACATGGAGAGACTGCAACCCACGCACACACATCCCACGTCTTCTCTTTCCCACCCCCAGCCCCGCGCTCCCTCCCGAGCACTCATGTTGTCAGGCTGCCCATTTCAGACCTGTGCCACCAGCTGCAGAGGGACTGTCATCCTTGGGTTTCCACTAGCATTCGTCACCCGGCTGCATTCTCAAAGCGGCTCATCTACTGGCGTCTCACCTGGCTCCCCTGTGGCCTCCGTGACCACACTCTTCACTTCCCCACACCACACAGAGCTCCGCGGGGCAGAGACTAAGATCTTTTCCCTTTCACTCTGTAGGTCATTCATGAACACCTCCTGGATTTGTAAGCCAATTGCCTACAGGCTGGCACGCCAGATATAAATCCACAGTCACGAATTCTGGCCCCAAACTGTCAGGTTCCTTTTTTTTTTTTTTAAAGCAAACTAAGTCCCCCTCTGAGGTCCCATCTTCAGGAAACTGGACCACCGTCCTAGTAATGCATGGCCTGGGGTCTGCAGGAGTTTGATCCAAGAAAGCTGGTCCAGGGTGCACTTCCTACAACTCACTAGCTGTAGGGCTTCAGGCAAGGAACTTAACGTCTCTGAGCCTGAGTGCCTGGCGTGTAACGTGGGAAGGATTGCACACGTGTGTGCACACACATGTGCCTGAGATAACAGGTTACAGCACATTGTAATCCGGGGCAGAGAAGAAGTATGACCCATTAGTGGTATGATTTACAACAGAAAATCAGAGTATTTTCACGTTTCTGTTTCTCTGGATTCCCCCCTCCTCAATCACTTCCTTTCCAGAGGTCGACTGTATTATCAGTCACCGGAAGTTACAGGCTGCTGCGGTCCCAGCTAGGGAATGGCAGACCCCAGGCTCTGCCAGTAAGGGCTTTGCAACATCACTCACGGAATCCTGCAAGAGCCCGGAAAGCTAGGGCTCTCACATCCCCATTTTACAGCTGAGCACACTGAGGCCCAAACAGGAAGAGAATGCACCCAGGGTCACTCCACTGCTGAGTAAAAGGTAAAACCAGTTCGTGCTGAGGTCTGGGGGAAGCCCCCAGGAAGCAGCAAGAATGATCGGCACAGACAGAAACTATAAAATGCCGTATCTTATGAAAATTAAAAACAATTTTTAAAATTTTATTTATTTATTTTTGGCTGTGTTGGGTCTTCGTTGCTGTCTGTGGGCTTTCTCTAGTTGCAGCGAGCAGGGGCTGCTCTTCGTTGCGGTGCTCAGGCTTCGCATTGCGGTGGCTTCTCTTGTTGCAGAGCACGGGCTCTAGGGTGCATGGACTTCAGTAGTTGTGGCTCGTGGGCCCCGTAGTTGTGGCTCGTGGGCTCTAGAGCGCAGGCTCAGTAGCTGTGGCGCACGGGCTTGTGGGATCTTCCCGGACCACGGCTCGAACCCGTGTCCCCTGCATTGGCAGGCAGATTCTTCACCACTGTGCCACCAGGGAAGCCCTAAAAACAATTTTTAAAATTCAGGCTTAGGGCAGTTTCTGAACATTTTTGAAGGCTTTTCAAACCTTATTCCTCTACAGCTTCATATCCGGAAGTCAAGCCGTTCTGGGCTTGTCGAATAGCGTGGGTGAGTGGGCGCTAATGTCAATTCACTTCCTCCTTTTCCTCGCCCCACCCCCAGCCCCCTCCGATCTGTCCAGTGGATGCTGAGGAATCATGCCGCTGATGGCTTTGAACTTGGCCTCTCAGGGGGAAGTGTCTGAGCAAATGAGAACCTTGTTCAGATGGGTTGGCAGTTTTGCTCCTGCAGTGAATTCTTTTATTTTCATCCTCCTTGATTCCTTCCCAACAAACTGAAACCATCTTATTTTCCCCTTGTTGAATTAACTTAATTAGGGCATTTGCTTTTGACAATGCTGAGAGATTTTTAGATACTGAACACTCCTCAGGAGACCAGAGGAAGGTGTGATGCTCTCTGCCTACAATTATGGAGCAAATCGCTCAGAACACGCTCACTTGTTGTATCTATTTATATCTTGGGACCTAAACCTTCATTTCCATTTTCTTCAGTACTGCCTTTTGTGCCCGGCAGTGAGCAAGAAACTAGGGGCACGAGATAGGCTCCCATTTATGGAGAGCAGCTGGGAACACAGGCATTAACAAATAATAACACATAGAAACATGTAAATACAGGGTGCAAAGAAGGGCAGGAAGAAATAGTACTTTGCAATGTGCCTTCTCTCTGGAGTTCTTTGGAAGAAAGCGAACAGGAGCACACCTTTCATACAAGAGTAAGCTCTGCTTTGTAAGATATTCTGTTTGAAATCACATCCATTCCTCACCATAGCCAGTGGTGGGCTCCAATATTCTTTTTTTTTTTTTTGCGGTATGTGGGCTTCTCACTGTTGTGGCCTCTCCCGTTGTGGAGCACAGGCTCCGGACGCGCAGGCTCAGCGGCCACGGCTCATGGGCCCAGCCGCTCCGCGGCATGTGGGATCTTCCCGGACCAGAGCACGAACCCGTGTCCCCTGCATCTGCAGGCGGACTCTCAACCGCTGTGCCACCAGGGAAGCCCTCCAATATTCTTTTTGTTCACAGGCTGCATCCTCTGGTCCTCAATGCTGAGCCCTGAGCTGGTCACAGGATGCAATCAGAAGAGGCATATTTTAGGGAGATCGCGTCTAAAATTCACACTAAAGAGACAATATTTGAACTCTCTATAATCAAACATATTTTCCAGTTTCTCCCTGGGTCACAGATGTGCTGCTTTCTACATCAGCTTTCAAAAAGACAAACCTTTCTGTGTCAGGAAGAAAAGTACAGAGACGAAAAAGAAAAAAGAAATCTCAAGATCTGATTCTTCACTCTCTTCTGACTTTACCAGAAACAAATGATACCTTCCCAGCAGTGACTGGCAACTACCTAGAAAACAAAATGATTACTCCTTCCTTTATTAAAAAAGAAAAAAAAAAAAAAAAAGGTGAGAATATTTAGTTGTCCTTGGCTACAACCAAATTTCTCTAAGTATTTCAGTGCAGCTCAGAATACTGCGTTGACAGGTTCAAATCATAAAAAACTGCGTTGGGAGTTTTGAAAATGCACGGGTAGGATTATGCAATTTTCCTTCCATTTGAGGCTACCTCTGAGGACATGGTTTTTTTTTTAAAGTGTAAATTGTAGTATTTAGAAGATGGAAGACTGATTTGCAGGCTGTGCTGACTTCAAGGGGCCCTGCCACCTCCTTCCATACGGTGCCACCAAACGAGCAATGCCCGGAGGGGACACAGCCCAAGGGGAGGTCACAAGGTGGCATCACAAAGCACAGAGACACACACTGACAAAGTTATTCGTCTTTAACCCTTCTGACTCGGCCAAGGAGAGCCTCCGCCGGGGAACTAGCCAACAGTTAACACATCCCGGATGGTGCCACCCCCCTTTTGAATAAAGAGAGTAAACGGGCTACAGCATCGAACTGGAATGTAATCACATCGGCTTACGTTACTTCTATGACCGCCTTCTACATACGGCAAATAGCATTGGTTCTCCGTTGATGGTGATGATTTAAAGTTTCCATTTTGAATAGATGTATGTTTTCAAAAGTGTGTAAAAATTTGAAAGAAAAGATGAAGTAAATAATAGCACAGATGTCATAGGCGTGGTGCCAAGGACGGGCTTGGGAAAGAGCACCATCAATAAAAAGAAAGTCCAACTGGGTCCTCCTGCTTTCGCATCGCTGCAGAGCAAACGAAAACTAAAATTCATTCCCTCTGCAGTGTGATGGAGGAGAAAGAGTGGCCAGGAGGACATTCACTAAACCGTTATAAGCTATTCCCCCTAGGGAAGGGGCTTGGGGACAGGGGAAAAACATTCATTGTTTTACTTTAAACACATGTGGGTTATTTGGAAATTTTGTGTTGCCCAGAAATTAACCTGTTTGTCTGACATCTCGGTTATAAACATGTTTTTCCAGATTGGTCACGTGCGTAGCGCCTTTGTGATATCTGCGGCATGAAAAACTTGTTCATTTCATAGGGTCTGAAGAAATCAATCTTTTCTTTATAGCTCCTGGGTTTCCAATCTTGGTTAAGAGGGTCTCCCCACCCCCTAGATTGTACATGCAGTACCGTAAATTTCTTGCAATACTATGACTGTTCATTTATTACTTGGACCTAGTTAACCCTTCTAGAATTTAGTTCTGTGTGCCGTGGATGACTGGTTACATTTTCCCTTTCTCCCACTTGCCAGTGGGTCCGTCCTGCCTCCTCTAAACTGAGCTATGCCATGGGCTCTCTCTATAGACACCATCTGAGTCAGAAAGGCAGTACTGCTCCCTGCACCAAAACTGACTTGTTTGCAGGGCCTTTAGAACAGGGGTCCCCAAAACCCGGGCCAGGGACCGCTACTGGTCCGCAGCCTATTAGGAAGCGGGCCGTACAGCAGGAGGCTGGTGGCAAGCCAGCAAAGCTTCATCTGCCTCTCCCCATCGCTCACATTAATTACCGCCTGAACGTGGAAAGATTGTCTTCCACGAAACCGGTCCCTGGTGCCCAAAAGGTTGGGGACCGCTGCTTTAGAGCACATACTGGTATCTGGAGGGGTTGATTCCCCATCACTGTTCACATTTTCCTAGCCATTCTGGGGTCATCTCTCCCTCCATATGAGCTCTAAGAGTTTTATGTGACTATGCATTCCTTCAATCATTTTCAAAATAAATTTTCTTTTATTGTTAAAAATGGGGAAAAGGCCTTTTAAGTCTCTTTCTAATATACCAAGAAGTAAGATATGCCAGCATCATAAACAGAAGGTGGCTGAGGGTACCTCTGGCAGTGGCCCCTCATCCGCTAGGAGGCTCCCTGAACTTTCTGCAAGAGGAAGTTAGAGGGATGGAAGATGGAACCCCAAGCGCAGTCACCATCCTGGCCTGAATCCTAGAAGATACCTGTCATTACCCCATTTCACAGATTAGCATCTCAGAGAGCTTAGTTCTTTCACACGTGTCCACACAGCTCGGGGCACTTGGAACTGAGTTGTTCACTCCACACACATACCACACTCAGTGTAAGAGCAAGAAATACACTGCCAGCAGCACCCTGGAGGAAAATATTGGTCTTTGAATATGCATCTCCCTGATGTATGGATACATATAAACAAATGAACTCAATGCTAGCATATATATACACAAAAATGACTAAGCCTGAATCATCATCTGACAAGCAAAGAGATACAGCAGTATTGACGCTGGCAGCCAGCATCTTTGAACAGACAAAACAAAAACAGAAAAAAATGAGAATCACTCTTTCTAAGTGTTTTTGCATCAAACCCAATATCTGTTCAACCCCTTGCTGTTGCTTAAAGGATGTCGAAACTTTCAAATGCACAGCTTGGTAAAATCTTCATTATTTCACCTTCATTTGTCCCAGCTCAAAGTCCTCATGAGAGAACATGAATAACATAAAACAAATAAAAAGTTCTCGCCTGCTTCTCCCTTCTCGACTTTTTAAAAGTTTGGCGTCCAAGTGACTTGACAAACCCAGACCGTAGCAATGATATTTCACGCAGAATTCTGGGATCAAAATACAACTTCAAAAATAATGTATTTTCTGACATCCCCCGAGAAAAAAATTACTGGTTTCTTCCCTCTGAAAGGATTTAGAAGGAATAACATCTGTGTTGAGAATATTGTGAATATGTTAAACTGACAGGCAGTCTCTAAGGCACTCCGCTCATTAATGTTCTGTGCATAAAATTAAAACTTGAAATATATTTTTAAATCCATTTTGAATCATTTAAGCAATTCTCCCGCAAAGAAACTATTGTGCTGAAATAATATATTTGGAGCGAGGAATATGAAAGCTATTAAAATGTCTTAGACCCCCTGCTTTTCACGAGAAGAAGAGGGGGAAATGTTCTCTCTCTTTGATTTGAAACACGCTCTCTATAAAGTACACCCAAAAGGAAAAAAAACACAACCTACTTTGAAATTGCACTAAGAGCTTGACTTAAACCCACAGGAGCCAAGGAACTCAAGCTGGGCCTTCGTACTTCTGCCCCATCATGCTTGACGGAGCCAGGAGCGGTTCAGTGCGGGCGTGGGACGGCCAGCAAGGGTATGCACCTTCCCTGGTCTGCAGCGGTCAGAGCCGCGAGCATGAAACCCCAAAGGAGGTGGGAGACAGAGGCGCAAAGACAGCCTTGGTTTGCTCCCGCCCTTTCCTGATTTCTGCAAACACCTCCACGTACGCTCAAAACACGCATCGACTCGGTTGGTTTTTTCGGATCCGGTCGGCATGAGTGTGTGCTAAGAACAGCAGATGGATATTCTCCCATCATTGTCCCCATCATCTGTTTAACAAATATTCATGGAGTGTCAAGAGCCACCACCGTCCTAGACCCTGAGAGTTCAGCGTTGGGCAAAATTCAACTATGGAAACTCTGAGGACACACTCTAAGAGAAACGACATGATGCTATGAAAGGGTGGGGAGGTCATCTGGCCTGGTCTGGGAAGGCTTCCTGGAGGAAGTGACAGCCGAGTTATGTTCTAAGGGAAGAGGAGGAAAGTGAAAGTACATGCCAGGCCAGGGAACGGCAAGTGCAAAGGCCCTGAGGTAGGAATTTGCCTGAAGTGTTTCCTTGATGGAAACCAGGACAGTGTGGCAGGAGCAGAGATTGTGGGGAGGCGTTGAGAGAGGGTGGAGGTGAGGGTTGAGGTAATGGGTCAGCCCAGGCAGGGCCTGTGTCCACCACGAGAAGCCTCCACCTGCCCCTAAGGGCCAGTACTTTCATTGTCCTTTGCACATGTGGGGACTTTCCCATCTGGTATTAATTCATTTCTTCCCCATAACAACTGTCAAGGTGGGTATCATCGTGATCCCTATTTTACAGATAAGGAAAGAATCTCCTCAACTTTGCTCAACTGGTAAATAGAAGAGGAGTCGAACCCCAGGAGCCTCACTCAGTAGCCCAGCCCTCCCCACACTGCAGCACCACCGCTGGGAACGAGGGGGCCACTGGGGGCTTAACTCAGGGAGGGTGACTCCATCCAGTTTGTGAGTGTCCAGCCCACTCTGGCTGCCGGGTGGAGAGGGGTGGAAGAGGGGGGCCTGGTGGGTGCTGATTAGGTGAGATGGGAGGGGAACGTGGCTGGGGGGCTGTGGACGTGCCCCTTCCCGCCCCAGTGCTGAGTCAGTGGCTCCCCCTCCTGGCCCCCACCCGCTAGTCCCTGCTCATCGTTCGTGACTCAGCCTTGGCGGGATGCGCCTTGATCGTGCTGTGCCGGGACCAGGTGAGGGTGGTCCCCGATGAGCCCTGCGCTCCCTCCCTCACCGTCCGCATGGACTGGAGCCCGCCATCCGCCCCGCGGGCCGGGGGATCCTGAAGGCTCAGCCTGGGGCTCGCTCACCGCCGCATGCCCCTGTCCACCTCGGGCCTGCCACCACCTGGGGGTCCCAGAAAGGCAGGGACCACACAGCCTTCCCCCCTCACCACATGCACACGGGACACTTGTAAACTTCTGTTGAGTGAATTTCTGCACAAACTGAACTAAACAGGACAAACCATGGCGTCAGGAGCATTGAAGGCTTCCAGGGTGGATTTCTGGCACTTTTCTGGTTCAAAAGCTGAGATTCTAGGGGACTGCTGTGTCATCAGTCATCCGAGAACACCTGACCCCCCGGCAGCCAGGAGGACGGCCTCCTCTCGCCGTGTGGCCCAATTCCCCGCGTGTCCAGTGCTTCAGCAAACCTCTGGCAGGGAAATTTCGTCTCCTGTCTCCACGCCCCTGCTGCTAAGACCTTGCAACTCACAGTCAACACTAGCCCCTCGTGGAGACACGGAGATGAAATCCACCCTGTGCACGAGGGGGGAGGGAGCGACAGAAGTACGCTGTGCAAATGCAGGGATGTGGCCCTGAGGAGGAGCCCGGTGCAGGGCAGAGGAGGGGCTGCATCTGGCTGGGGTCCTCACGCTGGACACGCTCTCTGTTCTCACCCAACCTGGGTTCAAGGCCTTGTGTTTTGCTGATTCTAAATGCACGTTAGTTCACATTTTAACATCTCTGAAACTGAGACACAACTTACGTTGGATGGATGTCAGACTTAAAGGGCAGACTGAGGCTGACACCCAGATGGCGGTGGAGGTTTGATTCCTCCCTCTTCTGAGAGCGGAGCAAAGAGCTGGCCCCACGGGTCTGAGTTCGCTTTGCAAAGATCAGGATGACTCAACTGTGAGGCTCCAGAGGCTGTCTGGTCCAGCCAGGCCTCCCGTCGCTGTCAGAGATTCCCTGGCCGCCATCCCTGTCCATGGGTAGAGCGTGACAAGGACAGAATCCTTCTGCCTGGGCTTTTTCTGAGCTGCACCCCGTGCAGCCCCTGCCGGCCAGAGCACATCTCCCAAGCAACAGCAAGAGCTCGGGGCCCTAGTGCGCTCAGCTTCCTCTCGGCCAAGTTCTCGGCAGCAAATTTGACCGTTTACATGTCTGTGGCGCATGAAATACCAGGGTGTCTCATGATCAAAGGCATTTTAGATTTCATTACATACGGTGGTTATGTAATGGGGAAGAACAAACCTGACTCCATATGGGATCTGTTTCTTTTACTTTAACCTTTGTCTTCTATTGCTTTTGCTACAAGTTAAGAATGTTGCCTGTAGCCTGAAATATCCAGGACAGCCCCTTCTCAAGGCTTTGACCTTTAAGGGTAGAATACTTTTCCCTTCATATTGAGATAAAAAGCTGCAGAACGGAGACTAACATTTGTCTTTGAAGTTTGCAGGAACATCGTGACCTGACCCGCGTGGTCCCCTGTAATAACAAAGGATTCTGACACCAGGAAGATTGCAACAACCAACAAAACCCCCGTCCCCTTTTAGTATTAAAGACGCCTGAATTCTAACTGGGGTAAGATGGTTCTTTGGGATAGCAGTCTACCCTTTTTCCAGTCTGCTGGCTTTCCAAATAAAGTCACAGTTCCTCACCCCGACAACTCTTCTCTCAATTTATTGGCCTGTCGTGCAGTGAGCAGTACAAGCTTGGACTCGGTAACGGTTAGTTGACCTGGGCTGGTAGTACAGCCACTCTGAGCCTCAGTTTCCTTATCTGCGTAATGGGATAATAATACCTACTTTGCAGGATGAATGCGGAAATTCAAGAGAGTGTTACATGTGCATACTGGTACACAGTAAGTGCCTCATAAACGCTGACAACCCCAGATGAAGATCACTTAGCTTTTCTCTAGCTTGGGCTGCGTTGATTAAAATTTCTAGTTATTTATAGAAAAAGTCAATGTTCTGGGTTTTTTTTGCCCAGTCTTTCCCAGAAATTTTCCCGAAATCCGTGTTTCCTGGGGAAGATCTAAAGAGAGCTAATATGTAGCCATTTTACAAGTAAAAAGAATTACACAACAGAGCGCAGGGTAATTTGAGATGTTTTCTGTACCAGGCTGGGCAGGTACCTGGGAGTATTACCATTTCAGGCAGACATCTCAGGGAAGATCCTCAAAGCAGCCTGAAATCTCAGCATTCTGTGTGAGCTCCCCTCTGCAATAGTTACGTGTTTCTTCCTAAACTCTTTTCTGCTACACTCAGCTCTCCATCCTTCTGCCTTCCTGCGCCCAATGTTTGTACCTTCAGGGAAAGCCCATTATAATTATAGAGTATACCCCGTACGGGTCACGTGCACAAGGAGCTTTCATGGGGGCGTGGCCCCCCTGCTCCAGGAAGATGCTACAACCCTCAGATGATGCAGGTGGGTGTCTTTCCCAAGGCTGTCCATGCACCAAACTGCTAACTCCCCACTGAGCCCGTAAGGTGGGTACCACTCTCTTACCCACGTTACAGAGGTGACAGAGGCTCCAAGTGGCCGGAGGGTTGTCCTGAGAGCTCACAGCGAGAGGCTGGCAGGGCTGTGGTGTGCGCCCAGGTCTGTGAGGCTGAGGACCGAGCCCTGGAGCCATCCAGCCACATCTCACACCTCCCTCTACACTGCACCCTCGTCACCTGGGGGACAGCGAGGGTGGGGTGACGGTGGCTAGAGTCGGGGTCAGGGTGTGTTGGGCCAGGATGGTTCCAGTTCACTGAGGATGCCTGACAGTCCACACGCAAAGGCAGCCCCTCTCCCCAGGGACCAACGTACTGGATCACATTCTGCTCAGAGCCCCACTTATGCTGGGCATTTTCCTCGTCCTACTCAGGTTCCTCCAAGGAAGCTCTCCCGGATTTATAAACGTGGATTAGAGGCCCATGGATCTGTGTCGTCTCCTGTCCAAGCCGTCAGTAGCCTGCACAGTGGTTGCTGAGACCCGTGTATGTCCCCTGTATTCATTTCCTGGGGCTGCGTTAACAAATGACCACACACTCGGGGGCTTAAAACAACAGAAGCGTATTCTCTCACCGTTCTGGAGGCAGGAAGTCCAAAACCAAGGTGTCAGTAGGGCCATGTTTCCTCCAAAGGCTCGAGGGAAGGATGCTTGCTCGCCTCTTCCAGCCTCCGGTGGCTGCCTGCTTCCCGGTGTCCTTGGAGTGTAGCTGCCTCACTCCAATCTCTGCCTCTGTCTCCACATGGCCTATCTTCCCCCTGTGTGTGTCTGTGCGTGTCATATGGCCTCTAATAAAGACGCCAGTTACCGACTTGGGGCCCCCCAATCCGGTATGACCTCATCTTCATTAATTACATGTGCAAAGATCCTACTTCCAAAGAAGGTCACATTCACAGCTTCTAGGGGAACATGAATTCTGGGGGGACACTATTCAACCCCGTACCCCACCCTGCAGGATAATTGCCTTTGAGAGCAGAGCTGGGGCTCATTTACCTATGTAGGGTGTCGATAAGTGTCTGATAAAGAAATGAATAAATGAGCGTACTGGGGCTTGGAAATGCTTATTCTTACTATCAAACCTCACAAGCTTCTGCAATCGGCCCAGCCTGCGAGCACCTCTAACACACAGAGGGAGCCCCTACTCACTTGCAGGGTCCCCGGTCTGAGCTCAAGGGCTACAAAATGGAAACGGGAACATCTGCCCTGGGAATGCTGTGAGTTTTGAACATAAGTTTCAGGGGTTCTCGACAGGGTCTAGGGAACATGTTAGAAATGCCAGGGAGAAAAAACAGCAACAACACGAAATGCCAGGGAGGGGAGAAGTATTGGGGGTTACCACAGTGATGGGGCCACGTGGTGTGCTAAGAAAACTACACGGGACAGGGGCACCACCAAGAAAGATCCCCACCTCCAGCGACTCGGGATCCCGCTGCTGCATATTCACAGAGGTTCATTCATGAAATCTCCCTTGCAATGATCTAAGCCGGGAGCAGCCCTCTGTTTCTCATAGAAACGCAAAGCCATTTCACACATGTCAATACAGTCCTCTTTGCAAAATGTTTTTTGTATTGAACCAAAGAAAAATGGTTTTCCTATAAAACCCATCCTGATTATTGTCAGGGTGATAAGCCGATTGTCCCTGGAGATAAAAAGCAAAATTGCACTGGTTCATCCTTTTCCCCTGATCGAGGAACGCTAAACACGTGGCAGGGTGACAAGATCTTAACTGAGAGATAAAGTAGAAATGACAGCTGAGTTACAGACAAACGAAGGCCGACCGCCACGAATCTGTAAATAGGGAACACTAAGTCGGGCGGAGCCAGAGGGTTATTTTGGTTTAATTTGGTCCACATGTCACTGTCGTCTTTGCCACTCCCTTATCCCCTTGTCAGCGGGCTCAGTTCATGGCACCCAGCCCCAGCCCCTGGTTACACCTCAGTGTGTTGCTCAAAGTCACCAGTGGCGTCCACCTCTTCCCCATGCTCACTGGGCCTCCACACCCTGTGCAGGGACACTTGTCAGAATTGCCTGCTCGCACCCTGACCACTTCTCCAGGTGCTGGAGTGGACACGTGGCCCCAGCCCATTAATCAGCTCATTCTGTTTGCTGGCCGCGGTGATCCTGTCCGAGACAGGCACACACCTCTGACACTCCAGTCAGAGAGAATGCTGAGACTGGTGTAGGAGCCATGGGGAAAGGAGGAGCCTCCGTCCATCGGGAGCCTGGAGCTGCTGGTGGCCACTGCCTGAAGAGCCTGCCGGAGATGAGCCAGCAGGGAGGTGTGCAGAGCCCAGGGCTGGAGGAGACCAGGTCCTGATGGCCTTGCTCTAACTCCTGGATACAGCGTTACCTGAAGCTTCCGAAGTCTTCAAATACAGGAGCTAAATAACAGTTTCAGGTAAGAGTCCTGGCTGATACGTCCTCCTAATTTCTCCCTATCCCCGCACATCTAAGTCTTTCTCCCTACCCCAGATGCCACCTCTCTGGGCCCAGGCCTCATCACCACTTGTCTAGGCATCACTACCAACCTCCAGACTGGCCCCCTGGCCTCCAGTCTGCTATACAGTCCATTCTCCAGACCAGAGCAACCGAAACAAAATAGGGCACAGTGCGCCCCTCCCCAGAGCAAACTCTAGGACAAAGTCCGAGCTGATTACAGGGTGTGTAGAGGTCTTGCCCTTGTCATTTGGGCTTTAGGGGTCCCCAGAAGTGGGCTTCCATTTCTTCTTGGAGGCTCCAAGCTCTCTCTCATCCAGGGGAACCGGCACCCTCCCCGAAGGGTCTGGGAGATTCCCATATCTTGGAGCCTAGGAGCTCACCTCCACAATGTACAGCCTCAGAGGACCATGGAAACTTTAGGAACTCCATCTTGGCTGTCTCCTCCCCTGGTCTTGCTTTCTCTCTCTCTCTCCCTGTCCCCCAATCACAGAGAAAGAACTGAAGGGCAGTGAGGCTGATTGCGGACAGCGGCCCCCTCGGCTGTGTGCCGGATGGTCTCCCCAGATTCCCATCCTAATGCTCCCTTTTAAGCCTCTTCGATGATTAGGCAGAACCCGGGAGCCACCGCAGCTGCTATTCCTATTAACCGGCTGTAAAAGACCTGGCACGCACATAGCCCCTCAATAATCACATCAGAAGCAAATCTCTGAAATAATAGCTATTCCCAACTTAGCCTTCCGGATTTCACAGAGCCTCCAAGCTCTCATCTGAAATCCATTTTATGTGAAGTTACCTGAGCTTGAGCAATAGGAACCGCCACGAGATGTCTCCCCAGACACCAGCGTGAAGAACGCAGAAAGAGATCAGTGCACAAAACCGACTTGCCTTTTAGATCAACTGTGCGGCGTCCCGGTGGCCCCACCTTGACACGTTTCTCAGCCTCTCGTGTGGCAGTTTCACACCCTGGGTGAGGCTTGTAGCCACAGAATGGTCAGAACAGCCTTCACGCAACCAAACAAGGATCTGCTGAAGGCCTACTGTGTGCTGGGCCCTGGCTGGTGGCGGGTCTAGAGGGAGGAGTGAGACTTAGACCCTAACCACCACACCGGGAGCTTGGCACGTGGTAGGTCCTTAACAGTCGCGCAGCAGGTACTCAACCGGAGGGCCTTTCACTCAGGCCCAGGTTGTAGGGGTGAGGCGTAAGGGGTGGCAGGGGGGAGGACGTAGAAACACGCAACGCTATTGGCCTCCTTTATAGGCATTAAGATTGTGCAAACCGTCACATGGGAAACGATGTATTCCTGACTGTTAACCATCTAAGAGGCCTGAACCGGTATTCCAGGTGATCTTTCTCCTTGCAATCTGCCACGTTGTTGGTGAGGTGCATCTGGATCTTGGCTTCCTACCTTTACTGCTGTGTGACCACAGACAAGTGGCTTAACTTCTCTGATTCTGTGTCTGCCTCTGCAAAGTAAGAATGACCATCATTCCTACAGGAAGACCTGTGTGTTGGACGGAGCTACCCAAATGCAATAAGGATCTCCCACTGAAGTCGGAATAAAGTCCCAACTCCCCACCCCAACTCGCAAGGCCTGCTGGACCCAGTTCCCATGGACAGCCTCTACTCTTTCTGGGGGTAGCCTCTATGCTCCGCATGGGTCCCTGCTCAAATGCCACCTTCCCTGACCACCCGCTAGAGAGCCCCGACTCCACACCACGCTTTATACGTTTTCATAACACTCGTTCCCAGCCGAAACTCTCCGGGTTTATTTGTTTATTGGACTGGAAGCTTCCTGAGGTTGGAACTAGACCTATCTTGTCCCTGTTGGGTTCCCTGGGCCTGGCACAAAGCCCAGCACATAGAAGAGACTCTACGAATAGTTGTTGGTTGAATGAATGAAAGCCATCTTGCTGAAGCCTCAGCCTGATAGCCCCCAGTGAGTAAATGAGTGTGGGCCGTAATCCCTCCTCACCTCCCATCCCAGTCATCCACTTTCCCGTCAAAACCCTCTGTCTGACCCTCTGTCGGCAGAACCCGGGGCAGCGGGTCCTCTCTGGGAGCAGAGTCCTCCACGTGGCCAGTCCGGCTCCACAAACTATCTCTGGGGTAATAGATAACTACTGCACTTACTTTGTGACTTAAAGCTACGTCTAAACCCTTCAGAGATGACGCCCCTGTCCTCAGAGCATATGCATCTCTCACTAGCACCCTTCTCAAGCACTTCGTTGCAGATGCACAGACGCCTTCTGCTTCCAATCCTAACAGCCACCGGAAGGGGCGTCCTGGGCACTCACCAACCTGAATGACCCAGATCCTCGAGCCACGTTCGCACTTGGAAATCCAAGCCGGTTCTTTTCCTTTGCATTCAGACTCACTTTCCTTTTCACCCAGGGGCTGGGCTTTTCTCACATCCTAAGAGCTGGGACAAGAGAGGCAGGGGAGAGCGAAAGAGCAGGATGAACTGTACCCCCGCCCCGGTGCGGGGTCTCTAACTGGAGCACTAATTGATAATTATGCCAAAGGTTGAAGAGGCTCAGGAGAGAGAATTCTAGGGTGCTGAGGAGAGGAGAGGTGGCAACGGGGAACTCAGCTTTTTTCTTCCACAACAAGACCCAGAGGATGTGTTCATTGTTACCTTAGGGGTGTGGAGTGTAGCTTATGTGCGAAGTAAGAGAAGAGTTCTTTCTGCTGGCACTAAAGAGAGCATAATGTGTTCGTGAGGGCTGGAACTTCCCAGCTCCCCGAGCTGAAGCTCGGTTCAGTCATGAAGTACATTCCCTGCAAATTAGCACCTTCAGTTCAAGCCTCCCCGTCTTTGCTGTGCAGTCGAGGTAATAATCACCCGCGCTGAGAGAGAGGCACGCTGGCTGCGGGGACCTCTCCCCACACAAAGCCTTCTTCGGTTAAAATAAAAAATCATACAATAAAAAGGAAAACTGTTTAAGCTTAAAAACTAAAAAGAAGCAGTTAGCTCCAGTTGTTGGAATGTTTTAAAAAGCAACAGCAAGATGAAAAAAATACAAAATGAGAAATCAACGGCCCCAGAATGCTGAGAGGGCCAAAAATATTAATATACAGGAACATGGCAAACCCTCTGCAAGCTGTAAATATTGTCTCCATTTCCCAGGGATAATCAACAAGTGCGGCCTTCTTCTCCCTCAGCTCTCCCTTCAAACTTCCTGTTTGAAATCTACACTGCAGGGACTTCCCTGGTGGTGCAGTGGTTAAGAATCCACCTGCCAATGCAGGGGACACGGGTTCGAGCCCTGGTCTGGGAAGATCCCACACACCGCGGAGCAACTAAGTCCATGTGCCACAACTACTGAGCCTGTGCTCTAGAGCCCACAAGCCACAACTACTGAGCCCGCGTGCCACAACTACTGAAGCCCGCACGCCTAGAGCCTATGTCCTGCAACAAGAGAAACCACCGCAAGGAGAGAAGCCCGTGCACAGCAACAGAGACCCAACGCAAGTGTAAATCAATAAATCAATAAATTTAAAAATATATATATATATATGCTGCAAAACACTTTTCCCAAATAAAATAAACTAACAGCATTAGGTGAATAAATTGTGTCTGTCAGAGGTCCATGAATTTCTTGTTTCGGATATAGGGAGGAGGGTTCGACCTCCAGAACCAGGAAAGAAGGAGATATGTATAAAGCAAAGAAACACAGACCACCAGAAGTAAAAAATCAAGAGAAGTTCATATAAGGCAAATGTATTCATTTGCTGAGCATGGTAGGCACACTGGTGAAGAAACTCCCTGAGGGTAGGGTGGTCACGTAAGCTACGGATGCCGAGCTATTTTTAATAAATACATAATTTCTTAACATATAGTACAGTATGGGTGTGCTCCATGAAATTCAAACTTACGTCCTGTATTTCTATATGCTAAATCTCGCAACCCTACTGATAGAAGGTTCCGGTGGTTATGCTAATTAAGGATTGATACTACGCACTCCGACAGGACAGTGAGTCCAGAAGTATCTTGCTTAGATGCAAGTCCCGAGCCCATCGGTCAGGAAGGAGCCTTCAGGGAGGTCCGGGGAGCTGGTGTCTGGGGTCCCTGTGTGATCTCAATCCCCTCTCAGCTTTGGCTGCCTGGAGGCACAGCAAGTGTTGCTCCAAGGAGAAACCCTGCCTTCCACAGACATCACCTCAGGAAGACCAGGCCCGGGCTCCTTCCCCAGCTGTCACTTGCTGAGCAGATTCGACCCTCACAGCTAAGCTTCAGCCACTGGGAAATCATCCAGAGAGAAGAGGGCCTCCTCGCTGGTCAAGAGAGAGGGGAAAGCCAGGCTATGTTGACTCTGCACCTTCCGGAGGGTCCTGCCCCTGGCAAGGAAGAGCGGTCCTCTAAGACAGGAGTTTATGGTAAGACGCAGGGGGTGGCTTTGGGGTTTGGTTCAAATCCTTTCTCTTCCACCTATTGTTTGAGGCAGGTTTCCCTTCTGTGACCTGGTCACGAGTGAACCCTTCCTCCACGAAGTCTGTGAATCTCCATGAAGTTAGAGGCTGAGGGAAGCATCCAGCCAGGATCTGGTGAACGCTGCACCATTAGGGTGGGGCCCGGGGAGGACCCCAGGCCAGCGTAGCTCGGGTTCCTCTCTCACTTCTCAGGAAAGAAGGAATCTCGCCTTCCAGGCCAGTCTACCAGCCATACACAGCCTCTTATTCAAAACTGACATCCTCAAGAAGTCAACCCCAGTTCCAACCAAAGCCCCATTTCCGTCCGCCTACACTGTCCCCCCAACCTTTGTGTCTTGGGCCAAGGACCCTTCCCAAGCCAAGGCTACCAAGATGCTATTCCTTGGGTAACACTCGCTGTTATCGGTGAGCACCAGCCTTCCAGGCACCGTGTGGAGCCCTTTACATTTCCTCCTCACAGCCTGCTAAGATCCCTACAAGCTCATTTTACAGGTGAGGAAACTGGGGCTCAGAGAGGTTAACCAGCTTGCCCACGGCCGCTGAGATGGTACACAGCAGAGCCAGAACTTGAGCCCACATCCAATCCCAAAGCCTGCGCACTTAACCATAATTCTCTGCCCATTTCTCCACCTGGACCCATCCCCCAGGATGCCTTGTGCAGATATTTCTGAGGAGAATGGGCAAGACTGGCAAACTCTTATTCAACCTTCAAAACCCCACTCACTCATCACCTCCTCTGCACTTTTCTGCCTCATCTGGGGTGCTCTCATCCTACTGTTATTTCATATATGAAGCTGCATCCACATCCGTGTCCCTGCTTAACTGAACTCCTGGGAGAAGTTCTGCTTGCTTTCTCATTTCTGCACCCAGCCACACTTTGCAGGGAGCTCTCCAGCTATACTGGCCTCCTTATTGGTCTTCAAACAGCCTGGGCTTGTTCTACCTCAGGACCTTTGCCCTGCACTTCCCTCCTCCATGGAAAACTCTTCTGACCCCTTTGCATGGGTCCCTCCCTCTCCAGCTCTGTGCTCAGGCGTCCCCTCCTCAGAGAGGCCTTTCCTGGCCCCCCACTTAGGATCGTCCCTTCCGTACCCCTTCACTTGACTCTGTCACCTCCAGCCTGCTTCCCTGATGTAACTTCCTTGACAGCACGCATCTCTCCCTGGGGTTATGGTGCGTTTGTTTATCTGTCTTCACTTGCTTCATTCTGTGTCTTCCCTCCAGACAAGTCAGCCCCAGGAGGGCAATGACTTTGCCGGTCGTGTTCCCTCCTGGATCCCCAGGCACACAGGAGGTGCTCAGCAAACATTTGTAGAATGAATGAACTCTTGGTGTCTGGCATACAGACTTTCAGTAAACGAATTTATGCTTAGTTAATCATTTTAACAGAATCATCTTAGAAGCTTCCCAAGAGAGAAGCAGACTTTGCCCCGCTGCATGATGGGTCCTCTTCTCTTCCTAGCCATCTACTGTTCACAATTCTTCCCAGGATACCTTCCCTCCCGTTGTAGGAATGGCAACCTCAGAGAAAGGGCCAGGAAGAAAATCCCGGGCCCAGCTGGAGACCCAGCCTGGTGGGCTGGCTTGCTCAGCCATGGCCACAGCGTGCTACACATCACCCTGATGAATCTCTGCAGCTCTGATTCCAGCCCCTGCCTGCCCCCTCACTATTTCAGCTGCGGCAGCAGTAGGGACCACCCCAATCCTGGGCCTCCACCCAGCATTTCCAGCAGCCAAGAAGAGCATCACACACCTAGGGTGTGGGGAACGTCATCAAGAGGGGAAAACACATCCTCAAAACATCCCCATAAAAGCACAAATCTGTGGATAAGGAGGAGGTCAGGAATGGAGAGTCAGGGAGGCCCGCCAGGGAGGATAGCCGATACCCAGTGAGGAGATGAAAGCACCCACGTCCTCTCCGAGGCTCTTGCTAATCGTCCAGAGATGACCTGTAGGTCAGCGGAAGCTTGCTGCCTCCTTCTCTCGGTGCCATGAGGCTCTGGACGCCTGTGCATCTCGTGGCTCTCAGGCAGAGGAACATTCCCCTGCCCTACGCAGAGGATGCACATTCTGTTTTTTAGACACATTTTCCAGCCCCGGCCTATGACAATGTGGTGTGATGGAAGTCGGGGGGGGGGGGGGTCGTCGCTGAGTCAGTCAACAAATACCCATTGAGCATCCTAATGATGGGGGATTGGTGTTGACGGGCGTGAAAGACAGAGTGTGGGGTGTAGGGTCTGGAGGCAATATTATCTTTGAATTGCATTTGGAGATGGTTATAAAGAGTGCATGCCAAAGAAATGCATGCATATGTTCTCCAAAAGCCATGTGCGCTGAAACTCACAGCAGCACTTTCATGGAGGCCCCAAAACTCAGCCCCAGTGACGCCCACATCGAAGTGAACACACCCCGGCTACTCGCAGCGACATGGATGAACCACTCAAACGTAACACTGGACCAAGGAAGCCAGGCAAAAACGACACCAGGATGATTCCGCTTACACAAAGTTCAAATTGTGATGAAACAAATCTCTGCCGAGAAAAGTCGACGGGCGCTGGGGGGCGGGGCGTCGAGTGACCTATTTCGTAAGCCAGGCGGTGGCTACAGAGGTCTCTATGACGGAATCCATTAAGCTCGGTACGCTTAGGGTTGGTCCACTTGGCCTGTATACTTGCAGGTCTCAATTTTAAAGGGAGGAGGGAATGTAAGGTCTTGAGGTTTCCCCAAGGTTTTCCGCAGAGAAGGGCTGCTGCGCCCGCGAGCCGGCAGGTGGGCAGGGAGGCGGGCGAAGAGCGCAGCTGCGGACTGAGATTGGCAGTGGGCGCACGGAAGCCGCGGAGCCAGGCGGCCACAACCTCGCCAGGTGCTGCGCCGCCTCCGCCTGCGCGTCCTGCGTTGCTTGGCAACCCGTCTCCTAGGCGACGTGAGACGCTGAACTCAATGGCCGAGGGTGCCGGGCGCTCCAAGACCCCAGGCCCCATGGCGCAGAAGCCCATGAGCAGGGCCGAGGCCGAGCGCATGAACCTCGTGGCCCAGGACGAGATCTGGTAACGCCCGGGAACCGGGAACCCAGTGGGCTGGGCCGTTCCCACCTGAAGTGTTCAACCTGGCCGCCTCAGTTTCCCCACCAAGTCCTGGAGGTGATCGACCTCTGGGCGCGAAGAGCGTGCCCTGGAGGGGGTCGGGGGGCCTTGCGGAAAGCGGGCAGTGTTAGGGACGAAAGAGCCTTTCTTTTTCTTTTCTTAGGCACACCACAAAGGCGTGAAAGAGTTTGCATCTGCCTTTACAACCCGCTGCAAAGCTTTGCTTGTTGAGATACGACTGATGTGTGCTTATTTTTAATATTTACCAAATGCTTAAAACATCTTAATGTTTGTTCAGTTCGAATGAGAGCACGTCACATTCTCGCTTGCTTGTCCTGGTTTTTGAACAAGAAGCTTTAATTTAAAGAATAGATCCGTTTTCTCAAAGATTTATGTTCAGCAGACATCTGTAATGGATGTTTTTATTTGGCATTCTATCCCATTGCTAAATAGTATCCCATCTCTTTGAAGTTTTAACGGGTATGGGAAGTTACTAATTTAGATGCAAGTAAGTAAATATTAGCAACAACAAACCATCATGGCTCACCTCTTAAACTTCAGTTATCCTATTGTCATCTCTATGACTTTTACCATTTCCTTGAAAACCCTGTAATAGTCACTTCATATTTTTCTTTAAATTAGCTTTGTTTCACTTAGTGAACTTATTTTTATAGGAAACTTTATATCACTCTTGAAAATGGAAAGCCAGTATTATTTGCAATAAATACATGCTATTATTATTTTTTAAATCTTTATTTTTATCCAAGTACCCACTATAGGAAATACTACCTAGCAGGGTATTAGCAGGGTCTGTTTGCTCTGCCTAGAATGCCCTTTTCTCTCTTCCCCCACCAAACAAACTCCTACTCATCCTTCAAGACCCAAATCAGATGGCCCCTCCTGTGTGAACAGAGCCAATTAAGCCCTTAGACTGTTCTGTCCCATGTCCAAACTTGAACACTTGAAACGTGGTTATTCCAAATTGGGATGAGCTGTAAATGTAAAATACTAGATTTCGAAAACTTCATGCCCCTAAAAAGTGATACCAAAATTAAGTTTACCTGTTTATTTTTACTTTTTTTAAAATGTGGCTCTAGAAAATTTTAAATTACATATATGGCTCATATTTTTGTCTCATGTTACAGCTCCCTTGGAAATAGACTCTGCTTTAGATGCTCAGTGTCCGGGGAAAGAATTTGGCCAGGGCCTCTGAAACTGTTGAGACATCAGAGGGGGCTTGGGGTGCAGATATTGATTCCAAAATAGGAAAAGAAACTTGAAAATCAAAATGAATAAATGTTTAATCAGATTTTTGCAAAATGCAACACACCCGCTCTTCAATTGCAATTCAGTTCAGCTCCTAGGTAGTTATGTATAAATTATATTCAATGTGGAGCAAAAGCAGGGCCAGGATTAGGGTGGGATGAGTGAGGCATCTGGAGTGCAATAGTTAAGGGGGGCACTCCATCTCAAGATCATGCAGGTGCTGGCTCTGTGCTTGCAGGAACCTGAGAGTGGGCACCTCCTTAAATTTTGCATCCCAGGGACTCACTCACTCTGGCCTGGTCCTTGCTCTGAAAACAAAGGAACCTTATATGTACCTCCATAATGATTTAACACTCCCCCATTACTATAGGTCCAGGGGCCCCCAAAACAAGGATTCCATTCCTAGATGACCCCTCGGGCAGAGTCAGCCCCAGTTCTGTCTGCTCCCCAATGTACCACCCAACCAGCATCTCTGGTTCTTAGACATGTGTCTTCCTTACATTAGTGGGAAGTCCCCAGCGACAGGGACTCCTGCTTCCTCCCTGACACGGAATCATCCTTCAGTCCAGATGCATTGAAGAATGTAAAATTCTCCCCATTGCACCTTAGGGTTTGCTACTTTAACCCTTTTCAAATGTCTGGCATTTAAGAGCTTTCTTTTTCAGGACGTACCGCCTGAAGGCTGAAAACGAGGCACGGCAAAACTGGGCAACGAACTGGGGATTTTTAACGACCCCCCTCGAGGAGGTAAATGTAAATTTGATGAGCTCAGAGGTTATAGAATCAATCATTTCCAAGAATAAATGGTTATGAAGTGTATAATTTGCAAGAATAAATTAAAGAGCATGTTGTAGGCGAAGACGGCTGACACCTGAATTTTCCTCCCATTCACAAATTTATTGAGTACTTACTATGTGCCAGGCACGTTCTACGTGCTTCATCCGAACCAGCTCATTGAACCCACACGACAACCCCTGTGCGGAGGGGCGTGCTCTTTGATGTCCATTTTCCAAATGAGGAATTTGAGCTCAAAGAAGTGCAAAGTCACACAGCTCAGAAAGAGAGGCACCAAGGGGAGATGCTGGTCTGGCTGATTCCAGGGCCACTCGGCCTTGGAATTCCCATCTGTAAAATGGGGTGACAGTCCTCACTGCCTCACTGAGTGACTGTGACGTTCAGATGGAAAGAGAGGAGAGGCCAAGTGAATATCGGCACGATTATTAGGAAAATACTCTTGGTATTTCCTACACCAGATAGGAAACAGAAACAAGGAAAAGGACCAGGCATAATTAATAGGGAGTGATGGGGACACCAGCAAAGAGACCACTGACCCCATCCAGAGGCAGCCACCATCAGCCCAGCTGAGGGCTACCAGGCAAGCAGACTGGCTGTATTTTCTGACTGTTCGAGAGAGTCCAGGGCTTCCCCGGTGGCGCAGTGGTTGAGAGTCCGCCTGCCGATGCAGGGGACACGGGTTCGTGCCCCGGTCCGGGAGGATCCCACATGCCGCGGAGTGGCTGGGCCCGTGAGCCATGGCCACTGAGCCTGCGCGTCCGGAGCCTGTGCTCCGCAACGGGAGAGGCCACAGCAGTGAGAGGCCCGCGTACCGCAAAAAAAATAAAATAAGAGTCCAGAAATCCAGACGCTTTAATGAAATCTCTGAGTCTAGAATAGTGGCTTGGATTTATAAGACGCCAACAGGCTCGCAGAATGCTTGTGTGAGCTTCACTGGGATTGCGGCCAGTGGTTTGCAACCTTCCACGTGATCTCCAGGACACAACATGAGGAAACCACATTTCTCTGGGGAGGCAGAATCGCACAAAGGCCACATAATTCAAAATGTCCATGATTCTAGGCAGCGTAAAGCCCCTTTGTAATTCACCCCGTCCCACTAGCGCTGAAATTATGCCATTCTTAATGAGTTTTTTTAATACTTAGAGAGTTACACAATTTGAAATTTTATGCCTAAAATGAGTCCTTATTAATATAATATGCATAAAAGAGTCTATATTAATATTCCTTATGTGTAATTAAATTGGGTTTTTGAAGGGTTCAAAGTTGCTTTAAAAATTAAAAGGGGGGATGGAAGCTCTCCTCACAGTTTACAGGTTGGTCCTGAACCTTGCTGCCATGTTTTAGTCTAAGTCCATAACCTGTGACGTGTTCTCAAATCACTCAGCAGGGCTGTAAACAGGCAGTCTGCAAGGGCCTGGGGCTGAGCTGGCCTGTTGGCCAGTCCCCACGCCACCTCTTTCTAACTGTGATCTGAGCACCACCTAACCTGTAAAGTGCCTTGTCCTGGGGGGGCAGTGAGGGGAAGCTTCCAAGGTCTCAGCCTGCGGGGCCCCATCCCTGGGGATTGTGTTTCAGCTGATCGAGCGTGAAGAAGAGCCTGCCACCCCAAAGCCCAAAATCGAGCTTCCCGAGCGCTTCCGCATCCGGCCAGTGACCCCAGTGGAGAAATACATCAAGGTTCGCAAAGTCCTTTTAAGTACTTGCTTTCCTAAGTAAGAAATCAACCCCACCGGAGACGGTGTTTCTCCTGTGTTGCTCCTGGTGGGCCCAGCCACCTGCACAGGTAAGAACACAGCGGCGCCCGGCCTGCGGGGAGGCAGGTTTCCAGCCCTTTCCAAGCGCACACATGCAAGACACAGCGGGTTACCGGTCCCTACATGGGCGGGACCTCAGAGGCCAGAGGAAGGAGTTGGGATTTGAGCCCGATTTGCAGTGGGAAGCAGGGCCACGGCGTGTTGAGAATTGCCTTTTTAAGAGATTGCTCTTGTTGCTGAGTGAGGGACCAGGCTGTCCAGAGGGGTGAAGACTTAGATGGTGTTCCCACCTGAGACCCATCAGCTGTGGATGTAGGGTAGATGTCTCTAGAAGTTGCTGAGCTCTGTATGTCCCTGGGTCTCCTCTCATGCATCTGTCACTTTAATCCTGGGTTCTGCTCTCTGCCCAGCTACGGAGAAGGCATTTCTGTGTCCTGATGGGGAGAGCGGATGAAAACTCAGGATGAAGGCGGCCAGGGGTGGGGGTGTTAGGCTCTGCATTTTCTTTTCCTGACACCCTCAGGGTCTGATGGGGTGGCCAGCTCGTTCGTAGTGGGTGCTCAGTGGGTACGATCTGTTAGCCGAATGAATGAATGAATGAATGAATGCATTCCACTGAGATGTTGAGAGGGTTCCCCCCGATTATACAACAATAGAGGCTCAGTGATTTTTCTAGAAATACAGCAAAATATAAATCATACATTAAAACATCTGTATGTACCCTGACCCATGGTTAACATTTTGGGGAGTTCCTTCCAGATGTTTTCTATGCCTCCATATACCACCAATAAATGCTAGCTCTTTTTTTTTTTTTTTTTTTTGCGGTACGTGGGCCTCTCACTGCCGTGGCCTCTCCCGTTGCGGAGCACAGGCTCCGGACGCGCAGGCTCAGCGGCCATGGCTCACGGGCCCAGCCGCTCCGCGGCATGTGGGATCTTCCCGGACCAGGGCACGAACCCGCGTCCCCTGCATCGGCAGGCAGACTCTCAACCACTGCGCCACCAGGGAAGCCCTAGCTCTTATTTTATTACTGTCCTTTAGTTGCTCCCCATACTGAGTGCTTTACATGGTTATCTTATGTCCACAACATCCCTGGAAAGTGGCTATAATGGCCATCAAACCCATTTGGTAGATGAGGAAACTGAAGCTGACAAAGGCTGAATAACTTTCCCAAGGTCAGGTGGGTCTGATTCCAGAGCCATACTCTTAAATGTTATTTTTTGACTGCTCCTTCAATAAACACACACACATACACACACATGCATATATATATATATATATATATATATATATATATATATATATATATATATATATTTAAAAATCAAACTCCACGGGCTGCTTTGTAATCTTTTTTCACTTAACAATATGCCCTATATATCTTTCCATGCAGTTAATTACAGCACTCCAAATCATATTACGTTACTGACTGCATTTTTCTCCATTGTACGGGTCGACCATGATTTGTATACCCTTCCCCGATCTCTGGACGTCTAGGTTGTACCCAGTTTGCAAGGAGCAGCCTTGTAGACACAGTGTTTTGCTCCCGGTCCGTAAGTTTATTGGGAGACGTGCCCAGAAATGCAGTGGTTGTTCAAATGAACCACACACGTGGGGAACCCGCTCTGCCCGCACAAACTCCAACTGGAACCCTTGGGCTGGCCAGCGACCGTGCAAGCGGGGCAGGTAGAGGCTCTGCTATTTCTCCACTGCTGGGTTTTAATTCTGCCACCTCCCTACCCCCGCCTCCACTCCGAGGTCCCCGAGGGACCCTGCTGTCTCTCCTGGCCACGAGCGGTCCCCGTAAGTGCCTTTCTCCTGGGGAAGCTGGGCCCCTCCTTCCGCCATCCTGACAAATGGCCCCTGTGCCTGTTCAGGCTGGGTGGCGGCTGTCACCAGAATCATCATCTTTTCAAAGGAGGTGCTCCCACCTAGAGAGCAGAACAGCATCCCCTTCTGGGGGGGAGAAGAGAGGAACTGTCCTGGGACCAGAACAAAACGGAACATGATTTCTCCCTGTGTGAGCCTCTGCTCAGGAGAAGGCCAGGTGTGGAAGCCACACCCCTGTCAGAGCCTGGGGGGTGGACGGGGGAAGGAGTGGAGGGTCAGTCTCACGATCCAGCAGAGAAAGGTACTTTGCTTGTTTCCCTCTGAGCTTCCTTCCTTGCCGAAGAAATGGCTCCCGTCTTCCTCCTTCCCATCCCCTCTTCAGGTGGATAGACCCCTTAAAAATACATTTATGGGGCTTCCCTGGTGGCGCGGTGGTTGGGGGTCCGCCTGCCGATGCAGGGGACACGGGTTCGTGCCCTGGTCCGGGAAGATCCCACATGCCATGGAGCGGCTGGGCCCGTGAGCCATGGCCGCTGAGCCTGCGCGTCCGGAGCCTGTGCTCCGCAGCGGGAGAGGCCACAGCAGTGAGAGGCCCGCGTACCGCAAAAAAAAAAAAAATACATTTATGGTTTAACAGGCATCCTATACCCCAAAGGGCAATGCCGTGAAAAGCCTCCTTCCATCCCCCGAGTCCTGAGAGCTGTTGCCCCCCGTCTCTGCACCCTTCCCCTGATGCAATATGTCTATCCAAGTGGATGTGGAGGGTTCTAGCCCTTTTTCCTTCGTACACAAATTATACCATATTTTACATCTTTTATGCATCTTTTTTTCTCTTAGCAGTTTGTCTTCAGAGTCGTTCCATCTGAGAATATAGAGAGCGACCTCATTCTTTTAAACTGCTGCGTAGTTTTCCACGGTGTGGAGGGGCTGTGGCTGAACGGGTCCCCGTGGATGGACACGTAGGCTGTGTCCAGGCATTGGCTATGACAAACAGGGCCTTGGTATGTGCGTGTGCAGGTATTAGGATGTCTTAGGATAAATGCCTAGGGATGGACTGTCAGGTCAAAGAGCGTTTGCATTTTCATTTTTCGTAGATGACGGTAAGATTGCCCTTCACAGAGAATTAACAACAGATTCTCCCATAAGCTCGTTCACGGTGGTGTTTTCATCTCTTCATCTGGTGGGTGAAGTGTGGCATCCCAGGGTGGGTTCTGACTGCATTTCTCTTACCAGTTGGAGATAGACTTGAAGGCTGGTCCCGTGTGTTCCCGAGGTCCCAGCATCGTGGAGAACTGGCTCGCTGGAGGAAATTCTGGCCTCGTTGGCGTATGTTCATGGCCCTCCCTGCATGGGGGCTCTCAAGAGATTCATTTTAATACCTCAGCAAGAATATATGTTAAGGGGCTTCATCCACCAGGACCATCCCCTCCGGCCACCGCCTCACTCAAAGATCCTCTGAGCCAAGCGTGAACTCGTAACCCCAAGCATACTAAACCTCTTCCTCTCGGTTCTTCTGCTGGAACAAATATTCCTCACTGCTGGCTTGGTTCAAATCCCCCCGTAAGAGCAGAACAGAAGATTATTCCAAATGGAAGGGAGAAACCTGCATAAACATTTAGCCTCATTTTCCAAAAATTTTCCAAATTTCAAGGAATTGACAAACAAAATTGTGGGGTTTTTTTCATTTCAGATAGAATCCCATTTCCCTTCTGGTTTTTAATTAAATTCAATTGTTTTTCATTCCTGTGGCATCTATGGTTTGGGTGTGTGTGTGCGTGTACACACACGTATCGTAAAACCTTCTAATCAAACCTATAACCGCCAGGATACCATCTGACAATGTTGCCACGTATTTTATAAAGGGCACTGTGAACTGTAGTATTTATTTCTGCACCTTACTTTTTTCTCTTTTTCGCTCTTCTACCAAATAAAAATTATTTCCTTGGGTCGTGAATTAAATGTGTTAAGCATTACGAGATAAAGAGACATGTTTGGTGATCGTTACTTTCAGGGAAAATGTGATCTCCGAGGCCAGCTGATCGGAGCGCGCTTACGTTCAGCGCACCTTACTTAGGGACCCTGGCTCTTCTTTCTGTCTTTTCTTTCTAATTTTTTCTTCCAGTTTTATTAAGCTATAATTGACATACAGTACTAAGTAAGTATAAGTTGTGCAGCATCATGAGTTGACTTACGTACACCATGAGACGATTATCGCAATAAGTTTAGCGAATGTCCATCTTCTCATATAGATACCAAATTTAAGAAATAGAAACAAAATTATTTTCTCCTTGTGATGAGAATTCTTAACATTCACTCTCTTAACAGCTTCCATATATAACGTAGAGCAGTGCTCCTAATATTTATCCTGTTGTACGTTACATCCCTGGCACTTGTTTGTCTTATAACTGGAAGTCTGTTCCTTTTGACCACCTTCATCCAATTCCCCCTCCCCCACCCCCACCTCTGGTAACCGCAAATCTGACCTCTTTTTCTACGAGTTTCTTTGTTTTTGAAGTCCAATTGACCCACAACACTATGTTCGTCCTTATTATACAACACAGTGATTCAATATTTCTAAACATTTCAAAATGATCACCGTAAGTCTCGTTACGATCTGTCACCATACAAAGATATTGCATAATTACTGACTATGTTCCCCACACTGTACATTTCATCCCTGTGACTCATTTATTTTGCATCTGCAAGTTTGTCCCTTTTACTCTCCCTCACCCATTCCTCTCCTCCTCCACCACCCCTTTGGCAACCATCTGTTTGTTCTCTGTTTCTATGACTCTGTTTCTGTTTATTTTTGTCCATTTGTTTTGTTTTTTTAGACTCCACATGTAAGTAAAATCATGCAGTATTTGTCTTTCTCTGTCTGACTTATTTCACTTTTAAGTGCCCATCTATGTTGTCACAAATGGGAAGATTTCATTAATTTTTATGGCTGAATAATATTCCATTGTGTATATAGACCACATCTTTATCCAGTCATCTGTTGATGGGCACTTCGGTTGCTTCCTTATCTTGGCTATTGTAAATACTGGTTCAATGAACATAGAGCTGCATGTATCTTTTCAAATTAGTGTTTTCATTTACTTTAGGTAAGTACCCAGGGGTGGAATTCCTGGATAGTATGATAGTTCTATTTTTAATTTTTTGACAAACCTCCATACTGTTCTCCATAGTGGCTGCACCAATTTCCATTCCCACCAACAGCGCAGGAGGGTTCCCTCGTCTCCACATCCTTGCCAGCACTTGTCATTTGTTGTCTTTTTGATGATGGTGACTCTGACAGGTGTGATGATTAGTGACAGTGAGCATCTTTTAATGTGACTGTTAACTACTTGTACATCTTCTTTGGAAAAATGTTTATTCAGGTCCTCTGCCCATTTTTTAATCAGGTTGTTTGTTTTTTTGATGCCGGGTTGTATGAGTTCTTTGCATATCTTGGATATTAACCCTTTATCACATACGTTTGCAAATATCTTCCCCCATTCGGTAGGTGGCCTTTTTGTTCTGTTGACAGTTTCCTTCTCTGTGCAGAAGGTGCCTTTGAGTTTGACGTAGTCCCATTTGTTTATTTTTCCCTTGCCTGAGGAGACATATCCAAACAAATATTGCTAAGACCAATGTCAAAGAGTGTGCTGCCTATGTTTTCTTCTAGAAGTTTTATGGTGTCAGGTCTTACCTTTAAGTCTTTAATCCATTTGAGTTTAGTTTTGTGCATGGTGTGAGAAGTAGACCAGTTCGCTTCTTTTGCACGTTGCTGTCCCGTTTTCCCAGCACCATTTATCAAGGAGGCTGCCTTTTCCCCACTGTATATTCTGCCTCCTTTGTCATGGATTAAGTACCCATAGAAGTGCGGGTCCATTTCTGGGCTCTCCGTTCTGTTCCATTGACCCATGTGTCTATTTGGGGGCCAGTACCGTGGTTCTTTCTGTCTTTTCCACACCAGGCGTACCGATCCTGATGCCTCCGTGGACACGCCTCATGTTGCTGTGGCCCAAGGCGACTCAACCCCCTGCCTTTCTATTCCAGGTGCTCCCATCCCCCCCAGTCCCAAAGACGACCCAGGGCTTCATCGGCTGGAGATCCGGGGTTCCGGGCCTGAACAAGTGTCTGGAGTACGATCATGAGATCAGAAGCTGCAAAGGGGCGTATGCCAAGGAGCTAAACTGGCCGAAGCAAGGTGTCCACTGAGTCCAGACAGAGACCCCGGCCCCTGGGGCAAGGAAGGGTGGACCGCCAGATGCCGGTGCCCATGCCCAGGAAAGGAAGAGCTCCCCGGCCTCCCCACCAAGGACAGGGTTCCCCTCCACATCTGCTCATGGGATATTGTTGCAAAGAACACAAAACAGCCCTTAGACGTTTTCAATTCATCAATGCCTCCCTTCCGGAACATTCTTGTAGCATATTCATTCTTGGCTAATGCAATGAATAAAGCAAACTAGACCCTCTGATTTTTTTTAATACCATGGGAATTTCTAGGTATAGCTTTTAAAAACACGATGTGATTCCATTTTTAAATATTTGTCTAAACCCTTTAATGTCACCTTCAATCCCCCTTCTCAGCATCCTTGTTGTAATGAGGTTGTTGGCCAGGTGTTTCTGTACCCAAATCCCCCTGGGCCTGCTTTTCAGGAGGAATAAAGCGCTTTGAGCGTCCCTCGACACTCCTTCCCCAGGATATCTGCAATACGTCAACAGCTTTAAAGCAAAGACGGGCACAAGATGCGCCGTTGAGTGTGGATTTCCTGGAGAGGATGGGTTTCCCAAGCGCTCCGTAGAAAACCTTCTCCGATTACCTGGTCCACCCCGCCCCCGACCCCCATCACCACGCAGACAGCAGCCGAGCTGCTGCCGAGATGACCAACGAGGCCATCGTCCGTTCCCCCGGGGACGTTTGACATTAACCCCTTGGTCAACATTTGATTTCCGGTCCCTGCCTGTCCCTGAGGCTTTGCTTCACCTCCTACAGATGGGGCTGGGGGTGGAGAGTGCGCTGTCCAGTTGGTGAAAGAGGGCAGCAAGGAGGAGCCAGCAGGTCCTGAGGCCCCGCCCACCAGACCCCAGGGAGTAGGCAAGCAGAGAGTTTGTAGGTGGCCTGTGAAGGCGGGTCGGTGTTTCGATTCTGAGCAGCAGAGGGTGGTGCTTCCTTCACACCTGGGGTGGGCAGAGGTGGGGGGCCGCCATGTCAGTCACCTGCCGTCCGCGGAGTCACGTTCCTTCCTCCCTCTGGTTGGTCCAGTGTCACTGTTCACGGGATGGGCTCCTCCCTGGGTTTGCTTGAGTGAGGGGGCTGGAGGCGCTTGTATCTCATGGAATCCACCTACAAGCCCCACCCATCCACACCTTTCCTGCTCACCTTCCTGTCCAGGTGTGGGTGGGAGCGCTTTACCAATGCAAGAACCCCTCATCTAGACCCTTTCCCCGAGCCTGGACACTGGCCTCCTCTAGCACACTTCTACAGGGGCTCCATGACTTTGGGGGCACCAAATGCTGGGGGACAGAATTCCTACTGAGTCTCAGCCATCCCCTGCAAGCTCTGGGCTCAGTGTCCAAATGCCAGAGGGCCCTGGCTGAAGAGCTCCTCTTGTTCAGGGATGTGGTTCTCTACAAAGCCTGCAGGCTGTGCTTTGAGTGACTGGGCTTCTCACGGGGGAGGGGGGGGGGTGCTGACTGCCGACAGCTCCAGAGCGAGCCAGTCGGGCACTGAGAACACAGCCACAGGGCAAAGCCTCCTCCCAGATACCTCGTTGGTTCTCTGCCCCACACGGCCCTCCTCCAGCCCAGAGCTGGAAACTCAGGTTCTCACGGGCGCCCAGCCTGGAAGAGCAAGAACATGAGAGAAACAGCCCTTCAAGAAGCCTCGTCATTCCCTCTGAGTGCGGTGCCCACACGCATCGCCTGCCACGTGGGTCACGTGGGCCACGGCCACCAGGAAATCCCACTGTCATCATGCTCACACCCCACCTGCCACCCACAGACCACACATTTAAAGGAGAAATGTCGTAGCTCTTTAGGTCCTGAGAAAAAATAGGACAAAGTATCATGGGCTAAACTGTGTCCCCCCCTAAAAAGATCTGTCAAAGTCCTAACGTCCAGCACCTGTGAATGTGGTCTGATTTACAAATAGGGTGATTGCAGAGGGAATGAGTTAAGATGAGCTCATACTGGAGTGGGGGTGTGGGGTTAATCCAATGTGACTGGTGTCCTTGCAAGAAGAGAAGAGACACGGGGAGGAGACGGCCACGTGAAGACACAGGGGAGAAGCCACGTGACCACAGAGGCAGAAATTGGAGTGATGTATCTACAAGCCAAGGGATGCCAAGAACTGCCGGAAAACCACCAGGAGCCAGGAAGAGGCAAGGAAGGATTCTACCCTACAGGTTGCAGAGGGAGCACGGCCCTGCCGACACCTCGATCTCAGACTGCCACCCCCAGAACTGTGAGAGAACCAGCTTCTGTTACTTAAGCTGCCCGGTCTGTGGTCCTTGGTTATGGCGCCGCAGGAGAAGAGCAGAGGATTGAATACATTCTGCTGCCTCCCTCTCCCCCCGCTCAGAAAATACCCTCCTCTGAGCACGTGTCCTTCATTGGTCTTGACTCAGGCTGTGCCTGCATGAGACAAGCTCACGTGGCTCCTTCAACTCCAAAGATGTTTCCAATCACCCAGATGTTTAGCCTGATATAGACTAAACAACAGGATGCTGGCCAGACTCGTCCCACTTAAATCCTAATGTTTTGGCATCTCGGTCATCGCTGCAGGCGAGGCATCTACCCTTGAAGGAACCCACGTCCCTTGTTGGGATCAGATGCCGCCCCTGTGGTGGAGCAGAGCAGCCAGAATCTTCTGTCTTCAAGCTTTGCCTCGACCCCGCCAGGGTTGAATTTCTGTCTGCTAGGCATGAGGCAGCACACACCTTGGCCTGGGACGCAATTGCAACGTCAGGTGCTGATTTTTGTTCTAATTCTGATCATAAAATGAATCTGTGAATCATCTTCCACAACAGTGTGGCAACACAAAAGTCTAGCAAGAAAGATGGGCTCCCTTGACGGTCTGGACCCCAAGCCTGGACAGGAGTTCAGCATGCCCAGTTTGACTCTCCTGAAACTTGCTGGTGGGTTGACTTTAATTCTGATTTTAACTGGCTGGTCTGTGTTGATCAGCAGCCTGGATGTAGGTCAGTGCTGTCACGGGAAATGACCCAGAGCAGCAGAGCAGGCCACACTGCAGTACCAACAGCTGAAACTTCAGAAAGGCTAGAAGTCCGGGTTGTAAAGGTGTTCAGGGCTGTCCCGGCCCTGGTACCCACCGCAGACCAGTGGAGGAAATGGGTACATCCGTACTTAGATCAACTTCACTTCAGGTCCTTGGGAGAATACAAATTCAAGAGACCCAGATCAACCCTGTGCACTGTTGGTGGGAATGTAAGTTGATGCAACCTGTATAGAAAACAGTAATGGAGGTTCCTCCAAAAGTTTGAAATAGAACTATCATAGGATCCAGCAGTTCCACGTCTGGATATTTATCTGAAGGAAATGAAATCTCTGTCTCGAAGAGATATCTGCACCCCCATGTTCATTGTAGCATTTCGTACAGTATCCAAGAGATGGAAACCACCTAAGTGCCCATTGATGGATGAGTGGATAAAGAAAATGTGGTATATTTGTATACAGTTAAATATCATTCAGCCATAAAAAGGAAGGAAGTCCTGCCGGCGCAGTGACACGGATAGAGAGTGAGGACGTGATGCTAAGTGAAATGAGTCAGAGAGAGAAAGACAAATACTATGATTTCACTTATATGTGGAATCTAAAAAAAAAAAATCTCATAGAAACAGAACAAATCGACGGTTGTCAGAGGTGTGGGTGGGGAAAATGGGTAAAGGGATTCAAAAGGTACAAACTTCCAGTGATAAGATAAATGAATTCTGGGGATGTAATGTACAGCATGGTGACTATAAAGTCAAAGATTTCTTTAAAAAGAGAGAGAGAGGGAGTCAGATCAAAGTCTGAAGACACACAAATCCTTTAGACAGTGAGAACACAAATACAGTTAAACTTCTAGGAAACTATCTAATGCTTTTTGCCACCCCTTAATTTAGATGACACTTACTCCAAGTTTATGCTCATGTGTTTAATGCCCCATAAAACTACTTCTACTTAAAACATTGAAGCATAGATTCTTTTTTACCCTTTTGCTCTGGTCAACACACAGATGGTTTTATAAACTAACCAGCATCTCAGAAACCTCAGTTGGTGGGATTTTTTTCTGCCTCTGATAATTTATTCACTAACCATGTATGTGTTTTATTTAAAAAAATTAAAATGAGACAGCATTTCTGCAGGTCTCCAATTACACTGCCAGGAGCCTCCCCATCACACCAATCCCCCTGGACTCAGATGACCTAAGTTATTTGGGCTGCACTTGTGGGCTCATAATAGAGCACAAATGTCCCGTCAAAGGTCACCGCTGAGAATGGGAGTGGACGGCACTGGAGGATTCCATCACCCTGGACCGTCTCAAACTTGACATTTAATCTATGGAAATCAACCTCTTTGTGGGTGTCCAAATGGGCTCATAAATGTCACCACACACTGTAAAATGCCACAACATTTCCAAGGTCGAGACGAGGCTGGTGAACCTGGGTTCACGATGCTGAAATACATCACAGCAATGAACGTCCAAACGGGCCTCGGTCTAAATGAGTGACCTCGGAAATGAAGCAAAACGTAATCCGGGGCTTCCCTGGTGGCGCAGTGGTTGAGAGTCCGCCTGCCGATGCAGGGGACGTGGGTTCGTGCCCCGGTCCGGGAAGATCCCACATGCCGCGGAGCGGCTGGGCCCGTGAGCCATGGCCGCTGAGCCTGCGCGTCCGGAGCACAGCTCAGTCTAAGGCAAAGTAGAAACTCCGGTGCTTGAATTTCAAGCAAATGACACGACCGAATGCAATAAAACTAGCGGAGAACACAACTCTTGCTCTTACATGTTCAAACACACCCAGGTACCCACCCAGTGGACCCTGGACTGAGGGAACCCCCTGTCCAACATCTCAGGAGGCCTAAATCCAACAGCACACAAGGAACTGACTCCTGCTGGTGGTCATGTGAACAAGCCCGGAAGCCGGTCCTTCCCAGCAGAGCCTTGCGATGGTCCCAGCCTGGGAGAGACCCCGACCCAGAGGACCCAGCTAGGCTGCACCTGGGCTCCTGACCCACAGAAGCTGGGAGATCACAAGTGCTGTTTTAAGCCACTAAGTTTGGGGTTAATTTGTTATGCAGAAGCAGATAACAAATACAGGCTATAATAGCAGATAAATAGCAAACCCACCCGACCACCCCATTTTCAGGAGAGCCTAGAGGATTTCCCAGAGGCTCCGCAGAGCGCCGGGACTCGGGGCCATTCCCTCTAGGCACACTGACATCGCCAGTGTGCCGGAAGGAGCAGAGCCCTTTTGCAAGGAAATACCGTGAACTATCCTTCCGGAAGCTCTTCCTTAAAATCGCAGAAGCTGGATCAACATTCCAGGTGACGCTTGTCATTTTAAGTTTTGGGGGCAAAGCCAGAAAAACAATTCACAATCCCTCTAGCTCCAACGACGATGTAAAAACAGTCCTCACGGGTCCACCAAGCGCCAGGTAGAGCTGCCCTTGCATCAGGGGGCTGGCTGAGGAGCCTGGCTCAGGAGTCAGCTGACCTGCACTCCAAGCCGGCCACTCCCCTTTCAGACCCTGTGACCTTGGGCAGGTGGGTGGACCACTCAGACCCCTGCCCTCTCAGCTGCGAGATGAGGGCACGGATTCAGTCTCACGGTGGCGGCGGGGGGCGGGGGGGGGCGGTGAGTACGGATTAACGGGGATTAGGGTGGAAAGGGGTTGGCAGAGGAGAGAGAGGAGGAAAACGTTTGTTCCATCCCTGGCGGCAAAAGTATAGACGTTTCAGAAACAGGGTGAAGATAAAGTATTTAAGACGTCTGGCCTGGCCAAGGGACTCGGCCAAGGGAGCTTGCTGCTACTTTTATGGCTGTGGTTGGTAATGAAAACAATTCTACTTCCATAAAGTGAGACCGTCCTCAGGCTTTTCAATTAAGTGTACGGCATTTACTCAGCACCTACCGCGTTTCAGAGCCGCCGTTGCCAGGGCTCTAGAGAAAGCTGGGCGCTCCTTCAAAAACCCACAAATCAATTAAACTCTCCCCCATCCCCCCATGGGGGGAAAAAATCTTTAATATCTTTCTGGAGCCATTCGTTCAAACTTTAAAAATGGAGCCCACGGGATTTCCCTGGTGGTCCAGTGGTTAAGAATCTGCCTTCCAATGCAGGGGACGTGGGTTCGATCCCTGGTCAGGGAACTAAGATCCCACATGCTGTGGGGCAACTAAGCTCCCGCGCCACAACTACTGAGCCCGCGTGCTCTGGAGCCTGCGTGCCACAACTAGAGAAGCCTGCATGCCACAACAAAGGGCCCACACACCACAACGAAAGATCCCAGATGCTGCAACGAAGATCCTGCGTGCTGCAACTAAGACCTGATGCAGCCAAATAAAATAAATAAATGAAAATAACTAAAAAAATAATAATAATAAAATAAAAAAATTCAAAAAAAAAAATAGAGCCCAGAAGAACTGTGGATTTTACACTCGTTGCACGTAATTGCAGTACTCGCAGGCTCCCCGACTGGGTTTTTGTTTCAGGACACAATCGTGGGGTTAACAGGCTGTGCTCTGCCTACTCTGGGGCATGACTCTGATTAGAGCAAATCCAGACCATGACTTCTGGCGAAGCCACAGCTTTTGGAACCCCAGGCATCAGAAGAGAGCAGCTTGCTTGTTCCCCAGAGGAATCAGGCACGAGTGTAAGTAAGCAACTGTTGTCTGTGTGTGTGTGTGGTTGTGATTGATTGATTTGCTGTACAGGAAGCTCTCTTTTAATTAGGAAATAAATCTTGCTTCTCGATGTCTGACTGTAACATTCCCACGGGGATACACGTAGAATGTTGATCTGGGCTCAACACAGGCTGCACGGCGGGCACAGAGGTGTGGATTGAACCAGCCCCGGAGCCAGAGGCTGCAGAAGGGGTGCGTGGCCAGGGCTGAGCCAGGCTAGTGCCCCTTATAGGAAAAGAGAGGCTGGACAGCCACTGGGGTGGGGGGAGTGGATAAAATAAGGGCTTACATTTATTGCATTTATTGGATCTCTACTAAGCACCAGTGGACCCCACTTTTCGATGTCTGACTGCTGACACCTTTGAAGCCTCACCCCTCCCTCTCTCCCTCTGCCCATACCTGGGCACGCTTTTCACTATGCAACTCCAACTCACCTTCCACCTTCTGCCAGCGGCCCAGCCTAAGAGCGACCTTCTCTGCCCCATCGCAGCCTCCACGCTATCAGGGCAACACACACCGCTCGCGACAGCTCATCCCCCAGCAAGTCCGCCTTTATGTGTGTAATATTTTTACTAATATTTTACTCCTCTAAGAGCCCGACATTCCTGGCAGGCCAGGAATCACGTCCAGCTTTCCTCACCGTTACACACACAGTATCTAGAACAATACACAGTGCGTAATAGGTGCTGCATACTTGCTGAAAGAAGAAAGACGCTGCTTGAGGCGGAGTCATAGCTGCTCAGCCCTTGAAACGTTCACAGCTGAATATGATCTTCACAGGATAAAACTCTAATCAAATTACAGGCACCTCAAAGGTCCAAATATAAAGACTTCCGAAAAACATGTGTGAAAGTTAGATGTTGAAACTCCTAGCAGTCGCTTTACATGCCATTAGGAAAGTTCTCCTTGTTAGAGAGTGAAAACATTTTTACAAAATCCCTAATTACCCTTTGTCTTTTAGAGGTGCTTTCAGTGCCGTATTTCAAATTCGACACCAGCTCTCTTGTTTTGTTTTGTTCAAGACTAAATAGAAAGGCTTCAGATTTGCCTCCTGTGACACGAGCCCGCACTTGGACCAGGGACGTGCCACGGTGTCTGAGACACCTGTGATGGTTAATTTTGCACGTTAACTTGACTAAGCCATAGACGTGCCCAGATTAAACATGATTTCAGAGTGTGTCTGTGCGGGTGTTTCAGGATGAGATGAGCATTTGTATCGGTGGACTTGGTAAAGCAGCTTGCCCTCCCCAGTGTGGGTGGGCATCCTCCAACCCATCCAAGGGCCCGAATAGAACAAAAGGTGGAGGAATGAGGAATTTGCGCCTTTTCCTTCCAGCCTTGCTGCTTAACCTGGGACGTCTTGCCTCACGGTCTCCTGCCCTTGGACTGGGATTTACACCATCTGCTAAACTCAAACTGGAGCTTCATCACCAGCTCTCCTGGGTCTTCAGCTTGCAGATGGCAGATATAGGACTTCTCAGCCCCCATGATTGTGTGAGCCAATTCTTCATAATAAATCGATAGCTGATAGATAGATAGATCTTCTATTAGTTCTATTTCTCTGGAAACACAGCTAACTAATACAATACCCATCTTGGTTGCAATGGCATTAATGTGGGAGACCTCTACTTCTCATCCTTGGTTTCAGCAAGTTCCTGTTTCCCCACTCATTTTTATAAAACAATTATACTGATATATAGGACCACATTCAAACACTTGCACCAAAGAAAGCCAAGGGAGCTACCAATATGGTGCCGGGGCCCATCCTGATCGCAGGGGTGCAGGCGGTACCTCCACAGGACAGCTCAAGTTCACCTGCTGGCTGATGTGGCAAGGGTTACCCTCCAACACACAAGGAAAGGCACCAAGTGTAAGAAAAAGCATATACCATCGTAATTTCTTTGAAAATCGACTCTCTTGCGCTATCCTTTGTTTTCCCAGTTTCAACAGAGACATGGGTGTAGAGACACAGTTAAAGTTCCTCTTCACTGCACAGAACACAGCATTCTGAGAAAAATGATGACTAGCAACTGGCCTAAGGATCAAGGACCCTCTGAGGAGGGGCCACAAGCGGCAGAGCCCAGGTCCTGTGTAAGGAGCTGTTGCCCCTCTGCACAGGCGGAGCCTCGCCCTGGGGAGCTCGGGGCCAGGAAAGCCAGACCTTCTAATCAGTCAAAGGAGTCTGAACAATCCGAATTTTATAATGTAAAGTTTCCCAAATTTTTACACTTAAAATTTTTTTTTGATTTTTCTAATGTTTAAATCACTGTTGAATACTAGGCAAGTTAAACCAAATATGCCAGCAGTTTACAATTTCTAAAATTAACTCCTACTTCCAACTGCTTTTCTGACATCTCCATTTGGATGTCTAAAAGGCATCTAACTTGACATTCAGAAATTAAATTCTTGATTCCAGCTGTCGCCTCCCCGCCCCCCCTCCATAAACCTCCACCCCGCCCCAGTGTTCCCATGAGACTCAGTGACCAGGGTATTCCCTGCCGCCCCCAACCCAACAATCCTTCAGCATACGGGTCAGTGTAACTCTCTACTTCACCTCCGCCACCACCAGCATCTCTGTAAAAGAACAGGCCTGGAACACCATGATGTGCGCCTTTTGTGGCAGTGACAGTGAAGGTAGACAGCGTGGTCCATGACAAATGTTATTGTGGTCCATGCACACTGGCCTGGAAATGCTTCATCCTGGGGGGGGGCGAGGTGGGGGGGGAACACATGTCTTCTTTTCACATCTCATTGCCCAAAGCACGTCACCCAATCGTGCTGAGTTTCAAGGGGCAAGGAGTCTTCATTATCGTTAATCATGTCTACTGCAGGGACTATAGCACCTCTACCCCTGCGAAGTTTTTATTTTTACAAGTCGAGAGCATTTAAAATATGTATAAACAGTGCCACTCTCTATTAAATGAGGGGTGCCCACATCTGGCCTGCCACCTCTTTTATTAATAAAGTTTTATTGGCACAAAGCTCCCTCATTCGTTTGCACATTGATGAAACGGCTTTCCACACGGCAGAGCGGAGTCATTGCCACGGAGACGGTATGTCCTACAAAGCTGAAATATTTGCTATCCATCCTTTTACAGAAAAGGTTTGCCTACCCCGGACTACACCATTTAGTATCACAATTATCTCATAAAAGAACAATTTAACACTGAGAAAGAGAAGACGTCATCTCAGGATAGGGGCCCATCCTTAAATCAGATGTTGACGGAAAAGCCTTGATGGCTTCATTTTCTTCGTTTATGTACAAAGAGAGGAAACCTCATCAGAGGACTGGGGCTTTGGAAAACCAAAAGGCAATTTGTATCCTCTCCCCAAGAGGAGCTGTGAGATCCTGGAGGGATAGTAGGTAACTGAAAATGGGCACACAGTCTTCTTGTTTTCTGGAGATAACTCATCAATAAAAGCTGCTTCCTCTGCTTTAAAGAAAAAATGACATAAAAAGGAAGGAAGTACTGAGACACGTTACAACATGGAAGAACTTCAGAAACGTGATGCTGACTGAAAGAAGCCAGACACAGAAGGTCACCTATTGTATGGTCCCATTTTTCTGAAATGCCCAGATCAGGCAACTCCATAGACACAGAAGATTTGTGGCTACTGGGGGCTGGAGGAAGGGGGTCTGGGGACTGCCTGCTAACGGGCACGGGGCTTCCTTTTGGGGCAACGAAGACGTTTTGGAACCAGATAGAGGTGATGGTTGCACGACATTATGAATATACAAAACAACAATGAACTATACATTGTAGATGGTGCTTTTTGTGCAATGTGAATTTCAGCTCAATTTTTTTGAACGACCGGAAGTTTATTAAGTTGTCGATTCTGGGTAATGTGCATGAAATTATTCTTTTATATGTGCTTTCTACATCTGACATGTACATGGAAACATATATTACCCGCTGCAGAGGGCAAGTCAAGTACGATCCGTCCTTGAGCTGTCAGTTTGCCACGTCAGATCTCAACCATCCATGGTGGCCATCTGGTCATTACCTCTGTCAGCCATCACTACCCACGGACCTGATTAGCGGAATCTTTCCCGGCCTCAGGAAGACTGTTCTGCTGGGGTCAGAGATAAAAATAAACCCGCAGGATGCTGGGCCAAAGAGGCCAGACACAAAAGAGAACATGCTGTATGATTCCATTTACGAAAAGTGCAAAGGCAGACAAACCGGATGGATGCTGAGAGAAGTCGGGATGGTGGGATCTTTTGGGGGCAGGGACGGAGTGGGGAGGTCGCATTCTAGGTCTCAGCCTGGATGCTGGTGACACAGGCATGTTCCATCGGTGAAAACGCACCCAGGTGAACGTTTATGATGTGTGCGTGTTCCTGTATTATGCTAGACTTCAGTATTAAAAAGTTTAAAAGTAAATAATAAATGCAAAATTCCATTGGATACATTTAATTTCCTGCCAAACCTTTGAAACACTGGCTCAGAGCTTGGCTTCAGGTGGCAAACCTCCAGACGGGCGAGTTTGTGGCTCCAGCCCTCCATATCCTGGGATGTGGGGTTCAGGTGCCATTTGAGAAAATCAACGCACAGGAGGTGGATCACGGTTGCTTATTACAACTTCTTTCTTGTGCAAACAGAACTGCCTAATCCCGGCTCAGGGTCCCCGCTGGAGACCAAGAGGGGAAGACCTGCAATTTCTAACTTCAGTCCCACCCAGCACAGGGAGCAGAGGGTCCAAAGCTGCTCTTGTGGACACTGAGACATGGGAAAGGAAACGGAGGACTGGAACGTTACCCACCCAGAGCAAACTGTTCTCAGGCTTAGAGTCAGGAAAACAGACGTGGAATCGCGGAGGGCAAGCACTCCTCTAATGCCTTTCAGCAAGAATCCGAATACGTTGGTCTGTTATCAAGCCCTTGGAGAAGCTGCTGGTGCCCACCTCCCCGCCGTGGGCTTGCTGACACCTAGGAGAGAGCCCAGGAAAGGCCTGTGCCCCCCAGAATGGCCTTTCAGAGCCCCCCTCAACCCCAGGCCAAGCCCAGCCAGGCCCTGCATACCTGGCCCGTTGAACAGGTCTTGCAGTTTCAGCCTGGACCCTGTCAACAACCATGGCCAACAGTGGGCCGGGGATCACAGGAGCTAATCCTGTCCCTTCCCCTTAATACAGATGAGGTCAAGTCCCCACAGTGGGCACAGAGCCCAGCAGAGCCCACAGGTCCAGCGCCTGCCCCAGGGTGGGGGGCTGGGGAGGAGAGGAGGAGAGAGAGACAAAGAGACAGAGACTAAAAGAGACAGGGAGAGGGAGAGAGCAAGAGACAGAAGCAGATAAAAGATGCAGCGGGGAGGGGGGCGGGGGGTAGGGAGACGTACAAAGAACAGGAGGAGAGAGAGAAATGGAGAAGCAGAGGAGGGAAAAGGGAGGGAGGGGAGGGGAGGGCTTGCAGAGAGAGCACGTCTGTTTTCTTTTCTTCCCTTTTCTTTATTTTTCTTTCTCTGAAATTCCAGCGGGAGGGAAGTCTGCATTCCCAGGAAAGGGACCGCTCCCCAGAAGCCGCCAGCGTGCACTGGGCAACCAGCCCAGGAACGAGATGGCACGGGTTCGAATCCCAGCTCGGCCCCCTGGTGGCACAGTCCCTGGGGACGAGCTGCCTTCTGGGTGACCGTCCACCTGTGAGCTCCCGGGGAGCTGGGCGAGGGTGGCCGGCTGCGTCTGTGCTGAGCGCCACCCAAGCCCGTTCTTCTAACACCAGCCTCCCATCCCAGGGACAGTCCCTGGTGACACCCATTGTCCAGTTCAGCATTTGTCCCAGACGGAAGCATCCCGGTCTGGTCACTTACTCTGTCGCCCTTGGTCACCAGCTGGGGCCAGCCTGGGTCCAAGCCCCACCTCCACCCCTTACTCCGTGTGACATGGACACCCCGACATGTGAGATCAGGGATCAGGGATTCCGGCCAGAGGCTGCGCTGAGGGTCAACGCTGACAAGGCAGGAAAAGCCCAGCCGTCTCGGTGCTGCGGCCGCGGGTGCACTTACCTGCCCCGAGCGTCACAGGCCTCGTACCTGATGGGTCACCTCAGGAACCTGTCTTGACCGGGGTCCCCCAAAAGCAGAGCCCTTGAGGAGCACTTGGGAGCAGGGGTCTCAGGACGTGCAAGCAAGGAAGGGGCTCAGGAAGCGAGAACAGCAAGGGGTGGGGGGGGGGGCGTGTTGATGGGAGGACCCTGGGCTTGATCCCCCTGGGGACCCGCTAAGGAGCTGCGAGGTCCAGGACTCTGGGCGCCTAACCAGCAGTCCCCCCCCAACCCCGCTGAGGGAGGCCCAACTCCCCGCACTGCCAGCTGGGGCAGCTTGACGCTAAATGGGCTCCCCCAGGGGCCTCCAAGTCTTCAGGCCGAAGACCAAAGAAGCCCAGCTGAGATGGAAACTCCAGCTGGAAGCGTGGGAACTCAGGTGAGCAGGCGGCTATGAGGGGGGGCAGCACCTCTGCACCCCCCTGGGTATAGAGAGGACTCTGGGGGTGCTCGGCTCTAACCTGCTGAGAGGAAGCCCCACGTGTCACCTGCAGTTACCTGGCGCTCCAGGTGTGGCACCTGACGTCCAGCAAAGCTCAATAGTCAGCCGCCGCCCAGGGCTCTGGTTCAAAGCCCACGGCCTCCCACCATCGCGTAAAGCCACGTCCCCCTACTGGCTGCGGCACCAGCACCCCAGGGCGGCTCATGCCCGTGGCCTTGTGGCTGAATGCACAAGCAAGGCCAGGAACAGGCTCAGCGCAGGGCCAGCTAGGACACACCACTGGGATGGAGACCAGGTCCCCGTTCCTAGAAATGACCCTGGAACCAGCCAGCTTTCCCCGGCAAAAGCGGCTCTCCTGGGGGGGTCCTGCCCCTGCACAGGAGGGTGTTCAGAACGAGAGTCAGGCTTGGAATCTGCAGGTTACCCCCAGTCCCTGCCCAGGAGAAAAGAGCAAAAGCTCCTGGAGGAGATGGGGGAGCATCTGAGTGCAGTGGGAGCGCCAGGCCCTGCTTCTCCTTCCAGGCAGGCACCCGCGAGGCAGATCTGCAGATCCCCCCACTTTACAGACGGGGAACTGAGACTTGGGGTGAGAGGAGCGCCCTCTGGGGCCCCCGTCAGGCAGCCAGAAAGTGACAGAGCTGTCGTCTGTCTCCTGAGCACACAGGTGGCTCACAGGGAGAGAAGAGGCAGGGGGCCCATCCCCACGACGGGCTCAGCCCTGAGCTCAGAGTCCAGAAGCTGCGGGGGGCCGGGGGGGAACCGCTGGGCCCGGGCTGAGCTGTTTTCATCACTAGAGACCAGAGCCTTCCCCTGAGAAGTCGGAGCCCCAAAAGGGCAGCTGAGCCCAATGTCAAGGGCCCCCGATCCTCGGCGTATCAGCCACGAGCGGGGCAGCCCCCCTGGGGGCCCCGAGTCCCAGCTTCCTGACTACAAAACGGGGGCACGTAGCTCTGCTCAGAGAACGCGAGGAGACCCGCTGGGGTGACATGCAGGAGGGGCTCTTTCGAGGGGCGAGCAGCTGTCACCAGGTCACCCTTGGAGACACCCCCCGACACCGGGCAGGCCAGCTTCCTGCAAAACAGAGCAATGAGCCCGACTCTTCCTGGGTCCCCCAGACACTCACCTCCCACACTCTCCTCACATCCCCCAGAGGCGCCCCAAACCCCCAGCCCTGGGCCGCGGGGCGTCCATCCACCCTGTCAGGTGTCAGCCACCCTGCCTCCTGCTGGGATGCACTTCCTGCTTCCCCGTGACAGTGGGGGCCTGACATTTAAGGCCGAGGATGTCTCTGAACTGGGCCTCGACAAATAGCAGTCACTTCTGAATCCATTCCTCTAAAAGGTCACCAGCCAGACACCCGCGGAAAACACAGCCGTTGCCACCACCCACCCAGCGGCCCCTGCCGTCCGTTGTCCCCTCCAACCCCGCATCTCCTCCCCCATCTGCCTGGCTTGCAGAGCCCGGCGCAGGCAAGAGGGCACCAGCCAGGGCCCCTAGCTGTCAGGACCGTCACCTGTGACGCTTCCGGCTCCTGGCACCCCCTACACCCACCTCGGGAGGCAGCAGCAGGAGGGGCCTGTGCCTCACCTGGGGACCAGGAGGCCCCTGGGCTCAGCACCCTCCCCTGCTGCCTGGGGTCCACAGGATGGGCTTCCCTGAGAGGCACTTTCCCTGCCCCTGGAGAGGCCGAGGACCCTGGGCCAGGTGACAGTCCCCACCCTGGGGAGGAAACGCTGTGAAAGCACGGCAAGTGCAGACCCCTCCCTAGCTGGGCCCTGCTCACACCCCGTTACCTCCTCCCTTTGACACAGAGATGGAAGAGGGGCTGTCACAAGCCCGGCTCCATCCCCCGGCAGTCTGTGAGCCCCACTGCCCGGCCACCCGGTGCAATTGCAGGGCCCGGGGCTGGGAGGCGGGACTGCCACTGCCGCTGCCACCCTGTGCTTGGGAAGGAAGGAGGGAAGGAAGGAGGGAAGGAAGGAGGGAGGGAGGGAGGGAGGGAGGGAAGGAGGGAGGGAGACAGGGAGGGAGGGCGGGCATCTAAGACAAAGTGTCACGGCCAGCCCCCACCCGCCAGAGGGAGGAAAGTTCTTCTCCCAGACACGGGAGAGGACAGTCCAAATATAAAGATCAGCCTCTTTCCCTGGGGAGGGAAAGCCAAGGGCTCCTTCCATGATCATCACCGCTTTTTGTTTTTCTTGGATGAGAAAACGGACTGGAGCCTGGCCACAGCTGACAGCTGTGCCTCCCCCTCCCCCAGACACCCTGTGACACCTCCAGGCTGAGTGCACACCGGCGTCCACTCATTCATTTGTTCATTCTTTGGCTCATCGGCACGCACTTGTCTGAGCACCTGCTCTGTGCCAGTGATGCACTGAGCCAGGCCGCCAGGTGTCCCGGCCCCTTGGGGCTGATGGTCTCATCAATACGTCACTTCAACAGCCCCAGACCCAGAGAGAAGCTGGGACCAGCGTTCTGAGGCACCCGAGAAGGTCGCGGTGAAGCTGAGAATTTGGCCAGGAGTGAGGGACTGGGGCAGAGGGAGGGGGTAGAGGTTGGGCACGCAGAAAGGAGCTGGGGCTGGGGCGGGCGCTCCAGAGAGGTGGGGAGCTGGCATGGCATCATGGCCTCCACCCCCGCTGGCTCCCGTCCCCACCGCCCAGAGACAGACCACGGAGCACCCACCTGCGGGCAGGCACAGAGTCCACACCCAGCGGGTGCAGGAGGCCTGCTTCCCTGGCGGCTGGCTTTAGGCAAGGGGGCATCTCTGTGCCTCAGTTTCCCCCTCAGTGGAGCTGCAGGGCCTCACACACCCACGTCTGCTGACCCTGAATTCCTTCTTTGTAGGACACCACTCTCTCTGTGGAACTCAAATCTCTGATTTGCCCAGAGGGAACTCACTAGCTCTGGAAATATCTGCTTTTTATGCAAACCATGCTGGAGTCCCAGTCAAGGTGGGAGGGTCAGGGAGCCAGGGGGGTCAGCATCCCCTAGGGGTCAGGAGCTGCCTCTGGGGACAAATTCTGAGACTAGACTCCTGATTCACCCCTTCTGTGCTGTGTGGCCTTCAGCAAATTACTTAACCTCTCTGGGCCTCCATTTTCCTGAGAAATGGGAAGAATAATAATAATAGTAATACCTACTTCATGGGGTTACTGTGGAGATTGAAAGGGTTAACGACACATGGTCATCACAACATGTCAGTAACTGTTGGGTTCCTGCGGGTGGGGCTCTTCAGAGGGGGGCAATGCACCCTGACTTTCTGGAGCAGACAGTGGGCAAACACTTATCAACAAGACCTGACCATTCAGCCATCCACTTGCCTGCATTCCAGAAACTACTTTTGGTCAAGCACCCTGCTAAGAGCTCACTTTAGCTCCATTTCCTTAGTTAATTTATGTCTAACTGTGCTTTTACCTGAAAGTCTTAATTTTTTTATGGTTTCCTTTTCAAATTATGAAAAGCGATGCACACTCGCCTTCGCGAGAAAAATGAGTAAAATATAAAATGCAGAGAGATGAACAACGATCCCTCCACCCCAGTTGGCACAGAGCCGGGGTGGCGTCTTCCCTCTCAGAGACTGGGACGTGCCCCAGCTTCCCAGCTACACACCATCATCTACGACGTCGGGCTTCCTAGAGCCGTCCAAAGTGACCGTCCTGGGAGGAACCCAGGCCCCGGCACTCATTCACTCCTTCACACCTGGAAAACCTCGACCTGCCATTTCTTCAGTCTCTGGTTCGTTCAACTAGCTAAGGCCATCAGACCTGGGTCTGAATCCTGTGACCCTGTGACCTGGCCCCCTTCCTCATCCGTAAAATGGGACCCGCTGAAAGGATCCCATAAGGTAAACCCTGCAAAGCCCTAGACACAGCTCCTGGCATACAGTAAGTGCTCAATAAACAGCAAAAATAAATGTTACTGCTGGTGGGGGTGATGATGGGACAAGGGAGGTGTTATCAAGGCAAACCACCACCCTGGGCCCCAGAGGCTCGAGCCCACCTGAAAACTGGGGGAAGGGTACCAGAGGGCACCCGCAGGCAGGGAGCTGGGCGTGCATCCTCCGCTCCCACTGCCTCGGCTGGGGCCTGCTCTGGGGGGACATTAACTCCCTGGCACTCGAGCCTGGACTGGAATGGTAAGCGCCGAGAGGAAGTGGGCAGGACACTGACGCCACCGAGTGCGGGATCAGATCTGTGCTTGGTGGTCTCCCGGGAGACCCTGCCCCACTGAGCCCGGGCAGCATGCGCATCTGCGAAAGTGGGGCTTACGGTAGCGACCACCTCTCAGGACTGCTGTGCAGAGTCAGTGGGAGAAGAGCCTGGCACATAGTAAACATTCATACACATTTCGTCTGTGTGAACGTGTGAATTTTTTTCAGTTCAAATCCAAGGGAAATAACGCTGCTCATCAAAGCAGCGCTCAGCGATTCCTCCCTCTCGTCATCCCTCCCCAGGAGAGGGACTGTCAGCCAGGGGTTAAAGAGCAGCCTTGTCGGCTGTCACTCAGGACAGCTGGCAAGAAGAAGGAAAAGCAGCAAAGGTGGGAAGAAGGAACGCCCCCAGGTCGCAGGCGGGGAATGCACGTGCCCACGCCGCCCCCTTCTGGGCAGATGTGGAGTTACAGGAGCGGAGGTGCGGGCCGCGGGGACTTAGGCGCCCAGGCTCGCCGCTGCCGGGGTCCCTGCGGAGAGAGGCGCTGAGCTGGGGTCCTCCCCTCCCCCCGCATGAGCGTGGCGTGACACGTCTCCCCTGCGGAGCACTGGGGTCTCTTTAAGGCCACCTAACGCCTTAAAGAAGAGAGGTTGGGAGCTGACAGGCTGGGGAGCTGTGATGGAGGGGATCCAGGCAAAGGACCGCCCCAAACCAGAGAGGCGAGTAGGGTGGCACCCGGGTCAAAACGGCCCCGCTGGTGGCCATGGGAAATGCCAACATCCATCCTTTCATGTTAACTGGCCTCAGGGGGCTGCTCCCCCGGCCGAGAGTGGGGCGAATGGGGTGCAAATTTTAATGGGACGCTCCCAAAAAGCAGTTTTCAAGATAAATGCTATTTTAAAAATTCAAAATTTCCATGATGAACAAAACGTGGAAATTTTTAAGTGAAGACAGGATCAGTATTACTGAGTTTTCCCTTTGCCTCAGGCTCCAATACGGCTCAGCACAGCCCTGTTACTTATCCTTCTTTGAAGCTGTGATATTTTGTTGATCATGGATTTTCGCATTAATTCTGATTTTTTGCAAATCGCATGAAAACATCATTTATCTTGTTTACTGTTTCTGGCGTCCCCTTAAATTTTGCACCACAGGGGAATGTTGCACTTGCCTCACCGTAGTCCTGGCCCTGCTTGGCCCTCGCCCGACTCCTGGGCCCTGGGGCCCCTCTCCTTGGACTCTGCAGGCCAGCAGAACTGGTGGAGTCCCATTGTGGCTTCTTACAATCTGTGCCATTTGGGGTAAGTTACTTAATCTCTCTGACCCTCAGCTTCCTCATCTGCTACACAGGATCACAGTTTTTTCCGCCACACAGGTGGCTGGGAGGATTAAATGAGCTACCCATGCATGTGAAGCAATGAGCCTCGAGCCAGCATCTTTGCAAAAGCCTGTGACAGCCTTTGTTTTTACAGTACACGATTCAGAACCTAGCAATGGTTTAGAGGGATGTGTGCGTGTAGCCCATTAGCAGAAGGAACAACGTTCCACTTGCCAAGGATGCTTACGGAGAAGGCAAAGCCTGGGGCAGAACATCCCTGTTTCTCCTGACAGGTCACTGAACATCCATCCCTTCTGAACACCTGTCCCTTCTGAATCCCTGATACCTGGCCCTGGGGAGCGGGAGTCCCGAAGACCTGAATGCCACCCCCAGCTCCACCCTCCCTCACTGGGACCCCTGGGTGACTTTCACTCTTGTACACTCGGTTTCCTCCTCTGTCCAATGGGAATGCTGGTCGTGTCCCATAAGGTCCCAGGAACAAGTGCTTGAAGAGTCCCTGGCACCAGGACAGCTCTCAGTACATACTAGCTAATATTATCTTTAGTAGTAGAATCATAACTGACAGTGATGGATGAGAGCATGGGGTCAGGGCAGGCTTATGGCCTTGGCCATGTGACCTCACATCTCCCAGCTTCGATTGCCCGGCCTGTGAAATGGGGTGATGACTATGACCACGTGACACGTTCATCGGGGGGATTAAGTGAGATGAGGCACGTGGAAAGCTGTGCCCCCGGCCTGGCCTTTGCAGGGGCTTCCCTGCCACCCCGCCGTCCACAGGAGGAGAACATCCCCAGGGGAACTGGTGGGAGAACTGAGGTCCAGGCCTCTCTCCTCCTCAGTGGCTCAGTTCCCCCACCCCCAACCCCCGGTACCCCAGCCACCACCTCACCGTTCAAACATGAGGTTCACCCCGTGTTTTACATGGTCAGCTGTCATTTCACGCGATTTCTGGCAACAGGAGCCAAGCTCCTGGGACTCCCCACATACCCTCGGTGGTTTATGACCCCTACAGATGGGATGATGGCTTCATCATGTATAATTGGCCGTATATAAGCCCACATTTTATTTTTATTCATCATTATTGCTAATTATATGGGCAAACCCTTGTCACTTAAGGGAGCATATAAACAATATCTCAATCATTTGTGCAGAGCTGATTTCCAAACAAAAGAGAGTCAATGGGCCCATCTGGCCCAGGAGAGATTTTATATATCTATATTATACAAACAGACGCACGTTTATTTATATATATGTATATATATACCCACATAAATACATATATGTGCATATACAAATACATACACATCTATAGATACATATATTTTTTCCCACCACCTCCAGTCCCGCAGGATTTGAGAGTATATTTTCAAAGGAAGATTGTGAAGGGCAGTTTGATGTGTCAACTTGGCTAGGCTACAGTTATTCAATCAAACAGTAAGTTAGGTGTTGCTGGTAAGGTACTTTGTAGATGTGATTACTGTCCATAATCGGTTGACTTGAAGTTAGGGAGGCTGCCCTAGATGGTCTGGTGGGCCTGGTCCAATCAGTGGAAGGGCCTTAAGAGCACGGCTGGGGGTCCCTGGCAAAGAGGAAATTCTGCCCGTGGACGGCAGCCTGAGTCCGTGCCCGGTAGTTCCAGCCCTTCCTGAAGGCCCATCCCACAGATTCCAGGCCTGCCCAGCCAGCCCCACAGTCACCTAAACCAACTCCTTTTCCTGGCATTTACCTGAAGCTGGTTTATTTTCTGGTTGAACCCTGACTGAGACAAGGACCCTGGAGAGTGACAGCCCACAAAGGAGGCCAAGTGCTCCTGAGCTAAGATCTGGTACAAACCTGTCAAATGGAACTGTTTCTTTTCACTCCATCTCAAAGAACCCAAGAAAGTATAACCTCTCACGGCCTAGCCCCAAACTGGGGCAGTGTCATTGCCGCTGCATCCTACAGGTCAGAGCAGATCACGGCCAGCCTGGATTCAAGGGAGGGAAGAGACCCCATCCGTACGGGAGGAGTGGCGGGCACATACGGGGACGGGGGCCATTGTGGGCAGCACTTGGGGCTGCATGATGGCCCCCAAAGATGAGCAGCTCCTAATCCCAGAACCTGGGACTACGGCCCTTAGAAGGCAAAAGGGACCTTGCGGGTGTGATTAAGTGAAGAATCTTAAAATGGGGAGACTATCCCGGATTATCCAGCTGGGCCCTAACTGGGGAGGGTGAGGGGAGTGGGGAAGGAATGAGGGGGCAAGGGAGGGAGGAACAGGCCTCACACCCCCCTTGCCCAGTTCCCCCTCCTCATTTCAGCTTAGAGCTCTCTGCTCCCCAGACCCTCTTCTCCATGGAATGGGGAAGCTCATGTCCCTCCCCCAGGGCCTGGCTCACCCAGTTCCCAGAGCCCTTCCTCCCCCACCCTCTCCTCCCCACCTCCCTGAAGGCTGAAAACCCGGTCTCTCTATTTACCCCTGGGGCAAGTCCCCCTTCCCCTCTGGAGAGAGAGAATGAATGCCTCTCGCCTCCTTTCTGATTTTCTTTATTCTGATGAGCACAGGGGAGCCTGAGAGAGCACCCGCTCTGGGGGCAGCCTGGAGTGGGATCCCAGGACACACTCGTCGTGTGGCCACGAGCAGGAAGTGGTGCATCTGAGCCTTGGTTTGCCTTCTCCAAGGCCATCGCCCCCTTTGCCACGTGCCGTGTGTGAGTGCACGTGTGTGTTGGGGTGGAGAGTGTCACACAAGGTGACGCGTGGTATGCACCTGGCAGGCGATGAGCAGTGGGCGTCCCACGTGGGACGTGTCCAGAACCTTCTCTAAAGGTAGCTCTTCCCCGTGACCCCACTCTCAGGACTGGGAAGTTTGCTCAGGCCTTCAAGCTAGGACTCATCTCACACTCCAAAACCAATCGGGCCACAAATCCTGATCGATTCTGTCTCAAGTCTCTCCAGAATCCAGCCACTTCCCACCGCCTCCCGGGGCCCTGGCCAGGGTCACCGTCATTGTTCACCTGAATGCCTGCAGCCCCTAATCAGCCCCCCACCGTCCCTCCACCTTGCAGCCAGAGTGAGCCGTGTGTGCATGTGTGTGTGCGCGTGTGTGCGACAAATACACAGAATATAAAATGTGCCATCTTACCCAGTTTTAAGTGCACAGTTCAGTGGCATTAAGTACATCCATGTTGTTGCACAACCGTCACCAGCAACCATCTTCAAACAGTAACTCCCCATTCCCCCCTCCACCCAGCCCCTGGCAACAACCAATCTACTTTCTGCCTCTTTGAATTTGACTCCTATAAGCGGAATCATACAGTATTTGTCTTTTTGTGGCTGGCTTATTTTACTTAGCGTAATGTTCTCAAGGTTCATCCACATTGTAGTCGGTGTCAGAATGACTTTCTTTTTTATGGCTGAATAGTATTCCGTTGTGTGGATGGACCACATGTGGTTTACCCGTCCATCCATCGACAGACACTTGGGTTGCTTCACCTTTTGGCCGTTGTGAAAATGCTACTGTGAACATGGGTGTACAAATATCTGTTCGAGTTCCTGATTTCAATTCTTTGGGATATATTTTTATTTACTTACCCAGAAGTAAAAATTCTGAATCATATAATAATTCCATGCTTAACTCTTTGAGGAGCCACCGGGCTGCTGTCCACCAGCCACACCATTTTCCATCCCCACCAGCAACACACGAGGGTTCCAATTTCTTCACATCCTCACCGACACTTGTTATTCTCCATTTAGGGGATGACAGTCATCCTGGTGGGTGTAAGGTGGTCCGAGGGGGACTTTACAGGAGCAAATCCTACCATGTCTCTCCCCTGCCCAAAGCACCCAATGGCTTCCTTCACTCTGTGAATAACATCTTTCCACACACACAGGATCCTCCACAACCCGGCCCCTGCCCCCTTCCTGACTGCTTCCCCCCCAGCCGCTCTCCCCCTCGCACTCTCTGTTCCAGCCTCACTCACCCCCTTCCTGTTCCTCAGAAACGGCCAGTTCCCACCTCAGGGTCTTTGCATCTGCTGCTCCCCTCCCTGGAAACTGCTCCCCGAGACACAGATGGCGCTGCCTGGGTTGATGCACTTGAGAGCCTTGAATAGAAAGAGAGCGAAATCGTGTTTCCATGGTAGGAAGTCTGTGGATAACACCTAAAACTGCAAGATCAAGAGAAGCCGTCCAAGCTTATGATTTAGACGCAACGAGGAAATTCCCTGAAATAAGCAGGTAAAAGTGCTGGATGGAATTTCCCCGATCAGGTGAGCACTATGGATACCGCCTTTTTCATCCTAACGAACTTTATGGCACTATTTGGCTCTAAGTGTAGCAATTACTTCGATTAAAATATAAATTAAGAGGGCTTCCATGGTGGCGCAGTGGTTGAGAGTCCGCCTGCCAATGCAGGGGATACGGGTTCGTGCCCCGGTCTGGGAGGATCCCACATACCGCGGAGCGGCTGGGCCCGTGAGCCATGGCCGCTGAGCCTGCGCGTCCGGAGCCTGTGCTCCGCAACGGGAGAGGCCACAACAGTGAGAGGCCTGCATACAGAAAAAAAATATATATATATACATATATATATATATATATATATATATATATATATATATATATATATATAAATTAGGAAATAAGACTTAGTCCCATTTGGTTCTAAACAGCTATCTTGTTTAAACAGTGCCCAGCACTCAATAATTTGTGGAATAAATGAACAAATGTTCCATTCCCAGCCCTCCTCCCACCTTGGCTGCAGTGTGGGGGGAATAGAATTCTGGGGTTCATCCCCCTCTGTCTTCTGTTGGGGCAGGAGGGGGTCCGCTCCATATCTCTGGTCTGATGCCAGCTGGTGGCATCTTGCCACATCCCTCCAACACCTGTCCCTGTGCCCCATGCTGCAGGGATCCTTGTAGGTGAAACCCCCAACTTCGTTGCTTTTCCATGACCTGGTCCTGGGGGGTACAGGACGGGTGGGCTCCGTCCCCCACTGCTGTCAGGGCATGGAGCTTGGAGGGGGGACGGGCGTGCTGATCACACCGGCAGTTTCTCTCCAACACTTTCGCCTCAACACAGGACCAGGGCTGAGTAAATACTCAGCTGGGAAGAGAAGTCGGTCTCCCATTGTGCAGACAGGGCCTCCTCCCCTGCCCATGTACTTCGCCTCCTCTCTCTCTTTTGATCTGGAGAAGAAGACCTGCCAAGACCGAGTCCCTCAGAAAAGAAGGAGCTGCCCTGAGTTTCTATGTCATCAGATGTCCTCACAAGTATTTTACTTCTAACAGCAAAGTTGTGTCAGAGAAAGACGTATCTTAAAAGGGGGGAAGGGTGCCAACAAATGCGACTTTGGGAGGCTTCCCTTGATGTTATCAACGAGAGGAGAGAGAAACCCTGCTGATTTGGTCATTATCAGGAAAGTGTCTTCACAGAGGAGATAACAGTTCTCATTGTAAACAAGGGTCACAGGCAGAATCCTAAAATGACCCACAACCCTGCCCCTGGGGTCCACACCTTTGTGTGGTTCCTTCCCTGGAATGTGGGCAGAACTGTGACCCTCTTCTAACTGACAGAGTATGGCAAAGGTGAAGGGATTTCAAGAAAATGCAAGAACCTGACAGAGCTGGGAAGAAGATCCCACCCTAGCCAGGTCTCCAGATGAGACATTTCGTCTCAGCCTTGTGAGACACAAGAAGAGAAGCCAGTTAAGCTGTACCCAGACTTCTGACCAAAGAACTGTGAGATCATAGATGTGTGCTGTTTTAAGGCACTAACTTTGTGCTACTTTGTTACACAACAATAGAAAACTAACAGAATGAGTCTCTTTAGATCATTTTAAAATGCAATAAAGCAAATGATTGCCCTATGAAGATCACCTGTTTACACCTACCGGCCAGATGGGGAAAACTGTCCTAACATCACACAAGTGTACCTTACAATAGAATATAGAGTAAGAGCCTTACGGAGGGAATTTGAAAAGTGCTGTGTCTCATACAAATAGATGGGAGGGAAGATGCTGAGCCCTGGAGAATGTTGGACCCTCAAAGGCCTGGGTGGAAGAGACCCCAGTGGAACGTTGACATAAGACTGATCCATGTTCAAATCAATAAAATTAGAAATGAAAAAGGAGAAGTTACAACGGACACCACAGAAATAGAAAGCACCATAAGAGACTACTACAAGCAACTCTATGCCAATAAAATGGACAACCTGGAAGAAATGGACAAATTCTTAGAAAAGTATAACCTTCCCAGACTGAACCAGGAAGAAATAGAAAATATGAACAGACCAATCACAAGTAATGAACTTGAAACTGTGATTTAAAATCTTCCAACAAACAAAAGTCCAGGACCAGATGGCTTCACAGGCAAATTCTATCAAATATTTAGAGAAGAGCTAACACCCATCCTTCTCAAACTCTCCCAAAAAATTGCAGAGGAAAGAACACTCCCAAACTCATTCTATGAGGCCACCATCACCCTGATACCAAAACCAGACAAAGATACTTCAAAAAAAGAAAATTACAGACCAATATCATTCATGAATATAGATGCAAAAATCCTCAACAAAGTACTAGCAAACAGAATCCAACAACACATTAAAAGGATCATACACCATGATCAAGTGGGATTTATCCCAGGGATGCAAGGATTCTTCAATACATGCAAATCAATCAATGTGATACACCATGTTAACAAATTGAAGAAGAAAAACCATATGATCATCTCAATAGATTCAGAAAAAGCTTTTGACAAAATTCAACACCCATTTATGATAAAAACTCTCCAGAAAGTGGGCACAGAGGGGACCTACCTCAACAAAGTAAAGGCCATATACGACAAACCCACAGCAAACATCATTCTCAATGGTGAAAAACTGAAAGCATTTCCTCTAAGATCAGGAAAAAGACAAGGATGTCCACTCTCACCACTATTATTCAACATAGCTTTGGAAGTCCTAGCCACGGCAACCAGAGAAGAAAAAGAAATAAAAGGAATACAAATTGGAAAAGAAGAAGTAAAACTGTCACTGTTTGCAGATGACATGATACTAGAGAATTGTAAAGATGCCACCAGAAAACTACTAGAGCTAATCAATGAATCTGGTAAAGTAGCAGGATAGAAAATTAATGCACAGAAATCGCTTGCATTCCTATACACTAATGATGAAAAATCTGAAAAATGCCATTCACCATTGCAACGAAAAAAATAAAATACCCAGGAATAAACCTACCTAAGGAGGTAAAAGACCTGTACTCAGAAAACTATAAGACACTGATGAAAGAAATCAAAAATGACACAAACAGATGGAGAGATATACCATGTTCTTGGATGGGAAGAATCAATATTGTGAAAATGACTATACTACCCAAAGGAATCTACAGATTCAGTGCAATCCCTATCAAATTACCAGTGGCATTTTTTACAGAACTAGAACAAAAAATCTTAACATTTGTATGGAGACACAAAAGACCCCGAATAGCCAAAGCAGTCTAGAGGGAAAAAAAAATGGAGCTGGAGGAATCAGACTCCCTGACTTCAGACTATACTACAAAGCTACAGTAATCAAGACAATATGGTACTGGCACAAAAACAGAAATATAGATCAAAGGAACAGGATAGAAAGCCCAGAGATAAACCCACGCACCTATGGTCAGCTAATCTATGACAAAGGAGGCAAGGATATACAATGGAGAAAAGACAGTCTCTTCAATAAGTGGGGCTGGGAAAACTGGACAGCTACATGGAAAAGAATGAAATTAGAACACTCCCTAACACCATACACAGAAATAAACTCAAAATGGATTTGACACCTAAATGTAAGGCCAGACCCTATAAAACTCTTAGAGGAAAACATAGGAAGAACACTCTGACATAAATCACAGCAAGATCTTTTTTGATCCACCTCCTAGAGTAATGGAAATAAAAACAAAAATAAACAAATGGGACCTAATGAATCTTAAAAGCTTTTGCAAAGCAAAGGAAACTACAAAACAAGACAAAAAGACAACCCTCAAAATGGGAGAAAATATTTGCAAATGAATCAATGGACAAAGGATTAATCTCTAAAATGTATAAACAGCTCATGCAGCTCAATATTAAAAAAACAAACAAACAACCCAATCAACGAATGGGCAGAAGAACTAAATAGACATTTCTCCAAAGAAGACACACAGATGGCCAGGAAGCACATGAAAAGCTGCTCAACATCACTAATTATTAGAGAAATGCAAATCAAAACTACAATGAGGCATCACCTCACACCTGTTAGAATGGGCAACATCAGAAAATCTACAAAAAACAACTGCTGGAGAGGGTGTGGAGAAAAGGGAATCCTCTTGCACTATTGGTGGGAATTTAAATTGATACAGCCACTATGGAGAACAGGATGGAGGTTCCTTAAGAAACTAAACATAGAATTAGCATATGACCCAGCAAACCCACTACTGGGCATATACCCAGAGAAAACCATAATTCAAAAAGACACATGCACCCCAATGTTCATCACAGCATTATTTACAATAGCCAGTTCATGGAAGCAACCTAAATGCCCATCGACAGACGAATGGATAAAGAAGATGTGGTACATATATACAAGGGAATATTACTCAGCCATAAAAAGGAATGAAACTGGGTCATTTGTAGAGACGTGAATGGATCTAGAGACTGTCACACAGAGTGAAGTAAGTCAGAAGGAGAAAAACAAATATCGTATATGAATGCATATATGTGGAACCTAGAAAAATGGTACAGATGAACCGGTTTGCAGAGCAGAAGCAGAGACACAGATGTAGAGAAAAAAAGGTATGGACACCAAGGGGGGAAAGTGGTGGGGGTGGGGCATGGTGGTGTGATGAATTGGGAGATTGGGATGGACATGTATACACTGATGTGGATAAAATGGATAACTAATACGAACCTGCTGTATAAAAAAATAAAATACAATTCAAAAAAAAAACAAAAAACCGATCTATGAAACGTGAAAGAGGGGATTAACCATACTTCCAGAGTAATACCTCTGCATTATGTGATTTTTAAATACACGTGTGTAACGAGTTAAAGAAACATTGTAACTAGGTTTTTGATGATTTCATCTACATCTTGGCCACTATGGTCTTTTTGTTTTTAATTCTTAATAGGAACGTGGGAAGCATCTCCTTCTGTTTTGGGTCCCCATATACGCAGGCATATATGGTGTTTGTTGTAAATAAATTTACGGGCGTCCGTTTCCCATCTGGGCGGTGGGGGGGAAGGGTAGTCGCAGGGCTTGGAAGTAGGGGAACCAGGACACAAGCAGCCACATCTGACCCCAAGACCATCCTTTCCAGTCTATCCCAGACAAACACGGAGAGAAGAAAGTTTCCAGGACCCCAGGAATCCGCAGATGATGACAGAGTGGCCAAGATGACCGCGGGCATTGTGGAGGCCAAAGGGGCTGGCCAAGACCCTTCACTGGAATCATCGGTGGTCATGGGCAGCAAGGCCGAGGCCCCCCTCAGGCTCCCACAAACTTCCCACTTTATGTGCCAAAACTCACCTCTTCCCCAACTCCTACCTGAAACTCCCTCGCCTCCCAGAGATAACTGCTTGGTTTTCAGTACAATTTCATTCATGTTAATGGGAAAAAAAATACCCTGAACTAAAGCTTTTAATGACCAGCTGTACATTTCTCGTTCGCCAGCCCATAGGGAATTGGATCTTTCTCATTTACTGTCCCCAGTGAGACTTGGGGTAATGTGTCCTGGAACCTAATTCTCAGACTGTAATGGCAGGGAGAACCCATTTGGGGGCCACGTCTTGAGTTGATGATATATACTCACTTAGTGGATGGACAGCTAAAAGCTAAAATGCAGCAGCTAGAAGATTACCGTCAAATTCTACTTTTTTACTTTAATTTTGTTTTGTTTTAAGTTCCATGTATCACAAGAGCTGTGAAAGTTCTCAAGGTTAGATAAAAAGCCATACCTCAAGTTTGATTTCCAAACTAGGTCAATCTAGGGAAAGAAAGAGATGTTGCCTTTGTTTAATTATCAAAGAACATATTGAATAGAAAAATGTATTCTTTCTGCTCAACACTCTTTGTTTCAGGAAACCACATCCCACACTCCAGCAGTCCCATGAATCCACAGTCATGTGTCAGTCATGGTACCCTGCCCCAACACATGTACAGGGGCGGGCCATGAACCAGGCTGGCCAATGAGAAGACTCCATTCTACTGGGCATGTGACCCAAACAGACTAATCAGGGGCTTCCCTGGGACTTCATGCTAGGGGAGGTGGATCCTCTTTCTCAAGCCATGAAGACCACATAAGGTGGAGGCTTCCTGGTGGAGGGACCTGACTGCAGGAAAAGAGAGGGACACACACGTGAGAAAAAAGAAGCAGAAGAGAGAACCTGGTGACATCATTTGATCCCTGGAGCCCCTCGACCCCGTGGTACCTTGAATTTTTCTGTTTCATGAGCCCAGCAATGTCCAATTTGGGCTACAGTCAGTTTGAGTTGATTTTCTGTCAGTTACACCCAAACATGTCCTGAGTAATACAGAGAATTTCTGTCATCATTCATTCACTCACTCAGGTGAGGAAGACATCATCCCAAACTTGGGGAGAAGGTTGAGCAGAGGCAGCAGCCGTCAGACAGAGTGGCCAAGAGTTGGTCCCTGACGGGGGTGATGAGGGCCACCCAGGAGAAACTGGGGTCTTCAGGGCACGTGCCAAGGAGGGCCCACCCCTGACCGGGGAACTTGGGCGCCCTCCCCCAGGAACGACCCAGCAGATTCGACCACAGCTCCTAAACTCTCTGCTTTTGTTTCAGAGGATTTCTTTTTTGAGTTCTAAAGTCATCATGGATACTAACTCCGCTAGGGGAAAATAAACATTGTCCTTCTTCTCTCTTGAGGGAAACCTCTGCTTCCTCCCGTACAGAGATAAACACTTTCCTCAGTGCCACAGAGGCACGGGGTGCTGGGGGGATGGTACGAAGAAGCCGCTGAAACAACGTGTGGAGGGAGCCGCGCTCTCCACAGCCCACCCTCCAGACCCGACTGCTGTGTGTCTCCCAGGAGGAGGCACCGGGGGCTCGAGGCCTGTGCCCATGACCAGCTGCCCTCGCCATCCACAGTCCCACACAGAAAACCTCCCGGTGAAAGTCTGCTGCCTGTCACACAGCAATCTCACCAGAGGCCACAAACACAGACTGTGTACCCACGAGCAGAAACACACATGCACACAGGTAAACACACACGCATACACAGAAGGCATCCGCTAGGAGCCGAAATGGCCTTTTGGAGTAGATCTATCGAAAGAAGTTGGAGAAGCTGCCATAGAAGTACCACGATTAAAAATGAACCGGGAGATTGGGATTGACATGGACACACGAATACGTATAAGATGGATAACTAATAAGAACCTGCTGTATAAATAAATACATCAAATTTAAAAATGTTTTTAAAAAATGAAGATTTGATTTTTGCTTTTCAAAAAAAATCCCTAAATGTAGTAATAAAGTTTTTCTTTTTTGTATATCAAATATATATTTAAAAAGACACAAACATGCATACACGTACACATAGACATATACACACAGGTGCACACACAGACAGTACACTCATACAGACACACACAGACGCATGCACATGCACGCACAGACGTGCGTGCAATTATAGATATGCATGTGTGGACACAGACACACACAGACACACAAATACACAGACACACGTGCACAGACACACACCCGCAGATGCATGTGTGCACACCCATGCACACGCAGACACACAGACACACAGCAGAGGGGGCATGGAGGGTGGGGAGGTGTGAGAAGAAAGCGGATCTGAGGTGAAAAGGGACATGATGGCCACCGGCTCCGGGTGTTACCTCGGCTCAGCAGGTGGGGTGAGGAGACTGGGGCCCCCCAGTGCGGACTAGACCAGGCTTCAGCCGTCTCTGGATACACTGGACAAATAGGATTCAAACCCCAGCTCCTCCTGGAGCCCCCCCGCCCCCCGATCCTTTCTGTACCGAGTGGAGATGGCAGCGTCGCGCTCATTGGGGGTGGCGTGATGAGCCGTGCGTGAAGTGTTGGACGTGAAAGTGTGAGCACAGCACCTGGCAGGGAGCGAGGAGGGGTCCGGAGCAGGTAGAAGCAGCCCCAGAGGTTAATAACGAGAAAGAAACATCATTTCTGAGTCAGACAGAGAAAGGGGACGGGGAGCTGCACAGTCACAGCAGAAATGGGGAGACGTAGGGCCCCGTCAGCACCGCTGGGGACCCCCGTCTCCCCCTGACAGCGTCGCAGGGGTCGGGGTCTTGCCCCTCCCCCGCCGCCCACAGTCCAGAGCTGGTGGCTCCATGGCAGTGCCCAGGGACACCAGCAGAGGGCAGTGACAGCCAGCAGACACACCAGTTCAGGAGCACATGTGTGTTCACGCAGAAATGCAGGGCTGGAGGGCACAGTGGCTTTCCCGGGGCCCCGGGGGACAAGGGCAGGTCTCGGGGATGCCTGGACGGTGAAGAGAAGAACTCAGCGTCCACCAGGGGAGAGCACCCCACAGCCAGAAAGAGCGATCCCTGCCACATGGTGGGCAAAGGCCCCAGCTGCAGAGTAAGCCTCGTCGGCTTCTTCTCACCCCCCGGGCGCTGACCCCGAGGGTCCAGGCGCAGCGGGCGGAGAAACAGAGGAGCAGAGAGAACAGCAGAGCACAGCGTCTGCTCCCCCAAGACACGGCTCCTATCTCCACCTTCCGCCCAGCCTGCTTCCTCGGGTCCTCTCCTCGGCCTCCTCCGCACCCCCAGGCTCCCTGAAGGATCTCCCGTGGTGCCGAGACCCCTGTGCCTCGGAGACCCAACGTGGGTGCCACCTCCTCCAAGTCCCACCGGCCTGAAACTCAGAGCGTCCACACGGCGCCTAGCGCCCTCACCCTCCCACGCCGCTCACCGCCGCCCACCCACCATGCCTAGCGCGTCAGCAGCACCTGCTCCCCGATCCCCACCCTCCCCCTCCTGCCTCTTCCTCTCCCCCGCTGGGTCAGCGGGTCTCCGAGGACACAGCCAGGCCCTGGACCTCCTCTGCACCGCTTCCCCCATCCCATCAGCACGTTGCCCTGTATATTCACAGATTAAGTCGACTGCTTTTCTGCAGAAGAGAAGTTCCCCTTCTCTTGAACTTCACAACTTTTCATTTGTTAAATATCTGCTGGGCGCCTTAAAATACACAGCTTCACTGAGATACAGTTCACGCACCATAAACATCACCCACAGAAAGCACACAAGTCAATCGTTTTGAGTCTTTTTACGGAATTACCCATCATGACCATAATCTCACTTTAGAACATCTTCATCACCCCAAAAAGAAACTCCATTAGCGGTCACTCTGCATTCCTCCCGGCCCTAAGCAACCAGTGATCTGTCTTCTGTCTGTGGATTTGTCTAGACTGGACATTTCGTGCCCATGGAAGCCTACAGGATGGGACCTTTTATGACCGTGTTTCACTCAGCAACATGTTTTTGAGGTTCTGCCTTTTCGATGCTGCCCACAAGGCTGCAGTGTTAAACTAGACGAAATGAGGCCCTCCCCTCATGCAGCTCCCCTCTATGAAGGAGACAGAGCGGAACAGTAAGGACACCCCAAATAATTCCCTACCGTGTTGATAGGAGAGCCAAGGGGTACTCCAAGGAATGGGCCGGGCCCGTGAGGAACAGCAGGCAGGGCTCACTGCCAGGAGACTGCAGAACGGGAGGGTGGGTGGGATTCGCTGGCCAGAAGAGCACCCCAGGCAGAGGGAACAGCATGTGCAAAGGCCCTGCTCCAGGAAGGAAATAAAAGAAGGCTGTGTGCCTGGGATACGCGTGCGGAAAGGAACGTGGCCCAGAATGAGATCCACAAGAAGTCACGGGGTGGGGATGGGGGTACTTCCCTGGTGGCACAGTGGTTAAGAATCCGCCTGCCAATGCAGGGGACACGGGTTCGAGCCCTGGTCCGGGAAGATCCCACATGCCACAGAGAAACAAAGCCCGTGTGCCACAACTACTGAGCCTGCGCTCTAGAGCCCATAAGCCACAACGACTGAGCCCGCGTGCCGCAACTACTGAAGCTCACGCGCCTAGAGCCCGTGCTCTGCAACAAGAGAAGCCACTGCAATGAGTAGCCCGCGCACCACAACGAAGAGTAGCCCCCGCTCTCCACAACTAGAGAAAGCCTGAGCGCAGCAACGAAGACCCAATGCAGGCAAAAAAATTAAAAAATGAAAGAAGTCATGGGGTGGGGGTGGGGGGAGACGTGAAACCTCCCATCAGGAGCTTCGGCTCCATCTGAAGAGCAATGGGGAGGAGGGATATCACACATTGGATTTGCAAGATGGTTCTGAAGGCAGGGCTGGGTGAGAGGCTCGGCGGTGGAACGGGAGGGATGATTGGCCACAGGCCTCGGAGGCAGGCTGGACGTAGGGGTGAGACAGAGGAAGGGGTGAGTGGGGCTCCATCCCAAGTCGGGGCAGGGGGAGCTGCAGCAGCCAGCGGGACGTCCAGGGCTGGGCACCATCGGATCAGTATTCCGCACGATTCTTGGCCAGAGCAGAGGGTGGCTCTCAGGCCCCAACCTCTTTATCTAACGCAGCTCGGTAATGACCTTTCCCGGGCTGCTCACCAGCTCCTCCGTGCTGCCGGCTAATCCAGAATGCAACTGGCCCGCTCCTCGGGCGGCGGCCGCCCAGCCCTTTCATGTCCTCAGCAAATGGGCACCACTGTGAAATGATGTTTCGCTCTCGGCCAATGCATTAAACTTAAGTGTTTTCTATAACCGGAGCACCCTGGGTCTTCTTTAATTCCCAAGTGATTTTTTTACCCAATTTATTGCCAGGACTCGATTCAATCAATACTGGCAGGGATTCAGCCCGCAGAGGTGTCCAGTGGCTCCAGGGACCACTGGAGCTTCTGCCCCTGCACCACGGTGCCCCCCATCCACCAAACTGATGGGCCTGCCACCCCGCAGGGCTAACCAGCGTCCAAATGACCAACCTGAGATCTGTCAGACCCTCCAAATGCCGTAGACACCCTCTCCCTGCCCAAAGGGGCCTGCAGTCCTGTGCCTGAACTGCCCTGGGCCGGCCCTGACCTCAGGACTCCCTGGGGGAGGAAAAGTTTCGCAAACTACGAAGGCTCTGCGTTAATCTGGACAGAAACAGACTCTGGGAAGGGGGAAGGCATACGTGCCCTGTATGAATCGGGTCTTATTGCACTAGGGTCAGGGTTTAAATTAGATCCTTATCTTTCGCTCTGGACATATAAAAACAGGATGTGGGGTTTCTTGTTCCCAAGGATTTAGCAAAACTTTTGCTTAAAAAAAAATTGAAAAAAAAATGCCAGAAAGCTTTTTCCCTTCCAAAAGGAGGGTCACGGGGTCTGAAACCAAATATAAGAGGTGAAGGTCTTCCCTCTTGAACTTGCTCTGGCAAAAGTTCAGTACAATCACATCCTCTGGTTCTAATTCTAAACTTCCTGGAGGAGGGACAGCAGGCGGGCAGCTCAATCTATAGTCTTTCTCAAAATAAATCACCAGCAGGTCACGGCAGCAGTACTGTGGGGTTTTTTTGTTTTGTTTTGTTTTGTTTTTTTTCCGGTACGCGGGCCTCTCACTGTTGTGGCCTCTCCCGTTGCGGAGCACAAGCTCCGGATGCGCAGGCTCAGCGGCCATGACTCACGGGCCCAGCCGCTCCGTGGCATGTGGGATCCTCCCGGACCGGGGCACGAACCCGTGTCCCCTGCATCGGCAGGCGGACTCTCACCCACTGCGCCACCAGGGAAGCCCCAGCAGTACTTATTAAAACATGAAATTAGTTGGCATGCCCATGTTTTTCACTTCCCCTCTCTTTACACAGACTTAGAAAGGCCTTTAGGCAGGGAGAACTGTTCATCTAGTACTAGATAAAGGGGCCTGAGGCCTGGCAAGCCGTGTAAATGGGTGGCAGGGCCGGGTGGAAGGGGCAATAGGGAGTGGTAGAGGCCGAGGCAAAATCAGGAAGGCGGCAGCTGCTACCTTATGCCAGTCGTTGCCTGGGAGGGGACCTCCAGACACCAGGGCTCTTGGCCTTGCCAAAGAGTCTAGTGGCCCCCAAAACAGGCACATACGTCCTGTGCCATTAGGCTATGTAAGGACCAAGTGTCCTGGGACCACTGGTATCTGATCAGTGACTATAATCCCACCCCCCCCCAGAGGGGCAGAGTCCATAAGACGGACCAAAGCTCAATTTCCCACCACCCCAAAGGGATAAAGCTCTGGGTCCAAATTAAATTTGCATAAAAAGAATCGTTTTCCCTCATCTTTCTCCCTCGTGACCCTTTTCCTAGTGTGGGAACCCAGCGTTTGGTGCCATTGCCTCTGAGCAAAAAGGATGCCCCAGGAAGCAGAGGAAAACTGGAGTCGGTTCTTCTCTGCTTTTGCTTCAAAAGTCTCACCCACAGAGCAGGGCGAGAACTCGGGGAGAATGGAGCTGGCAGCAGGTCTGAAGGAGAGAAACGCTTCCTAGAAAACTTGCCCTCCCACCTCATCCATCCCTGACATGGGCAAAGTTTACCCACAAGGGGCTGTACAGGGAGAGGGTCCCTTTTACCAGGAGCTCCCTTGGAAGGGGACAAGCCCCCCATGAGTATATGGTTGCCCGGAGTATCTAGGCGGAAAGGATGCGAGTCAGCCTCCTGGGGCTTCTATGGCAGAGGAAGGGACAGTAGAGGGGTACTGGAACCCCAGGGGGTCACGGGAGTAGCAGGGTGGGGTCTTACAGCTTCCTGAGCCCCCAAGTTGCCCCAGCTGGTGTGAGACCAGCTCCACGTGCCCACTGCCCCTGAGAATAGAAGGAAAATGGCCGACACAGAGGAGTAGACAGGACCCTGCAGACATCACGAGGAAAGGCTGAGCAGTCATTGCACGGACCAGAGTCTGAGGGTCAGACAGGACCACGTGTCCCAGCAGAGGCCACCTGCCCAGCCCTGATGCCCAGGCATGCCGCAAATGCCCTGGGACAGAAATGAAAAGTAAAGTTTTCCTCCATCTCATGCAGCTGGAGGACTTGGACCAGACACGCACCCAGCGGTGCTGAGGCTTTCTTAGGGTGATGTTGCCTTGGTGTGAACGTGATGGAAACCTCAAGAAGAAGCGCAGAGTTCAAACTTCAATGCCCTGCAAACCCCCACCCCCACCCCGGGATCTCGTTAAAATGCACGTGCTGATCAGGTAGGTCTGGCGGGGAGCCTGAGTTCTGCTTTTCTAACAAACTCTCAGGGGAAGCCGATGATGCTCGTCCAGGGACTGGGCTGCAATAAGGAGGCTCTAGAAGGTGCTAAAGGGGGCTTCCCTGGCGGTCCAGTGGTTAGGAGTCCGCGCTTCCAATGTAAGGGGCACGGGTTCGATACCTGGTCCGGGGAACTAAGATCCCACATGCCGCATGGCATAGCCGAAAAAAACCAACAACTACTTCCTAGAAGGTGCTAAAAGAAGACCCAGAATCCACTGCAGAACCACAGGCGTTTGCCCACAGGCCTGAGTGCTGGCCAAGGGGTCCAGGCCGCCCCACTGGGTGCTTCTGGTGCATACTCCAGAAATGCACACCCTGGAATTGAAGGTAACGGAAAAAGCACAGAATCTCCATGTTTAAATGTGAGCCCCCAGCCACAAAAAAAGAATGAAATAATGCCATTTGCAGCAACATGGATGGACCTAGAGATTATCATACTAAGTGAAGTAAGTCAGAAAGAGAAAGACAAATACCATATGATATCACTTATATGTGGAATCTAAAATATGACACAAATGAACTTATTCACGAAAGAGAAACAGACTCACAGACATAGAGAACAGACTGTGGTTGCCAAGGGGGAGGGCGGTGGGGGAGGGATGGATTGGGAGTTTGGGATGAGCAGATGCAAACTATTATATATAGAATGGATAAACAACAAGGTCCTACTGTACAGCACAGGGAACTATATTCAGTATCCTGTGACAAACTGTAATGGAAAAGAATATGAAAAAGAATGTGAAGATATATATAACTGAATCACTTTGCTGTACAGCAGAAATTAACACAACATTGTAAATCATACTTCAATAAAATAATTTTAAAAAAAAAGACGAAAAAATAAAATGTGAGTCCCGTGGAGTGTGGTCATGACCGCACAAGTCTGTAAGTTGACCATCAAAAGATGAATGGAGAGGGCTTCCCTAGTGGCGCAGCGGTTGAGAGTCCGCCTGCCGATGCAGGGGACGCGGGTTCGTGCCCCAGTGTGGGAGGATCCCACGTGCCGCGGAGCGGCTGGGCCCGTGAGCCATGGCCGCTGAGCCTGCGCGTCCGGAGCCTGTGCTCCGCGACGGGAGAGGCCACAACAGCGAGAGGCCCGCGTACCGCCAAAAAAAAAAAAAAAAAGATGAATGGATAAACGATGTGTGGTCCATCCATAGAGAGGAATATTCTTCAGCCATAAAAAGGAACGAGAACTGATACACGTGACAGTGTAATACGTGGATGCACCTTGAAAACATCAAGCTAAGTAAAGAAGCCAGACACAAAGAGCCGCGTATTGTATGATCCCATTGATAGGAAATGTCCAGGTCAGGTAAATGGACAGCAACAGAAAGGTTAGTGGTTGTCAGGGCCTGGGGCGACGGAGCGATGAGCAGTGAGTATTTAATGGGTCTGGGGTCTCCTTTGGGAATGATGACAATGTTTTGGAACTACAGAGAGGCGTTGGTTGCACAACTCTGTGAATATAATAAAAACCATTGAACTGCATCCTTTAAATGGGTGAAGCGTACGGAATGTGAACTAAAACTCAATCTCAATAAAGCTGCTTTTTCAAAAAGCAGATGGGAGGACAAATCTGGGATGATTCCACTTATGTGAGGTACTTAGAGGAGTTAAGTTTATAGCAACAGAAAGTGGAATGGTGGTTGCTAGGAGCTGGGGGAGGGGGAAAGGGAGTCAGTGTTTAATGGGGACAGAGTTTCAGTTGGGGAAGATGAAAAAGTTCTGGAGATGGACGGGGGTGATGGTTACACGATGGTGTGAATGGACTTAATGCCACTGAACTATACACTAAAAAGAGTCCAACTGGTAACTTCCAGGTTGTGCTTGCTTTACCATAAGAATAAAAAAAAAGGTAGCAGGAACAGGTGCTCACAGGGTGAGAAGGGGTCATCTCAAAATTACTCTCTAAGTCCAAAGGTGGAAACAGAACTTCCCAGTGAGGGGGGCAGCTGTCGGGACCACAACCGCAGGCTTGAACTTGGCATCCTGATGGGGACCAGCCTGAAGCTGATCCCCCCTGGAGGTCCCACATCCAGTTCACAGGAAGGCAGGGGACAGGGGACACGTTAAAGGACACCACGGAAACCGGCCTTGCCGAGCACAGTCGTGTCGCCAAGCTGGATGGGCTCTCAGCAGCTTTCAGCTCTGATGCCCACGCCCTCCGCCCACCCCCAGCACTTCCCTCCTCCCTCACCAGCCCCTCCTCTGCTTGTCTGCTGGTTCCCCTTTGCCTGAGCCCAAAACAGAGGAGACCTCCGGCCTCCCTCCTCTGTTCCATCCACAGCCCTCGCCCTCCTGGTTCCCTCGCAGATCCACCTGCTTGCTGACAACCCCAAAACAGGGGTCCGGCGAGTCTCTCTCCTGTGAGCCCACCCACAGCATCCCCGCGGGTGCTGACGCCTCAAACATACCCGCTGGAGGGGGTGAGATGGTGCCCCTGGAAAGATGTGTCCAACTGGAGCCTGTGAATGTGACCTTACTTGGAAAAAGGGTCGCTTTACCCCCTCTCCCATTCCCGCACCTCCAGCACCTGCCGGCCCTGCTGCATCCTCCCTGCCGTCACCACACTGGTTCGGCCACTGCCCTCTGGCACCTGGACACCAGCAATACCTCCAGTGATCTGATGGCTCCCACTGCTGCCCCCTACAGAACATTTTCCTGCAGGCCAAGCGGACACACGGAGGGCAGGCCAGGGGGCCGGTGCCGTCTCCCCCTTCCCAAGAGCACCACCTGACCTGCAACACAGAGGCCGAGGGAACAGTCAGATGGAGGAGGAGGGCAGGTCTTAGGGGGTCCGCAGGAAATCACCACTGGCAGAGGCCCAAGGGCGGATCTCCAAAACCCACTAAGTGCCTGGTACCCCCAACGAAGGGATTTGGGGGCCAGGGGAGAGCCACACACAGCCCCTCTAACTTCCCCCAGCATCCCGGGCCCACCCCCCAGAGACACAGAAACAGCTGTGCAAGTGCAGAGCTGTGGAGGACAGAGCATAGAGGCCAAAGGCCCAGGGCCACCAGCCAGCCGGGGACAGCCCTGAGCTGGGGGAGGGACAGTGGAGGAGACGGTGGTTTCTACTGGGCCCAGGCTGGATTTTTTAAGACTTGCAAAAGATGGCTGTTGATTTATAGAAGTAGACAGCCAAAGGATCTAGTAACTCCCTGAGGCAGGGAGAGGAAGCCCACAGGGTGGGTGTGCAGGGCGACAGCGGAGCAGCAATGAGACCATTCCCGACGGCCTGCGATCAGAGCGGCCCGGAGCCCCGTCACACGTGCGGGCTCAATCACGGCATCTGCTGAACGCAGGGGTGGGTAGCAGGTCAGTCACCTCGCCTCGTCACCAGCACATCCATCTGTCTAACAGTCCAGGGCTCCAAGCTGCAGGGGACCGATTCATTTCTTTTCAAAGGAAGTGGCTTTGCTCCCCAAGCCTCTGTCGCTGTGGGGCAGGAATAATAACACCTCACGGGGTCTTTACAAGAAGCAAATGAGATACTTTATGGGCTGGCCTAAGCGGACCTGATGCATTTTTTTTTTATCATTTAAATAGAATTCCTAAACCAACATGAGATGAACCAGGTATGAAATATACTGCAGTCTGCTGAAAGGTGGAGATAAATCATGAAGTTCTTTGAAGGTGTAATTTGGTAAAAATAGCAATTCTGATGAGAGCTCATTTTTAATCTCAGCCCCTCTCTGGGTGCCATGGCTTATACTTTGGGGAGAATATGGAGGATCTTGAGTTTAAAGATACCTAATTTAGCAAAATTCTTTCTTGTTTTTCTTGTTGCAGACCTCCTGGGTGATAAGACATTAAACATTCATGAGAGTTGCAAGGAAGGTCCTAGACTTTTCCTCCCTTTGGGGGGTTAAAAAAAATAAAATTTATCTCTAAAGCTGGCTGGCTCTTATTCCTGACCCTAAGACCATTGGTGAGCCCCTGGAGGAAGAGCCTTTGGGGGGCCGTATTTCTTTCTAAAATTCTTGTACCATTAATTTTATGTGAAAATACTACCCACATAGTCACTTTTAAAAATATCTTATGCAAAGATCAAAACAGCATAAAAGAATCGAATGGAAAGTCCTTGGGGTATAATGTCTAAAGGGAGAGGAGAAAATTAAATGCAGCAGGATCGACAACCTGCACAGGGGGCTCTGGACGTACTCCCGTCTGGATGGGAGGAACTCTCGGGCGCACCAAGTCCATCCGCGGTCTCGCTACGACACCTGGTGGCCGCCGCGTCCGCCCACCTGAGGCGGCAGCGCTCAGCAGCGCCACCTGGCGGGAGCCCTCGAGCTGACCCTGGGATGCCTGGAGAGAGTCCTTTTTCTAAACCAAACACTGAGATTGGAAGAAAATGCTCAGGCCCCCCAGGGACCTGTCTTGCTGAGGCTCTGATACAAGCCGAACGGACGAGGAGGTGTCGGTGGGGTCTGATTACCTGCTCTGCATCCTGCGTTCTGTGCTGCCTGGTGGTGCCCAGCCCAGTAGTCCGTCCTGGTGAGGCTCTGGGTGGGCACCTCTGTGGTGCCTTGAGAGAATGCCAGTATTTTCTGCGTTTTACAAGCAGGGAAAGGGGCCCTTAGAGAGGTAACCGAGGTCACAGCCACCAGAAAGTCCTCCCAGGCCGGCTGGTTCACCCCTGGAGAAGGATCGTGGTCTGTGATCAGGCAAGTTTAATACTGTCAGGTGCTTCTTAGAACCATGGTCTAGGGTCAGGGATTCTCACTCTGCCTTTTACATGCTGTGTGACTCTGGGCAAGTTGCTGACTTCTCTGAGCCTCAGTGTCCTCAAATGAAAAACGGGCATGGATGGACTAGACCGTGCTCAGTGCCACTCGGCAACAGCATCCCTGGGAATGTGTTAGAAATCTCAGGCTCTGCCCCCAAACTACTTAGTCCAGCATCTCGCGAGGCAAAGCCCAGCAATCTGTGTCTTCATAAGGACTCCCTGGGACTGATTTGCGCTCCAGGTTGAAAACCTCTGGCCCTCAGGATTACTGAAAAGATTAAATGAGATAATTCATGCAGAATGTCTGGCCCGGGATAATTGCTCAATAAATGCTTGTTGTGATTCTCAAACTTTGGAGAGCTCAGGTGGGAGGTGGGTTCGCTTCTTTTCCTTTTTCCTATTTTTTTAGTTATAAATGTAGGACATGCTGCTAAACACAGAATTGCTTTATGACCCAGGGACTCCCCTCCTGGGTATGTACTCAAAAGAAACAAGTATTCAGACAAATCTTATACACCCATGTTCATAGCAGCATTATTCACAATGGTCAAAAGGTGGAAACAATCCAAATGTCCATCGACTGACAAATGGACAAGCGATGGAATAGCCTTCAGCCATAAAAACGAACGAAGCGCTGACACACGCCACCACGTGGCTGAACGCGGAAAACATCACACTAAGAAGCCTATACCTAAGGCCACATATTGTACGGTTCCACTTATGTGAAGTATCCAGAGAGGGGCAAATCCACAGAGACAGAAAGTGGATTGGTTGGTGGTTGTCTAGGGCTGGGGGGGGAGGGAGAAGGTCAGGGGGACTGTTACTGGGTCCAGGGTTTCTTTCTAGGGTGATGAAAATGTTCTGGAACTAGATAGGAGTGATGGTTACACAACACCGTGAATGCACTAAGTGTCATTAACGGCCAATTTTGTTATGTGTGTTTTACCACCATAAAAAAAAGAAAGAAAGAAAAGACAGGCCGGCTGCGATAATTCAGAGCTGTGTGGAGCAACCCCGCGGCCCCAAAGTGAGCAATGTTAAGCGTTTAAGCATCTTTGACATGACTCTTCTTTTGCTCAAGTAAGAATGGGCTTATGCGCACATGTATTAGAGTTGCCTCCTTTTTAGAATTGTGACTCCATGAGCTCATGCCCATTTCCTAGGCAACGTGCTGTGTGTCACTTAACGACACATCACAGACACCCCTCGCGGCTGTCCCTTGGCCTGGACATACAGATCAAGTCGTTTTCTTTAATAGCTGCAAAACGTGCCACCACCTTTCCCAGCGGTGGGCCTCTGGAGTGTTTCCAGGCACTCGCCACCAGAAGCAGTTGCCACGCACTTGCACACGTGCACCATCATGGAGTGGGGCTTCATCTCCGTGGGACGGACTTACAAAGTGGGGTAGCAGGGCCTTCTGAACACCTCCTGTCCGATCGAAGTCCGGCAAGGCTACAGGACTCTACAAGCTCCCCTCCACAGCACTAGAGAGAGCCGTGTCCCAGGCACCCGTGTACACACGCATACACGCACATCAGCACCAGGTGTTATCAGTATGTATCATTTTTTCCAATCGCATATTGACAATGCACACCCACCCAAGGGGTAGGAAGGGGATATTGAATTGCATCGATTTGATTTGACAGCTGGGGAGGTTGGCCTCCCCGTTACGTGCCCAGGTTTGGGGGATCCACGGACCCTCACAGGACACGATGAACGTTCTCCCCAGAAAAATGTGTGTTTTGAGGACAATTTCGGGGGTTGAGGCACAGAAGCTGTCCGGGAGCCCCTGTGGCTGAGCCCCACTCTTGAGTTTCCAGTGGGGCGCAGACTGCCGCAGCGCTGACATTTCCGGCGAGCACAAACAGCGGGTGTTTTTCTAAATGTTAATGGGTTTCTGTGCCCTCCGCTGGATGCTTGTGTAGTCAGTACGCACTGCAGAGGCAGAGCTGAGAGACTGGAATTTTCCTCTCACCTTAGAGCTTTTGTTTTCCTTTTCTCTCTCTCTCTCTTTCCTGCAGAACTGGCCCTGGATTTTTAAGTTCAGAACGACTTTCTGGACCCTGTACTTAATACTAAAATCCGCAAGTTTCAGGGAAATTATTTATCTCCCACTCTAGGAATGATCAGTGCTGGACGGGGACCCTCATTGTATAAGGTTTGCTGAAAATTCATAAGGCTCTCTGGACGCCGGGAGTGTATTGATTCCCAGTGAGTAAACATTTTAAGCAAATTAATTGGTGGTAGTAATAATAATAATAATGGATACTATCTTTCAAGAGTCTGCTCTGTGCCAGGCATTTCATCCCTCCCATGATGACAGGGGCAGATTTTATTACCCGAATGTTACAGACGAAGAAACTGAGGCTCTGAGAGATGCAATTGCTTGGCCCGATGCCACCCAGCCAGCAGGGGAGGAAAATTCTAAGTGGGATCTGCTGGACGCCAAGCCCGGGCCCTTCCCGAGGACAGTTCCCATTGCTCATCGCAACTGGGCTGCGAGGGAGATGATGGGGGTCCCTGTGGAGGTGACAGTTTGCCCCGAGGTCACATACTGGTTAGGAGTGGAAAAAGGAAAAGAATCCCAGCCCACAAATATACCGAAAACAAGACGATGTTATTAAATCCTGGCAAAACACTGCTGCCTGCGGAAGGCTGCTCTATTTGTGTATCTTATAAAAGCTCCCTTTTCGCAAAGGTCAGGGGGGAGTCTGACTTACGAACACCAAGCGGAGACTTTCCTCTTGTCGGAATTAAAAGGATTGAGAGCGATGTGAAAAGGGAATAACTCTCACCCTATGTTTCAGTGGCACCTACCGCAGCGTCAGGGCCAACTAAAATTCCCTGAGGTGCCACCAGTGGGTGCCCTTCGCCTCCCCGGGAAAGTCTGGTTGGTGACTATGCTTCAGAGAAGGGAGCGTTCAGGCCCGAGATGGAGGAAGGACTCAGTGCAGCTGAAACCCCCCCGGATGAGTCTTTGGAGAGAGACGGCCATGCACCCAAGCCCTGGGCAGAGCTGAGAGACCCCAGGCAGCCAGGGGTCCGGAGGGACAGCCAAGGCAGATGGAAGCACGGTGGAGGTGCAGCTGTCACCGTCTTCCTTGAGCGAGTGGTCGGCCTCTCCAGAGGGGCTCCCCGGTTCCCAAGGGCTGTTTTCCAGGCTGACATAAGGCACGCTGGTGAGCAGTGTCCCTGACGGAGGGGATGCTGAGGGATCCTTCTTCACGTGGCCGCCAAGAAATCCAAGGACGCTGCACAGCACTTTCCCGGGGGCACTGAGCTCAGAGGTCATCAGTCTCAAGGTGATCAGAACTTGAGAACCCAAGGAAGGCACCAAATGGTTCTCCTATTTGCCCCCAACCCCCGTCGATCATCAACAATTGAGCCCATGACTTCAGAAGGAGTCTTCAGTCCAGCTCTCAGACGAGAAGAGCTAGCATGTACTGAGTACCTCCTACCTCCCAGGCCCTCCCAACAACCTTAGGGACCAGGCCCCACGACCACCCTCCAACCTCCTGTACCTCAGAGCAGTAAGGAACGTGCCCAAGGCCACAGGGCAGAGCCACCAAGATGCAATCTGGGGTCCAAGCCCTGTGTGTCCACACTACCCCAGTAGCAATTCCACTCTGGCAACTGGAGTCCAGCTTCAAGGGAGATACACAATAAGGAGGAGGGCGATGGATATTATACCCAGACAACTGACAGTAGCTCCTTTCCGAGAGGAAGCCTGTTCCTCTCCACACAGAGGTGAGGCCCACCTGGGTGATGGCAGACCACCGCTGCTTCACCACAAAAGACCATCCCCAATACCTCGGGCCTAAAAGGATTTCAGGGTCCTACAAAACCGTTTGAGATCAACCCCTTTAAAAAAAATGGACACTAATATGTATAAAATAGACAATTCATGAGAACCTGTTGTATAGCACAGGGAACTCCACTTCGCTGTACAGCAGAAACTAAAACAACATTGTAAAACAACTCTACCCCCATTAAAAAAAAAAAAACATGTCTGTTGGCTCCAAAGCATGACCCCAAAAAAACTTCAAATGTTGAATGAAATTTTCTGCAAAGTGTAAGATGATGGCAACCAATTGCAAATCAACTCTTCTGAGGCTATGGACATATTTTATTGAATAGGTGATACAGGCTTGTTTGAATATAACAGCTAGAATGTTAAGATCGTCTAAAAGGAAGAGCCCCCAGGACCTACAGGACTGTTTCAATGACCCTGCCACAGACCGAGCAAAATGTCACCACGGAGAGTTTGGAACTCACCCAATTGCCGGCCAAGTGTTTAGCTGAATTAGGGGTGACAAAGACAGAGGGCTTCCCTCCAGAGTTTGGGGGACAAATGTCAGGCAGCTGGCTCTGCTAACAATAAAGACAGCAGAGCAAAGCTCCTGGAAAACACATGACTCTGAGTCACACCACTTGTTAAGTTAAAAGGGTGCCCAGGTCCCCCTGCCAACACACCTCATTAGCTAAATGAACTGACCCTGCTGGATAAGGTTATTTAATATCTGCCTATTGACTTTGGAGAACGTCTGCCACAAACAAGATCTCAGTTTTGATATTGTTGATGTTGAGCTGTATGTTTTTTTCCTGATTATTATTTGTCAAACAGATCGCTGAGCTGGGTCCAGCCACGTCCACTGAGTGTAAAGCCACGTCACCAGCATGGCTCTTACTTGCCATGACAGCGGGAAATGCGGCCAATTAATGTAAAAGTGGAATCCAGTTCTTGGGATGTAAGTCAGAAAGAAGGGCGGCTGGGATACAGGGCCATTTTCCAGCACCTTAAAAAACAGAACTTCAACGGTCGAGAGACTGTTGCCACACAGACTGACTCCGGAAGCTGTGTCAGGATATACGGCTTCAGAGAAACATGTGTGGCCACGGGTGGAAGGGTGGACAACACTTCCCACCCGGCAACACTCATGGCCATTCCCGCCCTGTGGCTTCAGAGCCGGGGAAAGTTCCAGTGAGTCTTAGGTTGCTTCTACCCGTTTCCCCAGTGAAATGAGTTAGTTTGACGATGGTCGGCAGTCCCAGCCACGTGCCTCAAATCTCCTACTTCTTTTGTTCCGTACGCCGACCTTAACATAATTCAAGCCAACGCTTAAAAATCAGGACTTAGGGCTTCCGTGGTGGCACAGTGGTTGAGAGTCCGCCTGCCGATGCAGGGGACACGAGTTCGTGCCCCGGTCCGGGAAGATCCCACATGCCGCGGAGCAGCTGGGCGCGTGAGCCATGGCCGCTGAGCCTGCACGTCCGGAGCCTGTCTGGAGGCCACAGCAGTGAGAGGCCCGCATACCGAAAAAAAAAAAAATCAGGGCTTAGATCTACAAACCAGGTTTCCAGCTCTGGGAAGCTCTGCAAAGATCTAGCTGCCTTTGGCTCTCCTTTCTGCCGCAGCTGAGTCACGGTGCCCCCCTCAGACAAGGGTGTGCGTGTCAGTCCGCCCCAGCCTTCAGCCCTCCCTCTCGGCTCCCACACCCACAGGGCAGCTTTTGTGGGTGTCGAGCCCAGAGTTCAGCATAGACACTGCCCCGCAGTAGGGACGCTGGAGCTACCCCAGTTCTAGCAGGAAAGGAGAAAGCTAGCGGGAGGGGGGTGCTTGGACCTCTGGGGATGGGACAAAAGGAAAAAAGAAGCTCCCAGCTTGAATCCTCTCCCTTACGAGCTCATCACCTTTCACACCGTCTCCTCCAAATCCAGTGCCAGCTCGTCACCTTTCACCAAGAGTAACCAGGCGCCCCTGTGGAGAACCAAGCTCTTAGATGCCCCCCAGGTCAGCCTGGCTTCTCCCCCCAGCCCCACCTCAGACTCAGGCAGCAGACCCCTCCAGGAAGGTTCAGGAAAACTTCCGGAACATTGCTGGCTTAGGGAGCATCCAGTGCCATGAATTTTACAAACTGAAATTCACAGGTCACACTGCCCACGACCTGGTGACGTTTGCCTGCGCTGGTTTTGTACCGTAACAACAGAGCTACTCTCATCACGGCTATTACCCCTATTATGCCAATGTGTTAGATGGTGTCCAGACCGGAGAGAAGGTAATTGGTTCCCATCACCCCAAGCAGCGTTACTGGATACAATGAACAAATAGCTCAAAATTAAAGGCTGGCATGGGAGCCCATTAGGTCTGTGATGGATTTAGGAAATGAACACAAACTCACCCACTTCCATCAATACCCTCCTCAAGTCATTTGCAAAGAGGACAGATGGTTTCGTATCTGATTCAGAGGAACTGCCACGTTTCCCGGCCTTCCTGCTAACCCAGAGCCACTGGCCACCGTGGATCTAAACTCAGGAACGTTACCCCAAGTCAGAGCTGACATGCAAACATTCCCAGGTGGAGCTACGTTTTGTTCTCCTTCTTGGATCCAAACCCGGCCTTGACTCTCTGAAAAGCCTTGTTCACGACAGGGTCCATCGGGTCCTTTGTCCCCAGCTTCACCATCCAGTAGAAGAGGAACATCCACCACCTGCTCTAGCTGCGGTTCAGGCGGCAGGCGAGGGACATGGGCGTCTCCCCCTTGGTATCTCTGTCGTTGATGGAGGCCTCATAGTTGAGCTGGAGGCTGATACAGTCCAGCCGACTCATGGCTGCAGCCACGTGCAGGGGCGTCCTGCCCACGGGGGATCTGCCCTGACAGTTGGCACCTGGGAAATAAGAAAGTTGGCTGAGGGAGGGCCCCCTGCCGGCAGGAGCCAACCCTCTGGAAACCCGTTCAAGAAGAGAAGCATGGGAAGGGCCGAGGCTGGGAGAGGAATGCTTGGAAGAACGAATAACCGAGTGCACGGAGGGGGGCTCTGCTGCATCTCCCCCCTCCCACCCAGCATCCAGCACTGCCTTCCCCCCCCACCCCATGCTTCTCTTACAGCAGCCAATGACCTTCCTGCAATGCCTGTACCACTCTCCCGCTCAAATCCCATTGTTGGCATCTACCACCCTTGGGGCGATGTTCTAGGTCTTTACTGCTCTGTCTCACCCACCCACCCCCCTTATCACTCCAGCATTACTCGCCTCCGTGATCTTCCTCGCCCGCCCATGCTCCGCTTACACCAGCCTTCTGGCTTTATCCCGTCAGTATACCTGCTCCCTTATCCTGCCCCAGGATCTTTGCATATGCCATTCCCTTTGCTAACAACACTCTCATCCTTTTTTTTTTTTTCTCCTGGGCTAACTCTATGTTTCTTGAGGTTTCATTCACTTCCTCGGGAAAACCTTCCTAAGCCCTCCTCCCCACAAAACCCCCTGCATTTATTCAGCAGACATTCTGCATCTCCAGAACACACCACGCACGACTGACCATGGAATTAATTATTTGTAATAATTTGCTGACTTCCCTTCATAAACTCCACAAGGGCAGAAAACACACTTGTTTTGATCACGGCTGTTTTCATCCCCGGCACGTAGCACGATGCCTGGAGAAGACAGGTGCCTGGGAAATGACAGATGATGGGCAGCCTGACTCATGGACAGACTTCACTTCAGCTGAATTCCTCACTGCCTCCTGCAGATGGATGGGCTAATGACAGGTGTCCCATACGGACTTGTTGAATTGAATCAAATAGTGGGTAACAGATATCATGACACAGAAAACAAGGCAATTCAATTACATGCAGTTGACATTTCGGGAGCCAGTGTTTATGAGCTATGGCTGGTCAGTGAGGTAGTTTTAAATAGGTTTTCACAACACTTAGCCTCAGCCCTGGCGCCTCTTCAGAGCCACTGTCTGCAAAGGACAGAAAACTTTGCAAAGCTGGCTGTAATTTTTTAACTGGTGCTTTCAAATACATCACAGTTCCATCAGAGGGAAAATGACTTTTTATGAGCTTAACGGACTGCTGGGTTGTGAAAAGCCCATATTTCATCTTACAACAGGAGAAGTGCAGAAAACAGTGGAGGAAGGAGAGGAGAAGAGTCAGAAAAACCTCTACCCATCACAGACGTGGGGCCCCAGCATCCTGTCTGAGCATCTGAGATGCTTTCCCAGCTTGGTTGGTGGAAGTGGGGGAAACAACACAGAGAGCCTGGGCTCAAGGCCGAAGGCTGGGAAGGAGGTCTAACTTGGAGGCTAGTTGATATGGGAAACCCTCAGATGAGGCCCCCTCCTGAGCCCCAAACCATTGACCAAATACCACATTCTTCCTTTTTCCCGAGGAAGCCAGTGGCCTGGGATGTCTGCAACCGTCTACTGTTGGTGAATGGCCTACACCTCAATCCGTGGGCCTCCTTTCCCAAAAATACCCTATATCCAGGGAAGATAAAATGTACTCCCACAGAACCTCACGCAAAGCCCTTTAACTCAGAGACAAGGCAGGCTAAGGCTTCTATGTCTATGGACAGAGAGAGAGTGAGAGTAATTGCCCTTCGGTGGAGGAGAGATGAAAAGAGGGTTTGGGGCAAATTCAAAGAGCTTGGAGAAAGGAGACTGGCTAGCCTGCCAACCACCAAGGCAGGGATGCTGGTTTGGGGCTAGACCCCTCGGACCACTGCAGAAACGGGACTTCGGGTGGGAAGAAATAACAAACAGGATGGGAATATCCCCAGCGGAGTGTCTGGTCGGACGCAATAAACCAGGAAGCCCCGTGGCTTGGTGTCCTGAAAGGTCCGTCTTCCTGAGCCCCTGGCAAGAGAGAGGACACAGCCTCCGATAAGCACGTCCAAAGACCCCCTCAGACAGGGACTGAGTGGCCCGATGGGGACCTCCATTGGTGGCTGACAAACTTGGGTCCAGGAAACCATCACTGAAGGGACCAGGAGGCAAGCCGCTGTGTCCCCCTTGCCCTCAAAAGAACCCCACTCTTGAATGTCCTCGGCTGCTATCAGAATTACCATGTTCTAGAAGGTACTGAACAGCCTCCGAGCGACCCCTGTGTGAGGCAACATACAGCGCCATGAACGCTCTCTGAGAAATCCACTTCTTCCACTGCTTGTCATCAAAATGCTGCCAATTTGTTGTTCGGTGGAAAGCATCTTCGGCAACACCGAGGCAAGACAGCCGGGCGAGGTAAACAGAGTCACGCACGTGCGTCTGGGTGAGTTCAGAAGTGCAGATACCCCTGGCTGGTGGGTGATGGGACACTGGAGGAGAAGTTTGCTTGGATGCCACACGCGGGCTGGTGATGGGATCAGAGAGCGGAGGAGCTGGAAACGAGCCAGGGGAAGACATGTAACTCTCTCTACACGTCCAGGAAATACGAATTTACCATCAGCCAGGCTCGGGAGGCAGGAAATTCTTCCTGTCCATGTTTTGAAGAGAGAAAATAGCTTTTCTGGGTGTCCAGAGGAAGGGGGTTACGGCTCTGAAGGAAGACCCCAGCCGACACAGCACGGCCTCCCCAGAGGGGCACAGGCGTCTCTGGAGATGTGATGGATCCTGGCCTTCCGGTCTATTTTTGGGCCCATTGTCTCCATTAACTTTTGGGACACTCTGAACTCTGCTCCCAGGTGAATAACAGCCCCGGGATATAATCATCACGTGGAGAATTAAGGCTCTGAGCACAGGAGGACGACTACGGACTACAGACAGCCTCTGACAGATAGGAACCCGGTTGCAGATGTGCAGCATCCGGTGTGGGGCGAAGCGGGATGTGAGGGGCCCCCAGCGGGGTGACAGCAATTCTGGCTCAAGAGAGGAGGGACTCACCCATCACCCATGTCCAGAGCAAGAGCCAGAAAGTCTAGGCACGGACACAGAGCCAGAGGGGGAAGCAAGGGAAGGCAGGGGAAGAGGAGGAAAGCAGGAAGGAACCAGAGGATTATGCAAGGAAGGGCCCCGCCCTTCCTTCTAAGGCTCAGGCTCCAGGGCAGCAGGTCCTGGCCCCCCCTCCCCCGAGCCCACTCCCCCTTCCCAGACCTAATCCCAGTGCCCCTCCCGCACCCAGCCTTCCCTGACCCCCATCCCAGCCAGAAGTAAACTCTCTCTCCTCCACAAGCTCATAGCTTCTCATCCGAATTTATTTTCCAGAAAGAACGCGCACTTGTCCCCTTGTGTCTGAATGATTCATCTTCACTGCTGGGTAGACACCCTGATTTCCTCCTCTTGCCTCCCAACTCCCACCCCAGAGCCCAGCTGAGCACCCAGCTCAAGGCCTGGCCAAGAGTTAACGGCACCCACTGTGTTTCCAAGTCTCTCCCCCTTGGGTGAGAGCAGACCCCCCCAGAGGATTTTTTGCAGCATTGAACACTCTGGGCCACACGTTTCCAAGTGATCTGGCATTCTCCACTGTTAACTTAGGTTTTCAACTTTACAGAGTAGACACGTGAATAGAAAACGTGCTGCCCTGGCTCCTTTTGGGGCACGGTGAGTGGGTTACAAGTCACAGCTACGTGGACGCAGTGAAGTCGCAAAAGCCAAACGGCAAATGGCAACACTCGACTTGATCATGATGACATGAGTCCTTGTTATCTTTTCCCTCTACTCTGAAACTTTTACCCAAATATTCATATTAAAGACTAAGTGAATCCCCCCCACACACACACACAATTTACAGCTGGTTCATGAAGTATAATATCCGTTTAAAGAAGCATGAAAACACCTTACTGGAATCCCCTTCCACAGCCGCCAAAACCAGTT